>NC_089251.1:212537638-213819453 GCF_963930625.1 Muntiacus reevesi
ATGTTAGAAAAATCATGAGACTGTTCTAGATAAACTGCAGTGTTACTTATTCATGTGTGGACATGGGAAGCTCAGATGCCAAATATGAAATGTGCCCCTAAAAATCCTATTAGGCTTTCATTCCTAGGAGACTATCCAGATATTTTCATGAAAGGTAAAAGCAATGATCATATACCACTGAACATGATTTTACTATTCTGTGTGCAATTTGGACACTGTTAAGCATCAACAGTGGCATCACCGACTTGATGGGCGTGAGTTTGAGTAAGCTCCAGGAGTTGGTGATGGACAAGGAATCCTGGCGTGCTGCGATTCATGAGGTCACAAAGAGCTGGACACTCGATTGAGCGACTGAACTGAACTGAAGTATCAACTGGGTTTATGTTGCACAAACATCAGTTAAATTCTTCTCAGAGTGAACTGTAGGATTAGCATGTATTTTAGGATTTATTATTCTTGGCTTCAGTGCTTTTGTCAGTCAGAGGATTCTAGAATCTCACCAGCAATGATGTCCCTCTCTGGGGACTTTTTGTGATGACAGAGAAAGCCTTAGCCCTCACTCTCAAGAACTGCTATCACCTGTCAACAGGAGGTAAGAATTCTTCTGGGAGATAGGGATGCAAACAGGGCAAGATTTCCTGTCATACAAACTGTTTATCATTCTTTTCCTGCCGTCTCATTAGATAAACATTTGTGATGCACCACAGGGGAAAATATGGAGGCTCCCCATTACCCTCCTTCCAGGTGTTCAATTGATATCTTCTTGTTTCTCCTACTTACCCTATAACACTGCACACGTCACACTCATATAAACTCAAGGTACAGACCCAGCTGCAATGGAGATGTCCCTGCTCTATTTGAGCTTCAAGCAGAAAAGACCTCCAGGAGGAAAGGATTGAGCTTCTTCATATAATACATGATGATTCATTTTATTGGCTCTGAGTTTCCTGATCAGGTTTCAGACCAGGTTATTTCATCTCTGAATAGCGATCCAGCAGAAACAATTCTCTACTTTGGAGTTGTGTAGGGACTTTCTAAGTGATGGGGTACCATTAGATATCACAAGTCACATTTAATAAGGCCTATTTTAGATTTTATTCAGAATCACTCTGCATTTTTGATGTATCATAGCCTTAAATTGTCCCTTAGCACACATTAACAGATAGTTGTCAAATTACAGTTTTCAGACAAGCAACTTCTATTTTTGGCTTGTTTTATACATTTATGCAATTTTCTTGGTTTCCAAAATAAAAACTTTATGACTCTAAAAGTGTTATTTATTGAAGAAAATCTCTTTATTTCATAGAATTCTGAAGAAAATAATGTCATTAAAGTCACCTGAAATCTCACCAGCCAGAGGAAACCACTATTTACTTTAGTAACCAAACTTCTAAACATCTTTTTATACATATATACCTGAAAACATACCTGCATTTTTCCTTTCTAATAGTTCCTAGTAGTAGTAGACATTTCTGAATGCATTTATTATGATACAAAGCCACTGGTTATATGAAGGTTCCATTTTGTGGTAACCAACTTATTACTGACAGATGTGATGATGTTCCTCTATCAGGAACAACACTCACTACAACTTTGCTCACTTTTGACTTGAATTTACCTCTAGAAATGCCAAGTCAGAGAACTTGTATCTTTAAAAATTTCACTAAATATTTCCAAATTGGCTTATAGAAATGTTGTATCATTTTATTCTCTCAACATTGAAGCATAGGGTTATGCATATTCACCGCACCTTTAGTGAATGCTAGGTCTAGCCAATATTTTTAGTATCTGCTAATCAAAATGGATAAGTGTGTTGACTGAAAAAATACACACAACCTAAAATTAAAGGGTTATGTTTTATTTGGCAGAAAGTTTTAGAACTTCAAGCTCAGCAGTCAATACCTCAAGTAACCCTGAAAGAAATGCTCTGAGGAGACAAGGTTGGCAAGCTAGGTTATATAGAAATTTTGCAACAGAGGGCAGAAGGCAGATTATTCAAAATCATCTTTTGAATGTGAAAAGATTATTGCTAATTAAAGGAAAACCAGATATTTCAAGTTAAGGAATTTAGTGCTTTTCTATGGAAAGATGCAAGAGCCTGGGCTCACTGAAGTCTTTCGTTTGATACACACCTCAGCTATCTGAGGTGCCAGTGTCCTATGCTTTCACATCTTGAGTTTCCTCAGGGCTCACTGTAGGGAGTGGCCGCAGTCTGATGACTGCTAGATGGCAGATATTCTTTTCTTCCTAAGTTCCCTCAAGGTTCAACAGCTCACCATTTGTGGTAACTTCAATAGCTGATGACTGTGACATCCTTTGTTCACTGTTATGGCAGGAAATATTCCATTTCTCAAGTGATACCTTATTTTTCTCCTCGTATTTCTTTCATCGGTAGTTTTTCTTAGCCAATTATATTCCTTTGTAAACACTGTTGTTATTCAATCACTCATTTATGTCCAACTCTTTATGACCCCGTGGACTGTTTATAAACATTGCCTCTCACATTTACTTGTCTATTTTTATACTAGCTTTCTGTCTTTGCCTATGTCAACTGAAAAGATACAAAGCCTGAAAGCTAAGAATTACTTTATTTGGTGGATTTTCAGAGGACCCAAGCCTGGGAGGCAGCTGAGATAGCTCTGAGGGACTACACAGGAGAAGTAGGGGAGGAGCCAGGATATATAGGAATTTTTGCAACAAAAAACAAAGAAAATATCAAAAGATGACTGTTAATTAAAGAAAACCAGGCATCTCACGTTAAGGAATTTAGCACTTTTATATGAGAAGATGCAAGAGTCTGGTCTTATTGAAATCATTTCTTTCACATTACCTTACCTATCTAGGGCTGGTGTTCTGTTCTTTCCCATCCTGATTTCCCTGAGGGCTCACTGTTGGGGGTGGCTGTAGTGGCTAAAGGCTGCAGCATCCTTTGTTTGCTGACATGACAGGCAACTTTTTCATTCACACATATAGTTTTAAGAAGTCGTTTAGTATATTATGAATAATAAAACTTTATCTGTACTATATTTAAAAAATATGCTCCCAACTTGATATTTGTTTTCAACTTTGTTTAGGGTTTTTTTAATGTGTTTTAAAAACTTATTGGACAAGGTTCAGGGATGGATATATTTAATTTTTAAGCATTTTCTGGTGGCATATCTATCAAGTTTCACTTTTCAGCTTCTAAATTTGTTGTTATAACTAGAAAAGTAAAAAAAAAAAAAAAAAAAAAAACCCAACTAACCTTAATATGAGGAGATAGTCACAAATTATGATGGAAAGTCTTAAGTGACTGAGATATTTAGATTCTTCAAAGTGACAAGTGTACAGTACTTAATAAAGAGGTAAATTAGAGGACAATGAAAAATTAGCAATGAAGAATTAAATAATAACTTTGAAGTTTAGTTACAATATCAATAACCTGAGTTAAGGGGAAAATGATTCAATCCTGCTAAGAGATAGTTCAGCTAATCCATCAGCACATATTTTGAGGCCAAAAAATAAAAATTATGTTCATTCAAGAATAACCTTTTCAAATAATTTGTCGAAAGATTTCCAAAAGTTTGGTAATTAGACAATTTATCACAAAGAAAGGGTAACACCTAAAATGTAGGTATTATTATTTATCCACTCTGTAGCCTAAATTTTCTAATAGATTAGTAAAACAGTCGTACTTTTAGTTGTACAACTACCTTTTGTTTGCTTTCACTTGGTTGGATTTCAAAGGAAAAAAGTGTTTGTCCTTTGAAACATTTTGTAGACAATCTGGAGATAAATATTTTGATGACACAACTTCTGCTGAAGAGTATTTTTTCTTAAATAAGAAAAACATGGAATTTTGTGTCATTAGCCTTTTTGTTTTTTTAAACAATAAAAAGCATATTTAATCTGTGGGAAAAAGTCCCTCTATCCAAGATTATAAAAATATATATTTAGACTTTCTTTTTCTGTTATGTTAAAATGTTTGATTATTGTATTATATTGGAATATATTTGGAGGAAAAATTGAAAAAGAGATTGAAGGTTTTGTTTTTCATGTATCCAGCCAGTTATCCCCAACTATCCTATAATCTAAAAAACGGCCTACCAAAATTTCTCATTAGGGTCTGTTTATGGGCCCTATTTTCTTTCTTTGATCCTTCTATTCACATGCTAGTAATTCCACAGCTATAATACTCATACTTTTGTAATATGTTTTAATGTCTACTAGGCCTTTTTTTTTTTGCTTTATACATTCATTTTTAGAATTTTATATATTTATTCTTGTGAATTTTGAATCCTTTATTAAATTTTTATTTTGACTTTTAAGAACTTCATATTGTGCACATTCCACAGATTTTTATATCATCTCAGATTATTATTTGGATTAAATTAAGACTTTTGCAAGATAAATCAGGTGGAAATATATTGGCAGTTATAGCAGAGATGTCTATATTATCACAGACTTGTAGAAGTAGTCTTCACATAGGTTGCATGTGTGTTAAAAATATTAGCATAAATGGTAGGTTCAAATGAATCCTTAAGACTTAGAAGATATAGGACATGGTGAAGGTTGAATGATTTATCTGAACAGAATGCCATCATCTTCGTTTCTGTGGTAAAAATAACCTCTGACACTTAGTCAAAAAATTTATTAAGAAATTACTGGAAATTCTCTGGTAATTCAGTGATTAAGGCATTGGCTTTGGCTTTCCACTGCAAAAAGTTGCATGGCTTTTGTATGGGCATGGCTTTGGTCCCTGATTGGGAAGCTAAAGGCTCACATACCACGTGGTGCAGCCTTAAAAAAGGTGATGGGGCCATTTTCCTAGTGTGGCTATTTCCCTTTCCCCAATCTTCCCTATAGTGTTGCCCCAAATATTGATAAAAATCTAGGGTCACATAAGTCTGTTGTCTAAATAAGGACTAATTGCTGTGAAACAACACAGTGAGATTTGTATATTTTTTAACTTGAGTGGGAAAAATGAGAGGTGAAGAGAGTGAGTCAGTTAAAGAAACAGAATTTATAATCACTGAGTGTTGTTAACATTATATAAGTTTATTACTCCCAGTGGATAATTAAGGCTTTTTAATTTTATGACTTGGCGGGTTCAGACGTCTGTATTTCAAGAGTAAAAGTAAAACCATAGGGGAAAAGTCTGTAGAATTGAGAGTATAAATTGAAATCTTTTGTAAATGTAATTCTTATTCAGGGTGTCACACTGATCCTTGAATGCAGTTGACAGTTTTTCCCGTGTGATGTTGATATAGAAAATTTTGTATAGCATAATTTTTTTCTGTTTCTTTATCTTTGCAGAATATTGATCAGGTGTTATTTTTTTATCCATAAACTCACTTTGTCCTACATAGTAGTGTCTGGTCTATTTTTATTTTCCTGAAATCCCTGTGAACAGTTATTTCAAGTAGTTTCATATATAAAATAGAACATTTTTATGAATGCAAGATGTTTAGATAGTGTTTATTGATAATTGTATAAGGAGCCTACTACATATAAACATTTTTCATGGTATGTTGTTACTATATTTTCTACAGTTTCCTACTTATAGATGCACTTTGTGAAATATAGTGCATGGACTGTATTTATGGAGTGTTTATTTTAGAGGATCAAGTGATATCAGATCAAAAAAACATAAGGACTTTAGAAGGTTCTTTGTAATCAAATACTTTTATAGTTTATGCACAGGCATCTCCAGAGGGGAAAGTGTCCCAAATCTGCTCAGAGTAAGACAGTTCTATTAACTCACAACATATGAGTTCTAAACGTTATTGATCCTAGATTGTGTGTGTGTGTGCACGTGTGTGTGTGTGCTGTCAGTCAGTCATGTCTGACTCTTTGCGACCCCATGAACTGTAGCCTGCCAGGGTCCTCTGTCCATGGAATTTTCCAGCCAAGAATACTGGGGTGAGTTGCTACTCCAGGGGATCTTCCTGACCCAGGGGTCAAACTCACATCTCCTCCTTCTTCTGTATTGGCAAAAGGATTCTTTTCCACTGAGCAATCAGGGAAGCCCTAGGTTACATATATAGTATTTCCTGATTCATTCCTAAGTAACCAATTTTAATTACATAATATAGTTACATCCTATTTCTTACCTTTTATAAACTGACTTTATTAGGTGATATTGTTTTCATTGCTACAACAGAAAATATAACAAACTAGGTCAATTATAACAAAAAAAGGAACTTACTGTCTCATGTAGTTGAAAACTCTAGGATCTAGATCTTGTGTCAAGCATGTCTGAATTTGAGGAATCAAACTATATCATCAAGACTTGAGTTTTCTGATACATTCTCTGACTGTCCCCAGCCATGAGGAAGTACCTCTCTGGTTGAGGCTTAATAACCACAGGACAACGAGAACTTTTCCTTCCCAAAGCAAGTTGAGGTTTAATAACTTGATTTGGAGTCATGTCTTCAAACCAGTCACCATTACTTTCCTATGCCAGCCCTTAGTCTGGTATTCACCCCAGGAGGTGTGAGATGGGATTGTCTCCCAGATACATTTACAATAAGCTAGTCCCCCTCCAAGGAAAAAAGAGGCTACTGGCAGCAAAGGTTGAGGGAGAGGGAAATGTACATTGGGTGACAGTAACTTTGGAAAGCCATGATCCTACATCATTTATCCCTTTCTGATGATAACAGTATAGAATTTGGATTTTGTCTCTATAGTTAATAGCTGTGTAACCTTGATGGGAAATAGATGGGGAGACTGTGGAAACAGTGTCAGGCTTTATTTTTGGGGGGCTCCAAAATCACTGCAAATGGTGACGCTTACTCCTTGGAAGGAAAGTTATGACCAACCTAGATAGCATATTAAAAAGCAGAGACATTACTTTGCCAACAAAGGTCTGTCTAATCAAGGCTATGGTTTTTCCAGTAGTCAAGTATGGATGTGAGAGTTAGACTGTGAAGAAAGCTGAGTGCTGAAATATTGATGCTTTTGAACTGTGGTGTTGGAGAAGACTCTTGAGAGTCCCTCGGACTGCAAGGAGCTCTAACCAGTCCATCCTAAAGGAAATCAGTCCTGGGTGTTCATTGGAAGGACTGATGCTGAAGCTGAAACTCCAATACTCTGGCCACCTCATGTGAAGAGCTGACTCACTGGAAAAGACCCTGTAGCTGGGAGGGATTGGGGGCAGGAGGAGAAGGGGATGACAGAGGATGAGGTGGCTAGATGGCATCACTGACTCAATGGACACGAGTTTGAGTAAACTCCGGGAGTTGGTGATGGAAAGGTAGGCCTGGCATGCTGCGATTCATGGGGTCGCAGAGTCGGACATGACTGAGCGACTGAACTGATCTGAACTGAACCTTGATTTTAACCTTTTAATCTCCATGTCCCTCAGTTTGCTCCTCTCTAAAAAGGGAGTAGTTTCTCTCACAAGATGTTGTTATGTCTATTGAATTGCATCAAATTTGGAAAGGTGTCATGTCAGCCTACCTAGGAATAAGACTCATTAAGCAGAATTTTGAAATGAGGTTGCCTATCTGCCTTACTGTTTCTGACCCTAAATTTTTAACTCAATTAGAGTATAATACCTCCTACAAGGTATCTCTCCATGCTCTATAATCCCATGAAGAATAGACTATTTTTAAACTTGGGGCTTTTTGAAGACACACACACACATTTTAAAAAACCTGATGTGTATTTCTGTGAAGGAAGTGTAGTGGGTCCTGAGATCCAGTTTGTCCTCACTAAGATACTGAGAACATTTATCTCACGTTGATTTTGGAAATGTTTTCTTCTGTACTCCTCTTCCATGTCTTGGGGGTGCTGTTAGGTCTCATTTGTCTTACTGAACATGACCTGGATCATGACGTTGGCCTCCAGCTTCAAGGCTCTTGCTCCTTTCCTCAGAGGAGTGCTAGTCTTGTTTTTCTCTTACTCCGAGCACTTATTCACTGTGCCCTCGTTTAAAGTTTTAGGAATGATTTCTCTGGAAGGTTTTTTCTTGCCTCCACTGTTCTCTGCCAGCTGCTGACTTCCTTTTCCACATGATAACAAACACAGCTGTATGTTGCTACCGACAGCTGTACCTCTCTCCTGAGGACGGTATATCTCTGTTCACCGGCCACTTTGCCTGAGATAGACGTACAAGAGCTCTATAGAATGCTCCTAGCACTTGATAATATACATGTTTCGATGCTGTTCTCTCAGATCATCCCACCCTCGCATTCTCCCACAGAGTCCAAAAGTCTGTTCTATACATCTGTGTCTCTTTTTCTGTCTTGCATATAGGGTTATCATTACCATCTTTCTAAATTCCATGTATATACGTTATTATAGTGTGTTGGTGTTTATCTTTCTGGCTTACTTCACTCTGTATAATGGGCTCCAGTTTTATCCTTCTCATTAGAACTGATTCAAATGTATTCTTTTTAACAGCTGAGTGATATTCCATTAATATTGTAAAGTAATTAACCTCCAACTAATAAAAATAATTGGAAAAAAATCAATATGCCCCAATCCTACCAATAAAGGTAGAATCATGATTCAAAAAAAATAGAATAAAATAAATTCTATAGTGCTTTACAACTTTCAGAAAAAAAAAAAAAAAAAAAAGAATGCTCTTAGCAGAAAGAGTCACTTACTAGGAATCCCTCATGACAACTGCTGTATCTTAGTATCTGCATGCCCAAGCCCCTTTAATCTGGATGATTCCTGTTTAATCACCTCATGTTCAGTATTGTGTAGACTGCAAAAGCACTTTATAAAGAGTAAGACGCCACAAAGAATCCATCATTACTCTTACTACTATTTTCTCAACTTATTTAACAGTTTGGGTTTTTGATCACACATTATGATCACACACTATGGTGGAGACTAGCTACCTGCTTAATTTTTACTCTCTTTTCCCCTAACAACAGATTTTGATATTTTAGGGATTCCCAGCTTTAAAAAATAGAATTGCTTCCAAGGCTTCCTCAAGGAAGTTTCAAGGCTTGAAATGACTGACTGGGCTTTCTGGGACATATCCTCAAATAGAAGTGAACTGGCTTGTCCCTCAGCTTGTTCTTGCCTAGCTCATGGGTGAGATTGTTGGAGCTCCAGCTGCCGTATTGGGGCCTTGAGTATGGAGGGCAGGCACCAAGGATTACAGAGCCAAAAGACAGAAAAATCTAAGGAAGTTGTTCTAGCAGCCTTGGATCACTTATCACTGCTTTTGTTTTATGAGAGAATGAAATTGGAAGAGAATTTAATGCATTCAATCCACAGAATGGATTTCTGTTACTAGCAGCTAAATACAGTTCCTAACTGTTAGGCTCCCATATAGACTCTTCCTTTATTTTATTTTATTTTTTTATCATAGTACCAACATTTTGCACATGATCTCACAAAGTCTAAAGTTATCATATTTATATTACATTGTAGCCCATCATATATTCTATCAAATATTTTTTCTATATGCATCATTGTATTTTGTTACATAGCACAGCACTGTTAAAGATTTTAGCCTACTATACCATACATAAACTAAAAAAAAAAAAAAAGAAAGTGCCCTTTATCTCCAAAAAGAATCACCCAAGTTTATTGGAAAGTATTGTTGTTATTGTTGTTTAGTCGCTAAATCATGTCTGACTCTTTGTGACCCCATGGACTGTAGCCCACCAGGCCCCTCTGACCATGGGATTTTCCAGGCAAGAATACTGTATTGGATGGCCATTTCCTTCTCCAAGGGATCTTCCCAACCCAGGAATCAAACCTGTGTCTCCTGCATTGGCAGCAAATTCTTTATCACTGAACAACCAGGGAAACACGTTGGAAAGTATAACTGTTTTGAAATCACAACCTTAAGTAAGATTTAACAGTCTTTGATTAAGGAAATAACATTAGATGAAGAATTTATCCTTGATTTTGAGCTCATCTCTGTATATTTAGGCCATATTGAATTTGACTATAGTATTTGAACTGATGTTAAGGTTATAAATTTATGTAAATGCCAAGGTTGGGCTTCCATGGTGGCTCAGTCATAAAGAATCTCCGGCCCATACAAGAGACATGGGTTTGATCCCTGATCTGGAAAGACCCCACATGCCTGAGAGCAGCTAAGTCCGTGCACCACAACTATTGAGACAGCAGCCTAGAGTCCGGGAGCCTCAACTACTGAAGCCCATGTGCCCTGGAGCCTGTGCTCCGCAACAAGAGAAGCCCTTGCAATGAGAAGCCCCTACTTGCTACAACTGGAGGAAAGCTCACACAGCAGCAAAGATGCAGCACAGCCATAAATACATAAATAAGCAAAATTATTTAAAAATAAATAAATATCTGAGGTCATGCTTTCATATCTAAATTGAAGAAGAAATCTATATATATAAATAAATGTGTGTGTATAAACACATGTATATATATATGTAAATAAAATGAAATGCTCATAAAAGTGAGCTCAAAGGAAGTATGTCCAAATTAGAGCAAATTCATTAATTTTTCTCTATACCTGGCTTTACCTTGAATGCCCTTTGCCTTCTTCTTCGTGTCTGATAAAATCCTACTTATCCTCAAAGCCCCAAGTGAGTGGCACTTTTTCTATGACGCCTTCCTAGCTTCCAAGACAGAATTATTCCTCCTCTTTTCTTGCTTCCCAGGGTACTGAAGAAAAATGCATTTGGGCTCTCATCCAGGCTCTTTGACTTTGAGCTTTAGACAAGTTTTGTGCCTTAGACAAGTTATTAATACGCTAACCCTCAGGTTTCTCGTCTTAAAAATAACCATAATAGTACCCATGCCATAAAGTAGCAATGAAATTAAATGAGGTTAGTTATATAAGGTCTTCACAAAGCAGTCAACCCCTATTTAACATTCAAATTACAGAAGCTTTCATCATTCTTATCTTCTTCATTAGCCTTATGAGAATTATTCTTTTCATTTTAGCACTTCACATATACTGAAGTTTAAAGCATTGTGTCACTTAGAGGCTAAATTCTGTACAGTGTAGAATTATTCATCTTTGAGTAGCCTCAACCTAAATGGTGGAATAACATAGTTATTGAACAGGATAAGTATACTGATGAAACAAGTATCTTTTGAATGAATGGATTAGTATTAATAATTGAGTTTGCATACTTTATATACAAAGATCATGCATATGCATTCTGAACTATTTTAAGAGATGTGTCTTGTTTGTGTTATTAAATCCGTTTATTTTTTTATCTGATCACCTACTCCAGAAGGAGTGCAACAGGGGTGAGATACTGAATCAAATTGACACCCCAGATGGGAAAGATACCCATGCCAACACCAGAGCCAGCCAATCAGTGGCATCTTAAGAGTGAAATGAGTGTCAATGTGTAAAGTGGATTCTTCCAGAGTGAAATATCTGTGAAGTGGTTGGCAATAGGAAAATCCAGCCCACAAGGACATTCAAATCTACACTCTGGGATGGTGGGCATCCTTTCCAACAACCACCAAGAAATACAGATATACCAACCATATTGTGTTATTTTAGTCCAGGCTGAATTTCATGGGGTATAAATTCTTGTCCAATCTAAGCACATCTGTTCATAATAATTAACTCCTGTGCCTTGTGAGCAGAAAAGCGGCATCAGCTATACAGTGAGATGCATTGGCTTTATTTCTGTTTGTCATAATGATTCATTGAGACATTATGGGGAAGCAGATGCTTTTTCTGCACTCCCAGCCTCTGCATTTGTGGCTGCCTATGCATTGCTATTACTCCTCGTATGTTGAGTTAAACAGGGTTTTGAGGTTGTAGAGCACTGAGGTTGTCAAGTGTTAACGCCACAGTGGGAGTATAATTTTGAAACTTTTAAAAGTCATTTGCTCATTCCAAAACTCGTTTCCCTTTTCCTCCCTGGTATGGGATCATAATTTCAACCTTAATCTTGATTTTAAGTAGAAGCTTTTATAAAGTTGCAAATCATTGGACTGGAAGTTCCCATGAAAACTTTAATTCCAATCTGAGGCCAACCAACTTCTGGTGTCAAAGACAGGCAATAACACTTTCCCAGTAGAGATGTTATGATGATTGAAATGCAATCATGGGAGTAACGCATGCAGTGGGGAGCCTGGCATATAGTAATAATAATAACTAATTAAAGTGACCTTTCAGCTCTAACTGTATGAATTGTATTTTATGCTCAAGAAATCCTATTAGGTGGGTACTATTTTTGTACCCACTTCATGTATGCGAAAACTAAATCTCAGAGAATGAACTCTGCCAGGCTCATTTATCAAGAAACTTTGGAACCAGGATTCAGTCTCAGGCAGTTTTACTCCAAAGTTGGCATCCTTAACTGTGCTTCTTTTTCCCTTCATGAATATTAGTTGATAAATCTTTGACCAAAGGTGAAAAAAAAAAAAAAAAACCCTTTGGACCTTGAGTTGAGAGTCATGGGACATTAATTAACCATAACGTTGGGATGGTTATGATAAGTTTAGATGAATATAAGAAATTTCCAGGAATAGCCTCTAATCCATTTCAATTCCTAGACTTAGGTAATTTCTGAACATCCCAGAGCCTCACCTAGTTGTTTTGAAGGTACAGAAACCTAGTTTTAGTTGGTGTGGTAATTGAACACAGAGGAGAGGATTTCATTTTCTCTACCACAAGCACATCAAGAAATTGACTGACACTCACACAGCTTCTGTAAAGGCAAGTCATTCCAAAACTCCTGTTGAAAGGGCATTCCTTCCCCAAACATTAGTATTACTATTTGGCCCCACATACCTGGCTCCTGGAAAAGCCATTGACCTAAGTCAGTTAACACATAATGATGCACATAGTTCAGTGGAATGTCAAAGAATGTGATGAAAAACAAGCCCAAAAGTCTTTGATGGGTCATGTTCAATATGAAATTTTGAATGAAAAAAACTATGAGTGAACAGAAATTGTGGGATTAAAAATAATTTACAAAATAGAAGAACAGCAACACACACACACACACACACACACACACACACACACACACACACACACACACAAAACCAGCAGAGCTGACAGAAAGTTGTGTAGTTGCTAAGTCAGGTCCACCTCTTTTGCGGCCTCATGGACTATAGCCTGCCAGGCTCCTGTCCTTGGGATTTTGCAGGCAAGAATACTGGAGTGGGTTGCCATTTCCTTCTCGGAGGGATCTTCCAGACCCAGGGATTGAACCCAAATCTCCTGCATTGCAGGTGGATTCTTTACCACTGAGGCACCTCAGAAGTCCTGACAGAGAGGGTAGACTGGAACAAATAATGCAGAAGTAAAGGGGGTGTGGTTGAAACACCATCTAGCCCATGAACATGGAAACAAGTAGCCTTACCTTCTAGATGCCGTGGACCCTAGAGTCTTTCTCACACTGGGAGCTAGGTGTCAAAGTGTTCCCAGGAAATCTCCCTCACTTACTGCCTGACAGAATAACCTTCCAGCACTCTCCCTCTCTCCCATTGAAATATCATAAATAACACTCTCATGTTCAATCAAAAGAATGAAGTAACACTTCTGTTCCTCGCTGACTGTGCTGGAAGGTAGTGTGTGGCATTAAGGAAAGAATTTTAGCTGCACACAGCTCTCTTCTTTGATGCTTATTAGCTTTTGAGGGCCTGAAGGAAGCTATTTTGATGAAGTAGTTGTGACTAAGTGAGTGTTTCATCTCTTGCTTATATGAATGAATTTGACTGGAGACTGGGTGACAAATTGGTCTCCAAGCCACAGTGGAAATGGACTGAAGTGAATTGGTAGTTTTGAAAGATATTAATTCCATAAATTTCACAGATGAATATTCATCATTTGATATAAGAAAATTTAGGAAGATGAATGAGACTCTAGTCGACAAGAATAAATGGTCCAGTCCTGGCAAAGAAAAATGCTGCGTTATTGTCAGCAGTAATGCCTTTCATTTATTTCCATGTTTTCCCGAGGTCATAATCATTTTGCAAGTGAATTTTAAATAGAAAAATACATCACTCTCTGAGGCTCATAGCAATGAGTGACCCAAAAAGACATCATCATTTTAGACTTAGGTTTCTTTTCCCCCACTGTCAAAACTCTTAGGGATATAATGTATTTCAAACATGAAAGTAAGAGGTTGCACTGGGAAGTTAGTGCTGTAATTTTCTTTCACTTATCACCTTGTTTTACAATTTGTAATTACTTCTTTTGTCCTCAACACTCTTAGGCAGAGAACAAACACTTTAACATCTACAGCCCTGAAGTCCTGAATAGTTGAAGACACAGTTGGCGCTCAATCAATGTTTGCACACTTAATGAACAAAAAATAAACTAATGATGTTATATCTCATCCTTAATGAGTTATGTGTTCATGGTTGTATTTACAATACTACAATTAATACTTCTGTGGAGAAGAAATGTAGTCAGCCAATACATAATGAAATCTATCATGTTTATTCCATTCAGTGAGAAATTATTAAATATTTTAGAACCCATTCATTCATTGCTTTGGATTTTATTAGACACCTTTTGAAATAACAAGAAAAAGAAAATAACATTTATAGTTCCTACCCTTAAAATGATTATGTTTAATGGAAAACTAAATGGCATGATCACTAACAGACAAACTTTTTGGAGGGATTGTGACTTACTCATTGATTTGCAAAACAAAGTTTTTCTTCCTTTGCTAATAGTGAACTATTTAAGAAAACAAATATGTATTCCCATAGAAAAATACAAATTCAAAGACTGTTGTTTTGTCGTAGTATGAAAGCAGGAGGGGATTAGTTCAAAGAAAGAACCAAGAAGACAAATTAAAATGGAGTCTGAGCAAAATCAGAGCTCCCTATGACTGACATTTTTTCCAAGGAGGTTTCTCCCAAGAGGAAGAATACCTCAGACCTGAGTCAACCTGATCAATGCAGGCCTCTTCCTTTGGAAGAAGAGCCAACTCAACTTCATAGCTAACTGCATTCAACTGGTTGTTTGTTTTTTATATTTTGATAAGACAGATTTACTCAAATTCAGTGGTTTTTATTTCTAATCCAGTGTGGTTTTGCCATAAGTGTTGTCATTAATTCTTGGGTCTGTTTGGGATTTTGTTGCTATAGAAAGAAATAGTCACTGGACAACATTTACAGGTTAATGAGAAATTACCTCTGAATTCCATTAATAGCTGTCTTCCCCACCTCCTCTTTAAAAAAAAAAATCTGGTCCCAGACAGAAGGTGTACATCCAGGGCAGGGAGACAGCTCTAAACTGAAGACAAAGTAAGTAGTTGACCTGTACTTTGCTTGCTTTTCATTCATGACTTTTCATTATTATTATTTCTCTTTTTTTCCCCATGGGAAAAAGCAAGGACAACAGTAAAATCAGGTTGAAAATCCCTGTGCCCAACAGAATGATTTTTGTGAAGAAAACGTGATGATGGGTTTCACCAGCCTTGCACTAGTTTTTTTTTTTCTTTTTTTTTTTTTCGTGCACTAGTTGCTTGACAATGGTGTAATTACACATCCCTTATCAGTTTCATGATCTTTAAAATGAGGAGACACAATGTCAGATGATTGTTTCAGAGCTTAGTGAGATTATCTCCAAAAATAATTAACACAATATAAAATAGATTTCCCAAGTGACTCTAGAGGTAAAGAACCCACCTGCCAAGCAGGAGAGATAAGACAGGCAGTTCAATCTCTGGGTCAGGAAGATCCCCTAGAGGAGGGCATGGCAATCCACTCCAGTGTTCTTGCCTGGAGAATTGCGTGGACAGAGAAGCCTGACAGGCTACAGTCCATAGAGTTGCAGAGTTAGACTAGACTGAAGCAACTTAGACACAGCAAAATGGGACTAATACCCACTTCTTGTATTTGGTGAGATAAAATGAGATGCAAAAACTGTACCTACAAGGGTGTTTTTGGCTGCAAGCTCTCTTCAGTTTCTCCCACTACCCAGATGTCAAGATATGGGTCTGCTTCATTTTTTACCTGTCTTGACTCTGTTCATCGCAACCTTCATTTACTGGCTTCATGGCTGTACAATTCCAGACTTAACATCCATATGTTGTCATAATATCCAAAGGAGAGGAAACATATCTTTCCAGTGTCCTCTTTTAAGCAAGAGGGAGACTTTTCCACAGAAACCCTTGGAAATCTTCCTACATGTATCACTGCCTTGGTTTGGGTTGCAAGCCTCTTCCAGAAACAATCTTATTAATAAAAGAATACCAAAAACTGATTTGTTTCAGTTCTTGATTCAGTCAGTAGTTCTAGGAATGTTGCCTTTAGAGTCTTCAAGCCTCACTTTGACACTGGCTAGGACCTTAACTTTTATTGAGGTGTAAGATCATGGTAGAGAGGGATAGATGCCTGAAGGAAAATCAGGATTCCATCAGGAAGAGAAGGGGAAGAGTGAATACCTAACATGCGAACATCCAGCATCATTTCAACACAATTGTGAACATGTTTCATCTTTGTCAGGAATGTAGTTGCTCAATGTGAACTTAAGCAACAAAATGTCATAGTAGGTTATATAAGACCACTTAGATTCCCAAGTCATAGGTAAATGATTGATAGAGATCAGTGCTCTATTTTTTTTCTTTTAAATCGTGATATCCTCCCAAAATCATGTCCTTAGGTTCTACTGTACTACCCTTCTTAGTATGAAAAATTGTCAGTTAGTCCTAGGCATTGATTTCAAGCCCATCAAATGCAGAGCTATTTGGAGATATCAAAATAAATAGAAGACACTAGAATGACCTTTCTTTGGAAGCAAAATACTTGATGAAACTAGATGTACACAAGTGAAAATGACTTGAGTCTTCACAAAATAGCAAATAAACCAACACAAATCAATATAAGAATGTCACAAGAATGCACCCCTCCCTTGACAAAAATTGTCGTTTCAAAGGCTGCTTGTCAACCTCTTAACTTGTATGTGTCTGTGTCCTTTTTTTTCTTTGTAAACACCAGACTTTCTAACAGTGTGTGCTGGAGAGAAGATTCCTACACACAACAGGCATGTTTAAATGTTTTTTGTGATAAATATTCATGTGTGAAAATAAATGTATAAAATCTTTCTGTGGGTCAATGCTGGAACATTTAAGTTGATTCTTTCCTGGAAAACACATTTATCCACATTTAGTGGTTTTATTTTAACTCAGTTAAGTCATATTTCCTTCCATAGTGGCTAGTAAGTTATGTGTTATTGCCAAATGAAAGCTTAGTATACTTCTTGCAGGTTTCGCCTGTCTCCTCCTACTGAGGTTCCTGTTTTAAAGATCAGACAAGCATTAGATCATGGTGGGCAATCTGGCAGGACTAGGGTCTGGCAAGCTCAGGCCACTGCCAACCTAAAGAGATTCCGTGACACGTGCTAAATATTGTGGACTTCACTTTTAAAAGTTAATTTTATTGAAGTGTAGTTGATGTTCAGTGTTGTGTTCATTTCTACTGTACAGCAAAATAATTCACTTATATATAGTTTCCTTTTCATGTTCTTTTTCACTATGGTTTACACAGGCTATTGACTATAGTTCCCTGTTCTACATAGTAGGAGCTTGTTTAGCCAAGTGGACCCTCATTAATCTTGCCCAAGAGTGTCAGTCCCTACCAACTAGCCATTGGATTCAGGATGTAATTGGTTAGTTTCATTTGTTACTATTAATATTAGAAGTACCTCACATAATTGTTTTTTTTTTTTTTTTTTAACGTATCATATGATACTAAGGAGTGAAAACTTACATTGTCTTACTATGGTTAGTTAATCCAACCTGTGGTCCATGCTTTTCCGGTGCTGTCTTTCTCCTCTTCCCTCTATTGATTCTGCTTTCTCTCCTCCATCTACATTTCCTCTTCTTCACTACCGCTATTCTCCATCTCTCCTCTCTTCTACTCATCCTCTTTTCTTCTTATGTTTCTTTCCTCCTTCTGTACTTCCTCCCTCTATCTCTCTTCCTTTCTCCTCTCCATCATTAAATATTTATTGCAAGCTTATTGTAGATAGATCAATAAACATGTGTGAGACTGTGATTTATACTGTGTACTTTTAAATGAGCTCTGACTTTCTAGAGCTGGCTGTAATAAAAAGATGTTTTCCAGTAACAATTTCAGAGCTGTTAGAGACTGAAGAAAATCATTCTAATCATTAGTCCGACATGTGTATTTCTTTACAGCACAATAGCTGAACAGCATTATTTATTTTAAATAAAAGCTGTCAAATTCTACAGATTTGGCCTTTGGAGGTTCTCGATTATTCTTCAGTGGTCTTTTTGTGAAAATTATGCTGACATTTTGGAAAGCAAATAGTCCAGGTTGACATTTCTTCCTTATTGTTGGATGAATTTTCAAGACACCACTGAGGCAAAAAATTACAAAGTTCTCACATTGTCTTTCTGGTATCAATATGGGGATTTTTAGTTTCTAATTAGCTACTTAGAAGTAATTGGCATTTTTCATTACTTCTTCTTTGTAAGTGAGACACAGTTCTGTAAGATCTGACATCTTATTCTTAGAAAAACATGTGTGGATCTAATCAATTAGATAAAGAAAACACAATTTTAGAAAATAAATTGAAAAAATGTCTACTCATTTTCATTGGATTTATTTTATCACATAAAAGTTTCTCTACTAAAAATTAGACATAAAAAAATGTTCATGAACAAACACATGAGACAGTTTCTGGTAGCAACAGTTTATCTCCTTACTCTAAAGATTGAATATATTGTATTTCTTGAGGAACACTTCTGAAATTTCACACAAAACAATTCAGTGTTAAATAGGACACTATTAATTATCCCATTTAAAAATTAACACATTATTTTTATTTTGCTATGACAAATAAAACCAAAATATTTTTATTATTAATCTAAAATATGAATGTCAGAGAAGGCAATGGCACCCCACTCCAGTACTCTTGCCTAGAAAATCCCATGGATGGAGAAGCCTGGTGGCTGCAGTCCATGGGGTCACTAAGAGTCAGACATGACTGAGCGACTTCACTTTCACTTTTCACTTTCATGCATTGGAGAAGGAAATGGCAACCCACTCCAGTGTTCTTACCTGGAGAATTCCAGGGATGGGGAGCCTGGTGGGCTGCCGTCTATGGGGTCACACAGAGTCGGACACGACTGAAGCGACTTAGCAGCAGCAGCAGTAGCAAAATATGAATGTGCATCAAGAAAACAGAAAAGATACAAATGAACTTATTTATAAAACAGAAATAGACCCAGAGACATAGAAAACAAACACGATTAAGAAAGGGGAGAGGGGGTCAGGGATAAATCAGGAATCTGGACTAACCTATATACACCACTATATATAAAATAGATAACCAACAAGAATCTATTGTATAGCACAATTTTATAATAACGTATAAAAGAATCTGAAAAGGATATATACATATATATATATATATAACTGAATTTATATACATATATATAAAGCTGAATTATTGTGCTACATAGCTAAAACTAATACACTGTAAGTCAGCTATACTTCAATAAAAAAAGAAAACATAGTTGCAGAATGTATACTAGTAGTGATTATATTTCTTAGTAGTTTCTGCCCAGTGATGCTTGACTAGTTTTCCAGTTCTCCACCGCACCTTCTAAAATTCTATTAACACAGAAAGTTTTAGCAAACCACAGAATGTGTTAGGTGTTCATGGAGTCATATGTATCCAAGAACCAAACAAACCAATTGCATCAATTCGCCATAAGTTGTCCAGAGAAGTACTGAGGAGTCTGTGAGGTAGAGCAAACTGCAATACCAATAGAGAAGTTAGCCCAGGCTGGCAGTTTTGGGGGCATCCCAAACATCTCTCCCCCTTCATCTCTAGCCCAGCACCAAGTTCTCACACATCTCTCTTCTAAGAACTCACCATCTCTATCACCGCCACCCCAGTTCAGATGAATATTTCAATCCAAAATCTCCTCTACTGCTCAGGTATTGACTTAAATGATACCATTTACTTGCCTAAACCCTTTAGTGATTTTCCTTTACTCTTAAGATAAAGGCACAGTCTTTTTTTAAAATTAATACAGTTTTGCTGACTATATTCACTATGCTTATTTATCTACTAGCTATAAACTTCATCTTAAACATCTCCCCAATTTCTCCCCACCAACCCCAGCCTCTGGGAACCACCATTTTACTCTCTGCTTTTATGATAGTGACTTTTTTAAGATTCCACATGTAGGTGAGATCATACAGTATTTTTCTTTATTTTTTTAAACATTTTTATTGGATTCCAGTTGCTTTACAATGTTCTATTAGTTTCTGCTGTACGGCAAAGTGAATCAACTATACACACACTCCTTCTTTTCTGGATTTCCTCCCCGTTTAGGTCACCACAGAGCCTGGAGTAGCGTTCTCTGTGCTATAACAGTAGGTTCTAATTAGTTATCCATTTTACACATAGTTTCACTAGTGTATATATGCCAACCCCATCTCCCAGTCCATCCCACCCTCTTTTCCCCTCCACTTGATATCCATGGTTTTGTTCTCTACATCTGTGTCTCTATCTCTGCTTTGCAAATAAGTTCATCTGCACCATTGTTCTAGGTTGCATGTATGTGAAGGCAGTCCTTAAAATGGTTGGCAAAGGCCTGAATGTCAGTGCCGTTTTCCAGACCTGGAAAACCCCTTCCTACCTCAGACTCCATGCTCTAGCCATACCAGTTTTCTGCTCAGATCCTAGAACAGATACTGCTGTCTTCCACCTCCAGCCCTTTGCAGCACTCTTCTTCCTTCCTGAGAGCCTCTCCTCAGTGTGAAAACCTTCTTTCTTCCCTCGACTGCTAAGATCTTTCTATGACACCTCATGTCTTTGTAGCACTTACCATGACTTTCATTTATGAATTTGCAGAATTAGTTGATTAATATGTACTTTTTACTGAGTGATATGATAAGACCAGATTATAAACTCCATGATATCCAAATTATAAACTTGTGTCTGTTGTGCTAACTCCTGGTTTCCCAGTATCGAGTGTAATTCTTGGCAACTCTAGGTGATGTGTATATAAATAAATGACTGTTTATGCAAGGAAAGTAGAGAGTAGTAGATGTGGGTTCTGGTTTTGATATCTGAGAGACTAGAATTCCAGTGTTGGCTTCCTTGCTATCTACCCTCGGTCAACTTAGGTAATCATTCTTAAACTTAGTTTCCAACAAGGCTCATAATGTGACACAAGGTGATTGGAAATAGGTTTCCCAGGTGGCTCAGTGGTAAAGAATCTGCCTGCCAATGCAGGAGACCCAGGAGATGTGCGTTTGATCCCAGGGTCAGGAAGATTCCTTGGAGGAGGAAATGGCAACCCATTCCAGTATTCTTGCCTGGAAAATCCCACAGACAGAGGAGCCTGGCTGGCTATAGTCCACAGGGTCGCCAAGAGTCAGACATGACTTAGCAACTGAGCATGCACACGTGGTACTTTTAAAGATTAAATTAGATAATATCTCATTAAAATTATTGTCAGGAATGTTATGTCATTACTTATATTTAGTTCTATGTTACTATTTCATTAATCAGCACTTAATTTCCCTTAAGAGCAATTTATAGTAAGCTAGTCAAATCCACGGGTAGTATGATGCTAAAAATGCAGTCTTTTATTTGCAAGTATTTCTTTGAAATTCTTTTGAGCCATCAGGCATTAGGAATTGAACATTATTCTTGTATCTCTTTTCTTTAGTTGTCTATGCTATACAATTTTGGGTAATGGATTTTATCTACTTTTTTCTAGTTGTCTGTGCTATAAAATTTTGAATGTTTTCTACTGTCTGACTCTCTTTTAACTGGCTTTCTTTTATCATTGAAATGTTTCCATTGTATCTTTTCTTCAGCATGAAACCATTCAGAAAATTGTGAGTGTTGGCATAGTAAGCATGCAATGGAGAGACAATATTGAAGTGAAAAAAAGTACTAATAAAATGTCCACCTTTTCAGAATGGAATTTCCTAAAATGGTTAAGAAATAAAAATCTTTAATGCAAATACATTTATTTTCCAACTGCAGCCTCTTGAAATTCAGGAAAATTTAGAGAAGCTTATAAAAAGAGTGGTACTTCAGATAGTACATTCTGAGAATTTTCAGGGATGCTTACCTGACTAAATTCAATCTTGTGTTTACTTGCCTCTGAGCACTTCTACACAAATAAATAGCTTCTGTCCCTAATCCATCAATTGGTCACTCTTGATTATGTTCCTCAACCTGTGCCTGGACTGTAGCAGACACCAAGGAAAGCATAAAAGGCATATAGCTTTTTCACATAAAGAAGACATTGCCTAGTTGAGAAAATAAGATCCACATGTGGTTTGAAAAAACCAGAGCCAGAAAAAAAGACAAAATCCTAAATTTTATAGTGTAGACAAGTAGATTAAAGAGAATGGCAACCCACTCCAGTATCCTTACCTGAATAATTCCATGGACAGAGGAGTCTGGCAGCCTGTAGTCTATGGAGTCACAAAGAGTTGGACATAACACAGTAACACTAACACATTAAGAGAGTCTTCATTTGACTTTTGGTAAGAAAAGTGGTTTTCCGTGGATGGCTAAAGATAGTCCATTTTCTTTTGATTTCCCGGGTACTTTCTCTACACTCCCCATGCACTTAGGACCACTTAGCATCCTGTCCCCTTGTCTCCCTGGTATCCTTCTGTTTCCTGCCTTGTCTCTTTCTTGTGCATGAATCCAGGGTCACAACATCCTACATCAGGCCGTGCCTAGTGATGGTGGGTGAGGTGGAGAAGAGAGGGTTGGGATGGAGAAGTTCTATCTCTTGATGTGACTTTCCTTAATCTGTACCTCAACCCATTCTCCAGTATGGATGTAAACTAGGAGTCAGCCTACTTTTTCGGTGAAGCTCCAGATAACAGATATTTTTGGTTTTCTCGACCATGTGGTTTCTCTCATAACTACTCAACTTTGCTATGAAGCACAGCAACAACGATAGATGATACATGGACATATGAGGGTGGCTGTGATGCAATCAAACTTTATTTACAGGCCAGTAGCAGTCCAGATCTCTCCCATAGGTTGTTGCCTGGCTGCACCCCAAAGACCTACAAGGCCTGCACTTGCCAAGGTTTAAGACTGAAAAAAGAGCCTGGAGTCAGCAAAAAAAAGACTTAAGTGGTTTAAAGGATAGGGGAACTTACACAGCTGAGGCAAGGTTCTGGAGTGACACCCCACCGTGTGCATCACAGGGCAGGCAGAACATGGCAGGAAGTTTTCGCTCCTGGGAGTTACCAGTGACAGAGAAATTGACCTCAGGTGGGCACGTTAGTTACCAGGGAAATCAGCAGAGAGGCCCTCATCAGCCCCTTTGATAAGCTATCATGGTGGGGATATTCTGATCTAAAGATTAGAACAGTCACTAAATGGGTGCAGACAAGTATGTAGGAAGATCAGTCACATGAGTAGGGTGTAGGTGAAGCAGGTCGAGCAGGGGAGGTTGCAGCTCACAAGAAAATGGC
Organism: Muntiacus reevesi; assembly: GCF_963930625.1. Lineage (NCBI taxonomy): Eukaryota > Metazoa > Chordata > Mammalia > Artiodactyla > Cervidae > Muntiacus > Muntiacus reevesi. The sequence goes on from NC_089251.1 coordinate 212,560,994, forward strand.
CATCCTGAGTGACCTGACCAGACGGTTGTTCTATATCAGCCCTTTTCTACCTCCATGCTATTGACCAAAGGAACAGGAGAAGTCAGGAAAGCGTTTGATATATTTTATCCCACCATCTTTCCTTGCCTGCTCAGCTTATCCAGCCCAGCACCTGCTCCACTAGAGCAGGGAGGCAGAAGGGAACTGATGGGAGGAAGGGGATAAACCCTCCCTGTCTTTGCTCTCCATACCCTGATTCCACTCCCAAGCCCTTCTATCATACCCTGTGTCTTCTGCAACATTCTTCCTAACCCTCCAGCCTATTATCAACTCCTCAGCATGCCTCCCACAAATGCTTAAGTTCTCCCCATAACCCCAGCTCCCCATCCTGTGAGCTCTGCCCCACCAGGTCAGCAGCAATGACTGGCCTGGCAGGACATCTGGCAAGGACATGTATTCCTGGCATTCCAAGGTTACTTCTCAGTGCATTTTCTCCATACAGATTGTTACAGAGAACAGTTAAATATGCTTGAATTGAGTTAACTCAATTTCTATAATGTATCTGAGGAAATTATATTTATACAGGCAAACACAGTAGTTATTTGGAGATTCAAATTGAGTTAATCATGATGTATGAACGTTTACTTAATGATGACATAGTTTCATAAGTTAGAAACTATTGATAATTCTGCACCCCAGTTAAGCCAAGAATTGCTTAGTGCTAGAATTTTTTGAGCACCAACAGATGAAGTAATCAAGGCACTGTTTGTGAGTCAGAGATGACCAAGGAGGGAAATGCTCTCCATGGGTTCTGGAAACAGTCTCTGATAGTCATCTTTCTGCTGTTTCCATGAAAGTTCATAGCAGAACAGAGAACAGATTAGCAGCTAATGCATCAAATCTTGCTTATTTTCTTTCTCATCTCTTGGAAGGAGTTTTATTTTAGCCTTTCTTTTATCGTTGTCTCTTGGAAAGAGTTTTTTGTTATCCACATTGAATTTTCCTGCCAAAGTGAATAACCCGTGCTCACAACCTCTAAATAAATCAGCAGCAGTTGGTGATAATATTGGTTTAGGAAAAACACAAGCTTGGCATATATTACATTAGTTAGACAGATTGGAAGCAGATTAAGGATAGAGAGGGCAGTAAGGAGATTTTGAGTTGTAGTTATTGACCTTTGGTGCACCTTGTGTAAATGGGCCAAATGCTGGTTTCTAAGATAACAAAAACCTAAGAAAGCCCAGAATATTGATTTGAGATGATTTTACCTGCACAGAGAATGGCGATTAGGATTCAATGGTAGTACCTTCAGAGGAAAGTTTTCTTGGGTTTTAAGTGAAGAACATTACCCTGCCAAGTTTGAAATGTTTTATTTTTTTTTTCATGGTTTTAGTATTTTTTTTTTGTGATGCTCTATTTATTTTTAAATTTTCTTAATTCACTTGGGACTTCATTCTGGTGGCAAGATATTCCATTAGTGCATCATTAATGAATATTATTTAATAGCCTTAACTTTCAAAGAACACAGATGCTTCTTAATTAGATGAGTATTAAAAAGTACAAAGTCTTAAAGTCTGTTGATCATTAAAAGTTAAGTGTTGCTTTCTTGAGACAGAAGAAAGTTCTCAATTATCAGTGCTAATGTGTCAAAGTGTTAGTCGCTCAGTTGTGTCCAACTCTTTGTGACCCCATGGTCTGTAGCCCACCAGGCTCCTCTGTCCATGGGATGTCCCAGGCAAGAATACTGGAGTGGTTTGCCATTCTCTTCTGCAGGGGATCCACATGACCCAGGGTTTGAACCTGGGTTTCCTGCATTGCAGGTGGATTCTTTATTGTCTGAAACACCAGGGAAGCCCACTAATGTGTCAGAGAAGCAGTTAGTCATGAGAATTAAGTCATCCAAAATATTTAAGGTGACTTTCAATGTTTGGGGACTATTAATAGTCTAATATTTATGTCTGATGTTAAGAAAAATAACTGTGTGCCAAGTCTGAATTATAAAGAGCTGAAGCAGGAAAAGCTGGTAAGTGATCTGTCTCCTCCTCACCCCTCTGTTTTATTAATCGTTGGAAGCCCTGCTGGAACTAAACAATGGCTGCTGACTGACTCCACTTCAACCCACAAGTTTTATTCTCATCTTTTAACTCTTGGTTGAACCTATGATCAGTGAGGCAGGACTTCGCAGGATTCAAGTGCCAGCCAAGGATCCATCCTGTGCAACAAGAAACTTCTTTACACAGGTGGTATTAGAGAACCTATACCTCCTTCCCTTCCATGTCCACCTCCAGAATGATTTGCATAGCAAACCAAAATCAAGACCTGTGTAAAACTGTCAAAAACTCAATTCCAGTTGCAAGGTGACAGCTCGTTGCATAGCCTTACTGTCTGTGCTGGGAACCTAAAAGGCAGCAATGACGTAGACCACAGGACAGGCAATTAAGTTATGAAACTGTGTTTTTGGATAGAAGATCACACAACTGTGTCTGTCAGTTTTGACTTATAGATCAGCTTTTTTTCAACTATTTATTGAAACATTACATATATGAAAAATCTCATTTTTTAAAATGTCTTTTTAAAAATTTATTTATTAAAAAAAATTTTTTTTATTAGTTGGAGTCTAATTACTTCACAACATTTCAGTGGGTTTTGTCATCCACTTGATATGGATCAGCCATAGAGTTACACGTATTCCCCATCCCGATCCCCCCTCCCACCTCCCTCTCCACCCAATTCTTCTGGGTCTTCCCAGCACACCAGGCCCGAGCATTTGTCTCATGCATCCCACCTGGGCTGGTGATCTGTTTCACCATAGATAATATACATGCTGTTCTTTCGAAACATCCCACCCTCACCTTCTCCCACAGAGTTCAAAAGTCTGTTCTGTACTTCTGTGTCTCTTTTTCGGTTTTGCATATAGGGTTATCGTTACCATCTTTCTAAATTCCATATATATGTGTTAGTATGCTGTAATGTTCTTTATCTTTCTGGCTTACTTCACTCTGTATAATGGGCTCCAGTTTCATCCATCTCATTAGAACTGATTCAAATGAATTCTTTTTAACGGCTGAGTAATATTCCATGGTGCATATGTACCACAGCTTCCTTATCCATTCATCTGCTGATGGGCATCTAGGTTGCTTCCATGTCCTGGCTATTATGAACAGTGCTACGATGAACATTGGGGTGCACGTGTCTCTTTCAGATCTGGTTTCCTCAGTGTGTATGCCCAGAAGTGGGATTGCTGGGTCATATGGCAGTTGTCCACACTGTTTTCTCCACTGAAATCTCCACACTGTTTTCCATAGTGGCTGTGCTAGTTTGTATTCTCACCAACAGTGTAAGAGGGTTCCCTTTTCTCCACACCCTCTCCAGCATTTAATGCTTGTAGACTTTTGGATAGCAGCCATCCTGACTGGCGTGTAATGGTACCTCATTGTGGTTTTGATTTGCATTTCTCTGATAATGAGTGATGTTGAGCATCTTTTCATGTGTTTGTTAGCCATCTGTGTGTCTTCTTTGGAGAAATGTCTGTTTAGTTCTTTGGCCTATTTTTTTGATTGGGTCATTTATTTTTCTGGAATTGAGCTTCAGGAGTTGCTTGTATATTTTTGAGATTAATCCTTTATCTGTTTCTTCATTTGTTATTATTTTCTCCCAATCTGAGGGCTGTCTTTTCACCTTACCTATAGTTTCCTTTGTTGTGCAAAAGCTTTTAATTTTCATTAGGTCCCATTTGTTTATTTTTGCTTTTATTTCCAATATTCTGGGAGGTGGGTCATAGAGGATCTTGCTGTGATATATGTTGGAGAGTGTTTTGCCTATGTTCTCCTCTAGGAGTTTTATAGTTTCTGGTCTTACATTTAGATCTTTAATCCATTTTCAGTTTATTTTTGTGTATGGTGTTAGAAAGTGTTCTAGTTTCATTCTTTTACAAGTGGTTGACCAGTTTTCCCAGCACCATTTGTTAAAGAGGTTGTCTTTTTTCCATTGTATATCCTTGCCTCCTTTGTCAAAGATAAGGTGTCCATAGGTTCATGGATTTATCTCTGGGCTTTCTATTCTGTTCCATTGATCTATATTTCTGTTTTTGTGCCAGTACCATACTGTCTTGATGACTGTGGCTTTGTAGTAGAGTCTGAAGTCAGGCAGGGTGATTCCTCCAGTTCCATTCTTCTTTCTCAAGATTGCTTTGGCTATTCGAGGTTTTTTGTATTTCCATACAAATTGTGAAATTATTTGTTCTAGTTCTGTGAAAAATACCGTTGGTAGCTTGATAGGGATTGCATTGAATCTATAGATTGCTTTGGGCAGAATAGCCATTTTGACAATATTGATTCTTCCAATCCATGAACATGATGTGTTTCTCCATCTGTTTGTGTCCTCTTTGATTTCTTTAATCAGTGTTTTATAGTTTTCTATGTATAGGTCTTTTGTTTCTTTAGGTAGATATACTCCTAAGTATTTTATTCTTTTTGTTGTAATGGTGAATGGTATTGTTTCCTTAATTTCTCTTTCTGTTTTTTCATTGTTAGTAAATAGCCATTTAAATGTCTCTTCTGCAAGAATAAAATGAAACAACTTTTAAGGTCACACCCAATTCTCCTCTGATGTAATTTTGTGATTACTGATATTTACTATTTAAGATAATTTTGACCTAAAAAAATTTGCAAAGTGGTACATGGATCTTTCTGTATGCCAGCTTTTCCTGCTGTTAACGTCTTACATGATAACAATGATCATATAGTTATCTAAGCCAGGAACATAGTATTTATACAATAATATTAGGAGTCTTCAGACCTTACTCAAATTGCACCAGTTATTCCATGAACTCTTTTTTTTTTTTTTTTTTTTTGAGCTTTTCTAAAAACTTTATAGAAACCTTTGATCTTCTCTAGTGCCAAGAGAAACATTCAGTAGAGAAGCAGATGGTTAGCTTTTTTTTTTTTTTTTTAATTTATTATTATTATTATTATTTTATTTTTCAGTGGGTTTTGTCATACATTGATATGAATCAGCCATAGAGTTACACGAATTCCCCATCCCGGTCTCCCATCCCACCTCCCTCTCCACCCGCTTCCTCTGGGTCTTCCCAGCCCAACAGGCCCGAGCACTTGACTCATGCATCCCACCTGGGCTGGTGGTCTGTTTCACCACAGATAATATACATGCTGTTCTTTCGAAACATCCCACCCTCCCCTTCTCCCACAGAGTTCAAAAGTCTGTTCTGTACTTCTGCATCTCTTCTTCTGCCCTGCATATAGGGCCATCGTTACCATCTTTTTAAATTCCGTATATATGTGTTAGTATACTGTAATGTTCTTTATCTTTCTGGCTCACCTCACTATGTATAATGGGCTCCAGTTTCATCCATCTCATTAGAACTGATTCAAATGAATTCTTTTTAACGGCTGAGTAATATTCCATGGTGTATATGTACCACAGCTTCCTTATCCATTCATCTGCTGATGGGCATCTAGGCTGCTTCCATGTCCTGGCTATTATAAACAGTGCTGCGATGAACATTGGGGTGCACGTGTCTCTTTCAGATCTGGATTCCTCAGTGTGTATGCCCAGAAGTGGTATTGCTGGGTCATATGGTAGTTCTATTTCCAGATTCTTAAGAAATCTCCACACTGTTTTCCATAGTGGCTGTACTAGTTTGCATTCCCACCAACAGTGTAAGAGGGTTCCCTTTTCTCCACACCCTCTCCAGCATTTATTGCTTGTAGACTTTTGGATAGCAGCCAGCCTGACTGGTACCTCATTGTGGTTTTGATTTGCATTTCTCTGATAATGAGTGATGTTGAGCATCTTTTCATGTGTTTGTTAGCCATCTGTATGTCTTCTTTGGAGAAATGTCTGTTTAGTTCTTTGGCCCATTTTTTGATTGGGTCATTTATTTTTCTGGAATTGAGCTTCAGGAGTTGCTTGTATATTTTTGAGATTAATTCTTTGTCTGTTTCCTCATTTGCTATTATTTTCTCCCAATCTGAGGGCTGTCTTTTCACCTTACTTATAGTTTCCTTTGTTGTGCAAAAGCTTTTAATTTTCATTAGGTCCCATTTGTTTATTTTTGCTTTTATTCCCAATATTCTGGGAGGTGGGTCATAGAAGATCTTGCTGTGATTTATGTCTGACGTCAGGCAGGTTGATTCCTCCAGTTCCATTCTTCTTTCTCAAGATTACTTTGGCTATTCGAGGTTTTTTGTATTTCCATACAAATTGTGAAATTATTTGTTCTAGTTCTGTGAAAAATACCGTTGGTAGCTTGATAGGGATTGCATTGAATCTATAGATTGCATTGGGTAGAATAGCCATTTTGACGATATTGATTCTTCCAATCCATGAACACGGTATGTTTCTCCATCTGTTTGTGTCCTCTTTGATTTCTTTCATCAATGTTTTATAGTTTTCTGTGTATAGGTCTTTTGTTTCTTTAGGTAGATATACTCCTAAGTATTTTATTCTTTTTGTTGCAATGGTGAATGGTATTGTTTCCTTAATTTCTCTTTCTGTTTTTTCATTGTTAGTATATAGGAATGCAAGGGATTTCTGTGTGTTAATTTTATATCCTGCAACTTTACTATATTCATTGATTAGCTCTAGCAATTTTCTGGAAGAGTCTTTAGGGTTTTCTATGTAGAGGATCATGTCATCTGCAAACAGCGAGAGTTTCATTTCTTCTTTTCCTATCTGGATTCCTTTTACGTCTTTTTCTGCTCTGATTGCTGTGGCCAAAACTTCCAACACTATGTTGAATAGTAGTGGTGAGAGTGGGCATCCTTGTCTTGTTCCTGATTTCAGAGGAAATGCTTTCAATTTTTCACCATTGAGGGTGATGCTTGCTGTGGGTTTATCATATATAGCTTTTACTATGTTGAGGTATGTTCCTTCTATTCCTGCTTTCTGGAGAGTTTTAATCATAAATGAGTGTTGAATTTTGTCAAAGGCTTTCTCTGCATCTATTGAGATAATCATATGGTTTTTATCTTCCAATTTGTTAATGTGGTGTATTACGTTGATCGATTTGCAGATATTAAAGAATCCTTGCATTCCTGGGATAAAGCCCACTTGGTCATGGTGTATGATTTTTTTAATATGTTGTTGGATTCTGTTTGCTAGAATTTTGTTAAGGATTTTTGCATCTATGTTCATCAGTGATATTGGCCTGTAGTTTTCTTTTTTTGTGGCATCTTTGTCTGGTTTTGGAATTAGGGTGATGGTGGCCTCATAGAATGAGTTTGGAAGTTTACCTTCATCTGCAATTTTCTGGAAGAGTTTGAGTAAGATAGGTGTTAGCTCTTCTCTAAATTTTTGGTAGAATTCAGCTGTGAAGCCATCTGGTCCTGGGCTTTTGTTTGCTGGAAGATTTTTGATTACAGTTTTGATTTCCTTGCCTGTGATGGTTCTGTTAAGATCTTCTATTTCTTCCTGGTTCAGTTTTGGAAAGTTATACTTTTCTAAGAATTTGTCCATTTCATCCAAGTTGTCCATTTTATTGGCATAGAGCTGCTGGTAGTAGTCTCTTAGGATCCTTTGGATTTCAGTGTTGTCTGTTGTGATCTCACCCTCCATGAACTCTTTTTTTGTTTTGTTTCCCTGGTTTAAAATAAAGTCCTGAATTCCACATTGCATTTTGTTTTCATGCATCCTTCCTTTCCCTCCATCTGAGAGTTTCTCAGTCTCTCTGGTGACGCTGACAGTTGTTAAGATCATCATTTACTTTGGCACTATATTTTCCAGTTTGGGTTTGTCTGTTTTTTTTTCCCATGAGTAGATTAAGGTTATACCTTTTCTTTTTTTTTAGCAGGAGTAGGTTATACCTTTTTTTAGCAGGAGTAACATAAAATCAGGAGTTACATGATATCAGCATGTCTTATAGATTCATCTTGGTCCCTTTGCTAAGGTGGTATCTGACAGGTTTCTTCACTGTGAAGTAGCTATTTTTTCTCATAATAATAAGTATTTTTGTGGAAAGTTTGCATGCTAAGTCACTTCAGTCATGTCCAACTATGTGCCACCCTATGGACTGCAGCCTGCCAGGTTCTTCTGTCCATCGGATTCTCAAGGCAGAAATACTGCATTGGGTTGCCATGCCCTGCTCCAGGGTATCTTTCTGATCGAGCCTGTGTCTCTTAAGTCTACCTGCACTGGCAGGTATGTTCTTCACCAGTTTTTGAGGCTATACAAATATCCTGTTTCTAGTTATTCTTTGCCAATGGAATTTAGCAGCTATCAGTGATTCTTATCAGCAAAAATTATACATGTGATATTTGCCAAGTGGTGATTTCCTGTCATTATAACTGTATTTATTGATTTGAATACTGCTGGCAGGAAAATTGTCTCTTCTTCCCCATCAGTTTAATTATTCAATTATTTATATCACTATGGACTCAGGGATAGTTATTTTAGTCAATGAGAATCCATTACTATCATTATGTTGTTGCTCAGATGTTCCAAATTTGACCTTTGGGAACTCCTTCAAGTTGGCTCCATATATTAACATTTTCCCAAAAAGAAAAAGTATGGACACAATTCTGCTTATTTAATGCTATGTCACAAATCCCAAACTTAGTGGCTTAAAACAGCATGTTGTTATTATTTCTTGTGCTTCTGAGGATGGACTGAGTTTGGTGGTTTTCATTTGGGACCCCTCACAGAGTTGGACTCAAATAGTTGCCAAAACTGCTGAAGGCCTCTGTCCTTATATGTCTGAAGCATGACCAAGAATTTAGAAAAAGTGGGGCTCATCAGGTACTTCTTTTTCCATGTCTTTCCTTCACATGCCTAGTTAGGCTTCCTCATATTATGGCAGTCTCAAAAGAGTTGGACATCTTAGATGATAGGTAACTTTTGACAGAGCAAATGTCCCAAGGGATTCAAGTGAAAGCTACAGACTCTGGAGAACCCAGCCTCGAAGTCTCATGTTATGACTTCTGCTACTTTTGCCATATTCTGTTGATGAGAACTGTTACAGGCCAGTGAATTCATGTTTGGGAATTTAGGGGGTTGGCCTTATACTCTCAGTGGGGGAATGGCCTGCAGAAAATGGAGAGGAAAAAACGATGGCATCTTGGAGATGGACCACTACACATGCCCAGTTTTGATTTAAATTAGTTTAATTTTAATATCATTTAAGTTTAAATATATAAAGCTAAGAAATATTCTTTATGTTTACAGGGCTTTTGATTGTAAACTAATACAAGTTAAATGTAAGAAAAATTAAAAGCCCCATGTATTTTTAATTAACAATATTAATTTAGCATGACAGTTGATGCTGTTTCACTGAAACCAAAATTCTGCTTAGGATGTGGTCCTGAGTGCTGTGGATAAGGAGGTTATGAATCTGACACACCACAACCTCATTGTTTAATTAATTACAAAGCCTCTAGGTATACTGTGCATCACGAAATCATTTACTAATGGAGGGAAATAGATGGGGTGGAGGACAGAAAGCTAGTAAAGCTTGTGTCTTTACTAATGAGTTATTCTTCAGAAATTTTATTAAGGTCCCTGAGCATCAGGAAGTTATATTTTCTATGATTCTGTAACTGATTACTTATATGTATAACTGATTACTTATATGTAGTTACAGATAACACATATAAATAATATTAATAAATACAGGTCTTCACTCTCAAGGAACTTATAATCTATTTCTCTGTAACAAGGAAGTACCAGCCTGAACCTTCTCTTAAAAACTGACACAGGATAAACTTTTTTTTCTGGGAAAAAAAAAATAGCTTTTGAGGACAAACTACAGACTGACCTCTGGGCCTTGTCTTCTGTGAACAGTGTCATCAATCGGAGTCCTGAGCCATTAGCCATGCAGTCCTTCTGCTCAGACAAATAAGCACAACTGTTTCTGTCAGATGGCGGGCATCCAGGGCATCCAGAAATCACTGGAGCAGGTGTGATTGTGGTAGATGCAAAAATAACTGGAAAAGAGCAAATGAGCACAAGCTCCTTAATGCTCTGCTGAGTGCTGGGAGAGGAGGAGAAATAAAAACAGCCAGAGCAAGCCTTTCTTGCCATACTTGGGAATATAGGATGGGGTGAAGCAGAGGGAACGCATAGGACTGTGAAGGGAAGGCTTGGGAACTGTGGTTATTTAGGTGAATACCTTCATCTCTAAATTGATTTATAAAAAGGAAAAAGGACCCTTCACTTGGGGTTTGAGGTTCAGGGGAAATTTGTAAGGCAGTTATTGTTAATAAATTGGTGTCTCAATGAGAATAATACAGGAAAGGGCTTTTAGCCAAGTGATTATTGTGATGCGACTCTAGGAGTGGGACCACCATGGGGAGGAAGCAACAAGTTATGTTTTCTAGACACAGACTTCTCTGAAAAAATGGCAAGATGTGCTTCAGAAAGAAGAAAAAATAATTTAGGAAAATAATGGGATAGTTTCTATGTCAGATAGACCTGGAATTTCATCCCGGTTTCTCTAAGTACCAACCAGGTGTTATTTGGCAGGTCATGGAATCTTCTAATACCCCAGTTTTCTTCTCTCTAGAGTGATGATGATTTAGTAATTACACCGTAGGATTCTTTTGAGATGAAAAATGTTTAGCTTCTCTATCCCTAGATACCAAATGCCACCTAATTGTTGTGACAACCACGATGCTTCTCATTTTTAAATCCTACCTTGAGCAGTACTGTTCCCACCAGCTGAGAACTTCTGAACTAGACTAGATATGTATTTGTTTTAGAAGAAGGGATATGTTTTCAGATGTTAGGCTAACTACATGCTGTAGTGCACAACTCCCTCACTTAACCCTTAGAAATGAAAGAAAAGTGAATTTAACTAATGCATAACTTTATTCTTTTGCAATATATTGATTCCTTGCTAGAATTGCTAAAATGGAAGATTAGAAAGGTGATGGAAAACGATGGTTTCAAGTACCCATGTTCAGCTCTAAGGTGTCTGATACACAGTGGTCTGCTTTACTCCTTGAGTTCTGAATCAGTGGAGAACAAGGACAATGGGCTAAGACTTGGAGTGACATATTTGACTTCTTGAAACTGATACTGGAGAATATGGCTTCTATGATATCTTGGGACAACTGGGTTTGTGTATAGGAGCATGAAACAGACCTCCCAGCCAGCAATGGCAACACCAGACCGGAGCAGACCTTCCCACATGAGGAGATGTGGTTGCTGCCCTTGTGAGATCCGTAGTATAGCAGAACAGAGAAGATGTCATGATTTCTAAAGACAGGCACTTTGGAGTGAGGGAAAAAAGAAGTCTCTGGGTTTGGTTTGCCCACGTTATTCTAAATACCTCAATCTATGTCCTCCCCTCTAGGGGAGGGATATTTAAAGACAAGAGATGGACCAGAAGTGTTACAGCTAGCAAAGCTTCCTTCATGTAGAGGAAAGATCTTGAGTTGGGAAGAAAAAGGAGTGTGATGTGCAGACTGACCCCAAGGTCTTTGACTACATATTCAGCCTCCTACTCCCTCCTTCTTAAAAGAGACATAAGTACAAACCACCAACATCATTTCTTGCCTTCCCTCACCTCCACCCTCAGACAGACTGTATGTATTGATACATCCAATAGTCATGCAGAAAATTTCAACTATAAACTAATCCAAATAGCTATTAGTCATTGAACATTTAAGGAAAGACAACATCACCAAAGCAAGGAAGAAAACTGAATGAATGGAGGAATCACCTACAAAAAGGGTTAATGGAGAAAGCACACATAGAATAAAGTAAATAGTGATTTTGGTTTTCTATTTCAGCATTCTGGCTATACCAGGAGAATGGAGCAGTGCCTCAGAGAGCTAACAACTTGCCACCTCGAATTTTATGCTGAACTCCTCTGTTCTATTCCTGTGTGAAGAGAAAATAAGGCTTTTAAAAAATTAGACATGCAAAAATATGTAGTGCCTTCTAGACACAGATCTCTCTAAGGAAATGCAAAGATGTACCTCAAAAAGAAGAAAAGTAATTCTAAGAAAATAATGGGATATAAGAATCAAAGCTACTTAAGTACTTAAGGGTATGATCAATTGAACTGGGGTCTCCTGCATCACAGGTGGGTTCTTTACCAACTGAGCTACCAGGGAACCCCTCAATTAAAACAAGAGATAATCATTTAAAGGGCAAGAGGAGAGAGAGAGAACATGAATAAATGAATGAATAAATGATTGAATATAGAGTCCAAGCAGTGGTGACTGTGAACAAGAAGATCAATTAAACAAAGACAGCAAGGAAACATAGGAGTTCATCAGGCCTAGATAACCTATGTTAGAGCAGAAGGAAGGAGGGGGCATGCTGATATCATGGGCTTGATAGTTTGTCAAACAAGGAACGAAATCTTGGATGTAAGCAATTTAGCTGATGAAAAATAAATAAATAAATAAATGATAGAAAGGAAAAAAGTAAGAAACAGTAACAGAAATCTAATAAGAAATATTCATTTTTTAATTCAGTAAATGCTTAACACCACCCAGTCCCTCCTTGATGAAGTGTCCTGGGTTGCTTATTGTGGAGAGGAGATGGGGTGGAGAACCTGCCCCTTCATTTCTATGTAAGACTGAGGTGCTGTCAGCTGCTTCTTGGTCTTGTGTACATTCCCTTACTTGCTCTGTGTTTGTTTCAAGGGCTTCTTATTTTATTGTAGTAAAAAAACCTAACGGATAATTTGCCATCTCAACCACTTTTAAGTGCACAGTGTGGCAGTGTTAACTACATGTACATTGTTGTATAGCAGATCTCTAGAACTTTTTCTCCCTGCCAGTCTGAAACACTTGCTGTTTTCAGTTGATCAGTTGCATCCGACTCCTCATGACCTCATGAACTGCAGCACTCCAGGCTTCCCTGTCCTTCACTATTGCCAGGAGTTTACTCAAATTCATGCCCATTGAGTCGGTGATATCATTCAACCATCTCATCCTGTTTCCCTCTTCTCCTCCTGCCCTTAATTTTTCCCAGCATCAGGGTCTTTTCCAATAAGTTGGCACTTTGCACCAGGTGGCCAAACCATTGGAGCTTCAGCTTCAACATCAGTCCTTTCAATGAATATTCAGGACTGATTTCCTTTAGGATTGACTGGTTTGATCTCCTTGCTCCCCAAGGGGCTCTCAAAAGTCTTTCTCCAACACTGCAGTTTGAAAACATCAATTTTTCAGTGCTCAGCCTTCTTTATAGTCCAATTCTCACAGCCATACATGACTACTGGAAAAAATCATAGCTCTGACTAAAAAACAACAACAACAACAACAAAACAAACAAACAAAAAAAAACAAAAAACATAGCTCTGACTAGACGAACCTTTGTTGGCAAAGTGATGTCTCTGCTTTTTAATATGCTGTCTAGGTTTGTCCTATAGCTTTTCTTCCAAGGACCAAGTGTCTTTTAATTTCATGGCTGCTGAACATTATACCCAAGGAAAAACTACTCCCCTCATCCCCTCCCTTCAGCCCCTGGAAACCACCATTCTAATTTCTGTTCCTATGTTTGACTACTTTAAAAACCCTCCTCGAAGTGGAATCATGTAGTGATTATCCATTTGTGATCAATTTATTTCATTTAACATAATGTCCTCAGAGTTCATTCATGTTGTAACATGTAACATGATTTCCTTCTTTTTTAAGGCTGAGTAATTGCAGCCATGAAATTAAAAGACGCTTACTACTTGGAAGGAAAGTTATGACCAACCTAGATAGCATCTTAAAAAGCAGAGACATTACTTTGCCAACAAAGGTCTGTCTAGTCAAGCCTATGGTTTTTCCAGTGGTCATGTATGGATGTGAGAGTTGGACTGTGAAGAAAGCTGAGCGCCGAAGAATTGATGCTTTTGAACTGTGGTATTGGAGAAGACTCTTGAGAGTCCCTTGAACTGCAAGGAGATCCAACCAGCCCATCCTAAAGGAGATCAGTCCTGGGTGTTCATTGGAAGGACTGATGCTGAAGCTGAATCTCCAATACTTTGGCCACCTCATGCAAAGAGCTGACTCATTGCAAAAGACCCTGATGCTGGGAGGGATTGGGGGCAGGAGGAGAAGGGGACAACAGAGGATGAGATGGTTAGATGGCATCACCGACTTGATGGACATGATTTTGAGTAAACTCCAGGAGTTGATGATGGACAGGGAGGCCTGGCGTGCTGTGATTCATGGGTTCACAAAGAGTCGGACACGATTGAGCGACTGAACTGAACTGCACTGAATGCTGTATATATACCACATAATAAACCACATTTTCTTTATTCACCTGCCAGTGAACATTTTGGTTGTTTCTACATTGTGTTTGTTGTGAGTGATTTTACAATGAATAAATATGCAAAAATCTTTTCAAGATCCTATTTTCAATTCTTTTGGATATACATATACAGATATGAGATTGTTGGACTGTATAGTAATTCTATTTTTAGCTTTCTAAGGGGTTGCCCTCCTGTTTTCTTTAGTGGTTGTACCATTTTATATCCCTACCAATGGTCTACAAGGATGCCAGTTTCTCTACAACCTCACAAAGCTTGTTTTCACTTTGGGTTTTTTTTTTTTTTTTTTGGTTTTGGTTTTGTTTTTCTGATAGTGACCATCCTAGTGGGTATAAGGAGAATTTCATGGTGGTTTTGATGAGCATTTCCCTGATCACTAGTAATGATAGACAGCTTTTGATATGCTTGTTGGCCATTTATGTATCTTCTTTAAAGAAGTGTCTATCCAAGTTTTTTGCCCATTTTTAATCAATTGATTTGTTCTTTTTGTTGTTGAGTTGTAGGGTGTGGCATGTATACAAGTGGGATTACTCAGGGAATCTAGCCTGGCATTTCACAGTATCTATACTTAAATTAGACCATTCATCATTTTGTTTGAGTTAATTCAGCAATGTGGAAAAGTCTGTGTGGAGGCAATTGATCCATCTTAAATGCTCTCATGTGAAGAACGATACTGTGATAGAATCATATGCAAAATTTCACAGCTATCCAATTTTTGTAGACACTCAACAAAAGATATGATTAAAATATCACCAAAAGACCATATAGATTCAGGCAATACAAGGTGGTGTCAAAACACAAGCCTGATTTACTGACTAAAAAGCAATTGTTTGCCACTGAATGCATAGTGACAATATTCATAACTGCAAGGCCAGATGTTTAGACTCATGCTTTTTTCTTGGCGTTTTCTCTAGTTTTTGATTTTCTGAATACTGTTAATCATATGCCCTCGATATGCTGTGTTCAATCCATTTTGTTAGCCTTTTATCATTTTAAACAGTTACAGATTATGTCTCCATGGATTTTGCTAGAAATGCCCTTATGTTGCACCAGCCTATGCT
Source organism: Muntiacus reevesi (assembly GCF_963930625.1). NCBI lineage: Eukaryota > Metazoa > Chordata > Mammalia > Artiodactyla > Cervidae > Muntiacus > Muntiacus reevesi. The sequence continues at coordinate 212,576,264 of NC_089251.1, forward strand.
TTATGAGATAAACAGATGAGTAATTCAAGCTTTGCAGTGTGTGCCTGTGTCACACAAGGGCCACTCATAATTTTCGCATTGTCTGCCAATGCACATTAAATCAAAGTGTCTCTCTGAAACAGTGGTCATATTTCATGAGCTAGATAGAATAGTTCATTATCCTATCTCTAAGAATGCCTCTTTTTATTTAATTTTTTCTTTTTTTACCCTTCAAGTTTTACTTAGGGAGTGGTAGAGCAAAGAAGTTTAACTTAATTAAGGTCAAAGTCAAGGCACTGGAATCTAAGTGCTGGGTTTTTCATTCCTATTGTCTTGAAAATTTAGATAAAATAGATAACCAGTACGAATTTGATGTATGTAGCAGGGGACCCAAAGCTGCTGTTCTGTGACAACCTGGAGGGATGGGGTGGAGAGGGAGGTGGGAAGGGGTTCAGGAGGGTGGGGACACATGTATCAGTTCAGTTCAGTCACTCAGTCATGTCTGATTCTTTGCGACCCCATGGACCACAGCATACCAGGCCTCCCTGTCCATCACCAGTTTCTGGAGTTTACCCAAACTCTTGTCCATTGAGGCGGTTATGCCATCCAACAGTCTTATCCACCATCATCCCCTTCTCCTGCCGTCAGTCTTTCCCAGCATCAGGGTCTTTTCAAATGAATCAGCTCTTTGCCTCAGGTGGCCAAAGTATTGCAGTTTCAGCTTCAACATCAGTCCTTTCAATAAACACCCAGGACTGACCTCATTTATGATGGAATGGTTGGATCTCTTTGCATTCCAAGAGACCCTCAAGAGTCTTTTCCAACACCACAGTTCAAAAGCATCAATTCTTTGGCGCTCAGCTTTGTTTATAGTCTAACTCTCATATCCATACGTGACTACTGGGAAAAACATACCTTTGACTAGATGGGCCATTGTTGACAAAGTAATGTCTCTGCTTTTTAAGATGCTATCTAGGTTGGTCATAACTTTCCTTGCAAGGAGTATGTATTTTTTAATTTCATGGCTTCAGTCACCATCTTCAGTGATTTTGGAGCCCCCAAAAATAAAGTCAGCCACTGTTTCCACTGTTTCCCCGTCTATTTGCCATGAAGTGATGGGACCGGATGCCATGATCTTCGTTTTCTGAATGTTGAGTCTTAAGCCAACTTTTTCACTCTCCTCGTTCACTTTCATTAAGAGGCTCTTTAGTTCTTCACTTTCTGCCATAAGAGTGGTGTCACCTGCATATCTGAGGTTATTGATATTTCTCCCAGCAGTCTTGATTCCAGCTTGTGCTTCTGCCAGCCCAGCATTTCTCATGATGTACTCTGCATATAAGTTAAATAAACAGGGTGACAATATACAGCCTTGACATTCTCCTTTTCCTATTTGGAACCAGTCTGTTGTTCCATGTTCAGTTCTAAATTTTGCTTTTTGACCTGCATACAGGTCTCTCAAGAGGCAGGTCAGGTGGTCTGGTAGACCTGATTCTGAAAATCTCTTTCAGAATTTTCCACAGTTTATTGTGATCCACACAGTCAAAGACTTGGGCATAGTCAATAAAGCAGAAATAGATGTTTTTCTGGAACTCTTGCTTTTTCGATGATCCAGCGGATGTTGGCAATTTGATCTGTGGTTCCTCTGCCTTTTCTAAATCCAGCTTGAACATCTGGAAGTTCACGGTTCATGTATTGCTGAAGCCTGGTTTGGAGAATTTTGAACTTTACTTTCATAGCATCGTCTATCAGGATTTGAAATAACTCAACTGGAATTCCATCACCTCCACTAGCTTTGTTCATACGATGCTTCCTAAGGCCCACTTGACTTCACATTCCAGGATGTATGACTCTAGGTGAGTGATCACAACATCGTGATTATCTGGGTCATGAAGATCTATTTTGTACAGTTCTTCTATGTTTCTTGCCACCTCTTCTTAGTATATTCTGTTTCTGTTAGGTCCATATCATTTCTGTCCTTTATTGTGTCCATCTTTGCAAGAAACGTTTCTTTGGTATCTCTAATTTTCTTGACGAGATCTCAAGTCTTTCCCATTCTATTATTTTCCTCTATTTCTTTGCACTGAACACTGAGGAAGGGTTTCTTATCTCTCCCTGTTGTTCTTGGACCTCTGCATTCAAAAGGGTATATCTTTCCTTTTCTCCTTTGTGTTTTGCTTCTCTTCTTTTCACAGCTGTTTCTAAGGCCTCCTCAGACAGCCATTTTACTATTTTTTAATTTCTTTTTCTTGGGGATGGTCTTGATCCCTGTCTCCTATAAATGTCATGAACGTCCATCCATAGTTCATCAGGCACTCTATCAGATCTAGTCCCTTAAATCTATTTGTCACTTTCACTGTATAATCATAAGGGATTTGATTTAGGTCATACCTGAATGGTCTAGTGGTTTTCCCCACTTTCTTCAATTTAAGTTTGAATCTGACAATAAAGAGTTCATGATCTGAGCCACAGTCAGCTCCCAGTCTTGTTTTTGCTGCCTTATAGAGCTTCTCCATCTCTGGCTGCAAAGAATATAATCAGTATTATTTCAGTGTTTACCATCTAGTGATGTCCATGTGTAAAGTCTTCTCTTATGTTGTTGGAAGAGGGTGTTTGCTATGACTGGTGTGTTCTCTTGGCAAAACTCTATTAGCCTTTGCCCTGCTTCATTCTGTACTGCAAGGCCAAGTTTGCCTGTTACTCCATGTGTTTCTTGACTTCCTACTTTTGCATTCCTGTCCCCTATAATGAAAAGGACATCCTTTTTGGGTGTTCGTTCTGAAAGGTCTTATAGGTCTTCATAGAACCGTCCAACTTCAGTGTTACTGGTTGGGGCATAGACTTGGATTACTGTGATATTGAATGGTTTGCCTTGGTAACAAACGAAGATCATTTTGTCATTTTTGAGATTGCATCCAAGTACTGCTTTTCAGATTCTTTTGCTGATTATGATGGCTACTCCATTTCTTCTAAGGGATTCCTGCCCACAGTAGTAGATATAATGGTCATCTGAGTAAATTCACCCATTCCAGTCCAATTTATTCACTGATTCCTATGGCCAGTTCATATTGATGTATGGCAAAAACCATCACAATATTGTAAAGCCATTATCCTCCAATTTAAATAAATTAATTAAAAAAATAAATTTGTGCATTTCGGTAGAACATCCCTGGGTACAGAATATTGTTCTTTACTTTTCATGAGGTTTTAAGAAGTGATAATCTGAAAGCCTTGAAAAATCAATAACAGTATAAAATAACTATAAAATATTAGTTTTCTGGCCATATAAAATGGTAATTTTCTGAATGTGAATTTGTGTGCCTGTGTGTGTTTGCCTATTTCCACAGTCTGTGATACATTTAGTAAGATTGGTGATTTATTTTTTCCTATGGCAAAGCTCTTTATTTGGCTCTATGATCAAAATGAAAAATGTTTTCAGAGGTATCCATTGAAGTCTATTGCTTTAGAAAATCATGTAGAAGTAATCATGGGGATCTTCAAATCACACTAACTTGTTTTTCCTATGGAGACATCATTTTGTGATTTTTCTCACAGCGTTTTTTTTTTTTTTTTACTGATTTGTCATTTCTTTATGGAGCAAAATGACCATGAAAAGGAACATTATTAATTTGTGATGCTGATTGCATTCCTTTTCAGTTGATTAAAGCCAGCCGGGACACTGTACCCCAATGCTGTTTGTAAGAATCATGCCTGGCATGTGTAGAGTTCATGAAAATCCTTGGCAGTTTGTTAAATAATGTGCCAGGTGATGGCTATAGATTTGTAATATTTTAGAAAGGTCTATCTTTAATTCATGAATCTCTCAGTTGCCTTAAAAACTTATGCCAGGAGGGCAAAGCTGTCTGACCCACTTACTAGAAACTCTGCTTCCAGTTACAGTTTCAAATAGGCTATTGCCATTGCCTGCTGTGTTCAACGTTTTATTGAGACCGTTTTTCTTTGACTCTTGAATACCCAGGTAGTTACTTGTGATAGTTATTTCAAGTTTCTATTCTCTCATTTTTATAATGAGTTCATGCTTTTTCAAAACTTGCTCAATGATAAGCCAACAAGAACTGTAATATGCTAAAGGTATAAAAAGAACCACCAGAGATAAAAAGGAGAAATATCTTTTTAAAAAATATCTTCTCTTGCCTGCTAACTCAGATAAATCGTAAGGTGTGGCCCTTCTTTTTTTTTTATTTTTTTTTTTTATTTTTTATTTTATTTTATTAGTTGGAGGCCAATTACTTCTGGCCCTTCTTAATCATTATTTGCTAAACTATATTTCTCATACTTTTACTATGGCACACACAGTTAGAGACTAGAAATAGTGATATTGCAATCAAATATCACTAAAAATGTCTCTTAAATATTAAATTTTTCTTATAAAGTATCTACAAAAGGAAGTACTATTTGATAGCCTGCTATGTTCCAAGGTACCAGGGATAGAATGGAGAACAGAAAACAATACAGATCTTTTAATTTAATGATACAATTAAGTACTGAACCAATATATTTTTAGCAATTCTGATTCTTATAAGTGTTATAAATGAAAAGTTCAGAGTGAAATGAGTGAGTGTAATGATGTGAAGACAGGATAAAAGGAATCTGATTGGTCAAGAACAGCAGACAAGATAATTCCAACAAAGGAAATAGTATGTGTAAATCTGTATATAAAGATGTTGTTTACTGCAATGGAATAATTGAAATACAACTACTTTGACTGTAGTTGGAAATAGAGTGTTGGAAGTAAAGCTACACCAGTGGGAGGGGAAGGAGGCTCATAGGGGAGCATGTAAACCATGGTAATAATGTACTTAGACGTTACGATGGAAGCAGTGCAGTGTTCGGCTGCAGAGTGGCATGATTAGATTTTTGTTTTAAAAAGATCATTCTAACAGCAATATGGAGAATTAATTGAGAGGAAGGATGACAGGAGTAAGAGAGACTAGGTAAGAGGCTGTTTTCATAATCCAGTGAAGATAGGATAGTGGCTTTGATTATCAAGACAACAGTGGAAATAGAGAGAAAAGGATGTGCTGGAGACATATTTAAAAAGTAGAATATCCAAGATTAATTGAATAGGGAAGTAAAAGGGAGAGAAGTATTTAGGACAACACTCAGGTTTCTGGCTTGAGCAAGGACAGCATTGATGGTGATTCCATGAGTGAGTTAGCAGTTAGTGTGGAGCAAGATGCAAAGAAGATCACTAATTAAACTTTGGACATGTCACGTTTACATAGCCTGAAACAAATACTCTGGAGGAGATGCCTAGACAGCTGGAGCTAAGTGGAAAGGTCTGAGTTACAAATTCAAGCTTGGTATTACCAATGGTAATTGAATCTTTGAAGTGAGTGTGATCTGCTAGTCTAAGAGAGTGTGTTAAGTGAGAAGAGATGAATGCTTAAGACCAAGCCCAGAAGAACTCCAACATTGAAGGTCAAATGGCAGAACATGAGTTTAGGTGCCATTTAATAACTTAAGTAAGTAATTATCAAGATATGTGCTTAACATTGAGCATCAATGTCATATATTTGATATATTTTTTGTTTTTTCTTTTTTAATTGAAGTATAGTTAATTTACAATATCATATTAGTTTCTTTTATCTACACCATACTGTAGATCTACACCATGGTGATTCAGTTATGCATACATATGTATGTATATGTATATATAACACACACAGGTATACATATCTGTGCATGTATATTTTTTTCAGATTATTTTCCCTTAGAGGATATTACAAAACATTGAATAGAGTTCCCGGTGCTATACAGTAGGTCCTTGCTATTATCTGTTTTATATGTAGTAGTGTGTATGTGTTAGTGGGGCTTCCCTTTTAGTGGCTCAGATGGTAAAGAATCCGCCTGCAATGCGGGAGACCTGGGTTTGATCCCTGGATTGGAAAGATCCCCTGGAGGAAGAAATGTTAACCCACTCTAGTATCCTTGACCAGGAGAATCACCATGGACAGAGGAACCTGGCGGGCTGTAGTACACGGGGTTGCGAGAGTCGAACACAACTGATTGACTAAGCACAAGCACAGTGCAGGAGACGCAGGAGGTGGAGGTTTAACCCCTGGGTCAGAAGGATGCCCTGGAGGAGGAAATAGCAACCTGCTCCAGTATTCTTGCCTGGAAGATCCCATGGAAAGAGGAGCCTGGCAGGCTGCTGTCCATGGGGTCTTAAAGAGTTGGACACAAATAAGTCACACACATATGTTAATACCAAACTCCCAATTTATCCATGCCTGTCTTTCCCCTTTGGTAACCATAAGTTTGTTCTTGTGGTATATGTCTTTAAACCACCATGCAATGGAGTACTGTATTTTCACCTGGACACAGACAATATTTCTGACCCTTCAAGCAAGTCATGGCCTCCAAAGCTTCAGTTTATTTGTCAGTAAAATTAAAGACTACCCAACTGTGCATAAGCAGAGTAGATTATCACTTTAGCAGTCATTTTTACTAAGGATGATTTCCAGCTAAATAGGAAAGAGTGCTGATAGAATGAAGCATCGGATGAGTGAGTCTTGATAGAGTTTAGGAAATAGGTGAAATGTAGAAGACTAGGAGCATGGGACTCTGGGTGACTTGCAACATGAGGACACTGAACACATGGGAGGGAGGCAGAAGCCCTGGATGCAGCTAAGACAGCTAGGAGGTGGGACAGCATGGAGATAAATGGTGCCCACTAAAGGTTTATTTAAGGATGGCCTTTCAGTAATACTGAGAGTTTTATTGTAATCCTCCCTCATACCACCAAATAATTGCATTATATATTCTATATTCAAAGCAACACTTTACCTAAAAAAAGAAAAGCATAAGAGGGGAGGGGGGGAAAGCATTTTATGTAATTATAAATGAAAGATGGATTCATATATATATATATTTTTTTAATTGGAGTATAGTTGATTACAATGTTGCATTAGTTTCTGTTATACTACAGTGAATCAGCCATATGTGTATTCATATCCCCTCCTTCTTGGGCCTCCCTCCCACCCCATCCCCCACCCCACCCCTCTAGGTCATCGCAGATCACTTAATTGAGATCCCTGTGCTATAGAGAAGTTTCCCACTAGCTGTGTATTTTGTAAATCGTAGTGTGTATATATATATGTCAGTGCTACTCTCTCAGTTCGTCCCACCCTTTCTTTGCCCACCCCACTCCAGGTCCACAAGTCTGTTCTCTGTATCTGTTTCTCTATTCCTGCCCTGCAAATAGGTTCATTAGTGTTTTTTTGTGGGGGGAGAGAGGGAGATGGATTCTGAGTGCTAGAGGACAAAACAGAGGTTCTGCTCTCTCTTACTTTTCTCATCTACCTGCATGATCCAAATGAAGTTAATGGATGGATGAATCACCTGAGATGACCAGAGTTGCTTCTGAAAGTCCCCAGGTTTGAATATGTCTCTTTTAAGGAGGGACAGAAACTTGTTGCCTTCCTACTCAAAAACAGTTTGACTTTGTTGGGACTTCAGAAATCTGAGCTGGCTCTTGCATCATATAACTTAATCCTCTCATCCTTGGTGACTCTGTAACCAAGTCTCATTTCTAAGTCATTGTCTCATGGTTTACGGGGTTTGCCTAGAGTGGGATTGACAGGATTCAAAGTTCCTGCCGTGACTGCAGCCCTCATTTGAGGTAAATGTCCACTAGTGGATCCTGACATCAATTGCTGAATATGTGTCATGTATCTCTGACCCTCGGCCCACGACTCATGGAAGGAGATCTCAATGTTCTAGTTGAAGCCATCTCGAGCAGTGCTTCCCAAACTAAAGATTAAGTTCTTTGTGGACGTGCTTTTAAATGTTCAGTGCGATAAAAAGTTTTCAAGACAAAAATAAACTCTTATCTTAAAAGAGATTCCTTTAACAATTCAATACAGTTAAAAAGGTTTTCTTTTTTTCTTACTGAAACACTTTAGAGTCTTTATATTTAAGTCCACATTGTGAGTTTCCAACAGGTATAAATTTGCCCTCGCTCTTTTAATGCAGAACAAACTGATTAACCTCTCCTAGAAGCAGTGTTCCCTGGAATATATTAAAATGTTGAGTTATCTATAAAAGGGAGTGAGTGAGTAAAAGTCGCTCAGTTGTGTCCGACTCTTTGCAATTCCATGGACTATACCTTAGTCTATGGAATTCTTGAGGCCACAATGCTGGAGTGGGTAGCCTTTCCCTTCTCCAGGAGATCTTCCCAACTCAGGAATCGAACCCAGGTCTCCTGCATTGCAGGTGGATTCTTTACAAGCTGAGCCACCAGGGAAAAGGAGTAGGGACCTATTAATTGGCCTAAATCTGGAATTCTCTTCAATTCAAATATTCTATATTAGTAACTGTTTCAGTTGGATTCTCATTTTTGGAAAGACAGAAGTGAAGAATTGGAAAGAAATCAGGAATATGTGAAGATGTGGATAACAAGAAAAGCGGTCAGAAAGAAACTGAGTGTTAGGTATGGTGGAATGCTATCTTAGAGAGACACAGACAACCTCCTCTGAGAGTCTAGCAGCTTGTGGCAGTTAGATCGTTCCTGTTCTTTTTGGCATCTGGTTGGTGGTGAAGCTTGTCCTGCTATCCACAAGGCCAAGTGCTCAGCAATGGGCAGTGATCCGTGTGTCCCAGCCTCCCCTCTTCACTGCCCTGTCCAGCCAGGCTCCTTTTCCTAGAAGCTGGAGGGTGTGCAGAGTAGGAGGTGGCTTTCTCATATGCTGGACAAGGGTCTGAATTTCCCCCAAAGAATCACAGGACTGAGGAGTCATTCTTCCGGACCTCCTGGAGCCCATTGTATTGATAGATTAGGTTGTTTGTCTTCATGCCTGGCACTCTTTAGCAGTGAGAATCTACCTGGATTCATTCTGTTCATTTTTCTAAAGACTTATAAATAAATACATATGAATAAAAATGATCTTGAACTTACTTCTACCAAACAAAATAGAAGCTTCAGCCACAGAGAAGCCTTCCTTCAAACCTTTCAGAATCCTCATTTTAAATATTGCAGGAGCTTCCACATATGGTTGGAAAAGAGAGTATATTTTAGAAGAATTAGTAGGCTATAGCCACAAGGAAAAATTTCAACACATTGAAATCAATTTCTATGTCACTTTTTATTAGAGAAGGACAATTTTCCAGCCATATGGTCTGCTTTTCCAGCCCCCCACTGGGTCTGATGTCTGATCTTGTCTCAGACTAACCCTGTTTGTAACTACATGACTGGCCCTAGAGGCAAACTGTGTGTTTCTCTCCCCTCAGCTTCTCAACATCTATGTGCATCTCCCCACTGAAATATTTCATTACTTTGTTGTTATAGTCACTCATTTATATATTTGTCTTTTCCATGAGATAATGAGCTTCTTAAGGACATAGTGTCTTTTAAAAAAAGAAAAACGTTTATTTAGTTAGTTATTGGCTGCGCCGAGTCTTAGTTAAGGCATACGGGATATTTTGTTGTGGTGCATGGACTCTCTAATTGTGGCGCGTGGACTCAGTAGCTCTATGGCATGTGAGGGCTTCTCCGACCAGGGATCAGGCTCGTGTCCTCTGCATTGCAAGACAGATTCTTAACCACTGGACCACCAGGGAAATCCTTGGTGTAGTGTCTCACCTGCCTTTGTCATCCCCATGGCATCATAGATCTTGGATGTTCAATGCATGAATATAATTAATACAGTCAGGAAAGAACTCCTTACTCTGGATATCTTAATTCCCGTAAATGTGTAGTGGATGGCACATTACCTTTTAAAAGTCTCTCTTTTAAAGAGAAAAGGAAATTGCTTAAATACCCTATAGGTAGACTGTTGGGAAGAACCAATAACTTGTAATCATATTCATAATTTGACCAAATGGATAGATTTTCCTTTAAAACTCATACATGCAAATCCTCTGCTGAGCAATATAAAAATCACATATTCTTACATTTAGATCCCTTACATTTTAGAGTTTACTATAATTAACTTTATACTTTTCTCCTTTTAAATAACAAAGGTTACATCTGGCATGTAGAAAATAGCTTCAAGTTAAGAGTTTTACATCAGGTTTCATCATAGTTTGTGATTGAGTTGTTTGGCACTTGCCTTTATGGTTATATATTCTATTATGAAATCTATGGTATCTTGCATATTTTTGGTAGCCGTGAAATTTACAATCAAGGTGGGACTATTTTTGTTCAAAAAACAGCTGACAAACTCAGTCCTATTTGATTGAAGTTTGAATTTCAGGTCCCTCTGGGTATCTGAGCAGTCATTTTTTCCTGTGTCTTGATCATTCTAATCAAAATGGAATATTCTAAATGCATTTTCATTTTGCCTGAAGTTAACAGTGAGGCTGCAAGCAGATGTTGTAAGAGATTAGAAATAACTATTAAATAAAAAGAATAACAAGGGAGTACTGCAGTTTAGCAAGGAAATGGCAAACTAAACAACAAAATAAGAAAAATTTAGTTAAGTAACCACTGCAAGTATCTTTAGTAGATTTATTTGGAAGAATTCAAATTTTTGATGGTTTGTGAAAGAAAAATCATAAATAAATTTCAGACCTCAAATATTTACGCTTTTCTTAAAAAGAGCCATGCACTTTAAAGCTTTTTAACTACCTCGTGTTCTTAGGTGGGTTTTATTTTTGCTGGAGCCAAGGCAATAAAAATAAAACAGCTGCTATCAACTCTAACGTTGAAATGTGGATGGTCATTTAAATACCGGAAGGCCAGAAGATCAGAGTGGCCCATAAAAGTTGTGTTACAAAATAAGTAATATTGTATGATTGATATTTATTTAATATGAACTAAATGACATGCTTATAAGTAGGAAGATTTCCATAAGAATAAAAGATTTCTCTTTTAAAGACATATTTTAACATCTATATATTCTTTTTTTTTAAATTGCAAGTGAATTGCTTTACAGTTTTGTTAGTTTCTGCTGTGCAAATACATGAGTCAGCTATAAGTATACATGTATCTCCTCCCTCTGGAACCTCCCTCCCACCCCTCATCCCACCACTCGAAGTCATCAAAGAGCACAGAATTGAGCTCTCTGTGTTACATGGCGGCTCCCCACTAGCTATCTATTTTACCCATGGTAATGTATATATGTCATTGCTACTCAATTTGTCCCACCCTCTCCTTCTCCCACTGTGTCCACAAGTTCATCCTCCACATCTGTGTCTCTATTACTGCCATGCAAATAGGTTCATCAGTACCAGTTTTCTAGATTCCATATATACGCATTAATATATGACATTTGCTTTTCTCTTTCTGACTTACTTCACTTTGTATGACAGACTCTAGGTTCATCCTTATCATTTGTAAAAATGACCCGATTTCACCCCTTATCATGATTGAGTAATATTCCATTGTATGTATGTTCCACATTTTCTTTATTCATTCATCAGTCAGAAGGCATCTAGGTTGCTTCCATGTGCTAGTGCCGCAATGAACATCGGGGTACATGTAATTTTGGTTTTCTCGGGGTTTGTACCCAGTAGTGAGATTGCTGGGTCATATGGTAGTTTTATTCCTAGATTTTTAAGGAATTCTCATACTGTTTGTTATAGTGGCTGTATCAATTTACATTCCCACCAACAGTGCAAGAGAGTTCCCTTTTCTCCACATCTTCTCCAGCATTTATTGTTTGTAGGTCTTTTGACAATGGCCTTTCTGACTGGTATGAGGTGATACCTCAATGGAGTTTTGATTTGCATTTCTCTAATAATGAGCAATGTAGAGTATTTTTCATGTGTTTGTTGGCCATCTCTATGTTTTCTTTGGAGAAATGTCTGTTTAGGTCTTCTGCCCATTTTTTGATAGGGTTGTTTGTTTTTCTGATATTGAGCTGCATGCCCAGCTTGTCTATTTTAGAGATTAATCCTTTGTCAGTTTCTTCATTTGCTATTATTTTCTTCCATGCTGAGGGTTGTGCTTTCATCTTGTTTATTATTTCCTTTGCCATGCAAAAGCTTTTAAGTTTTATTAGGTCCCATTTATTCATATATATATTCTCCTAAAAATATCTCTAGACAGGATGTAAAGGAGAAGATATACCAGTTTACTACTGAGAAAAATAAGTATATCTTTGCCCAGACACAGACATCTGGGAAGGGAGTAGAGGTATGGTTACGGTTAAAACATACTAATAGACAATTTCCAATTCATGAATGCTTTTTAAAATTAGCATGGAATTTCCAAAGAGTTGCAAATATAGTTACAATATTAGTTTTTCTAATTAATTAGCCCCCTGCAAAGTCAGAATGACCAGTGGTTCAGAGCCCAGGTTCTAGAATCAGACTTCTAGATTTTGAGTACTAACTCTGCCAAGTAATAGTATCTTGGAAAGTTAATTAGCTTTTTTTTTTGCCTCCAATTGCCTTCTTTATAAATTGGTAGTGATAATAGAATCTAAGTATAGTGTATAGACTAGAATCTGGCACATAGTAAGAGCTCCATAAAGTTAAAACTGTATATATATATTTTTTTTTTTTTGGCACATCTGCCTGGATCTTGTTAGTTCCTGAAAATTATGGAGGTGGTAGTTTGTCAGGCAGTCCAAAGAGGGAGAGAATGGGCATGCATGAAGTCCACTGCAGGCATGGCTTCTCAGTGAGGCAGAGACTTGCTATTGAAAGCTGGTCTGCTGTGGTGGTCCTGTGGTTCATCCTTGCTGAGTGTCACCTGGCCACTAGGGTTCTTAGTGCAGAGACAGTTTCACAACCCTTGGCATGAATTCTGGCCAAGAGAGCACTGTGGTGTGCAATTTTTCACATCTTTATGCTCAATACTTTTATTCTCACACATGTGCACATCTCAGTGCCATACCTGGCCTAGGGTGTCCACTGAGGACAGAGTACAAGATCCAGCAATTCATGGGTAAAAATTCCCCCCCCTTCTCTCTATAGGAATCACCCTTAAAGATTAGACAGCTTTTCCCTTAAATCCTCACTGCCTGCAGATGACATGATTTTATACATAGAAAATCCTAAAGATGCCAACAGAAAACTACTATGTGCCATCAATGAATTCAATAAAGCTGTAGGATTCAAAATTAATATACAGAAATCTGTTGCATTCCTGTACACTAACAACAAACTATCAGAGAAATCAAGGAAACATTCTCATTTACAATTGCAATAAAAGACTTAGGGATAAACCTACCAAAGGAGATAAAAGACTGATAATGTGAAAACCATAAGAAATTGATGACAGAAACTGAAGACAACAAAAATGGAAAGATATACAATATTCATAGAGCGGAAGAATTAATATTGTTAAATTGACCATACTACCTAGGCAATCCCCAGGTTTATTGCAATCCCTATCAAAATCCCAAGGGCATTTTTCACAAAATTGGAACAGATAATCTTAACATTTGTATGGATACATAAAAACCCTGAGCAACTAACAAAATCTTCAGAAAGAACAACAGATCTGGGATAGTTATGCTCCCTGACTTCAGATGATACTATAAAGCTGCAGATATCAAAACAGTATGGTATTGGCACACACACACACACAAAGACACAGAGATTAACAGAGTAAAGACCAGAAATAAGCATACAAATATAGTCAATTAATTCAAACAAAGGAGGCAAGAGTATACAGTGGAGAAAAGGCAGCCTCTTCAATAAGTGGTGTTGGAAAACTGGACAGTTACATGTAAAATAGTGAAATTAGATTATTCTCTAACACCATATAAAAAATAAACTCAAAATAGATTCAGTTCAGTTCAGTTACTCATCTGTGTCTGACTCTTTGAAACCCCATGGACTGCAGCACGCCAGGCTTCCCTGTCAGTCACCAACTCCCAGAGCTTGGTCAAACTCATGTCCAACAATTCGGTGATGCCATCCAACCATCTCATTCTCTGTCATCCTCTTCTCCGGCCTTCAATCTTTCCCAGCATCAGGGTCCTTTATAATGAGTCAGTATTTCCCATCAAGTGGCCATAGTATTGAAGTTCAGGTTTAGCATCAGTCCTTCCAATGAATATTCAGGACATATTTTCTTTAGGATTCATTGGTTTGACCTCCTTGCAGTCCAAGGGACTCTCAAGAGTGTCTTTGAGAGTCCTCAGCATTCTTTATGGTCCAGCTCTCATATCCACACATGACTACTGGAAAAACCATAGCTTTGACTAGACATAATTTTGTTGGCAAAGTAATGTCTCTGCTTTTTTAATATGCTATCTAAGTTGGTCATAACTTTACTTCCAAAGAGCAAATGACTTTTAATTTCATGGCTGCAGTCACCATCTGCAGTTATTTTGGAGCCCAAGAAAATAAAGTCTGTGACTGTTTCCATTGTTTCCCCATCTATTTGCCATGAAGTGCTGGGACCGAATGCCATGATCTTTGTTTTTTGAGTGCTGAGTTTCAAGCCAGCTTTTTCACTCTCCTCTTTAAATTTCATTAAGAGGCTCTTTAGTTCCTCTTCACTTTCTTCCGTGAGGGTGGTGTTATCTGCATATCTGAGGTTATTGATATTTCTCCCAGCAATCTTGATTCAAGCTTGTGCTTCATCCAGCCTGGCATTTCTCATATTGTATTAGGCATATAAGTTACACAAGCAAGGTGACAATATAGAACCTTGACACACTCCTTTCCCCATTTGAAATCAGTCCATTGTTCCATGTCCGGTTCTAAATGTTGCTTCTTGAACTCCAAACAGGTTTCTCAGGAGGCAGGTAAGGTGGTCTGGTGTTCCCATCTCTTTAAGAATTTTCCACATTTCGTTGTGATCCACACAGTCAAAAGCTTTAGCATAGTCAATGAAGCAGAAGTAGATGTTTTTCTGGAATTCTCTTGCCTTTTCTATGATCCAGTGGATGTTGGCAATTTAATCTCTGGTTCCTCTGCCTTTTCTAAATCCAGCTTGAACATCTGGAAATTCTCAGTTCACATTACTGTTGAAGCCTGGCTTGGAGAATTTTGAGCATTACTTTACCAGCGTGTGAGATGACTGCAGTTGTGCGGTAGTTTGAACATTCTTTGGCATTGCTTTTCTTTGGGATTGGAATGAACACTGACCTTTTCCATCCTGTGGCCACTGCTGAGTTTTCCAAATTTGCTGGCGTATTGAGTGCAACACTTTCACAGCATCATCTTTTAGGATTTGAAATAGCTCAACTGGAATTCCATCACCTCCACTAGCTTTGTTCTTAGTGATGCTTTCTAAGGCCCACTTGACTTCACACTCCAGGATGTCTGGCTCTAGGTGAGTGATCACACCTTCATGGTTATCTGGGTCATTAGGCTCTTTTTTGTATAGTTCTTCGTATTCTTGTACCTCTTCTTAATATCTTCTGCTTCTGTTAAGTCCATACCATTTCTGTTCTTAATTGTGCCCAACTTTGCATGAAATGTTCCCTATGTAATTCTAATTTTTTGAAGAGATTTCTAGTCTTTCCCATTTTATTGTTTTCCTCTAAATTTCTTTGCATTGATCACTTAGGAAGGCTTTCTTATCTCTTCTTGCTATTCTTTGGAACTCTGCATTCAAATGGATATATCTCTTCTTTTTTCCTTGCCTTTTGCATCTCTTCCTTTCTCACCTATTTGTAAGGCCTTCTCAGATAACCATATTGCCTTTTGACATTTCTTTTTCTTGGGGATGGTTTGACCACTTCCTCCTGTACAGTGTTACAAACCTGCATCCATAGTTCTTTAGGCACTCTGTCTATCAGATCTAATCCCTAGAATCTATTTGTCACTTCCACTGTATAATCATAAAGGATTTGATTTAGGTCATACCTGAATGGCCTAGTGATTTTCCCTACTTTCTTCAGTTAGAGTCTGAATTTTGCAATAAGGAGTTCATGATCTGAACCACAGTCAGCTCCCAGTCTTGTTTTTGCTGATTGTATATAGTTTCTCCATCTTCAGCTGCCAAAAATATAAAATGAATTAAAATGGAATGCAAAATGTATTAAAAACATAAATTTAAATCAGAAACCATAAAAGTCCTAAAATAAAATATAGGCAGAACACTCCAAATGTGTTTTTCAAAGAGGAATTATTTCCAGTGGTTTTATTTAAAGTATGTCCAGATGTTCTCAAAACTAGTATATGGTAAGAGGAAGAAGAGAGAAGTTATATATGACTACTAAGACACTTGATGATTTTAAACTGTGTTGTTGGAGAACATTCTTGAGAGTCCCTTGGACTACAAGGAGATCAAACCAGTTTATCCTAAAGGAAATCTGTCCGCAATATTCATTGGAAGGACTGATGCTGAAGCTGTAACTCCAATACTTTGGCCACCTGATGCGAAGAACTGACTCATTTGAAAAGACCCTGATTCTGGGAAAGATCGAAGGCAGGAGGAGAAGGGGTCAACAGAGGATGAGATGGTTGGATGGCATCACTGACTTGAACATGAGTTTGAGCAAGCTCTGGAGTTGATGTTATACAGGGAAGCCTGGCGTGCTACAGTCCATGGAATAACAAATAGTCAGAAATGACTGAGCAACTAAACTGATCTGCACTAAGACATTAAGGACCAAATGTACAACATTTAGTGATTCACAATTTTAAAATGTTATACGCCATTTAGAGTTATCAAATATTGGATACATTCCCTGTGTTATACCATATACCTTTGTAGCTATTTGTTTTATATATAGTAGTTTGCACCTCTTCATCCTCTTGTCCCTCCCTCCTTTCCTCTCCTGATTGGTAATCACTAGTATGTTCTCTGTATCTGTGAATCTGCTTTTGTTGTTGTTGTTATATTCACTAATTTGTTTTATTTTTTTAGAGTTTACATACAGTGATGTTATATATTATTTGTTTTCTCTGACTTATTTCGCTTAGTGTAATACTTCAAAGTCCATCCATTTTATTGCAAGCAGCAAAGTTTCATTCTTTCTAATGACTGAGTGGTATTCCATTGTATATACCTATATACACCCCTTCTTCTTTATCCTTTCATCTGTTGATAAACATTTAGGTTGCTTCCATATCTTGGCAACTATGATAATGGAGAAAATGGATATTCTAATTTGTCACTCTTTTGATCACTAGTGCAGGGCCAATGCTGCTACTGTACTCTCTAATGTTTTATATCCATATGTCAAGATGTTGATCAACACTGTTGTAGGCTGAGACAGATAAGAGCGATGGAATTGCAGGAGCCTTGTAATAACTGTATAATTTCCTCTGCACCTCATACTATTCATACCTGTTAGAGCATTTCAAGTGGTGAGGTTTTACCCTGTACTTCAAATATCTTCCTTCTCCAGTTTTTCTCATTTCAGAGCAAAATATTTCTCTATTTATTCTCTTGTGCCTTTGCCCTTTTTAATGGTGATTTTTTTTGTTTGTTTTTGTTTTTGGCTTAAGTGAGCATTTGTGCCCTGAGGCACCAGTCCTGGATGCTGCTTGTTTCAAATATTTGAGAACAAATAAAGCAAGCCTCTTTTTCAGGGTAGACTGCAAAAGAGAAGACATTTTTGTCAGTTTTTTTTTAACCTAAGTGGAATTCTGAGATTCCTACTGAAATATCCTTGTGGACATATTCCCTGAAAAGACATATCTTTAAATTGGTAGTCAAGGCTCTAATGAGAACCTTATTTCTCTTTCTCTTGTTTTATAAAGTGGGTCAAATAGACCTAACCTTTCGATTTCATGTAATAGCATTTGCGAGAGCATTTTTGGTCATGATTAAGATCTAATTTAATTTGCAGACAGTAGCTGATTTTGATATAAACTTATTACAACTACAAAAAATGTTTATTTAAAAGTGGGTAGAAATATGCTAAATGAATTTGAAAACAAATATCATAAATGCTTCCCAGGTGGCACTAGCGGTAAAGAATCCTCCTGCCAATGTGGGAGATGCTAGAGATTCAGGTTCGATCCCTGGGTCAGGAAGATCCCCTGGAGTAGAAAATGGCAATCTGCTCCAGTATTCTTGCCTGGGAAATCCCATGGACAGAGGAACCTGGTGGGCTACAGTCCATGGGGTTGCAAAGGGTTAGACACAACTGAATGATGGAGCACAAATCTTAAACAGTGTTAAATGTGTTATTGGTTTATGAAGATAACTCCCCAGGGAAAAAATGGGAATACATTCTAGAGAAAGAAAGTGAAAGTGAATGTCACTCAGTTGTGTCCGACTTTTTGCTACCCCATGGTCTATACAGTCCATGGAATTCTCCAGGCCAGAATACTGGATTGCATAGCCATTCCCTTCTTCAGGGGACCTTCCCACTCAGAGATCAAACCCAGGTCTTCCACCCTGCAGGTGGATTCTTTACCAGCTGAGCTACCAGGAAAGCCACACATTCTGGACAGTGGCTCTCAAATGAGCAGCCCTGTTGGCAGCTCCAATGACTTCCTGCATTCTGCTTTTGATGTCACTTGTCACCACATGTAGGTTTGAGGGAAACGAGACCTATTAGGAGTTGCTTGTAGACCAGTGGAGGGCAGAAGCCAGATGTTACACTTTGGATACCTTCAGGGCCAATGCAGTATTTTGGGAAGGTGCCTCAGTTCAGTTCAGTTCAGTTCAGTCGCTCAGTCGTGTCCGACTCTTTGCGACCCCATGAATCGCAGCACGCCAGGCCTTCCTGTCCATCACCAACTCCCGGAGTTTACTCAAACTCATGCCCATCGAGTCGGTGATGCCGTCCAGCCATCTCATCCTCTATCATCCCTTTCTCCTCCTGCCCCCAGTCCCTCCCAGCATCAGGGTCTTTTCCAATGAGTCAACTCTTCGTGCTTAGTTGATATTTATTCAGTGGGTGACTATTTCAACAGTTTTATTAACTGCTTTTTCGGGCATCTTAACATGGTTGTCAACTTTCATAAACCATTTACATCAATGTCCTTTATTGTAAACACATGAATTTGTGGGTTCTTTGGCTGCCTGCAGCTGTTCTCAAAGAAAGTTGTTACTTGTGGACATTCATCACATATCCTAAAACACATATTCCTCTGCTAAAATCAAAGAAAACAATTTTCACAGATTCTCATTATCTGTAGAGACCAAGGCCTTAATAGAGCATCCAGGGCTTTCCACAGTTTTGTGTGTGCTTACTTTGATAGTCTTTTCTCCTACTTTTCCTATTTATTTCAATCTTTGGGTTTTAGCCTGGGAAGGACTAATTAGCCTTGTTATTCCTTCTCTGTAGGATCTCCTCCTTCCTCATGTTATCAGGCAGAATTGCATGCATTCTTCCTAGGTTTCTCTGGTGGCTCAATGATGAAGAATCTGCCTGCAGTGGAGGAGACCTGAGTTTGATCCCTGGGTCAGAATATAGAATTTCATAATTATTTTTACTTTTTAATGTTATTTCCTTTGTTATCATCTCTTTTATCATATTTTCCTACCGAAACACCTTTACATTCTTTTTGAAGTCAATATTAACAGAATTACTTTGAAGAACAGAATATGAGAATTTTTGTTTTGCTTTTTTAGTACCAAAATTATGATATTTCATATTCAAATTTATTATGTACTTTTTCAGGACTAATCCATCTGGACAGATAAATAGATAAAAAATAAATGACTTCTTTTCCTTTTTTGCTTGATATTTCCCACTGGTCTCCATGCTTCAAGTAACCAAATTATTTGCTAGCCTAATGTCCTGGTGCTATGGTTAACTAATACATCCCTTAGGTGGGCTGTGTAGCAGAAAACCAGATAGGTTATCAAGAGATCTGGATTCTAGACCCCTTCTTCATTTTAATTACACTCTTTAGCTTGGGCAAGTCACCTCACGTCTCTGAACTTTATTTTCCTCATGTATAAAAGGAGAGGATCAGCAGTAACCAGAGTAACTAACATGAATCAAGTTACACAGATGTCTTATTAAGGCAGGACAATGCAGTTGACAATCATGGGGCTTATATGAAACTATGGAAACCCAGGTTCAATCCTTGAGTCAGGAAAATCCCCTGGAGGAGGAAATGGCAATCCACTCCAGTATTCTTGCCTGGAGAATCCCATGAACACAGGAGGCTGGTGGGCTACAGTCCATGGGGTCTCACAGAGTTGGACATGACTGAACAACTAACACACCACCCCTAAAGTATTTTTTTAACTCTATGAATATTTATAGGCTAATTCAAAAGGCCACCAGTTTTAATCCCTTGGTACGGATATCCATGAGTATGTTTCCAGCTTTAAAATCCTGTAATATTTATTACCTGTATTAGTGAACTCAGGGCTGTCAAAACAAAATGCCACAAATTGAATGTCTTCAACAGAAATTTGTTTTCTCATAGTTCTGGAAACTGGAAGTACAAGATCATGGTGTCAGCATGGTCAGGTTCTGGGGAGAGTTCCCTCATGTGTGGATGGCTGCCTTCCACCTGTGTCTTCACATGGTCTTTCTTGGTTATGTACACGTAGAGATCTCTCTGTCTCTCTCTTCCTCATCCTATAAGGCCATTAATTCTATCTAAACCCAATTATTCTCTAAAGATGTCATCACCAAATATCATCAGATTGGGGGTTAGGTCTTCATGTGGAATTTAAGGGGGCACAAATATTCAGTCCATAGCATAACCGTCCAGCGTGTCTGCCTGGAAATATTGGAAAGGCAAGGTTAAGCAGTTAAAGGTTCTAAAGGACTCTGCCATTTTTCTTTGATGGTGTATGATTGAGAAGGAAGAAGAGCATTCCTACATCTGAAGATTATGCAGATAATGTGAGATTGTTGTTTTCTGTCTCTGTTATTGAAAGAACAAGGAACTATCTTCCAAATTAAGGAAGGATGAATTTAGGATATATAAAAGAAAAAAAAAATCTAAAAGTTAACCAAATCTCCAGATCAAAACAAAAAAGTAGGCAATTTTATGCTAAGATTCCTTACCAAAAGATTAAGCTATTTTTCCTCTCCTTTTCTCCTTCATTTTTTTCATTTTAAAAGTAAAAAAAAAAAAAAAAAAGCAAATCAAAACTAGGAATCAGCAAACAGGCATTTGTTTAACCTTTGGGGTTCTTCTAGCCATATGAAAATTATTTTATCAATAAAAAGTATATTAGGTAAATTAATGCTGGATTCTTCCACTAACTTCCATGCAATTGTTTGCAAAAGGATAACATACAAACTCAGTATATTTTATTGTAAAC
The DNA here is from genome assembly GCF_963930625.1 of Muntiacus reevesi. Lineage (NCBI taxonomy): Eukaryota > Metazoa > Chordata > Mammalia > Artiodactyla > Cervidae > Muntiacus > Muntiacus reevesi. The sequence continues at coordinate 212,597,304 of NC_089251.1, forward strand.
TCATTTTGTCAATCATGTCATATTCATATGTTTGGGCTTCATTCCAAATATATATTTTACTGTGCTAATTTAGACAATCAGAATTGAGCATTATAGAACCAAGAGCATTTAACATGTAAAAAACAGATGTAATGAAAGTTTCCACCATTTGGAAAGTAACTTAAAAGGAAACTAAATTTTCGTATCAATCCATTCATTAGTTTAAAGACTGTGTATTTTAGCTTTATCCTGATTCATTCAGTTCCATTCAGTTCAGTTGCTCAGTCGTGTCCGACTCTTTGCGACCCTATGAACTGCAGCATGCCAGGCCTCCCTGTCCAATCACCAACTCCAAGAGTTTACACAGACTCATGTCCGTTGAGTCAGTGATGCCATCTAACTATCTCATCCTCTGTCGTCACCTTCTCCTCCTGCCCTCGATCTTTCCCAACATCAGGGTCTTTTCAAATGAGTCAGCTCTCCGCATCAGGTGGCCAAAGTATGGGAGTTTCAGCTTCAGCATCAGCCTTTCCAATGAATATTCAGAACTGATTTCCTTTAGGATAGACTGGTTGGATCTCCTTGCTTCTCCAACACCACAGTCCAAAAGTATCAGTTCTTCAGTGCTCAGCTTTCTTTATAGTCCAACTCTCACATCCATACATGACTACTGGAAAAACCATAGCCTTGACTAGACGGACCTTTGTTGACAAAGTAATGTCTCTGCTTTTTAATATGCTGTCTAGGTTGGTCATAACTTTGCTTCCAAAGAGTAAGTGTCTTTTAATTTCATGGCTACAATCACCATCTGCAGTGATTTTGGAGCCCCAAAAAATAAAGTCAGCCACTCTTTCCACTGTTTCCCCATCTATTTGCCATGAAGTGATGGAACTGGATGCCATAATCTTAGTTTTCTGAATGTTGAGCTTTAAGCCAACTTTCTCACTCTCCTCTTTCACTTTCATCAAGAGGTGCTTTAGTTCTTCTTCACTTTCTGCCATAAGGGTGGTGTCATCTGCATATCTGAGGTTATTGATCTTTCTCCCGGCAATCTTGATTTCAGCATGTGCTTCCTCCAGCTCAGCATTTCTCATGATGTACTCTGCATATAAGTTAATTAATTTCTAATTATTGCCTCTCCAGAAAATGGGTCCATTATGACCACAAAAATGCTGCCATCATGCAATTTTCAGAATCTCCCATATTCACTTTATATATGTCTGTATATAAACACACACACACACACATGTATAAAAGTATAGTTCATTTACAGTGTTGCAGTGGTTTCCGGTGTCCAGCACAGTGAATCAGTTATATATACATGTATATATTTTTTTCAGATTTTTTCCCCTTTTAGATTATTACAAAATATTGAGTATAGTTCTCTGTGCTATACAGTAGATACTTGCTGGTTATCTATTTTATGTACTGTCCTGAGTATATACTTATCCCAAATGAATGAAATAATGCCAGTTGTAGCAACATGGATAGACCTAGAGATTATCGTAAGTGAAGTAACTCAGATAAAGACAGATATCATATGAGATTTGGAATCCTTAATCATATTAAATAACAGTCTGCATAGAATTTTTCAAACTCACTCTCATTTTGATGTAGATTACTTGAGTCTTCTTGGTCTCCTTTAAGGTGGTTCACATTTTCCAAGAAAATAGGCTATTGGGAAACTTGAATGTTAGTGCTCCCTAAATGTGTTAAAGCCAAATGTTTTAAGAATGTTTTCATCATTTTCACACCCAGGACACCAAATGCTTTCTTGAATGTTTAGGTTTGCACTCGTCCACTATCCTTCCTTGTTTTTGTTTTCTTTTGTTTTGAAACAACTTCAGATAGCATCGCACATTTGCGTCCCTTTTCCCCAAAATGTTGCATGGTTTGAACAGAAGCAGATCCCTCACAGTCACTAATGAGTTTGTTTTGGCTGAGGATAAAATGAGATTATTTTGGCTTGGCTTTGTTAATTGTGGTCAGCAGTCTCTTAAATTGATGTCTGGTGTTATTTGCTTTAGCAGGCAGCAGCTCGGAGGAGTAGAATGCCCTCAAAAACAAAATTCATATCCAGTGTCTGGGATTTGCACTGGACTATTTCTCTGTGACTTGTGAAATCAAAGGGATACAGAAATTAAAGCTACTTTCTTAGAAATGGAGAAAAAGCAACATGGAAATAAAATCTGAGATTATGTGACTTTTAAGTTAGTAATTGTCAGGGGCTAAAATTCCTGAAAAAGGCACAATAGTACTAAATAAGGAAATGAACTTAGTGAACTCACTAAGGAAAGAACTTGTAAGTAACCAACTATCTTTGCCTTTCCACACAGATCAGTAATAATTATTCTCTCATGTAAGCCCAGGTGTTCCTGCTAGTTCCTGTCTCATTATGAGCCAATGACCGTTGCATTTTATATTCATTTTTTTGATCTCTGTCATCAACAGTTTTCTCTACATCCTGTTCTAGTTTCTCATTTGGAGGTTGAAAGTCAATTACATCACCCATCTAACCAACCTCCTTCCCAACCAACCACTTAAGTTGTCAAAAGCCAAGGACTGGAATTCTTTTTCATGTTTTTACTTTATAATGCTTAATAGAATACCTGGCACATACTATGCCATTAATAAAGGAAATGCACGGCTAGCTGTTTCTGCTTTTTTCACAAAGTTGGAAGAAAACTGCCACTTTTTTATACTGTTGTTTCTTTGTTGAGAAAGATAAGAAATAAATAGGTAGAATATTAGAGTATCAAAATATAGAATTATGCTCCATTGTATTTTATTGGCAAAAGGAGGCAAATTGGAAAGACTTTGTATGTATTTATGATACATAATCCAGTATATTATGTATTTGATTTAATATACTATTATATATATATTGTGAGAGTATTTTGAAGATATTAGACTTAATCTATTTTAATCATTCCCTTATTCATTTTTAGCTTTAGCAAATGTATATATGTGCACAATTTGAAGGGTCAAATAGTTCTACAATACAATTAAAAAAAATATTCTGTGACATTTGCCTTCATCTGCCTCACCCCAAGGTCAACTACTTTCATTTATTTTAGCTAATTATGTTGGTTTTTTGAAACATATATCTGAAAACTGTGTTTGGCTTATGGATTTTTCCTTTCTCAGATTTAAGCATTAACTACTGCCTTCTCACTATAAATTATAAGGGTGTCTTTCTTTTGTTTCACCCTATCCTAATTAGATAGGCACCCTTCCTACTACCCCATCTAGTAATTATGTAATTTTATTAGATCAATATATTCAGTGTTTATATTAGTTTGAGTTTATCAGTGTTTTTGAAAGCCTTGACTTGTATAAGTAAACTATGATAATCATTCTTTTCATGTAACATTTTATTATCCCTGGAGTTATTCATTTCCTAGATTTTTTTTCTTTAATTTGCTATTTTTCTTCTCTTGACTGAAAAAAACCCCAAACTCTGCTGATTCAGTAAATGTTTCCTCAAGATGATCAGGTCCATCAGTTTCATATTTCAGAAAAAGGTCTCATGGCATTTCTGACCTATTCAACCTCAGCTCAGTTATTATATTTATATCTGTCATCCTGGGACCTCTCTCCTCATACACTTTTCTTCTCATTCTCTCCTCTGCACTTGTTTGATTTACTCTGTTCTTTTAGTGAAATTCACTCTTCTGTAGTTTCCTGAGAAAGGATTTGGAGTTAAAGTTTTCATTATCAGGAATGTCTGAAAATACCTTCATTCTGTTCTCACACTTGAATGATAATTAAATGAGGTATAGAAGTTTAAGCTGGAAAAACTTTTCCTTCAGAATTTTGTGTATGTTTTCCTTCTGGATTTCATTAGGGGCAAGACATTAGAAGCTTTTGAGATCTTTGTCTACATTGTTCTAAAAATTCACTAAGATTTACCTTCATAGGGATCTATATTAATTGAGTTTACTAAGCATTCAGAGTTTCTTTTAATTTAGAAATATATATTCTTGACATTTTCATGAACTATTTTTGTTTTAATGATTTGCTTGCCTAATTTCTTTTATTCTCTAGCTCTGGAACTCCTAAAAGCCAAATGTTAGACCCTCTGGATATGTTTTCTAAATTTTTTTCTCTCCTAATTTCTATCTGTCTTCTTATTCTACTTTGAAAGACTTCCTCAACTTAATCTTATCCTCTAGTGGGTTTTTCTTTTAGTTTCTGCTACTTTGTTTAAAAGCTTCCCTGATTGTTCAATTGGTAAAGAATTCACCTGCAATGCAGGAGACCCCAGTTTGATTCCTGGGTTGGGATGATCCACTGGAGATGGGCTAGGCTACCCACTCCAGTATTCTTGGGCTTCCCTAGTGACTCAGCCAGTAAAGAATCTGCCTGCAATGTGGGAGACCTGGGTTCAATCCCTGGGTTGGGAAGATCCCCTGGAGAAGGGAATGGCTACCCTCTCTAGTATTCTGGCCTGGAGAATTCCATGGACTATGCAGTCCATGGACTATATATAGTCCATGGGGGAATATAGTCCTTGGGATCACAAAGAGTTGGACATGACTGAGAGACTTTCACTTTCACCTTTCTCTTTGTTTAAACTTCTGAAAGGTCTTTATCTGCTCAATATTCTGTTTTCAGAGTGTCCACGTCCAGTGACATGGTTGAAATATATATATGAAAAAATGGTTTTAGTGATAGCCTTTTATTTTGTTTTCTCCCCATCAAGGTTTTCTTTTCAAATTTATTTTTTAATTGGAATAGAATTGCTTTGCAATGTTGTATTCGTTTCTGCTGTCCAGCTATGTGAATCAGCAATGTGTATGCACATGCTCCCTCCCTCCTGGACCTCCCTCCCACCGCCCTCATCCCACCCCTTAGGTCATCAAGGGCACCGAGCTGACTCCCTCTGCTACGTAGCAGCTTCCTACTAGCTATTTGTCTTACACATGGTGGTGTATATATGTCAGTGCTACTCTTTCAAGTCGCCCAAGCCCTCCTTCCCCACTGTGTCCACAAGTCCATTCTTTAAGTCTGCATCTCTATTACTGCCCTGCCAATAGGTTCATGAGTACCATTTTTCCAGATTCCATATACATGCGATAACATATATTTGTTTTTCTCTTTCTGACTTATTTCACTCTGTATGACAGACTCCTGGCTCATCCACATCACCACAAATGACCCAGTTTCATTCCTTTTTATGGCTGAGTAATATTCATGGGGTCACAAAGAGGTGGACATGAGTGAGCAACTGAACTAAACTGAACTGAATATTCTATTGTATATATGTACCACATCTTTATCAATTCCTCTGTCATTGGACATCAAGGTTGTTCCATGTCCTGGCTATTGTAAATAGTGTTGCAATGAATATTGAGGTACATGTTTCTTTTTTAATTCCCCTTATAAGATTTCAACATGTCCCAACTTATTTTTATTCTATCGTTTGAATTGGTTACTCTTTTTATGTCAGACATTTTCTTCAGATACCTGATCATTCTTGTTTTTCTGCTTCTCTTTAGAATTAACAAGATTGAGTTATATGAAGTTGGCTGCCCAAGCTAGCTTAAGAGTAGAATATCTACCTGGGCTGTTCAGTTGGGAAACTTCTCATGTCAACAGAGTTAGGTCTTTCCTCTTGAACTTTGTATTTCCCAGAACAGACTTCTGAATTGGCTGCCTGGAGGAGGAAGACTGAGTTTTCCATCTCTGGATTGAGTTAGGGAAGCTGGTGAGAGATTTCAGTATGACCGTGATGGAGTAAACTTCTCAACTAGTTGTTTGGCCTCTGGTTCAGTGAGCCTATAACATACTCATTTTAGTGAAACAGATCACCAGCCCAGGCTGGATGCATGAGACAAGTGCTCGGGCCTGGTGCACTGGGAAGACCCAGAGGAATCGGGTGGAGAGGGAGGTGGGAGGGGGGATCGGGATGGGGAATACGTGTAACTCCATGGCTGATTCATGTCAATGTATGACAAAACCCACTGTAATGTTGTGAAGTAATTAGCCTCCAACTAATAAAAATAAATGAAAAAAACCCAAATCCAGTGTTTTGCAAAAACGGTAGGTAGAAGGGAGTCATATCCTTGCTATGTGGCCTGACAGTGAGTTGGGGAGATGACTGCTTTGTAAACACTCAAGGTGATTTCTTATTTTTTAAAAAACACCTACTTCTCCCTCATTCAGCCATACTTCTAGATACTCTGTGATATGTCTGATTTGGCTTTTGCTGTTTCTACTTTAAAATGTAATATTTTGTTCATTCTGTTTAATCCTTTAACTCTGCTCCCCTGATACACAACTTCTGGAATCATGACACCATTCTGTTCTTTCTCATTTTCTCAGTGTGTTAAGTTTTAATGATATTTAAGATAGTGCTACTTGTAAAGAACCCACCTGCCAGTGCAGGAGACATAAGAGATGTGGGTTCAATCCTCTGGTTGGGAAGATCCCCTGGAGAAGGGCATGGTAGCCCACTTCAGTATTGTTGCCTGGAAAATCACTATGGACAGAGGAGCTTGGTGAGTTACAGTCCATGGAGTCACAAAGAATCAGATACAACTGAAGCGACTGAGCACTCACATAAGCAAAAAGCACACGTGCATGTAAGTTTCTTCTCTGCCGTTTTTACCTGGAAGTCTAATTTTTATGTTATCTAAAACGATTCCCAATGATAAGTATGGATTTTTTTTTCTAATATTAGTATATTTTCCATTGGATGTTAGCATGCTATGTGTACTTAGCATGTCACTAAGTGAAAGAGAAACAATTATGCATGAATGTTTGTTTTGTTACCAAGTGTCTGTTCTAATCTTATGAGTTTTCAATAGAACCATGAACTGTAATGTACCCACCAGAGTACGTTGTACATGCACATACTCATAATCAAAGACTATTCAAGCTCAAAGAGACCCAGCACATACTGGTCCATCTCCTTCATTTTGCATATAAATACACTGGAGTTTCAAGGAGCCTAGCCCAGTGGGTCCTGCAGCTATTATAGGAAAAGCCAGAGCCAGGCTCATCTTCTTGGCTGGCCATGCTGCCTCCTCAGATTGTGCTGGTCACTGGCATAACCTCTGGTGGAAAAGCAAGTTTCACTTGGATGCTGTGAGGACCTGAAGCAAATATGTAAAATAATGTAATTTTTAGGAGAAGATCTGGTTACAGGGTCCAGTTAGCTTTGGGTCTGAAGCATACAAGATGTCAGTACTTCCTCAAGTAGTATGTGAATTGAATAGTTAGTCGCATTAAGATTCATTATTTCTCAGTACTTAAAGGTAAAAATAGATCAATTTCCTGACTTTACTCATAACTGGTAAGATGCTGGAAGACAGTTTTAATCTTAATTCAGCTAATTTTAGCTGTTAAAAACTTATACGTAAGATATTGGAGGCATTTGATTTTGAGGTATACATCATTTTAAACAAACTCAGTTTCACATAAGCACAACATTGACTGTTTACGTTGAAAAATGCACCTTTGAGGTTAGAGGTCTTTATTCTGGATAGAAAGTCTTCCCATAGCAGGCTTCACTATTGCATTAAAATAGATTCATATCCTTCACATTTCTTGCATACAATTTTCAGGATTCCATCCACATGTTACATGAAGTGAATTGTTCTTCATTAAAAAGTCTTGTGAGAGAAAAGAAATTGCATGACCAATGAATATATACAGTGCATATGACTTCTGAAGTCACTATTATTCATACTTTTATAATGGTGTTTTATTAAGTTTGAGATTCTCGAACTGAATTAAAGTGTAACAGTTGTATTTATCATAAAGAATGTCACAAATGCGTGGTCTCCAGAGGCCCAAAGAGGAAATGGAAATAAACATAATTGCAGCAGCATTTTGGCAGTGTGTGGAGGGAAAAGAAAATGAAAACAAATGTCTTCTTGACATGACATCAGCTTTGTACATAACCGACAATTTATTATAATGCTGGTGATTATGGTTCTGTGTAAAGCATGAGTACCATAGTGATCTACAAAGAGGAAATCATTTGTAGAAAAAGGAGAGTTCCTTGGAGATGTTTTAGTAGACAGAACCATGAGAAAATGTAGTATGCTTTAATAAGGGAGGAAGATAAATATGGATATGGGGCTGATTTATTATTTCTCTATAGCAATGCAATAATTAATATCCTAGGTCTTTGAAGTTGTTTTTCAATAGAGAACACCAAATTATTTCAAAATTTGCATTTCACATCTCATTGGTTACTTAGTTACTGTTACTTGGGATGATTATATGACATGATGTTTAGCTTTCTGATGAATGATACAGCACTCATTATCAAGATAGCTTATTTCATGGCAGATATAGTTACAATTTTTGTTTCACAAAGGCTTTGAAGAATCTTACCTCTTAAGCTCCTAAAGTAAATACTTAAAAAAAAAAAAATCTATAATTACCTGCTGCAGCAATTTGGCCCAAGTCTTCCCTGTGGCTTTCTGTGAAGTGCAGTAGGTAACTAAAGTACCATCCATCTGTCAAACTCAGAGCAACTGTTAAAAAATTACCCAGCCCATTTTTTTCTCCTGATTTGGAAGTTGGTTACACAACAGCTGTTAGCAGAGATACAGGTGAATCTTATGTAAATACTGCCATATTCCTTTAAAACTGGAATAAATCACTGTCTACATGCAGTGTGTGAATTAGCATATTTATTCTTTCACACCTGCCAAATATACATTTTTCTTGTTCATGTACATAAAATAGGGACTGGAGAAGCATAAAGCTTCTAGCATATTGCATACTTATAAACAATATTCTGTAGAATGAAGTGTGTATGAATTTTCCCTGACATATATGAAAGAAATGTCAAAAACTTCCATACTTGACTTGAGGATTTCATTTGACACAAGACAAGAATTTAGATGTGGGAGATTATTTCTGAAGAAATCTGATCTGATGTGTTTTTAGTGGCTGTGAGAAAAATGACTTGGAAATACTAGAAAGAATCTCATCATTAGTTTACATCTCTAATGAGCCTACGATATAGAAAGAAGGAAAGAAAAAACACATTTTTAAGGGGGGCTAGGTGATTTCTTACCTGAAAGATTTTTATAACATGGTAAGAAATTAACTCTTAACTACCATGCAATGATTGTACATACTGAATATATTTAAATGCAGGTGGTTCATAGATATTTGTATATTTAGTGAGTTTTTTTCACCCCACTTGCTGGAATTTGAGTATTCTATGTAGATTATTATTATTCTGTATAGATTATTATCTCTCGTAGGGCAGAGATTCTATCTTCTACTAGACTATTATGTTATGTCCCCAAAATAGAGTTCTGCAGAATTCTAACTTAATAAATATAGCACCACAGAAAGTCTAGGCAAATGTATTTTTTCCTTAATGGAGGAAAACATTTTAAAAAATAATTTAAAAAATCATAATGTTCTTACTAATTGTCTATGAAAGCTAATATAAGTGGTTTGGGGCATAACTTTAGGGAGAAAAATTTATTTGCTTACTGGTAAATAGTTAATTCCCAGGATTTCTGGACATGCAGCATCTAATTGAAAATATTGTGCCATGATTTCTGAGCTCTTTCTTCTAAAATTTTATTTGATTCAGAAAGTAATTCAGAATACTTACATAATGAAGTTTTCCTAGTAGCTACATTGAGAGAAAATTCACTCTTTAAAGTGTATAGTTTAGCAGTTTAAAAAAAAAATAGGTTTATAGTTATGCAACCATTGCCACACTCAAATTCCAGGACATTTTCATCACCCCCTGTCCTCCCCGCAAAAAAACACTCTACCATAAGCAGTCATTCTCCACTGAATGGAAGAAAGTCAACTGAGATGCATGAAGCTACTCTAAGGTATTGTAAAAGCAGTGAGGGAGTCGCTGGTGTACAGAAAGCTTGGTTGCACTGATGACTCCTTCATATTCACTGTCATGATTTACTTTACAGTTATGGCTCCAAATGTGATGAATTGATGCATTTTTAAATGGTGGTCTTCAGTACAGGTTTTAATGTTTCTCTGTAGGAGGAAGGACTCAGAGAGGCAGTTTAAATTGAAGGAAAGGCTAAGAATTTTATAGCTGACTTTTCATAGCCTGGTCTGGTCTACTCTGAGTATATATTTCTGGGGTCTCGTTTAGGGGAGAGGTGGTTGGAGATTAAGAGGCTTGTCTTGTACTGTCTTCAACAAGCGAGCTACCCTCTGTACTTATATATTTTATTTTGAGTGGTTTCACTGCGGTTAATGGAAATCATTGGGGGTCTAAAGCTTGTGCAGACATCATTGTCAGGCGACATTGTATCCTAGCAAAGGGCAATATAATGCTTTTTTCCCTTAGATTAAGATTCTTAATGATTACTCCTTCTCTCCTTGAGTTTTTTTATTTTATTTTATTTTTATTAGTTGGAGGCTAATTAATTTACAATATTGTAGTGGGTTTTGCCATATATTGACATGAATCAGCCATGGATTTACGTGTGTTCCCCATCCCAATCCCCCCTCCCGCCTTCCTCCCCATCCCATCCCTCTGGGTCTTCCCAGTGCACCAGCCCTGAGCACTTGTCTCATGCATCCCACCTGGGCTGGTGATCTGTTTCACCCTTGATAGGATGCTTGTTTCAATGCTATTCTCCCGGAACATCACATCCTCGCCTCTCCTTGAGTTTTTGAAGGTGCCCACTCTGGACTGCAGGGAGATCCAACCAGTCCATCCTGAAGGAGATAGGTCCTGGGTGTTCATTGGAAGGACTGATGCTAAAGCTGAAACTCCAATACTTTGGCCACCTCATGCGAAGAGTTGACTCATTGGAAAAGACCATGATGCTGGGAGGGATTGGGGGCAGGAGGAGAAGGGGATGACAGAGGATGAGATGGCTGGATGTCATCACCGACTCGATGGGCATGAGTTTGAGTGAACTCCGGGAGTTTGTGATAGACAGGGAGGCCTGGAGTGCTGCGATTCAGGGGGTCGCAAAGAGTCGGACATGACTGAGTGACTGAATTAACTAACTAACTAACCATACTTTTCTGGAACCTCTGGTTTCCTGACTTGATTTGTTAGTCAACTTGGTCCTCCTGTGTTTCTCACTCCCCAAGGCCCACAGCTCATCTGGCTCTGTTTGCTTCCAACAATAGCTGGGTATCTTGACCACAGTCCTAGCGTTCCCTTCTAGAATCCGCCACACCAGACCTGCAGTCAGAGCTTATGATCCCCCGCCCTCCTTGTGACTTACCTGTTTTTGGTGTCCTTTTCGTTTGTTTTTCTTTTTGATATAATTTTTGTATCAAAATTATATCAAAATATTTTTCAGTTAGGGGACAAATCCTTTGAAGTTAAGAGCCCTGCCTGTATATGCTTCCTTGGTTAGCTGTGGATAGAGAGAGCTTTGGGGCTTAAAAATCCCCTGGAATAAAATCAATGGGCATTTTTAACTATTCATTTCCTGATCTTGCATTAGAATCTAAATAATAGTGCTTCAAGGGATTAAGGGACTAAGTCTACATTATTAGCTTACTAAGCATTTCTTATTTATTTGAAAATTCTTTTTTCTTTTTTTCTGAGAGGGCACCAATAATTGGGGAATATGTTTCCAACATGCAAAATGAGTTGTATCTTTCCATAAGCAAGCCTATAATTGGGCTCCTGCAGCCACACAGCTTCTCATATGGTACTTATGAGTCAATTAAAGCACCCTAACAAGCAATTATGGGTTTATTGTTTAATTCAATTTCCACAACTCACGCTGTTCCACTCAAAAGTTGCATATATGTCATTCAGCATGTAATAATAAGCACAGATTTTATTCAAATATAGTTTTTGAAGAATGGGATCTCCAAATACCATGCTTTCACCCACTGTGCTCTGCACAGGAAGAGAAAAAATACTAGGAGAAAATGAAAACACTTGGAATATGGCAAGAACTGGCTTTTCATTCCAAATTGACTCATTTGGATAAAAGCAAGTGAAAGTGTCTTCTCTCCTACCTATAGTTGTCACAGAAATGCAGTTGCTGGGACATCCACCGAGAGAATTGGAGTACGTGAGACGGTTGGTAGTCTGAGCTTTGGTGGTTGATGTCTGAAGGGGAAGGGCCTAGGTGTGGTCCTTGAGTGGAGTTGGCTTGGTCAGTCCTGGGGGACCCCAGTCTCTGCCCTGGGAAATGCCATGGTGGGCGCCTCCTTCCCTGTTGCCAATGATGCTGCCAGTGCTCCTGGCCACACCCACATCAGTGCTGGCCCCTTGCGTGAAGGACTAGAACAGAGGCCAGAGTAAATAGGCACAGACGAGCTGGGGAGACAATTGCACAGCATGTGAGAACCCATATTGATACCCATCCCATCCCTGGCCAGCTTGTGGCTCTCGAGCTTGGACAGTGGGAGTGGCTCAAGGCTCTCCTCTCTCATGGTGGACAGTTCAGAGCAGGAGCAATGAGGCATGCTTCCTGTGGATGAGAGCTTAGACTTAGCCTTCTTTTCGCATGTTCAGTCACTAAGTCTTGTCTGACTCTTTGAGCCCTCATGAACTTTAGCCCACCAGGCTCCTCTGTCTATGGGGATTCTCCAGGAAAAAATATTGGAATGGGGTGCATTTCCACAGGATCATCCTGACCCAGGGATCTGAAACCACATCTCCTGTGTCTCCTACATTGGCAGGCGGGTTCTTTACCACTGAGCTATCTGAAACCACATCTCCTGTGTCTCCTGTGTTGGCAGGCAGGTTCTTTACCACTGAGCCACCAGGGAAGCCACTTTTCTGGGACTTAGAACTTCCTATTCCTTCTAATTGTTCTCACCCCTTTCCAATTTTAATATTTCTCTGCAGAGACTGTCCCTTCATTCATGAAGCCAACAATCCAAGGATTACAGTTGGATGGGGGGAAAGTGGCTTTGCATGTCCCATGGCTCAGACTGCCCCCAATCCTGGTATTTGCCACTGAAATGCCCTTTTGTTTAATATAGGTGTATGCAGTCTTCCTTATGCTTTGTCTTGAATAAGAAATAAATCTGTCTGTTTTCCCTAAGGGTACCCAACAGAGGGTGGGGAGAGTAATTCTGAAGGTGCCTGAGTGGCTGAGGGAAGTCAGGCTGGGTGATTGAAAAGCCAGAGAATTAAAATAAAACCAACCTGTTGTGAGAGCAAGGACGAGGGAAGGCATGGTAAGCCTGATTGTGTCAACTCTGTTTTTCTTATTTTTGCAAGTAGATGAGGTAGTCTTGGTTTTTGTTCCAGTAGATGAGCTATGAAGAAATACCTTTGCCCTATATTGTAGGTTGGCTAAAAGCTCCCCAAAATGCACAAACTCTAATTCCAGGAATGTCTGAATATCTTATTTCCATGACAAAGAGGGCCTTGCAGATGTGATTAATTAAGTTAAGGCTTGTGAGGGGAGACTATGCTGGATCACCCAGGTGGATCCAATGCAATCACAACAGGCCTTCTAAGTAAGAGGGAGGCAGGACGCCCTGTGGTGACATAGAGACAAAGTGACCTGCTCACATTCTCATGCCACACTCTTGGATTTGAAGGCTGATGAAGGGGCTAGGAGTGAAGGATGCCGAAACTGGAAAGGGCCTGGTGCCTGATTCTCCATAGAACCTTCAGAAGGAAACTGATTTCGGACTTCTGACTCCTAGAACTGTAAGAGAAAATATTTCTGTTCTTGCAAGTTGCTAAGTTTTTTGGTAATTTGTTACAGTGACAACAAAAAACAGTAATACCCAGGAAACAGTAACATTAACAAGCATCTCATGGGTCTTTCCTGAAACTAAAGGACCAATAGTTGAGCTGTTCAGTAGAGCAGGGGTCCCCAAACTCTAAGCCAAACACTGGCATCTCCTGTCAGAGTGGTGGTGGAAATAGACTAGAAATAAAGTGCACAATGAATATAATGCGCTTGAATCATCCCCAAGCCATCTACCCCTTTCCCCTCATCCCCCAGTGTGTGGAAAGACTGTCTTCCATGAAACTGGGTCCTGGTGCCAAAAAGGTTGGGGACCGCTGGGGTAGAGCATCTGAGTCCTTCAGCACCTGGCACCCAAGGCAACATGCCTAATGACCCCTGCCTCCTACCTTGTGGTGGGGCTTCAAAAAACACTTCTATTTCATGTGTGTGTGTGTGCACGCACACACTCAGTCATGTTCGACTCCTTGGGATCACATAAGACTATAGCCCACCAGGCTCCTCTGTCCTTGGGATTTTCCAGGCAAGAATACCGGAGTGGGTTGCCATGCCCTCCTCCAGGGGATCTTCCTGACCCAGGGATTGAACCCATGTCTCTTGTATCTCTTTCACTGGTAGGCGGGTTCTTCACCACTGTGCTACCTGGGAAGTCCTCAACTGTATTATGGGGAAGGAGCACACAAATTTGTAATAAACATCCATACACCAGTCACTCACAGGCTCTACTCTCCAGATCTCAGCACCTAGTGGTGAAGCACATGTGTGGCAGGCTTCATCTTTTTTAAATGCCTTTAAATTTGCATCCTTAATCAAATTTTTCTCTCTGCATCCTGTCTGTCATTGTGCCTTCATGGAAAGGGACAAGATAAATGTCATCTCAGATAGGAGATGGATGTGTCTGTCAATCAGAAAGAATGCAAAGCCCTTCTCCTTTTGCCTGGGTGGGTGATTAGTAGGGGGGAAAAAAAAGCTGGGGTGGGGGAGCCAAGCAAAAGTAACTTGTGTCATGGTTTTCCCTGACTCAGGACTGATGTAAGAGGTGGAGAGCTTGGCTAAGGAACCAGCAAAAAGCTGAAGGATTTCTGCTCCATGTCTTGTTCAGAGCTCTGGGAAGAGATGCCCTACAGGGGTGCTACTCCAGGAGGAGGGCCTCATTGCCTCCTCAGAAGCTCCGAGTTTCCTGTGTTACAGCCTGCAGAAATGCCCCCAGGCCCTGGAAGGGTGTGGTAGCTGCTGGTGCAGGCCGGCTTCATAGGAGAACATACTCTGACTCTCCCGGAGCACTGATTGCGGAGCCCAGCGGGAAGTTCCACACCAGGAGGAACCAGGTGGGCTGAGCCCTCATCAGCTTCGAGGACAACAGCCATCTGATGAGGATCAGGCTGAGAGGGAAGCGTTCGTGTGATTTTCACCCTTAAAGGAGACTTCCCTGGTGGGTGAGCAGCCACCCGGTGAACAAGGGCCACTCTCGCTGTAGACACAGGCAGGGACCCAGGGCACTTCTGAAGGACCTTCATATAGATCTGAGACCCCTGATAGCTACTGGGGACCCAGATTCCTTCCTGGAGAAGTGAAGGGGAGGTGACTGGGAGAGAAACTTCTCATTTACCTGAAAATAATTATTTTAAATAGGAAGGAGACTAATTAAAATGGCCAAATCTGAGATAGCTTTAATTGGCAATTGCACCTTTCCTGATTACCTACAAGGAAGGGTGCTCTTAAGAAAGATTGCATCAGTGTATGATGAAATAATTGGAGTGGAGTGCAGTTCTGCCCTTAGTCTCAGTAAGAGCTGACCTCCATGCCTTAGAGCAAGGTTGCCAACCTTCTGGCACCAGGGACACTTTTTCCGTGGACAAAGTAGAGAGTATGGCTTAGGGAGAATTCGAGCACGTCACATTCATTGTGCACTTTATTTCTATTATTATTCACGTCAGCTCCACCTCATCAAGCATTAGATCCTGGAGGGTGGGGACCCCTGCCTTAGAGGACCCTTCTCCGGCCCCCTTCCAGCCTGTTCCTTCTCAGAAGCAAGGATGCCATGATTCCTCATCCACTTCCTATTTAAACTCTACCTAGTTGTCAGAGCCTTGGAATCCCCTGCCTTAAGAGCCTGAACCAGCTTCAAGAACTTACAGGAGCCTCTTCTCTGAGTCTGACCTGTGATTAGCATTTGTACTGCCTCCGTATACACCCTAAATCTATGGGTGTACAAGGGTGGCCGACTTGTGAATTGAGCTTTGGAGTACTGACTGTAGTGCCCACTCACAAATGTAAGATGTTCCTTCTGGAGGTAGAATCCAGCTGGGAGTGAGGAGAGAGGACTGGTCAGAGACTCAGGCCTGGGCCCACAGTTCCTGAGGTGCCACATTCCAGCCCTGAAACTCCAAGTCATCCCAGAATTTATATTGGAACTTCATGTTCCAAGTCATGAAGACATGTATTTTATTTAGAATAAAACTGATCTATTACCGGCTTGTAAAGTTCAATGATAACACCTAACTCTTTAGACTTATGATCTGTGGCCTCCTGTATTCCAGTGCTGGTACCCACATGTGTAAGGGGCAACCTGGCATTGCATCATTAAATTAGTGTTCTTGTTACACAGACATGGGACAGGTAGTCACAAATGTTATGAGCCTTATCCAAGAAGAGGCACAGGATCTTAGAATGTGTATAGCAAGGGCAGGAAGCCAGCACATTTGCTTACTCCTCTGCACAGATATAAGTTGTGCCAGGCCCCTGGTCAGACTCATGTCTTCACTCTGGGCATTCTTCAAGCCTCCCCTCCATCCAGGAAGGCTCCTGGCCGCCCAGTGTCTGAGGCCCTAGAGTCCTGCTCTTGCTTGCAAGAGTGGATTCCCCGAGTAGAATGAGCTTTTATTTCCATGTTTCTTTGACCTGTGTATCCCAGGCCTCTGTTGCAGGGTCTACCCTGTAAGAAATACATTGTTCGAATGTTTTGTGAGCTGAGCAGTAGCTGCCCTCTCCTTTTCGGTGTACGTGTATTGAACTCTACCTGAACTCAAGTGGTTCACAGTTTCAAAACAGCAAGCTAATAGAGCTCTTCTATTTTTCTAGCATGTCACCCTCATTTCCTGGAAATCATGACCTCTTGAGTCAGGTTTTTCCTACCTTTTCTTGTCAACTCATAGAGTTGGACTCTAGTTAGGAACAACTTTGGGAAAGTAATGTGTCCTTGGTGAAGGTGATGAACACAAGTAGATCTGAAGTAGTGGATTCCATCACTTATTTAGTCATGCCATGTAGAATATTACCATTTCTTATCATAAAGCCAGCAACCCCTGCCCTCTTCATATCATAATTGAATAGAAGACAAACTTATCATGGCATGTCTCACTATCAGAGTTTAGAGGTGATGGGGGCAGAAAGTCTAGTCATTTAGTGGTAGTTAATAATCTGCTGATTTCAGTTTATCATTAAAGCCTAAGAAGGCTGCTTAACCATCATAATTGACAGTCAGTGTCCTCCAAAAATTAACTTGGAATCACGCTGAGAATACATACAGATCCTTGCTTTATTTCTTCTGCTAAATTCTCAGGTAATTTTACATTTCCTGCCAGGCCATTTCTTTTCATGCTGATAGAATTGAAAAGAATCAGGTAACATGGGAAAGCAATTAGTAACTCTTTTCCCTTCTTTGGTGAATTTTTTTTTTCTCCCAAGGCTCAGGCTATATCATGATTAAGAGAAAGATAAAGCTGAACTCAATTCTGTGTGTTATGCTCATTGCTAGACACTATTAATAGGAAAATCACACAGACATTTGGAGGGTTCTAGGTCATTTGACCACACCCACTTAGCAGGTGACTGTTCTCATCTGAGAACTTCTGTCTCAGTAACTTAGCTCACCCACCTGTTTCTCCATCATTCCTTTAATGAGAATACCCAGCTGTTCCAGGCAGCCAGTCTGAAAGCTTTCTGTCTAAAGCTTAAGATAGCTAAATCTCAAACAACACACAGTAAGATTGTTCTAAAGCTATTTGAGTTAATTTTACCTGGGGGTACAATTTTCCTCCAGTAAAGAGAGCCATATTTCAAGTTTAATTAATAAAATATAATTAAGCATTGATTTGCTGTTCCTCTTAAAAGATTCATTTCACATAGAAATATATGACAGGGATGATCAATAGTAAACACTTCTTCCTTGCCTGATGAAAAGACCTTTCCCACTAGTACAGTACAGTGCTTTAAATACTTAAAAACACCAAAAGAGACATCATTTCTCTAGATGGTGACCTTCAAGTGATGTGCTATGATCTGAAAGTTCCAGAACTCAGAGTTCGACTAAATAGCAGGTGTCTGACAGGTCCAGTCTCTGCTTATTTCTTTCCCATCTACACCTTACATATCATTTCCATCCAAGACTGAAGTACCTGTTTTTCTCTTGTGTACCAGGATTTCCCATTGGTTATTGTCATTAGGGAAACTGTATTAATGTACTGCTATTATCTGTGTATGTGCCTGCCACTGCAGTAGTGTCCTTGAAAGCTCGATTTATATGTACATGTATATTTCCTTGCACACACAAAAATGATTTTATAATTATTCATAATTCCTTATATTTTGTAACCAGGTGAGTGGATGGATAGATGAATAAATGACTCAATTTCAGTAACTTCTGTTAGGGGAAAATGTATAGGTAATAAAGGCCCAAAATTCAATAAGTGTATCTACTTACCACCTCTGATTTAGTTCTCAAAAAAACTCTGACTTAAGGAGTTTATACACACTTAATATTGCTCACAGAACTATATGTGTGTGTGTGTGCTCAGTCATGTCTGACTCTGCAATCCCATGGGCTATAGCCTGCCAGGCTCCTCTGTCCTTGGCATTTTCCAGGCAAGAATACTGAAGTGGGTTGCCATTTTCTTCTGCAGAGGAGCTTCCTCACCCAGGGATCATACCCATGTCTCCTGCATTGGCAGGCAAATTATTTACCCCTGAACCACCAGGGAAACCAATATAGTTGAATATAGACATCATTAATCCATTTGTACTCTAATTTAGACAGCTTGCAGAACTTAAAAATATCATTGAATGTTTATTGTATAGTTTTCAAATTTTAAACTTAAATGAAATTATAGAAAGTATTTTAAAATGTTTTTTCATTGGAAAAACTCTTAATTTGTATATTTGTAGAGGTTTAGTTTTCAAATAGCAATATTTTTTCAAAGTGTTTATAATTCCTCTTTTTGTTATTCATTACATTGTCATCTTGGAAAAAGAATTAGCATTGTAAAAATCCCCTAAATTGACTCCAAATTAGTTATCTAAGCATGAAATTCAAGTAAACATTTGCTTGTACCCTACTTGAGAAAAGATCTTGCACTGTATTCATCATTAATGGCTATAATATTCCCAACAAAGAAAATGCAGGTGATGTTGGCTTGATGTGCAGTGGATTTTGTCCTAGGATATGGATAGAAACAGGAACAAACTATTCAAAATGAATGAATAGCCCCACCTGCTTCAGAGCAGATGTACAAACTGGGACATATTGTGTGTGCAGCCATTGTTGTTTTAGCTAATCCCTTGGTCCTAAAGCATTAGATACGTTTGGCTTTCACTACTTCATAAATAATAAATAAATAAATGGATGGATAAGTGGATAAATGATATTCAGATTGACTTTTTTTTTTGTAGTGCTCCAGATAAAGATTCAGAATATAAGAGAAATGGGCAACTGAAGGTCCTTATTTATACTTACCCTGAGCTAGAAAAGTTTATATAAGCAGTTCTTAACAGTGTTTCTAAATTGTGGTCTTTTAAAAAGCTATAATAAAAGTGATCCTAAACAATTTGTTCTTAGGATGCTAAACTCAGCACATATCCATTAACACATACCATTTCCAAAGACATCATGCCAAAGGCAGGTGGTCATTGGACAGGCTGGATCAGAACCACCTGGGACACTTAAAGACAAAAATATTTCCAGACTTCTTTCTCATCTTCTTTCAAATGAGATGCTGTTTGAGTAGATCTGAAGTTATGCCATCAAATCTCTATATTCTCAAAGACATCCATGGTTAGAAATCAGTTGAGAAGTGTAGTTGTCAACCAGGGGGACATGTCAATGTGTAAAGCCATATTTGGTTTTCAAAACCAGGAGGGTACATGTGCTATTGGCATCTAATTGGCTTAGGCCAAGAATGCTGCTGAGTATCTTACTATGTGCAAGACAAACTTGTGTGCCCATAAAATGAAATTATCTAATCTAAAATGTCACTGATGCCAAGTGTGAGACATGTTGGTCTAGAAAGTAAAGATATATCCTTTGAGTCCATAATTAGGGTGAATCAAAGAGGCAAAAAATATCATTTGTTCATAATTGAATAAAATGGCACTAGTCCAAAGACTTATAAAAATTAAGCAAACTCAAAAAAATGTTTTACCTTGAAATAAGTTCATGGTATGACTGCAGACAATTCCAGTTGAAAAAGTATGTGAGAAGCAGTGAAGAGTTATCTGCAGTTGGTAGGATATCTGTAATGGAGATTATATGGAGACATTACACCTGTACTTGAAAGAAATGATTAAAAAATTCATCTGATCCTGAAATGTTAGTATGGGAAAAAAATGGTTTACTTGTAGACAGGGAAATTTATTTTTAAATGCTGACTGACAAACAGGACCATTTAAACATAAGTGCCATTTAAACAAGTTAACACAAATCAAATCTATGAAAAATGCAAATGATATTTTTCATGGTGTGGTCCTTTTTCATCTTTGTATTTTTCTGCTGTAGATTCTGTTTTCTAGTTTTATACCATCTCTAGAGATCAAATGCTCACAAGCAGGACATACAGAAAATTACTGAACATTATTTTGGTTGCTGTCAGTGCAGGGTTTGGATTAATAATGAAACCAATTAAATTATCAAATACCTCCACTGGCAACAATAAACATTTAATTTCCAGAGAGAAATAAGATTAGCTATGTTGAACACCTTTTGCAATCACAGTGATAACAAAATTTTTCAAGCATTGGGGAATTCTGCTCCTTCGTCCAAGAATCAGCAGCAGCTTGATTTAATTAAAATAGCAATGAAAGAATCTTTTTTTTTTTTTTTTTTTAGCTGTCTCATGCATCTCTGATAATAACCAGTCAGCAGAAATGACGGAATGCCTCAAGCAGATAAATGGCATGCCTCCCCTCGTGCAAGAATGTACAGTTCCTTGTCGCGATGACTGCACCTTCACCACTTGGTCCAAGTTTACACCTTGCTCCACGAATTGTGAAACAACTCGAAGTAGAAGGCGACAGCTCACAGGTAGGTTATGCATTTTATTCTTTAGCTTCAAGCAGGTGATGCTGTCCCGAACCTGTTGAGGAGAATGTCCATTCCAGAAGGATGGGAAATTATATCATCTCTCCCTCTCCCCCCACCCTCCCTGCAATTATGTATCTCCTAGGCATATGATTGACACACAATATGTCCTCAATTAATACTTGTGAAATAAATGAAAGATATGAACCATTCCAAAGCTATGAAGTTCCTCTCTATATAACTTTATAATTTTTGTAGTGATAAATGGCAGTATATCAACCAACTTCCTTGGAATAGTTAATGGCAGAGTTTCTGGTATTCTTCATGCCAGGATCTCAGCAAGCTTAAAAGAAATACCTGATTTGTTAAAAGCATTAAAAACAGACCTCACCTATGTCATTGTCTTTTGCCATTACCTTATTGTTGTGTTCAGTTGCTCAACCGTGGCCTACTCTTTGCAATCCCGTGGACTGCAGCATGCCAGGTTTCCCTGTCCTTCACTATTTCCCAGAGTTTGCTCAAACACATGTCCACTGAGTCAGTGATGCCACCCAACCATCTCATCCTCTGTTGTCTGCTTCTCCCACTGCCTTCAATCTTTCCCAGAGTCTTTACCATTAAAAATAACTTGATATTTTAAAACTTTAGTAGTGGAAGGCAAAAATGGATTATATACATAGATTCTGCTTTTGCGCATGTGTGCTATGTTGCTTCAGTCATGTACAACTCTTTGTGACCTTATGGACTGTGGCCCACCAGGCTCCTCTTTCCAAGGAATTCTCCAGGCAGTAATATGGGAGTGGGTTGCCATGCCCTTCTCCAGGGGATCTTCCTGACCCAGAGATCGAACCCACATTTCCTGTGTCTCCTGCATTGGCAGGCAGATTCTTTACCACTAGCACTTCCTGGTTGACAAGAAACTATTGTAT
Organism: Muntiacus reevesi; assembly: GCF_963930625.1. Lineage (NCBI taxonomy): Eukaryota > Metazoa > Chordata > Mammalia > Artiodactyla > Cervidae > Muntiacus > Muntiacus reevesi. The sequence continues at coordinate 212,619,152 of NC_089251.1, forward strand.
CCCACCGAAAAAAGATACCCCATATCCAAGGGCAAATAAGAAGCCCCAGCAAAATGGTAGGAGGGGCGAAATCACATTTATAATCAAACCCCATACCCAGCAGAGATGCTTGGAGGGCTCAAACAAACCTCGTGTGCACCAGGACCCAGAGACGCCACAGAGACTGAGCCAGAGCTGTGTTTGGGTGTCTCCTGAGGAGGTACGAGTAAGCAGGGGCCCACTGCGGGGGCAGGAGCTCTGGGTGCAGCAGGCCTGGGTGTGGCATAAGCCCTCTTGGAAGAGGTCACCATTAACCCCACCATAGAGGAACCAGAACTTACACAGGATTGGGGAAACAGACTCTTGGAAGGCACACACACAAAAAAAAAAACAAACCTTGTTTCATTACCTCCACCATACTTTGGCCTCAGGTCAAACAACCCTGCCCATCAACAGAAAATTGAATTAAAGATTTACTGAGCATGGCCCCGCCTATCAGCAAAAGACCCAGTTTCCCCCTCAGTCAGTCTCTCCAATCAGGAAGCTTCCATAAGCCTCTTATCCTTATCCATCAGAAGGCAGACAGAATGAAAACCACAATCAAAGTAAGCTAACCAAACTGATCACATGGACCACAGCCTTGTCTAACTCAATGAAACTATGAGCCATGCCAGGTAGGGCCACTCAAGACAGATGGGTCATGGTGGAGAATTCTGACAAAATATGGTTTGCTGGAGAAGGGAATGGCAAATCACTTCAGTATTCTTGCCTTGAGAACCCCATGAACAGTATGAAAAGGCAAAAGGATAGGACAGTGAAAGATGAACTCCCCGGGTCTATAGGTTCCCACTGTGCTACTGGAGATCAGTGGAGAAATAACTCCAGAAAGAATGAAGGGATGGAGCCAAAGAAAAAACAACACCCAGTTGTGGATATGACTGGTGATGGAAGTAAAGTCTGATGGGGTAAAGAGAAATATTGAATAGGAACCTGTAATGTTAGTTCCATGAATCAAGGCAAATTGGAAGTGGTCAAACAGGAGATGGTAAGAGTGAACATCAACATTTTAAGAATCAGTGAACTAAAATGGACTGGAAAGGGTGAATTTAACTGAGATGACCATTATATATATATATTACTGTGGGCAAGAATCCCTTAGAAGAAATGGAGTAGATGACATAGTCAACAAAAGAGTCCAAAATGAAATACTTGGATGCAGTCTCAAAAACGATGGAATGATCTCTGTTCATTTCCAAGGCAAACCATTCAGTATCACAGAAATCCTAGTCTATGCCCCAACCAGAAATGCTGAAGAAGCTGAAGTTGAAGGGTTCTATGAAGACCTACAAGACCTTCTGAATTAACACCCAAAAAAGATGTCCTTTTCATTATAGGGGACTGGAATGCAAAAGTAGAGAGTCAGGAGATACCTGAAGTACAGGCACATTTGTCCTTGGAGTACAGAATGAAGCAGGATAAAGGCTAGTAGAGTTTTGCCAAGAGAACGCACGTGTCAGAGCAAACACCCTCTTCCAACAACATAAGAGAAGATTCTACACATTGGCATCACCAGATGGCCAATACTGTAATCAGATTGATTATATTCTTTGCAACCAAAGAATGAGAAGCTGTATACAAGTCAGCAAAAATAAAGACCAGGAGCTGACTGTAGCTCAGATCATGAACTCCTTATTGTCAAATTCAGACTTAAATTTAAGATAGCAGGGAAAGTCACCAGACCATTCAGATATGACCTAAATCAAATCCCTTATGATTATACAGTGGAAGTGACAAATAGATTCAAGAGACTGATAGACAGAGTGCCTAAAGAACTATGGATGAAGGTTTGTAACATTGTACAGGAGACGGTGATCAAAACCATCCCCAAGAAAAAGAAATATGAAAAGGCAAAATGGTTGTCTGAGGAGGTCTTACAAATAGCTGTGAAAAGAAGAGAAGCTAAAGGCAAAGGAGAAAAGGAAAGATATGCATTTGAATGCAGAGTTCCAAAGAATAGCCAGGAGAGATAAGAAAGCCTTCCTCAGTGATCAATGCAAAGAAATAGAGCAAAACAATAGAATGGAAAAGACTTAAGATCTCTTCAAGAAAATTAGAGATACCAATGGAACATTTCATACAAAGATGGACACAATAAAGGACAGAAATGGTATAGACTTAACAAAAGCAGAAGATATTAAGAAGAGGTGGAAGAATACACAGAACTATACAGAAAAGATCTTCATGACCCAGATAACCATGATGGTGTGATCACTCACCTAGAGCCAGGAATCCTGGAATGCGAAGTCAAGTGGACCTTAGGAAACATCAGTACAAACAAAGCTAGTGGAGGTGATGAAATTCCAGTTGAGCTGTTTCAAATCCTAAAAGATGATGCTGTGAAGGTGCTGCACTCAATATGCCAGCAAATTTGGAAAACTCAGCAGTGGCCACAGGACTGGAAAAGGTTAGTTTTCATTCCAATCCCAAAGAAAGGCAAGGCCAAAGAATGTTCAAACTACCACACGATTGTACTCATCTGATACGCTAGCAAAATAGTACTCAAAATTCTCCAAGCCAGGCTTCAATAGTACATAAACCGTGAACTACCAGATGATCAAGCTGGATTTAGAAAATGCAGAGGAACCAGATACCAAATTACCAACATCCTTTGGATCATCAAAAAAACAAGAGCATTCCAGAAAAAACATCTACTTTTGCTTAGTGATGATGCCAAAGCCTTTGACTGTGTGGATCACAACAAAATGTGGAAAATTCTGAAAGAGATGGGAATACCAGATCACCTGACCTGCCTCCTGAAAAATCGGTATGCAGATCAAGAAGCAACATTTCGAACTGGGCATGGAACAACAGATTGGTTCCAAATCAGGAAAGGAGTGTGTCAAAGCTGCATATTGTCACCCTGCTTATTTAACTTGTATGCAGAGTACCTCATGCAAAATGCCAAGCTGGATGAAGCAAAAGCTGGAATCAAGATTGCTGGGAGAAATATTAATAACCTCAGATATGCAGTTGATACCACTCTTATGGCAGAAATTAAGAATGAAAGAGCCTCTTGATGAAAGTGAAAGAGGAGAGTGAAAAAGTTGGCTTTAAACTCAGCATTCAGAAAACTAAGATCATTGCATCCAGTCCAATCATTTCATGGCAAATAGATGGGGAAACAATGGAAATGGTGATAGACTTTATTTTCTTGGGCTCCAAAATCACTGCAGATGGTGATTGCAGCCATGAAATTAAAAGACGCTTGCTACTTGTGGAAGAAAAGCTATGACCAGCCTAGATAGCACATTAAAAAGCAGAGCCATTACTTTGCCAACAAAGGTCTGTCTTGTCAAAGCTATGGTTTTTCCAGTAGTCATGTATGGATGTGAGAATTGGACTATAAAGATAGCTGAGCACTGAAGAATTGATGCTTTTGAACTGTGGTATTGGAGAAGACTCTTGAGAGTCCTTTGGACTGCGTGGAGAACCAACTAGTCTATCCTAAAGAAATCAGTCCTGAATATTCATTGGAAGGACTGATGTTGAAGCTGAAACTCCAATGCTTTGGCCACCTGATGCGAAGAACTGACTCACTAGAAAAGACCCTGATGTTGGGAAAGCTTGAATGCAGGGAGAGAAGGGGATGACAGAGGATGAGATGGTTGGATGGCATCACCAATTCGATGTTTGAGTAAGTTTGAGTAAGCTCTGAGAGTTGGTGATGGACAGGGAAGCCTGGCATGCTGCAGTCCATGGGGTCAGAAAGAGTCAGACACGACTGAGTGACTGAACAGAACTGAGTACCACCTGGGAAGCCCACATATAGATACATACATACATACATACGTAGATTCTGCTTTTGTGGTATATGCTTGTTATTGGTTCAATTTACTTCTTTGAAATTTAATGGAAACTAAAAAGTAGTTTACTCAAGGTCTTAGAGCAGTTTTTGCTATAATATACAAATAATTGACATTGTAATATATCTAACGTCTTATCTAGATAAATATTCCAGAACTTCTCTTCATTGTTGGTTTTTTCACATAGGCAAAATAAGCTTAATTCATGAAAGGAGAACCAAGGAAAATACCAGAATAATAATTAGGTTAATAATATTGGTATTGACATTGAAGAATTAAGCAGAGATGACCATTTGTTCTCGTGAGCAACTCAACTGCTAATTCTCTTGGTTTCAAGACTCCCCTTTGTTTGGATGCATTATTTATATGATTATTTTAGAGTTAACTTACTCTAATGGGTTGACAAAATCCATGCGAGTCCTTAACAGTATTTCTGAATGCAGATCAGTAACCCATCTGCAAATAAGGTGAAACATGCAGTCACAAAGAGAAACATTGATTTACATGTTATACTTTGATGTTTTGTCTATAAAAAGTGTGTTCATATATAATTTTATGCAGCATAAAACATATCTTCTGCTTCTAAGATAAAACAGATTTTTTATTCTCTAACAATATATAGTGGGATAGGATATATGTGGCAGGAATAATTCCATGTTAAGGGTCAGTTTAATGGAACTTGGTTTGTATGTTCATGTGTAATGTTTCAGAAGCCATTGTCTTAACAGCTCTGTCCATATATTTGAGATCAGAGAGTATTTCCTTGAGAGGGAAAGAAAGTTTTTAATTTGTGGTCAATTTTTTTCTTCCTTTTGAAAGTTTATTAATGATAATTTGTACCAGTAAATTGAGATTGAAATAATTGAAACTCCTAGGATATTTATTTATTTTACAGCCAGTAAGTTTGTGTTATCAATTGTCAGAACTTTAGTGACTTTTATTTAACATATACTTTTAAGGTAAATATTGAAAAACCATTATACTCTTATCCTAAAAATTACACATACACACCAAAAACAAAAACAAAAACAAACAAACCATCTAGACTTCATTTTCTAAATCATTAACTGCTAAGCTTCTGCATAGCTAATTGATCTTTGAATGTCTGAGTACCTAGATGATCTAAACAACTGGCCAATTTCATGAAATACACAAACTGTTTAAAAAAATCAGTCAAATGGATTACATAGTAGTGCAATTGAAAGAAAAATGCACAGTGTGAGAGTTAAGGTGTATTCATGGCCTTAAGTGGGGACTACAGCCCTGGAGGCAGCCTCTCAAGTAGCTCTGAGAAACTGCTCCAAGGAGGTAGAGGAGTAGGCTAGTTTATTCGTGATTTTGTTTCTGTTAGAGAATACAATACAGCATACCTCTTGGTGAAAACTACTAGTTGCAGAGAACAGAAGTCTCAAGTTTATGATCACAGTGCTCTTCTATGTATGGGAATATGCAAGAAGTGAAGTTTATTAAAATTCTTACTAAAGTACGTGTAACTATCTGTGGCTCTGTTTGTCCAAAGAACACAGTCTCTCTTTATTTTCTTTAATGTCCTCTATTGAAAGCATAGAGTGTGCTGAGTCAGTCAAGGACTATAGTGGGTTAATCTTTGTGGACTTGGGTGGAGAGTGGGGTCTTCTTTGCTCTTGTTCTGCTGGAGTGCCCCCCTTTTGGTCATAAATTCAAAGTTGGGGAGGCATTTCATGTCCCAAAGCTCTGGGAAGGCTCATTCCTATGTCAAGGTCAGATTTCGCTGATAAACAATCCAATGTGCTGTGACTAGGTCCTTCTAATGGTAACCGTAAATCTCTCTGGACTGCCTGTCTTAGTAGTCTGTTATGGTCCAGGAAGTGATTCTCCCTTGTTGTTTCTTCTTACATCTGCTATAGCACTATTATAATCATTTTAATTCTATATAGAGCTGAATATTCAGTCAATCATTTCAAGTCTCTTAGTAATCATTGCTTTTGTCAGAGACTCAGCTTTGAATTGGGTAACACACCAAGAAGCCATCTTATAGAATAAGCAGAATACATGTTACATGACCAGAAATAATAATAAGGTCATAATAGGGATTCATGCAGTGAACAGCCAGCATCAAACCAATTCTTAAGAGATCACCGAGACTAGGGAACAGACTGTTTAAGGTAGAAATCTGATTTTCTTTTTAGTTTATAATGTGGGTGATTAAACGTGTTCTATTAACAAGTCTGGTTAAGTCATTACACTTAAGTGACTATTGCCATATAAATCCAGTCCATAGCTGAGGAAAGGCCCCTCCTGACAAGTGGGAGGTTATGTTTTTCTAGTGAAATTTAACTCATTTTTCTGGTTGAGCTTGAATAACCTTGATAGAAAATTCATATTTATGTTAAAATTTTTGAAGGGACCATCCAATCAGAGTGTTAGGAGAAATCTACCAAAGTGAAGTAGAAGTATTGGACATAGATAATTGACCATAGATCAAAACATTAGATTTTTAAAATTTTTCATAGGATTGTGCCTGTGTTAGAAAAGTATTTGATTCCTATGTAGAAGTCCCAAGAAATTAAGATCTGCTCTGGTACTTTGGAATAAATATCTGCTTCTGATGCCCTCATCTTCTCTTCCTATTGTGGATGCTGTTTCTCTTCTGTTTGAGCATTTGTGTCAAGGTGAGTTTGAGGTTAGCAATCCTCTCTATAGACAAGTCTGGTTCAGGGGCCCTTTTTAAGTGGGAAATATGAATCTAAGAGTCAATTCCCTTTAGTTTTGTTGTGCATAAACAAGCTAAGAGTAGCTGATAAGAGTCTTTCCATCTAGGCTGGAGAGAGTCCTTTAAATGATATTTTTTTTCCAGTATATATTCTCCGGAATGTAGTTCATGGGATATCTGATCCTTATCCAAAGACAGATTACTGTGATAAACTTCAGAAACAAGCTTAAAATGTCCTTTTAACAATTCATTTAAACTTCTGTGACAATATAATATATCAACAGGAGCCATCTAGGACTATAAAAGTGTATTACTGAAACACTTTTTTCTATAAAATTATCCTCATTTCCACCAAATACTGCCAAACTAAGACTAATTTATTTGCAAAGTAAGTCTAGTTTCAATAAAGGTGGCCTGTAAGTGTACCAAGAATAGCAATTGTTTATACAGGCTCTTTAAATTTGGTTGCTTTTTTTTTTTAAACTTATAAACAGTCCCAAACTAAAATTTATAAGACTTCTCAAAGCCAGGAAAATTATGTCTAGGACTTGCCATCAGAATTACCTATGATACCTATAGATCTGGGTGAATTCCTCTCTTCTCAAGTCCCCAAAATACCTTGAAAGTCCTTTCTTATTCACCTGATAAGGTTGCTGAAAGAAAAGAAAGTGTTAGTTGCTCAGTCAGATCCAACTCTGTGACTCCATGGACTGTAGCCCAGTGGGCTCCTCCATCCATGGGATTTTCTAGGCAAAAATACTGGAGTGGGTTACCATTTCCTTCTCCAGGAGACCATCCTGACTCAGGGATTGAACACAGATCTCCTGCATTGCAGGCAGACACTTTACCTTCTGAGCCACCAGCCAAGGTTGCTGAGAACCCTGCAAATAAGGGAGTAGGTTGTCACTCTAAGGGGTTTCATGGCTTCGTAAAGTCTTTCTTGGGGTTTCCCATGTGGCTCAGTGGTAAAGAATTCGCCTGCAGCAAAGCTAGAGGCTCAGGAGACACAGGCTGGATCACTGGGTCAGGAAGATAGGAGAGAATGGCAACCCACTCCGGTATTCTTGCCAGGGTAATCCCATAGACAGAGGAGCCTAGCACACTAGAGTCCATTGGATCTTAAGAGTCAGGTATGCACATGATCACAACTGAGCAACAGAGCAAGCACGCATGCGCAAAGTTTATATTAGTTTCTTAAAGCTGACTGGGTATATCTGATTCTATGTTTACCCTCAAACACAACATTCCAGTCAAAGCTATGATAATATAACCAATGTTCCCATTGCGCCCTGTTAAAAAGTGAACAGATTTTTATTGAACTTACGCAAATAACTATATTTCCATGAAAATAAGAATAAGAAGTATCCAATTCTGGAGGGATCTGGTAGGAAAGAAAGAAAAAAAAAAGACAAATGTTTCACTTCTACTTACAAAGGTATAATTTATCAAATGGTTGTTAGTCATTGTGCAAGAAAGATTTCCTTATATCTAGAAAACAAGTAAGCAGTGGTATTTTAGACAAAAAGTCTAAAGAGAAAAAGTTTAAAAAATTATAACACTATCATCAGTTCATTCAGTCCTATGCAATTAATTTTGTTTCTTTCCTGTTAACAATTTTATGATGTCATCAGATTGTTCATTAGAATTCTTTAGTTTCTTACCCAGTTCAGTTGTATAATCTGAAAGTTGTCAAAAACCTGTAATTGTCTGTAAAGCAATTATCCTTCAATGAAAAAATAAATTATTTTTTTTAAAAAACATGTAATTGTCCCCAAAAAAGCCCTTTCTATAAATCTTCTTGAAGATGAAGAATTTTAATAAAAGTAATAGAATAAAATAACTATAAATGACAAAAGACTTTTAAAATAGCATGTTTAAGGTTCTGGTTACTATTGACAAAGAAATTTGGTTATTTCTGTTACATTTTAAGATAATTTAGACTATGATAACATAGTAGGACAACTAAATTTTAGCAATTTCATATGAACTCTAGAATATTTATATTAGCAATATTTACTCATACAATATTACCTAAAGTTCATCATCATTTATTTAACAATGTTAATCATATAATTTAATATATCAAGTAAACCTAAATAGTTTAATAACTTTCTTTGTTTTTTTTTTTATTTTTCTTTGATTTTTCCGAGGTTCTCTGAGAAATACCAACTTTAGCAAGAGATCATAACAGAGAGATTCAAATTCTAGTTTTGCCTGATTGGCCAACTTATGAACATATTCTGTTACCTCTAGGAACACACATTTTTCCACTGATAGACAGAGAGCCTGATGAACTATGGATGGAGGTTCGTGACATTGGACAGGAGACAGGGATCAAGACCATCCCCATGGAAAAGAAATGCAAAAAGGCAAAATGTTTGTCTGAGGAGGCCTTACAAATAGCTGTGGTACAAGACATTTGATTTAGGTCATACCTGAATGGTCTAGTGGTTTTTCCTACTTTCTTCAGTTTAAATCTGAATTTGGCAATAAGGAGTTCATGACCTGAGCCACAGTCAGCTCCTGGTCTTGTTTTTGCTGACTGTATAGAGCTTCTCCATCTTTGGCTGCACAGAATATAATCTGATTTCGGTGTTGACCATCTGGTGATGTCCATGTGTAGAGTCTTCTCTTGTGTTGTTGGAAGAGGGTGTTTGCTATGACCAGTGCGTTCTCTTGGAAAAACTCTATTAGCCTTTGCCCTGCTTCATTCTGTACTCCAAGGCCAAATTTGCCTGTTACTCCAGGTGTTTCTTGACTTCCTACTTTTGCATTCCAGTCCCCTATAATGAAAAGGACATCTTTTTTGGGTGTTACTTCTGAAAGGTCTTGTAGGTCTTCATAGAACTGTTTAACTTCAGCTTCTTCAGCGTTACTAGTTGGGGCATAGGCTTGGATTACCGTGATATTGAATGGTTTGCCTTAGAAACAAACAGAGATCATTTTGTCGTTTTTGAGATTGCATCCAAGTACTGCATTTTGGACTCTTTTGTTGACCATGATGGCTACTCCATTTCTTCTAAGGGGTTCCTGCCCACAATAGTAGATATAATGGTCATCTGAGTTAAGTTCACCCCTTCCAATCCATTTTAGTTTGCTAATTCCTAAAATGTTGACATTCAGTCTTGCCATCTCCTATTTGACCACTTCCAATTTGCCTTGATTCATGGACCTAACATTCCAGGTTCCTATGCAATATTGCTCTTTACAGCATTGGACCTTGCTTCTATCACCAGTCACATCCACAACTGGGTGTTGTTTTTGCTTTGGCTCCATCCCTTCATTCTTTCTGGAGTTATTTCTCCACTGATCTCCAGTAGCATATTGGGCACCTACTGACCTGGGGAGTTACTCTTTTAGTATCCTATCATTTTGCCTTTTCATACTGTTCATGGGGTTCTCAAGGCAAGAATACTGAAGTGGTTTGCCATTCCCTTCTCCAGTGAACCATATTCTGTCAGACCTCTCCACCATGACCCGACCGTCTTGAGGGGGTAGACTAGCCTAAAGGGCCTTTTTGGGGAATCAAGGCCCCAGATAGAGTTCAGACAAATGAGACAAGTCTATTCTGGGTACCTTTATGGTCACCAAAATTTTCAAGTGAAAGACAAATGCGCAACATGAGTGTTGTGAGTTAAGCTTTATCCAGGGTCTGAATGAGAACTATAGCCCAGGAGATAGCATCTCAGATAACTCTAAGGAGCTGCTACGAAGAGATAGTGATGAAAGCTAGGTTGTATGTGACTTAAAGGGAATATCTCATGCAAAGTCGGGCTCGATAAAGGACAGAAATGGTATGGACCTAATAAAAGCAGAAGATATTAAGAAGAGGTGGCAATAATACACAGAAGAACTGTACAAAAAAGATCTTCATGAGCCAGATAATCACGATGGTGTGATCAGTCACCTAGAGCCAGACATCCTGGAAAGTGAATTCAAGTGGGCCTTAGGAAGCATCATTACGAACAAAGTTAGTGAAAGTGATGGAATTCCAGTTGAGCTATTTCAAATCCTGAAAGATGATGCTGTGAAAGTGCTGCACTCCATGTGTCAGCAGATTTGTAAAACTCAGCAGTGGCCACAGGATGGAAAAGGTCAGTGTTCCTACCAATCTCAAAGAAAGGCAATGCCAAAGAATGCTCAAACTACAGCACAATTGCACCATCTCACACACTAGTAAAGTGATGCTCAAAATTATCCAAGCCAGGCTTCAGCAATATGCGAACTGTGAACTTCCAGTTGTTCAAGCTGGATTTAGAAAAGGCAGAGGAACCAGAGATCAAATTGCCAACATCTGCTGGATAATCGAAAAAGGAAGAGACTTCCAGAAAAACATCTATTTCTGCTTTATTGACTGTGCCAAAGCCTTTGACTGTGTGGATCACAATAAACTGTGGAAAATTCTGAAAGAGATGGGAATATCAGACCACCTGACCTGCCTCTTGAGAAATCTGTATGCAGGTCAGGAAGCAACAGTTAGAACTAGACTTGGAACAACAGACTGGTTCCAAATAGGAAAAGGAGTACATCAAGGTTGTATATTTTCACCCTCCTTATTTAACTTATATGCAGAGTACATCATAAGAAATGCTGGGCTGGATGAAGCACAAGCTGGAGTCAAGATTTCTGGGAGAAATATCAATAACCTCAGATATGCAGATGACACCACCCTTATAGCGAAAAACGAAGAAGAAGTAAAGAGCCTCTTGATGAAAGTGAAAGAGGAGAGGGAAAAAGTTGACTTAAAGTTCAACATTGAGAAAACTATGATCATGGTAAATACATGGAGAAACAGTGGCAGACTTTATTTTTTGGGGGGGCTCCAAAATCACTGCAGATGGTGACTGCAGCCATGAAATTAAAAGATGCTTACTCCTTGGAAGAAAAGTTATGACCAAACTGACAGTATTTTAAAAAGCAGAGACATTACATTGCCAACAAAGGTCCATCTAGTCAAAGCTATGTTTTTTCTAGTAGTCATGTATGGATGTGAGAGTTGGACTGTAAAGAAAGCTGAGTGCCAAAGAATTAAAACTTTTGAACTATGATGTTAGAGAAGACTCTTGAGAGTCCTTTGGACTACAAGGAGATAAAACCAGTCCTTCCTAAAGGAAATCAGTCTGAATATTGATTGGAAAGACTGATGGTGAAGCTGAAACTCCAAAACTTTGGCCACCTGATGCGAAGAACTGACTCATTTGAAAGACCCTGATGCTGGGAAAGATTGAAAGTGGGAGGAGGAGACAACAGAGGATGATCCGGTTAGATGGCATCACCAATTCAATGGACATAAGTCTGAGTAAACTTCAGAAGTTGGTGATGGAGAGGGAGGCCTGGTGTGCTACAGTCCATGGGGTCTCAGAGAGTTGGACATGACTGAGTGAACTGAACTGAATTTTTTGTTAGGTAATGCAGTCAGCATACATCTTGGTAGAAACTTACCAGTAGTAACCAAAAAAAAAAAAAAAAACAAAATTCTCAACGTAATGATTGTACTGCTTTCTATGTATTGGAAGATGTTAAGAAGTGTGATTTATTGGAATTCTTTCTGAAATGCATGTAACTGTCTAAGGGTCTGTTTGTCCAAACTGGAAACATTCTATCATTGTCTTTATTTCCTCTGTCTGAAACATTGAGTTCATTGTTAGTCAGCAACTACAGTGGGTTAATCTTTGTAAAGTTGAATGGATAGCAAAATACTCTTTGCTCTTTTTTGTTTGCCGTATCTTTGGTAGAAAAATAAGTAGTGAAAAATGTGCACATCTGAAGCCTTATTTTTATTGTTGTGATACTAATGCTTGTGTTTTGGTTTCTCCCATGTAATTTTGTAGTAAATTTAATAAGCAGTCACAAACATGAATGATAGTGTTAAAAAAAATGGGCTTAGACTATAAAGCAATGTTATTCTGGAACATAGACACACACAGAGAAGCATACACACGTGAATACAAGCCCTCCATTGTATAGGGGACCATCTAAAGTGTTTATTTTTTCTTTTTCCATTTTTTTTAACTAGAGTCTTCAATTTAATATCTGAGTGTTCTCTGTGTTTTATGCAAACTAGATAATCACAAGTTTTATATTTAGTGATAACTAAAGCAGTTGCTTATACAGTACTGTAAATTATCAGTCTATCAACTAGAAAATCTACCTAAATTACTAAATAACAATATTTAGGTTACTAAATAATGATATATTCAAAATAACTGGATAACTAATACCTTTTAAATATTGTAGGTTTGTGTTTTTGTAGAATAAGTTACAAATTTCTAATTTAAGGTGAAAAATGTCTTCAGAGTTGTAGTGGAGATTGACTATTTAAAATATTTTAAAAATACTAGCTGGTTCTGAATCCAAAGATTAATACTGATTATGACTAGAATGTAATCAAAGTTAGTTCAATCGCTCCGTCGTGTCCGACTCTTAGCGACCCCATGGACTGCAGCACTCCAGGCCTCCCAGTCCATTACCAACTCCCGGAGTTTACTCAAACTCATGTCCATTGATTTGGTGATGCCATCCAACCATCTCATCCTCTGTCGTCCCCTTCTCCCGCCTTCAATCTTTCCCAGTGCCAGGGTCTTCTCCAATGAGTCAGTTTTTCGCGTCAGGGGGTCAAAGTATTGGATTTTCAGCTTCAACGTCAGTCCTTCCAATGAATATTTGGGACTGATTTCCTTTATGAAGGACTGGTTGGATCTCCTTGCAGTCCAAGGGACTCTCAAGAGTCTTCTCCAACACTACAGTTCAAAAGCATCAATTCTTCGGTGCTCAGCTTTTTTATAGTCCAACTCTCACATCCATGCATGACTACTGGAAAATCCATAGCCTTAGCTAGACGGACCTTTGTTGGCAAAGTAACGCCTCTGCTTTTTAATACGCTGTCTAGTTTGGTCATAACTTTTCTTCCAAGGAGTAAGCGTCTTTTAATTTCATGGCTGCAATCACCATCTGCAGTGATTTTGGAGCCTCCAAAAATAAAGTCTGCCACTGTTTCCACTGTTTCCCCATCTATTTGCCATGAGGTGATGGGACCAGATGCCATTGTCTTAGTTTTCCGAATATTGAGCTTTAAATCAACTTTTTCACTCTCCTCTTTCACTTTCATCAAGAGGCTCTTTAGTTCTTCTTCAGTTTCTGCCATAAGGGTGGTGTCAGCTGCATATCTAAGGTTATTGATATTTCTCCCAGAAATCTTGATTCTGGCTTATGGTTCATCCAGCCCAACTTGTCTCATGATGTACTCTGCATAGAAGTTAAATAAGCAGGGTGACAATATACAACCTTGATGTACTCCTTTTCCTATTTGGAACCAGTCTGTTGTTCCAAGTCTAGTTCTAACTGTTGCTTCCTGACCTGCATACAGATTTCTCAAGAGGCAGGTCATGTGGTCTAATATTCCCATCTCTTTCAGAATTTTCCAGTCAAAGTTAAGGACCACCGACAATTTGTTTCTTATTGTGAGAATTATCTCTGCATTAACTAACTTGCTCCAAGCCTTCTTCAAACAGTGATCGCATGTAATTAAGAAGGATATCACAAACATAGAGACAGCATATATTTTACAGAATATTTGTTCTGCCAGTAACTTGGTTACCTTGTACATGAACATTTTCCTTATTCCTATTCTTTCTCTCTCTTATGTCTTCTTTTTTTTTCACCTTTTTAGAAAACTTTGTTCAATTATTCAAGGAACAATTTTTATCATTTGTGTGTGCTAGACCTTGGAGCTCTACAAAGGAATAGATAGACTTGATTTTAATTTAAGAGCTTCCGGTATAATTGAGGTAGTTTTGGTGTGGATAGTGACAACACAGTATAGTTCCTGCTACAATAGCTGTTATATCGAGTGCTTATTAGTTTTTTTATTACTTCTGTAACAAATTACCACAAATTTTATGACTTAAAACAATGCAAATTTATTATCTTACAGTTCTATACGTCTGAAGTCAGAGATTTTATAGGACTATTAACAAGATGTTGGCAAGACAGGATTTTTTTTTCTAGACGGTTTAGGGGAACGTGTCTTCTTTTCCAGCTTCTAGGGGCTGCTTACATTCCTTGCTTATGGTTCTCTTCCTCCAAAGTCTTGAAATTCAGTATATCTTGAAATTGTATCTCTTTGATTATTCTGTCACAGTTATATCCCCTCTGACTCTACTCGACCTGGAAACATTCTCTGAATTTGAGATCATGTGATTATGTTGGACCCAGCCTGATAATTCAAAATGATCTCATCCCAACATCCATAATCTTAGTTACATCTACAAAGTTTATTTTGCCATAGATGTTTAGTTGTTTTAGGGATTAGGATATAAACATTCTTGGAGAGCCAGCTTTTTACCTATCACATGCTACCCAAGTACAGAAGAATACCTCTTCTAGAATGGAGATGAAGAGTATGTTCAAGGATGACTTTTTGGAAGAGTAATCCCAGTTTGGACCTAAAGGACAGGTAGTCATTAACTAGGCTATAGAGAGAGGGTAGAACTGGTGACCATTCCTGGAATAGAATATGCAAAGGTCAGAAGTTAAGTGAGTGGCTTTTAGGAACTAAACATGTTCAGTATTATTTTTAACATGACACAGGCAGAGTGATACAGCATAGTTATGAGACAAATATCAACAGACCCAGTCCTATGGAACTTTGATGACCAGAGTGAAGAGTCTAGACTTCATTCCGTGAACTGTGGTCAGCCACTGGAAGGTCTAACTTTGTAAGCTGGTCCTGGCTGAAGTGCAGGGAAAGGATTGAAGAGTGAGTTATGGTGGCAATAAAATTGTGAAAGGAGCCAATATAGGGATTTAAGCTGAGAATTTGGTGGAGGGCTAAATATGAGTATTGGTAAAACTGGGAAATGTAGAAGGAGAAGGAAAAGTTATGGTCAGAGTGAGTGAGTATGGCTGTTGCCAGTTGAGTTTGACTGATCCTTTAGGTGTAGATTTCCAGTCTGTGACCCAGAAGTTTGAGTAAGAAATCTGGGCTGAAGATAATAATTAGGGACTTAAGGGGTACAGAAGATAATACTCTTTGTGAGGATCAGAAAAGAGAATCTAGGGCTATGCCCTTAGGAATCCCATCAGTTAAGAGAGGTACAGAGGGAGAAGGATTCAACAAATAAATGAACAAAAAAAGATATGCCCAGAAAGATGGTGGGGCTGTGGAGCAGGGATGAGGGACAGAAAGGTAAGGTGTGAAAGGATATGTCAAGAATGATGGTGTAGCCAATGCTCCAAAGCTATCATTGAATATCAAGTCTGAAAGATAAAAAGTAAAAGATTGTTCAGGACGTTATTACTTCTGCAAGAGTTAGCAGTTTTAAGGAATAGGTAGACTCAAAATCTAGGGTTAAGTGTGTTGAGAAGAGAATGGACACATAAGAGATGGAGAAAACTGTACTTTTTGGACATTTGAGAAGCACCAGATACTTGGGTGTGTTGAATGCTGATAAGAAGGTACTAATCCTCCTTCCCCACTGATATGTCTCCCATGCAATAAATGCTCAGAGCAGAGATAGAGGCAGTGCTCCTCAAACTTATTCTCAGCAAGTGGCCCTAATGGTAGATGCAAGAATCCTATCCCCCTAGAGAGACAGTGGTGTGGCCAAAGTTTCTACAAGATCTTTTCAGAACCTATAGGAATCCTTATTTATTGTGTCCAGAAGCATCACAGAAGAGATCCAGCTAGTCCTCCAGTTGACAACTGTAGAATTGTGTATAATGTAAACTATCTGGAGCCTCCCTGATAGCTCATCTGGTAAAGAATCCACATGCAACACAGGAGGCTCTGGTTTGATTCCTTGGTCAGGAAGATCCACTGGAGAAGGGATAGACTACCCATTCCAACATTCATGGGCTTCTCTAGTGACTCAGGGGGTCAAAAATCCACCTGCAATGAGGGAGACCTGGGTTTGATCCCTGGGCTGGGAAGATCCCCTGGAGGAGGACGTGGCAACCCACTCCAGTATTCTTGCCTGGAGAATTCCCATGGACAGGGGAGCCCGGCGGGTTATAGTTCATGGGGTTGCAGAGTTGGACACGACTGAGCAACATAGCACATGTAAACTATTTCACAATGAGAAAGTAGTCTGTGTATCAGCTTATAGCAAGCATTTCCAAAGCAGCCATTTAAAACTGAAAATAGATTAATAAAGCTCCCTACTATTTAAAATAACCAGCCATGACTCTCACTAATGGCCCGCTAATGAAGAAACAAAGAGAAATTAGATCTAGGAAAATTAAAAATCTAGAGGAAGTGTGTTAGTAGCAAAGTTGAGTCAACTTACAGACTGTCTTAGAATCCGTTAAACATAATTATCAAGTACTCACAGCTTTGAAAAATGACTCTGCATTGTCATCACTCAAAAGTTGGGATTACACCTAAAAGGTCCATCAAAGTCAACTGGTAATATAAGGTCATATTCTAAAATCTTTAAGTTAAAAAGGTCTCTCAAAGTGCAAGTCATATCTTTTTCTCAGATTAAATTACCCAACTTGCTTTGAGCATTTATTTCAATATATTGTTTCTGTCAGCATTTCTGAGTTCCTGATAACAGGAACCAAAATAAATTACACTTTGTCCACCACACCCCAGGTGACACTCAGGCTAACTCCAAGGCCACTGTCTGGGAGGATGTAATTTTTTTCCTTGAATAAACTATTCTTTTAAAAGTTAATTGAAAAAAAGGCAGAGTTATACTTATCCCATTTTGTTCACTTCCCTGAAAACCATTAATTTCAAGGAAAATGGAGACAAGATAGTCAGTTTTTATCAACAAATTATAAAGATATCAATATAAATCAAGAATTTTTCTAGTTATAAAGCCACTGTAGCAAATTTTTTCTAAGTATTTTTTGCCACTCTCCAACATGAAACCTTTTTTCCCCCCCAATTAACTTAAATTTCACAGTTGCTGTGGGAATTGCTTCATTGTCCTAGGATTTACTTCTGTGTTAAAGAAAAAAAAAGTGAAAAAAAAGAAAGGCTTTATTTTATTTTACTTAATTGCCTAAGAGCTTTGAAATGTGAGCAACTTAACAAAACAACAGATGTGAAATTAACACATCCATGTCTCTTGTTGAAACAGGGAAAAGCAGAAAGAAGGAGAAATGCCAGGATGCTGACTTGTACCCTCTAGTGGAAACAGAACCATGTCCTTGTGATGTGTTTACATCTCATCCTTATGGAAATTGGTCAGATTGCATCCTTCCTGAAAGCAGAAAGGAGCCTCACAGAGGACTGCAGGTGCAAGGAGGCGCCACAGAATGTGGAGAAGGCATGCGCTTTCGGGCAATAGCCTGCTCTGATAGAAATGGAAGAACTGTTGACCCCGTCCACTGCAACAGTTCTGGTAAGGAAATGGGTGAGGAGTAACGCATGAGAACACTGACATATAGCCCAGGATGTGTGTCCCAGGTCTAAAACGCATAGCCTTGTTTCTTAGTAATTGTTTCAGTTTTCCTTTGTCAAAAACACACTGCCTCTCATTAAGTATGAATATAGGAAATGCACATATCCATATCTCACTGCTTATCTGGAATGTGAGTGTTCGGGATCTTTGACTCACCTCTCTCTATACTTCACCTCTGGTCACTTGCTCCCATGTGTCAGCACAGGCTTTCTCTGAGAAAGCCAAAGCCCAGCACAAATGAATATATTTTATGCTGTTTATTGGTGCTTTAATTACATATATAGAAGGCATCAGGCCTTGAATGTCTTATAAAGATGTTCACAAAATACCGATGAAAATGTTAATATTAAATGTTGTACAGTACCATGTGTAAGTACACCTAAATTAAGACTAGAACTATAGGAAAGAAATTAGGCAAGCTGGAAGAATTTTTGAAACTTTAAACAGGGAGAAGACTCTCTTTTTTATTATTTTTGAACCTTGACATAATTTAAAAGACATGGATGAACAGAGAAAAGAATGATGGTTAAATACAATTGGTGTCAACATTGATGGGGGAGGCTTTGACTGTTGATAGCAATGGAGCTTATTGAGTTCCTGCTCTACTTTTTTGTTTTTAATTACCTTTAAACAAACAAAAACTAAAGAAGTTAGGGATTTTATAGAAAGTATGAATAGAGAGAATTTATGTTTGAGTGGTAAACTCTAAAAAAAATAAAATTGATAGATTTGGGTCACTATCATCAAGGCTTTTATATTCTAGTAAATTTTCTCAATAATATCAGAAATAACAACTTGAATTCACTTTTAACACACAAGTAAATGATAGTTTGTCTTTATTCTATATTGGTAATGTATCAGCTCATTTTATTTAGGCTATGCCTGGATCATTATAGGAATGCAATTTAAGATTTAATAATTTTTAGTTAGCACAGTCACTGTACTTCCTGTTGAGTTAGTCTGCGATGTTGTATTCAGTGATTTTACTTTCAGAAACATTAAATACATCACAGACCAGTAATGGACCCATTTGGGAAAACTGGCACCCCACGCCAGTACTCTTGCCTGGACAATCCCATGGGCGGGGGAGCCTGGTGGGCTGCAGTCCATGGGGGTCACAAAGAGCTGGACACGACTGAGCGACTTCACTTTCACTTTTCACTTTCATGCATTGGAGAAGGAAATGGCAACCCACTCCAGTGTTCTTGCCTGGAGAATCCCAGGGATGGCGGAGCCTGGTGGGCTCCTGTCTGTGGTGTCACACAGAGTCGGACACGACTGAAACGACTTAGCAGCAGCAGCAGCAGCAGAGTTGGTTTACTCTGATCCTTGTTTTTCACCTTTAAAATACATTGTTGTTGTTTAGGGCTTCCCTGATGACTCCGATGGTAAAGATTCTTCTGCCTGCAATTCAGGAGTCCTTGGTTTGATCCCTGGTCAGAAGGATCCCCTGTAGAAGGGAAGGTCTACCCACTGCAGTTGCTTAGTCACTACATTGTATCTGACTCTCTTGTGACCCCGTGGACTGAAGCGCTCCATGCTGTCTGTCCATGGGATTCTCCAGGCGGGAATAATGAAGTTAGTTGTCATTTCCTTCTCCAAGGGATCTTACCAACCCAGTGGTTAAACCCAAGTCTCCTGCATTTTGGTAGGTGGATTCTTTACCACTGAGCCACCTGAGAAGCCCTTAGTATAAACAGTGGTCTATTTTTTAAATTTTCTTGAAATATATTTGATGTATAACATTCATTGCATAAATTTAAGGTGTACAATTTAATTCAAGACATTTGTAGGTTGTAATATATTGCAATCGTAGTGATGATAACCACATATAATATTACATAATCATCATTTCTTTTCAGTGGTTGGAATAATTTTAGTCTCAGTAAGTTTGGTTATAAGATTATATTGTTGTCCATATTACTGCACTGTGGATTAGATCTCTTTGGCTTCTTTACTCTTCATTCCAAGTTCATACTGTTAAAAAAAATTATCCTATCCTTGTCTAATCCCTCCACTCCTATCCCCTGGAAACCACCATTTTACTGTTTTTATGAGTTTGGCACTTTTAGATTACATGTATAAGTTGATATAATCAGTATTTCTCTGTCTGACTTGTCTCAGCTACTAACCTCTAGGTCCATTTACATTGTCACAAATGGTGAATGTCTTTCTCGTGGTTAGGTAATAGTTCATTGTTTATATACACTACAAATTCTTTGACTCATCTGTAGATGGGCACATAGATTGTACATATAGCTGTGGGCAACACAATTCATTAAATTCTGAATTACCTATGCTAAAGGATTTTATGGAATATTCAAACCACAGATAGTATTAGCCAAGTCTCTTTGTCTTTAGGAATATCACTGAGGGGACCAGTATTAAAATTATGTCTCATTTAAAACAAACAGAACACTTAAGAGTGGAATTTGTGTTGGCCTGTGCCAACAGGCCAGATGTTGACTCTGGATGATTATCTAATTCAGTCAACAGAATAGAATGTGCCAAAATAATGATACATTAGGTGAGTTACTTCCAATTATGTCTCTTATCCCGGTGATATTATTTTCAAAGACTAGGACATGAACGCACCCCCACACCTCAGCATACTCCATTCTTCTCTCCCCTATTTCCTGCCCTCATCCCTTCCTTCATTCCCGTCTCTGCTCATAACGAATCTTTGCCAACTCCTCTAATAAATCATTGTTTCATCACTTCCTTGCCCCGGGCATGTATTGTGCTAAGTTGCCTTAATTGTGTCATACTCTTTGCTACTCTATGCATAGTAGCCCTCCAGGCTCCTCTGTCCATGGGATTCTCCCGGCAAGAATACTGGAGTGGGTTGCCATGCCCTCCTCCAGGGGATCTCCCCCACCCAGGGATCGAACCTGTGTCTCTTATGTCTCCTACATTGGCAGATGGGTTCTTTAACACTAATGCCACTTGGGAAGCCCCTTATTCCCCTTTTCCGTCTTTATCTTTCTTCATGGTACTTAATCACTAACTAAAATATTATGCATTTACATTTTAAAAATACTTTATCTCTCTCTCCTCTGATTGGATGGTAAAATTCCAATAAAGAGAGAAGTGCTTTTTATTTTTTACTTTTCTTTTCAGCTATATCCACGGCACCTAGAATGATGCCTGAAAGTTAATAGGTATTTAAAACATATTTATAAATATATGACTAGACCATCACATCTTAATAAGTTTGCCTCCTAAGCATTTTCTCAAGTTTCTCTTGTCCTCTTGCTGTCTACTACACACAGTGACAGATGTTACAATATTGTCTTAACCACCTGATATCTATTATTCCCTAAGAGCCATCAATCATCACACTAAAAGACATGTGTGACCATGCCAGTGCTGTGCTGGCAGTTGCTCCTGGTTTCTTCTGCATGTACCAGCTCCTTAACAGGACACCAAGGAGTTCCATGACTACGTATTCCACCTGGCACACTCTTTTTCCTCCTTTCATGAGGCTCCTCTTCCTTTGGTATAAGACAAAGTGATGCCTGATCCAGGAAGCACTTTTCCTACTTCCAATTCCAGGGTAGGTGAGAGGATCATCCTTTTTTCCTTTATCAATATATTTAGATTCTTTTTTAGCCATATACTTTTCTGTTTCTCTTACTAACCTGATTGTTTACTGAATCAGGTACATTTCAATTCAGGTGTATTGACTCAAGTTCATTTCTCCATCCCCAGGGCTTAACACAGGGTCTGGCCCACCATAGACTGTCAGTAATGTTAGTTGAATGAATGAAACGGTGAGTTTAGATATGCCCAGAGGCAACACACATGCCTTGATAAAAGTTCTGAGTGTGTGTGTGTGTGTATTAAGAGTTGTTTGGGTAGAATAACTGAGTATAGTAAATATGGAGCCACAGAGAAATTGACTCTAAAATACAGGGTCAGACAAAATAGAATATTTTGTTCTATTTTGCCCTTAAAAAAGTTTGGGATTAGGGGGAGTCCTAATTGTAGTGGAATGAAATTGTATTGCTATCAGTAGACAAGGGATATTTTTGAAAAAATGGGAAAAATGCAGAAAAACAATTTTCCTA
Organism: Muntiacus reevesi; assembly: GCF_963930625.1. Taxonomy (NCBI): domain Eukaryota; kingdom Metazoa; phylum Chordata; class Mammalia; order Artiodactyla; family Cervidae; genus Muntiacus; species Muntiacus reevesi. The sequence continues at coordinate 212,641,167 of NC_089251.1, forward strand.
GTGATCCAGTGAGAACTATGTGAATAAAATTTTAATTCATCAGATTATAAAGTGAAAATGTAATCTGTTTCATATCAGATTCCAGATAAATTATGATTGAGTTTGATAGGCAATTAATTATCTTCATCAATATTTCACCCAGAAATAACTTGGCATTTGCAACTTAAGTCTAGTAGAGCAATTTGACTAATTTGCTGCTATATATAAGGAGGTATGGGTAGCAAACAAAGCATAATAGTCTAAGAAATCTTTGTGATTTAAAGAATAATATTTCATGTACTCGCAGTTACTGACAAAATGTGAATTTAATCTTAGTACCTGTAGAAAGTTTAGTTTCTATGACTATATTGAATTTTATGTTATTGAAAAGATTTAGCTCAACTACTTATGGGCTGGTTTATCTTGGCCAAGATAGGAGACTGAAATTTACATCCTTATTAAATGAATTGTTTAAAAGAGCATTTTATGAAGTGTCCTGGCAAAGAGTTGTGTGTATCAAAGATAGGACAAACTTTTAAATGTATTGTGAGCTCTCCTTTATGAGTCCATCAGGCAGAGAGACTGAGTAATTATATCTCTTGCAGAAGAAAATAGCAACTCTCTAGTCATCTGCAGCTTTTGCCAAATGACCTGTTTCCTAAATATTCTGCACCTGTATGTTTTTTCAGATGTTGAAAAGCTCTTCAAATCATCACTCGATAAGGAATAATAGTGTCTACTCCTTAGCAAATTAAGTTTGACAAGATGGATATGCTTCTGTGTTTTCTATGTTGAGATTTTGCTTCCTTTGCTTCATTTTTCCTGTGAATGTTGCTATAAAAATCCATATGAAATCACTACTTAGAGATGCTTCGATTCTCTATCCATGTTTCTCCATTCCAGTGGTTCTCCCTGACTTGCTCAGCTTCTTACCTTTCCCTTAGATCCACGGCAGTGAGGACCCACCACCTGCCCTTTCTCAGTCTTTCCTTCCACCGTCCTTTGTCCCATTTCAATGAGAACAGTCTTTCCCACAGGCCAGTATGATGATCACTGCCTTGGTTTTTAAACTCTCATTGTCAACTGACTGCCCAGGCCACTTAGTGTGACATGTGAGACCCTTCATGATTTTGCCCTTTGTTAACCTCTGAAACCTCATCCTTTTTCCTTCCCATGCTGAGCCCCAGCCATCTTAGAATCTTGCATATCTCAATGCATACCATTCCTTCTCATGAGGCTTTTGCCTTCTCTACATACACACTTTAATTTTTCCCCCTTGCAACCTAATTCTCTAGTAGACTGCTAGTAACCTTTCAGGACTTAGGTTAGAAATGTCACCCTTTCTGGGAAATTCCAGGCAATCTTGCCAGACAATTCTTTCCCAAATCCTAGAGCCTTTTAGGAGTTAAGTATATCTGCTGTATATCCCTTTAAGAAACAGGCACCAATCCTAGTACTTCTCATATTTTACCTGCTATATGTCTAGCCTGTCCTGCCCCAGAGGAGTATGGCATCCTTAAGGGAGGGACTGTGTCTATTTCGTTACTGTGTGGCCACAAACACCGGGCAAAGAGTCAGCACATCATACATTCTCATAATTAACAAAACATAGAGTATAAATCTATGCTTCTATGTAAAGAGTTTTCATGGACATATATGTAGTAGTTTTTCTATGACTGCTCTAAGAATACCACAAACTGAGTTGCTTAAGATGACATACTTGCTCTTTCACACTTCTAAACGTCAGAAATCCAAAATCAGTATAACTGAGTCAAAATCAAGGTGTAGTCAGAGCCTCACTCCCTTCAGAGCCTCTAGAGGGAAATCTATTTCCTGACCTTTTTCCAGATTCTAGAGCTGCATTCCTTGGTTCATGGCCTCTTTCTCTGTCTTCAAAACCAGTGATATAGCATTTTGCTTTGGTGTCTTATTACTTCTTTAATGTCAATTCTGTCCCAATCTCTGTTTTCCTCTTGTAAGGGCACTCAGGATAGCCCAGATTTATATTCCTACCTCAATTTCCTTGATTTAATCACACCTGCAAAGTCTCTTTTTACATATAAGGGGCCATTCAGAGGTTCCAGAGATTAGAACTCAGATACCTTTGGGGGCCATTATTTAGCATACCAGAATATGTTAAGGCTATTGTATTTTTGCAACTAAACCTTTTAAAGATGTGCAAATGAAAAAGAACTGGAAACTTCTCAAGTATTAGAACCACTCACAAAGTGTTATTTTCTTTTCTTTTTTTTTTTCTGTGTGTAGTGTCTGCACAATAGGCTTTATATGTACACATAATCTGCAAATTGTTAGACAAAGTGTCATGGCTAAAATGTAATGAAGAAAGCAAATAGAATGTATAGAGACTAACAGAATGGAATATTTGCAAATGTGTATCTGATAAGAATAGATTTGCATCCAGAATAAAGTCTTTTCTGTCAACAACAACAATAGACAACATAGTTGAAAAATGGTCAAATAATTTAAATAGGCATTTCTCCAGAGAAGCTATATTAAGTACACATGGGTTTTTAAACTTCTGAAAAGATGCTCAATATCATTAGTCATTAGGGAAATGGAAATCAAAACTATAATCAGATGTCACTTCATATCCACTAGTCAAAAAGGCAGTGTGTTGGTGAGGATATAAAAAAACTGGAATCTCCATACATTGCTGATGAGAATGTAAAATGATAAAACTACTTTGAAAATGTTTGACAGTTCCTTAAAAACGATAAACACTGAGTTGCCATATGACCCAACAGAAATGAAATATACACTCAAGAGAAATGAAAGCATATATTCTCATAAAACACAAGTATTTTGCAACATTACTTGTGAAAGCCAAAATGTGGAAACATCCCATATTTTCATTTGCTAATAAATGGATAAATAAAATATAGCATATATATTTCAAATTAGCTTGGCAGTTAGAGGAATGAAGTACTGATACCTAGGATATACTCATTGAAAGTATTAAGAGATGGTGCCTTCCAGGTGGTGCTAGTGGTAAAGAACCTGCCTGCCAATGCAGGGAGACATAAGATATGTGGGTTCAGCCCCTGGGTCAGGAAGGTCTTCTGGAGGAGGGCATGGCAACTCACTTCAGTATTCTTGCCTGGAGAATCCCATGGACAGAAGAGACTGGTGGGCTACAGTCTGTGGGTCGCAAAGAGTCTGCCTCATAGATAAGATTGCCAGAGGGTAAGAGAAACCAAGAAGTCCTTGTCATAATGCTGCCTTTCTCCTACTGATTCTCCAAATCCCGAACTCTCAAGATGTTGCTGCTTTAGAAAGTAGGGTTATTAGCCAGGGCTGTGCTAGGGTTCTGTATTTATTTTAGCAAAGTATCTCTGGCTCCAGGGTTGAGGTTAGATTAGATAAAAGAGAAAGGTAGAGAAATCATCAGAAGAGGGTTGCAGTAGCCCCCGTGAGAATGAAAAATGAGAATCCATGGGGAGGGGAAGAGGAGAAAGTATTTGAAAGTCAGGAGGGATAACACTTATTAAAGTTGGGGAAACAGGGCAGAGTTGGGAGAACTTTTGAAAACTAGGTCAGTGATGGATGTTGACATTAATAAGGGTAACGTACAAGCTTGAGAGTAGAAAGTGGAAAACTCAGTATTGAACAGTTTGAGGACTGAGCGGAACAATTATTAGAGATGTGAAAAACCCACACAATTGAAAATATTTGAAGTCGAAGAAATTTCTGTAATTTTAGTTTTGGAATATAGATTTTAGAATAGCTTACAGGTGGCAACGTAGGTGATACAGATGACATTGACAGGTGAAAGTGATGACCCCCTTCAGACTAAGAAATATTTTTATTTGGAATGGTAATAGAAGAGTCATGTTCCTTCTACTTAAATCTTCTCACCAATTAGAAGTTTATTACTGTAACAATCAGCTGAAGTACTCTAAAAATGGCAAAGATTTAAATTTTTTAAAATCAGAATGCCTTCCTTCATTGGTTCCAACTTAACTTTATTCAATTAAAATAGATTTTAAAATATTGTCTGCCTAAGGTCACTTCCAACATCTGAAAATATATGCAATGCCCCTCATATTAATATCAATAAATTTGTAAATGTTTTATTTTCCAGGTTATCCAGAATGTTTTGTGCTCTGATTCATGTGCAGTTTATAGTTTCTTCGTTATTGTGCTTATTTTTCTTCAATATATTTCCTTCTGGCCATTAGTGCCTAAATGACAGTTGAGAGAACCAGATGTCCCAGTGTCACTTTCAGCCCCCCTTTCCTGTGCCGGATGCCACGTCCACGCTGGGCTCCTCCCCCGTTCCCCACGCACCTTCTGTCCTTGCGTGACTTCATTCCTTTGCCAATGTTCTTTCCTCTGTCTGGTGTCTTTTTCTTTTCCAAGTGAACTCCTGTTCATGTGTTTGAGCCAGAAATCAAGTTGATTTCTTCAAAGAGCCTTCTCCCCACATTCACTAGACCAATTCTATATTTTCACAGAAACAGCGTCATACTTTCATGTAGAACATTATTCATATTAGACTTCACCCTTTTTTTTGGCTACACAAGGCGTGCAAGACCTTAGTTTCCCCACCAGGGATCAAACCCACACCCTTTGCAGTGGAAGCAGGGAGTCTTAACCGCTAGACCAGCAGGGTACACCAGGGTATTCCAGACCTTGTCTCTTTACATGTCTTCTTCCAAACTGTTAGTCCCCAGTTCTTAGCTTATTTATTCATTAATTCAGGATTTATTTATTGAAATCTACTATGTGTCAAGTACTGTGCTACACCTTGATTACGCAGTTTTAGACAAAGCACTTGGTCCTTTCCTTCATGGAGTTTGCAGTCTAGTGACGAGAGATTAAGAAAATATACACACAGAATATATAAGTTCAATTTGTCCTAAGTGGTATGACAAACTTGACCAGGATACTGTAAAAGAATAGTAAAAGGGAACATCATTTAAATTGGGGAATCAGAGAAGGCCATTCTAGGATCTAAAATTTGAAGAATAAATGTCCAATAGGCAAAAAATACTCTTTCAGCCAGAGTACATGCTCAATGTCTTTTGTATAAATGGAAGTACAATATTTCTAATATTGTATTATATTTTTCCACATTCTTTGGACCATTTTAATAGTATTTTTGTGTAGGTTATGTCTTGTCAACCATCTCAAATACTTCTTGGTAGATGAAGTTTACATTAAAATTTAGTTAAATGTTTATTTTAATGTATAGTGACTGTTGTATTTTCAGTTTGCATTAAAGAAAAATTTTGAAGCCTGTTATTTAGGAATGGCTACAACATTTTGAACCCTATTCTGAGTATATATGTTCAGCTATCTTTTGGACACCATAATGCAAAACTGTGCTTCCCACTGTGTTGCCTTTCATATTCTTAGTTGTAGCTCATTATTCCAGCTTGTTAAGTTCTCTAAATCTTGATTCTGACATCCAACATATTAGCTATAACTCTCAGCCTTATATCATCCCCAAATTTGATAAGCTTACCATCTGTGTCTTCGTCTGAGGTGTTAATCAAAATGCTAAACAAAAAAGAGCCAAGCATTTCCCCTTCAGCATCCAGCTACATGGAGCCATCCCTTGGGATGGCCCTGATCCATTAATCAACATTGGGTAACTACAGAAATCCATCCAGCTCCTTTTAGTTGTTTATGAGGGTGTCAGGAGGGATTTTGGGGGGTGGTATATTGCTTTCTACCTATAGCATCTTCTCCTTTCTTCTCTACTAGTCTAGTAAATCTATGACACAAAAAAAGATACTAGATAGCTTTCTCTGAATTGATCTCAGCCAGGTGGTGCTAGTGGTAGAGAACCTGCCTGCCAACACAGGAGACATAAGAGACACGGGTTTGATCCCAAAGTTGGGAAGATTCCCTGGAGGAGAGCATGAGAGCCCACTCCATTATTCTTGCCTGGAGAATCCCCAAGGACAGAGGAGCCTGGCAGACTACACTCCATGGGGTCACAAAGAGTAGGACATGACTAAGTGGCTTTGCATGTATGCACATGAGCTCATTTTGATGCCCAATACCCACTTCTATTTTAAAGTACCAAATTACTCTTTAATATATATTTACGGGCTTTTGCCAGAATTGGGCACTTCCATGGCTTTATGCTAACCTCCTCTTGACTAACTCTAGCCAGACCGGGACAAGGTAGCATCTCAGTCACCTGAATCCCAGGCCAAGCTGCACAGAGTCCAATGAGGATGGGTCCCTTAACAGCTCATTGTTCCTTTCATATAGTGATGCTATTCAGGACCTTGGTCAGACACCATAGGGATGTAAGTGTGGAATATATTTCCTACCCTGATTTAACCCACATTATAGTTTTACTGTGTTTGCTTTCCATATTCTATGTGTTGGTCTACAGATAATATTGGCTACAATTACTGTTCTTCAGTTATTGTTCTGTTACCTACTCTCTTTTTAAGATTTTTTTGTTGTTGTGGATGATTTTAAAAATCTTTTTTGAATTTGTTACAATGCTGTTTGTATCTTATGTTTTGATTTTTTTGGTCAGTAGTCATGTGTGATCTTGGTTCCCCAACCAGGGATCAAACCTGCATTCCCTACATTGGAAGGCAAAGTCTTAACCACTGGACTGCCAGGGAAGTCCCCCTGTTCTATTATTTTCCTTACAAAAATTTGAGCCTCCTCTACCCTTGATTTGAGTCTTGTACTCAATTTTATACTTTTCTTGTCCATTTTTTCCCCTCTACTTCAAATTTGTCTTAAATTCCTATAGTTCATGCGAGTTGCAAAATATTTTTTGACTCTCCTCTTTGTACTTAATTGTTTGCCAAAGCATCTATTATATTTCTAAGCCTGCTACTGCTAGCTAAGTCACTTCAGTTGTGTCCCAACTCTTTGTGACCCTATGGACTATAGCCCGCCAGGTTCCTCAGTCCATGGAATTCTCCAGGCAGGAATACTGGAGTGAGTTGCCATGTCCTCCTCGATGAGTTTGTTAGCCTAAAATACTCAGTGATTATCTTCAGTAGTATCTATACTACCAGCACTTTACTTTCTATATTCTCCTCCTTCTTCTTTGCCAAGGGCTTCTTTTTGGAAAAAACAGACAGACAAAAAATAGTACCATCTGTATCCCCGTAAGGCCCTTATCCTCATATCTAAGACCATTAAGTCCCAGGAACTTCATTCCAGATTTCTCTTCTATTCCTTTTCACTTATGTCATCTATGTAAGTAGCAATCAATTAATTTTACAAGTTTGGTAGGTTTTTCTTAGATATTGGAGCCATGATTGGGGAAGGTTAAGGTTAAGATTTTAGCTGTTTTAATGCATGTTATATATAGGCAATCTGCTCAGGGCTTTGCTTTTATTATTTTATAACACCTGTTTAACAGGAATAAAATCTCAAGGCCCACACACCTTACTCTTGATATCTTATCTCATTGGAAGAAATTAAAATATTAAAAAAATTTCAAATTCTTGACATGATACAAAGCGGTGGAACAGTGGATTTTAGGCACAGAGATCTTAAATACACCATTTTCCCCATTTCTGTCCCAGCAATTGTCCCCTATGGGGCTTTGAGCAGGACAAAAATAATAGTTATCTTGAAGGTCATTATAGTCATTTTCAGTGTTTTTATAATTTATGTCTCATGTTGAACCAAAGCACTTTGTCATATATGCCCTAGGCAAATTTTCTCTGAAGTGTCGCATCAAACAGATGTAGCATTGGACTATTTTTAATTTCAAAGGATGAGGACAAACAAATAACCTCAGGTCTTAGGGCCCATCACTAGGTATGCGGAGAGCTAAGAGAGCAAAGAGAATCCCCTCCACCTCAGGAGGAAACGTACAGTGGTGCCCAGTTCTGCGCTTGGCTTCTATTCCCCGCAGTATGACCCTCGTTTTCATGAACGTGCCTTTGGTCTGCTGAGTCTTGCTTGACAACCGAGCCTTTCCCTGCCTCCTCTGTATCTACCAACTTCTCTGTGTCTCTCATTTAAAATTCCTGGAGAGAAGATCTGACTAAGATGCTGCATTCTCTCATTTTCAGTCCATGTACATCCTTCTTTTATTTTTAATTTAGTTTCATAATTTCCCCTATCACTCTGAATCTCCAATCCTATTAGCTTCCCTGATATTTAATTTGTAATCTTCCAGCCCTCTCTACATCTGTTTATGTTGAAGTCTATGTGTTCCTGAAGTATGGATATAATTATTTAACTTGTTTTGATGTACATTCAGAGTATATAACCATCTTACTTTTTTACCTTTATTGGAGTATAAGTGACACATAAGGTTGTATATATTTAAGGTATACAATTTAATGTTTTGATATACATTGTGAAATAATCCCCACAGTCAAGCTTATAAACATATACCTCACCTTACATAGGTAGCATTTTTTTTAAATGTATGGTAAAAATAACTGAGATCTACTCTCAGCAGATTTCAAGTATACAATACAGTATTATTAACTACCATGTTGTACGTTAGATTTCCAGAGCTTATTCATCTTCTGAAAATGAAACGTTGTCTCCTTTGGCCAGCATCTCCCCACTGCCCCAACTGTGTAACCTCTGGCAACCTCCATTCTACTCTGATTTTATGAGTTCAACTATTTTTAGATTCCACATGTAAGTGAAATTATTCAGTCTTTTTCTTTCTGTGTCTGGCTTATTTCACTTAGCATAACACTCTCCAGGGCTTCCGTGTGGCTCAAATGGTGAAGAATCTGCCTGCCAACATAGGAGCCACAGGAGAGGTGGGTTAGATCCCTGGGTTGGGGAGATCCCTTGGAGGAGGAAATGGCAACCCACTCCAGTATTCTTGGCAGGATGATTCCACAGACAGAGAAGCCTAGCAGGCTACAGTACATGGGGTTGCAAAAAGTCCAACACCAGCAAGCATGCCAGCAACACAAAATGTAACACCCTCCAAGTTAATCCATGATGTCACAAAAGGCAATATTTCTTTCTTAGGTTGAGTAATATTTCATTGTTTATATATACCACATTTTCTTTATCATTCATCCATGGACGGACAGACAGATTGTTTCCATATCTTGGCTATTGTGAGTAATACTGCAGTGAACACGGGAGTCTAGATGCTTCTTTGGCACATTGATTTAATTTTCTTTGTATATATGCCCGGTAGTGGGGCTGCTGAACCACAGGGTAGTGCTGTTTGTTTGTTCCCTGATAATGATAACTAACATCTGTTGAACATTTAAAATAGACTATTCAGTTCAGTTCAGTTCAGTCGCTCAGTCGTGTCCAACTCTTTGTGACTCCTTGAACCACAGCACGCCAGGCCTCCTTGTCCATCACCGACTCCCGGAGTCCACCCAAACCCATGCCCATCGAGTCAGTGATGCCATCCAACCATCTCATCCTCCATTGTCCCCTTCTCCTCCTGCTCTCAATCTTTCCCAGCATCACAGTCTTTTCAAATGAGTCAGTTCTTCACATCAGGTGGCCAAAGTATTGGAGTTTCAGCTTTAACACCAGTCCTTCCAATGAACACCCAGGACTGATCTCCTTTAGGATGGACTAGTTGGATCTCCTTGCAGTCCAAGGGACTCTCAAGAGTCTTCTCCAATACCACACTTCAAAAGCATCAATTCTTCAGCGCTCAGCTTTCTTTATAGCCCAACTCTCACATCCATACATGACCACTGGAAAAACCATAGCCTGGACTAGATGGACCTTTGTTGGCAGAGTAATGTCTCTGCTTTTTAATATGCTGTCTAGGTTGGTCATAACTTTCCTTCTAAGGAGTAAGCATCTTTTAATTTCATGACTGCAATCACCATCTGCAGTGAATTTGGAGCCCCCAAAATAAAGTCAGCCACTGTTTCCACTGTTTCCCCATCTATTTGCCATGAAGTGATGGGACCAGATGCCATGATCTTAGTTTTCTGAATGTTGAGCTTTAAGCCAACTTTTTCACTCTCCTCTTTCACTTTCATCAAGAGGCTCTTTAGTTCCTCTTCACTTTCTGCCATAAGGGTGGTGTCATCTGCATATCTGAGGTTATTGATATTTCTCCCAGCAATCTTGATTCCAGCTTGTGCTTCCTCCAGCCCAGCATTTCTCATGATGTACTCTGCATATAATTTAAATAAGCAGGGTGACAATATACAGCCTTGACGTACTCCTTTTCCTATTTGGAACCAGTCTGTTGTTCCATGTCCAGTTCTAACTGTTGCTTCCTGACCTGCATACAGGTTTCTCAAGAGGCAGGTCAGGTGGTCTGGTATTCCCATCTTCTTTCAGAAAATAGGCTATACCTGTCTCTAAATGTTCTCTGCTAACTCACGTTATTCTTATCAATAATCTAAATTAGATGTTAGTTTTATCATCAGGTTGTTGTTATTCAATCAGTAAGTTGTGTCTGACTCTTTGAGACTCCATGGACTGAAGCACGTCAGGTTGCTCTGTCCTTCACTATCTTCAGGCATTTGTTTGAACTCATGTCCATTGGGTCGATGATGCCATCCAACCATCTCAACCTCTGTTGCGCCCATTTCCTCTTGCCTTCAAGCTTTCCCAGTTTCCACATCTTTTCCATTGAGTTGACTCTGCATCAGGTGGCCGAAGTATTGGAGCTTCAGTCCTTCCAAAGGAAATTAAGGAGTAGGGAGGTTAAGGATCTTGCACAAGCTTGCTCAACTTAGAATGTCAAGCTTGTTTTCTCTTCCAGGCAATTTGGTTCCAGAATGTGTCTCTTAATATATTAACTGCCTCTATTCATTCTTCTGTATGTAGATTTGTTTATTCTTTGGGGAACACTGCATAGCATTCTATCTTTTTCACATATTTGTCATTTTATATTTCTTTTCCCATAGTGATAAACTGTCCAGGCTTTATTCCAGTCTTAGCCAATCAACAAATGATGTGAATAGCCTGATATGGCATCTGTGCTACAGTATGATTATTAGGTAGATAAGATTAGGTATTAGTAAGATAGTATTAATATAATTTACCAAAAAGAAAACCAACAACAACACTAAAAACAATAACATTAACAAAATAAGGAGAAATATACCAAAACAATAATAGCTGAGAACCTTTGAACTCTAAGGATATTTTCTCCTTCCAACTGCTTTTTACTTTTTCTTTCCATTTCTATACCTCTGCATTTATAATTGTACTGTTGACAACTCTCAGATTTTGAGTCTCATATATGGAATCAACACTAGAACAAAATTTTTAGGTCTGCTATCTGTATACTGTGTCCCTGAAGTTCTGCTTAATCCAGGTATGGGGTGGTTTCACCTGATTATTTCCAACAGCTCCAAGACAAAAATTCACATCTTAAAATACCTTAGTTGGTACTATCTCAATCCTCTTAAATTATAAGACTTGAGGATTTTATCTCATTTCTTTTTTTGAATCATCTTTTGGGACACTGGAAGGATGAATGCAGACATGTTAACTCCAGATGGCATACTCAGCACATTCTTGGACCAGAGTTACACTCTGAAATATACACAGTTTACATGATGATGATTGTGAGGAAAGGAAAGTGAAAGTTGCTCAGTCATGTCCAACTCTTTGCGACCCCATGGACTATGCAGTCCATGCAGTTCTTCAGGCTAGAATACTGGAGTGGGTAGCCTTTCCCTTCTCCAGGAGATCTTCCCAACCCAGGGATCAAACCCAGTCCTTCTGTATTGCAGGTGTATTTTTTTACCAGTTGAGCCTCAAGGGAAGCCTAAGAATATTGGAATGGGTAGCCTCTTCCTTCTCCAGTGGATATTCTGGACCCAGGAATCGAACCAGTGTCTCCAGCATTGCAGGCAGATTCTTCACCAACTGAACTATCAGGGAAGCCCTGATGATTGTGAAGATATCCCTATGAAGCTAGGATGGTTGTGTAGAGCTTGAAGTAGAACAAAAGAAGCTGTCTTCAGTGCTTCCTGAATTATACCTCCATATTTTGAACTTACTACCACCTGTTGAACATTGTGAAGGTACAGAGTTTCATAATGGAGAAACATTGAAGCAGTAGATTATAGAAGTCTCTGTAAGTCATTTCAAAACAGCTGAGACTTTAATAAAGGAGTAGGATGGGGAACAGAAGGAGGAACATGATTGGTAGGACTGTGGATGATAATGTGCATCTTCTCTGTGAGATGATGGATGTTCACTTAACTTATAGTGATAATCATTTCATGATGTATGTAAGTCAAATCATTATGTTTTATACCTTAAATGTATATAAGTGCTGTATTTCAATTATATCTCACTAAAAGTGAAGGGAAAAATAGCCTATACAATTTATACTTTCTCTCACAGTGAAGGAGAAATAGATTTCTCACAAACTTATGCAGTACATTTGTAGTCTTGCTTACCTGAGTTAATTTTTTTCAAAATGTGTTTATTTTTTGAAGTGTAGTTGATTTGTAGTGTTGTGTTAGTTTCAGATGAGTAGCAGGGTGAGTCAGTTATGCATGCCTATTTCCAATGCTTTTCCATTATAGGTTATTACAAGATACGGAATTTAATTCTCTGTGCTAAGCAGTGGGTCCTTGTGGTTTATCTATTTTATCTGTACTAATGTGTATCTGTTAACCCTAAGCTCCTAATTTAGCCCACACCCCCTTGAGGTTTTAATGAACTATATCAAGTTGTATAGTCCTGTATTCCCTTCGGATTTATCCCAAATGGGAATGTGAGGCAGAGAATACCACAATAAAGAAATTTAATTAGCAGAAATTGTATAGCACAATATAGTCTGCTTGTTACTCAAATACTTCGAGTTTCCAATACGAGGCAAAGGATAATCATGGCTTATAATTGTCATGCTGGATGGGCATTGCAATAATAGATGCTGCAAGGTTATTAGGGAGGAACTTTTTCCAATAATAATGATAATACTTGACCTATATTAAGCATATGATTGCCTGGCAGGTCCTGTTCTTCTTCTTTACTCTCTATGTTTTTCTTTAAAATCTCATAATGTCACTTCAGTCTCTACTGGCCTTCAAGCTCTGTTTGTTCAATATTCTAAATATTTCTATTATAATCAGCGTAGGATTATTAGTTGACATGTACCGAAAGATGATCATTACCTGTTCTGTTTGTCTGATCAACAGGCAAAAATTCACATGCACACTTTCCTCATTCCCCTATGAAATAAACGTCTGGGTCTTGATGTGAAAGTAGCTTTCTTGCAAAGACTCAAGATGTTGAATCTTCTCCTATATGTGGTTTTTCAAGTTGCGACTGTCTTCTTACCTCCCATCTCCATTTCACACACCGAAGATGATACTATAACTTCTTTGTACTGAATAAAAATAGTAGCCCATGCTGTTTGTTAAGTTGCTTCAGTCGTGTCTGACTCTTTGCAACCCTATGGACCGTAGCCTGCCGGGCTTCTCTGTCCATGGGGATTCTCCAGGCAAAAATACTGAAGTGGGTTGCCATGCCCTCCTTCAGGGGACCTTCCCCACCCAGGAATCAAACATGCCTCTCTTACATCTTCTGCATTGGCAGGCAGCTTCTCTACCACTAGTGCCACCTGGAAATAGTAATTCAGTTCAGTCCAGTCACTCAGTCGTGTCCGACTCTTTGCGACCCCATGAATCGCAACACGCCAGGCCTCCCTGCCCACCTTCCCAGAGCTTACACAAACTCATGTCCATCGAGTCGGTGATGCCATCCAGCCATCTCATCCTCTGTCATCCCCTTCTCCTCCTGCCCCCAATCCCTCCCAGCATCAGGGTCTTTTCCAATGACTCAACTCTTCCCATGAAGCGGCCAAAGTATTGGAGTTTCAGCTTCAGCACTGATCTCCAGTAGCATATTGGGCACCTACCGACCTGGGGAGTTCCTCTTTCAATATCCTATTATTTTGCCTTTTCATACTGTTCGTGGGGCTCTCAAGGCAAGAATACTGAAGTGGTTTGCCATTCCCTTCTCCAGTGGACCACATTCTGTCAGACCTCTCCAACACGGAAATAGTAGTAGCCATGGTTAATTTCGCATTCCAGATGCTCTAATGCACAGAGCAATTCTTTGAAATCGGTAATAATTACCTCCCTTTTGCAGATGAGGCTTGAAGGGGTTCAATGACAGCCACAAATTAATACCACTAGTAGTAAGTGTCCTGGTTGACTTTGAAATTAGCTCTTTCCCATTTTCAAGCCCATGCTATTATCCACCATGGCACTGTTCCTATCTTATAGAAACTGTGTGTTCACTGGGTGGTCCATGCTACTTCGAGCTCTCAATTAATCCTCATAATAATCTTATGCAGTGGGTACTATTACTATTCCCATTTTATAAATCTGATGTTGTAAACATTGTTGTGAAGATCTAGATGATAGATATTTTTAGCTTTGTGGGTCATACTGTCTCTATCACAGCTAGGCGCCTCTGCTGTTTCAGTGGAAAAGTCACTATACTCAGCACTTAAATGAATGCAGCTCTATTCCAACAAAACTACTTAAAAATTTTTTAGAGTCAATTCGGATTTGACCTGCAAATCACAAGTGTCCAGCCTTTGTTTTAGATGATACAGTCTTTGTTTTAGGACTTCACTGGTGGCCCAGTGGGTAAGAATCCATCTTCCAGTGCAAGGAATGTGAGTTCAGTCTCTGGCGGGGAACTAGGATACCACATGCTGCAAATGGGTCCATGAGCCACAAATACTGAGTCCGCAGACCACAACTAGAAAATCCGTGCACTTCAACAAAGTTCCCTCAGTCTGCAACTAAGACCTAACCCCACCAAATAAAATAAATAAGTATAATTTTTTAAAATGTTCCAAAAAAACTGAAGCTGAGAAAATTTAACTACCCAATGGCTCAGTGGTAAAGATTCTGCGTGCAGTGCAGAAGATGTGGATTTGATTCCTGTATCAGGAAGATCCTCTGAAGAAGGGCACAGCAACCCACTCCAGTATTCTTGCCTGGAAAACCCCACGCACAGAGGAGCCTGGCAGGCTACAGTCCCTGGGGTCACAAAAGAGCTGGACATGACTTAGTGACTAAACAACAGCAGAAGATAGCTCTTGTTAAAATGGGGGATAGGCCTAGGAAGGCATGATATCCAAGGTCATCCGTTTGTTAGCACTTTTTCTTAACCATAGTCTTCATTCCTCTCTCTAATAGGTTGAATTTTGTCCCCCCAAATATGTTAAATACATTAAAGTTCTAGCCTCCAGTACCTGTGAAGGCGACCTTATTAGCAACCAAGGTGTTTGCAGATGTAATTAAGACAAGGAAATTAAGATGAGATCATCCTGGATTTAGGGTGTACTCTAAATCCAATGACTGGCATCCTTCTAAGAGGAAGGAGAGGGAGGTTTAAGACATTAACACTCAGGGAAGACGATCTTGTGAAGAGAAGACAGCAACTGCGGGTGTGCTCCCACAAGCCAAGGAATGCCTAGTCATCAGGAGCTGGAAGGGCAAGGAAGGGGGTTTTCTCCCACAGACTTTGCAGGCAGCACAGCCCTACCAATACCTTAATTTCACACTCACAGCCTCTAGAACTATGAGAGGATATTTTCTGCTTTTTTAAGTTAACAAGTGTGTGGCTATTGATTATGACAGCCCCGGGAATTGAATAAACTCTTTTCTGTCACTTTTTGTTCTCTCTTCTGAAAGACACTTCTGGTCACTCTTGAGACTTTCTCCTGATGTAAAAGGCCCTCTCTCTTTGTGAATTGGAATCATCCACAGTTCCTTGACATGATTACTATAACTAGAAGATTATTCACTATTTCAGTTTTCTTATAGGAAAAGTAATTAAACATCTCACCCTTCCTTTGCATCTTCTTTTGTTTGATTAGCAGTTATATCATGAAATATCAGTAGATAAAATCACCAGGTATCTATTTGTCTATAGAAGACAAGAGAAACCTAATTGTAAATCTCTGGACTAGCTGATCCACAATCCATTAGGAAACAAATTTATTGGTGAGTGAAACAAATTCACCATTATCAGCATTCAGTATAAATCAAGGCTAGGAGTCCTATTTAATTTTATACCTTGGTGATATTTTAAAGGTTTTTTACAGTAACTTGGAAGGAGTTAATGTGCTATGAATTCATTCCAGTACATTGATTTCTGCATTAGTTCAGTGAAAGATGCAGTTCTTTGGCAAAAGCAAACTTTTGGAGGTAAATTTGATTGGTCATGTAATCCATAATTTAGAATCTTTAATAACAACTTATTTCATTGTTCATGGATAAAATCACTGTCTGGATGACCCAACATTCCAGCAAATAAAAAAATAATTGATGTTTCATTCTGAAGTTTATTCTATGCACACCTCAGCACAGAATGAGCTTTGTTCTGCGCCCCAGGGCTTGCAGGAAGTTGGCTCTGAATGAGGATGTTGTCATCTGCCTCTTTCTAGGTATTCATTCTGTAGTAGGTATTTTTGACATCTCTTTTGCCACCTTTAGGAATTATGTTTAAATGCTGGTGCTCGTAAGATGCAGGGTACTGATGGCCATAGAACTCAATCCACTCAGTGAAGCTTAAACTTCAGACCTCTCTCTTGCATGCAGCTTTTCCGAGGTGGAGCTTTCTAGGTAGATGACTCCTGTATTCCTTCATGTGATCAGATATGGAGTGGGTTAAAAGAGATTGGAGACCTGGAGTCCAGTTAAGGAGCCATTATAATAGTCCAGGTGAGAGATAACGAGCATCTGGCCTTGGCTGGTGGAAGCAGACTTGGAAAGACAGAGATGGACTCAAAACACAATTGATTTACTGATCCAATAAAAAATCACTCATTTTGTCAATGTTATCTTAGCCTTTAATTTATATGGAAATGATCTGGAATGAGAAATGGCACCCAAATTTGAAAATTATTACCCTATAATTTTTCTGCTTAAGCATCTTTACAGAATTATGTTCTCTATCAATCACTAGCACCAAAAACAAGATAAGGAAAAAGCATTTTTACCTTGCTATATAGCTTTTAGTAGTGGTAAAATATTAAATGCTGCTTGTATTATATGTTATTTTTCCACAAACTCGTGCTTATTATATTTTTGACCTTACAGTATTGAAGAGAATTAAAAAAAGGACATGCATTCTTACATTTTTTTTCACAAGAGAAAATCAAATGATTGAGATTTAATATTTTATTCCAGATCACATAAGGTCAGACCTTGACTTATAATCCATATCACTAGTCCTTTTTTAAAATAATAAATATACATTTTCCTGAAATACTTATCTGTAGGCTCAACTTTTGCAAAGTCACTTTCTCATTGCATGGTGCTGCCATTCAGATTGTGCTAACTGCTGATATAACTTAATCTTATTTTCCCAGGACATTACATATAGATGCTCAAAATACTCTAAATATTTCTCCCGTAGTGCTCTTTATCTGATCTTCTGAAGATATACTTTCTTATGCCAATATTGATACATTAGGATAATATAGGTTATGGTATGGTAACAAATGAAACCGACAGTTTCAAAATCCCAGAGACTGAAAGCCACTCAGATGATTCAGTATCCGTGTCCTTTGTGCATTGGCTGGGGTTTTTGGACCCTCTGGTATATAGAAAGAAAGAGGGGGACAAATTACACTCCAGCTCTCTTTTATTAAAAATAATTAATTAATTAATTTACTTGTTTGCTCCTGGTCTTAGTCGCAGCATGTGGAATCTGGTTCCCATTCCAGGGGTTGAACCTAGGTCCCCTGCACTAGGAGTGTGGAGTCTCAGCCTCTGGACCACTAGGGAAATCCCTACACTTGAGCTCCTAAGGCTGCCACCTGGAACCAACACACTTCACTTCTTTTTCCTTTCACTGAATGAAGCAAGAAGATTACACCTCAGTTCTA
The DNA here is from genome assembly GCF_963930625.1 of Muntiacus reevesi. Classification (NCBI taxonomy): domain Eukaryota; kingdom Metazoa; phylum Chordata; class Mammalia; order Artiodactyla; family Cervidae; genus Muntiacus; species Muntiacus reevesi. The sequence continues at coordinate 212,658,943 of NC_089251.1, forward strand.
GAGGCAGGGAAGTGTCATCATGCCGTGTGTCCAGAGGCAAAACCAAAAATATTTGGAGAATAGCACTGATGATGTGACAAGAATAACAGTGTCTCAGATGTGCTCTGAGATCAGCTTTCAGAACTTTGAAAGAAAATGTAAATTACTGATTGTCTGATGTAATTTAAGTCAAGATTTTCTCAGGGCAAGGAGATGTCATGAGAGGACTTTATACAGGCTCTTGCAGCCACAGTCCTACAAATTACCTGGTAATATTGTCTCGTCTACAATCTGCAACTTTGCAGTGTTTCAAATGCCAAGTTTATTATGTGGTTAAAGCGTTCAGTCACTTTAATTCTAACTGCATTTATTTGCAGTAGATGAAAACTGCTTTGGTACATACAGTCCTAATTGAACGGTTCAAATGGTTCTGTGTCTAGTGTTTCATTTGTCCTAACATCCTTAATATCTTCTAAGAGCAAAATAACTCTTCCGTCTGCCTAGAGAAGCCAGATAGGAGGCTATTAATGCTGAAACTCTGTCTATATGAACACCTACAGATACCATCTATATTAAATTGCCTGGGTAATTCAATTTAGAAGATCAGTTCTTTATATGATTTGGTTGATTGATTAAATTGACACTGATGCATTTACTTTGAGTAAGTGAGCCAGGTTGAGCAATTAGTCAAAAACCTGTGCTTCCTGAAAAAATGTGCCAATCAATATTTTCACATGAAATACTTAGACAGTTGAAGCCAGAATCCGTTTGTTACCTCAGATTGTTGTATGATTTATATATATTATTTGTATCATATAATTCAAGTCATTGATTATATACTATGTGTTTTGTTTTGTTTTGTTTTTTTCTTATTTAAAAGACTGCTCTCTAGCAAAATGTGAATTTCTTTAGGGCCAGGCTTGATTTTCTGACTTGTCACTCTAGAACCAAAGAGAACATTCTGGCGTCATAATAATGATTTTTTCCTACTTGACTGTGAGCTGTGTATCTCCATCAAGTCTGGATTCAAGTTCCCTTTCTAATTCTGACTAGTCTAGAAGTTGAAGCTTTTGACCTTAATGACTTTCAATAGCTTTTCATCTGAAAGTTCACCAATAAATTGTATTTTAAATTAAGAAAGCCAGTTGACACTTAGATGATTTTCTTTCTGGTTGATATAATAAAATTTAATACATAATAATGCTATGAAATATTGAGTTTTAGGGAATCCAGAAAACTTTTTCCTTAATGTGATTATTAGAACTTTGTATGACTTCTTATTTAGCTGTATTCAGGTATCTGATAAGGTTGTGGATCCAAATAAGCTACTTTGTTATTTGCAGTACCATAACCATCTTTTACAATGGTTAATATTAGAGAGTCTGTGCTGATGGGTTTTCATATATGCAATAAAGATATTCATCTACCAGTAAGAATTATATTTTCAAAACTGTTCTTTTTATTGTTGCTATTGTTATTCGGTCGCTCAGTTGTGTCTGACTTTGCAACCCCATGGACTGCAGCACGCCAGGCTCCTCTGTCCTTCACTATGTCCTGGAGTTTGCTCAAACTCACATCCATTGAGTTAGTGATGCCATCCAACCATCTCATCCCCTGTTAACCCCTTCTCCTCCTGCCCTCAATCTTTCCCAGCATCAGGATCTTTTCCAGTGAGTCAGCTCTTCCCATCAAGTGACCCTTCACATCAGGTGGCTCTTCACGTCAGCTCCAAAGTATTGGAGCTTCAGCATCAATCCTTCCAGTGAATATTCAGGGTTGATTTCCTTTAAGATTGACTGGTTTGATTTCCTTGCAGTCCAAGGGACTCTCAAAAGTCTTCTCCAGCACCACAGTTCAAAAGCATCAGTTCTTCCATGCCATAACTCAAAAGTTTAAAGGAAGAAACAATGATACTTTAGGTGCTTTCCAACTCTTCCCCTCTCAGGCCTCCAGATGCCTAAGCAAGGTTGGTCCCTTTTGAAAGACTGTATCTTTGAAAGAATGTAACTGATGTTCATGAGCAGGATTCTCAGTTCAAGATATAAATGCACAACAGCAAGCTGGCACTTCAGTTCACACTACCTAGCCACATGCTAATGGACTGAGATTTTAAACAGATGTTTGTCAGTTTTTCCCTTGAGAACAATGGCAAGGTATTGATCTCATTTCTCAAATTCTTCCCTGTGATAATATTAAAACATCTGCTCCCATGCTTTCCCCACCTTTCCTGAAGACTATCTAAACCAGTCTGACTTAAGTCATCGCATACTTTTAAGTATGGTACATTTTACTAGATAAATAATAGGACTAAAATGTATAAATAAATCTTTAGATATGGACAAATGAAGACATGGTATCATTCGAACGCACAAAGTCCTCCCAGTTCTTCACTTTGAACTGGGGAAGAGATAAGCAACATTTTATTTTTGGTAGTGTGTTTTCATTCTTTTAGCAGTGTTAGTCAATAGAACATTCACTGTCTAGGCAGATGTTTGCTATTACTTTACACAGTAGGAAAATATAACTAACTAAACCTAGGTTATTTCCTCAGGCTTAATATCATCAATATTTCCTTCTTTCACATCTTCCAAAACAAGATTTTCAGGGGGCAGTGAGAGGTGTGAAGGGGAAGTGTTAGTACTTGAATGCTAGAAGAAAAATATTAACAGCACATAATATCCTGAGAAGTGGTCTTATCAATGAGGCCATTATATTTAGAGAGCTGTGTTTTCACCTACATCTATTGAACTAACCTAAAGAGCAATATGTGGAGGTTAGTAATATAGATTGAAACCACATTCCTGGGCTTCAGCCCTATTGGGGGTAGGTAATTAAATTCCTCCAGCTATAACATACAGATTCTATTAATATATTTTATTCAGCTCATCTTTATCTGTAATATCAATAGATACTTTTTGAATACCTACTATGTACAATGTATATGGCTTATAAAATCACTGTGTTGGTTGCATTCTCTACTGATAATTTTGTAATAACTACTTCATTCTCAATTTCATATGCATACAGATAACTAAAATAGAACATGAAGGCATCCACAGGCCAAGTAATATGTTGGTCCAAGCAACATATTCTGCTTATAAATTATAGTGTAAAATATTTTCTGTAGAAAAAGTGCTTCTTTCATAGCAATTGGATTTAGATTTATGAATGTTGCCAGTGCAGCTAGTCTGTGGTATGTTTTATGGAAATGAACTTTTAAAACATTATTGAAGTTTCCATAGTCAGAAAATGGGATTCTCTTATGTCAGGTTAACTTGTAGGTAGTCACATTTGATCATATTCTGCTACCAACAGTTGTAGGTATTATGTAGATAAAACTAATCCTTTCAATTATAAGATAGGTATAAAACTATGCAGTTATTAATGGTTCTCAGTATGGTCTTTCCTTTTGAGTATACTCTAGCATGCAAATAACTTTTCTGAAGAATAAATGTCACTGTTGCTCAGATCTGTTGAATCTCAGAATTATATTTTACTCACTGAATTTATGACCTTGACTTTCATAGAGATCCTCTGGGTTCATGTCTTATCACGGGGTAAAAAAAAGAAAAACATATCGCTAAGAGGCCCTGTGGTTAAAAGTCCTTCAATATGCAAATATAGATGATATTTATTTTAAGTCTCCGTGATTCAAAAGAGCATCTAATTCAAAGTCTGCTTTAAAATAGAATCTAAGTTGACACAAGAAATAACAATTTATTTATATGAAGTCTCCTGAAATTTCATATTTGAAGTGTTTACACCAAGAAAGTTAATTTCACTTAATTACTAGCCTGCTTTTTTCATTCAGTAGCAGATGGAATTATTTTGTGACTCAGTTTCTCTGTAAAACCAAGTAATGCCTGTGGTCTCTAGTTAATCCTGTAGTTAGCATTTTTTACATGCCTAGTACTAAATTAAAAATCAAAACTCCTTAGTAAATGACTGTACAATTATAACTATGAAAAAATAGAGAATGTTAACAATCCCAAATAGAATTTGTTTTCAACCTCAGATAGACCCTTCTTGATGACTTAGGTGTTTAAAATGTGCTCTTTCTTATCAGTGAGTGTTATTTGGGGAATGAACAATCATTCTAGTATTTTTTAGTAGTATTAATGTAAGAGAAATGTAACTCTAAAATTAGAGAGTGAGAGAGTGTAGAGAGATAGCAAGTGGTGAAAAGATGGCTTATATAAGAAAAATGAGTATCTTTTCCATTGTGATATGAAGATAGAAGAAAAATATGAAAGTTCATACAAATACAGTCATAGGAAATTAAAACAGTTCATATTCATTCCTATTTCTTCTGAAAAAGAACAGATCTTAAAAGTTTGAAGACAGGAGAGAAGGTTTGGTAAATCTGTCACGTGGAATGGGAGCGAGAAGAAAACTCAGAAGAATCACCAAGCAGTGTGTGGCATTAGCACTGCCTTAATCTCCGCTTGGTTTCCAGTATTAAGCACAGAGTAGGAATGTAGTTGGACCAACTTAGATCTGAAGTTTTGCCAGACTGGGCATGGCAGAGGAGTGATGGGGCCAGATGGTCAACCATACTACAAGAGAGTAGTTGAAGTGTGTGTGTGTGTGTGTGTGTGTGTGTGTGTGTGTGTGTGTGTGTGTGTGTGTGTGTGTGTGTGTGTGTGTGGTGTCTGATTCCTTGCAACCCCGTGGACTATAGCATCTGAGCCACTAGGGAAGTAATGAAAGCTAAACTGGTTAGGGGAAGAGCAGTGTTTTCATGAGGAAAGGCATAAATATTACTGGAGAAGATGAAGTAGTCTATGTGGAAAGATTTCAAGATATAGGAGAGGGAAGGGCAGGAGGAAAACAAGTCAAGGAGGTTGTTCTGAGACTAGGTTACACATTAGAATTCTCTGGGGATCTTTGAAAACTACCACTGCCTAGGTCCCATCCTCTGAGATTCGGTTGAATTAGTCCATAGTATAACCTGGCCAATGGGAGCATATTTTGCGGCCAAAGTTGAAAATCTTTGTTTAGAGCCACTTATGAAGAATCTTATAGTTTTTGCAAAGTGGTTGTTACTTTATTTTCAAGACAATAGAGAATCAGCAAAGGTTATAAAAGGACTAGTGTAAATTATTATGCATTTTAGAAAAGTAACTTTTTCCTCAGAGTGACTGACCAATACCAAAGAGAATGATTAGGAGAAAAGGAGACCCGTGGAGAGAATATTTCAGTATTCTGGGCCAGAAAGAATTGAACCAGGGATGAACCAGAAGAATTATAGAGTAGGGGACATTGTTGTGATGCTTCAACATAAGAACTAGTGTATGTGTAAAATCATGGAGCCTGGTCTAAGGTAACTGAAATATTTTTTATTTTGGATAATCTGTTAGCTTTCAATTGCTGCATAACAAATTAACATAGACATAGCTCTTCAAAACATGTATTATCTCACAGTTTCCATGAGTCCGGAGTACAGCCATGGCCTCTCTAAATTCTTTGTTGAAGAGTCTCACCAGACTGTAATCAAGTTGTGAGTTAAGATGTAAGGCTCTGCAGAGGTGTGATTGAGGGAAACTCCTCTTCCAAGCTCCCTTGGAATTGTTGGCAGAATCATCTTCATGTATTATAACCCGCAGAGCTGAGACCCCTGTTTCCTTGCTTGCTGAGAGCCAGGGGCTGTCCCCAGGCCCTAGCAGCTGCCTGTGGTCCTCTGCCCTGTGGCTACCTGTAGGCATTTTATAGCACAGCTATTTGCTTCTTTAAGACCAGTGGAGAATTTTGTTCTACACACACACAAACACACACACACACAGACAAAAGGCCCACTCTTTTAAAGATTTTCACCTGATTAATTCAGGACCCCTCAGAATAATCTTCCTTTGGATTAATTCAAAATTTGGCATACTAGTAATATCTGTGCATTCCCTTCCCTTTTGCCACATATCATAATCTAATCACAGGTCTTGCCCAAATTCAAAGGAAAGAGATTATACAGGTATATACACCTGTATATACAGTATGGTCTTCCCTGGTGGCTCAGACGGTAAAGTGTCTGCCTGCAACATGGGAGACCTGGGTTCAATCCCTGGGTCGGGAAGATCCCCTGGAGAAGGAAATGGCAACCCACTCCAGTACTCTTGCCTGGAAGATTCCATGGTCTGAGGAGCCTGGTAGGCTACAGTCCATGGGATCCCAGAGTTGAACACGACTGAGTGACTTCATGCAGCAGTATACAGAAACCAGATATGGTGCAGTTAATTAAGGTGAGGAATATAAGAAAATTAGAATCTTCTAGGAGAAAACTGGTGACCTCAGCTTTAGACATGTTAAATTTGAGGGTAATAGGGCATCTGATTAGAGTAGATCAGTAGGTGCCATAGAATTTATTGGAGAGATGGAAATTGGGAATACATATTTGGTAATGATCTATAGAGGTGATGGTTAATCAGAGAAAGATTGTAGCAAGAAGTGGGCTGAGGACAGGAATAAGAGCTAGTAAAGCTAGAACATCTACAACTATACCTCAACCCTCACCTCTTGATTCCAGTCCAGCATCTCATGTACAGCCTTCCACTATTCCCCTTTTTTTCTTTCAGTAATATCTTGCCCTTCCTAATCTGTGGTTCAGTCTTTGTCCTCCTCCTACCTTCAAGTCACACCACACAGCAGTGAGAATCAAGATCTTTCTTTGTGAAATCTTTGCAGACCAAAGGCGCTGAGATTGACTATATTATGCTCTCTGTTCCCAGAAGAGGAAGTGTAGATCCAGTGCATGGGGAGATAGTACCATCATTAACCCTGAGCTGCTTCATTTCTTATCAGAAACCAAGACTTTGCACTTTTCCCTTCTTTCTTCCTCAATCCCAAATTTGCCTATGAAGTAAGCAGATGGCACAAATTTGCAATGGAGAAGTAGTCATATATATCTCTCTTGGAAATCTTTTGTATATTGAAACCCCTGAAGCAATATTGTTAAGCAATCTGATCTCTAATAATGGAAACAAAGTAAATTTGATCAGTACATTTTGATCAGACCTTCTTCACTTCTTTTAAATATTTTCCAGGCTATATTCAAGAAGAATGTGTCATTCCTTGCCCATTTGATTGCAAGTTAAGCGACTGGTCAAGTTGGGGATCTTGCAGTTCATCTTGTGGAATTGGAGTGAGAATTCGATCTAAATGGCTGAAAGAAAAACCATACAATGGAGGGCGCCCGTGTCCCAGATTGGATCTCAAGAATCAGGTAAAGTACATGAAGCAAATACAGAGCTGAAAAAGTATCTCCTTTATTATTTCTTGTTGAAATTGAAGTCATTATCTTGTTATAAGTAGCTCATAAAAAGTTATTAGAAGTTCAGACTAGTGGATAAGAGGGTAGAAATTAATATAATAGAATTAGTAATAGAAGCTCTGCCCACTTCTAGGCAATGCCGAGAACAACTTGGTAATATTAGCTATAATGATGTTTACAAAAATGAAATCCAGTTGGTTTTTAAATTATCTTGAAATGCTATTTGATTAATCATATTATAAAAGGTTTGTGTGTATGTGTATGCAATAATATTGGGAGAATGTCAATTACTTTATGGCTATAGATAACAATGAGCGGTCTCATCTGCATACTCCAAAACTGGTGTTCTGTTTTCCCTTTACCTAACTCTTCATCCTAATTTTCTTTGTTCCTAATCTTGTTGGTGTTTTCACAGCTCTTTCTGTCTCTTCTGAGCTATTTTTCTACCTTTTCCCCCTAAATCAAAGCTGTTTTCCTAAATGGAACCTAAGGCACACACTGTCATGTAGATATCAAATAAAATTGCCATCTTAAGCAAAGTTGATTAGAATATTTCATTTAGCTTTGAAATAATGTATAACAGAAACTAAGATTTAATTAAGAATTATGATAGAGAACTCAAATTTCTCCCATGATTGAATACTGTTATTACACATGGACTGATATATACATTTTAATTAATTGAGTAGGTGAAGTACAAGATGACAGTTGTTAATAAGTTCTTTATTCTTAAGTGAAGTGTGCCTTAAACATGGGTCTGCAGATCCTCTATGACTGAAACTTTTAGCAGGATAGCTACACAGGCTTCTATTACTAAGTCTATTTGTTTCTTCCCTCTAATCCCCATTTTGATCAGACTTTCTATAGAGATTGTTTAATGGAAGGGAAATCCAATGTCTAGTTGATTAATATAAATAACATATCTAGTACTACTTCTATTTAGATATCGTTTGTCATTTCAAGACTGACATCTCTAACTGTTTTTGTAAGCTTTTATAAAAGATATATAACTTGCTAAAAATGAAAAATTATTATAATGGCAAAAAATGTTTGTGTTCTAAGACAGGGGAAAGTATTAGGCTAGTCTTGTTTTTTTAAAGTTACGTGGGGTAAAATAATGATCCTGGTTTCTTCCCTCAAAGCAAATATAAAGCATATTGGGGAGAAAACAATTCAGAGGATTGCAAAATCCACACAAATTTTGTCCAAAAAAAGAAAAAAAAAACTTCACAAGTACAACAGTTTGGGGAAGGGAAGGGTGGGATATGATTAATTAAAAACAGGAGGGAAACAACCCAAGTAGGGGGAGTTTGAGGAGAGAAACATCCTCAGTATGAAGAAAGATATGACCCAGGTTGATGATCAGAAAGAGGACTTTGAAATTAATCCTCTGTCTGAAGACTAGTTTACCCTCCCAGGGGATTTTCCAGTCATTTAAAGAAGGAAATAACTGCTAGGCATTTGTAATTATAAATAATGTGTGATAATTCTTTTGTCTCCTCAAAACCATAAAAGAAACTGAAGCCTTTATAAAACTAGTGTTAAACACTAGTTTTAATATGCTACTTTTATGAACTAGAAAATTATCCAGGGAATAAAAGAACTTCATTTGAGTGCAGATCCCAAAACTGTATTCTCACTGTGTGTGTGCAAATGTATCAAAAACTGTCTATCAAATTTGAGAGTATGGATAAGATAAAGTACTTGTATGCCTGTTAGGACTTAAAGGAAACTTGTTCTAAACACTTAACTGATGTTTAAAACTTGTACACTTAAGTAGTACACACTAAAAATTAATCCCATGTTCAAAAATAATTTAGATAAATCCCATATGTGAAAACTAAGCAAAGATGGCTTTGTCTGCAGGAGCTATTTCTAGCTTTTGCACTCAGGAAGGAAGTGGGTAGCATTCCAAAGACATTGGTTTTGATGCTCAGAAGTGAATCCTGAGATTTAGTTATCAGAAATCAAATTTAACATGGCATGTATTCTGATGCAAAGAGGCTTTACGTGTCTATAATATATGTGGTTTAAACTTGAAAAACTTCACCCTAATTCATACTTGATATTTTAACATAATTGATCAAGATAGTAAATAATAAGCCCTCCCTCTCACTTGTAAGTCTATGAATGGCAAGGAAAAATGCCATTGTAAAAAATACTAAACTTAAAGGGAATTGTCACTAGAGGCCTTTCTTTTCTAAAGCATACATCTACTTAAAATTGTATTTGTGGAAAGTTGTCTGTGGATTTCATTATATTTTTGCTCTCATGTATTGCAGACCCCCCTTTGTGTGTGTGTGTGTATGTGTGTGTGTGTTATTTGTTGACGTTATCCACATTTTCTTAATTCATCTGAAAATAAACTGTCAGGAATTTTCATTATTTAAGAAATATTCCCCAGCTTCTATTATTTATGGCAGTTCTTCTATAGAAGAGCTCGCTATTTCTCTAAGCTAGAAATATGATCTAGTAGAGGTACACCCACTGAGGCTGTTTTGTAAAGTTCAATTTTACTACTGGCCTTAGGTTATTGGTCTTCTTTCCAATTGGTTTTTAGGTCTCAATTTATTGTCCTATTTTTGGAACCAAAGTAATACTCTCTCATGTATTCACCCATAAGAAAGAGCTTAAAAAATATAACCAAATTATAGCAGTGAGAAAAGTACATATCTTCGGTACCTGTGCATAAAGAAGATTCAGTATATGACAGATTGAGCCTAACATATAGTTTGTAAAAATCATTGAACTTTCTTGTGTGTGTATTATATATACTTATTATACACACACATATGTGTCCACACACACACATGTACCTTATGTGTGTGTATTATATATACTTATTACACACACATATGTGTCCACACACACACATGTACCTTATGTGTGTGTATTATATATACTTATTACACACACATATGTGTCCACACACACACATGTACCTTATGTGCAAGCTGTGTAAATGTTAGCATACCTACATGTATTTGGTCACTTTCCTCCTTTGTTTCGTTTTAAAACATGGGGTCTTTCTGAGGGCAAGGGCTGCCTTTCTGCATTTGTAACTCCTTCTAGCCCCTGGTACACCATCCAGTGAATTGTCAAATTATATTCATTGGATGCTTTATTTGAAAAGAAGCTTTCTCTCTGGATGAGTGGGTGGCTAGCTCTATAGAAAGAATAAAATATATATTAGAACTCTGGTCTCTTAAGCTGTGATTTGCCATTCAAATTCTCAAAAAAAACTTGAGCTCTTCAGGAAGAAAGAAGAACTCCAAATTGTCCTTAACAGTCATTCACGATTTGCCTGAAAAATCCTGTGTTTGTATCTCCATTGAAATTTAGCTCAGTGATATAAATGAAAGAGTTGATATTATGTACACAAACTCATAAACTGCTCTGAGTCAGTTTGTGAAATCGATATTTATAATCTCTCATAAAAAGCCTCCCTTTTAGACTAAAACTTATCAACATGATAGCTCTTTCTCCAGAAGCACCAAAGTGACAGCTATGCTTTGATGGTTTTCTGCTAAGTGTATTTGTGATGCTAAATAGCTCCAGCATGCAGCTTACCCAAAACTTTCATTTAGCTAGAAAATTTCTAAATAGTTTATTGAATTATCAGGTCAGTTGCCTGATGTCCTTGACTCTACTGTGCAAAATCAAATAAATAATATATTTAAATTTTTTACAATCTATAATGTAGTGAGTGGACTTAAGTGTACTTATACTGTATCTTTTTGCTGTATTTTTTCTTTTGTAATTCTGCTTAAGAGAAGATTAAATTTGAGAACATTAAAGTTCCATTGGGTTGACATTTCCCTTTATGAATTCTTTATACAATTGAAAGCAAAGGAGGGGCAGGAAATTCATGTTGTTTATATGTTGCAAATCTATGTGTTCAGTGCACATGAGCAGAAATCTTACATTGGGATTCATTACCTATACTTTTTAAAAAATCTACCCTATCTATTTAAACACATTTTTGAAAGAGTTTTGATTATGTTTGCATGTGAATGAGAGGATATAAATTAAATGAATGTTTTCTAGAAACAATTTCTTTTTTAAAGGTGAGTCTTTACCCCGAAGAGAAGTGGCCGAAATTTGTAAATGATGAGTATAATTCATTTTATTTTTCATAGCTAGGTAATACTATTTTAAAGAATACTTTCTTTCCAAAGATAAGCAGTTGTATTTTAGCAAGAGCATTTCTCCCTTAGAAGGCAACTTCGGATGAGAAAAGTTTTCCATAGAGAAGTAGCTTATGCTCATTTTAATATTGCTTCATTAATTATTAGTAGCATGTTGGGATATGGAAAGAGGATAACTGTCATTCAATCTAAATGTTTGTTTACCCAGAAAAATATGGCTACATTTAACGCTTAATTTGATTTAGCTGATTTTGGCCTCTTGGTTCCTTTGGACCTGCCCAACTTCCACTCATCCTAACCTAGTCCAAATCATTCTTGGCAAAGTTCTGCTCACTCTGGAATTGGCAGGAGCCCCAAGCCGTAGTGGAGCAAGAAGTCATCTTCTTGAGCATTAATATGGAAAGCCCACACTTATCCATGATCAAGTACATTCAGGTGTACTGTTCTTGCCTAGGGAGGTAGGGGTTGGTGATTGATTACACCTTTGATGAGAATTTGTTGTAATTATGAAACATCATAGGTCACAAAAGTAAGAGATGCAGCATGATTTATTCCTTAGGGTTACTTGGGAGGATTTAATAAAGACAGATACTACTAAAATATTCCACCTCTCCCTGACATAGTAATTATTATAGCAAAGCCCAAGTACATGTCACCCCATCTCATAGGCAGAGTGAAATGATTCCTGAAGGCTGGTGTTCATCCATTCATATCCTTTATGGCTGTCTGCCAACCCAAATGCTGTGCTTTCTACTCGTGACAAACCACTAGCTAAGCTGAGTAGAGCTTGCAGGAGAGGCAATCTTTCATTTTTGTTCTTGCCCTGTGGTCATTTCTAAACAAAAAAAAGAAAAACTCATTTTTTCCTTCTCAAGAGCTTCCTCTCCCCACTACACTTGCATCTACATATACCCTACTGTTGATCATTCCAGAAGGACTGCCCCTCAGACTTGTTGAAATCTTAAGCAACTTTGATCTTATTTCGTGAGAACTGCCAGTGTCACTCATGAGAAGCAATTGTCCTCTACATGTTGTCCACTCTCTTGCATTTTATTGTGTTTTTTAATACTGGGCATTGCCGCTCTGCACATACTCAAACTCATTTTTAGTTTTTAATGCAAGAGATTCCTATATGTACCTCTAGATAGTTCTCTACTCAGTTGGCTTGGCAAATTTCCCTAATGCTGTTGCTGGGCAGAGTTTCCAGGATTGGCGGGAGATAGTTATAAAATTGTGAAATGGGAAAATTTTGTCTTTGGAACCCTTTCCAATGTGCTGTTATACCTCATATTATTCCTAGTCCCTTAACTCCTGAAGTTCTGAAACATTATATTAGGTAATATTAGCCTCACATTGGAGAAAGCAATGGCAACGCACTCCAGTACTCTTGCCTGGAGAATCCCAGGGACAGAGGAGCCTGGTGGGCTGCTGTCTATGGGGTCGCACAGAGTCGGACATGCCTGAAGCAACTTAGCAGCAGCAGCCTCACATCACCTGTATTGGAAATTTTGCAAAACTATCTTCTTAACCAAGTACTTAGGTAGAAGTGCTTAGGTACTTTTCTAGAAAAAAGTATTGGCAGAATCTACTTTTCAGATCTTTCCTGAATCATCCTACCTTTTAAGTTTTAAATGCAAATTGAAAACTTCCCTCCTCCTGTCATGCATCTGATTTGAAGAGCTGACCCATTAGAAAAGACTCTGATGCTGGGAAAAACTGAAGGCAGGAGGAGAAGGGGACAGCAGAGTACAAGGTGATTCAGTGGCATCACTGACTCAATGGACACGAGTTTGAGCGAGCTCCAGGAGATGATGAAGGACAGGGAAGCCTGGCATGCTGCAGTCCATGGGTCTCAAAGAGTCAGACATGACTGAGCAATTGAACCGCAAAAACAACATGACTGAAGAGTCAAGATAAAAATAGTCTCTCTGAGAAGCTTATCTAAATCTTTTGGAATATAGAGTTTGCTTCATAACCTTTACTGATCATGAGAGTAGAAAAATCACCATGGGTGGAGGAAAAGTTGGTATAAAACAGTTTCCCAGACCCCTACTCTGCAAACTGTGGTCAGCACAAGAGTAAGTTCCAGAAGGCGTATTCGTTAACAAAGCTTTGTCTTTGCTCCTTTTTCTGATCAGACACATTGATGACGACTGCTGAATTGAGAATCTTGTCACTGAGGTGATAATTTTTTGCTGAAGTCAGCTCTGGAAAAGATTTTCCCTGCAGTTGACTTAGCATGCCCTTTCTAATATCAACAGTGAACACAACCACTAGTTCTTTTCTACTCCACGCAAATTTGGGAGTATTCTCCCATTTCATAGAGAAATAGACTAGGGCTTAGAGGGGATGCAGAGAAGGCAATGGCAGCCCATTCCAGCACTCTTGCCTGGAAAACCCCATGGACAGAGGGGCCTGGTAGGCTGCAGTCCATGGGGTCACTAAGAGTTGGACATGACTGACAGATTTCACTTTCACTTTTCACTTTCACGCATTGGAGAAGAACATGGCAACCCACTCCAGTGTTCTTGCCTGGAGAATCCCAGGGATGGGGGAGCCTGGTGGGCTGCCGTCTATGGGGCCGCACAGAGTCAGACACAAGCGAAGTGACTTAGCAGCAGCAGCAGTAGAGGGGATGATTACTTGCTCAGGTTGACCCACTGATGTGTGAGGTGAACGTGATAACCACTACACTATAGAAACGATGTGTATAAGGGGTTAAAAGTCATTCAGGTCTGAGGTCAAGTGCTACCCTGCCCCATTCTAGCTGTGAGAACATGAAAAAATTATTTAACCTTATTAAATCTCAGTAAGGTTACTTAACCTTACTGAGTTTCACTTTCATAGTTTGCCAGATGAGTATAACAATAACAGCTGCCTTTTAAGATTATTGTGTTAATTAATATAAAATGAAAATATACATAAAATTCCTGTTATGTTGTTTGGCAAAGACTTAAGTACTTGATAAATTTTAGGATTTTTTTTTCTTGGTCTCTGACACATAATTTCTGTTTCCAGTTCAGTTTTTTTCCACCTATATTATTTAATATTGCATTTTTTCCTAGTGGGAAAAAGGGATGTAACTTATTACATATTTGTAACTAATCTCCTACGAATTTGAGGTTCTTTGGATCTTTATTTATATAAACGTTATTAAGGCGTGTAACACAAAGATAAACAAATCAATGTGAGTAGAGCTCCATGACTTTTCACAAAGTGAATCTTCTCATTCAGTTACCACCCACATCAAAAAGTAATACTTTATCAAACAGGATAAATTAGTTTTATAATTTTTAAAGAAACTTTACATAATGGATTCTGTACTATGTACTCTTTTTCTGTTTGCCTTTTTCTCTTCTGCATATTTGTGAGATTTGTCCATGTTGTGATGGATAGCAGTAATTTTGTTCATTTCCAGCTTTATGTAGTGTCCTTGTGTGTATTCCCATTATTAGATTGTATACCACATTTTAATCTGTTTTCATTAATGGATGGACATTTGGATTATTTCCAATTTAGGGTTACTATAAAGAACATTGTTGCAACCTTTCTTGCACATGTCTTTGGTGCTCACATGTGTGTGTTTCTATTGGGCACAGACCTAAAAGTAGAATTCCTAGGTCACATGCTATGCACATATACAACTTTAGTTAGATAATTGGCACTTCATTTTAACTTATATACTGCCACAGATCATTCTGAATATAGGTAGCACATAATTCTAGATAATAACTTGAAATATAACCTGTCTGACATCATGTAAAGGGTGTGAAAGCCATATGGATGTATTAAGTATTTATCTCATTATCTTCCATGTCACAGCACATCAGTGATTGCTGTCTCCTACCACATATACATCTCTTCCCAAAGAGAACAAATGTGTCAGCACTGCCTTCTTGCTGCCATACCCATCATGCTTCCTCTGCTTCTTTCTTGTTATCTTCAGGACAAAACACAAACTATATGATAAAGTTTATAAGACATTTCATGATCTTGCCCCAACCATGTTCTATGAGCCCAGAGTCATGGTGAAATCAGCAAGGCCCTCAGGCCAGGGAAGCTGATGATGAGTCAAGAGGAAGGGGTCACTTCTGTCTTTCTATCCACTCATCAGTGCTCATAAAGAGTGAGAATTTAACATTCTCAAGATGATCCTATAAATCAGTTGATTGGTATCTACTATAATCTCTTTTAACAGACACTGCCTTTCAATTGCGAATTACCAAACATTCTTAATAAAATTAGATTGCCTGTATCACCTTTACCCTAGAACTACTTATCAGATCCCTCTATGTTGGATTAAAATCAAGCTTTGCTCCCATTTATTTGGTTGGCCAAAAAGTTCGTTTGGGCTTTTCTGTAAGATGTTACAGAAAACCTCCAATGAACTTTTTGGCCGAACAATAAAGAAAGATTGCCCAAGGCAAACTGGAGTCGTTTCCTTCCCTGAAGAGGAATATTTCTCTTTGATGACAAGACAAGGGTCACCTGTGCTGAAAGCAAGTATGAAACCAATTGTAAAGTCTACCTCCACAGGGTGGCCCTGGACAGCAGAAGTGTTGTCCACTGTCAGCTTCCACGCTAACAGACACCAATCTTGTCATCCTTAGAACTGAAGATAAATTAGTATGAATAGCAGTCTCAGGCAAGAGCTGAGAACTGAACCAACTCTCCAATGCTCTGTATATCAAATAGGGGCCAGCAGGGGCCATGCGTCATAAACTAGGATGGCAGCAACACAGTGTGAAAATTGCTGTTTCTTTTCTGCATCTTTAAAACAAGGAAAAACAACTATATTGAAGCCATTGTAGGTTCAAAATTTTAAATGTTTATTTGAAAGGACACTTGATACTAGCCTAAATGTATTTTTCTGCTTTTAAATCTTTGCTCAAATTTATCTTCTAAATATAACCTACCTTAGCATGTATTTTGACTTACAATGGGATTGTGCCCAGATACACACACTGAGAGTTGAAAACATCTAAAGTTGAAAATGCATTTAATTCGTTTAACCTGTCAAACATCATCGATTAGCCTCATCTACTTTAAAAGTGCTCAGAACAAGTACTTACATTAGCCTACAGCATTTTTTAATGAAGTGTTGAATATCTTATGTAGTTTACTGAATTCTATGATGAAAGAGGGGAAAAATACCAGAATCATTGTCTGTGTCAGAATGGTTGTGATTGTGTTGGATGTTTATCCGTGTGATCCCTTGGTTGACGGGGACTGCTGCCCCCTGACCCTGCCCAGCACCATAAGAAAGTATGTACCATGTATTGCTAGCCCCTGGCTTCCCCAGTGGCTCAAGCAGTAAAGAATATTCCTGCAATACAGGAGACACAGGTTCAATCCCTGGGTCAGGGAGATGCCCTGGAGGAGGAAATGACAGCCCACTCCAGTACTCTTGCTGGGAAATCCCATGGAAAGAGGCGGCTGGTGGGCTACAGTCCACGGGGGTTGCAAAGAGTCAGACACGACTGAGTATACAAGCAAGCAAACCCAGGAAAAGGTCAAAGTTCAAAATTTGAAGTATGATTTCTTCTGAGTGCATATTGCTTGTGCACCATTGTAAAGTAAAAAATTCCCAAGTTGGGGACCCTCTGCGCTCTATTCTGCCTCCCCCACCATCCTCACGTCTCCCATTCACATTTACTTGACTCGTTTCCCCTACTAGTTGGTTTCCTTATTTATTCTTTATTTTTCAGCTGTCTCTTCACACCATCCCCAAAACAGATATACTGCCCAGTTTTCGATGAACACCTTGAGAGCTGATGACAGTGCTGTGTTAGGTTGGATTCTCCCAGAAGCAGAGCCTGAGAGAGGATTTGTAAACAAAAATTGTGTTTATCAAGTGCAGGTCACACCATTAGAGTAAAATAAGTGCTACAAGGAAGGGAAGAAACAATATGGTACCCGTATAATAAAGCCAGGTACATGGTGGCCACTGAAGCCTAAACTTGTGGGGAACTCTGAGGGACTATGCAAAATCCATGCCCAGGTTTGATCAGACCTGAAAGACCAGGAAGCTGGGGTATTCATATGGAAATTTCTGAGAGTGCTTCACTAAGAAGAATGTTCAGTCTATGCCTTTCAGGTTAAGTATGGGCATTCTTCTGTTTTGGAAAAAGCTCATAGGCTTCTCTGATGGCTCAGACAGTAAAGAATTTGCCTGCAATGTGGGAGACTTGGGTTCAATCCCTGGGTTGGGAGG
Organism: Muntiacus reevesi; assembly: GCF_963930625.1. Taxonomy (NCBI): domain Eukaryota; kingdom Metazoa; phylum Chordata; class Mammalia; order Artiodactyla; family Cervidae; genus Muntiacus; species Muntiacus reevesi. Next base: position 212,676,545 of record NC_089251.1, read on the forward strand.
AACCTCTGGAGGAGGGCGTGGTAACCCACTCCAGTATTCTTGCCTGGAGAATCCCCATGAACAGAGGAGCCTGGCAGACTGCAGTCCATGGGGTCACAAAGAGTTGGACACTACTGAGCGACTGAACACACACATAGGCACTGAGATCCAGATACTGGCAGTTGGAATTTGGCCTGGGTGCAGTGAAAAGTTGCTCTTTTTGGTGTTATCCCTCTGTGATTTTAAAGTAGTAAGGTGCATTGAAGTTGCTTTGTTAATATATTTTTTACTGGGGTTTGTATGTTGTTTGTGTAATTCATGTCATAACCAAAAGTTCACTTTTTTCCAATAAAAGTACACTTTACTACAGCCCAGTGGCCAGATGAATGTGTATTTTGAGTGGTTTGCATTTGGAGTAAACATAGATTTATCATCACCTGGCTGTGCAGTCTGATTTGGTCTATCTGAAACTGATCCCATGCTCTTTGTGGATGCTGGACCAAAGCGATGGGAAAGAGGAACTCGGTACAGAGAGAAAAACATGTCCCTATTCATGAGCTGCTGCTGCTTCTGCTAAGTCGCTTCAGTCATGTCCGACTCTGTGCGACCCCATAGACAGCAGCCCACCAGGCTCCCCCGTCCCTGGGATTCTCCAGGCAAGAACATTGGAGTGGGTTGCCATTTCCTTCTCCAATGCATGAAAGTGAAAAATGAAAGTGAAGTCGCTCAGTCATGTCTGACTCTTAGTGACCCCATGGACTGCAGCCCACCAGGCTCCTCCATCCATGAGATTTTCCAGGCAAGAGTACTGGAGTGGGGTGCCATTGCCTTCTCCAAAAACATGTCCCTATTCATGAGCTAGAAAGATAATTTAAATGGCTTCAGAAACATCTTCCATATATCCTTCTCTTCTCCTTCTGGTGCCTCAGTTCAGTTCAGTCGCTCAGTCATGTCCGACTCTGTGGCCTCATGGAGTGCAGCACGTCAGGCTTCCCTCTCATCACCAACTCCTGGAACTTACTCAGACTCATGTCCATCAAGTTGGTGATGCCTACAGTGTATTATATCCCTACACCTATTTAGGTGCGTACAGGGTAACTATATCCCTTTCTCTATGGCTGCTACCAAGTTTTGTTGGGCTGAAAATAGCTCTAAGAGAAGGTCAAGTAGGTAGGATGTGAGGCTCTTAGGCAGCATTCTCCATGCCTGAGAAAAGAGTGTCTGACTGAAGAGTACTAAGAAATTCCAGGACAATCATATATGAGAATAGCTCGTTAGAAAGAAACCTGAAAATATCTGGTCTCCTACTTCTCCTTGTAATTATAGGTTTGGAGTGGTATGATAAGAAGGTAGATATATTTTGCTTTGTACTACTCAACAAATATCACATGTGAATTCTCATGCTGTATAATTAGGGACATTGGGAAGAGACATATAAACTTGTGATGTGGCAGGTGCAATCATGTAAGTGCATGATGTGGACAGGGACTTCTAAGCAATAGTAATTTATTAATGAGCCATGGTAGCTTTCAAAAACAAAAGAGATAAAAATAAAATTAGGGTAATTATAAATACTTTGGAAGAAAACTTTAATTCTCTGCACCTGTGCCGTTATTCATTCATTCAGCATATGCGTCTCTAGAATGACAAGCCAGGAGGAGTTTGCTATTCTGCTATTCAGTCCCTCAGTCATCTCTGACTCCTTTGCGACTTCATGGACTGTAGCCCACCAGGCTCCTCTATCCATGGGATTTCCCAGGCAGGAATACTGGAGTGAGTTGCCATTTCCTCTTCCAATTTCTACTCTATTGTGCCACAAGTCTCCACTGGGAGCTTGCGTTCCTGGAAATTCAAGAGAGAGGCTGAATGGGTTGAAAATATAGATGGTCAGACCATAGATGCTTTCCATTTTGAAAAATACATAAAACCAACATGGATTCAATCAGAAGAATTTCCTGCTTCTCCTCTGTATTAGGATGCTTTGCAGCTAACCAAAGCTTCCATCCAAACTGGCTGAAACAATAAGGAAATGCATTACTTCATATAACAAGAAACCCAGCGGTCTTGTGGGCTCCAGGGTTGATTGTTTCTGTGGCTCAGCAATGCCATCAAGGGCATAGTGTTTTTTTTCAGTTTCTCTGCTTTTTCATCATCAGTGTTGACATGAAGTCAGCTGAAGAATGAAAGATAAACCTCAGGATGACAGCACAATCAGCAGTGTCAGGCATAGCCTCCTGATGCAACAATGACTAGAAGAATAAGAATTCTCTCTAGAGAATCTTAAAACCAGTAAAGTTTTCCAGAGCCTCCTTCACTCCCCTAAAGGACTATAAGTCACATCTCAGTCATTGAAGTTGGATATTGACAGAGCTTGCTAAAATTCAGACTCTGATTCAGTTGGTCTGGTTGCTATTGTCGTTTTAGTCGCTCAGTCATGTCCAACTCTTTTGCAACGCCACGGACTGTAGCCTGCCAGGCTCCTCTGTCCATGGGATTTCCCAGGCAAGAATACTGGAGTGAGTAGCCATTCCCTCCTCCAGGGGATCTTCCTGACCCAAGGATAGAACCTGCATTGCAAGAGGATTCTTTACCCCTGAACTACCAGGCAAGGCCAGTAGGTCTGTGGGGAAGGGAAAAAAGGCTGTAATTTTAACAGGATCCCAGGTGGTGGCAGCCCTTTTTTGGGCTGTTTATCAGTAATTTAAAGTCATGTTGGAATTATGCACATAACGGGAAGAGTTCAAAAGAACTCTAATGAAGGAAACCAAGGGCAATATCTTCTTTATATTCCTGCAGAACATTCCAATCCAAGTAAACCTTCTATAGACTATTCAATGTTGCAACACCATTTGGTAATGAGAGTGACAATAGCAGATGGTAAGAGTAAGTAGAGCTGAATATCATTTTGTATGAGGTGAAATAAGAGCCCATATTTATAGAACAGAAATCTCAGTGAAAGTGTTCATTTAAAGAGATTTATATATTTAGATTGAGATATATAGCTGTTTTAAAACATTTTAACAGGCCCTGAGGGATGATACATTCAGAATAGGTACAGGTAGTATCTTAGAAAATGCAAAACAATGAGACATCAGACACTTAGAGTGTGGTTTAATTTGTGCATATCCATGTAGTTATTTGTAATCTTTTTTGTTTGTCTATCTGTCCCATTTCATCCTGAGACTTTTGGCTTCTGCAAAGTAGATATTGTTTTCTATTGCCATCATAATTGTTCCAAGACTGAGCACTCAAAACAGTGTCACTAAATTCCATGTGCTCTCCTAACAACAAAAAGGAAAACAAGGAAAGAAAAATATTTTAGAAGCAAATGGATGTTTTATATGTGTATAGAATATTTTATTTTTATTTTTGGCTGCATCAGGCCTTAGTTGCCGCAGGAGGGCAGTTCATTGTGGTGCGTGGGCTGCTCTCTCGTCGTTGCAGCATGCGGGCTCTCAGTTGTGGAGCAAGGACTCAGGAATTGGCCCAGGGCACTTGGAATCTTAGTTCCTCAGTCAGGAATCGAACCCACATCCCCTGATTGTAAGGCAGATTCTTAACCACTGGACCACACAGGGAAGTCCCTGTGTGTAGAATTTCTGACATGGTGAAAGTGTAACACCCCTTGCTTTGAATAAATTATGAGTCATTGGAGGGTAGGCTAACTGCAGTAGACTTGGTGTTTGTTTCCACCCAGTGTATATATTTTGATCTCTGATTCCTAATGGGATAGAGCATTTGGAGATGGGGCTTTGGAAGGTGGTTAGGTCGTAAGGGTGGAGCGCTCTTTAATGGAATTTGTGCACTTATAAAAATTATCTTGGGAGCTCCCTAGACCCTTTATCCAAGTGAGCAAGCAGAAAAGATGTCTGTCTGTGGACCAGGAGGTGGGCTTCTCCAGACACTGAACTTGTTACCACCTTGATCTTGGACTCTTAGCCACCAAAACTGTGAGAAATAAATCTCTGCTGTTTAGAAGTCACCCAGCCTATGGTATACAGCCCAAACTAAGATAGTGGTGCATGTATATTTAGATACTTTATGTTCAGATTCCATTTTTAGTCTTACGTTTACTGCCCTTATGGCTTCTTTATGGCCTTTGAGTTTATCACTCAGAAGTAGCAACTAGACAAATAGAAGCAATCCCTGAGCTCTAGAGTAAGAAGCGAAGTTTAGTGAGTCATTTTGCTCTATCAGTATGATTCATTCTTCTCTTTTTGGTTAAAAGAAATTGCAAAAACTGAATTGCCAACTGTGTCTACTTTTTAAAAAATGGTAATTTTTCTACATGTAGTGACTGAAGAAATGTCTATATGAATGACCAATTCAGTAAAGTACAAGAAAGAGAATCCACAAACATGGAACATTTGGTGACCTGAATATATACCTATCTGCATTCTACCTTTTTTTCTCCTTGTAATTATAGGCATTGGAATTAAAACTCTCCATGTCTAGGAAACCGAACCAGAAAGATAATTGAGTTAAAATTCTGAATAATTCTGGGGAAACAATTGGTCAAGTTAGCTATTTAATGTTAAATAAGAATAGCAAAGAACTAAGAGGAACTGAAACAGCTTTGGAATGTAAAAGTGAAATATGCACATCTTGAACTCAATATATGATAGTCTTTGCATGAATTATTGCCTGTCATTTGAAATGCACATTAATCAAAACTATAGAAAAATCTGTTCTGGCTTATTACTTAATTAAAAGTAAGTTATGAGCATTTTCAATCTTTATGTAATTTATATCATTTGCAAGTCATGAATTTCCCATGATTCTGTTGGCCTTAATCAGAAGAAAAAAATAAATAAAACTATTGCTGTACTTAAGTACAATCTCTGTACTTTTTTTTTTTCTACTTTCTAGCAGATGCTACACAAGCTATCACAGCTGGTGAAAATTGATATTCAAAAGAATAAAACATGGCAGTGAAAAAGATTAATTTTCTGTACTTAATGCCCTTGATTCTTGAAAACTTTAAATTTTCTTCACCGCCAGACCAGTGGTTTCATTGTCTGGTTGGCAGTGGGCAGATGATAATGTTCTGCTCTATTTTACTTTATGATGAACCAAAGAGAACCGGTTGTTTTTCTAATGAGTTTGTAAGAGATGCTTCAGTGCTGACACGTGAGCTGCATCCCTTGGACTGCCATGATGGGGAAGTGAAAAGCAGTTTTAACAACTTGCTAAAATTATCACCATTAGAGTGAAAGAAGCACTAAAATATATATACCAGATGTTTAAAATGGTTAGATTTGGGAGAAAACATACAATTAATTTACATTTTAGTGCTAAATACAAATTTTAATTTATTCTGATTAACTACTTTATAGCCCATCTAGCATACCATTTGAAGGAGTTATGGAAAGGCTATAAACGAAGTCATAATCAAGAGATGACACTTTATTGGCATAGAGGCAGAAGAGTTTTTGCTCAGAAGGGTTCAGGTTTCACTTGCCCAGAATCTGTTATTGAATAACAGACTTGGAATCAATATGGAAAGCAGATTAATACACTTAATTACAATTTGTGCCAAAGTTTAAAACTTCCACAGACCAGGTAAATTGTTCTAACCTACGTGCACATACTTTAACCTTGCCATAGTCAAGTCACCATGCAAAAGCATAAAGAGAGTTCTTGATAAGACTTATTACAGAGTGGAATGGTTAGGTGAGAATTGATGGTTGAACTCCAAAGCTTTCTCATAGATGAAAACTCATTTTAAAATATGAATGCTGTTGAGAGAATGTGTTCAGTAGTCCTAATATAATGCCTGGCTTTGTATGAGGCATTCTCTAAGTACTATCTATTTCCATCATCATTAATCATGAGTCTGGTAAGGATTCTGGGAGGAGGCTTTTGGAAACTTTCTTCAAGCCCAGATATTATAATGTCGTGGTCCGTTGGCAAGCTCTAGATGTCAAAGTGTTCTTTGTACTGTTCAGGGTTTGCTACCAGATGTTAATACTTTTGATTAGTTGTCAAGTTTTAAAAAATGGAAAAACTTGCATTAAAATTTTGGATTTCTAAAATCTTTGGAAACATCAGAAACTCTGACCAACTTTCTGAATCTGAGACTACCTGTCCTCTTTAGACAGAATGTATTAGCATAATGCCTACCTTCCTTCTCTCTGCCCACAGAGGTCTCCTATGCCTAGGCCAATACCCAGGTTCATCCCTAAGTATCTGTGAGCCAGGGAGAGAGAGCACAAAAAGATATCCACATTTCCTCCATTTCCATAATTAAGTTACATACTAAGGTGAAAAGAGTTCCTATGAAATACATTTTTTGTTGTTGTTGTTTTTAATCATCCTACCTTACCAAATGGGCTTCCCATGTGGCTCAGCTGGTAAAGAATACACCTGCAATGCAGGAGACCTGGGTTCAATCCTTGGGTTGGGAAGATCCCCTGGAGAAGGGTAAGGCTACTCACTCCAATATTCTGGCCTGGAGAATTCCATGGACTGTATAGTCCATGGGGTCGCAGAGTAGGACACTATTGAGTGATGTTCAGTATACCTTCCGTTATAACCGAGAAGGCTAAATTCAGATTTGAGGTTCTCAAAATTCTGTTGTGGAATGTGATGCCATTGGGAGATCCAGTTTTCAGCCTGTGGTTTATGCTTCCACTCTGGCATCTTCAGCTCTGTCCAGACACCCTCGTCTATTTACACAAGATCTGTCCTCTGCAGACAGACACCGTGGTCCCAGTCTTCAGGCCTAGGGACACTCATATGGGGAGAGGGTTGCAGCCTCACTCCGTAGTTTTCAAATGGAGATTATTTTACTCATTTATGTCATATGCCTTGTAATTTGTTTGCAGGTGTGTGAGTTTGAAGCGCTTGGTTTAGTCACCTTCCTCCTACCTGAATTGCAATTTCTCATTTACGGTACTTAGTGGCTTCTGGAGTGGAATGTTAGTCAGTCGTTTCAGACTCTTTGTGACTCCATGGACTGTAGCCTGCCAGTCTCCTCTGTCCATGAAATTCTCCAGGCAAGAAAACTCAAGTGGGATGCCATTCCCTTCTCCAGATCTTCCTGACCCCCAGATTTCCAGCGTTGCAGGCAGATTCTTTACTGAGTTACAGGAAAGTCCCTTAGTGGCTGCTAGTAAATATTAATTATTTGCCACAATGCCAGAATGTAAGAAGGAAATTAGGGGATTTTCATCTAAAAAACATTTTAGGAAGTACTCTTAAACCAGTGGTTCTAGGAACATTTAGACTCTCAAAAAGGCAAGAGGATCTCAAAGAGATTTTGTTCATATGGGTTGTATCTACTTACGTTTACTGTTCTCTAAATTTAAGATACTTGAAAAATTATTAATTTATTTTAAAATACTAAATATTAATTAAAATGAAGTTTCTTACGTGCTAACATTAATAATACTTTTATTAAAAATAACTATTTCAAAGTAAATAGTTTTAAAAAGAGGCATTGTTTTTACTTTTTACAAATTTCTTTGATAACTGGCATCACAGAAGTTAGCTGAATTCTCAGTCTGTCTCTGCATTCAGCGTTTGTAATAGAATGCTTTAGTGAAGTAGATGAAGAAATTCCAGACTTACACAAATACAAAGATAGAAAAAGGGAAAGTACTTCAGTAGGCCTTTTTTAGGTAACTTTCTTATAATATTTTTATTGGACTATAGTTGAATTACAATGTTGTGTTTAAAGTGTACAGAAAAGTGAATCAGATATACATATAGCCAGTCTTTTTAGATTCTGTCCCTTATAGATCTTTATAGAGTATTGAGTAGATTTCCCTGTGCTATACAGTAGGTCCTTATTAGCTATTTATTTTATATATAGTAGTGTATGTATATCATCCTAGTCTCCCGATTTATCCCACCTCCCCCCGACCCCGCTGCACCCCTGCCCAGGCTTATCCACTGGTAAACTTAAGTTTACTTTCTACATTTGTGACTCTGCCTCAGTTTTGTAAGTTCATTTGTACTCTTTTTTAAAGATTGCACATATAAGCAATATCATATGATATCTGCCTTACTTCATTCAGTGTAAAAATCTCTAGGTCCATCCACGTTGCTGCAAATGGAATTATTTCATTGTTTTCAAGGCTGAGTAATTATTCTATCATATATATGTACCACATCTTCCTTGTCCTTTCCTCTGTTGATATACATTTATATTGCTTCTATGTCTTGGCTGTTGTAAATAGAGCTTCAGTGAACATTGGAGTGTATATATCTTTTCTAATTATGGTTACGGATATATGCCCAGGAGTGGGATTGCTGGGTCATATGGTAGTTCTAATTTTAGTTTTTTAAGGAACCTGTTCTTTTAAGGAACCATACTGTTCCTTTAAGGAACTGTTCTTTTAAGGAACCATACTGTTCTGCATAGTGGCTGTACCAATTTGCATTCCCACCAACAGTGAAGAAAGGTTCCCTTTTCTTGACACCCTCTCCAGCATTTATTCTTTGTAGATTTTTTGATGGTGGCCATTCTGCCCAGTGCAAATTGATACCTCATTATAGTTTTGACTGGATTTCTCTGATCATCTTTTCATATGCTTTTTGGCCATCTATATGTCTTCTTTGGAAAATGTCCATTTAGATCTTCCACCCATTTTTTGAATGGATGATTTTGTTTTTTATTGAGCTGCATGAGCTGTTTGTGTATTTTGGAGATTAACCCCTTGTCGGTTGCTTCTTTGGAAATACTTTCTCCTATTCTGAGGGTAGTCTTTTCACTTTGTGTTTTCCGCAACCCACTCCAGTATTCTTGCGGAGAGAATCCCGTGGACAGGAGCCTGGTGGGCTGCAGTCCACAGAGTCACACAGAGTCGGACACGACTGAAGTGACTTAGCATGCATGCATTACTGCGCAAGAGCTTTTCAGTTTAGTTAGATCCCATATGTTTGTTTTTGTTTTAATTGTCATTAGGAGGTGGATCAAACAAGATCTTGCTGCAATTTATGGCAGAGTTTTCTGTCTGTATCTTGCTGCAATTTATGGCAGAGTTTTCTGTCTGTATCTTGCTGCAATTTATGGCAAAGAGTTTTCTGTCTATGCTTTCTTCTAAAAGTTTTATAGTGTCCAGCCTTACAGCTAGGTCTTTAATCCCTTTTTAGTTTATTTTTGTTTATGGTACTAGGGCATGTTCTAATTTCATTCTTTGAACTTTTTTACTTACCTAAAATGGTAACTTCGGATAGTGTTTGGTACTGTAAGCAAACTCAGCAGGTGGTGATTTTTTCAAAGTTTAGTTGCAGTGTGAAATCTGAAATCTCAACAATCCACTTTCCCTACACTGTTACATTAAAATACATTGGACTATCTGGCACTCTGAATAAGTCTTTAATCCATGCATGATTTTGTAAGCTCTTGCATTGGTCATTTGGAATACATTTGTCTATTGAGTTCTACTGAAGTGTTGACCTATTTCACTACATAGTATCAAAAATTCCTATTTATTCATATCACCATTGATCTTATCACAAAAGTCGTTATGTATTGAGAAGCTCCCAAGCTTATGATGACAGAATCATGTTTTCCAAAATTTTAGTTTTCGCTTAACAGCTTGAATTTTATCATTGCAAACAAATACACTTAGTTGTTTTACTTAAAATGATGGACTCACTTCATTTTTTGAGAAACTGTCTGCTAAATATTTAAGTCTCTATAACCAGTTTGTCTGCAAAATGTTCTTTTTAAGTAAAGTATTGTTTCATGATCAAAGGAGCTCGTCCAGCCTGTACTTCAATTGCACAATATCTTTTCTTGACAGACCCATCAGACTTCTGTATGCAGAGTGCTTCATGAATACTTGAAAATTAGGCAGAATATTATAATGATGTGTAATTAGAGTGTAGTGGTAAGGAATACAATGATAATTAGTATAGTTTTGTGCCACTCCTTGGTATATTTAGGGACCACTGTTTTTACACACCATTGCTTTTGAATTGCTACAAATGTGTTGAGTTAAAAAAATGACATCTCTATTATTATGAAAATAATTGTGATCTTTAGACCCTCTGGAATGTGTCAAGCACTCCCTAGCTGTCCACAAACCATGCTTTGAAAACTACTACCTTAAAAGTAGAAGAGTGAGTGTAGAACCCTTTGAAAGGAGAGAGAAGAAATACTGCGTTTTCTACTTAGATTTCCCTTTTAGTCATTAAAAAAATCCATTATAAAACCGTTCAAGGTTTGTTGTTGTTTTCGTTGTTGTTTTAAGAATACTGCTTAACCACTTTTTCCAAGACATGACAATTCTTATGCTCCTCACTTTCAGAAAACCATTTTCACTCATAACTAAAATCCTCCCATTTGACTTTTCTTTGGGTAAGTACATAGTCTTCCGATGTCATTTATAATTCCTCTCTGCAAATACTGCTGTCAAGTTACTCCTCCTTTTTTTTTTTTTTTTTGGTAATTTTCAACTTTTTAAAAACTTTTATAAGTCTTCAATTAGTCTTTCCCCTTGGATTCTTTTCATTTTATTCCCAGTCTCATTTAAGTCATCAGACCTGAAAGGTAGCAGTGGGATGGTTACGGGTTTTACTTGTCAAAGTCTACAGGCTTTTTTCTCTTTTTTCCCCCCTTAGCTTTACCAGTGCCACTTTCTTTCTGCATTCTCCCAAAATAGAGACTTTATATAAAGTCAGCTGAACTTGAAGAACCATTCCTTTATAGACTCCTCTAGTATTGGTGTTAGTTCAAAACTCTGATCAAATGGCAGATACCTTAGGTTGTTAAGATTTTTAAAGAGCTAATAGTACTTTCTTGGCCCATCTTTTGATTTGCTCTAATTAACCTCTCTTCAGTGTTTTAGGACATAGCTGAAAGGGCCTGGGCATTGGATTCTGGTAAACATATCTTAAAATTGATAGTCATTTATTTATTATTTGATTTCTAGCAAGATTAAACTTTCAGCATCCCAATATCCTGATCACAAATGGTGATGATGGTATTTATATTATTAGTACATAAAAATAGTACACAGATGCCGCAGTCTGTGACTAGATTAATCTTCAATAAGTGGTAGCTGCGATTGTTAATGTCAATAAATTATTCTGAGCGTTATATTCCATTTCTATTCACTTTTTGTCTTATTTCTGTAATTTTACAATTCTGTCCAAGCATAAGTCTCACCAGGATGGGGTGTTCTTTTTTCCAGGGACTCTAAGAAAAAAAGAAACTTTTCAGAAAGACCAGTGTCCTCAGTGTACTTGAGTGATGTCATTTATTCTCTTTATTTATTTCTACATAAGGAGTCTTTGTCATATATATTTTGATATACACTCAATATTAAATTCTTTGAACTTTTCACTTTTGAAGTACTTTTAGAATGTTCTTTAACATTTGGGGTAAGAATATAGGATTAGACTACCATTTGTGATTCTAAAGACAATATGCTCAGGATATTCTTTTATCAGCAATTTAAAAATCATAGCTATTGTCTCCACATTTACAAAAAGTCTGTGTCCGTGCTTCTTACAGAGTTTTCAGACACTCATTTTGATTTATAGTATATTACACTCATTTAAAATACCAATGTTATATTTATCATAGTGCTCATGTAGTTCTCATCAAATTCTGCAATTCAACCAAAAAAACTAGCTCTAAGTATTAGATTTTTTTCATTAACTTTACAGGTAGAGTATTCTACATACTTAGCAATTACTCTGAAGTTCTATGTTTATTGAGAAAAGATGAAAAGCTTCACTTTTGATTAAGCTAAATTGTATGTTTCAAGAACTTTCTAATTAATTATATTTCAAATAGAGATTTTCATTAGTGTTCAGAAGAGGTTACATTTAAGTGTGTTAATAAATTAACAAGATTAAAATTTTAACCATGTGAAGGAATGCGGGAAGAGCCTGGATTTTTAAAAAGAGTACTTTGTGAAGTTTTTAAAATGAAGTCAAAATTATGGGGAAAAAAATCTCCCAGAAGTTCTCTGTGTTTACCTGTTAGTTACCTCTTAAAACTCTGAGCCTTTCTTCATGCTATGACTTTTGTGACTCATCTAGAAATACCAGTTTTTGATGTTTTAGTTTTACTCTTATGACATTTTTAAAGTTTTGTGCTAGAGGAGGTTATTAACTAGGCATTTTCCATACTGAAATAATGTGGATAAATTCTGTAAGATTATTTTCAGAAAGATGTCATCTAATTCTTAAAAAATAATCTGAGAAGTCAGGGTGTGCAACCTTCTTCTATGAAGAACCAAATAGTAAATATTTTAGGCTTTGCAGGCCACATGGTCTCTGCCTGGACTACTTAGTTTTGCTGGCGCATGACAAAGGCAGCCATAAACAATGAGTAAACAAGTAAACATGTCTGGATTACATTAAAAAAAAAAAAAAAAACTACAAAAACAGGCAGTGGACTGAATTGGGCCTGTGGACTGTAGTTTACCAGCCCCCAAGCACCCTACAAGTGAAGAATTTTTTTTAGAATATCTGGAGTTAGAAAAGATATTAAACAATAGAGATCACATAAATAACAGATCCCCTTCACACATCCAAGAACCATCAGGAACAATGCCTCTAAAATTAGATGCTGCGGTTCCTTTGGGCTAGTGGAAATTGCATTCTGTATGAGCTTAGCCATAGGTTCATTTTTGCATATAAAACTGTTGGCTACTTTAGTTATTAGTATAGGCCAGCTTTTCAGCTATAATCTGCATGTTCACTGAGAAACTAACAATAAGGGTAGAGGGGATTATGCAAATTCTCATGTCCAGATTATTTTCAGAAACAGGATTTATCAAAATTAAATGTGTTTGTTCGCTTTTTATTTATAAAAGTTTTTGTATATACCATGATGCAATGCCAGTATGACAGTGTGACAGCTAACAGTATGGTGATGATATATTTAGCAAACATTTAATCGTAGAATCACCGTGGAGCAATCACTGAAAATACATGGAACATAGTTTGAGAAGTGCTAGTCTGGGTAGTCCCAGCTTGGATGTGTGCCTGACAGCTTTCTTAATTCTGACTGGGCCTCTGGAAATAACTTTCCCTGCTGAAAGGCTGTATATCCTCTTAAGGATAACTATTTCTTCTTGTCAACCTCCACTTAGGTCTGTCTATCCTCAACCTGTACTCCCAGACCTTGCTTTCCACCTTGTTTATGTTCCAACCTCTCTCTCTGCTCCAGAACAGAAAGAATCGACAAGGGTTAGGCGAAAAGAAATAAGACTGGGGTAGATCCTTATACCCAAAGCAGCCTCGGTTCTCTGAAATACAGATGAAGGATACTTGAGACCCCTGGACACATAAACATGCGGAGTGCTCTGGTTCTAACAACTTAACGAGGCGGGAGGTGGGGCGTTATCAAGAGACAGAGCCATCAGTAAAAGCTAGGAGAGTATGTTTTGTCCCCTGTGGAATTGGGAAGTGTCCCTAAAGAGATGCCTTGGGACCTACGCTGCTCTTCCCTTGGGCCTCTTCTGCACCAACTGTTATTTTGTTCTGGTGTTTGGTGTCTTTCCTGCTCGAGGGAATTATGGTAGCAAGAGTTTCACCTAGTAAGCAGAATGTTTTACCTCTATCATCTGTTTTAGTTGTTGGATTAATCCTCTGAGGAAGGTACTGCTATCATGCTGTTTTCATGGATGAGGAAAAAGGTTTTAATAATTACCTAACGTTATATAGCTAATAAGTCATAGATCTAGGATTAAAACCCAGGGAAGCTTGTCTCTGGAGTCCTAGCTAATGCTTGTTTTTCTAATGACCCAGTGCGTGAGGGAGCAGAAGCCCCTAATCCCATCTGAAGTCTCTGAAGATCACTCAGTGGGCTGAGCACTGCGCGGGAGGCAGGACACTCGGAAGAATATGATCTAGCCCTTGCCCTGGTGACACTTAGCCATGGCACCTTCTTCTTTGGACTCTAGTTACTGTTTATTTGTTTTTGTATTTTTATGGATGGGTTTTCAGAAGCTCTTAAGGAGAAACAGTTGATTTTAGTTAATGAAGTTAGGGAAGGTTCCATAGAAGAAGTAGTAACTGTCTCTAGGAGAATTTTAACAAATAGCAAAGAGAAGAAAGTCCTTCTGGAAAGGAGAAAACAAAACGGCCCACAGCCCTTGGTGTAGGCAAGGAACAGTGAGTTGTCAAGTACAACTGGTTATAACCTATGCAATCATTTCAGAGACAGAATTTATAAGACCTGTTGATGCATTGGAACTTGAGGCAGAGTGAGTCAGGGAAGAATCATCTTTCATGCTTGGATGGTTGGTGAGATGCTAACACTGTTAATGAACAGAGAACACCTTAGGGCTGGACATGATGCAGTTACTTTCAGACATGTTTAGCTTGAGGTTTCTTTAGGTAGTTTGGTGTAGATTTCCAATCAATAGATGGATATTTAGATCTGAAGGGTAGGAAAATACTTAATGTGGGGCACACTGAGGTGGAACTAAAAGGGTGAAATATTTCAACTGATAGTAACTTTTATGATAAAATCAGAAGTAACTTCTTACACTTAATGTTATGCAATAAATAATAATAAAATATTCTCAAATATATATGTATACACATACTATAAGTGTGCATGTGCCTATATATATTATCCTCTCTCTATATATATATACACATATATATAAAATCTATGGCAAAAGCACTTTGTTTTTCTAAATACTGATATAGAAGTAGATTTGTGGGTGTGACTTTTTTTCAGAATAGACCTCTAGTAATTTACAGTGGGTATAATCATAATGCTAACAAGTAGAAAAGACATAGCAATCAATGATTTCTTCTAATATATCTCTTCTTCTCAAGAAAATAGTTAACCCACCCAAACCCATAAAAAATAAGAGATGATTAATAATTGGTTTCTTTACTGTTTATGAATTTTAATGTATGTAAATTTCTTTGTTTTTGTTTTAAGAATTGCAATTTAAATCAAGTATATATTTAATTTTTTTCTTTACCATAGCTTTTAGGACCACTGTTGCACTCTGAAAATGATATGATCTAGACTAATCATGATTTTAATAGTTAAAAATAGGAAATCCTGACATAGGGCCTATAGTTAGTAATATAGTGCTGCATACCTAAGAACTTTTTAGGAGGATAGATCTCATCTTAAAGATACTTGCAAAGAAAGGAGCACAAAGAAACTTTTGGAGATGGCATCTATGCTTATTCCCTTGATTGTGGTCATGATACCATAGGTTGATGTGCTAATGACATACACATGCCAAACATCAAATTGTATATATCAGACATGCAGTTCTTAATGAGTATCACTGCAGACACACACACAATGGAATATTACTCAGCCAAAAAAAAAGAATGCCGTGATGCCATTTGCAGCAACTTGGATGGACCTAGAGATTATCATACTAAGTGAAGTTAGAAAAAGACAAATATTATATGATATCACATATGTGGAGTCTAAAAGATTATAGAAATGAACTTATTTACAAAACAGAAATAGATTTACAGACAGAAAGACATTATTTGTCTTTTTCAAACCTATGGTTACCAAAGGGGGAAGAGGGATAAATTTGGAATATGGGATTAACAGATACACAGTACTATGTATAAAACAAGGACCTAGTTAATAGCACAGGGAACTATATTCATTATCTTGTAATAACCTAATGGAAAAATCTGAATCTGAAAAAATATATATATATAAAAAACTGAATCATTTTACTGTATACCTGAAACATTGTAACTCAACTGTACTTCAATCAGTCAACCAATAACTGTTTTAAAAATTGGAAAAATAAAAAGGAATTCCTGAATTGCAACCCAGCACTGATTATATTTCAAATCACTCAGAATTTGAGGAGAAAATCTCTCCTCCTTCCATTGTCTCCTTCGGCAATTGCTATACACAAACATCACAGATTGTGAAGTCCAGGGAATGATGTTCTTTTTTTTTTTTTTTTTTTTTTGTCCCAGTATCATGTAGAGAAATAGTTGAGCAACTCAAGAACAATAGATATTCATTAGAAAAACTTATCAAAGAAATCATTGGTGATTTGAGTTTTGCCAAGAAGAAATGCATATAGATTGAACAGAACATAAAATCAGAGTAATCACCAAGCTAAGATGGATGATGATGTTATAAACAGTGGTTCAAGTGAGTACAGCTAAAATGTGTATATTTCCTGGCCATTAATTAGCATTTAACCACTAACATTCAAAAGATACCCATTAAGTTCCAACTAAGAGTAGTTGGTAATTGATAGGATGGTGACTTTTTAGAAATTTACTTTTGTTAAATGTTATAAAATTTGAAGTATAAATTTTAATTGTTTCATGTTGATAATTCACAGTTTAAGTACCCAAGATCATACACTTAAAAATTCATTCCTAATGATATTAGAAAGTAAAGTAAGTTAAAGATTTTAACAAGATGCCAGAACTTTTTAAATTAAATTGTTTTTGTTGTTGTTTTTTGGTCCTTCAGAAGATCCTAACAGAAGCATTGTTGTTGGAAAGTAATAAGTAAGCTAATTTTCTATATGAAAAGTTACTCCTCTGGATTCTGAACATCCCCAAAGGATAATGCACATAGTCTAGACAGCCCATAAATTTTTTAAGAGAACTATGCAGACATGTGTTTATGATTATTTTAATTACAAAGGTAATTCTTGTGAAAAGAATACATTTATGTATTACTTATTCTGGCTTATTCATATAAACACTGTATATGCAAAAAACTGATATGGTTAGTTGAATCATTTCACATTTCTGTTTCTGAACACACTAATAACAAGTAATTAAATGATTTATTTTAAATTTTAACTTGAGATGCATAGACTAGTGATGATTACAGTTGACTCTCTTTCTTTTCTTGTGGTAAGAACACTTTACATGAAATATACACCCTTAGTAAATGTTTAAGTGTATAGGACAGTATTGTTAACTAAAGGCACAATGTAATACAACAGGTCTCTGGAATTTACTCACCTGTGTAACTGAAACTTTATGCCTGTTGAATAGCAACTCCCCAGTTCTCCCTTCTTCCAGCTGCTGGCAATGACCATTCTACTCTCTGCTTTTCTGTTTTAAAGACCTCATTCATATAAGTGGAATCATGCTGTATTTGTTCTTCTGTGACTGGATTATTTCACTTAGTGTGATGTCCTTAAGATTCATCCATGTTGTCCGATACTGCAGAATTTCTTTCTTTTGTAAAGCTGAAGAAATCCCACTGTATGTATAACATATACTGCATTTTCTTTCTTCATTCATCTGTCAATGAGCATTTAGGTTGTTTCTATTAATAAATTCTGGCTATTTTAAATAATGCTTCAGTGAACATAGAAATGGAGTTTTTTGTGTGTTTGTCCCTGTGTTTTGAACTTAGAGACACATTGTCCCTCATTATTACAAGGATGTATTCTTCAGCAGATAGGCTGCTTTTGATATGAGTACTTAACCGTGTGCAAACACTGTGTAATGAAGCTAGGAACTCTCAACAAAAAAAGATGAAGTTTTCAGTTGATCCTTGAAGAACACACACACACACACACACACAGCCTATACACATACACCAGAAATAGTGATTTTTTTTTCACCTTTGCCAGGTTTAAAGTGAAAACAGACGAGGGAATGGTGATGAAAGAAACCATGTTCATCATTTTTTCCCCTGAATTAACTGCTGAAAAAAGACTATGAGGAATTATGGTGTGGACATCTCTTTTAACTGGACCATCAATGGACATTTAGATTGTTTCTATAGCTTGGCTTCTGTTAATAATGCTGCATGAATATGGGAATGGAGTTTCTGACTTGTCCATTAATGTGGGCTTATGTAATAGCTGGAAACCAAAGGAAACATATCAAGTGAACTGCTCAGTTCTGTTTACATGATGCCAAGCATTGTGTTAACTGATGACTTTTACTTCCCAGTCCTCAGTATATTTGTCTAGATGGACTATTATCTTCCCATCGTATGAGTGCAAGTTCAGATGCCAGGCAGCCAATAGGTTTAGCTGGTGACAATTTTCATCCTGGGGGCTTCCCTGGTGGCTCAGATGGTAAAGGATCTGCTTGCAATGCAGGAGACCTGATGTGATCCCTTGTTTGGGAAGATTCCCAGAGAAGGGAATGGCTACCCACTCTGGTATTCTTGTCTGGAGAATTCCATGGACAAAGGAGCCTGATAGGCTACAGTCCCTGGGGCTTCAAGGAGTCAGACACAACTGAGCAACTAACACTTTGACTTTCTAGCTTCACCCCAAGCTGCTGGAAGCCAGCACACTTTGATCCAAAGCCTGTTTCATGCTACACTGGTTGAAATTATATTCTAATTCCTTTTTGAAAGATTATGCCTTTCCTGATTTCAATGTCAATTGAAAAAAAACTAAACTATTTAAAAGTTGCAAGTTGGGGAGAAATGGTTTGAAGGAAATGAATTACGTTGTTCCTAGAAGATTAGTGTACAACTCTTATTAATTTCCAGATTGTTTCTGGTATTGTATGTATTGTGATTATTACCTGATTTTATTAAGCAATCCATGCTGTTTGATCTTTGCAAAATCTAAAGCTGTTCTTTTTATTTTTCTTAATAGTACTACTTCTAATCTGGTTTTGGTCTAAGCTAATCTTTGCATTTCAATAAGGAAGACCAGAGCTATTTCTTGATTAGCTCTATTTTCAACTGTATGCATCCTTTATAGTTTGACATTTAATGCTGAATTCCTTTTCTGCTTCTTCAAGGTAAAGTACATAGCCAGTATTGAAATGGAACAGAAATGAGACTATCAACCGAATGGAAAATATACAATATATAATATATGAGTTGTGTCATTCAGGACTCTCTGAGGACTATAGCCCAGGAAATGGCCTCTCAGTAGCTGTAAAGAGACTGCTCCATAAGAGGCAGGAGAGGAGCCACACACACACATATATACACAAACATACACGTCCACATGTATATATACATATATATATATAATTTTTGCCACTTTATTTTTTTAATTGAAGGATAATTGCTTTTCAGAATTTTGTGTTTTTCTGTCAAACATCAACAAGAATCAGCCATAGGTACACCCCTGACCCCTTGCTCCTGAACCTCGCTCCCAATTCCACCCTTCTAGATGGTCACAAAGCCCCTGCTTGAGTTCCCTGAATCATGCAGCAAATTCCTATTGACTATCTATTTTACATACGGTATTGTAAGTTTCCATGTTATGTATATACATATATATACACACATATATTTATTTTTCATGGTATATATATATATGTACACATATATAATTTTTAATTATACATACAAATTTTTTGACTGGGAAGCACATGTCATCAAGCATATATCACAGGAAAAGATTACTGGTAAAATCACAAAGAACAGATATCTTGAGTTAATGATTTTAGTACTTTCCTATATATGGAAGATGCGAGAATCTGGGGTCATTGAAATTTGTCTTTAGATATGCATCTTAAGTATCTAGGGGCCTATATATCCAAAACACAGACCCTTCATCCTGTTTTACCCCTCAGGGCACACTTTCTTAGGGCCACTGTGGTGGATTGTAACTTAACCCTTTGTATAATGGGATAATGAATGACATTCTCTTGTTTGTTTATAGCTTCTCCCTTTTGACCATAAATTTGACAAAGGTTTTGGAGGTATCTCATGACCAATTTGTCCCATGGTGCTAGAAATGCTCATTCTCAGGACAACTCAGGATTTCGCTGATAGGCCATTTCATGTGCTAAATCTGGATTAGGCCCTGTTAATAATATAAAGTTCTTTGGATCATCTGTCTTACTAGTCTGTTATGATCCAGGAAATGCATTTCCTTGTTTCTTCTTGCCATATCTGTATTTGAGGTTTGAAATTATTTCAATAAATTTTTTTTTTCATAATTGTATTTGATCAGACAAACTCTTTTAAATTAATTTTGGATCTTTTTGTAATGAGTCTCAGGTTGAACTGTAAAAGGCTTCAAGACCAAGAAAGCCATGCCAAGGACTTGTCACATTCTGCCTATAATACCTAAATATTGGGTAGATTCCTCTCTTCTTGAGGCTTCTATTATATCTTGAGATTCCTGCACCTGCCAGGAAGTAGCCTTCCCTTATTCACCCTGCTTGGGTGACCTTTAAGCATTGGGTTGTTTTTCCAAGGGGGGTTTACTGCTTCATAAAGTCTACCTTGGTTCTTTGAAGCTGTCTGGCTGTATCTAATTCTATCCATATTCTCAAATATGACATTCCAATCAAGTCCATGGTAATATAAAACTGTTTCCTGTTATAAGAACAGATTCTTATTGAACTTATGCAAATAACTGTATTGCTATGAAAATAAGAATATTTGGGGGAAAATAAAAGAATACTCAGTAAAAAATCTCCAAATTCTGGAGGGAACAGGTAGACTGCAAAGATAAATGTTTCAGTTCTGCTTAAAAAGGTATAATCTCCCTAATTATTGTAAGGGATAGACCAAAGGGGAAAGGTTTTTCTTACATCTTGAAAACAAAAATAAAAATCCAATTATATTTCAGACAAGAAGTCATAAAGATTATCATTCAAACTATATAACTAATTCTTATAAATCTTGATCTTCTGTTAACAGTTTTATGAAGCCATCAGATTTTCCATTAGAATTCTCTAATTTCTTACCCAGTTTAGTCATGTGACCTTAAAGTTTTCAGTACTCTATACTTGGCAAAAAGTACTTTCTATGAAACTTCTTCAAGATGAAGAGTATTAGAGAAAAATAATGTCTATACATGACAAAAAAACTAAGTGACAAGGTTAAAGAACTGATTGCAATATAATTAACAAGGAAAATGGTTATTTCTGTGACATATAGCATTTTAAGATAATAGCTAGAAATATGAGTTTATAACATACCAGGATATATACTAGTAATGTCCAAATTTTAATAATTGTATATAATAATATTTACCTGTATAATATAACCAGAGAAGGTTTGTCATCACTCATTTGATGATATTTGCCATTTAATTTAATAAACTTAATTAGCATCTGTCCTTGAGATATTTCATGGGCTGTCTGAAGCATCCTAAAGTTAGCTGGGATTCAAAAGAACTTTAGAATTTGATTAAAGAAGTATTTCAAAGCTATTAAAAGGTTTTAAAACACTATGTCAAATAGGAATTGTCAGTGTGAAACAATAATATTCACTTAACCAAAATGACAATAAAAGATTTTAAAAGCAATTATTGATAGTTATATTAGATTGCATAATGTTTGCAGTCTGTTTTCAAAAGTAGATAAATATTTCAAGAAAAGTTTGTCCTCTTGACAAAGAAAGAAAACCTAATTGTAGTTTGCATTACCTAACCTTTAATATTAAAATTTAATTACTCAGTTAATTTTTTTCTAATCTCATTCAGTCCTAAATACCCATTAAGCTCTTTTTTCCCAAGATTTCTTTTCTATAGTCTTCAATAAATTTCTTTCTTACCTTCTGATTTTGTCTGATGATTTTTCTCCCTTTCCTTCTTCCACCCCACCTTTCTCTCTCTCTCTTTCTGCCTCTCTTAATCATTCTCTAGAGCAAAATTACTTTCTTTTTGTTATTTTCTATAACAAAATGCATTTGCACTTGTTATACCTTCTTTTCTCATGCATACAAGGATGTTTCCCTTATAAGTTTTTGGTGGTTTTAATTACATATTTTATTTAGGATCCTTGACCTTTCAAAACCTTAATTTCTGGTGAAAGCTAAGAAGTAAGCAATAATGAATTTTTGCATTAGCTTTTGTGTATTAGCAAACTTCTAAATACTATTTATAGTTTCTAAAAACATGTGCTTTCTTACAGAAAAATGTCTCAATGTAGCAACAAACATATTTACTAATATCTTTTGGACTACAAGGAGATCCAGCCAGTCCATCCTAAAGGAGATCAGTCCTGAGTGTTCATTGGAAGGACTGATGTTGAAGCTGAAATTCCAATACTTTGGCCACCTAATTCAAAGAGCTGACTTATTTGAAAACATCCTGATGCTGGGAAAGATTGAGGGCAGGAGAAGAAGGGAATGACAGAGGATGAAATGGTTGAATGGCATCACCAACTCAATGGACATGAGTTTGGGGGGTTGGTGATGGACAGGGAGGCCTGGCGTGCTGCAGTCCGTGGGGTTGCAAAGAGTTGGACACGACTGACTAAACTGAACTGGACTTAATTTCTCTGTAAAAGGAAACCTGTTTCATAATTATTTTTTCAATATTTTATCTTATTTGGAAATGATCTAGACAGTAAATTTTTATCATTTGGCTTAATTCAACAAAGTGCTCAAGTTTTAAGTTACAAAAATCTGAAGAAACTATTTTTTTAGGTAGTCATATTATAAAACATGATTATTCTTTAAAATTATCCTTAAAAGTCTTACCCTGTTTATATTTATTTACCTCACTTGTTTTCAACACTTATCTTTAGATTGCAGTTTTGGAAATTTGCAGAGAAATTATACTAAGTCCATGCTACTTTTCTTGCTGATTGATTTTGTAACAGAGTTAACATGATCTTATTTGACTTTTGGTAAATTTAGGTGAGATAAAAGTAAAACATCTCAGTACTAACTAAACCAACATACGTGAAGTAACCTTAATCAGTTCAATTCAGTCTCTCAGTCATGTCCGACTCTTTGGACTAAACCCATGGACTGCAGCACGCCAGGGCCCCCTGTCATCACCAACTCCCGGAGTCTACTCAAACACATGTCCATTGAATCGGTGTTGCCATTCAACCATCTCATCCTCTGTCATCATCTCCTCCCACCTTCAATCTTTCCCAGCATCAGGGTCTTTTCAAATGAGTCAGCTCTTTGCATCAGGTGGCCAAAGTATTGGAGTTTCAGCTTCAGCATCAGTCCCTCCAATGATTTTCCAGGACTAATTTCCTTTAGGATGGACTGGTTGGATCTCTTGCTGTCCAAGGGACTCTTAAGAGTAGTCTCTAACACCACAGTTCAAAAGCATCAATTCTTCAGCACTCAGCTTTCTTTATAGTCCAAATCTCACATCCAAACATGACTACTGGAAAAACCGTAGGTTTGACTAGACAGACTTTTGCTGGCAAAGTAATGTCTCTGCTTTTTAATATATAGGTTGGTCATAACTTTTCTTCCAAGAAGCAAGCGCCTTTTACTTTCATGGCTGTAGTCACCGCATGCAGTGATTTGGAACCCAAAAAAATTAAGTCTGTCACTGTTTCTGTTGTTTTCCCATCTATTTGCCATCAAGTGATGGGACCAGATGCCATGATCTTGGTTTTCTGAATGTGGAATTTTAAGCCAACATTTTCACTCTCCTCTTTTACCTTCATTAAGAGGCTCCTTAGTTGTTCTTCACTTTCTGCCATAAGTTTGGTGTCATCTGCATATCTGAGGTTATTGATATTTGTGCTGGCAATCTTGATTCCAGCTTGTGCTTAATCAGTCCAGCATATCTCATGATGTACTCTGCAGATAAGTTAAATAAGCAAGGTGACTATATACAGCTTTGATGGACTCCTTTCCTGATTTAGAACCAGTGTGTTGTTTCATGTCCATTTCTAACTATTGCTTCTTGACTTGCATACAGATTTCTCAGGAAGCAGGTCAGGTGGTCTGGTATTCCCATCTATTGAAGAATTTTCCACAGTTTGTTGTGATTCACACAGTCAAAAGCTTTGGTGTAGTCAATAAAGCAGAATAGATATTTTTCTGGAACTCTCTTGCTTTTTTTATGATCCAGCCAATGTTGTCAACTTGATCTCTGGTTCCTCTGCCTTTTCTAAAACTTACTTGAACATCTGGAAGTTCACAGGTCACATATTGCTGAAGCCTGGCTTGGAGAATTTTGAGCATTACTTTGCTAGTGTGTGAGATGAGCTCAGTTGTGTGTAGTCTGAGCATTCTTTGGCTGTAAATAGCAATATTGCATAGGAACCTGGAATGTTAGGTCCATGAATCAAGGCAGATTGGAAGTGGTCAAACAGGAGATGGCAAGAGTGAACATTGACATTTTAGGAATCAGTGAACTAAAATGGACTGGAATGGGTGAATTTAACTCAGATGACTATTATATCTACTACTGTGGGCAAGAATCCCTTAAAAGAAATGGAGTAGCCATCATAGTCAATAAAAGAGTCCAAAATGTAATACTTGGTTGCAGTCTCAAAAATGACAATGATCTCTGTTCATTTCCAAGGCAAACCATTCAATATCACAGTAATCCAAGTCTATGCCCCAACCAGTTATGCTGAAGAAGCTGATGTTGAATGGTTCTATGAAGACCTACAACACCTTCTAGAACACCCAAAAGAGATGTTCTTTTCATTATAGCAGACTGGAATGCAAAAGTAGGAAGTCAAGAAATACCTGGAATAACAGGCAAATTTGACTTTGGACTACAGAATGAAGCAGAGCAAATAGCTAATACAGTTTTGCTAAGAGAATGCACTTGTCATGGCAAACACCCTCTTCCAGCAACACAAGAGAAGACTTTACACATGGACATCACCAGATGGTCAACACCGAAATCAGATTTATTATATTCTTTGCAGCCAAAGATGGAGAAGCTCTATGCAGTCAGCAAAAACAAGACTGGGAGCTGACTGTAGCTCAAAGCATGAACTCCTTATTGCCAAATTCAGACTTAAATTGAAGAAAGTAGGGAAAACCACTAAACCATTCAGGTATGACCTAAATCAATTCCCTTACAATTATACACTGGAAGTGACAAATAGATTCAAGGGATTAAATCTGATCAACAGAGTGCCTGAAGAACTTTGGATGGAGGTTTGTGACACTGTACATGAGGCAGTGATCAAGACCATCCCCAAAAAAAGAAATGAAAAAAGTCAAGATGGTTGTCTGAGGAGGCCTTACAGATAGCTGTGAGGAGAGAAGTAAAAGGCAAAGGAGAATAGCAAAGATATAGCCATTTGAATTCAGAGTTCCAAAGAATAGCAAGGAGAGATAAGAAATGCTTCCTTAGTGATCACTGCAAAGAAGTAGAGGAAAACAATAGAATGGGAAAGACTAGAGATCTCTTCAAGAAAATTAGAGATACCAAGGGAACATTTCATACAAAGATGGGTTCGATAAAGGACAGAAATGGTATGGACCTAACAGACGCAGAAGATATTAAGAAGAGGTAGCAGGAATACACAGAAGAACTATACAAAAAAGGTCTTAATGACCTAGATAACCACA
This sequence comes from Muntiacus reevesi, assembly GCF_963930625.1. Taxonomy (NCBI): domain Eukaryota; kingdom Metazoa; phylum Chordata; class Mammalia; order Artiodactyla; family Cervidae; genus Muntiacus; species Muntiacus reevesi. The sequence goes on from NC_089251.1 coordinate 212,701,647, forward strand.
ATGGTGTGATCACTCACCTAGAGGCAGACATCCTGGAATGTGAAGTCAAATGGACCTTAGGAAACATCACTACTACTAAAGCTAGTGGAGGTGATGGAATTCCAGTTGAGCTATTTCAAATCCTGAAAGATGATGCTGTGAAAGTGCTGCACTCAATATGCCAGCAAATTTGGAAAATTCAGCAGTGGCCACAGGGCTAGAAAAGGTCAGTTTTCATTCCAATCCCAAAGTAACCTTAATACCAAATTTAATTTGATCATTTCCCAGATAATATAAACTTGAAATTCATTTGTGTTGGTTTTTATTATTCAGAAATATTCAATTTATAAGTGCTTACTTTTAAGTCAGTTAAATAAAGCTCTTTTGCAAACGAATTTTGATAATAACATCTGAAGGTATAGACATAACATATCTATAGGTACAAACAGACATAAAAATAGATACAAGCACAGATCTCATAGCTTTATTTTAAACTTAATTATAAATCAGGTATTACAATATAAAACTCATTAGTTTATAAATAACAGCTGGAATAAGCTAAGTGTACTTGCTGGAGTTTAGAGAAGGCCTTTTCTACCCCTTCCACTCCTGATTCCTAGAATTAGAGATGTCCTAGATAAGGGTCCCCTGACCTGCTAGACTATTTATATCTCAAAGGCACAGGGAGAGAAATGCAAGTTCCTCCTAGAAAGACTTGTTCTCTTCAGTTTTGAAATGTCATAGGTGCCCCTCTGTGACAGGAAGAGTTAGGGAGTTTGGGATGTACATGTACGCACTGCTTATTTAAAATGGATAACCAACAAGGCCCTACTGTATAGCGCAGGAAACTCTGCTCAGTGTTCTGTGGCAGCCTGGATGGAGGGGAGTTTGGGGGTGAATGGATACATGTATATGTATGACTGAGCCCCTTTGCCGTTCACCTATCACAACATTGTTCAATCAGCGATACTCCAGTATAAATGTTAAAGTTAAAAAAAAAAGTGCCCCATATTAGCCATTTCAGGGCAAAATTTTTTTTAGTTCCCAATTTAGTAAGTACTTGCAAGTACATGTTCTATATGTAGATAAACAAGGTTGGCGTGTTGGAGGTTGGTTCTCCAGCACCCGTCTTTCTTCTGTTTTGGAAACTTTGTTTTCCATTTCAGGATCAGTTTGTCAGTATAAAATTACTATTGAAGACTGTGATGGACTGACGTGCTATTTGTGAGCTTGGCTCCTCTAGGTAGCACCCTCGTTTCATCTCTTTTATATGTCTTGGTTTCTCCTTCTAGTAGTCTAAAACCACCACAGGCATTTGAGGCACTGGATGGCCAAATCCTCTTGTGTGTGTTTCTAGATGCACTAGTTTTTTAAATTAATGAGTGTGTTTCCCTATGGTACTATTGCACAGTGTGAAGACTTGCCTATTACACTGCCATAAATTTCACAGTTGCCTGAGAAAGTCATAATCAGCCAGAAGGAGTTATGCCTCTTACTTTGGAGCTGAGAGGTTTCATTTGCTATCTTTACTTTTATTCCAACAACTTTTACTTGAGTAGTCATTTCAAAGAAAAATGTCAGGCCAGCCTCCTACATGTTCATCAAGATGGTGAACGAGCTCAGGGACCCTTGATCCAAATCCTCGTGGAGTTCAAGTGAGGGAGAAAAGTCTGCTCTGGGTCCCTTCATTGTTGCCAAAACTGTTGACTGAAAGAAAAATGCACCATGTAAAAGCTGTGAGTTGTTTTACTCAGGGACCTTACTAAGGACTTTAGCATGGGAAACAGCTTCTCAGTGTCTATGAGGGTACTGCTCCAAAGAGTAGGGGAGGAGTCAGTACATATATGAGGTTTTTCACTGAGATATGTATCTTGTCAAGCATACTTCTTGGAGAAAGATTGCTGCTAAGGGGATCAACATCTCAAGTTAATTATTTTACTGCTTTTCTATTTACAGGAAGATGCAAGAAACTGGGATCATTGAAATTCTTCCTTAGATATGCATCTTAACTATCTAGGGACCCATATGTCCAAAGCACAAAATTTTTCATCCTGTCTTTTCCCTCCCAAATTCCTCTCTGGGTGCACTGTGATTGAATAACTTTTGTGAGTTGTAACAACCCTTTGTATAAAAGGATGATGACTGACATCCTTTGTTCTTTTTGTTTACAAGACTTTATCTTCCAACTTTCAGAACAGACTGCAAACCTTAATTAAGTAGGGCTGGCTAACAGCAAAATGTTTCATTTTAAAAACTTCCTCTTCATGTTACCTCCTATGTATTTTCCCGAATTCAGTGTTCCTATCCACCAAATGTCTATTGTGTCTCTGTGCCTGTTAGGAGCCTCTTTCATTTATGTTTAGGCACCTTTCTGCTCCCACCCTTACATCAATTAAACCAACTCCAGGGGAGAAATCATCTGAAACGAAACAAGTCTCACTAAGTGAGTAAGTGGCTAATAGGCACAGTATTGTTATCTGCCCAGTAGTATTTTTTGCCTTGCAAAAGAAAAATTCCTAATTCAAGCTAAGTAAAGAGGTGGTAGAAGGTCTGCATGAAAAGAGTTTGAAATATGAGTCAAGAACAATTTTTAATATATATATATATATATATATTTTTAATGTTTATTTGTTTGACTGCACCAGTCTTAGTTGCACCATGAGCTGTCTTTAGCTGTGGCATCTGGGATCTAGTTCTGTGACTAGGGATCGAATTTGGGCCCCCTGCATTGGGAACTCAGAGTCTTAGCCACTGGACCACCAGGGTAGTCCCAGGAAGAAGAACAGTTGAATAATCATTCTAGCCCCATTTATTCCTCCGTTTCCTTTGTAAAAATATTTAGCAATGTCTACTTTTCAGGAATCTTGCCATGATTAAATTAGATGATATATCTAAAGTACCAAACATAGTGCTTATTAATTAGCAGTTAATAATGCAAAAATTAGTACTTAGAAATAATTCAATATTCAGTACTGTGGCAATAAACTAAAGAAGATATTTTTGGACAAGAGTTCTTTCTTTTTTCTTTCATGTTATATCCCTAGTATTCTTTGAATTTCTTGTTTTTTTGGATAGGAGCCAAATTCACAGAGACCTTTCCTTTATAGTTTTAACAGTTGTTTTCTCTAAAAGCTTGTAGAATGGGTTTTATTATTTTGGCCACAAAGATGCAGGTTAAACGTCAGCAAGAAATTAACTTTATTATATGTAATCAGAGAATATTCTAAGGCTACTAAACTGTGAAGCAGCCATGCCTGGCTTCTGCTGTCCTAAGAGAGGCTTCCTCCTGCTCCCCACTGCTATCACCACTTCACACACTTGAACAGTAAGATAAGTGAGGGCATTCATGGCTCACAAGCTCTACCATAAGGAAAATCTATTATCATGTTCAAATAAAAGAATGACTGGTAGTAAAGGTCAGCTCATGAGTCGTTATACCTTTAGTTTCTGGTTCAGAGAGAAACAAAGTCACAAGATAGAAGGTAAGGTGTTAACAACCTTTAAGATCCAAAATTTTCCATTTTCCAAAAGGCAAAGAATAGTAACATAATGGAAATGTGTTATCCCTTGTTCCTACTTTATTATTTTTTTTTTCATTTCAGTTATGATGTACTTTAAGAGTGATACCAATACTCAGGAAAAGCTGTGTACCATTGGATATTTTATCTTCTGCATTATTTTGGAAAATAATAGTGTTAAGAGTTCAGCTTAAATCTTCACATTTCATATGACTTTACTCTCTCTTTTTTTTTTTTTACTCTCTTTTTGTATGCAATGATCTGCTTAGTAATTAAATTTGATGCATAATGTTTTTGACTATACATTTTTACTAGTAAGAAAATTGAAGAATGGCATATCATTTTCCTAAGAGAAATCAATCTTCCTGCCTCTGTATTAACCAAGATGCGTGAATAAAAGACATTTATTATTATATTTTAAAGCTGTGGTTAATAGAAAGGTACTAATTTAATCTTTACTGTTGAAAATAGCTTAAAAAGTATTATTCTACTTCATAGCCTTATTAAATAGAGCATGGTATGCTGGATATAATGAACAGGGTGTTCTGTGATGATTGTATCCTTATATTTCTTTAATATCATCATTGTGTACATAGGAGTACAGTAGATGAAATTTCATAAGATAAAGGGAGTGGATTGTATCATTGTATATTCCTTAAAATTTACTTTTTAAAAAATTCGATTGGTACATAATGTCAATTTTTCTTCACATCTTTATTTCTAGAAGTTAAGTACAGAAGAAAAAGGATAGTATTTAGTTGAGTTCTTGTACATTTTGGTTTCATTCTGTACCCTAATCAGCAATTATCATGTGTGATATATAGACAGAGAATACAGTCTGTCTACTTATTTTCCTACCTCTTTAAGGATGTAGATTAGCAGATAGAAGTAAAAGAGAAATTTCACTTTCCCTAGGAAGCGTATGCATTTATTAAACATCAATTGACCATCTCTGCTCACTACCCTTTTGACTCTTCCTGCATATTTTTCCTAGCTTGTATCCACTTTTTCTTAGGCTATATTTTGCTTCCATAATACTTTTTATAGAAAAGAAATTGGTGAGTTGTAGTTTAAGCCATCCTTTGAAATTCTATAAGTAGAGAGGTATCAAAGAAAGTTAATTTTTAAAGCTATCAAAGACTTTCAAGCTCTAGTAATGAGCTCCCTTATTTTACAAGCAATGGCTAAAATCCAGACTTGATGCTCTTAGGTGACTTTCTTGAAGCCTCCTTTTACAGCCAAAAAGTGACTGATTTTTTCATTTCCTGACAACCAAATCAATACACTTTTTATCCTAGTTAATCTAGGTCTGTCTCCTCTTACATTTTAAAGATAAACTCAAGTCTAGGTGTATTAATCAGAGCTCCCTGTCAAAATGTTGTTCCCTCTCATGTTATAGACCCATTTCTTAACTATTTGAGTTCTTTTTGTTTTATAGATTTTTTTTATGCCCCAAAACTTCGCCAACTTTTATTATATTTAGATTTCTTTCATACAGCCAACTCTTTTAAGTTATTACTCGCTATAATTACCATTATGTCAATAACTTCTCTCTTTCAACTGCACTTTTAAACAACCATGGACAGTATTTGATCTTTCCAGTAGCATCAATCTCTGATCCACTTATTTATAAGATAAACTCTTATAATTGGAAGAGTTCTAAAGTGATCATTATGTTGTAAACATGCTGTGAGTGGGGACTGTTTTAAAAATTGAGTGTAATTTATAGCCATAGAGTTGTGGCTTCTCATTAACTCTTTTCATAAAGATAATTTTTTAATGTAGGCATAATTTTGAGTGTGTACAGCTTACCTGACTTAGAGATTTAAAAATTAGTACATTCAGTGATTACCCTTGAGAGATTTCAGACGTCTATTCTGGGGTCAGTGAACCACTTGAAATAGTAGGGAAATTTTCTATGTGATTGTTGATTCATTTACTTTCTGCAGAAAATAGCCATAATTTTCATTTAGTTCTTCAAAAGTTAGCAATAATTTACCAAAAAAAAAAAAAAAATAGTTTAAATTTAATCCCAGCCAACCGTTGGCCAAACTCAAATGCAGATAAAGACTTCCACAAAGATTGCTGGTTACAGTGTTAGATTTCTTACAGATGAAACTAATACACAAATTCACTTTAAGCCTCTTTCTGCTTGTTAAAAAATATAAAGTACTTTTTATTAACATTATATAATCTGAGATTCTAAAACATTTTTTTCAAGTTGTTGATAAATTGCATAGATAGAACCCAAGCATCCCACATTGCAGATAGAAATCTTTACCGACTACAACCAACAGGGAAGCCCAAGAATACTGGAGTGGGTAGCCTCTGCCTTCTCCAGGGGATCTTCCCGACCCAGGTTTCAGACCCGGGTCTCCTGAATTGCAGGCAGATTCTTTACCAGCTGAGCTACCAGGGAATATATATATATACATATTTTATATATAATTAATATAATCTGAGATTCTAAAAATAATTTTCAACTTGTTGACAAATTGTATAGATACCCATGAACAATATATTATTGGCCATGGTTATTTTAGCCTTGTTTTGAGACTAGATTAATTTCTAAATATACCCATTGCAAATAATCTTTCTGTAATAGAATACAGGAAAAAATTACCCAAATGAATTATTTCCCCTGGAAATATGAGGAAAATTGTTGACTCCTTTAAAAAATATCTAACGGTAGTATAACTTAATTCTGACTGCCAGAAGCTACTGGGTAAAATTACCCTTATGACATAAAGGCATTATTAAATAGCAGGAGTTTCATGACTCCTTCAAATGGCTCCCATTTTTAAAGTCACATATGTTCAGCTTTAAGAGAATAAACTAATATTGGTTTTCATGGAAAGCTGGTTTCCTATTAAGGTTCAAAAATCTCAATGAAATATTTTCTATCAAGATGAAACAAAATATAACCTTCCTGTTGAGACTATGGATTCCACAGTATTTCACTTTTCTTGTAACCCTGAATGCTCAGCACCATAGGATAACTCAGTGAACCATAGAACACTGGCTTCACTGCCATTGCAATTTGAATATCTAAGGCATAAAAAACTTAGCCAGATATAAAATAGTAGCATGGTAACTAATATTTCTTGAGATTTTTAAATATTTTCAGATAAATATGAAATGAAATTATTTGGAAATTATAGTACCTCCTCCGATTTCATTGAGGATGTACTTTATATTGTGATTTCATTCTTTGTTAATGTATTTTGACACAATTTTAAAAGGTTACACTCCATTTACAGTTATTATAAAATATTGACTATATTCCCCATCTTGTACAATACATACTTCAAAACTCCCACTCTCCTCCCCTATATTGTCTTTACCCCTCCCCCCATCATAGGTATTTTTTGCACTATCCCTCCTCCCTTTGTGCCAAGGTATTGTGTTAGGCCCAGAGAATAAAAAGATAAGACTATTGAGTTTAGGATATAACATATCTGTAAAGGAAGAGTGAAATCTTCTTTCACATGTAGAACATTTATTATCATGATTTGGAAAATTCTAATTGATTTCATAACCAAGTAGCTCTAAGCTATTGCTTATACATCTGAGGTCTCATACTCTTATCCGTAAATGAAAGCATCAGATGAGATGATCATGTATCATATATATCTTCTAAACTTGCATAATCTAAAACAGATGTCCTACCAATCTCAAACCAAGCTTCAGAATTAATAAAGTTTACTGGCAGTGACCTTCTTTGGATATATTCTACGGGAGTATTCTTGATGAGAGGATTCAAAGGTGAGAGGAGGAGTCTTTTAATTTCTCATTGGGCGTTTTGTGGTCACCTACAGAAATCATTCGGAGACAAAGGAAGACAAAAAGGGAAAGGGTAGGAACTGGCTATTGGATTCAGTGTGAGTAAGAAGGAAGAGAGGTGAATATTATATCCTGGAGGAAATAATGTTCAGGTAGACTTTGTGAAACTCTAGAAGAGAGTAAAACTATCTCAGGGCCTAAATGAGGGTGAGCTGTGCCATGTTGGGAAAGGGGATCTATTCCCCACTCTGCCAAGAAAACAGTGATATTTTGTCCTCTGAGAGGTTGAGAGGACAACGTTTAACATGGATGTAAGTGTGACCATTACCACTAGCAGAGGCAGTACTAAGACACCCTTGGGTGGCTTCCTGGACACAGATATGAGTGAGGAGGTTCTGGAGCTCCTGTGTGTGATTGTGATTAAGGGTTTATAAGCATCTGTAGACTCCTGTTCAGAACTACAGGAGACTTGGGGTATCTGAGGAGGTATGTTGGGAGCAGATGAGACAAGATCATGAAATCTTAATTATTAGTGTAATGGGGACAAATTGTATACACACACACACACACACAATATAGTGGGATGTTTTTGTACAGTCACTCAGTCCTCTCTAACTCTTTGTAACCACATGGACTGTATCATGCCAGGCTTCCCTGTCCACCACCAACTCCTGGAGCTTGATCAAACCCATGTCCATTGAGTCAGTGATGCCATCTAATCATTTCATCCTCTATCGTCTCCTTCTCTTCCTGCCTTCAGTCTTTCCCAGCATCAAGATCTTTTCCAGTGAGTCAGATCTTCACATCAGGTGATCAAACTACTGGAGCTTCAGCTTTAGCATCAGTCCTTTCTTTCAATGAATATTAAGGACTGATTTCCTTTAGGATTGATTGGTTTGATCTCCCTACATTCCAAGGAACTCTCGAGTCTTCTCCAGCACCACAGTTCAGAAGTGTCATTTCTTCGGTGTTCAGCCCTCTTTATGATCTAACTCTCACATCCATACACGACTATTGGAAAAACCATAACTTTGACTCTACAGACCTTTGTTGGCAAAGTAATGTCTTTGCTTCTTAATATGCTGTCTAGCTTTTTCATAGCTTCCCTTCCAAGGAGCAAGTATCTTTTAATTTCATGACTGCAGTAACCATCTGCAGTGATTTTGGAGCCCAAGAAAATAAAGTCTGTCACTATTTGCACATTTTCCCCATTTATTTGCCATGAAGTGATGGGACTGGATGCCATGATCTTAGTTTTCTGAATGTTGAGTTTAAAGCCAGCTTTTCCATTCTCCTCTTTCACCTTCAGCAAGGGGATTTTTGGTTCCTCTTCACTTTCTGCCATAAGGGTGGTGTCATCTCCAAAGAAGGCAATGGCACCCCACTCCAGTACTCTTGCCTGGAAAATCCCATGGACGGAGGAGCCTGGTAGACGGCAGCCCATGGGGTCACTACGAGCCGGACAGGACTGAGTGACTTCACTTTCACCTTTCACTTTCATGCATTGGAGGAGGAAATAGCAACCCCTCCAGTGTTCTTGCCTGGAGAATCCCAGGGACAGGGGAGCCTGGTGGGCTGCTATCTATAGGGTCACACAGAATTGGACACGACTGAAGTGACTTAGCAGCAGCAGCAGCTTCTGCATCTACAGACCTTTGTTGGCAAAGTAATGTCTTTGCTTCTTAATATGCTGTCTAGGTTTGTCATAGCTTCCCTGCCAAGGAGCAAGTATCTTTTAATTTCATGGCTGCAGTAACCGTCTGCAGTGATTTTGGAGCCCAAGAAAATAAAGTCTGTCACTGTTTGCACATTTTCCCCATTTATTTGCCATGAAGTGATGGGACTGGATGCCTTGATCTTAATTTTCTGAATGTTGAGTTCTGCATATCTGAGATTACGGGTATTTCTCCTGGCAATCTTGATTCCAGCTTGTGCTTCATCTAGCCTGGCATTTCACATGATGTACTCTGTATATAAGTTAAATAAGTGGAGTGACAGTGTATAGCCTTGACACACTCCTTTCCCATTTTTGAACCAGTCTGTTGTTCCATGTCTGATTCTAACTGTTGCTTCTTGACCTGCATATAGGTTTCTCAGAAGGCAGGTAAGATGATCTGGTATTCCCATCTCTAAGAATTTTCTACAGTTTATTGCAATCCACACAGTCAGAGGCTTTCAATGAAGCAGAAGTAGATTTTTTGGGGGGGGAACTCTTCGCTTTTTCTATGATCCAACAGATGTTGGCAATTTGATCTCCTGTTCCTCTGCCTTTTTAAAATTCAGCTTAAACATCTGGAAATTTTCAGTTCACATACTGTTGAAGCCTAGCTTGGAGAATTTTGAGCATTCCTTTGCTAGCATGTGAAATGAGTGCATTTGTGTGGTAATTTGAACATTCTTTAGCATCGCTTGTCTTTGGAATTGGAATGAAAACTGACCTTTTCCAGCCCTGTTGCCACTGCTGAATTTTCCAAATTTGTTGGCATACTGAATGCAGCATTTTCACAGCATTATCTTTTAGGATTTGAAATAGCTCAGCTGGAATTCCATCACCTCCACTAGCTTTGTTCATAGTCATGCTTTCTAAGGCCCCCTTGACTTTACATTCCAGGATATCTGGTTCTAGGTGAGTGATCACACCATCATGGTTATCTGGATCACTAAGATCTTTTTTGTATAGTTCTGCGTATTCTGGCCACCTCTTCTTAATATCTTCTTCTTCTGTTAGATCCTTACTGTTTCTGTCCTTTATTATACCTATCCTTGCATGAAATGTTCCTTTGATAGCTCCAATTTTCTTAAATTCTCTTGTCTTTCCCATTCTATTGTTCTCCTCTATTTCTTTGCATTTTTTATTTAAAAAGGACTTCTTATCTCTCCCTGCTAGTCTCTGGAACTCTGCATTCAGATGAGTATATCTTTCCTTTTTTCCCTTGCCTTTTGCTTCTCTTCTTTCCTCAGGTATTTGTAAAAATGTCCCCAGACAACCACTTTGCCTTCTTGCATTTTTTTCCGCCTTTGGAATGGTTTTGATCACCACCTCCCAAACAGTGTTACCAATCCCCACCCATAGTACTTCAGACACTCTGTCTACCATCTAATCCCTTGAGTCTATTTGTCACTCACTTCCACTGTATAATCATAAGGGATTTGATTTAGGCCATACCTGAATGGCCTAGTGGCTTTCCCTACTTTCTTCAATATAAGTCTGAATTTTGCAGTGAGTATCTCATGATTTCAGCCACAGTCAGCTCCAGGTATTTTATTTGCTGACTGTATGGAGTTTTGCTATCTTTGGCTGAAAAGAACATAATTCATCTGATTTTGGTATTGACTGTATGATGATGCCCATATGTAGAATTATCTCTTGGATTGTTGGAAAGGGTGTTTGCTATGACCAGCTTGTTCTCTTAACAAACCTGTTATTTTTTGCCCTGCTTCCTTTTGTACTCCAAGGTCAAACTTGCTTGTTATTCTGGGTATCTCTTGATTTCCTACTTTTGCCTTCCAATCCCCTGTGATGAAAAGGGCATCTTTTTTTTTTTCTTTCTTTTTTTTTTTTTTTTTTGGTGTTAGTTCTGGAAGATGTCATAGGTTTTCATTGAACTGGTCAACTTTTTCTTCCTTGCCTCAGTGGTGGGGCATAGACTTGGATTACTGAGATGTTGAATGGTTTACATTGGAAACAAACTGAGGTTATTCTGTCGTTTTTGAAGCTGCACATGAGTACCGCATTTTGACTTTTGTTGACTGTAAGGGCTCCTCCATTTCTTCTAAGGGATTCTTGCCCACAGTAGTAGATATAATGGACATCTGAATTAAATTCGCCCATTCCGTCCATTTTAGTTCACTGTGTCCTAAGATGTCCACATTCACTCTTGCCACCTCTTCTTAACCGTGTCCAATTTACCTTTATTCATGAACCTAACATTTCAGGTTCCTGTTCAATATTGTTCTGTATAGCATTGGACTTCACTTTTACCACCAGACACATACACAGCTGAGTGTTGTTTCTGATTTGGCCCAGCTGCTTCATTCTTCTGGAGCTGTTAGTAATCTCTACTCTTCCCCGGTAGCACATTGGACACCTTCCAACCTGGGGGTGAGGGGGTCATATTCTGGTGCCATATGTTTTTGCTTTTTCATACTGTTCATTGGGTTCTCTAGGCAAGAGTACTGGAGTGGGTTGCCGTTTCCTCCTCCAGTAGACTGTACCTTGTCAGAACTCTTTACTAGGACTCATCCATCTTGGGTGGCCCTGCATGGCATGGCTCATAGTTTCAATGAGTTACACAAGTATTAAATAGCTTAAGTTCTTACCAGTGTCCATCTGTGGATAACACTGTTCTCTCCAACTTCTCTACATGCCAAGACAACTGGAGCTCTTTCAAGCCCTCATGAATAGCAGAGTGGCAGTGGGGAACATGGGCTGAGCCAGAAGAGAAGTGACTGAGAAATGCCTTGTGGTGACTGTAGCTGAATGATAAGAACGTGATTAGATGTAGCTGCACATCTTGAAGTCTATCAGATATTCTTGCAGAAGGAGTGCATTGCAAGAGGTCAGGCAATACAGTGTGATCCAGGAAAAATGAGGATACTATGAGGAAACTAGGTAAATCCTGGGGGAAAGATGAGGGTAAAATCTTCTAAGACCACAAAGAAATTCAGCTCATTAAGAAAAATAGGATAATATATAAAAATTGTTGCAGTGTCTAATCCCTGATAATATAGAGAAAAATTAACAGAAGCGTGTTCATTTCAAGACACTGTTTCAGGAAAGAATTGAGATAGAAACCCTCAATTCCAATTAAAGTCTCCACATCCTTTAGGAAAAACCCTCACTAGTGAAATCCTGGCCTAATTAAAATACTCATTTTGAAATCTTATTTTGAATAGAGAATTGAATATTGAATAGCAAAGCCTATGTGGGTGTATAAGATGAGATATTATAACAACCTAACAAAAGTATAAACTTTAACTCTATGTTTAGATCTCCTATAGGAAATACACATTAAAGCAATTATTTGGATATGATCTCGGGTAGCATCAGTCTGCAATTACTGGAGTGGGTCTTGGGTTCCCAGCCGGAGACTGAGGCTGTGATACACCACATCCTAGCCACTGCACCAGTGGTCAGTGACAAGGGCCCTGACTCTTCACTTTGCAAAAAATAATTTCCATAAAAATGGGAAGTAGTGAAGCAAGTAAATTATTTATTAAGAGGAAAAGAATTCAGTACGTGTGGATAGACACATGGGCAGACTCAGAGGCAGAGTCTCTGAGTTGCACCCTCATGAGAGTTTAAACCACTTATATGGGGCATTTCTTTTGGTTTTCCTTTGAGCAATCATTTTGATTTGCCTGGTTCACAGTTCATATGAGGTGTGTCTCAGGATCCTTCCATGTGTGTGCACGCATCTATTAGCCAAGATGGATTCTACCTCAAAGGCATATGGGTAAAGCATCCCTTGACATTACTCCCCCTTTGGCCTCCAGGGACCCATCTGCACATGTGTGGTTGAAGAGGTATCCAGACTTCAGGAATGAGAAATATGTGGTCTGGGTAGGGCCCAGCCTCCTCCCTTAGTTTCCCTGCTGTCTCATCTTGGAGTTTCAGTCAGTAGGGAGTGAATTTCCAATTGCTTTACCATGGGTAGGGGGGAAGTATACCTCCTGCCTCAGATAATTCAGAGACATCTTTTTGACTCAGTAGCAAAGATCTTGATATGTAGGTGTGTATGTTCAGGTTGATAGCTCAGTTCTCATTTCAGCTCAATATGTGTCGCTCCTCTGTTGAGTTTCCAGGGTTTAGAGTTGGCTCACCAGTAAAGCACAGGAAGCAAAAAAAAAGGAAAAAAAAGATCTAAGTCAGGCCCTGCAGCTCAGCCACTACCACTCTCTGAAGTTACTTTTTAAATCTGTAAAATAGGCATATATACTATATTTTTCTGAGGATGTCTATGAGGATTAAACAAAATAATATTTTCACATTGTCTAATACAGAAACTGACATCCAGTAAGCTTTCAGTAATGTGTATTATTTTGTTTATGTACAGATTCATAGAATACATTGTGAGCATTTCTAAGTTCTGTGGCACACATGAGAAGTGCATACCATATATCCGCTAAATTTATCACTTAGTGACTTGTTACAGACTAGAACATGGCAGTTACCAAAGAAAGAATTATTGAAAATGTACATTGTAACTTTAAGCTTAGAATTTACAGGTTGTGTGGCTTCTTGTATTATAAAGGAAAAAAAAAAACCACAGGAACATCTTCCAATTTTGTTAGAATTGCAAGATTAAATATTCTAGTGCCTCACACAAGAGGAAAATCAACTGCTTGGCAGGCATAGTTAACATTTAGAATCACCCTGAATTGTGACATTTACTTTAAAAGGGCAGTTCTTTTAGGGCTTTACCTAGCACCCATTTATAAAATCTTGTAGCTAAGACCTCTTTCCTCTTAGAATTAGATACCATTGATATAGGGAAACAGCACCAACTGAAAAAAAAAAATGTACAGCCTTAGAATTATGAGTTAAATTTTATTTGGGGCAAAATGAGAACTATAGCCCTGTAGACAGCATCTGAGAGAGCTCTGAGAAACTGCTCCAAAGAATTGAGGGGGAGATCAATATATATGTGACTTGGGTGAAGAGGGATACATCCAGTCAAGCATATATTTTACAGAGACTGGCTGCTGGTCATAAGAAGGCTGCTGCTAGTCATAAGAAACAGATGTCTCCATTGTTTACTTTAGTCCTTTTCTAGATATGAGAAATCTAGATTCAGCTGATACTGAAGCTGAAACTACAAAACTTTGGCCACCTGATGTGAAGAGCTGATTCGTTGGAAAAGACCCTGATGCTGGGAAAGATTGAGGACAAAAAGAGAAGGGGGCGGGAGAGGATGAGATGTTTGGATAGTATTACCAACTCAATGGAAAAGAATTTGAGCAAATTCCAGGAGATAGTGGGTTTCCCTGGTAACTCAGCTCCACCTGCAATGCAAGAGACCCCAGTTTGATTCCTGGGTTGGGAAGATCTCCTGGGGAAGGGATAGGCTACCGTATTCTTGGGCTTCCCAGTGGTAAAGAATCTGTCCACAATGCAGGAGACCTGGATTTGATCCCTGAGTTGGGAAGATCCGCTGGAGGAGGACATGGCAACCCACTACAGTATCCTTGCCTGGAGAATCCATATAGACAGAGGAGCCTGGTGGGCTACAGTCAGTGGGGTTGCAAAGAGTTGGACATGACTGAGCGGCTAAGCACAGCACGGCCAAGAGATAGTGGAGGACAGAGGAGCCTGGTGTGCTGCAGTCTATGGATTTGAAGAGTTGGACATGACTTAGCATCTGAACAACAACAACCCAGTTGGCTCAACAGTAAAGAACCCCTTCCCAATACAGGAAATGAAGATGTGGGTTTGATCCTTGGGTCAAGAAGATCCCCTGGGTTGGGAAGATATCCTAGAGAAGGAACCTGCTCCACTATTCTTCCTTGGGAAATCCCATGGACAGAGGGGCCTGGGAGGCTACAGTCCATGGGGTTGCAAAGAGTTGGACATGGCTGAGCAACAAAGCATGCACTCACACAATAAAATAAATGGGTTTATCTCTCCCCACAAAGTATCTAGTAAAATGCTAGCCCAGTATGTGTGGAATGCTGAATGAATTTATTCCTAATATTAGGATCTCTTCAGTATTAGTGGAGGTAATTTCTGTATTTATCTTTTGAAAGGAAATAATACATCTGATAAAGGTATTTTTTCAGAGGTCAAAATAAATAATCTCAAAATTTTTTGATTGAGTTTTACTCTATGACATGAAAATAAATGCATTCCTCCATTTGTTTTGCTTTACTCATATTGGTCGATGCCTCTAGATTACTTAGAGATGGGAAATTTTCCTTAAAGTAGAAAAAAAGAGATGCTTTTCCCATCCTCAGCTCCCTAACCTGCCCCCACCACACACACACACACACACACACACACACACACACACACGCACGCACGCACGCACGCACGCACGCACGCGCGTGCGCGCATAGGGTCATCAGTGTATTAGCAATTTGATTGAGCTTATAGGAATCACTCAAGTAATTTGCATTTAACTCAAGATTGCTTCAAGAAAATTGCCTATGCTTTACTCCTCTAATTGTGGGTTAGCAAGAAAATTAACATCTCTGAAACCATAGCAGAGCAGAGGCAAGTTAAATTCAGCAGCTAATTATAAGGGAAACTGTTGTAGAAATCTAAACTGGGCTCCCTCTCAGTGAAGAGCATTGAGTTTCCCTGAATGCAAGTGGAAGTATCTTGGCTGTTGTGGTCTGGCTAATGAATTGAGTAAACAGGAAAGGATTAAATGGGCACTGATGATCAATGCATAAGATAAAAAGTGTTGATTTGTCAGCTCTTAGCAGCAGTGTTTATCCTAAGCCTAAATACAAGAATGTCATAAACCAATGAATGAGGCACAGTGAAACATTTTAGCATAACCTGAAAATATGTTAGCTAATAAAACCAATGATGATGAAGTCAAGTTCTGTGCATTAAGGATAGGATCCTTGTATTTATTATTCTTCCAACATTAGTGTTCTTTCATCATAATGATTTTGCACTTTATCAGTTCTCTTACTAAATCAGAGAATAAAATCAGTTTAGGAGTTCACTATGCAACATCCTAATGATAGAGGACTAGATACATATACATACATGTGTATAACTACATATCCATACATGTGTATATACATGCATGTGTATGTATATATACACATGTATTTATTAATATGTATTTGTGCACATCTAGATAATGACAGAGACCCAGAGAAAGAGTAGAAACAAGTCTGACATTTGAAAGGGAGTGCATTGATTCTATTAATGAAACCTCAAGGGCAAAATGAATATAATCTAACTTCTTGCTAAACTTGACCCTGGGCACTAAGGAGATGCTTTCTAAGCACTGTTTTTTTGTGTGTGTGGATTAAGATTAAAATATGGTGAAAGCAGCTGCCTCTGCCAAGTTAAAATTGTCATCATGGCTGCAATAAATATTAGCTGAATAAATTCAAATGAATTGAGATTTTTATACCTTGGGACAACCCCCACTTGAATTAATACAATGCTGATGTTACCGAACAAAATTTATGTGCCGAAGCACAGTGAGGCTGAACAAACCAAAATATCCAAGTTTGGAGCAGAGAAAGGTTTAGGAGAACATGTGGCTTATGCTCAGAAACCCTGAACTCCCCAACAGTTTAGGGGAATATTTTTTTGCAGACAAAATTTGGGGTGAGGACTGCAAGGTATATGACTTTCTTCTGATTGGTTGATGATGAGGTATTAGGGCTGTGCTCTAGGAATCTTGTGGTCAGCCTGGAGATTCCATCCTTTTACTGGCTGAGGGTCTTAATTCCTGCAGAAGGGCTCAAAGATGATATTCTGTGTATTCCTTGAGGAAGAAACAGGCCGCTGCCCCAAGACTGCATCAATGTTTCTGGACTGTTCCTCCCCTGTTCCTGCATCCCCTCCCCTTCCTAATTAGCAACTGTTTGAACCTTCTCTTTAGAACTCAGGGAAGATGCTGGAGGATAAATGAAGCCTATTTCATGCAAACTAGAAACAGGACCCAGAAAGGATTTGTACCTGGGAGCCCCAAAGGGTCCTGCTTGGTTTCACTGACACACTTTGTCCTCTAATTACTCTGAAGACCACTTCTAGTCAATCTCAGCTCTGTATCATATCTCTGACTACATGGGTCGTGGTTGGTAATATTTATTTTCAAATTGAAGATTTTATGTTCATAGAGTTCTAAGAAAACCATGTAAATTGTGTATGTTCAAAGAATACAGTGCAATCAGGAAAAAAAAATTCCCTGTGTCATTTTTAGAGAATGAGAGTCATTATTATATATTTTACATAATAACAGGCTGTAAACAGTAAGAAATCTTTTCAAAGAAGCAGCCAGGGGGAAATGCATATTTTTAAGTAAAACTTCCTCCTGTCATTGCTATTTGCACGAATTTATGCATCCAGAAAGAACATATAATCTTCAAGTGTTACCATTATTGTAAACCTGGGACTTTTTTTTAAAGTCATATTACTAATACCAACTTTAGAGATTTAATTTATACATAATGAAGTTCATTCCTAAGTGTACAGTACAGGTCAGTGAGTTGTGACAAACACGTACACTTGTGTAACTGCCAACTGTAATAGTCTTGCCATTTAGTGGAAAGGCTAAATATTTCTAAGAACGTTGTAGAATGTTCTACAAGAAATAGGTAGAATGTTCTTCCCCAAAAAGGTTTCCTCATGCCCTTTTCTCAGTCACCATCATTCTCGCTCCAGTTTCTGTTATACGATTTAAAATCAAAGATATTCCCCATTTTAAGCTTGTCTTTACATTCAGTACTAATCATGCTGTGGGTTGGGGAACAGAGACATATGAAAGTATTTTGAAAACTGTACATGTATATAGTACAGTTTTTAAATTTTATGTTTATATTGTTCTCAAGGGAAGAATATTAAGCAATACAGATGGAGAGTAATAAAAACAGCCCTGGGTTTCAGTTCTTTCAAATTCCAGATTACTTGCTTGCTTGGTGTATCATTTTCATTCAAGTTGTACAACCTCTATGAACCCTGGTTCTCTCCTCTGTTAGACAGAGATGACATCTACTTACAGAGTATAGAAAAAAGTGGCGAAAAAGGAAGTAAATTAGACCCTAGGGATGATTCACTCAGGGCAGTAGTGATTGTCACCTTTATGATGCTAAGCTTGCCTTATCCTCAAATTAGTTTCATTCTGAAGACTACTGGTCATTCTTCACCCTGGACAACATCTGTAGCTCCATGGGTCATCATTTGTAATGTTTATGTTCAAGATGATGAATTCTTACTGTTCTTAGACTACCCACTCCAGTATTCTGCCCCAGAGAATTCCATGGACTGTACAGTCCATGGGGTCACAAAGAGTCGGACATGACTGAGCAACTTTCACTTCACTTAGAATACTGCAGAAATTGGTTAGAGGTACATATGTTAATATATGGGATACACTGTTTTCTTTTCCTTGTGTAGTTTCTAGAAGATGATAGTCTTTCTTACATTTAACTAATCTAAGTGTATCCTCACCATTCTCCATCAACTCCTATTGTGCTTCTGAGAGATCAGTGTCTAAGGTTGGTGTTGGATTATTTCCCTCCCATCTAATCCACATAGATTGACTATTTTTTTTTCTTTATGAGCTAGCCCAAAATGACAGTAGAAACTGCAACCTTTTTTTTTTTTAATTGAAGCGTAGTTGATTTACAATGTTGGTTAGTTTAAGGTGTACAGCAAAGTGATTCAGTTATACAAATACATATATATCCATATTATTTAGGTCCTTTTCCATATGTGCTATGCTGTGATTAGTTGCTTGGTTGTGTCTGGCTCTTTGTGACCTTTTGAACTGTAGCTCACCACACTCCTCTGTTTGTGGGGATTCTCCAGGCAAGAATACTGGAGTGGGTTGCCATGCCCTCCTCCAGGGGATCTTCCCAACCCAGGAATCAAACTGAGGTCTCCTGTGTTGCAGGTGGATTCTTGACTGTCTGAGCCACCAGGGAAGCGCATTATAGGTTATTACAAAATACTGAGAATAGTTCCTGTGTGATACAGGAGGTCCTTGTTGGTTATCTATTTTATATATAGTAATGTACATATGTTAATCCCAAACTCCTAATTTACCACACCCCCATTAGTTTGTTTTCTACATCTGTGGGTCTATTCATGTTTTGTATTTAAGTTCATTTGTACCATGTTTTTAAATTTCACATGTAAGTGATGTCATGTGGTGTTTGTCTTTCTTTGATTTACTTCACTTAGTATGATAATCTCTCGGTCCCTCCATGTTGCTGCAAATGGCATTATTTCATTCTTTTTTTATGACTGAGTACTATTCCATTGTGTATATGAGTCACATCTTTATCCATTCATCTGTTGATAGGCATTTAGGTTGCTTCCATGTCCTGGCTATTGTAAACAGCACTGCAATGAACATTGAGGTATATGAATCTTTTTGAATTATGGTTTTCTTCAGATATATATCTAATCCTTGGATTACAGGATAATATGGTATCTCTATTTTTATTTTTTAAGGAAGCTCTATACTGTTCTCCATAGTACACCTATTCTTTAAACAAGGATATTTATTACTCTCTTTACTTAAAATGGCTATTGATGTAATACAAATACAATTGAATTAAAGAAAAATTAGATCCTCACTGCATATTTGGTAAACTGTAGATATTTTTATCATTTTTGTGTAGTCATCTTGGATCCAACATCCATCTGTACAGTATTTAGTCTTGGATCATAAACTCAGAAAGGAATATATAAAACTGCTGCATTGCTAGTGAGGCATTAGTTGGGAGACATGCATATCTATGTATATATATCTATCTATCTCCTCAATCATGTAACTGCAATTCCAACCAATTTCTTTGTGTCAGTTTTGCAACCTTTGCAGATCTAGAAAGCTGCTGCTTGATATGATACAGGTACAGACCTGTATGTTATCCTAAAGGCAAACTTTAAGACAGAATAAAAGCCTTAAGCTAGTTATTGGGGGAAAATGCCTGTAAGAAGAAATGCAACGTGTTGAGAGAGCCATAAGGGTCTGACCCCAGGTAAAGTACAGAAGGAAGGAAAGAAGGATGGTGCCAACATCTTAGGATGTAGCCCTAAGGAAAATTCACCAAGGCCATCACAGAGTCCTTGAGCCAAATTCATCTATCAGGGGAACCCACATTTCCTAAGAATGGGACTGCATGGTATTCCTGCTGATATCAGTCATAGGTTGGGAGTGGCCCTTGGAAAGCCTGGCCTCTGTGCAAACACTGTGAAGGATTTCAGAGTTTAGCACCTTGCAGGTCTATTACACATGGGTGGTTCTTTTCCAACTTCAATGAGCGTACAAACCACTTACGGTTTCCGTTACATGCAGGTTCTGACTCAGGAGGTCTTGAGAGGGAACTGAGATTCTGGAGCTCTTACTAGCCCACAGAAGCTGCTTAAGCCACAGGTCCAAGGACCACCATTGGGTTGCAGTGGTAGGATCAGCCCATATTTATGGATTCATTTTTCCTTTGTTTACTTGCAATCAAGGAAGCCAGGTTACATAGAGCTTTTTGTACCAGACCAATTCCTAGACCAGTGTCCAGTCTGTAGATAACTGCTTCATGTTGCACGGTCATCCCTGGACCAAAACCTGTGACCAACTTTCTGAGATAATGTTGTACAAAGTGTGGTAACTGTGAGTGATAAATAGCTCATATTATAAAATGTAGTGAATGAATAGAAAACTGTATGTCTAGGACACCAGCAGATCAGGAAAATGACTGCTGTTGAAAAAAATAGTTTCATTGATTAAAAGGAGGAGGCATATCAAACCATGAGGAACCATACTGAACAGGACAAAGGTTGGCAGGTAGTATAGGAAGAGATGGGGGCACAGTGGGCAAGAGCCTTTATGATGGTTTCTACAGGGAGCAATAGGCAGATAATCAGGATTAGAATGGGTGATAGGCAGGCTTGAATGATTCCAGCAGGCTCTGGAACATAGGCACTGTCTCAAGTTGTCTGATATTTGGCGCTGGAGTGATCAGATCAGGTGTATAGTAGTCCAGAGTATAAGAGCCCAATAAGGAGATTGTTGAGAGTGAGCTATGGATTGATTGTTTGTGAAGGATGCCCATGAGAAAAAAAAAAAAAAAAAGTCCTCCAGAGGAATGGTTGGACTGGATGAAGGAGTCAGGAGGCCATGACTGGGTGACTCTGGCACATTGACAGATTGTCCAGAACTAGGGATGTCTAGCATAGGCATGTACGTTAGATATTTAAGTGTCAAATTTACAGAAGCTAGAACTATGTTTAATACAATTCAGCAGTGACTTGTGGGTACAAAAAGCCCTTAGATGCCTCTTCATCCTAGGCGTTATCACTTGTACCCGAGGAAGATTAGCTCTGGAGTTTGGTCTTGCCCTTGCGAGAGCTACTTTCTAGTTAGAACAATATTTTTCTACCTCTCCTCTTGATTGCTTTAATATTCCTGGATGAAAACCTAACCAAATTCTTCTTTCTACAGAAATACCAGTTAATGTCAATTAAGATAACCCTTTTATTTTTCTAAAAAGGCTGAATTTGACTTTCTTTGACTCCGGGTTGTTATCATTTCACCGTAAGTTATCAGATAACATGGCAGAGCAGCAGCTGGCATCACCCACTGCTCACCAACCAGCCAAGAGCTCCACAACCAGTGATTTTTACAACCACCCCCCCATACCCCCATTTGCAGATGAAGGAACAGAGCCTCAGAGACTTCAAGTAACCCACCCCAAGTCACACAGGTGGCAGCACCAGGATATAAACCCAGCTGTCTAACCACAGAGCTCTCCCTCATAAGCAACTTTTCAAAAGTTGCTTTGTGGAGAACAAAGGAGTTAATGAAAAGTCTAAGATAAACACTCAGGAGGGAAGGTCAGGAAGGCCCACAAGGCTCATACATTAGCATTTACCACAAAATAAAGCTTCAGAGTGGGCATCTTTTTCTCCAGAACTCTTTATCCTACAATGTCCTTTTATGTTTTTTTTTTTTTTTTTTTTTTTTTTTTTGATGACCTCGTAATGAAAACCCGATTCAGTGGCAATGGACTCGAAGCCTTTGTTGTCTGGCAGTGTCTTGGAAGCTGTGGTGAGTTGGCTGGGCTCCTAGGTTCCAGAGACAGCAAATAGTAAGAATCTATGCATCAAAAAGGAGTCCCACACAGCAAATTTAAAAGAAAGGTGAATTGGCAACCTTAAACTCAGCAAACACACTCATCCCCAGAGGCTTGCGAGACATAACAATCCCGTAATTGGTGTTCTCTGAAGAAAGTCCTGTTTACTTTAGAATAACAATAGAAGCTCAGCTGGCACACTCGAGGTGCTTGAAGATATTTGGGAGGGCAGCCCTGTACATAATTATATCCTTGTAAAGAAAATAGATAATCCCTCCAGGAATGGAGTCTTCTCATTCATCCACAATCTGGCCTGTTTGTCAACCTTCATCTTACAATGACAACAGGAGGAGGGAAGTTACAAATGGGTCTCACGCCAGTGCCAGTAAGTAACAGTCCTTCCTTCCGGCTTCTCTTCAAACCACTGAAATAGAGCCACCTCAACACAAAGTCCAAGAATTGCCAGCCTCAGGGAGAGGTCAAACCACAGTCACATATTGTGGTTTTGGAATTTTTGGAATTTAAATCATACCAGAAAGTCCTCAGAAACAAAATCCCCTGACTTTGGTGGTTTAAAAATTCTGGAGTGCCATTTGATGGAATAAACTTGGTGGGGTCCAAGTCAGTTCTTCTGTGTGCTAGCTATTTTGCAACTTAAGGCAGGTGGCTTAACCTCCATGAAGTCATCAATCTCTGCTTCCTCCTTCATGACTTTAATAAAGGCCTGAAATAGGTAATAAATGGTCATCAGTTGGGAAGATCCCCTGGAGTAGGAAATGGCAACCCACTCCTGTATTCTTGCCTAGGAAACCCCAAGGACAGAGGAGCCTGGCAGGCTACAGTCCATGAGGTTGCAAAGAGTCGGACGTGGCTGAACAACTGAATACACACACACAAGCTCACTGAAAAGTTATAATTTCTCTTGAATAGCAGATTAATTTCAAGCCTGAATTCTTCTTGCTATGTTCAAATCCATTTTCTTTTCTCTTTCTTTCTGTCTTTTAAAAAATAATTATTTGTATTTCATGAAAGAAATTTCTTTAGAAAGATGTTTTGAGTTGAAAGCATTAGCCCAATCAATATTTATTCTGTTTACATAGGATATATAGGCTTTAACTAACATAGCATAATGATTAAGAGCAAGTATTATGGAGCCATGCTCCCTGGGATTAAATTCTGTCCCAGCTAACTAGCTGTGTACATCAGGTCCGGTTACTAAACTTCTCTGTGCATCAGCTTCTTCATCTTTAGAACAGGAAAAAAATAATAGCATCTACTTCATGAGATTGTTATAATAATACGAATTAATATTTGCCAAACAATTAAGAGTAACTGGCATACAATAATTCCTATATTTGTTAAATAAGAAGGTGCCTAAAGTATTATTTGAAAAGTAACCGGTTGAATTGACCTGAGTTTAGATTTCAGTGGTTTGAAAGAAATAATTTTGAAAGTAAATTAGTTAAATTGAATTTTTGTGCATAGTTATAGTCTCAGCACCGCCCTTAGACCTGGGAAAGCAGGACTTCTGTCTCTTCTCAAGGACTTGGAGTTTTGGAATACCCTCCTTTATACAGTCCATGGGGTTACAAAGAGTGGGGACACAAGTGAGTGGCTGAGCATGCACGCACCTTCATAGAAAAGGTGGAATCACCTAGCCGTAGTAACTATCTGAGTGGGGTCCTGAGCCAGAGCTACTCGAGGTTTTGTCTTGTTTGCCACCTTAGAGAAATCTTTAATTCTCTATTCCATGCAGGGTTGTTGTGTGTGTGTGTGTGTGTGTGTGTGTATGTGTGTGTGTGTGTGTTTTTGGCTGAGCTGGGTTTTGTTCCTACATACAGACTTTTTCTGAAATAGTTGTGGCGAGTGGGGGCTGCTCTCTAGTTGAGGTGTGCAGGCTTCTCATTGCAGTGGCTTCTGTAGGTGCAGAACATAGCCTCTAGGGCGTGTGGAGTCATTAGTTGCAGCAAATGGACTTGGTTGCCCTGCAGCATGTGGAATATTCCTGAATCCACCTGCATAGGTAGGTGGATTCTTAACCACTGGACCACGAGGGAAGTCCTCCATGCAGGGTTAACCAAGAAGTCCCAGGACACACAGCTGTCTTAGTGTATGATAGAAAGTTCTGGCCAAGTTCGGGTTCCTTTTTTTTTTTTTTTCTCCAAGTTCTGGTTCTTGAAGGAAAACCTGGCAAGGGAATTATTCTTGCCAACCTGAGAAATATTTATTTTTAAGGCAAGATCAGGCTTCCATAAGAGCACAAATATTGATTTTGAAAGACTCATTTATAGAGACAGGAGCACCATCAAAAATAATCTCCCAGAGATTTGCAACCTCTATGACAGCCCTTTGTCGTCTAAGATCACCTTTCTGTGTATGTTTCTTCCCTTTTTACTTATATTTATTTAGTGTTGCTTTATTTGTGTATAACCATTCTAACTATACAATGAGTGAGAAGAGTTCTGGCCACTACCCCGATCAAGTTTTAGAAAATTTCCATTATCCCTTACATTTTTCTCTTGCCCTTTTGCAATTACTCCTCTGGTTAGAAACTTCTACTTTTATAACTGTTAAAGGCTTATGATTTATTATTCCTTTTATTATTAAATATGAAATTTTTTCCCTAGTAATATTTCTTCTCTTGAAGTCTATTTTGTCTGCTATCAGTATAGCAATCATATCTCTTTATTATTTATTGTTTGGCTAGTTTAACTTTTTCTATCCCTTTATCCTATTTATATTTTAGAATTTAAACCCCATTTCCTATAGACAGTATATAGTCAGAATTTTTTGTCCAGTCTGAAAATCTGTATTATTTGATATGTTTTGTAAATTCACATTAATATAATAATTGATCTGGTTTGATTTACATATATTTGTCTACTTGTTTTCTATTTCATTCATCTTTTATTCTATTTTTCCTTTAATTTTTTTATCTTAATAATTTTGCCCTCTACTGACTTTTTCACTATATTACTTTACTTTTTAAAGTGGTTGCTCTAAAGATTATAATATCATCTTTACCTTGTTATAATCTAAGATAAAATAGCACTGACTTCTGATAAAAAACAGGAAATTGTACAAATGTACCTCCATTTCCCCCATCCTTGCATTGTTAAGTATACTATATCTCTATGTATTATAAGCCCCCAAATATAGTTTTATAAATTCTGCTTTATACAATTTTTAATCTTAAAGAAGTTAAGAAAAGGGAAGTGTGTGTGTGTGTGTGTGTGTGTGTGTGTGTGTGTGTGTGTGTGTTTTACACATTTACTATATATTTACCATTTTTGGTACTCTTTATTTTTCCCAGTGTAGCTAAGTCATCATTTTGTGTTATTTTCCTTCAGCCTAAAGGACTTCTGTTAGTATGTTTTATAGTATAGCCATCCCAGCAACAAATTTGTTATGGTTTTCTTTATTTTGAGAAAGTCTTTATTTCACTTCATTTTTAAAGAATGAGTTTGCTGGATGTAGAATTCTTCATTGGTTTTTTTTCCTGTTAGTTCTTTGGCATTCCAATGTCTCTGGCTTCCACTTTCTGAAGAAAATTCTCCCATTAATCATATAGTTTTTCCTTTGTATGTGTTTTGTCATTTTTCTCTTCTGTTTTTAAGATTTCTGCTTTATTTTACGATAGTCTGTATCAACAATAGACTATCATTTATCTAGGTACAGTCTCAGAGTTTATTGAATTTACTGTGCACATAAGTTACTTTTTTTTTTTCCCCACCAATTAGGGATTTTTTGACCGTCCGTGTTAAAATATTTTTCTTCCTCCTTCCCTATTTCACTTTCTTCCGGGGCTCCAATTATTTGAGTGTTGAAATGCTTGATACTGCATTATAGATTTCTGAGACTCTAGTTCATTCTTTTAAGCACTTTTTCTCTGCTCTTTTAATTGAATATTGATCTGTTCTTAAATTCATTTGTTTATTATTTTCATGTTTTCAAATGCTTTGAATATGTTTTCCTGTAATTCTTTGTATACATTTTCCTTTAGTTTGAGCAGATTTAGAATAGCTACTTTGAAGTCTTTGTCTTATAAATTCACTTCAAGTCAGTTCCTATTGACTTTTTCCCCTTGGGCATTGGTAACTTTCTTATTTCTTAACATGTCTAGTAATTTACTTTGTGAGAAAGTGAACCATGTAGATGATATGTTGTGGTTACTTTTATGTCAGTGTTCTTTTATTCCGAGGATTGTTGTACTGTTTTGGCAGGCAATTAAATTTCCAGGATTCAAGCTGCAATATATGTATGCCCTGCGGTGTACAGTCCCAGTGTATTTACTCAGTGTTTGATAGCCTGGATCTCTTGCAGAGTTCATGGTCAACCAGTGATGTATACAGACATTATGCTCTAGTAAGATTTCCATCCTTTTTCACCTGAGCTATGTGTTGGTTGACAAATGGTCTCAAAGGCATGACAAATGCTCAGTTCTCCCCAGGTTTCCAATTTTTACTGGGATCCCTGGTGTGTTCTGCCTGCATGTGTAGTTTAAGAATAAGCCAGGGATGTGTGGAGAGTTTATTTTTCCAGGCTTTCTACATCTTCCTCACTTCCAAAGTTCCAAAAATTTCTAGTTGTTTTGCCACCTGCTGTGAATTGAGTCTGCAAACACCAATTGATCCAGCTACAGGATTGTGCCACCTGAGATTAAGGAACAGAAATATGTCTAGCACTATGGCCATAAAATCACTAGTCTTATGAATGAATTCGCAGTTTCACAAATAAGTAGCCCTCCAGTCATTGCTTCCTTTAGTCATTTCTCAATGTCCTGAAATGATTATTTTTAATAATTCTGACCAATTTAAATTTTTTATTTTAAATGTTTCCATACATCATTTTAAATTATTCATAGAATCTTTAGGTATTTAAGTTTTTTTTAATGATCATTAGAGAATTTTAAAACACCCTGAAAAGCCTATAATTAAAAGAGACTATGTATTTAAAGATTAACTTAATGCAGGCACAGTTCTATGTTCATAACACATAATAATTTTATCTTCAAAGCATTCCTGTGAGGAAATATTATTATCCTTATCTTCAATGAGTAAATCAGGATAAATGACTTCCCAGCAATCACCAGCTACTAAATTACAGAGCCGAATTCAAATTCAGGCATTCTGGGATAATCACCATTACATGCAGTCTCTTCTTTCATAATATTAGAGAAACAAACCTGATATAATATCAAAAGTTCTCAAAGATTATTTACCTTTTGACATTGGGTGAACTAACAACTGCGAGCAAGTTGAAAATGTCCAAGCTACAGCGCCAAAAACCTCATAAGGGTGTACACTGTGATTTCTGATATTTCCCAGTGTCTTCCTGAAGCTTTCATACTTTGAAAAAACTCAAAGTTCTTTAGTCATTGGGGTATATTTGCCATATTTTTAAACAATGCTATCTACTTCTCTAATTCACACCCCATACTTAGTACCATCAATCAGTCAAATAATAATATATAGTCAGTTACATTGCAGTTGTGCACGAATTTTTTGAGGTCAAGAATTTTGGCAAGTTGGGAAGTTTTACTGCAACACATATCTGAAAGGGCATAGTAAAGTGAATTGTTGAAAAATTCATGACATCTCTATAACATTGATGTTTTAATTGGAGGTAGGAGAAATGGAAAATGTAGGATCTAGCTTCACACAAAAATCTAGACTTGATCAATGGAGCAGAAAAGCAAAGATAAAGTCCTCAAATTTATATGCAGAAACCTATGATCCAAATAGTGCAAGTAGATATAAATATGTAAATTGACAACTTCAAACTTTCAATAAAATAATAATGTATATGTCTAAATCTAATAAGAATCTTGTGATATAAATTTGACCAGAAAACATTAACTCATATAAGTAATTTTTTTCTTAAGAATGATTTTCTTTGCCTTCTGAGTTATTCAATGTACTCTAGAAAACAGACTGACACAAATCTAGAGAAAGTGTGAAGGGTGTTCTGGAACCAGATATTTAATCAGGGGTTGTCTAGACAACAAGTAGAGTTTGCAGATGAGGCAGTGGTCAAAGCGGGGAATCTATGAACAAAGCCAGAGTACTAGGAGACATGTCATAGCCAGAGGCTCTGACAGGGGATATGAATTGTGTCAGACACAGAGTTTGACTATACCGTTCATTTATCTTTGTAAAATATAATGTTTATATGTCTCAAAGTAGTAATTAGGTTGTCTTCTGCCTCTGTATCTCACTTTATGTCTCATTTTCTCCCCCATTTGTTGACCAATGGTCTAATTTCATTTCTGATAGCGTTTTCTCACTGGACAGCAACTGAAAACTGATGAATACCTTAGAATTGACCATGCATCCTCCTTTACTGCTGATCTATGTGACAGAATATGTGATATGTACTGTATTGTGCATACGTGCTAAGTTGCTTCAGTCGTGTCCATTTCTTTGTAACCCTATGGACTGTGACCTGCCAGACTCCCCATCCATGGAATTTTCTAAGCAAAAATACTGGAGTGGGTAGCCATTCCATTCTCCAGGGGATCTTCCTTGACCCAGGGATCAAACCCTGGTCTCCTGCATTGGCAGGCGGGTTCTTTACCACTAACACCATCTGGGAAGCCGAAGTTTCCCTCGTGCCGAATACAGAGGCCCATGGGAAATTAACCAAAGTGCTGCTCAGTTCGTTTGGAGACTTAAAAAGCAATGTTTATTTCTTGTATTTTTCTAAGTTTTATAAATTCACTATGGATTGTTTCAAAATTACAATAAAATACACTTAAAATGTTCATAACATGCTTAAATAAGTGGTACCTAACATTGAATAATGAGGGTATTTCAGCCTAACAGATCTTTAGTTCTAATTCTTGTTAGCCAGATTGAGCTGGGTACATAACTTTTCTAAGAATTATTTTTCTCATCTGTAAAGTGGAAGTAAAAATACAGTCTTGAAAAGTTATTATAAATTTGTAAAAATCATTGTAAAAATTAAATGTCTCTTAATGCAATATCATTGTCAGTCAGGAAATGAACACCAATCTGATATTTAAGTCAAAAAATGATTTTTTAATAGAAAAGTATTAGAAGAGCTGGAGAAGTAAAAGGAGAAGATGTTACCCGGATGATAGGTGGATACTACCATTCCTGGACTGATCCCCATAAGAGCATTCTTGCCCCTAAGATTGTTAGAACAATCATCTTTAAAGCTACTGGAACCACAGCAGGTGGCTGTGAGCAGGAGCTGTTATCTCTTCACTTGATGGAACTGCTGCTTCTAAACTGCTTAATTAGTAGAACTTGGGTTGCTGATCATGTCGCTGTTGCTACCACTTATAGCAGGGGTCACTAACCTGCTGGCCAAGGACCAGTACCTCCTGTCAGATCAATGGCAGCACTAGGTCAGAAATAAAGTGCATAATACATGTAATGCACTCGAATCATCCCGAAACCATCCCTCCTCCCCAGTCTGTGGAAAAATTGTCTTCCATGAAACTGGCCTCTGGTGACAAAAAGGTTGGGGCCCACTGACTGGCAGGATTGTCCACCAGATACAGGATGTCTAACTTTTTTATTGATTTCCATTTCAGCATGAGTAATTCTAAGTGACGATATAACCAGAAACTTGCTAGCAAGGAAACCTGCAAATTAAAGTTTGCAGGCTTCTGGTACTAGCAGTTTTGAGGTGAATCTAGAAGGGCAAGTTTGGGGCTGAAAAGTAATAGGTCAATGTCTCACACATTAAAAGGAAACAAACAAACAAAAAAAATAAAGTACCTGTCATGAGGTAGGTGGTCTTAGTGTTCCTATTTTGTATATATTTAGACCTTCTTATAATATATTTCATATCTTCTTAATGGTTTCTGAAGCAGTTCATAAATACTTAAAATATAGAAGCAGTAGCTTTACTTGGTCACTGAGACTTTTAAAAGGAAATGTATGTCAAAGGAAGAGTGGGGATTCCTTGGTGGTCAAGTGGTTTAAGACTCCACCTTTCCAGTGTAAAGGGCGTAAGTTCAATCCCTGGTCAGGGAACTAAGGTTCCACATGCCATGTGGTGTGACCAAGAAAATATTAAAAAAAAGAAAAAAAGAATGAATGTCAGCAAAAGACTATAAAAGTTTTTCAATACCGATTGCAGTTTTCCTTGCTGACAGAGAGCCCTGAGGTCTGGGAAGCATTGTCAAAGAACTTGGCAAGAGAGGTGATAACAGAGACCTCCTGTTCCAGTACCCTTGCTGTTAAGTCGCTCAGTTGTGTCCAACTCTCTGTGACCCCAATGCCCTTAGTAACCTAAAAACTTTTTTTTTTAATCATTTAATAGTTGTGTGAAAAATCTCTAGACTTGGAGTTAGGATGCATTCCTCTTTTCATTTTTCTCCCTGCTTTCTTGAATGATCTTGGTGTACTATACTGGTTGACATGGGCTTCCCAGGTGGCACTAGCAGTAAAGAACCCCCTACCAATGCAGGAGAAATAAGAGGCACGGGTTGCATTCCTGGGTTGGGAAGATTCCCAGGAGGAGGGCATGGCAAAGCACCTGAGTATTCTTGCCTAGGGAATCCCACGAACAGTGGAGCCTGGTAGACTACAGTCCATAGGGTTGCAGAGTCAGACCTGCTTGGCACATGCACATTGGTTAACACAGTGTACTGTCCGCTAAAGAAAACAGAGAGCTTGGATTAGTTAAATTTCTTAAGGTCTCATCCCGCGTTTGTTCTGTGTAATTGATGATGACAGATTCCATAACTAATAGAATCTAATCATTAAATGCTAGCTAACCATACACCAGACGCTAGAATATACACTGAAAATAAAATTATCATTTTTATGATTATGTTTGAAACACCCCTTTTTTTAAAAATTTTTTTTATTAGTTGGAGGCTAATTACTTCACAACATTTCAGTGGGTTTTGTCATACATTGACATGAATCAGCCATAGAGTTACACGTATTCCCCATCCCGATCCCCCCTCCCACCTCCCTCTCCCCCCGACTCCTCTGTGTCGTCCCAGTGCACCAGGCCCGAGCACTTGTCTCATGCATCCCACCTGGGCTGGTGATCTGTTTCACCATAGATAATATACATGCTGTTCTTTCGAAACATCCCACTCTCACCTTCTCTCACAGAGTTCAAAAGTCTGTTCTGTACTTCTGTGTCTCTTTTTCGGTTGTGCATATAGGGTTATCGTTACCATCTTTCTAAATTCCATATATATGTGTTAGTATGCTGTAATGTTCTTTATCTTTCTGGCTTACTTCACTCTGTATGATGGGCTCCAGTTTCATCCATCTCATTAGAACTGATTCAAATGAATTCTTTTTAATGGCTGAGTAATATTCCATGGTGTATATGTACCACAGCTTCCTTATCCATTCATCTGCTGATGGGCATCTAGGTTGCTTCCATGTCCTGGCTATTATAAACAGTGCTGCGATGAACATTGGGGTGCACGTGTCTCTTTCAGATCTGGTTTCCTCAGTGTGTATGCCCAGAAGTGGTATTGCTGGGTCATATGGCAGTTCTATTTCCAGTTTTTTAAGAAATCTCCACACTGTTCTCCATAGTGGCTGTACTAGTTTGCATTCCCACCAACAGTGTAAGAGGGTTCCCTTTTCTCCACACCCTCTCCAGCATTTATTGCTTGTAGACTTTTGGATAGCAGCCATCCTGACTGGTATGTAATGGTACCTCATTGTGGTTTTGATTTGCATTTCTCTAATAATGAGTGATGTTGAGCATCTTTTCATGTGTTTGTTAGCCATCTGTATGTCTTCTTTGGAGAAATGTCTGTTTAGTTCTATGGCCCATTTTTTGATTGGGTCATTTATTTTTCTGGAATTGAACTGTAGGAGTTGCTTGTATATTTTTGAGATTAATCCTTTATCTGTTTCTTCATTTGCTATTATTTTCTCCCAATCTGAGGGCTGTCTTTTCACCTTACTTATAGTTTCCTTTGTAGTGCAGAAGCTTTTAAGTTTCATTAGGTCCCATTTGTTTAGTTTTGCTTTTATTTCCAATATTCTGGGAGGTGGGTCATAGAGGATCTTGCTGAGATTTATGTCGGAGAGTGTTTTGCCTATGTTCTCCTCTAGGAGTTTTATAGTTTCTGGTCTTACATTTAGATCTTTAATCCATTTTGAGTTTATTTCTGTGTATGGTGTTAGAAAGTGTTCTAGTTTCATTCTTTTACAAGTGGTTGACCAGTTTTCCCAGCACCACTTGTTAAAGAGGTTGTCTTTTTTCCATTGTATATCCTTGCCTCCTCTGTCAAAGATAAGGTGTCCATAGGTTCATGGATTTATCTCTGGGCTTTCTATTCTGTTCCATTGATCTATATTTCTGTCTTTGTGCCAGTACCATACTGTCTTGATGACAGTAGTACTACAAGACAGATGTCTTGTAGTAGAGTCTGAAGTCAGGCAGGTTGATTCCTCCAGTTCCATTCTGCTTTCTTAAGATTACTTTGGCTATTCGAGGTTTTTTGTATTTCCATACAAATTGTGAAATTATTTGTTCTAGTTCTGTGAAAAATACCGTTGGTAGCTTGATACGGATTGCATTGAATCTATAGATTGCTTTGGGTAGAATAGCCATTTTGACAATATTGATTCTTCCAATCCATGAACACGGTATGAAACACCCCTTTTTAACAGAAGAGCAAATTAGGTATAAGGAAGTGAACTAGTTACTCTTCTTACGTGAAGACAGTTGAATGCAGAACTGACACTAATTTTCAGCTCTCCACTAAGAGCTTTAAACGGGTACGAGGAAGATGCCCATAACAACTACATGTGGTTTATGTCTGAAGGCTCCTAGTAGACACTGTAAGAGAAGAAACCTTTGGAAGAATGATAAGGTTATTCAATGATTGATTTCCATTCATATACTATTCTTTGCTTTAAGAAAGTTTATCTTCAGTATCTTTGTCTCTTTATACCTCAGCACAGCATATGTATTAGGAAGCCAATAAAGAGGGCAATGCTTCATATTAAATTGCAATTATATATTATTGCTTTCATAATACTCAAGACTGATGAAATTTCTACAGAATTACTTTTGATAATTTAATATACTGGATGATTAGTGCTTAAAAATCATCAGCACTTGGACTTGTAATATATTTCCAAATTGCTTGAAAGTTATGTCTAGTAAGCTCTGTGGTCAGACAGAAAGAAAGCATTAGCACCCCCGATTTCCAGTCCGTTCTCTGACCTGGAGTGGGGCTGGGGTGGGGTGGTAGTTTTTGCTGTCTGGCAGTGTAGCTGGCCCAGGCCTGAACCTGCTACAGAGGTACTTAGTCATTTGGGAACAGTATGTGCGATAATGTAATTTGTCTGACTTTCTGGGTGAGAACGGGCTCTTCCTGGGATCTCAGGGTCCTACTTTACAGAAATGTCACAGTCCTTGTTCAGTAGGAATTCTGCCTCAATTCATCATCACAGCATCGTTTTTCACAAAAAATGGCACAAGAAGTGAAGGTGGGGCTGGGGTGGACTGGGAGTCGGGATTGATGCATGTACACTGTTGATCTCCCTACCTGTTCAGTCTCTTCAGTTGGGTCCAACTCTTTGTGACCTTATGGACCAGAGCCCACCAGGCTGCTCTGTCCATGGAATTCTCCAGGCAAGAATACTGGAATAGGTTGCCATTCCCTTCTTCAAGGGATCTTCCTGACCCAGGAGTGGAACCCATGTCTCTTATGCCTTCTGCATTGGCAATCGAGTTCTTCATCACTGGCACCAGCTTAGATAACTAATGAGAGCCTGCTGGATAGCACAGGAAACTCTACTCAATGCTCTGTGGTGACCTAAATGGGAAGGAAATCAACAAAAGAGGGGATACATGTATACATATGGCTGATTCATTTTGCTCTACAGCAGAGACTCACACACTGTAAAGCAACTGTATTCCAATTAAAAAAAATTAAAAAGTAGCAAAACATACTTATTGAATTTTCACTCTATGCTGGCCATTGTGCCAGCTGGGAGCTGTGACCTTTGAAGGCAGTGAGACCGTCTCTGTCACCAAGAAGAGGGGACTCTGATAAGTCGGGGGAGTTACTCAAGAGTTAAATTAGAATAGGTCACACAGAGTGCATCACTGGCTTGTCTAAGGAAAAGCCCAGAGGAAGGCCCATCACTCTCCCCTTGCCTCTTTGCACTTCTCCTCTTGCCTCTTTGCCCTCTCTTTGGACACCTTCCCTGCCCATGCGTTTGTTGCTCACTGGCAGGGCTGCCCTGATATGGGGAATAGAGCTGTGAGCATCGCAACCCTGTTTGTTGTCTGTGATAAGAGCGTGGCTGGAGGAGGCAGACATGCCAGCTGGCAAGGCTGTTGCTGCTAGATCAAGGACAGTGGAAGGATGCTGGCATCTGCCTGGCTTTTGTCGCTTCTCTGACAATCTGGCTCCCCATAGAGCAGGGGGGCTCCTTAGCATATGGTCACTGTGTCACTTGGGAGCACTGGAGGGCTTGTCAATTATAGGACATCCACACAGCCTAGCAAGCATGTATCCCTGGACTGTTAAGCAACCTCAGCCCATGATCTGTCTTACTTTTGAGCATGAGATGACCAGTGCTTGAATACATCCCGCATAGGTTATAAAACACACTCTAGGTCTTGCTTGGCCCTGCCCTCTATAAACATGTACAGCCTTCTACATGGAGATAAATTTCCTTTTCTCCTGAACTCAGTCTGAGGACTGTATTGGGTTGGGCCATCTTCTTCTGAGGTTTGGACCATCTCAGATAAGCCTCTCTTGATGTAATAGACAAGGTATCCCCACAGATGCTCTGAATTAATAGCATCCTGGCATTAACTACATAAGCTTAATTCATAACTTTGTACATGTTTCTTTTGCAGAGGAGTAAGTCAGTTTATGTGTCTTGATTCCTTTATCTCAAACACAGAATGATAACAAGCCAGAAATTCCATAGTGTTATGACTGCCTTGAATGTTTGTTTTTCTTCTCTGTGGTTACCATATTTCTCACCATGGAGGAATTACTTAATAAATGTTTGTTGAGTGAATTTCAGGTGACAGAAAGAAAGCAATCCCAGTTTTTTTGATTTTTTTTTTTAATAAGTGAGGAAAGAATAGAGATGGGGCAAAAGTAAAATTCCTTAGTGATTAGAAACTTTATTGCAACTCCTTTGCTTGGGGGCTTTTCATTCCTTTGTATTATGTCATTGACATTGTTACAAACCCAGCTTCATAAGGGCGCAGATTTCTAGTAAACCCACCTGCTACTTGAATGAGAACAAAGCAGGTTTTGATTAGAAATCTCTCAGCAGAGCAGAACAGAGCACTTAGAATCACATGTTGTGACACAATATACATTTACTCCAAATAGATCATTTCTGCACTTAAGATTCTACCAATTACTACCATTTGTGCTGGATGATTGCATTCACACTATTTTTTTTATCTGTCTGATGACAAGGATCACATCTTATTCATCTTCAGATATTCCTATCATATGGCAGAGTACATTGTACATAGTGA
The DNA here is from genome assembly GCF_963930625.1 of Muntiacus reevesi. NCBI lineage: Eukaryota > Metazoa > Chordata > Mammalia > Artiodactyla > Cervidae > Muntiacus > Muntiacus reevesi. The sequence goes on from NC_089251.1 coordinate 212,737,172, forward strand.
CTACTAAGCAGACTGTGTCTTCAGTGAATACACTGAGGAGTAGAGTTTGATATTGTAAATGCCGCAATCTAAAAATCTGCAAAGGAGTGATGTACTTTCTTTAGACCAGTGTGATGCTATGAATGTCACTTCAGATTCATGGATACAGAGATACACTGTGCAGATATTCAGTGCTATGATTATAGATTGCCTTTGTTATTTTAACAGCTTTTTCTTTTATTAACTCAAAGTTTAAGTTTTGCTACATTAATTTTATTTGTCAGTATAGTCTTCAAATGTGTCCATGATATGTCTCCATAAGAGATCATCATATTTTCAGTGCCAGAAAGCCTTGGTCCTTCTCCCACCTGAAATTTCCCATAGTGTCTTGAATCACAGGATTTTACAGGTAAGAAGATTTGTTGTTCAGGTTTGTCTAGCTCTTTGTTACCCCATGGACTGCAGCACACCAGACTTCTCTGTCCTTCACTATCTCCTAGAATTTGTTCAGACTCATGTGCATTGAGTCAGTGATGCCATCCAGCCATCTCATCCTTTGTTGCCCCCTTCTCCTCTTGCCCTCAATCTTTCCTAGCAGCAGGTTTTCTTGCAATGAATTGGCTCTTAGTATCAAGTGGTCAAAGTATTGGAGCTTCAGCATCAGTCGTTCCAATGAATATTCAGAACTGATTTCCTTTAGGATTGACTAGTTTGGTCCTTGATGCCAAAGGACTCTCAAGAATGTTCTCTAGCACCACAGTTTGAAAGCATCAATTCTTTGGTACTCAGCCTTCTTTATATCCAGCTCTCACATCCATACATGACTTCTGGAAAAACCATAGCTTTGACTAGATAGAAATTTTGTTGACAAAGTTATGTCTCTCCTTTTTAACATGCTAAGTTTGTCATCATTTTTCTTCCAAGGAGCAAACATCTTTTAATTTCATGCTGCAGTCACCATTTGCAGTGATTTTGGAACTCAAGAAAATAAAGTCTGTCACTGTTTCCATTGTTTCCCCATCTGTTTGCCATGAAGTGATGGGACTGGATGCCATGATCTTAGTTATTTGAATGTTGAGTTTTAAGTCAGCTTTATCATTCTCCTCTTTTACCTTCATCGAGAGCCTCTTTAATTCCTTGTCGCTTTCTGCCATTAGGGTGACATCATCTGCATATCTGACGTTATTGATATTTCTTCTGTCTATATTGATTCCAGCTTGTGAATCATCCAGCCTGGCATTTCTTATGATGTACTCTGCATATAACCAGGGTGACAATATACAGCCTTGTTGCACTCCTTTCCCCATTTTGAACCAGTTTGTTGTTCCATGTCTGGTTCTAGCTGTTACTTCTTTACCAGCATACAGGTTTCTCAGGGGGCAGGTAAGGTGGTCTGGTATTCCCACCTCTTTAAGAAATTTCCATAGTTTGTTGTGATCCACACAGTCAAAGACTTTAAATTATTGAATCCAATCCATAGTTTCCTGACCCATTGTCACTTTGTATGCTTACACAAAACAGGAAGTATACTAGAAGAATTGATATGATAAATACTGTTACTTTCAAACTATGTTTTAGTAAATTTCCCATCTCACTCTGACATTGTCTAAGAATCATTTGAGATACTTAGAGTCTGTGGCAGACACAGTCAGTTGCCCAGCCACTGACCCATAGCCATTCTTCCTTCCATTCCTCTCTTTATGTCCACAGAACCCAAATGTGTTCACTCATTTATATACATCCAACTTCCATGAGTCTATCAAGATGATCTAACTGAGACACGGTTATTCTATTATGCTGTTTCAGTCAGCCCATGATCTAGTTCTTGCAATCTTTACTTACAAATACATCTCTAGGGTAAACTCTTTGTAAACCCAAGGGTGGGGCTTCGGAACCATCATTTTTTAAAGATCATTTTATATTCTAAATATGAAGCCATGGTAGAAAACCACTGCTGTATCATATTCTAAATGTTCTTAACGCATGCCTCTTAGTTAAAAAATACAATGAGGGGATTTAATTTCATGTCAAGGTAGTTTGGTTTTTTTTTAATGGATTTTCTCCCCATTAAAATTGTCTACTAATCAATTTCTGGATTTCATCCAAACTCTATTTACAGTCTACTGAGTGAAACTGCATATGTGTTTACTGCATTGAAACCCAAACAATGGCAGCAAATGGAAAATCCTGCTGTTTTGAGTTTTGTAACTGTCAAAATGTCAAAAGATTTGGCATCAAAACCTCATTTTAAAAGAATGTCTTGAGATACTAATAGGATATTCGGTAAACCACTGGAAGAATTCCAGCCTAGCATGGGGAGGCCGTGCAGTTAGCCTAAGAGACATTTTCCAACTCATGAGGAAGTTTGTCATGTGGAACCCCCTCCTCCCCATTCCTGCCATGGACCACAGGAATCTGCTGCTTGGCAGTCAGCACAACGGGGCTCATGCTCGTTAGAGCTCATGGTTGATTTTGCTTTCTTTCCTGCTCTATGCTATTTTGGGGTTCAAGATTTTTTGGAGTACAAGGTGCCTCCTCACCTTCCCACACAATCCAGAACAGAAGTGTCTAGAGTTTTAATAGGTGGCTGCAATATCCTTGTTTCTGTTTGCCAAACCAAGGTTAGAGGGTCAACCGCTGTGCATTAAATGTTGAATACGAAACAATGACAACTTGCGGAAAGCTTATATTCTGTTTTGTAAGCATCAAGTATGCAGAGAAAAAATGTACATTCCTAAGGTCAGGAAATCCGTGTGCAGTGGTTCGAGGTGAGCTTCCAATCTTAAGTTGCCCCATCCTCTTAGGACAGACCAGCCATGGGCAGGTACCTGTTGGTACTTCCTCTGATATTTTGGTGATTCTCATTAGTGTGTCCTAGAGAAAAGGAAAACTGTTACTCTTCACCATACTTCTGACACCAAATGTGTGAGGGATGTTTTTATAATACCAATCAGTTCGCCAGCTCTCTGGACACCAAGTGGGCATCTTATAAGTTCAGTTCTGATACTAACTACTCAGGGTTGGTGTCAGATATTACAGGCTTAAAGACTCAGTTCCTCAGTCACAGGTGTTGGGTCTCCCTCCATCTGCCTTGGCTGTAAAGTCGAGGGTTCTTACAATCCTTCTCCACTGAAATTTGGTAATTTGCTAGAATTATTTGCTAGAATTATCAAAGTCAGGGCAACATGTATTGATTTATTACATTCACTGATTTATTATAAAGAGTATTACTATAAAGGATACAGATGATCAGCCAGTTAAAGAGGTACTTAGGGTGTGGTCTTAAAGGGTCTTGTACACAGGAGCCCTTGTCACATTGGAGGTGGGATGTGTCAACCTCTGGCACATGGATGTGTTCCCCAACACAGAAGTTCTCTGATCCCCTTTATATAGAGTTTGTGGAGTTCCAATACATAGGCATGGTTGATTAAATCTTAGGTCATTGGTGGTTAATTCAACCTCCAGCCTCACTCTCCACCTTGAAGATCAAAAGTTAGGGCTGAAAAAAGTGAAAGTGAAAGTAAAGCCATTCAGTCGTGTCTGACTCTTATAGCTTACCAGACTGCTACATCCATGGAATTTTCCAGGCAAGAGTACCAGAGTAGGTTGTCACTTTCCTTCTCCAGGGGATCTTCCTGACCCAGGGATTGAACCTGGATCTCCCACATTACAGGCAAACGCTTTACCATCTGAGCCACTAGGGAAGCCCTTGGGGCTGAGAATCCAGGCTTCCAACCAGTACATCCTAAAGGAGATCACTCCTGGGTGTTCTTTGGAAGGACTGATGCTGAAGCTGAAACTCCAGTACTTTCGCCACCTCATGAGGAGAGTTGACTCATTGGAGAAGACGCTGATGCTGGGAGGGATTCGGGGCAGGAGGAGAAGGGGACGACAGAGGATGAGATGGCTGTATGGCATCACTGATTCGATGGGCATGAGTTTGAGTAAACTCTGGGGGTTGGTGATGGACAGGGAGGCCTGGTGTGCTGCGATTCATGGGGTCGCAAAGAGTTGGACACGACTGAACGACTGGACTGAACTGAACTGAGCTGAATCATAACTCGTCTCCCTGGTGACCAGTGCACATCCTGAAGCTATCTGGGAGCCCATAAAGAGTTGCATCATTATAACAAAGGATGCTCCTATAACCTAGGAAACTCCAAGAGATTTAAGATTTAGGAGCTCTGTGTCAGAAACAGGGGACAGACTAAATATATATTTCCTCTTATGTTACACAGCCAGGGAGGCTGAAGTATTTTAAATATCATCACTGCTCTAGAACTTGTCAGTTCAGTCACTCAGTCCTGTCTGACTCTTTGTGACCTCATGGGCTTCAGCATGCCAGGCTTCCCTGTCCTTCACTATATCCTGGAGTTTGCTCACAGTCATGCCCATTGGTGATTGGCATTGGAATTGGTGATGCCATCCAACCATCTCATCCTCTGTCACCCCCTTCTCCTCCTGCTCTCAGTCTCTCTCAGTATCAGTGTCTTTTCCAAAGAGTTTGCTCTTTTCATCAGGTGGCCAAAGTATTAGAGCTTCAGCTTCAGCATCAGTCCTTCCAATGAATATTCAGGATTGATTTCCTTTAAGATTGACTGGTTTGATCTTGCTGTCCAAGGGACTCTTAAGAGTCTTCTCCAGCACCACACTTCAAAAACACCAATTCTTTGATTCTCAGCCTCCTTTCTGATCCAGCTTTCACATCCATACATAACTTCTGGGAAAACCATAGCTTTGTCTATATGAACCTTTGTCGGCAAAATAATGTCTCTGCTTTTTAATACACTGTCAAGCTTCATCATAGTTTTTCTTCCAAAGAACAAGCATCTTTTAATTTCATGGCTGCAGTCACTGTCCACAGTGATTTTGGAGCCCAAGAAAATAAAGCTTCTCACTGTTTGCATTGTTTCCCCATCTATTTGCCAAGAAGTGATAAGAGAGATGCCATCATCTTCCTTTGTTGAAAGTTGAGTGTTAAGTCAGCTTTTTCACTAGAACTTGTATTCACTTGAATTATGGATAGTATTATTATTATTGTATTTTGCTATTTTCTCTCTTTTTCATGAATGTTAACCAGGATTGAAGAAAGGAGTTTGCACTGCATGTTCTGGGGTTGTTTGTGTGACTTTTTGGTTTGTTCCTTGACTTGGATCTGATTTGTTTCCCATATACTTGGCACACCCTTGGTACTTAGTAAGAAATAAATTGCTCTTTGGTGTTCAGCATACCAAGAGTAGTGGGCTCATTCATGCCTGCTCTTTAGCAATGTTGTTCCAATAGATGGCTTTGTGGACAGGCAGTGTTTCCTGCCATTCCAGTAAAGGTAAAGCCATCAACTCCCCATCCCCTTGAAAGTGTGCCCTGAGAGGAATTCAAGATAGAGAAAAATTGAAAGTAGTATGGATACTGGCACTAGAAAGTTAATTTGCATATCTAAGGAACAATTCCGTTGAGTCCAGTCTTGCATTTTCCCATTCATAGAAAAGTGATGAAATCATTAACTTGCAATGCCCATTTTTTGTGATTAGCAGTAGTTTTTTAACGTTTGACTACATATTTTGTTTTGTCTTGTCTTGTTTCTCCCCAGTCAAAAATTCCTATATATCCTGGCCTATCCCTTAGCTCTTTGGAGCAGTTCCTGAGAACTATCTTAGAGGCTGTCTCTCAAGCTCTAGTCTTCTATAAGGTCCCCTAATTAAACTTAACTGGCAACTTTTAGGCTTTATGTTTTTCTCTAGTAGATAGTTTCAGAATATCAATTGCCAGAGAGACAGTAGGTGGCTCAAAAGGTAAAGAATCTGCCTACAATGTAGGAGACCAAGATTTGATCCCTGGGTTGGAAAGATCCCCTGGAGAAGGGAATGGCTACCCACTCCAGTATTCTTGTTGGAGAATTCCATGGACAGAGAAGCCTGGTGGGTTGCAAAGAGTTGGACAGGACTTAACGGCTAACTCTTTCACTGCTTTTTTTTTTACTTTTGAAAGTTTGACTACTTGTTTTGTTTTTGATTTTTCTTTTTTCCCCCAAGTCCCAAATCCTATATATTTTGGCTCCTCCCTTACCTCTTTGGAGCAGTTCCTCAGAGAGATCTGAGAGGCTATCTACCAGACTCTAGTCTTCTGTAAGTTCTCCTAATTAAACTTAACTGGTAACTTTTAGGTTGTGTATTTTTCTCCAGTCAATAGTTTTAGAACATGACCTCCGAAATAGACACCATGCACAATTTCTAGCGCTCTGTCACTGACCACAGACATCTCAGTGGATTCTAATTCTTAACATCACAAAAGAGAACCACAGCCCAGACGACTTCTGCGGTGAGAACTTTCACTCTCTTCTCATTTTGAAAGCAACTTATTGGCATGCCTTTGGAACATGCATTGCATGAGGCACACCCTTTTGCAAGAACTGGTTACTTATACTTATTTGTCCATTTCCCAGTCGTGTTCAATTCTGCTCTCTTCTCTTGAAACTCCTAACTGCCACTCAGGGACAAATTTTAAAGAATTCTGTCATTATGCAGCTTTAAGTAGTGTTTTGCATTTCTAATTTGTTGTGTTGATTCATGTGGGCCGCCACCTGGCCGACATAATAGTGCATTTTAATTTGTTTAAATATCATTAATACCAATATTTCATGATCTACCGCGCTTACAAATGGAAATACTATAGTCAGAAAGGAGCAACTAATGGGAAGACGAGCTGGAGAGCAAAGAGCTGCTGGTGAGTTCACATATGTATAAGTATTTAATGAGTCAGAGAGGGCTGGATAAGTAGGTGTCTGTGTAACCAAATGACTCCCTCTGTTCCTAGCTTGCAATACAGTCATATATCCCAATTTAGGAATCACATAATAGCCAGCTTCACCCAGGTGTCACAGTCGGAGCACCAGCCAGCCCCTTCCTCCTGAGTCTACTACTACCTCCTCTCTTGTCCCTGGTCTTTGGTTCTAGGCACTCAAAGTTCAGCTTCAGATATTTACATCAGCCTAACTCCTCCCAAATTCGCAGCCATATGGCCTATTTTCACTGCTACACTTCTCTCTCCTTTCCCCAGTCTCATTACATTTACAGCCTGGAGAGAAGTGGGGATAAAGCCCTGCCTTGCAGGAATAGAAAAATGACTCCTGATTATGTTCCCTTTCTAACCTTTTCATCCAGGAGGATGGAGCAAAATCAACTTTTTTAAAATATGAAATACTCAGTTACCACATGACATATAATATCTTCACTCATTCAACCAGCCTTATTATTTATAAGACACTGTTCTGGAGGCTGAAAAATCAGAGCTGTGACCTCAATGAGCTTTCACTTAATGCAGGAATAAACTTTTATTTTAGTTTAATTAACCTTATTTGTGTAATTAGTTTTATTATTAAGGTATGCACACTTCAGTGTGGCACACTGCTAAATTTTTGGAATAAGGGGCTATCAGTATAGAAGGGTGGTGTCGTAGAGGCTTGAACTGTGGTTTGAATAATTAGCAGGTTGAAAATTAATACTTAGAAGTATATAAAATATTACAAAAGAGGAATATGCCTAGGAATTTTTAAACAAAATTCTGAAACAATCCACCAAAGAGTTTGATCACTAAAAACCTTCCACTTTCTTTAGAGAAATGAATGATTTTGGGAAAAGAATAAAACATATGAATTGCTAGAAGGGAGTATTGATTAAAGAATTAAAAGAGCCAATCTATTTTGATTGAGGAATGATTGTAGCTTTATGTGCACAGAAATTAATTTAAATTTTTTAAGTGCTTGAATTAGATTGATCAGTGGCTTATTTTGATAATGAAATGATAGAATTCAATCAGTTGTTTACAGAGTAATCTTATTTGAATGGATTCAATTCAAAATCAACAAAGGCATCTTATAGATATGTATGTGTGTATAGAGACCATCTAAAAGCACATTCTTTGTTAAAATATATTTTATTTATTTTGGTGGTGTGTGATCCTAAGGGAAAAGGGCAATTTAGGAAAGTGTCATCTAACTGTTTATGACCCTATGGATTGTAGCCTACCAGGATCCTCTGTCCAAGGGAATTCTCTAGGGAAGAATACTGGAGTGGGTAGCCATTCCCTTTCCAGGGGATCTTCCTGACCCAGGGATTGAAACCAGGTCTCCTGCACTGAAGACAAATTCTTTACCACCTGAGCTACCAGGAAAGCCTGAATTCCTCAAAGAGTATAATTGATTCTGTCGTAAAATATAAAACCATAGTCGGTTACCTTGCTCTTTAGCTGAACACAGTAGTTATTTGCTAGTGTTGTTGACTCAAGGTTGAAACCCCAATTTTACCTCAGACAACAATTTTCCCCTACTTCTTTGAGATGTTTGCCCAACTCTGTACTGAACCCACAGGTAAACGGTAGACTCCTACATGGAGAATCAGAGCACTGAGTAACATTGGATATGGGGTTGACTGAGGGATGGACATGTGACCCAGTAAGAACTACAATTGATCTTTGACAGAGAATGCTGGGGAGAAAAATGTGCTGTTTTCATTAGACTTGAACTTCAGAAGGTTTGAGGCTGGAGTTCTAGAAGAAGACATCTTGCCAGGACCAGTGGAGCTATACATGGAGACAAAGAAAAAGCAGTCAAGAGATGAGGAGGGATACACTGGTTTCTAGAGTTATTTTCAGTTTCCTGAATCAAGTTATACCTGGAGTCTTTCATGAACTTCACAGCCCTAAGAATCAATACATTCCCATGTTGATTAAACCATTTTGACTTGAGTTTTTGCCTGTTGCAATAAGGACAGTCCTGATACAAGCAAATTGGATACCTGTATGTTTAAACTTTAGTAATATCGAGTTCATGTTAAGCTTTGTCATGCACAAAACTGATGTCTGCTGCATCTCATTGCATATTTTGAAAGTTACTTTGCAGTTACTTGGAAAGGCAACACAGTATAGAGAAAGGAGTCAGACAGACCTAGATTTTAATCCACACTCCTATCATGTATATATTGGGTAACATGCAATACAATGAGCATGTCATTTCAACTCCTGGAGCCCTTATTTCCTTAGAGATAGTAAGGACTCCCTCCTAGGGTTTTTATGAGGCTAAAGCGGGATTGTTGTTGTTGTGCACTTGCTAAGTCATGTCCAACGCTGCAACTTCATGGACTGTAATCTGCTAGTCTCCTCTGTCCATGGGATTTCCCAGGCAAGAATATTGGAATGGGTTGCCATTTCCTGCTCCAGGGGATTTTTCAGGACCAGAGATTGAACCTGCATCTCTGGCACTGGCAGATTCTTTACCACTGCACCACCAAGGAAGCCCTTAAAGTAGGATATTATCTTGTATAACAAGGTAAGAATGATAGACGCTAGAATATTGTGAATCAAACAGAAGATATTTCAGTACCTCTGTTTATAGATCATTCAGGTACAATCTTGTTTTGTGCAAGAATGATAGCAAGGAGCCAAAGCTGTTTATAATCGTTGTCATTAAAACTGACCTCTCTTGCCTGATCTAATGCCAAAGGCTGATAGCAATGGAAAATTAAACCTCCCAGCATAATGCAGCCTCAGTACTGCCTGTTTAATAACCGCTTAGGTTTCCTATTGACACACATGGCATTTCTCACGATGTCATCTGCGGACAACCTGCATCAGAGCCACCAGAGATGTTGCAAATATATATTCTTGGAATCCACTGTAGACCTCCTCCCTTAGAATCCTTAGGAATTTCTATAGTGCATGCCAGAGTTCAAGACTTACTGGTCCCCAGGGTAAGGAGCACACTGCTTGGGGTGGCACATAAAACATTCAGCTGTTTGGCATTTTTTAGACTCCTCTTTCTAGCGTTTTGTTATTCCTCCATCGGCTAAATTCCAGCCACATGGAAAATTCTTGGCATTCCTTAAGCATACGATTATCTTCAGTCATTAAATTTTCATTCATGTAATTATTTTCACCTTCAATATTTTTCTCTTCACTCTTTAGCAAATCCCCACTTATCACTAGTGATAGCGTGCATGCCTGCTAAGTCACCTCAGTCATGTCTGACTCTTTGCGACCCTATGGACTATAGCCCGCCAAGCTCCCCTGTCCATGGGATTCTCAAGGCAAGAATACTGGAGTTGGTTGCCTTGCCCTCCTCCAGGGATCTTCCTGACCCAGGGATCAAACCCATGTCTCTTATGTCTCCTGCACTGGCGGACATGTTCTTTACCACTAGTAACACCTGGGAAGCCCTATCACTAGTAATAGAGGTTAAGTTAAATCGACCAGGATTTCCCCACTAAACCAGAGTCTTTTTTCTTTTTAAAACCATTTTCACTTTTATGAATTGTTTTTTCATGACCGTCACCCACCCCTGCTCCATCATTTTCTCCACTGGACTTTGAGTGATCGAGATATAATCACTAGTATATAATGAGTTCCTCTATAGATATGTGTTGAATAAAAGATAGAATGAATGATTCATTGTGACAGGCATTAGGAATATAATGACACACTGAGGCTTTTCAATCCAGTTGGAGAATTAGCTCTTTTACCTAAGGTTTATTTAACAAGATAAGGCCTGTTTGTTCTAAGGGACTAATGATTGAAAGATAAAGGCTAAATAAATTCACTATGCTTAGGGGAGCCTCATAAAGGAAGTGAAGTAAGAGTTGAGCCTTGAAGAAGAAGAATAAGCAAGCAGTAAAGATAGGCTAGTATAGAATATCCAAGAACTCTGGATATTTTAAGGAATTTAGGATTCTCCGCTTTGTTTTTTAATTGAAATATAATTGATTTACAATGTGCTCATTTCTGTTGTATAGTAAAGTGACTCAGTAACATACATATATCCCTTTGTTTTTTATATTCTTTCCTGTAATGGTTTATCCCGGGAAATTGGATATAGTTTCCTCTGTGCTATAGAGTGGGACATTGTTGTTTATCCATTCTAAATGTAATAGTTTGCATCTGCTAACCCATACTCTCAGTTCATTTCCCTTTCTCCCCACCTCTCCCTCGGTAACCACAAATCTGTCTCATCTTGAGTGTATCTGTGCTCAGAAAAACATAGGAACTTCAGAAATTCAATTTGAAAGTTGAAGCTTTTAGAAGGGGATGTTTTTAACCATCAGGAGAGTAGCACTGTCCATTAGATATCACATTTACTTTTCTTGCTGTGGTTGAGATGAGAGGTGAGAAAAGAGATGTGTGGGCTCAGAGTCTGGCCTTCTAACTACATGGCAGCACTTAGAGAAGTGTCCTGTCACCCAGCTGAAATTTGAGTGACAAGTGAATGATCATTCAATTAACATTAAAAGGGAGGAAAGTGCCTTTTAAGTAGTTCATGGAAAAATTAAGTGGAAAGGAGCTTTTTAAAAATTTTTTACTGCTCCCTCTAAATATTGACTGTTAATTGAAAAAATAACTGTTAGTTATGCAGCATGTTCTGTAGTGTACCTGGGAGGATTAGCATTTAAAATTACAGATCTGTAGGAAAAAATCAGAATCCTACTGTGGCTCTTGCAATTAGTGTCGAGATGCATCTGTCTCTTCTGCCCTTTGTACTCGTCAATTGTGGACTAAATAATGGATAAAGAAGCTCGAGGGACCCAAAATGAGTCAACCGTGTTTCCAAATGGAACTTTTGAATAATGTTTTTCAGAGCATGTTCCAGGGATGTTATAAAGGCTTTTATCAGATATTCTGCTTCCCTAAGGATTCCATATTAAAATAAGTTGGAGAAACACGGATTTTAACAAATTTAAACATGTTTCTTTCTAGTAGTCTCAGAACTTATATATAAATATGCATTCTGAAAGAAAGGTGATATATATATATATATATATATATACACACACACATATATATGTACATATGCAGTCTCACAAGTATTTTTGACTACAGCCCTTTTTAAAATTTGTGAATGTTTCATAGATTTACAGCTTTTCGTTTGACCCCAAAGATGCTGCAGTCTGATCTATTATGCCATTTGTGAGATTTGCATGAGGATGTTGCTGCACATGGCTAAAAGATCTGACAGGCCTCATCATATTTCTCAGTGACAAAGTGCACTATTCATATTGCCGCCCTTGTCCCTGAAGATGGTGTTGACGGAGCATGCCTGAAATGAGACAAAACTGCAGTAGAAATGATGTTTCTTGGATCTGTCAAATGAGCCTTCCAATGACAAGATAATGCTTCATTGACTTTGCTTGGAAAATGATGCTGTTTTAGCACCAAAATCTTTTATTTACTCAGACAGGAAGATGAGTTATACCATTGAGGGAAAAATTAGGAGGTCCAAAGAGGCAGCATTAAGGAGACTCCTGGTGATTGATATTGCAGGTCTGGTTTGGGGGGCCAGGATGCAAAAGAAGGACCTCAGGAAGCTCACTGCAGATGGTGATTTCAGCCATGAAATTAAAAGACGCTTACTCCTAGGAAGTAAAATTTTGACCAACCTAGATAGCATATTAAAAAGCAGAGACATTACTTTGTCAACAAAGGTCCATCTAGTCAAGGCTATGGTTTTTCCAGTGGTCATGTATGGATGTGAGAGTTGGACTATAAAGAAAACTGAGTGCCAAAGAATTGATGCTTTTGAACTGTGGTGTTGGAAAAGACTCTTGAGAGTCCCTTGGATTGCAAGAAGATCCAACCAGTCCATCCTAAAGGAGATCAGTCCTGGGTGTTCATTGGAAGGACTGATGTTGAAGCTGAAACTCCAATACTTTGGCCACCTGATGCGAAGAGCTGACTCATTTGAAAAGACCCTGATGCTGGGAAAGATTGAAGGCAGGAGAAGAAGGGGACGACAGAAGGTGAGATGGTTGGATGGCATCACTGACTCAATGGACATGGGTTTGGGTGAACTCCGGGAGTTGGTGATGGACAGGGAGGCCTGGTGTGCTGCGGTTCATGGGGTTGCAAAGAGTCGGACACGACTGAGTGACTGAAGTGAAAGCACAAAGTTGGCTGAAGCATACAGGAACAAGAATAGGACCTGTGTAGAATTATGGTGAGGGACAGAGTCCCACCAGGAATATGGCCAGACCTTAGTAGTTGGAATTAGAACATGAGGAGTATAGGCACCATTGGTCCTTGAATTCTGCTATTTAACCAGGTAGATTGTCCATTCTCAAATATCCAAACAGGCAATATTTCGGTTCTATTTTCTATCACACTGAGCATTTTTATAGCCTAGAACTTTTTTCTTAAAAGGTGGGCTTAGCAATCACAACTTCATTGTTTCCATCACCAGAAAATAAAACCACAGAGAGCAAGCCAATTCTATTAGGTTGGCCAAAAATTTAGTTTGGGTTTTTCAATACTGTCTTATAGAAAAACCTGAACACATGATTTTTTTTTTTTTTTTTTTTTTTGCCAACCCAATACTAGGGGAGTGTAGGCATTCTATCTCACAGCAGTAAGGACTTACCTAGTGAGGTACACACCCTTCTTGCCTCTGACAAGGACACTGAACTATAAAATATTTACAATCCTTGGATTCTGAAGATCAGTAAAGCAGTCTTATCAGAGTATAATGTTTTCTACAATGAATGGTGGCATTTAGGCTTAATACTGAGCCCAAGAAGATATTCTGTCACCAATGCCCTTGCCATATCACTTTGTTGGAAAACCTATGGGTATGAGTCAGACAATGATTGACTGCAAGGCAGGCCCCTAGACTAAGAACTGTTAGTGTGAAATTCAATTCTTAAGCACAAAACCCAGATGTGCTCTCATTTAATGAAAAATTTTATGAAAACTTAAGTTCATATCTGAGTTTCTGTGCTGGAGTTTTTTAAGCAATAAAATCATATGGAAATTCATTTAATTATGCCTATAATTAGCTAATAATTGGCATAATTAACCAAAGACTCCCTTGGGAGAGTAGAACTGACCAGTTAAACCTGCAGCCAGCTAATTTCAGGTGCAGTTTATATCGGCATGTAATTTTGTACACCTGCAGTTAATTGTAAGGGTTAAAGTTACACAAGAGGAAGAGAAGTCTATGAGACTGTATCTTCTCAATGTGTGTGGGTTTGCTGCCACTACTTAATGTCTTATGCTTAATTCAGCTTGATTTTGTATTCTCAGTAGGTGAAGTGTCTTCCTGGAGTGACATGTGGACTTTGGGTGGGTTGTGATATTTTGCTCACAGTATTTCAAGTAGTGCTTTTTTGGAAGAGAAATGAGCTCTAGTCTAGGACTCAGAGCCAAATAGAGATGATTAGACTCCTATAAAATAAACAGAGAGAGTGTATTTGACAGAGCAAGGTGTACTTGAAAGGAAGAACTCATTTTAATTGTATTTTTGGAGTTGAATCTTGAAGAAGTGAGGTTAGAAGCTCTGATTTACCAAGTTAATTACTTAGCATGATATTGAGGCCACAGTAAGTGTCAGTAAATGTTTGGGGAATGCAATTACTTTAGGACCATTTTGAATCTGCCTCTTGGGGATTCATTAGAACCATCATGATCAAATGTATTTTGCTAGTTTCTCTGCATATCAAATGCCAATAAAGGATGTTTTTCTACAGATGAAGCGATTACTGACTTAGCTCCTAAAAGAGCAATTCTTAGGTCTTTTCTATTACTAATTACTGAAGATACTGGAGATACTCTAATTATAGAAAAGGCAAAATTTTAGACAAAGAAAAAATTAGAATTGTTCTAGATTATTCTGATTCTATTTGTTTTACAATTTACTACGTTCCTATAAAGCACATTTAATTTAGATTTAATTCAATGAGATCACAGCCTTTGGGGAAAAATTAATATCTTGGAAGTAGGATTTTCTTATTAGAGAGTGCATGAAATTAAATGCTTCTCTATAAACAATTAAAATGCTTGGGTGAAATTTAGACTAAATGCATTTTTCCCATCCCTCAGAGTTTGTCTCCAGGTACAGAGTATGGTTGACTTTCTCCTTGCATCTTCATTTCTCTTTCTTAATTTGACTCTGCTCTTATCTGTAGGATTTTACAATACCACTTGTTGTTTTTTTTTTTTAAATAATGAGTGATTTAGAAATTTTATAATAACTGAACATGGTGAAAACAAGTCCATAAACTTGCTAGCAAGTGATTGTATGAACAAAACCACAGTGTTTAAGGCAAACAATTCTAATGACAAATAATGAATGAAAATAGTGGATAAGCCATGATTTTGATATTAAAAATTTAATCCACACATCTTAAAATATTTGGGTTAGATAAATGGGCAAGTGAGTATTTGACCCACACATTGCTCAGATTGTGGCTCAGCTGGTAGAGAATACACCTGTGATGCAGGAGACCTGAGTTCAGTCCCTGGATTGGGAAGATCCCCTGGAGAAAGGAAAGGCTACTCACTCCAGTATTCTGGCCTGGAGAATTCCATGGAGTTGCAAAGAGTCGGACACGAGTGAGCGACTTTCACTTTGTTTGCTCAGATAAGATATATATACACACACACACACATATATATATATGTGTGTGTGTGTATATATATATGGTATAACTATCTGTCATATCTATAATATGGTTCATATCTGGTGTATATATATACACACACACATATATAATATGATATGGGTATAAATGACTTCTGAATGCTAATTTAGTTTCTTTAAATTGCATTGTTCTCAGCTCATTCCTCTAGTATTAGGAATGTTCCAATTCCCTTTAACATGACTGTCCAGAATATTGTCTTATAAAAGAAGTAAAATGCAGAATAAAACCTGTTACTCCTACACTGGTTAAATCTACTTCTCTTTATATTCAGATGAATAAAATCTCTGTCCTGTTATTATACAATTTTCAGACTTACCTTAATCCACTAACTTCTTCATTTCAGCACCCTACTTTAAAAAAAAAAAAAAAAAAAAAAGATCCTTGCCCATCTGATAGCTAAAAGTTAAGCAGAGCTATCGAAGCATTAGTTGTTATTGTTATTGTTTCAGATTTTGCCTTGTTTGTTTTAGAGCTCCCATTCCAACACAGGCTTTGTTTAGTGACTCAGTCAACTGATATGCAAAGCAGCATATTTCAAATGCTATGTAAATAAGCTCCCTGCACTAGAAGGAAGTAATAATGCCCCAGATAGATTAGTATGTTTGTCTTAATATAGTCATAGGATGCCCATCCTAAGCTTGGGCTGCCACTGGGC
Organism: Muntiacus reevesi; assembly: GCF_963930625.1. Taxonomy (NCBI): domain Eukaryota; kingdom Metazoa; phylum Chordata; class Mammalia; order Artiodactyla; family Cervidae; genus Muntiacus; species Muntiacus reevesi. Next base: position 212,753,261 of record NC_089251.1, read on the forward strand.
TTTCTGTTACTGAGATTTCAGCGAGTTCATCTGATTAAAGGACTCAGCACCAGCAATTTGCCTCTGATCATGTTATTTGTTTGACTGCCTGATTGGTTCTCTTATTAGATGGAGGTACGACAAAAACTTTGACTAAACACTTAATTTGTCAACTCCATTCTTTGGCACTTTCTCTTTCCTATATCACTCTTGTTTGTTCAAATATTTTCAAAGTATATGTTACATAACTCCGTACACTTAGGCTCACACATGTGCCCATATGCATGGATGTGCATGCAGACACACACACACACACACACACACACACACACACACATGCACACACACAGTTAACAATGTTGGCAAAGTAACTTGTTTGGTTCCAACTTTGATTTCCACAGAGTTTGAAACACTGATTATTTTCCCACTCCTTCCATTTCCCCTTTGCCTTTGATCCAAGCTTAATCCTCCATTTTTAGTTTCTGTACCATCAAATAGAAAGAGTCATTTCGTTTTCTGCCTTCCTACCTATTTTTGGAGGATTTCAGGAGATTAATGAGAACCAGGGTTCTAACAGCAGTACATCCATTTTTAGATGTCATTGTTCGCTATTTAAATGGTGTGTAGCAATCTCTTTTATGTCATTGTGGGTGTTGAATAGTATTATGACCAACTAGGAATTGCATTCTTTGAAAAATAACACTGATGAGATTCCTGGGCAATGTGGTGACTTTTTTTTTTTTTTTCTTGTTTGGTCTTTGAGGAGACAGCAAAAAACAGGTTCTCTAAGGAAAGAGGTAGCATGTTTGAGTTGTATCTTCATTAAGCTTTTCTATCTTGAATTGAAAATGTGTATAATACCTAACTCATTCTTATCACTGAGCCCAAAATACCAAATAAATGCATAGCTTAAGGGGAAATTTTCTGTGTGTGAAGGGTAGTATGGCTGGAGTTGAATGAGCTATAGGGAGATAGTTGGAGATACTTTACGCAAATGGCGGGGTGGGCCACCTAAGGCTCAGTGGGGCATGAGGAAGAGAACCACAGGTGTGGTTTCTAAGGGTGATAGGAGCCCTGCCATATTTTGAGTGGTCACATGAATTGGTCTGAACTTGCCTAATGGATGTGCTGTGGATCCCAATCTCAAGATAGACTTGAACTTCATCTAGGGATACAGAAAATATGTATTTAAAAACCAAATCTGTTGAGCCTCAGGAATTCAGGGTAGTATGAAGGTACAGGTTTTGGAAAATTTAAGGTAAAAGAAAGCAAGACCTAAATTCATCTTTAAAGAAAGAATGGTATTTAGACATGTGGAAATGGAGTTGGCCCAGTGGGAATGTTAAGCAGTATCTATTTAAGCATGTATATGATAGTAGTATTTAAACAAGAAGTAGCCAAAAATAGTTGTATAACTGATTCACTTTGTACACCTGAAACTAACACAGCATTGTAAATCAACTCTACTCCCATAAAAATTTAAATAAAGCCAAGGAGAAAGTGGAAGCTGCAAATAGAGGTAAAGTGGTTAAAATGCCTCAAAAATTTATATATTTTAGCCAGAAGTTAAATAATTATAGAACCAATATTTTTTAAAAGCAGAAAAAGAAAAAGTAATAATTGTAATTTCCAGAGAACAATTTAGTTATTCAAAGTGCAGTCAGATTCTCATATCTAACATCTTGAACAATATTTTGGAAAATTTCTTCAGTATGTATCTTGGGGAATAAAAAAAAAGAGGTACTTTTGATGTTTTTTATGCATTGCCTTGTAGGAATTTAACCGTCTATATAAAAAAAAATTATCTATTATTTTCATGGAGAGAATTCTTAGTCTTAATGTTAATAATATGTTTGTTTTCTATACATATTTCTACATACTTGATCTGGAAGTGTAGTGAACTAAAGTGAATAGTTTTAGCTCCTTGAACCATGGAGCTATATGCCTAGAATCCTACAGATGGAATTCTAATGCTGGACAGTCAAACATGTAGGATATCTGCACAGAAACTGGAGTAAAAGAAGTAATACACTCAAGTTTCTCTGTTCATTGATTTAAACTCCATCCATGGGCAGTCATCATCATGATTTAGTAGTAATATTAAAATAGTACATAAATCATTTCCAAAGAGTGCTTCTAATGTGCAATAAAATAATCATGTGAACATTGTTCATTGTTCATTAAGCACTTAACTCTGAGTTAATTATATCTAGCTGTTATCCTGAAAACAGATACTTTCTAACATTAGAGATTTTCCTTAGCTTCTTATCTTTAAGGACTTTTAATCCTTTTATTATCTCTAAGCCAAAGATATTCTTCTTTTGATTAACCTATATAATTTATAGCTGGCAGATGTATGAGTTTTAATACTATCTATGAAACAGTAAATGTGGTCACTTCGTATGTTTGTGAAGCCCTTTGAGTTCAGTGACTTCTGATTTTAAACAATCATTAATTATACTTTATGGTGGTGGTGGGATTATTCAAATGTGGTTAGAATTTCCAAGATGCAGGTACATGAATGTTTAATCAATTTATCCAAACTAGTTCCTTTGGAACTATTACTCTGTAAATTAAGATTTGTGACCTGTCACATAAAAGAGTAAAACTTGATTTCAGATTGAAAATGAATTTTTGATTTGGGTTATAATTTTTAGATGTATTTAAGTCTTTATCATTTGTATTGCCTTGGGACTGCATTCATTCACTCACCTTTTAAAAATATTTTTGAAAACTCTCTACTCAATCTGAAGTACTGGCTATGTATTGAGAATACAATAATGAAAAACAGAAAAATGATACTAACCCTGCCCTCAGGGAGCATATAGTCTATTTGTAGAGATGACAGTAATTGGATAAGCATTTAAGTAAATTCAAAATTTTAATTGTCATCAGATTGAGGAGTAAAAGTACATGGTGGGGTGAGGAGTGGGCAGTAAGACCAGCTGTCATTGCATCCATATTCTAAGATTTAGTCTGAACTGTATGTGCTGTAAGCTTCAAAAATAATAAATCTTATGTATTTTTTCTTTCTCTTTTTTTTTTGCCCTAACTAATAAGCTGTGACTAATGCTTGTGCTACTTCTTAGGGAGTTTGGATTAAGCTTCAAGGCTTTATAGTATTCCCTTAAGAGTTGGTCTTAGGCATCAGCTCTCATAACTAGAGGACAGCTGGAGAAAATCTACTCAACTTTCTCAGATCCATGCCTTCTTTTTTTTCACACAATCATATGTTTGATTTCCACTTAAAGGGAGTATTTTGCTTGAAAATTAGATGGGAAGCATTCAAATTCAAGCTAAAATGTAAGCTGTTAATTTTGAATAACCAGGGGAAAGAATTTCTACTTTTTTCTATTTTGCATTATAATAGCAGCTTAACTAATGCATATATAATTTTCTTTCCCTTTTGCTTGTCATGCACTGCCAACATGGACTTCTGCAAAGGCTCAGGTTGGTGTTGCAATCTGTTTTGATCTTTACTGTTTTCATTTAGTGAAAAGCAGCTTTGATGTTGTCTTTCACAAATCAGCATTTTTCTCTTCGTAAATCCTGATCAAAACATTGTTCACATATGGAAGAAAAAAAATTCTCCCACAGGAGAGTCAGTTACTTGTATGTTGCTGTTGAATGAATTCCTTTACATCAGCAAAGCATCTATTTCAGAAATCCAGAAATTTGATACCTGTCTTCTTAAATTGGTCATGCCGGGCTTATCTTATGATATAAAGAAAACAATACTCTGAGATTTTAGAATCAGCAAAATATACCCGACTTCTAAACCATTTCTGACATTAAAATTTCTACTTTCAGAGTATATGAGATGGCATTGTGCATGATCTCTACAATTCCAAACCTAGTATTGAGAATTCCATGCATAGCTTCCTATCAATATGCTGATTCTAGGATCACCAAATTCTTAACAAATAGTCTTCAGAATATCAATAGCTTTCTCTCTTTCAATCTCTCTCTCATTTTCTTTTTAAAGATGTTAATCTTTTTTCAAGATTACATCAATATCTCATATATATCTCAGGTTCTTCACTTTTATAGTTTTAATAAATCCACGTGCTATTTCTGTCCACTACAATTTTATTTGAAATATTGTTGGTCATATAATGAACAAATACATCAGTAACATTTTCAGAGGCTACCTGTATAGTAGACTAGAGTGATGTTTATGATGCCTTAGGGACCAGGAGCTAAGTACAGCTAAAGTGAGTTTGTCAGTCACAGGAGAATCCAAATTGTTTCAAGTGCAAAGTTTTACCAGGACTAACAAAAATAAAATACTTTAGTAGTTTGGATTCCATGTGCTAGGGAGGGAATAAAATGTACAACTCCAGACCTACCAGTTTTCTGTTAATTGGGGGCTAAGTAATAAATTCAGACTTTTATGATATCATACCTCCTGTTGTGGCTAAGCTTCATCTAAGTGCTCAAGTGTCTTGGGGTATAATATAAACTATGGAGAATATACTCAGTAATACTGTGTTAACTTTGCATAGTGACAGATGATAACTAGACTCATTGTGATGAATATTTAGAAATGTATATAGACATTGAATTGCCATGTTGTACACCTGAAACTAATATAATACTGTATGCTAGTTATACTTCATTTTTTTACGTGCTTAAAAGGAAAGGCTAGGGGACAAGATGTTCATAGGGGTTTTGAAAAATTCTGACTATTTTCCGGGAATGTAAAGGGCTATACACTGGCATGGGACAGTGCACATATTCAGGAAAGCCCTGGCAAGACCCTCTCTGCTCAGACCTTGAGTCTCTCTCTGTGCAAGCAGAAAGTGAAGACAAAGGTGGAGTTGTAAATAGACTAGCTGAGTGTTGAGTGTGTGCTCCAACATATAGAGCCCCTTAGCATTTACTAGAAGACTTATTGGTGCCAAGCATTAAAGGAAATCTCTGTCAGATCATTAGACAGATACATCTTTAGACATGATAAACAACACAGATTCCTGATAATTACTTACCAAAAAGTTATTAAACAAACAATAGCAATAATAAATAGCCAAAGCAACGAACACTACAGAGAGCAGGGAAATCTGGTCTCCAGAATTGCCAAATTATGTTAAGTATTCAGTTTTCAACCACAAACACACACACAGAAGAAAACAAAAAAAAAACACGAGACATGCAATGGAAAATGTATCGTCCATATACAGCAAGCAGGGAATAGATACTGTTTCTGAGAAAGCTGAGAAATGGGACTTATTAGGCAAAGATTTTGAATTGATTATTTTAAAAATGTTTAAAGAACTCAAGGAAAATACAAGCATGGTGTCAAACAAAACAGAATATCAATAACAAAATAGAAATTATAAGGAAGAATCAAACTGATAATCTGATGTTAAAAAGTACATAAACTGAGATTTAAAAATTAACTAGAGGGCCCAGACAGTATATTTGGGCAGGCAAAAATAAAGAAATCACTTAGTTGGAAGATACACCACTTGAGATTATCTAGCCTCAAGAATAGAAAAAATGAAATAATGAAGGTAAATTTATAGAGCCTCAAATCTATGAGACACTATTAAGAATACGGACATATGCATAATGGGAGCCCCAGGGAAAGAAGAAAGATGAAACAAAGATTTTTTCTTTTTTTTTTTTTAAGAAACAAAGGTCAAAACTTCCTAAAGCTGGTGATAAAACATTAATCTACATATTCAAAATCTCAACCAACTCCAGATCAGGATAAAGTCACAGAAGTCTACACATAGATACATCATAATAAAAACTGTTAGACACAAAGAATCTTAAAAGAGCAAGAGAGAAAGGACTTATCGTATACACATGATCACCATTATCAGGATTAACAGTTAAGTTCTCATCAGATACCCCTAAGGCTGGAAGACAATGGGAAGACATATGGGAGAAGATAAAAACATTCAACCAAGAATTCTATATCCAGTAAAATCATTCTTCAAAAATGAGGAAAACTTTAAAAACTCCCAAATAAGCTAAAGCAGATGGAATTCATTGCTAGCAGGCTGGAGCAGGCTGGACCTACACAAAATGCTAAAGGGGGCACTTCTTGTCACAATGAAAGGACTCTAGATAGTGATTCAAGTCTACATGAGAAAATAGAGTACTAGTAAAGGAAAAGATAAACTATAAAGCACTCTAGCAAATAGCATTGGAATATACATTCTTCTCAATTGTGCATGGAACATTCTTCAGGACAGGCAATGTCTTAGGGCATATAACAGTCTCAGTAAGTTTAAGTGGACTGAAATCATACGAAGTAAAGCATTCAAGGGAACCAGAACAGCTAAAATAATCTTGGGGAAAAAAATTGAGGATTCACTTTTTGAAATTTAATAACTTACTACAAAGTTACAATAATTAGTAGTGTGCTGTACCTTAGGACAGGCCTGTAGATCAATGGAATAGTAACAGAAATCTGGAAATAAACCCACACATTTATGATAGTTGATTTTTGATGAGAATGTTGCATTAGTTTCCTGCTGCTTCTGTAAGAAATTATCGCAGTTTTAATGACTTAAAACAACATGAGTTATCTTGCCATTCAGGAGGTGAAAAGCCCAAAGTAAGTCACAGGTGTCAGCAGCACTAGTTCCTTCTGGAAGATCCAAGGGAGATGCTATTTCTTTCCTCTTCCATTTTCTAGAACCTGCCAGTATCCATGGCTGTGCATGTGTGTTAATTCACTTCAGCCATGTCCGACTTTGCAACTCTATGGACTGTAGCCCATCAAGCTCCTCTGTCCCTGGGATTTTCCAGGCAAGCATACTGGAGTGGGTTGTCATGCCCTCCTATGGGAGATCTTCCCAACCAAGAGATCAAACCTGTCTCTATGTCTCCTGCATTGGCAGGCAGATTCCTTAGCACTAGAACCATTTTTGCTTCATTGTCATATCATTTTTGCTTCATTTTCATATCAGCCTCTGTATCTGACTAATCTGTGATCCTCTTATAAGGACTCTTTTAATTATATCTGGCCTACTTTATGTTCCAGGAGTATCTCTGGATCACAAGATACTTAACCACATCTGCAGAGTCCCTTTTGCTATATAAAGCAGCATCCATTAGCTCCAGGGACTAGGACATGGATATCTTTGTCAAGGTTTGTGAAACGTAACACAGGTGTCAGTGCAATTTAATGAAGAGAAAATAATCTTTTTAACAAATGGTGTTTGGACAACTGGATATCCACATGCAGAGAATGAATTTGTACCATTCTCTCAGGGCATGTATAAAAGTTAGTTCAAAATGGATCAGAGATCAAAATGTAAGAACTAAAACTGTAAAACTCTTAAAAGAAAACATTAGCATATGTCTTTGTAATCTTGGGTCAGGCCATGGATATCTCTGAAAGTCAGGCAACGAAAGGGAAAAAAGAAATTTCATCAAAATTTAAAACACTTGCATTTCAAAGGACATAATCAAGAAATTACAAACACAACCCATAGAATGGGAAAAATATTTGGAAATTATATATTTTATAAGGCTCTAGTGTCCAGGGTATATAAAGAAGTCTTGTGATTCCGAAGTAAGAAGACAAATAACCTAATTAGTCAACAGACACTGGACTTCAATAGTCATTTCTCCAAAGAAGATAGACAGATGACCAGTAAGCACGTGGAAAGATGCTCAGATGCTAGCATAAATATTTATTAGGAAATAACAAAACAAGACCACAATGAGATGTCACTTCACACCTACTTAGATGCTTATAATAAAAACCGACAACAATAAATATTAACAAGAATGTCAAGAGAGTAACTGTCACCATTATAACTCTCATGGATTGTTGGAAATTTAAAATGTTGTAGCTGTTTTGGAAAACTCATGGGCATTTCTTCAAAAAGATATACAGAGTTTCCTAAATATATTTAGAAGTAGAATCTACACATCAATTGTACTTATAAATATATAACCAAGAGAACTAAAAATATATATCCACAGAGATACTTGTACACAAATGTCCATAGCAGAATTATTGATAAGATCCAAAAGATGGAAACAACACAAATGTTCATCAACTTAAAGAATGGGTAAACAAATTTGGTATACCCAAGAAATTGAATGCTATTCATTCATAAACAATAATGAATATTTATTGATGTTGTGACATGGATGGGCTTTGAAAATATTATGCTAAGTCAAAGTAAAAAGATACAGAAGGCCATGTATTGTATGATTCCCATTTATATGAAATGTCCAAATGGGTAAATCTCCATAGAGGCAAAAAGTAGATTAGCTGCCAGGGGAAGGGGAAGCAGGGAAAAGGTAGTGACTGCCTATAGATAAAAAGCTTCTGTCTCAGGTGAATAGAATATTATGAAATTAGAGATAATAGTGATGGTTGCACAACTTTTTAAATATATTAAAAGCTGTACCTTACACTATAAAAGAGTGAATGTTTTGGCATATAAAATGTATATCATTTTTTTAAGGAAAAAGATAGGTGGCTAGTCAAATCTGACCCATGGACCATACATTTTCCAGCACCTACATTAGAGAAAATAATTCGTGTCCTCTTTGCCCAGTGTCTAAGGAGATTCTGGGTCTTACAGAGTAGTAATTCAGTAAATGTCTTACTAATTGACCCCTTAGTAAAAAAGTAAATACCAGAGATCTAGTAGCAACAAGCAAAAGTTCCCACTATCAAAAGATTAACTGTTATCAGATGACATTTATCTTTAATTAAAAATAGTTTTCATGATAGTCATGCTTCCTTTTCTTTCTATTCCTAATCAATTTTCTTTACCTTTATGTAGCAAACAATTCCTAAATGCTAATAGTTTTTGACTTTAAGCATAGCGTACTTTTTATATCTCAGCTATGAAATTAAAGAATTTTCCTTTTTAGGAATAATCATTTCATGCTAAAGAGAAATTTCAAATATTGATGTGACTATGGAATTGTAAAAAGCCTTTGATGTCAGTTTATTAGAAATAATAGTGCTATTTCTAGAATGACTCAGGTTGTTTTGCTGATTTAGCTGTTCCTGATTGGGCTTCTTTTTCTAATCAATATATTAGGTGGTGTGGAGGATGAAGAAGGATAAAAATTCAAGGCATTTGTTTCTTTCCATCTGTCACCTCTCCCATGTTTTGAGGGTATAGTGTTAACAACTATTCAAAGTTTATTGGGTTAATCTAGATGAGAATAAAGGTGTATTTTTGATGAAGAAAATAATGCAGTTGAAAGAGGTGATTGTATGGTTTACTTCCACCTCCAAAATGTCTTCAGCCCATGTGTGTGTGTGTGTGTGCACGCTCAGTTGCATCTGAGTCTTTGTGACCCCCTGGACTATAGCCTGCCAGGCTCCTCTGTCCGTGGGATTTTCCCAGCAAAAATACTGGAATGGGTGGCCATTTCCTACTCCAGGGTTTCAATTCCATGCCTCAATGCTAATCTTATTCAAAACTACTACTTTTTATAGTGAACCCTTTCGGACTTTCTAAGCTCATATACCTTACTGAAATTCTCTTGAGAATAAATATTAACATCAGGTTATAGAGAGGAAAACTAAATCTCAAGAGATCCTTAGGGAAACTACCAGGAAATTAATGGCAGAATCATAATCACTTTCTCATGGCTCTCTTCATATCTTCTGCTCACTAGACCACAGATAATCTTTAACACAGAGTAAAGGATCACTTTACCCATCACTGAAATGAATCCACCCCTACAGAGGACCATATTATCAATTTAATAGGATCTAACCAAGAAATCCAATAATGGAGGACAGGAATCCAATACAAGTAAAGTAATTGATGCTGCCCATCTCCTAAATTGCTCTGCAGATGCTGTGCCATCAATTCAAACCAGTGTGGTTCCTGCTAAGGAAGTATATTATAACAGACCCCTCTGCCCCGGCGAGTGAGATGCCAGCTGAGATCTAGAACCATAAACCCTGTACTTCCTAGTGTTCAGTTGGACATGCACTTAATTATGAGCCTATTATTGTCCCTTCCCATGTCAGATGCTAAGTGCAACATAAGAGATGTGCGAGAAAAGGCCTCTCCCTTCAGAGAGATCCAGTTGTCACTGTGAGCCTGGCTCCCTCATGCCAGCAGGGTCTGCCCTTAGTTGGCAGGCATGGTGAGTCCTGAACACCTTGAATATTATCTGCCTACAGGGAAAGAAACAGTCCTTCTAGAAGCTTGTGTATTTTATAATCCATTCAAGGCATCCGTGTTTCAGATGGGGAAGTGGGGTAACACTGTCCAAGTACCATCATCTCTATTCAGAGAAGTCAAATGAAATCAGAGATGAAAAAAAATTTTAAATCACAAAATCTAAGAAATATAAGAAATATTCAATTTATATGGATATATACTTTCAAATGTTGGACTAGGGTACAATTACAAACTTGGTGCATAATATCAACATTCCTATACAGTTAATTACAAAGGGCACAACTTTGAGCTTCAGGAGATGCCAGAATCATGGTTTGGTCTATGTATGCTTTTCAGGAACATGCTTAGAGAATATTTCTGTGCTCATTTTTTTTCCATATTTCTGCTAATATATATCTATTGAGTACAGAGTGTAAACCAGAGACACTATAAATTATTTTATTTGGGAGTTAGTGATAGGGAAAGGATTGTTTATAGAAAATATATCTGGAAACCTTAGTTCTCAGTAAATAGCTCAGAAAAGCTGTCATTGGTTCCACACATTTTGTGTATTTATGTTTTAACTTTTATCAAGTCCAAGTCTTTAGATACTTCCCTACTTTATGTAAATGGCTTAATTCATCATTCTGTAATATATTTTAAGAACTTCTTTGTCAAGTTTTTCAAATAACCTGTGTTTTGCAAGTCCAGGAATAGGCTCACCATTTATGTTGTATAGAAATGATACTTGCTTGTTAAACATGACTTCTACCTTATCATCAGCTGTCTTTCCTTTGGTCAAAGCAAAATTAACTAAAACAGAGGCCAGGTACAGGTCTGCCCTTAACTATCATTTTCCATCAGCAATGAACTTCTGTTTTTATTTTGTGAAGAAACTAAAAAGTCTGCATCAGTCCCTGATGCTTTCTGCCCCTAGGGAAGATTGTTGCCAATAAAATGCTCTTGATTCCATAAAGAGGCAGCTTTCAATTAGCCCCTAATAAGAATCTTCAACTGATGAAATTAGGGTGGGAATCAGAGCCAAGATCCCAATTTATCACCATGTAAGTGAATGGCAGAGATTCCATTAGCCAATCAATCTTGCCTCTCATTTCTGCAAAGGTCAGGCTGTGCCATCCTTGGTTATAAAGCATCACTTGCGGCTCTATGTTTCACTTTAACTTTGTCTTAGACACCTCAGCTTTGTTATGGAAGGACTCACACCAAGAGTTCATATTTTTAAAAGTCATTTTGTGCTGTGCCTGGCCTTGTATTTCAACAAGGAAAGGTGTTAGAGCACGATACAGCCTTAGAACTGCTTCCTTCTGCATTTATCTGTAGAAGAAAAAGACTACTCTGTGTGTGTCTGTGTGTGTGTCGCACGTAATATGTTTGTGCAAAAAGTCTCTAGGGATATTTTATAGTACTTTTTATTTTCTCTTTTTCCTCAAACTACATATAAATAATAATTATCTGTGGCTCTTTTTCCGCTTAGTTGAAAAGATAAACTGTTCTTCTCCTTCTGCCTTTTGTGATGTCAGGAGCATGTATAAATTAGCCAAAATAGGAATAAAGCTTGCAGACTGAAATTCTTATCTCTTTCCTACTAGATAGAATAAAGGCCATTTCTGATGGCTCGTTCTTTTGTTCTATTCTCTCTAAATCCCTGATAGACTTTGGAGTAAGTGATATTTGAGAACCAACGCATTTTAGAGTAGGAAAGATTTGTTTGTTGTAGTGATTAAGAGACAGTTAACATGGTGGGTCCAGAGCTCCCACTGCAGGATAGGAAATACGTGAAAAGTAATTTCTTGCCAATTATGGGGTTTTCCTTTTGGACTTGGTCCTAGATGCCAGTTTTGTTCTTGCCTACTGTGAATACTGGGAAGTTCTGAGCAAACCCTTCAAAGACTAGAATGCTTTCAGGTCACCCATGACCTCAGATTTAGCCCCACTAAGCCAAGATAGGATAAAATAAGACAGTAAAAATATTATAAAGACGTTTTCTTGGCAAACACCCAAGAGTTTCTGCTGTACACTCATTAGCAATACCCTGGAATTCAGGACATCGGGAAAGCTGATATCTTGTCTTCTTACTAGTCTGTTGGTAAAAAAGAGAAAACTTTAATGTGTCACTAGGTTTTAGAATATATTAATCTTAAATGATTTCAAAAAGTAGTCCTGCTACCTGATGCAAATAACTGACTCATTGGAAAAGATCCTGATGCTGGGAAAGATTGAAGGCAGGAAGAGAAGGGGACAACAGAGGATGAGACAGTTGGATGGCATCACCAACTCTATGGATATGAGTTTGAGCAAGCTCTGGAGGTTGGTGAAGGACAGGGATGCCTGGCGTGCTGCAGTCCTTAGGGTCACAAAGAGTTGGACACAACTGAGCAACTGAACTGATTAGTGTTTTACTTGTCTCTTTCATTTTCACCACCAAATCTTGGTATTTCTTCTTTCTTGTTGTGTTGGAAGTTTTATGGAAAAGGTAGATCATGATCATTTTTTTTTTGGTAACCATAATCTCTTATTGGAACCACTTTCCCTTTCCCAGTCTTCTCATGCATTCCCATCTCATCTCCCTCACATTGAAGGTGATTTTTGTGTCCCAAACTTCATTTGGAATATTCTCTCATGCCATAAACTTCAGAAGTCTTCATGGCTCCCATTGTCTACCAATTAAATTCTCCCTTGTCAAATTTCCTATTTATTTATCCCAGGTAACTGCAGTCTTCCAGCTTCATCCTTTAGGTACCAGGGCCTTGTACATAGTTTATGAGAGTTAGATTTTGGTTTGTTTGCTTGCTTGCTTGACAAATTTCTCATCCAAAGAAGGTCATGGTAGATTAATCCCAACTAGAGCTACTTATCCTTGTCCTTGTGTATCTGTTAGTTCATCCACACAAACATAGGATGTCTTTACCTAAGGAATGTTCAATTTAGATCATACTGCTTCTTTATACAAATTTATTTTTTATAACTCAAATTAGATTGGATTCTTAGGCATGCTGCAATAGGCTATTATATTCGAGTGAAAAATTTGCCTGCATCCTAGAGTAGGGATAGCATGATGCTCTCAACTATTGAGAATGCATGAGAGCTGTATAAGACCCTCTCCCAGCAAAGGCCACTAAGGAAAGTAAAGGTTTTCCCCAAAGCTTCACTTTTGTTGGATATTTACATAATGAGTTTCAAGTTTATATGTAAGGACTTAAATCCCATCTCCTCACTTTCTTGATAAACTCCAAACAATACCATATACTGTTCTGACTTACCCTTTGGACATCTATTTTGGAGAACTGAGATCTGCTCATCTCTGCTTTAGCATTGCCTCATGGCTATAACGTAAAACTTTTGTAACCTGCAGAAGGAAAGCAGTCTCTATTTCAGCTCTCCTTTCTGTTGCAACAGAGAGAGAAAACTTTCCTTTCTCACCTGATTTCTGATGGTCATATTCTGAACCCAGACTTACTTTGCCTGTATATTTGTCCCCCATATCTATCTGTCTGTCTCTCTATCCATCCATCCATCTGTCTAATCTCTTTACTAGACCCATAGACAGTATCTAACAGATGCTAAGAGTAGAAAGGTTCTTTCACTGGTCAGTTTTCCATGGTACAAGCCAACCCCCTCTAAGATATATAACTCTTTTTAATTTTATAGTAGTAAGAACCCTTAATATAAGATAGCCCTCCCCACTTAACAGTTTTTTAAGTATATAATGCAGTGTGGTTATCCATAGGCTGTATTGTACAACAGATGTCTAGAACTTATTCATCTTGCATCACTGACATTTTATACACATTGATTAGTGATTCCCTATTTTTCCCTCCCTGAAGCCCCTGATAACCACCATTCTACTCTTTGCTTCAGTGAGTTTGGCTATCTGATATACCTTGTACACATATATTCATGCAGTATTTATCCTTATGTGATTGGCTTATTTTATATAATATGCTCAAGATTCATCCAGAACCTCCTTTCTAAAGGGTTATAACTCTTACACAGTATTCTGGAAGTATCAATCATATTTGACACCAGTTTGCTTATTTTTTTTCACTTCAGCTTGGTAACGGCAATCTGTTCTGTGAAGATCCAAAGGGCAGCCACGACAGTAGTCACTGGCATTCTGTGAGCAATCTACAAAATTCCCTCTGATCTCATCTCACAGCATGGCCGTGGGTGGCATCCCCCAGGGGATTGGAGAAGGCAGTCCGGATTCTGGAGTGAGACTCCTTTTCTCATTCTCCTTGTTATGATTGTTTAGAGTACTGTGGTGCAGAGTGTGGGCTTTATAGTTCACCTTGCCCCAAATTGCCTGTGTCACTGTGCTCCCTCAGTTCTGTATCACATGCCACGTACAGAGGTATTCTGATCAGTACATACCACGTACAGAGGGATTCTGATGAGTGCTCGTGTGTGTGCACTCACATGCACACACACACTTTATTGTAGCATGCCTTGTGCATTATGAGGTCTACACAGCAACAATTTTTGTTGCTGATGTCCCTTACCATGTAGTTCGCTCTAAGACCATGGATTATTTTTATAGTCATTTAAGTGACATACAGTAAGAAATGTAAATCTGTTATAAGTGGAAATATTATGCAATAAAAACTAAGACAATTATACTTATTCACCATTATAAATAAACGACACCCGCGCAGATTACTGAGCTTAACCATGACCATTTGGATGAGGGCTTTGTGGTTCCCCTCCATTAAATACTCTCTGTATTGGGTGACATCCTTGATGGGGAGGAAGAAGCATGGGGAAGGGGAAGAAGTACTTGCATGACTTGGAGCCACGCATATTCTCTGTAAGCAACCAGCTCTCCCACCTCCCATCTCCCCACCCTCTGCCATGGGAGGAGGAAAATAGTACTACATGGATGTCAGAGACGGTTTAGCTGTGCATGGGTGTTGGTCTTGATAATGAGTACCCTGTGCTTAAAACGTCATCAGTGATATTCAGATATTCAGATATCATCATCATCAGATATTCAGGGAAGGAATAACGTGCCATAGGCCATTGGAAAGTGAAAAGTAAAAAAATCTGGAGGTTAGATCTTCTCAGGAAAAATTTATTTCAATAAGTAGTTTTGGAAAGAGGGCTATTCTATAAAACACATTTTATCAAAATATAAAGAGTATAGGACATAGATTTCTTGTTAGTTATTTATTCTCTTCTTTATATGAAAAGACAGTGATTCCCTGAGTGATATGAGGACCTTATGCTCTAACGCAGGACCAGTTAGCCTAGGTTGAGAAAATTCTTAATGAGTAACTTCAAACTCAACAGTTCCTACAAAGAGAATTAAAACTTTCAAAATCACAACATTCCCTGCATTCATGTGACAAGTGGTGGGACTAACATTTATGAGATTATATTATTCATTGAGACTACAGAGATTTGGAATGAGAATGCATTCACAGGCCCCTTTAAACAATGCGACACTTCTCCAGGTACGCACATCAAACTTGGGAACCACGATTCTTAGGAGAAGGAGAATGAAGCTACCACAGTCATTATTTTAATAAACTTCTCATCACCTTTAATGTTCAACAGTTTATTTGTCCATAAATCTTGCAGATAAAACTCATCCAGCATTATTAGTGTCATTTTTTAGATTTTTAATATCAAGATTGAAAAGAACACATATAATGCATATTTAAAACCAATGGTGAATCTTACAAACGAGGAATGTGGGTGAGCTCAGAGAATTCTTAGGAAGTCTTTTTGGTTGCTAGGTAGCTGAGAATATAGTGTGAGAAAACATCTGGCAAAAGGGGTTTAGCCAGGGCCTTAGGCTTGAACATCTGGGCTAAAACTGACAGTTACCCAAACCCTGTACATAACACCAGACTTCAGAAAATTCTGACTCCAATTGCTGCCCGTTAGAGCATCTCATAGCACAAAATCACAGGCATAATGATTTTCCCCAAAATACCAATTTTAAAACATTTGTGGATATATTTTTTTAACCCATCATCTTCACACAAAGAGTTGAAACCATTCAAAAGACAGAGGCCTGGTCTTGCTTTAAATTTGCATTTGTTTTCTGAGTCATTTTGGGGGGTTTTGAAATTGAGAAAAGAAATTCCATACCCAAAAACTAGAAATGAATTGCTTAGGCAGTTTTTTTTTTTTTTTTTTTCTATAAAGTTAATAGAATTTACTATATAAACATCTTTTAATATTCAGCTTTGGGTTTTACTTTTTCAGGAATTTATAAACGTTAGCAGTATTTTCATCACTAAACAGATGATGGCTATCATGGTATTCTCATTCAATCTGAACAGGCAGAGCCCATGAGCTCTGGACATCACCAGAGTGGGATTCTCAAATCTCAGTTTGAGTACCAGCCTTGTGTTTTATAAGCCATAAATGAAGGACTTAGCTTCTTCTAATTTCAGTTATTTTTGCCTGTAAATCACAATTACAGCAGCCTTGTCTAAGTCAAGGTTGTAATGATCTAACTCATGATTGTGATGACCAAGACCTAAGACATAGAATGTCTTGTACAAACATAAAGAACCACAGAGCATCACTGTGTTACCATTGATCACCAGGGACTAGTGAAAGATAGGCGCATTGTGGCTACAGTTGCATTAGGGCTGAATTTTTTAGCATTGCACAGACATACACTACCCCATGGGATCAAACAATTTTTGATACTTTCTAGTTAGTAAGATTAATGTTAAGGAGGAGGAGCATAACTCCATAGCCGACTGAATAAGAAAAGAGACAGGGGGCTTCCCTGATGGCTCAGCAGTGAAGAATCTGCTGGCCAGTGCAGGAGAAACGGGTTCCATCCCTGGGTTGGAAAGATCCCCGGGAGAAGGGAATGGCAACCCACTCCAGCGGTCTTTCCAGGAAATCCCATGGACAGACGAGCCTGGCAGGCTACGGTCCATGGGGTCACAAAAGGGTGAGACACAACTTAGCTACTAAACAAAAACAGCTAGAACTCGCATTTTTGAGGAGAAGGAAACCCATAGTGCTTTACTGATCTTAACACTCCTGGAGGCCATTTCCTCTCACATTTCAATGGGACGGACCTTGATTCTGACTGGCAGGAATTTCTCGTCTCAGTTGGGCCTGTGAACTGATTTTCAGGTTCTACTAAGTAGCCACAGTACCCAGCATGGAGTCTCAAGCATGAAGATCTCTAAGGGGTCTTGACTGGCAGCTTTACTGGAGCAAAACATTATTGCTACAGAAAACTGGAGGCTGTGGATTTTCCTTTCTTTGTTGTGTGTGCGTGTGTGTGGTTGTTGTTGGATTATTTGCTTTGTTTGAGCCCTTGAACCCTAAGACTCTGATATATAATAATGATACCTGCTGAACCCCAATGAGACGCTGCCTCCAAGTTTTTACCAGTCAGTCTATAGTTGGAGAGCTTTATCAGAAAACAGTACTAATGAAATTGATCAGTTACAGTAAGCAGAGGTTTACTTAATAAATATTAAAATGACTGATTCAATGAATGAGTTTAAGATGTGATTCTGAATATGCAAAATTATAAAAAACAGCATTCCCCAATAAAGAAATAACACATAGGACTCATTAGCAGGAGAATGACATGTTACTTCTCTCAGAGGTTTTAGATTTTTCAGTGGTATTTCTTAGTATTAATGGCCCTATTAAGCCCTGTTATTTTCTTCCTAATTTGCACCATTTAGAAATGATTTTCATTTAACTTTCCCATGGCTCATTTCTCTCCTTTGGAACATTTCCATATGATTCCCTGATAAAGTTCATGCTTTAACACATTTCCATTATGAAACTATAATAAGGACCAACTAAATAGCAATATGAAATAGCCAGAACATAAAGGACTGACGTGAGAAGATATTGGGCATCTGGATAGTGCATTTTTATTCTTGAATGCCTGCTGCCTTTTTGCCTCTTGTGGGTGTTGATCCTCTAGGTAAGAATTCGTGCCTGATGAGCAAAGTCTCTAAAGAAACAACTCACAATTCTTTAAAGACAGCCTTTCTTTCCTGTAGCTAAATCATCAGGCAGCACCTTTTGATAACATAGTGATGGCTATCCTTCACCAAAGCCCTATAATGAAAAGAAAAGGATTTCATTTTTGTTTCCTCTTAATATCCTTTGAGTTTTGTAAAATACTTACATGTTCCATTCATGAGCTTGTTTTCTCTAGAAAATTAAGTGAGGGTCATTTAGCACTCAGTGCCCCTTCAAAAATTAGTTTCAATTCAACAAAAACTGATTGGATATCACCCCCTCCTCTACAATATAAACATCATAGAAGCACAGACCCTGCCTTCCTAAGATTTACAGGTTTTGTTCAGGTACTCATGTAAACACACGCTGATAGTCCAGGTCTGACTGGTTAAAACCAGAAGCATATTTATGAGTGGAGTTTCAAATCGTGTTTCTCTTGGCATGATCTTTCAGTATGATTTACGGAACAAAGTAGACATTAAGACTAGTGAGAAAAAAGAGCTCCAATAAGTGAGAAAATAAGAGAAATATAAAGAGGAGTCAGTATTTTGGTCATCTGATGTGAACAGCTGATTCATTCGAAAAGTCCCTGATGCTGGGAAAGATTGAAGGCAGGAGAAGAGGCATCAGAGGATAAGATGGTTGGATGGCATCACTGATGCAATAGGTATGAACTTGGGCAAACTTTAGGAGATAGTCAGGGACGAGGAGGCCTGGCGTCCATGGGGGTTGCAGAATCATACACAACTGTGTGACTGAACAACAACAGAGATGATGACTTTACTGAATGAATTTGATCCCACAGCTCTGTACAGTGTGGCCCTAATCGCCACCACCATCCCAGCCCTGCACATGGCACCCTGACTTTATAATCTGGCTACAAGTCTGCTTAAAACTGAAACTCTCACTGAATACCAAGGGCTTCCTAGGTGACCCAGTGGCAAAATTATCCACCTGCCAGTGCAGAAGACTCAGGAGATATGGGTTCTTTCACTGGGTCAGGAGGAACCCCTGGAGTAGGAAACCACAATCCACACAAGTATTCTTGCCTAGAAAATTCCATGGAGAGAGGAGCCTGGCATGGTGCCATGGGGTCTCAAAGAGTCGGGTGTGACTGAACAAACAACTGAGTGCCAAAGACATGCCAGCTGGAGTCCTGGGAAAGGTCTTGTGGAAGTGGTGGGATTGACTTGAACTTTGAAGGCAGGTAGAGGTGGATCAGCCAGAAATGACTGTAAAAGAAATATTAAAATGGCAGATGCATACAGAGGAAAAATATCAGGCAAATCCATGTGATGGAGAATCTTCTTCAAGAAGTCCTATTTTTCACACCATTATTTAAGAAGGTGGGTCAACATCTCCCTACACAGACCTGCTCCCTCTTTTCTCATAGCTTGTCAGCGAAGTTAGCGACTTCATTACATGTCGATTACTGGAGCATAAAGAGTAAAACCAGTAAACTAGTACAAGACCAGGAGTTCAAATGTGGATATCAAAGATACATGCAACTAAACAGTTTTTCACTTTCCATCTAACCTTGGGGCTTTATATGGGAGGGAGGGTGAAAGTGTAAACTGCACTTGCTACTGAGAGCTTTAGAAAAATAGGTCCCTCTCGCAGAGAATATCCCATCCATTTGTTCTCAGATCCATGCATGAGCTGTGGCAAAATTACTTTTTTAATTAAGTTCTTCGCCTCCCCCGTTTGTGCAAAGTGCCCTAGCAGGCCTTCTTCTGTCTCATGCGTGTGTGCTCAGTGGCTCTATTGTGTCTGACTCTTTGTGACCCCACGCACTGTAGTCTGCCAAGCTCCTCCATTCATGGGACTATCCCAGCAAGAATATTGGAGTAGGTTGCCATTTCCTACTCCAAGAGATCCTCCCAACCCAGGGATCGAACTCGCGTCTCCTGTGGCTCCCGCATTGGCAGGCAGATTCTTTACTGCTGCGCCACCTGGGAAGCCCACTTCTATCTCATAGGAAAGCCAAAAAGCTTTCTTTAAAGTATCTGATAATACTGAAGAGTTTATAGAACAAGCTTACAAATTCAGTGAAAGCTTAATTTCCATGGTGAAGTTGGATCTGCTAAACCCTCAGCCATCATCAGCTTAGTTTCCTAGTGTCTCTTGGATTTGGGTCATGACTTTTCATCTTTATAGATTTTTCTCTTACCTCAACTATCCTATGAGTTTAGGGGGAGGCAGACTTTTCTCCCTTACAAGTTGTCACCACCTTATTCTAATGCAGGCACTGCTTCTAACCCTTTCATTCTGTTCTTGTCAGCATTCACAGCATAAAATGTGATTCTTCTATTACTTAATTCCTTCCTTTCCTCTCACTCATTTCCACTCCTATTTTCCCATCTCCTTTCATTTCGCCCTCACATATTTTTCACTTTGCAGTTTTCGTTATCATCATATGCTCGACATGAGAGAGCCAAAGCGAACCCACAGTTAAAAATAGTTTCTGACATTATTTGTGATTCCTGAGATGTAGTCTCGCAAATAACCTTTTCTCATCTGATTTCCATCTCACATGCTGACAGTGCTCCAATCTTGGTTTCTGATTATCCCATTACATAGTGCTTTCCCTTACATTTAGAGGAAACTTGCAAGGATTGGTTCTGTTTGGATAGCACTGCCTAGTCATCATTTACAGTTTTATGGAACTGGAAGGGCCAGGAGAGGAAAGACATGAGGCTCAAGTCCTTATTTAAAAGGGAAAGCATTACATAATTATTTTGGTAATAGTTAGAATCACTACTCATCATCATGCTACACTGGAGCCACCTTTGTGATCGAGAGTAACATACCACTTTGCTAAGTTGTATCCGACTCTTTTGCAATGCCTTGGGCTGTAGCCCACCAGGCTCCTCTGTGTACCAGATTTCCCAGGCAAGAATACCGGAGTGAGTTGTCATTTCCTCCTCCAGGGGATCTTCCTGACCCAGGGATTGAACCTGCCTCTCCTACACTGCAGGTTGATTCTTTACTGCTGAGCACTGGGAAATCCCCAACATATTAGTATCATAAGACAGAACAACTGTTTTTCTTACCAAGGAGGAATGCAGTGTTCTCTGTTGAGGACTAATGCGTTTAAAATTCATTCTTAAAAAGGCAAATGCAATTGCCTACACAATGTTATAATACTTCAGGAAAAACTCATCACAAATAAATGTGTAGGAAGTAACCTAACAATTCATTTACTGCATTCATTGTTTTTACTATATAATCTGTATGTATTCATAGTCAGTCATCATGCACAGAGTTTATCATGTGTGTGTGTGTGTCTTGTGTATGTGTGTGTCTGTGTGTTTTAGCTCTGCTATGAAAACATCCTACAAATAGCTAAATTCATATAAAGCCACAATGCCAAGAAGACTGAATGATTGCCTGTTAGCATTGATTGTTTAGGTATAGAAAAAGAAATTTCTAATACAAATAATACCATTTTCCTTATGTATTCTAAGAACCTCTTATATTCAAGAGTAAATTTTCCTTACATATATTTATTTCAATTGACCTCGTAAAGTATGTCTGAGAGTATAGTATACCATGTAACTGAGAGTTGGACATCTAATAGATGCTGTGTGAGATCTTTGGGGGGGTAAAAGATAATGGAATTCCTGTTCTTGATGGGAGATAATGACTGTCCTTTTTTCTCTTCTGCAAAGGCACACTATCATATTCTAGTTGATGGCCTCCATGTGTTTTTTTAGATACATTAGTTTTCAGAGAAGCCAAATATATCTTGCTTTTGGGGAATGCAGTTTGGCTCTTGGAACCAGACTATAGCTCCTAGATTATGTTCAGCAGACTTTACTAAAAGGCAGGCTGTTTTTCCATGACTTGGATAGTTCCACATAATTTTCTTCTCCTTTCCTGTTCTTGACAGGTGCATGAGGCAGTCCCATGTTACAGTGAGTGCAATCAGTATTCCTGGGTTGTAGAGCACTGGTCTCCATGCAAAATCCACAATGAGCTGAGGTCCCTGCGCTGTGGAGGAGGAACGCAATCTAGGAAAATCAGGTGTGTGGCCATGGAGACATTTGGGAAATGTGACAGTGGAATTTACATATTTTTATGAAAACAACAGTGTTGCTGATCCAAGTACAGTCTCAAACCATATCCTCTGGCTTTTGCCCATCTTAAAAAAAAATTATATACTTATTTAGCTGTACCAAGTCTTTGCTGTAACATGAGGGATCTATTTCCCTAACCAAGGATTGAACCCAGGCTCCCCTGCATTGGGAGCATGAAGTCCTAGCCACTGGACCATCAGGGAAGTCCCTGCTCATCTTTAGGTATTCCCAAACCCTCAGGACCCTTGAGCTGCCGTGTATATTGTGGGATTCTATCTGCATGGCAGCCACAATTCTGAACATTTCCTGCAAGTGACTTCAGTGGAAAAACCAACTTCATGGAAAACCATCGCATCCCTCCAGTGATGTATGGCTGTCACTGCTGACAAGTTAGATGATTTGTACTATGATGCCAGGTCACTCTTTTGCTCTATGGTTAGTATAGCTGATGGACATTATCTTAATTTTGGGTGTCAATACATTGAAAAAGTCAATTTAAACCCCCACAATTAGACTTCAGAAAGTAATATGAGGATAACCTATGACCAACCTACAACATATTAAAAAGCAGAGATATTACTTTGCCAACAAAGGTCCATCTAGTCAAAGCTATCATTTTTCCAGTAGTCATGTATGGATGTGAGAATTGGATTATAAAGAAGCTGAGCACAGAATAATTGATGCTTTTGAACTGTGGTGTTAGAGAAGACTCTTGAGAATCCCTTGGACAGCAAGGATATCAAACCAGTAATTCCTAAAGCAAATCAGTTCTGAATATTAAACTCCAAATTTTGGCCACCTGATGTGAAGTGCCAACTCATTGGAAAAGTCCCTGATGCTGGGAAAGATTAAAGGCAGGAAGAGAAGGGGTCAACAGAGGATGAGATGGTTGGATGGCATCAGCAACTTGATGGACATGAGTTTGAGCAAGCTCCAGGAGTTGGTGATGAACAGGGAAACCTGGCATGCTGCTGTCCATGGGGTCGCAAAGAGTCAGACATGACTGAGTGACTGAACTGACTGAACCAGTGGTCCAGTGGTTAGGACTCAGCAATTTCACTGCCAAGGGCACAGTCTTAATCCTTGATCAGGGGACTAAGATCCCACAAGCTGGTTGGTGCAGTCAAAAAAAAAAAAAAAAAAAAGCCTATTTAGAAATTATTTGGGAAGAAAGAAGGATAATTTTATTATCAACTGGGGAAAATAGCAATGAATGTTAGAGAAGAAGTATGAACCAAAATATTAATCGTAAAAAATGATTTGGTATGTAAGCTCAAGAAGAAATCAAGAATAGTATAGTCATCTTTTCAGTTGCATGAGTGTAGTATGTCATTTTGCAATATTTCAGTTCAGTCACTCAGTCGTCTCCGACTCTTTGTGACCCCATGCGTCGCAGCACGCCAGCCTCCCTGTCCATCACCAACTCCCGGAGTTTACTCAAACCCATGCCCATCGAGTCGCTGATGCCATCCAGCCATCTCATCCTCTGTCGTCCCCTTCTCCTCCTGCCCCCAATCCCTCCCAGCATCCGGGTCTTTTCCAATGAGTCAACTCTTCACGCGAGGTGGCCAAAGTATTGGAGTTTCAGCTTCAGCATCAGTCCGTCCAATGAACACGCGGGACTGATCTCCTTTAGGATGGACTAGCTATATTTGGGAAGATTCATTTCAAATTGACACACCATGCCTGAATTGGGTAACTCCCTAATGAGTTATCTTTGAGATTGAAGTCAGTTGCCAGGGCACACCCGACTTCTTTGTGTTGGTTTTACTCAACACCAGTGAACTTAGTTTATTCAGTGATTCAGTATATATCCACCATTTCTGAGACTTGGTCCCATTGTCACAAAGCCACTGGTAGACAGTTGAAAGAAATAGCCACTGGCAAAATTGCAGAGGTGCTCCTCATCACCAACCCAGGCAAAAGGTTCATAAACATATTGTCTTTCTTTCCCATTGTTCACTGCCTTTTCCCCTGGGGGCTAGTTGTGCAGGCTGTCACAGACTTGGGCTTCTACCTCTTTTTCTTCAAAATCTGTCTCTTGTGTCCTGTTTTCTCACGGCTTTGACAAATGACTGACTAGCCTAGCTTATCAGGAAATACGTGTAAATGAGCTGTGGCATCCCTCACTCTCATCCCAGCCTGGCCTCTTAGCAGTATTAAAGCAAAGTCCCAGGAGAGAAAGGAAAGCTTTAAGAGAATAAATTACTACCGGCAGAAATGTGGCAGGTTGATAGAGGAAAAACACACTTGAACAAGAGGGCCTTTAAGCCATACCTCTCTGCTCAAATGGATGGAGCCTGGTATAATAAAAATAGGGCAGCTACCAAATATCATGTGTTATGGGTTGAACAGTGTCTCCCCCGCAAAAAAAAAAAATCTATGTATTGAAGTACTATCCTTCAATACCTGAGAATGTGGCTGTATTTGGAACCCTAACCCTCAACCCAAAAATGGCAAGAGGAGAGATTTTCAAAAAAGAAAATATAATCAGTAGTTTCAATGATTCTGAGAAGTTTACTAAAATAAGAATTGACTATTGAGTTTGGCAAAGGGGAGTCTGTTGATGATATCAGTTTTGTCTGGAATGATGGTAAAAGTGTGATTAAAGTAAGTCCAAGAGGTAATAAGGGAGGAGGGGGATGTGGGGATAGTGAATATAGCCATGCTTTAAAGCAGTTTTGTAATGACTTTGAGTAGAAATGAAAGTGATGACCAAAGGGGGAGATATGGCAAAGACTTTGGACATTTTCATTTGAGAACACCTTCAACTTCAGTCTATGTAAGTCTTTACTTTTTGCTTGTCAGAATCACTGGAAGACTCTTTTCTTAAATCACATTTTAAATAGATAATCCTAGAAACCTGTATTTTGGGAACCCAATGAAAGAAGGTTAATGTGGTAAACAGAATGATAGCTCCCAAAAATATTCACATTCTAACCCTTGAAGTTTGTCAATATGTTATGTTAAATAGGAAAAGCATCTTTGCAGATGTGATTAGGGAAGATTATCCTGGATCCTCTGGATGGGAACAGCTTATTCACAAGTGTCCATAAAAAATGGATGAGGGGATGGAAAAGGAAAAAGCAAGACACAGAGAGATACAAGGCTTTGGGGAGAGAGAAGGGGGTCATGGCCCCAAGGAAAGTGAGTGGCTTCTCGACTGTGAGAGAGGTTAGGAAACGATTCTGCCCTCGAGCCTCCAGGAAGGTATGTAGCTTTGCCAGAGCAGTGAAGTTAGTCTAGTGAGTTCCGTGTTAGATCTACAAAATTGTAAAATAATAAATGTGCATTGTTTAAGTCATGAAGGTAGTTCTCATTTTGTTCACTAAGTTAACTTTCTGTAAACCTTGTTATCAGTATGATGTTCCCATCCTTAGTTGGGCCATGTGTTCTCTAGCCTGTTTTGTGACCCTACACAGATAGTAAACCTTCAGTTACCAGCAGGGACAGGGCTGGGGGCATCGCCTAGCTCTGTGTATTGGGAAAGGGCATCTCCGAGCTTAGGTACTTCTTAAACATAAACATGCTTACAATAAACCCTCCAGGTTTTCTGCCTCACCTTCACTTACATTTCCAAAGGTACTTGATGCCACAGATTCCTGAATTTTTCATGTATTCTGATGTGTAAATGGAATTACTTTCTTTGTTTTCTTTTGAAGGTTTAGTGATCTGTTTTCTTTGTGTGCTAAGACACCACTAGCCCATCTATTTCCCATCGTTGCCTTTGTCCTTTCCCGTGGTTTTTGTCCTTGCAAGATAATGCCTTTCCCTCTCCCCTGTTTTTTTTTTCTTTTTGTAACAAATTCCTTTGCTATTGTTTCTGTGGCATATTGGGAGCAGACAAAGACTAATGCATAGGTCCAACTGGACACCATTGACCAGAAGTATTACCTCTTCTTTTTTCAGCAAAATCATAAAGGAATAAGAGCCAAAGAGTGTGCAGCAAGAAGGAAAGCAATTTTCAGCTTTTAAGTTTGCCCAGGGAAAGGTATTAAAGCCATTTAGTGGTTCCTCCTTCCAGTATTGACTATTACCACAGGAGAAATTAAAGTCTATAGATGACTCTGTACCTTGCCTCCCTACATTAGAAGACATGACTTACATCTCCTCTCTGTTTACCATTTTCTGTTAACCTGCTTTATACAGTATCTATTTTTTTTTTTATTACTTAGCACCTTATAAAGTTTATTTTGCACCAGGTCATAGACTACTGTGCAGTTTTCCTTAATAAAAAAAAATTATATAAAAGAAACTCCTAATGCATAGGATAATTCATTCCAGCATAGCATGATTTGGAAAAGCTGAAAGCTTTTCCAGCAAAAGCTCTCCAGCACAGTCCTCTTAAGTTGCTTGTTCCTTGGCTGTGGCTTTGTATCTGAAGGGAGCAGATCAGCAAATGGCGCCATTTATCTTATCATCATAGTCATCTTCGCCTTTTCTTTGATCATTATCATTAGAAGAAGGAATCTTGTCTTTTTTTTTCAGTTCTGTACCCTAGCACCCAAGTAAGGGCATGGTACAAAGTAAGCCCCTCAAAATATTTAATAAATGAATCATTATTAACAAATCACTTTGTATTCCAACACCAACCAAAAGAGGCTTATATACAGCAAGTCTTTATTACATGTTTTTGAGAAAATAATTTAAACATTAACTTTGAGTTGGGATATAATATAAATGGAGAGAAATGCCCACAGCATAGGATACAGCTCCATGAATTTTCACAATATGAACTCAACTGTGTAACCAACACAGAGGTCAAGACACAAAGTTTTACCAGGACCACGTAAGCCCCTGTCGGTCGATAACCATTCCCACAGGGGTAACTGCTCTTCTGGCTTCTGACACCATAGATGAGGCTTGCCTATTAAGTGTCTATGAAGGGGACTGTGCAGTCTGTACTCTTTTTGCATCCAGCTTCTTTTGTTCAACATTGTGGTTGTGAGCTCCACTCATGCTCTTTCGTGCAACAATAGTTAATGAATTCCTATTACTTAATAGCACTTAATTCAATGAGTTTATCACAGTATAATTGTCTGTTTTACTGTGGCTGAATAGCTATTGTAGATATACTACTATTAATTCACTTTGGCTAATTATAAATACTAATGCCATAAACATTTCCAGGCAGGTTTTTTGTTTGTTGGTTTGTTTGTTTTTTGTGGTGGAGGGAGATCCACATTTGTCTTCTGTATATAAAGAGAAGTGACACTGTTGGGTTACATTGTGTTTATATATTTAGTTTTAATAGACATACTACCAATTAGTTTGCCAAAGAGTTTATGCTCCAGCCAGCAGAGTGAGAAGAGTTACAGTTGCTCCATATTTTTGCCAATCCTTGCTATTTTCCATGTTTTTGATATAAGCCATTCTGGCAGATATATAGCAGTATAACACTTTGGTTTTAATTTGATTAAATCAGCATCATGATTATTTATCCCATCCTCATCAGCATTTATCTTGAAGCAACAATAATACGTGCATCAGTAACACATGCTCAACTGCTGCATGAAAATGCTTGTATGTTGCCCTTTGATTTATTATATGAAAATTCCTTACTGAAATGCAGAAAATACCTAAAAGAAAAATATGTTCAATTGTTTTTTCAGTACTTTCCCATGACCTTAAATATATTGAACAGAAACTAGGGAACCTTAGATGCTCTGAGCTAGAAGTCCAGGAAATATCTGAGTCATAGGAACAATGCAAGGTCTAGTTATTACAAAGTGATGGATTTATTCAGAGGAGAGCGTTCAAGATTTGTTACACTGAAAAGACGTAAGTAAATATATTGTAAATCTCTTTAGATGGAGGGTTCTTCAAAGATGAGTATTGCCTCTAGTCTTTTTCTGCTCTGCTGAATAAATGGCTCTGCCCTGAGTTACTACTCAATAAAGCCTGGTTGGGCTTCCCTTGTGGCTCAGCTGGTAAAGAATCCGCCTACAATGTGGGAGACCTGGGTTCTAATCCCTGGGTTGGGAAGACCCCCTGGAGAAGGGAAAAGCTACTCACTCCAGTATTTCAGCCTGGAGAATTCCATGGATTGTGTAGTCCATGGGATCGCAAAGAATTGGACCCAACTGAGCGACTTTCACTTACTCACTCAAAGCCTGACTGACTGAACGGGTTTTTTTGTTTTTTGGGTTTTTTTTGCCCTGGTTTCTCTATCAATCTTATTTTATGTTTAATTATCTTTGAGGGGTAAGTAATTAGGGTATATCATAACTGTTTTAAATTTACTCCTCACTGTTTTAAGTGTTCAAGCTATCTTATGATCTTGCATTATAGGTGCATGAATGCTGCTGATGGTGAAGGGGGAGCTGTGGATAACAGCCTGTGCAACCAGGATGAGATTCCCCCAGAAACCCAGCCCTGCTCTCTTCTGTGTCCCAGCGAATGTGTCATGTCTGAGTGGGGACCTTGGAGCACATGCCCACGGGTAAGTTCGCTTCCCTCGTCGTTGTTCTAATCCTCCAGGACTGCCGTCACCTTTGTTCTCTGCGCTTTCACAGTGCAGCTCTCCAAAGCATCCTTCTTGTCACATGGGAAAATAATTTTGCCTAAGAAAGAAAGAAACAAACAAAAAAAAAAGAATTCAACAAGTGAGACAGAGCAATTTAAAATGCTAATGCTTCTTTTAAGGCCTTTATCCTGGGGGTATGAGCAAGGAAAAAGAACCTAAAATGGTCACACTAGGATTCAAATGTATGCCCACCGTTAAAGGGGCTTCTTTGGTACCAAAATCATCCTCATTATAATGTGTTGGTTCTGCTGCATTTTTCCCTGGCAGAATCAGTATGTCTTAGTACTGATTACTCACTGTGTTATTTAGCTTCTGTTAGTGATGAGTGATGATCTGTTTTGCCTCCTACTGTTTTCCCAAAGATAATGTGTTCTTTCACCCTGTTCTTCTTCTTCCAAACCTGACAAAAAGTCCTTTTTTGAAAGTCTAAAACATTTGCCTTTTCCCTCTTTAAAAAAAAAAAAAAAAAAATTGGAAGTGTAACCAGAGTATAGCAAAATAAATATTCTTTAAGTAGCACAGTTCAATTTAATATTCTTAGAAGATAAAGTTGGATATTTTAGACATGTTTCTGCTTAAAAAGTCAAAAGAGAAAATGAGGATAAGGAGCATATTATATGGCTCCAAATGTTGGGAAGGAAAGAATCAGGACACTTTGATTTCAGTGGTGATACTGATTTGTGAAAAGATTGTAGAAAATTTTTGTATGAAAATGGAAAATACATTTTTAATTTTATTGAAATATATTTGATTTAGAATGCTGCATTAATTTCTTCTGTACTCAAGAGTGACTCAGTTATGCATATTTGTATCTTTGCCATAATCTTTTCCATTATGGTTTACCACAGAATATTGAATATAGCTTCCTGTACTATACAGTAGGCCTTGTTGTTTATGCACCCTATATATAATAGTTTGCCTCTCCTAATCTCAAACTCACATTCTTTCCCTCCTCTCCCCGACATGACAACCACAAGTCTGTTCTCTGTATCTGAGTCTGTTTATCTTTCATAGATACGTTGATTAGTATTGTATTTTAGATTCCACATATAAATGATATTATATGGCATTTGTCTTTCTGACTTACCTCATTTGGTATGATAATCTCTAGGTCCATCTGTGTTGATGCAAGTGGCATTGTTTCACTCCTTTTGATGACTGAGTAATATTCCATTGTATATATGTACCACATTTTCTTTATCCATTCATCTGTCTATGCACATTTATGTTGTTTCCACGCCTTGGATACTGTAAATAGTGCTGCTGTGAACACGGAGATGCATGCATCTTTTTGAATTATAGTTTTTTTCTGGATATATGCCCAGGAGTAAGATTGTTGGATCATATGGCAACTGTATGTTTGGTGTTTTGTTTTTTTGAGAAACCTCCATCCTTGTTTCCATAGTGGCTGCACCAACTTATATTCCCACAGTGTAAAATGGTCGTATTTTCTCCACACCGTCTCCAGCACTTGTTACTTGTAGAGTTTTTAGTAAAGGCCATTCTTATTGGTGTGAGGTGGTACCTCATTGCAGTTTGATTCACATTTCTGTAATAATTATTGATGTTGAGAATCTTTTGATATGCCTATTAGCCACCTGTATGTCTTCTTTGGAGAAATATCTATACTGCCATATTTTGATTGGGTTGTTTGTTTCTTTGTTGTTGAATTACATGAACTGCTTATGTATTTTGGAAATTAAGCCTTTGTCAGTCACATAATTTGCAAATATTTTCTACCATTTCATAAGATGTCTTTTCATTTTATTTATGCTGTCCTTTGCTACTCAAAAGCTTTTAGGTTTCACTAGGTCCCATTTGTTTATTTTTGGTTTTGTTTCTATTGCCTTGGGAAACTGAACTAAAAAATGTTGGTGCAATTTATATAAAAAATGTTTTGCCTGGAAAATACTTTTGAAATCAGTTAATATCCTATATTTTCAGTTTTTGACTTATTCCTTATTAATTATTAGAATTTTATCTTTGATATTTCTATAATTCTTTTCATGAAAGACTTTGTCCCTGTTCTTTTGTGTTTAGTCGCTTAGTTGTGTCCAACTCTTTGCAACCTATGAACAGCTTGCCAGACTCCTCTGTCCATTGGGATTTTTCAAATGAGAATACTGAAGTGGCTTGCCAGTTTCACCTCCAGGAGATCTTCCCAACCCAGGGATTGAACCCGTATCTCCTGAGTCTCCTTTATTGTTGGTGATTTCTTTACCTGCTGAGTCATAGGAAATCCCTTTGTTCTTTGGGGTAGGTTCATACAATGTTAAGATATAGAGGCACCAATAAAGGGTAACTTGTAGGAATGGAACGGCCTACTAAGTCATATATTTTGTGTGTAATTTGAATATAATAAAAATTAACATTTCATGAACACTTACTTTGTGCAAGGCACAAGTAAGAATGCTTCCCTTTAGCCTTTGCAATAATCCAACTTAAGTACATACTGTTATCAGTCCCATTGTATAGCTGAAGGAACTGATTCTCAGCAAGGTTCTTAAAGTAGCTTGCATAAGGTTTCACATTTCATAAGTGATGGAGCAGTTAATGAGTCATCTGATGGAGCCAGTGCCTTTGATCTCACATTCTCAGCTCACTTACCTTAGAAGAATTAAGGTGGAGTTAGACTCAGCACTTGTTTCTTTAAGATGCAACAGTTGTTTTAAGAACACAGCTAGTTGCTTGAGCTATCTGTATGATTATTCCATGACTGAGGACATTAATTCACACTTTAGAAAGTGTGGCAGCATATATTCTTTATTAATCAACTTGCAGAATTAGCAACCTGAAGAAGTTTAATTGTAGAGGTAGGGTTATCTTCCTTTGAATTTTGCAATAAGGAGTTCATGATCTGAGCCACAGTCAGTTCCTGGTCTTGTTTTGCTGACTGTATAGAGCTTCTCTATCTACATCTGCAAAGAATATAACCTGATATAATCTGATTTCAGTATTGACCATCCAGTGATGTCCCTGTGTAGAGCTGTGTCTTGTGTCCTTTGAAGAGGATGTTTGCTATGATCAGTGCATTCTCTTGGCAAATCTCCGTTAACCTTTGTCCTGTTTCATCTTGTACTCCAAAGTCAAACTTGTCTGTTACTTCAGGTATCTCTTGACTCCCTACTTTTGCATTCCAATCCCCTATGATGAAAAAGACATCATTTTTTGGTGTTATTTCTAGAAGGCCTTGTAGGTCTTCATAGAATTGTTCAACTTCAGCTTCATGCTCAAAATTCTCCAAGCTAGGCTTCAACAGTACCTGAACTGAGAACTTCCAGATGTGCAAGGTTGTTTTAGAAATGGCAAAGGAACTAGAAATCAAATTTCCAACATCTGTTGGATTATAGAAAAAACAAGAGAATTCCAGAAAAACACCTAATTATGCTTCACTGACTACACTAAAGCCTTTGACTGTGTGGGTCACAACAAACTGGAAAATTCTTAGAGGTGGGAATACCAGACCACCTGATCTGCCTCCTGAGAAACCTGTATGCAGGTTAATAAGCAACAGTTAGAACTGGACATGGAATAACAGACTGGTTCAAAACTGGGAAAGGAGTATGTAGAGGCTGTATATTGTCACCCTGCTTATTTAACTTATATGCAAAGTTCAGTTCAATTCAGTCGCTCAGTCGTGTCCAACTCTTTGCGACCCGATGAATCGCAGCATGCCAGGCCTCCCTGTCCATCACCAACTCCTGGAGTCCACCCAAACCCATGTCCATTGAGTCAGTGATGCCATCCAACCATCTCATTCTCTGTCGTCCCCTTCTCCTCCTGCCCTCAATCTTTCCCAGCAACAGGGTCTTTTCCAATGAGTCACTCTTCGCATCAGGTGGCCAAAGTATTGGAGTTTCAGCTTCAACATCAGTCCTTCCAATGAACACCCAGGACTGATCTCCTTCAGGATGGACTGATTGGATCTCCTTGCAGTCCAAGGGACTCTCAAGAGTCTTTTCCAACACCACAATTCAAAAGCATCAATTCTTCGGTGCTCAGCTTTCTTTATAGTCCAACTCTCACATCCATACATGACCACTGGGAAAACCATAGCCTTGACTAGATGGACCTTTGTTGACAATGTCTCTGCTTTTTAATATGCTGTCTAGGTTGGTCATAACTTTCCTTCCAAGGAGAAAGTGTCTTTTAATTTCATGGCTACAATCACCATCTGCAGTGATTTTGAAGCCCAGAAAAATAACGTCAGCCACTGTTTCCACTGTTTCCCCATCTATTTGCCATGAAGTGATGGGACTAGATGCCATGATCTTAGTTTTCTGAATGTTGAGCTTTAAGCCAAGTTTTTCACTCTCCTCTTTCACTCTCATCAAGAGGCTCTTTAGTTATTCTTCACTTTCTGCCATAAAGCTGGTGTCATCTGCATACCTGAGGTTATTGATATTTCTCCTGACAAGCAAAATACTGGGCTGGGTAAAGCACAAGCCACAATCATAAATGCTTGTAGAATTATCAATGACCTCAGCTATGCAGATGACACCACCCTTATGGCAGAAAGTGAGGAGGAACTAAACAGCCTTTTGAAGAAGGTAAAAGAGAGATAAAAGCTGATTTAAAACTCAGCATTCAAAAAACTAAGATCATGTTATCCAGTCTCATCACTAAATGGCAATAGATGGGGAAACAATGGAAATGGTGACAGACTATTTACTTGGGCTCCAAAATCACTGCAGATGGTGACTGCAGTCATGAAATTAAAAGACATTTGCTCCTTGGAAGAAAAGCTATGACAAACCTAGACGGCATATTAAAAAGCAGAGATATTACTTCAGTGACAAAGGTCTGTCTAGTCAAAGCAATGTTTTTTCCAGTAGTCATGTATGGATGTGAGAGTTGGACCCATAAAGAAGGCTGATCACTGGAGAACTGATCCTTTTGAACTGTGGTGCAGTAGAAGACTCTTAAGAGTCCCTTAGCCTGAAAGGAGATCAATCAAGTCAATCTTAAAAGAAATAGCTTTGAGTATTCTTTGGAAAGATTAATGTTGAAGCTGAAACTCCAGTACTTTGGCCACCTAATATGAAGAGCCAATTCGTTAGGAAAGACCCTGATGCTGGGAAAGATTGAAGGCAGGAGGAGAAAGGGGCAACAGAGGACAAGATGGTTGGATGGCATAACTGACTTGATGGACATGAGATTGAGCAAGTTCCCAGAGAGGGTGAAGGACAGGGAAGCATTGCATGCTGCAGTCCATGGGATCTCAAAGAGTAGGACATGACTGAGTGAGTGAACAACAATGATAACTATCTCCCTCACTTTTTTTTTTCTAGTTTGCTCACAGAAAACTCCATTAAGCTATGATCACTTGGCCATGAAAACATTGCCCCTTTAAGTCAATGTATCTTGCCACTGACTGAGCTGAAGTGCTTGTCTCAGGAGCATGTTATGATGGCCTGGCATTCTGCGTTTCCTTCTTCAAGTTTCATGGTGGCAATTTTCTTTAAGGTTTGCTTCTCTAAACATAATCACTCTATTTTTGGAGTGTTTGGAAACTGGAGCTGGAGAAGATAGTTTAACTTCCTTTCATGTGTCTGGAAGATAACACAGACATTTATTCTCCTGTCAGCATGAAGTGAGGGAGTTGTTTCTTCAAGTGTTTATATTCCTTCTAAGTTACATATTAATAATATATCTGACAACAACAACAATACTGTCATTGAGCCCACTTTATGTAACTGACACTGTGCTGGAGTTTCCTAACTGCACTTTGCTATGATGTCAAAACACTTACCCACGGTCACTCAGGTCTATCCAACCACAATGGCCTCATCCTTTCTCCGATGCACACTGCTCTCAAGTGTAAATAAAGACATTAAAATGGAAAAGAAAGGTAATCAGGGCTCATGCCTGATTATTTTCCCTATCTTCAAATATGTTGCATCATTTTAATAAATTGCAGCATCTTAGCATAATGCCCCAACATCATGGGTACTTTAAGTGGTGCTCAGTGGTGATCATCATCATGATTATACAAAGTTAGTGAGCTGAATCTGTGTGCCTGAAGTTTAACGAGCACTTCAATGAACATTTTCTGAGCAAAACGGAAACAATTATTGTAAATTGTTCTGTGTACTGTGTGCTGATTCTAAATATTGGTCATTATTTGCCAAGTTCTCCTTTGACAGTCTGCAGTGTGACATATGTTATTGAAACCAATTCACTGTGTTATTTTTTTCTTATTCTTTTTTTCCCCCTAGGTCAGTCCTTTAAAGACAAACACATAAACATACAAACAGAAAATAATTGTTTTTAAGAGCCAGAATATTTTTTGAGACAAATACACATTTATCTTATATATCCACAAAATCTGAAATTCATATTTTGATTTAGTTATAAGAAAGTTATTTAATGTGAAATAAGCTTAATATTTTAAAATATAGTTAAGTAAATCAATTTGGCAGTTAAAGAAAGAAACTTAGCAAAACCAGTTAACTAATCAAAACTATTTCTTGAATCCCTGTATTTGTCTTACATTCTGAGGTCAAGCATTTATTTCCAGACTATCAGTGCATCGAGGAGTTTACAGTTCTCAGTATCTTTTGTAAATACATACTGTTTAGGTGTAGCAAAGGATTCAATAACTACTAGCAGTCTGTTTATTAGTTCACACAGTGTTCACTAATAAGATGGTAGGCACCATATAGAATAATTAACAATATACTTTCTAACTTCTGGGTCAATGATTTTTAATCCAGCTCCTCTGTCCCAGTCCTGAAATTGAGTCAGTCTGTCTGGGGTGTTTCCCGTGAGTTTCCAAGCCTAATAACTCTCCAGATAATACTGGTTCTGCCATTCTAGGGACATGCTTTAAGTCACAAGGCTCTTAGTCATTGCTTCAAATCATGTCTTTGTCAATCTCATTTTAATTACATTTTTTTCTTAATCCTACTTATTTATTTGAGGGGAAATGGCCTTTAAAAATTTACTTCTATGTTTATTGAGATATGGACATACAGCACTCAGTAGTTTAAGGTGTACAGCTTCATGCTTTGACTTTTTTATTAATTACAAATTAATATGTAATTTGACAGAATGTCACACATTATGAATTGATTACCGCAGAAAAATTAATGAACCTACATCAACTCCTAGAGACACAGGGTTAGATAAATGGAAGAAGTTTCATCTTTTGGTGAGAACTCAGGATTTACTCTCTTAACAACTTTCATATGTAGCACACAGCAGTGTTAATCACATGTATCATGTTGCACATCATATCCCTAGTCCTTATTTATCTTTTAACTGGAAGTTTGTACCTTTTGATTGCCTTCCTCCAGTTCCTCCTCTCCGCACCCCTGCTTCTGGTAATCACAAATCTGATCTCTTTTGCTATGAGTTTGTTTTTGAAATATAATTGACCTACAACACCTTGTTAGTTCCTGTCACACAGCATGGTTTGTTAAGAACTGAATTGTGTGCCAAGTATAACAAAGAGGACATAAGATGGAAGCATTAAAAATTGTAATGGGGCCATTTTAACTGTCCTGGGAAATAATGGGGATAAAAAAGGATCAAGCAAAAACAAACACAATTCAAGACAGAATTTGAAGAAAATGGAAAACTGTCTGTTTATCTTCTTTTCTTGTTTTTTCTTGTTCCCATAAGACACACACATATACACACACACTAATCAATATATATATATGTAATTTAGTTTTTTATTCCATTGTGCTCACTTCTGTAGAATGCCTTAATGTGAAAGGAATCTTGTAGAATTATATATGTAAATTTTGTTGAAACACTGTTCACTCTTTAAAGATATGTGTTTATAAAAACACATGTGCATGTATATGCATCTATGTATATATACATATTTATATTTTATATATATATAGTTTGTTGTTTATTGCACAATATTCCTCTCTCATCTAATATTTTTTCTAGTGTTTATCCTTCTCCTTCATACTTCAAAATTATGCTCATGAATATTCATAAAATCTCCAGGAGAGGTTTACAAATTTCTGAATTCAGAAACTACTCCATCCCTGACACATCTGAAGGACTACATGGTTCTGTTTATTTACGATGCTAACCCTTACAGGAAATTTCCAATGAGTAATAAAGATTTTATATTTATGAGTCTCCCTGGAGGCTTGACAAAGAAATTTCTTAAACAATTATATAGATAAGAAAAAACAAGGAGGGTCTTGGAGATTAATTTCCAAACTGCTGTAAACTTTACAGGCGCAAGCCTTCAGAAACTCTCCCCAGAATGATGACTCAAGTTTTAGCAAACCCATTTGAACTTTAATTGATTCACTCCCAGCTGACTGCATCAAAGTCAGGCTAGTACCATCGCTGGGCATCCTCTCACACTGTGAGAACTGGAGACTCATTAAACAGTGGTGTGAATGCAACCTCATGATCAGTGACTCAGATCTTTGCATTATCACCAGAACAACCTCTGGAGAAAAATCGCAAAGGGAAATTTTGCAAAGAAACTATGGAGGGCTTAAGTGTCATCAAATCTAAATTCTATCATAGTCTTAGTGTACTTCAAAAATACATCTTTTTCCTATACTTTGCTTTTCTCTCTAATTCTTTATGTATGTGGCATACACTAGTGAAACCAATGCAGATATATGTAGGCACATAAAGACTACCATTAACCCTGCAGGTAAAGACAGAAGATACTGCTTTAAAAGAGAAAGAGAAATGCATGCTGGTTTTCTGATAAGTGCTCCAAAATTAAGCATTTGAGGTTAAGAAAAATACCTCCCCCCACCCCCCTCCCAACCCCCACCCATGGTGCTCATGTGTTATTTTTGGTAAGGGCTGTCAACAGCCACATTCAGTTACTGATGACTCAGCATTTTTAGCACCTTAGCATTGCCTCGGGGAAGCAATTTACCCCAATATTTATGACTAGTCTTCATCTCCAAATGCTTCACAACCTCTCCTCACAGTCTGTAACATGCACATGACAACCTGTATTTGTCTCTGGAGGACGTGTCTAATGGTCACAACCCTCAAGCTGTCTGATGCTTTTCTTTGACTCAGAACTAAAAGCCGGAGGAGAAAGATGATAGTTTTCTATGTTCTGATTGCAAATTCTGGTTGCTTCTGTTACACTGATGTTGGCACTTATCAGAAGCCAACAACTCATTACTCAGGGACTTGTGGAGAATATTACCCCTGTGAGCAGTGAGCTTTCATAAAACTCAGAACTATTCTTATTTCCTCAATCAAATTAGGTCCTACAAAAATAGGTGTCTCATTTCACGCAGGTTAGCAGCAAATGACAGTCCTATAAAAGCAGTCTTTGAGCTGCTTCAGTTTTTAAAATTTAATATGTTTGTTATCACTTTTTATACAGTACAATTTCTTTGACTATCACTATTACCTATTTAAAGTACAAAATAAGGTTTCCATTGCTCTCAATCTCTCTCTTCTCTCTCAACTCTCTCTCTCCATTTCTTTCTACCTATCTTTCTCTATAATTTATAAAATTATATAATAAGCCCCCTAAATTAATCGCTCAACTTCAATATTGATCACCCAATTTCAGTATTGATCACCAAGCTTCAGTAATTATCTACATGACAGTTTTACTCATTTCCTCTTCCCTAGTTCTTATCCCTTCTCTTATAAGTAAGTAACTTTAAAGTATATCCCACACTTAATCTCATTTCATCTCTAAATATTTTTATATATCTTCCTGAGAAATATGACTAATTACAACAAAAGCAGAAAGCCACAGTATTTTTTATACTTTGTAGGGGATGGTTTTCAAAAATTTTAAAACATGATTCTCATACAAAGTGTCAAAAATTAATTAACTCATTAATAATTAAAGCAGCATGATTATAAGTTTCAGGGACTGGAGAGGACAGAAAACTATTAGCAAGGTTAGAATAGCAAATGTTTTATTTGGATTAGACTGCATTTATGCTCCCACTGTAAACAACTAAAGAGCGATTGGCTCATATGTAGCATGCAACCATGATCCTTAGAAAAGAAAGCCAAATGATGTGAGTCTTAGAATCACCATGGCTTTCTGGGTAAAGAAATTGTCTGGATGGTGATGCCAGGGATGCGATGCCTACAAGATCATGGTGAGGAGGCAGAGACCAAAAGTCAGAGAGATGGAGAAGGCTGAAATTTGAAGAGTAAAATACTGAAGAAGGTGTGTGTGTGTGCGCTCCATCATGAAGTCATACAGTCATACCTGACTCTCTGCAACCCCAAGGACTGTAGCCTGCCAGGCTTCTCTGTCCATGGGATTTCCCAGGCAAGAATACTGATTTGGGTTGCCATTTTCTTCTCCAACTGAAGAGGGTCAGTTCAGTTCGGTCACTCAGTCATATCCGACTCTTTACGACCCCATGGACTGCAGCATGCCAGGTTTCCCTGTCCACCACCAACTCCCAGAGTTTGCTCAGACTCATGTCCATTGAGTCAGTGATGACATCCAACCATCTCATCCTCTGTTGTCCCTTCCTCCTCCTGTGTTCAGTTTTTCCCAGCATCAGGATCTTTTCCAATGAGTCAGTTCTTTGCATAAGGTGACCAATTATTGTAGCTTCAGCTTCAGCATCAGTCCTTCTTCCAATGACTATTGAGGACAGATTTCCTTTAGGATTGACTGGTTCAATCTTCTTAGAGTCCAAAGGACTCTCAAGAATCTCCTCCAACACCACAGTTCAAAAGCATCAATTCTTCTGTGCTCAGCTTTCTTTATGGTCTAACTCTCACATCCATACATGACTACTGGAAAAACCATAGCTTTGACTAGGTGGACCTTTGTCAGCAAAGTAATGTCTCTGCTTTCTAATGTGCTATCTAGGTTTGTCTAGCTTTTCTTCCAAGGAACAACCGTCTTTTAATTTCATGACTGCAGTCACCATATGTAGTGATTTTGGAGACCAAGAAAATAAAATTCGTCAGTGTTTCCATTGTTTACCCATCTATTTGCTATGAAGTTATGGGACCGGATGCCATGATCATTTTTTGAATGCTGAGTTTTAAGCCAGCTTTTTCACTCTCCTCTTTTCACTTTCATTAAGAGGCTCTTTAGTTCCTCTTTAGGC
Source organism: Muntiacus reevesi (assembly GCF_963930625.1). NCBI lineage: Eukaryota > Metazoa > Chordata > Mammalia > Artiodactyla > Cervidae > Muntiacus > Muntiacus reevesi. The sequence goes on from NC_089251.1 coordinate 212,792,985, forward strand.
AAATGAAGAAATCTATTGTTTTCCAAAAAGCTTGTTCTGATTTTTCCAGAAGGTATTATAGAAAAACTTGAACAAACTTTTTGCCCAATTCCATAGACATCTAGATGAAGGTCTCTTTAATTTCTTGTTTAAATACTAATTTACACATCCATGGAATAAAACTCCATAAGTACACAAGAATGGCTCCTGGGGAGCTCCAAGCTGTACACATTCCATAGATCACCTAAGTCTGAGAGATATTTTAATTCTATCCAACCTGTATAGAGGTAGCTCTGCAAGCTCTCAAGGATCTAACAAGTGTTATGCCTTAGGAAGAGGGCTAAAGTAGCTCTAAAGTCTACTCTAGAATTACCCTAATACAATTTACACAAACCTTAGAAGAATCAAGGGGATCCACAAGTAACTTCACTGTGTGGCAAAACAAACTTCAGCATACCTAAATGGAAGACAAAAATTTTAATTAAAAACAAAAGTTTAACAGTGTAGCATTGAGTGTCTAAGGGTGGTTGGTGACTAGTAGAAGGCATGATCTGGGCTTAGGCAGTGCTGATTATATTTTGTTTCTTGAACTCTGGGCTGGTGTCTAATTAAACTATTGAACGTTTTATGTATATCTTGCATTTACCACATTTCCTAAATTTTCTTATTTCAGTTGCTTTCTTTATTGGTTCGCATATTTAGGTTTTCCTAATCATATGATCATATAAACTATATATAATCATATGACCTGCAAATAACTACTTTTATCTAACTTTTTGATATATACATAACTTTCTCTGGACATATTTTATTAGAAAGAGCTTTCTAAATAATGCAAAAAATAAAATTAAAATTATTTTGGTTTTTTCCTGGTGTTAATCATAATATGATATTTGAGCCACCATTTTAAAATTAAAGTTTAGTTTGTTTACAGTGTTATATCACTTTCAAGTGAACAGCATAGTGATTCAGTATTTTACAGATTTTACTTCATTGAAAGTTATTATAAAATAATAGCTATAATTCCCTATGTTATACAGTGTATCATTATTACTTATCTATTTTATACATAACAGTTTTTATCTCTTCTACTTACCTGTCCCCACTGGTAATCACTAGTCAACTTTCTGTATCTATGATTTTATCTCTGTTTTGCTATATACATTCATTTGCTTCATTTTTTTTAGATTCCACATATAAGTGGTATCTTGCAGTATTTGTATCTCTCTGTCTTACTTATTTCACTAAGCATAATATTCTCTAGGTTTGCCCACATTTCTTTAAATGTCAAAAGTTCATTCATTTTAAGGACTGAATAATAATATTTCATTGTATACATAAAACACATCTTCTTCATCCATTTTTCTGTTGATGGACATTGAGGTTGGTTCCATTTCGTGGGTATTGTAAATATTACTAATATCAACACTGGGGTGTATGCATCTTTTTGAATTACTGTCTTAAGTAGGTTTTGTTTGCTTTTGTCTGTTTCTTTCTGGATATATGGCCAGTAGTGGAATTGCTGATTCATATGGTAGTTCTATTTTTAGTTCTTTGAGGAAACTCCATACTGTTTTCCATAGTGACTGAGCTAATTTACATTTGCACCAACAGTGTACAAGGGTTTCCTTTTCTCCACATCCTTGCCAACATTTGTTTTATGTAGATATTTTGATGATGGCCATGCTGACTGGTGTGAAGTGGTATGTCATTGTGGTTTTGATTCACATTTCTCTAGTAATTAGTGATATTCAGAATCTTTTCATGTGCCTGTTATCCATTTGAAAAAAAAAAAGTCTATTCAGTTCTTCTGCCCATTTTCTTTCTTGGGTTGTTTGTTTTTTGGTATTATGTTGTATGAATTTTTTATATAGTTTGGATATTAACCCCTTGTTAGTCATATCTTTTACAAGTCCTTTCTCCCATTCCATAGATTGTCATTTCATTTTGTCACCTGATAAATAGAAATGTTTCAGTTTGTCCCATTTGCTTATTTTCACTTTTATTTCTTTGCTTTGGGAGATAAATTCCCCCCAAAATAGTGCTATTGATTTATATTATAGTCTTCTGCCTATATTCACTTCTATGAGTTTTATGGTTGCAGGTCTTACATGTAGGTCTTTAATCCATTTTGAGTTTATTTTTGTATATGTGTGGGGTAATGTTCTAATCTCACTGTTTTTCATTTAGCGGTCCACTTTTCCCAGAACTATTTATTGAAGAGAATGTGTTTAATCTATTGTATATTCTGGCCTCCTTTATTATAGATCAATTAGCCATAAGTGTTTTGTGCTTAGTCACTCATTCGTGTCCAACTCTTTACTACCACATGGACTGTAGCCCGCCAGGCTCCTCTGTCCATTGGGATTCTCCAGGCAAGAACACTGGAGTGGGTTGCCATGCCCTCCTCCAGGGGATCTTCCTAACCAAGGGATCGAACCTGGGTCTCCCACACTGCAGGTGGATTCTTTACCATCTGAGTCACTAGGGAAACCCACATAGGTGTGTCAGTTTATTTCTGGGCTCTCAGTTTTGTTCCACTGATCTGTGATTTTGTGCCAGCACCATTCTATTTTGATTCCTGTTTAGTTCAGTTCAGTTCAGTCGCTCCGTCGTGTCCAACTCTTTGCAACCCCATGAACCGCAGCACACCAGGCCTTCCTGTCCATCACCAACTCCTGTAGCTACCAGGAATTATTACCAACTATTATTTAGACTATTACCAGCTATTATTTAGACATTCCTAAGATGTCTTTTTGTGGTACTGTCTAAAGTCAGGAAGAGTAATACCTACACCATTGTTCTTCTTTCTAAAGGTCATTTTGGCAATTAGAGATCTTTTGTGATTCCAGATGAATTTTAGGATTATTTGTTCCAGTTTTGTAAAAAATATCATGGGTATTTTGATTGGTATTGCATCAAATATGTAGATTGCTTTGGGCACTATGGCCACTTAAACAATATTCTTCCAACCCAAGAGCACTAGAATATCTTCCCATTTCTTTATGTCATCTTCAATTTCCTTTATAAATGTTTTATAGTTTTCAGACTACAGGACTTTCACCTATTGGTTAAGTTTATGCATAGGTATTTTATTCTTTTTGATATGATTTTAAACAAGATTGCTTTTTTACTTTCTCATTCCTATAGTTCAGTATTAGTGTATTGAAAAGAAATATATTTCTGTATATTAATAAGATGTTCTGAAACTTTGCTGAATTTATTCATTCTAATAACTCCTAGGTGGAGACTTTAATGTTTTCTATTCAAAGTATCATGTCATCTTCTGGTAGTGACAGTTTTACTTCTTTCCAATTTGAATATCTTTTATTTATTTATTGTTTTTATATCATGAGGACATGTTAAGAGTGGGCATCTTTGTCTCGTTCCTGAATTTAGAGGAAAGACTTTCAGCTTTTCACTGTCAAGTATGATGTTAGCTAAGTGGTTGTCATAAATTGTCTTTATTATATAGAGAAAAATTCCCTCAATACACACTTGGGTAAGAGTTTTTATCATGTATAATGCTGAATTTTGTCAAATTCTTTTTCTGCATCTATTGAGATGATCTTGCAATATTCATCTTTCCTTCTGTTCATGTGGTACATCACAGTAATTGATTCGTGAATGTCAATCCATCCTTATAACTCTGAAATACATCCTACTTGATCATGGTGTATGACCTTTTTATATGGTGTTGGATTTGTTTTGCTATTATTTTGTTGAGGGTATTTTCATCTATATCCATCATAGTTATTGGCTGCTAATTTTCTTTTCTGTACTGTCTTTTGCTGGTTTTGGTATCAGGGAAATGATGGCCTTGTAGGATGAATTTGGGAGCTGAGGTATTTCAGGTATTCTCTTGTGTTGTTGGAAAAGGGTGTTTGCTCTGACCAATGTGTTCTATTGACAAAACTCTGTTAGCTTTTGCCCAGCTTCATTTGGTACTCCATGACCAACCTTGCCTTTTACTCCAGTGATCTCTTGACTTTTGCATTCTAATTCCGTATGGTGAAAAAGATGTGTTTTTTAGTGTTACACCTCAAAGGTCTTATAAGATTTCATAGAACCAGTCAACTTCAGTTTCTTTGACACCAGAGGTTGGGGCTTCAGTTCAGTTCAGTTCAGTTCAGTTCAGCTGCTCAGTCATGTCTGACTCTTTGCAGCCCTGCGGACTGCAGCATGCCAGGCTTCCCTGTCCATCACCAACTCCAAAAGTTTGTTCAAACTCATGTCCATAGAGTCAGTGATGACATCCAACCATCTCATCCTCTGTTGTTCCCTTCTCCTCCTGCTTTCAGTCTTTCCCAGCATCAGGGTCTTTTCAAATGAGTCATTTCTTCTCATCAAGTGACCAGAGTATTGTAGCTTCAGCTTCAGCATCAGTCCTTCCAATGAATATTCAGAACTGATTTCCTTTAAGATTGACTGGTTTGATCTCCTTGCGGTCCAAGGGACTCTTAAGAGTCTTCTCCAACACCACAGTTTAAAAGCATCAATTCTTCAGTGCTCAGGATTTTTTACAGTCCAACTCTCACATCCATACATGACTGCTGGAAAAACCATAGCTTTGTCTAGATGGACCTTTGTTGGCAAAATAATGTCTCTGCTTTCTAATGTGCTGTCTAGGTTGGTCATAGTTTTTCTTCCAATGAGTAAGCATCTTTTAATTTTATGGCTGCAACCACCATCTGCAGTGATTTTGGAGCCCAGAAAAAGAAAGGCAGCCACTGTTTCCCCATCTATTTGCCATGAAGTGATGGGACCAGATGCCATGATCTTAGTTTTCTGAATGTTGAGCTTTAAGCCAACTTTTTCACGCTCCTCTTTCACCTTCATCAAGAGTCTCTTTAGTTTTTCTTCACTTTCTGCCATAAAGGTGGTGCTGTCTGCATATCTGAGGTTATTGATATTTCTCCCAACAATCTTGATTCTGTTTAAAATTTATTCTAATTTTTGTAAACTGATGACTTGTGTTTTATGTTTTAAAAGAAGGATCCTTGAAATTTCAGTTGTTTCCATTGGCTTCATGGGTTATGCTTTTTGTTTTTCCATGCAGTAGAATAATTTAACATTATTACTTTTTTTGTTTTTATAAACACAATTGAATATATCTATCTATATATATATATATTCCTATAAACTGATGAAAAACAGTATATTATGAGCCCTGTATATCAAACTATTTAGCTTGCTATATTTCTCCCTAAAACTTATCCATGTCACTATGTGCTTCGTTGCTCAGTCATGTCCTGCTCTTTGCTACCTCATGGATTGTAGCCTGCCAGGCTCCTCTGTCCTTGTGACTTGTCAGGCAAGAATACTGGAGTGAGTCGCCATTTCCTCCTCCAGGGGATCTTCCTGATCCAGAAATCAAACCTGCATCTCCAATGTCCCCTGCATTGCAGGCAGATTCTTTACCCACTGAGCCATTGAGGAACCCCAATTGTCGTTATAATCTTACCTGATATTATACGTACACGTAGATGATTTTGTCAGTTTTTGTGTCTCACATAATCATATATGATTTGTAGATGTCTACCTAGGAAATGTTAGTCTTTTTCTCTTTTTCTATTAGACCATTTTTGCTTTTAAGTACACATTACTCTTGTTCTAGTTATAAATATCACCTCAAGCAAGTTGAAATGATACCTCACTTTTCTTTTTGCTTCATTTTAACAAAATTTCAAGTGCTTTAGTGTATTCTAAGGCCATTACCATTTTTCCTACACTTTACCTCTCATTTTTACCTATTGCCAGATACTTTTTTGTCCATGTTGCGTTATTCTGTTACCTACTGTTTTATGGTTTAGGTTTTTACATGTGTATTTTCTGCTTCCAGTCCTAGGACTGTTTTCTAACTTTCCATTTTATATTAGAGTATAGCCAATTAACAATGTTGTGTGAGTTTCAGGTGGACAGTAAAGTGACTTAGCCATACATATGCATGTACATATCATACATATGCATGAATCTCCCCCAGATTCCCCCCCGCATCCAGGCTGCACCTAATGCAGAGCAGAATTCCCTGTGCTAGTAGGTTCCTGCTGTCTAGGACATTTTCAATAATCTTCTAATGAAATATAAATTTCACAAATTAAAATGCACAAATTTTAGTGTTACAATTTTATGCCTTTTTACTTTTTATACATCTGATTAAGCACCAAACACATCAAAATATGGGCTGATTTTAGCACCTTTCAGTCAGTCATTCAGTTGTTCAGTCATGTCCAACACTTTGTGACCCCATGGACTGCAGCATGCCAGGCTTCCCTGTCCATCACCAACTCCAAGAGCTTGCTCAAACTCATGTCAATCAAGTTGGTGATGCCATCCAACCATCTCATCCACTGCCATTCCCTTCTCCTCCTGCCTTCAGTCTTTCCCAGCTTCAGGGTCTTTTCCAATAAGTCAGCTCTTTGCATCAGATGGCCAAAGTATTAGAGCTTCAGCTTCAGCATCAGTCCTTCTAATGAATATTCAGGACTGATTTCTCTTAGGATTGACTGATTGGATCTCCTCATAGTCCAAGGGACTCTCAAGAGTCTTCTCCAACAGCACAATTCAAAAGCATCAATTCTTCAGCCCTCAGCTTTCTTTATGGTCCAACTCTCACATCTATACGTGACTACTGGAAAAACCATAGCTTTGACTAGACAGATATTTACTTTTCAGTATATATGCACAGTTCCCAGCCACAACTTAGTCACTCTCTGCATTTCTTTCACACATTTTACTTTTGTCTTCTTGTAGTAAGTATAATAAAATATCTACTCTCTTTATATCTGAAATTATTAGCTTAATATTATGTCTTTTACATTATATAAATGGAATCACAGAGTATACGCATGTGATTAGCTTATTTTGCTCAGTATGTCTTTGAGATTTATAAGTGCTGTTGAGAAGGTCAGTAGTTTGTCCTTTTTGTTGCTTAATAGTATTTTATTATAGGCATAATTTATTTTGAATTCTCTTGTTAGTAGACATTTGGGTCATTTTCAATTTAGGACTATTATGAATATAGCTTTTTTGAGTGTTCTATGAATCATTTGTGGATGTGTGCACTCATTTCTCGAGTACATATTTAGGAAAGAAATAGCTGGGCCATAGAATATGAGTATATTTATTAAGAGAAATGGGCAGACAATTTTTGAAGTTATAGAATTATTTTAGATTACTTTTAGATATATGTGAAAGTTTTAATTCCAATATATCCTCATCTACATCTGAAGTTCTGGGTGTCTTTTTTCATTCTTTTTTTATTTATTTTTTTTAATCGAAGGATAATTGCTTTACAGAATTTTGTTGTTTTCTGTCAAACCTTAACATGAATCAGCCATAGGTAGACATATATCCCCTCCTTGTTGAACTTCCCTCCCATCTCCCACCCCATCCCACCCCTCTAGGTTGATGCAGAGCTCCTGTTTGAGTTTCCTGAGCCCTACAGCAAATTCCCATTGGCTATCTGTTTTACACATGGTAATGTAAGTTTCCATGTTACTCTTTCCATACATCTCACTCTCTCCTCCCCTCTACCCATGTCCATAAGTCTATTCTCTATGTCTGTTTCTCTATTGCTGCCCTAAAAATAAATCTTTAGTGCCATTTTTCTAGATTCAGTATGTATACATTAGAATACAATATTTATCTTTCTCTTTTTGACACACTTCACTCTGTATAATAGGTTCTAGGTTCATCCACCTCATCACAACTGACTCAAATGCATTCCCTTCTATGGCTGAGTAATATTCCATTGTGTATATGTACCACCACTTCTTTATCCATTCATCTGTCAATGGACATCTAGGTTGCCATGTTCTAGCTATTGTAAATAGTCCTGCAGTGAACAATGGGATACATGTGTCTTTTTCAGTTTTGGTTTCCTCAGGGGTATATGCCTAGGAGTGGGATTGCTGGGTCATATGGTGGTTTTATTCCTAGTTTTTTAAGGAATCTCTGTACCGTCCTCCATAGTGGCTGTATCAATTTACATTCCCACCAACAGTGCAAGAGTGTTCCCTTTTCTCCACACCCTCTCCAGCATTTATTGTTTGTAAATCTTTTGATGATGACCATTCTGACTGGTGTAAGGAGATATCTCATTGTACTTTTGATTTGCATTTCTCTAATAATGAGTGATGTTGAGGATCTTTTCATTTGTTAGCCATCTGTATGTCGTCTTTGGAGAAATGTCTGTTTAGGTCTTTTTCCCAGTTTTTGATTGGGTTGTTTGTTTTCCTGGTATTGAGTTGAATGAGCTGCTTTTATATTTTGGAAATTAACCCTTTGTCAATTGTTTCATATGCTGTTATTTTTTTCCCATTCTGAGGGTTGTCCTTTCACCTTGCTTATAGTTTCCTTTGCTGTGCAAATGCTTTTAAATTTAATCACGCCCCACTTGTTTACTTCCATTTTGATTTTATTTCCATTTCTCTAGGAGGTGGATCATAGAGGATTTTGCTTTGATTTATGTCATGGAGTGTTCTGCCTGTTTTCCTCTAAGAGTTTTATAGTTTCTGGTCTTACATTTAGGTCTTTAATCCATTTTGAATTTATCTTTGTGTGTGGTATTCGGAAGTGTTCTGATTTCACTCTTTTGCATGTAGCTGTTCAGTTTTCCCAGCACCATTTATTCAAGAGGCTGTCTTTGCCCCATTGTGCATTCTTGGCTCCTTTGTCAAAAATAAGTTACCCATAGGTTCATGGGTTTATGTCTGGGCTTTCTATCTTGTTCCATTTTTCTATATTTCTGTTTTTGTGCCAGTATCATACTGTCTTGATGACTGTAGCTTTGTATATAATCTGAAATCAGGAAGAGTGATTCCTCCAGCTCCATTCTTCTTTCTCAAGACTGTTCTGGCTATTCGGGGTCTTTTGTGTTTTCATGTGAATTGTGAAATTTTTTGTTCTATTTCTGTGAAAATGCCATTGGTAATTTGATAGGGGCCGCATTGAATCTGTAGATTGCATTTAGTGTGGTATAGGCATTTTCACAATATCAATTCTTCCTACCCAGGAACATGGAATATCTCTCCATCTGTTTATGTCATCTTCGATTTCTTTCTGTGTACATCTCTTTGATTTTCTGTGTACAGTTTGTTTGCCTCCTTAGGTAAATTTATTCCTAGATATTTAATTTTTTTATTGTAATGGTGAATCAGATTGATTCCCTAATTTCTCTTTCTGATTCTTCATTGTTAGTATATAGAAATGCAAGTGATTTCTTCATATTGATTTTGTATCCTGCAGCTGTGCTAAATTCACTGATTAGCTCTGGTAATTTTCTGATACCATCTTCAGGGTTTTCTATGTACAGTATCATGTCATCTGCAAACAGTGAGAGCTTTAATTCTTCTTTTCTGATCTGGATTCCTTTTATTTCTTTTTCTTCTCTGATTACTGTAGCTAGGACTTCCAGAACTATGCTGAATAACAGTGGTGAAAGTTGACACCCTTGTCCTATTCCTGATCTCAGGGGGAATTCTTTCAGTTTTAGCCATTGAGGATAATGTTTGCTGTAGGCTTATCATGTATGGCCTTTACTATGTTGAGGTAAGTTCTGTCTATGCCCATTTTTTGAAGAGTTTTAGTCATAAATGGGTGCTGAATTGTGTCAGTCTTTTCTGCATCTCTTGAGATTATCACACAGTTTTTATCTTTCAATTTGTTAATATAGTGTATCACATTGATTAATTTGCATATATTGAAGAATCATTGCATTGCTGGAATAAACCCAACTTGATCATGGTATATGAACTTTTTGATGTGTTGCTGAATTCTGTTTGCTAAAATTTTGTTGAGGACTTTTGCATCTATGTTCATCAGTGATATTGGGTGTAGTTTTCTTTTTTTGTTTTGTGATTGCCTGGTTTTGCTATCAGGGTGATAGTAGCCTCATAGAATGAGTTTGGAAGTGTTCCTTCCTCTGCAATTTTTTGAAAGAGTTTTAGAAGGATAGGCATTAGCTCTTCTCTGAATGTTTGATAGAATTCTCCTGTGAAGCCATCTCGTCCTGGGTTTGTGTTTTTTTGGGAGAATTTTGCTCACAGCTTCAGTTTCAGTACTTGTAATTGGGTTGTTCATAATTTCTATTTCTTCCTGGTTCAATCTTGGAAGATTGAACTTTTCTAAGAATCTGTCCATTTCTTCCAGGTTATCCATTTTATTACCATATAGTTATTCATAATAGTCTCCTATAATCCTTTGTATTCCTGCATTGTCTGTTGTAACCTCTCCTTTTCATTTCTAATTTTGTTGATTTGATTCCTCTCTCTTTTTTCTTGTTGAGTCTGGCTAAAAGCTTGTCAATTATTTTTTTCATGTATTTTTATTAGTTGGAGACTAATTACTTTACAATATTGTAGTGGTTTTTGCCATACATTGACATGAATCAGCCATGGATTTACATGTGTTCCCCATCCTGATCCCCCCTCCCGCCTCCCTCCCCATCCGATCCCTCTGGGTCAATTTTGTTTATCTTCTCAAAGAACTAGTTTTTAGGTTTATTAATCTTTACTCTTGTTTCTTTCATTTCTTTTTTTTTTTAATTTCTGCTTGAATCTTTATTATTTCTTTCCTTCTATGAATTGGGGGGAGGGCTGTTCTTCTTTTTCCAGTTGTTTTAGGTGTAAAGATAGGTTGTCCATTTGATGTTTTTCTTGCTTCTTGAGGTAGGATTGTATTGCTACAAATTTCCCTCTTAGAACTGCTTTCACTGCATCCCATATGTTTTGAGTTGTTGTGTTTTCATTGTCATTTGTCTCTAGAAATTTTGTGATTTCCCTTTTGATTTCTTCAATAACCTGTTGATTATTTAAGAAATTTGTTGTTTAATCTCCATATGTTTGTGTTTTTTACAGTTTTTTCTTGTAATTGATACTATTCTCATAGCGTTGTGGCTGGAGAAGATGCTTGATATGATTTGTTTTCTTAAATGTACTGAGGTTTGATTTGTGACCCAAGATGTGGTCTGTCCTGGAGAGTGTTCCATGTGCACTTGAAAAGAAGGTGTATTCTTCTGCATTTGGATGAAATGTCTTGAAGATATCAATGAGATCCATATCATCTAATGTATCATTTAAGACTTGCATTTTCTTATTATTTTTCTGTTTTGATGATCACTGGTGTGAGTGGGATGTTAAAGTCTCCTATTATTACTGTTACTTTCAATTTCTCCTTTTATGTCTGTTAGTGTTTGTCTTATGTATTGAGGTGCTCCTATGTTGGGTGCATAGATATTTATAATTGTTATGTCTTCCTCTTGGATTGATCCCTTGATCATTATGTAGTGTCCTTCCTTATCTCTTGTAATCTTCTTTATTTTAAGGTCTATTTTGATATCAGGATTGCTTTCTTTTTTTAATTTTTTTAAATTTTTTTTCATTTATTTTTATTAGTTGGAGGCTAATTACTTTACAATATTGAAGTGGGTTTTGTCATACATTGACATGAATCAGCCATAGAGTTACATGTATTCCCCATCCCGATTCCCCCTCCCACCTCCCTCTCCACCCGATTCCTCTGGGTCTTCCCAGTGCACCAGGCCCGAGCACTTGTCTCATGCATCCAACCTGTGCTGGTGATCTGTTTCACTATTCTTTGCTTCCAATTTGCATGGGATATATTTTTCCATCCTCTTACCTTCTGTCTGTATGTGTTTTAGGTCTGAAGTGGGTTTCTTGTAGACAGCACATATATGGATCTTGTTTTTGTATCCATTCAGCCAGTCTGTGTATTTTGGTTGGAGCATTTAATCCATTTATATTTAAAGTAATTGTTGATATATATGTTCCTATTGCCATTTTGTTAATTGTTTGGGGTTGATTTTGTAGATCTTTTTTCTTCTCTTGTATTTCTTGACTATATAAGTCCATTTAACATTTATTGTAAAGTTGGTTTGGTGGTACTGAATTCTCTTAACTTTTGTTTGTCTGAAAAGTTTTTCATTTCTCCATCAATTCTGAATGAGATCCTTGCTTGATACTGTAATCTTGGTTTTAGATTTTTCCCTTTCAATAATTTAAATATATTCTGCCATTCCCTTCTGGTCCACAGAATTTCTGCTGAAAGATCAGTTATTAAGTGTATGGGGTTTCCCTTGTATGTTACTTGTTGCTTCTCCTTGCTCCTTTTAATATTCTTTCTTTGTGGCTAGTCTTTGTTAGTTTGATTAGTATGTGTCTTGGCATGTTTCTCCTTAGGTTTATCCTGATTGGGATTCTTTGTGCCTGTTGGACTTGACTGATTATTTCCTTTTCCATGTTGAGAAATTTTCAACTATAATCTCTTCAAAAATTTTCTCATACCCTTTCTCTTTCTCTTCTTCTTCTGGGACCCCTATGTAATTTGAATGTTTGTCCTTTTGATATTGTCCCAGAGGTCTCTGAGTCTATCCTCGGTTCTTTTCATTCTTATTTACTTTTTTCTGCTCTTCAGAAGTTATTTCCACCATTTTATCTTCCCGTTCACTGATTCATTCTTCTGCTTCAGATATTCTACTATTGATTCCTTCTAGAGTATTTTTAATTTCAGTAATTGTGTTGTTTGTCTCTGTATGTTTATTCTTTAATTCTTCTAGGTCTTTATTAATTGATTCTTGCATTTTCTCCATTTTGTTTCAAGGTGTTTGATTATCTTTGCTATCATTATTCTGAATTATTTTTCAGGTAGTTTGCCTGTTTCCTCTTCATTTATTTGGACTTCTGTGTTTCTACTTTGTTTCTTCATTTATGTAGTATTTCTCTGCCTTTTCTTTTTTTTTTTTTTTTTTTCTTTTTTAACTAACTGTGTTTGAGGTCTCCTTTTCCCAGGTTTCAAGGTTGAATTCTTTCTTCCTTTTGGTTTCTGCTCTCCTAAGGTTGGTCCGGTGGTTTGTCTAAGTTCCATATAGGGTGAGATTTGTGCTGAGTTTTTGTTTGTTTGTTTCTTTGTCCTCTGACAGGCAAGGCTGAGTGAGGTGGTAATCCTGCCTGCTGATTATTGGATTTGTATTTTTGTTTTGTTTGTTGTTTAGGTGAGGCGTCCTGCACAGGGTGCTACCAGTGGTTGGATGATGCTGGGTCTTGTATTCAAACAGTTCCCTTTGTGTGAGTTCTCACTATTTGATACACCCTAGGGTTAGTTTTCTGGTTGTCTAGAATCTTGGGGTCGGTGTTCCCACTCCAAAGGCTCAGGGCTTGATCTCTCTCGAAACACCAGCCTAGGTCCAATCTACCAAGAGGAATTTCACTGGAAATGAAAGGGCCTTTACTTGAGTTCCAAAAGCCAGGGCACAAGAATACCACAGAGATCTCTGATTCAGCGGAAACTCGGTATTGCCTGCCATGGGGACAGGCCTCCTTGGATTGCAACAGATGACTGGAGGGTCTGTCCTTGGCAGTGGCCAGGAGAACTCTCTTTCATTCTTAAATTTTAGATATTCCATTGGGCTTGCAGTAATAGCTCATGATTTTAATTTGCATTTCTCTGAAGACTAATAATAATTAATAACTTCTCATAGGCTTATGGCCATTTAGATATCTTATTTGTAAAATGACTGTTGAAATCATTTAACTATTTGTTTTTTAAATCCATTGATTTATTTTGTGGGTAGGGGAGGTGGTTTTATATCTCCCATATTTATTGAGAAATAATTAGCAAATATCATTGTATAAGTTTAAAGGTATATAATGTAATAATTTGCTATGCATATGTATTGTGAAATGAGTTCCACAATAAGGTTAGGTGACACATCCATCAACTCATATAAATACCTTTCTAGCTTTGTGATGAGAACATGTAACATCTACTATTTTAGCAAATTTCAAGTGTACAATACATTATTATTAACTATAGTTATCATGCTGTACATTAGATCCCTAGAACATATTTATTTGTAAATGAAAGTTTGTACCTTTGACCAATATTTCTCTGCTTTTCCTACTTCCTAGCCCATGGCAACCACTATTCAACTCTGTTTTTATAAATTTGATATTTTTGATTCCACATATAAATGACATCACACACCATTTTTCTTTTTCTGTATATGACTTATTTCACTTAGCATAATGCCTTCAAGTTTCATCCATGTTGTTGCATATGGCAGGATTTTCTTTTTTAAGGCTGAATAATATTACATTTTATATATGTGTGTGTATATATATATATTATGTGGGCTTCCCAGGTAGTGCTAGTAGTAAAGAACCTGACACGCCTACCAATGCAGGAAACATAAGAGACACGGTCCATTCCCTGGGTTGGGAAGATTCCATGGAGAAGAGCATGGCAAACCATTCCAATATTCTTGCCTGGGGAATCCCATGGACAGAGGGGTCTGTCGAACTACAGTCCACGGGGTTGCAAAGAGTTGGACACAACTGAAGCGACTTTGTAGGCACACATACATATATACCACATTTTCTTTATCGATCTGCTGACTGACACTGGCTATTTCCATATCTTGGCTATTATGAATAATGCTACAGTGAAAATCAAGATACAGATAACCTCTTCAAGATAGTGATTTCATTTCCTTTGGTTGTATACCTAGATATGAGATTGCTGAATATTATAGTAGTAGTATTTTAAATTTTTTGAGGTACCTCTCTACTATTTTCCATAATAGCTGTAGCAATTTACATTCACAGTGACAGTGCACAATGCCCAATGGTTTTCTCCACATCCTTGCTAACACTTGTTATTGCTTGTATTTTTTATGTTAACCATTCTAGCAGCTAAGAAATGATATTTCATTGTGATTTTGATTTGTATTTTCCTAATGCAACATCTCTACAGATATTATGCATCTTATCCTATATCTGTTGGCCATTTGTATGTCATCTTTAGAAAAGGTATCTAGTTGGGTCCTTTGCCCTTTTTAATTGAATTATGTGATTTTTGCTACTGAGTTGTATGAGCTATATTTAAACTTATGTATGACTTGCAAATATTTTAATCAATCCTATATGTTGGCTTCTCATTTTGTTGATTGTTTCTTTTGTTGTACTCTGTTTCGTTATCAGGGTAATGCTGGCCTTTTAAATTGAGTTTGGAAGTATTCCCTACTCTTCTATTTCTTGAAAGAGTTTGAGAAGGATTGGAATGAATTCGTCTTTAAATATTTGGTAGGGTTTTCTGGGTATGCCATCTGGTCCTAGGGTTTTCTGTGTTGGGAAGTTTCTAATTCTTGATTCCATCTCTTTATTGATGTTTGGTCTATTCAGATTTTCTATTTCTTCATGATTCAGTCATGGTAAATTGCATGTTTATAGGAATTTATCTGTTTCTTCTAAGCTGTCTAATATATTGACATATAATTGTTAATAGTAGGCCTTTATGATCCTTTTATATTT
The DNA here is from genome assembly GCF_963930625.1 of Muntiacus reevesi. NCBI lineage: Eukaryota > Metazoa > Chordata > Mammalia > Artiodactyla > Cervidae > Muntiacus > Muntiacus reevesi. The sequence goes on from NC_089251.1 coordinate 212,808,293, forward strand.
CTATGGTATCAGTTGTAAATCTTCTTTTTCATTTTAGAATTTGAGTCCTCTTTTTTTCCTTGATGATCCTCTCTAAAGGTTTGTAAGTTTTTAAATCCTTTTGAATAACCAAGTCTTATTTTTCCTGATATTGTCTATTGTTTTTATTCTCTACTTATTTATGCTCTCATCTTTATTATTTCCTTCCTTTTTGCTAACTTCAGGCTTAGTCTCTTCTTTTTATAGTTCTTTGAGTGTAATGTTATTTATTTGAGGTTTTCTTGTGTGTGTGTGTGTGTGTGTAACCATTTATAGTTATAAACTTCCCTCTTAGAACTGCTTTTGTTGAATCCCATACATTTTGGTAGGCTGTGATTCCATTTTATTTGTCTCAAAATATTTTTGGATTTTCCTTTTGATTTCTTCTTTAATCCATTGATCATTCAGGAGGGAGTTGTTTCATTATGACATGCTTGTGAATTTTCCACCTTTTCTCATGGTACTGACTTTTAGTTTCATACTATTGTGTAGGAAAAGATAGTTGAAATAATTTAAATTTTCCTGAATTTGTTTGGACTTGTTTTATGGCCTAACATGATCTCTCCTGAAAAGTTTACTGTTGAAAATTGAGAATAATGTATATCCTACTGCAGCTAAGTGATATGTTTATATATGTCTGTTAGGTCCATTTTGCCTATGATGCTGTTTAAATCCACCATTTACATTTTGACTATCTGTCTGAATGCCTGTCCTTTTGATAGTAGAGTATTAAAAAGTGAAAGTTGCTCAGTTGTGTCTGACTCTTTGTGACCCCATGGACTATACAGTCCATGGGATTCTGCAGGCCAGAATACCTGGGTAGTCTGCCCCTTCTCCAGGGGATCTTCCCAACCCAGGGATCAAACCCAGGTCTCCCACATTGCAGGCGGATTCTTTACCAGCTGAGCCACAAGGGAAGTCTAAGTCCCTTACTCTTACAATATGCTATTTATTTTCCTTTTAGCTCTGTAGGTATTTGTTTTATATATTTAGGTGCTCTAGTGTTCGGTGCATACTTATAATTGTTTCATCTTCTTGATGAATTGATCTATTTATTATTCTATAATGACCATCGTTGTCTCCTGTGACTGTTTTTGACTTATAGGCCACTTTGTCTGACATAAGCATAGTCACTTCTGCCCTCTTCTGGTTTCTATTTTCTGGGAATTTTTTTCTTCCTTTCATTTTCAACGTATTTGTGTTATTAAAGCTAAAATGACTCTCTTGTAGGCAGCATATTGTTGGATTTTTTAAATCTCCATTCAATTATTCCGTGGCTTTTGATTTAGAGAGTTTAATCTACTTATGTTTGGTGGAAGTGAAAGCGTTAGTCACTCAGTCATGTCCGACTCTTTGCAACCCCATGGACTGCAACCAGCCCTGTTCGTCTGCCCATGGAATTCTCCGGGCAAGATGACTGCAGTGGGTTCCATTCGCTTCTCCAGTGGATCTTTCCCACCCAGGCTTTGAACCCAGATCTCCTGCCTTGAGGTGGATTCTTTCCCACAGAGCCACCAGGGAAGCTGCGAATCTATTTCTAGGCCCTTCCCCGGTGGGTCAATGGATAAGAATTTGCCTGCCAGTCCAGATGACATGGATTCAATCTCTTGCCTGGGAAGATTCCACATACTGTGGAGCAATTAAGGCCAGGCTTATTTTTGAAGTATTAATAATTACTCATGTATCATATCATTGCCATTTTGTTGATTGTGTTCTGACTGTTTGGTAGTTCATTTTCTCCTCTCCTGCTTAACTTCCTTTGTGATTTGGTAACTTTTTATGGTGGTATGCTTTGATTCTTTTATCTTAACCTTTGGTGTATCTACTACAGATTTTTCCTCTGTGGTTACTGTAAGATTTGCATAAAATACAGTGATAATATCTTATTTTAAGCTGATAACTTTGTTATTATTAAACTATATTTTTTACCCCTCTCCCCCACTCATGTTTTAGGTTTTTGCTGTTATAATTGACATATTTTATTAATATTTTATATCCAATAATAAAGTATTATAGTTATAGCTCTATTTAAATTTATGCACCATCAATACATACTAGAGAATCTGACCTTGACTGTATCTTTACTTGGGATTTCTATACATGCATATGTTTTTATGTATGTTTTGTTTTGTGATTACAAAATTCTCTCTTTGTATTCCACTTTTGATAATTTATTTATGTCTCAGTGTAACTCATTATAATTTCAGCCTGTTGGGGATTTGTGGCTGCATGAATCTGGATGTTCATTTTTCTTCCCACATTTGGAAAAATTTTCTGCCATGATTTTTAAATAGACATTCTATCCCTTTCTATCCCTCTTCTTCTGGGATTCCCATAATGTACATATTGTTTCTTTTGATGTCTCATATGCGCCAAAGGCTTTCTTCACTCTTTCATTCTTTTTGTTTTTTTGCTTTAACTGGCTAAGTTCAAATGACTTATCTTTGAGTTCTCTGATTTCTTTTCTGCTTTGTCAAGTCTGCCATTGAATCTCTCTATTGAATTTTTTGGTGCAGGCATTGTGTGTGTCAGCTCTGGGGTTTCCTGTTTTGTTTGTCTAATTGTTTTCTTTTTTTTTATTTTTTTTAATCTTTGTTGAATGTCTCATTTTGTTCATGCAATGTTTACCAAATTTATTTTGTCATCTGTATGTTCACTAAAATTTTTAAGAGGATCATTCTGAACTGTTTGCAGACAGTACATGGATCTTCATTTATTTAGAATCAGTTTTTGGATTTTTTAATTTTTTTGGTATTGTCATGTTTTTCTGTCTACCTTATTCTTTGTGATCCTTCTGTCTCTGCATTGGTATCTGTGCATCTCAGGAAGCAGCCTCTTCTTCCAGCTTTTAAAGTTTCCCGTAAGAAGGAAAGACCTCATCAGTCAGCTTAGTTTGGGGGGTTTGGATGGGTTACCTGGTAATGTACACAAGCAGATGAGGCTTGCTGTTCTGATCTCTAGTTGGGCCAGACCGTTGCCCAGGCTCTGAGGTCAGGGGTGTGCCGGCCAGGCTCCACGTTCAAGTGGGACCATGGGATTGGCTTGCTGGTGAAGCCAGGCTGATGGTTGGGCTCTGACATCAGATGGAGCCAATACCTGGGCTCAGTAACCAGCATTGGTTGGACGGGGTCACAGGCTGTGTTCCATGACAGCATGCTGCCACTTGTTAGACCCCATAACTGGGCAGTGTGACTGGCAGTGCCCCCTGCTGGGTGAGGGCCCAAGCTGCGCTCAGCAGTTGGCAGGACCATAGGACAAACTCTGTTGCTGGACGCTGCGGTATACTGAGCTCCAAAATGTAGGCTTGGCTGCAAGCCTGCCCGTGATAGCTGTCAGGCTCCATGGTTACACAGGCTTGGAGGGTGTGCTTTGCATTTGAGTTAAGCTGCTGGCTTGCTCTTGCCTGAGCAAGGCTATAGGATGACCTCCATGGTCGCCCAGGCTATCTGGCTGGACTAACTGATCAGGCATGACTGGAGGCTCTCCGTAACAGTTGTGGAGGGCTGCTGGCTTGGTCCTCTAATAAAACTGGCCATTGGATGAACTCTGTAGTTAGATATGGTCTCTGGCAAAGCTTCCTGGTTAGGTGGGACTAGAGGTCTAGCTCAGTAGTTGAGCAGGGCTGCTGATTTGCTTCATTGTCCAGGATGGGCTGTAAAATGGTATCCATGGCGAAGGTGGCCCATTTGCTGGGGATTCAAATCAGACCTGCAGATTGAGCTTCCTGACCACAGAGAGCCGCCAACTCAGCTATGCACATGGGCAAAGCATATTGGGTGCCACAAGCAGAAGAAACACTGTCTGCCAAGATCTGTGTGCTGGTTGCTGTGTGTCCCCTCTACTTTCCTTTCTGTAGCTGATCCACAGTGGACTGGCTTATGATTCTCCCAGTGATCCCCATGAGGCAAGACCTAAGGGGGCCATTTGGGAGTGTCCTGTAACAATGGAGAATCTAGAAGCGCATCCTGGGCTGTCTTGCTATCACTGGAGAAACTGTAGGTCCAGGGCAACCCTGTGGAGGCAGCAGTGGGCCAGCCTGGGCGGGGGTGGGGAATTTGTTTTATTCTCTAATGTAGTTTTTCTGTTTCTGTAGTCCACAGGGTTGCTTCAATCTCATCCTCGGGTTCTGGGATTTTTACAAAGGGATCTTGTCCACAGATAGTTGTTATTTTCACCATTTTGCAGACATCACTCTCCTATTTTTATTATTGATTTAAAGAAATTCCTTAAATATTCTAGATATAAGTCCTTTGTCAGATAAACACATTATAAATATTTTCTCCTAATAACCTCTAGTTTATATTTTTCACTTCATTACTTTGGGTTTTTTGTTTTATTTTAGCAGAAGATTTTAGTTCAATGTCATCCAATTTATTGTTTTATATTCTGCTGCTGCTGCTAAGTCGCTCTAGTCGTGTCCGACTCTGTGCGACCCCATAGATGGCAGCCCACCAGGCCCCTCTGTCCCTGAGATTCTCCAGGCAAGAATACTGCAGTGGGTTGCCATTTCTTTCTCCAATGCATCCATGCATGCTAAGTTGTTTCGGTCGTGACCAACTCTGTGCAACCCCATGGACAGTAGCCCACCAGGCTCCTCTGCCCACAGGATTCTCCAGGGAAGAATACTGGACTGGGTTCCCATTTCCTTCTCTGGTTATATATTATGGGTCATATCTATTTGGCCTAACCCAGAGCGGTAAAAGCATTCTCCTTTGTGTTTTTCTAAAAAGCTTATAGATTTCATTTTCATATTTAGATCTATGGTCCATCTCAAAAGAGTGTGTGTGTGTATGCGTGTGTGTGTGTGTTTGTATAACATGGTTTGGGGTGTATCAGGTTGGGTTCTTCAAAAGTTGGATCCTAAGTCAATAGTTCAGTATAAATGATTTATTAAGGAATATTCTAAGGAGAAACCAATAAGGGAGTGGGGAAGCAGAACTGAAAAGAAAAGGAAGCCACATAAGGGTCCCATTTCAAATGAAGTCCCTGATTCAGCCTGATTTTGAAAGCAGAACTGGAGCATAATTACACAAAAGAGTTGTTCCTTCTTAACGCAAAGTGACGCAAAGTAACTAGATTCATGTATCTTGCTACTAGTCTTTCACCCACTATATGCTGACTTTTTGGGTCAGAAAGAGTCAAACATGACTTAGGAACTAAACAATCATTAAATCATATAGGCGCTTTTGATTCTCTCTACAGAGTCAAAAAGGTAGGAAAATGTCCAAGGGAAATTATCTGAGAGTCTCAGGTATAAGTCGTTAGCAGCAGAGCATGCAGAAGTTGGGGGTGGGGGGGGGAGAGGAAACTCAGAGCTTTTACAAATATGCAAAGTAATCTGAATGCACTAAAAATATATACTGTAAAATGAATGCTCCCTGCCTCCACACAAATAGGTCATTTCTCCAGCATCATTTATTGAAGAGACCTTCTTTCCTTCTCTTTGTATACCACCAAGTGAACAGTTATGTATGTTTCTATTTCTGGACTGTCTATTTTATTTCATTTATCTGTTTATCCACATATCAATATCACATTGTCTTAATTACTATAGATTTAAAGTAAGAATTAAAATCTTCCATTTTTAAAAAAATTTCTTCAAGATTGTCATAGTTATTCTGTGTCTTTTGCATTTCCATATAAATTTTAGAATGCAATCAGCAATTTCTTCTACCAAGGCCACTGTGTTTTGATTGATATTTCATGGAATCAATAAATCAGTTTGGAGAGGATTACTGTCTTAACGATAGCCTTCTAATCCATGAACCTGGTATATCTCTCCATTTTAAGATCTTCTTTCATTCTTTTCAGCCCTGTTTTATAGTTTTCCATATAGAAATCTTGCATATCTTAACTTATTCCTTCTGTTTTTATATTTCCAATGTTACTATAAATGAAATTACTATTTTCATTTTCCCATTGTTGATATTAATTTTCAAAAATTGTCCTTAAATGTCATTACTTATGCTAAAATCACTAGTGATAAAAGCACTCTTTTTCTGCAGAAAACATGATCTTTTCAGTGTTCATAAGATAGACTTCCTTCCTCATATTTCATCACCATAGTGTATATCGTGGCCTCTAAAACCTAAATCCCTCTCTTTGATGCATATCCTATGCTTCTTTATTCTAAAATGACAATATTTAATTAAAAGGAGATATGAAAATGCTACATCTACTCCTGTTATTTGCCAGTCTGTTCAAATCTTCTCATAGAAAGTAGTATGAAAATTGTGGTGAATTTCATAAGTCTTGGCATACTTTATTATCCTATCTATAGCATGTGTCTGAATAAGGAGCCCAATAGCAGACACATCCTAACATACAAGAGACACAACAGTCTCAAAAGGCTGAGAGTGATGTAATACATAAAAGTGCTTTCTGATTGCTAACACTTTGTTTCTTATTTGTGTAAGTCCAAATCAATTTTGGTTTAGCTGAAAATTTTTTTCAAATATTGATTCAGAACAATTTAAGTGAAGATTTACTATGTCGACTTGGTTTGGAAGTACTCAACTTTCACTTTGATCAGGATGAACTATCTTTACATATAAACTAATATCCTTTTTTACTGAATGTCCTTTATGAGGAATCTGATTTAGAAAATATATACACACATGCATTTCCACATATAATAATAAAGATATTAATAGATATATAGATCCACCATCAATGATATATTAGTCACACAAAACCTCTTAAAATAATTTATTACAAAGTCCTTTAGGGGAGAGTTATATTAGATGCCTACTTAATATGTTAATTTTCAAATGATTATTAAATATGGAAAAATGGCACAAGTGGCAAAAAAAATAGAGATTATACAAAATAGTCAAATATATTTCAGTCTTTAAATCTTATTGTAGTGTCACACAGGCTTCCCTGGCGGCTCAGGCAGTAAAGAATCTGCCTGCAACCTAAGAGACCCAGATGCGATCCCTGGGTCGGGAACATCCCCAGGATAAGGGAATGGTTACTCACTCCAGGATTCTTGCCTTGAGAATTCCATGGACAGAGGAGCCTGATGGTCTATAGTCGATGAAACCACAAAGAGTCGGACACAACTGAGCAATTAATCCTTTCACGTAGGGTCATAAAATAATTGTAAACCCAAGAAGTGGAGAAAGACAATAGTTAGTCATTAAACACAAGCAAATAACATGAATTACTCTATGATATAGCATCTTCCATGGATAGGTCAGAACATGTCTTACCTGAAGTACAATGTAGCTATTTTCAAACTTCAGGGATTCTTCTAAACCTGAGCAGAGAACAGAGGTTTTGAATGGCAGATTAAGAAATTATTTTTAAATTGTCGGCATATAGAATTAGCATGTGTTTTGAAAACTGCACATTTCCTAAAAATTTCCATTAAAAATATTCCCTTAATTGCACTTCATTTAATGGTGTGTTCAAACATCATTTTCTTATTGCTCAGATGAGCAGGTAAAACTCCAGAAACCAAAATCTTACCATCATAGTTAAACATACTCAGATCAGATATCGAACAGTTCCTAGCTGTATCTCAACTCATACTTATCTTGGGCTTCACTGATAGCCCAGTTGGTAAATATTCTGCCTGCAATTCAAGAGACCCCAGTTTGATCCCTGGGTTGGGAAGATCCAGTAGAGAAGGAATAGGCTACCCACCCCAGTATTCTTGGGCTTCCTTTGTGACTTAGTGGATAAAGAAGCCACCTGAATGTGGGAGACCTGGGTTTGATCCCTGTGTTGAGAAGATCCCCTGGAGAAGGGAAAGGCTACCCACTCCAGTATTCTGGCCCGGAGAATTCCATGGACTGTACAGTCCATGGGGTCGCAATGAGTCAGACACGCCTGAGCAAATTTCACCTCACAAAATAAAATTAACTGACTTCAATCAAATTAATCAAAGTACACACAAGTCGAGTTAATGTGAGAGTTGAGTTGCGCTCTGAGTTTCTAATATGGATAGTTTCTTTTACTTTTCTTCCTTCTCTCCTTTTTCTTCTCTCTCTCCTTGATCTCTTCCAATCCATCTCCAGCCCCCTTTCCTCTGTTCCTCTTCGTGCTCCTCCCATCCTCCTCCTCTCCCCTCCCTCCTTCTTCTTTCCCCTTCTCTTCCTTCCTTTCTTTTTCCTCTCCCTACTCTTCTTCTTCCTCTATTGTATTTTTTTTTAAATTTTATTGGAGTATAATTGATTTCCAATGTTGTGTTTCAAGTGTACAGCAAAGTGATCAGTTATACATATACATATATTCATTCTTTTTCAGATCTTTTCCTCATGTAGCTTATCATAGAACATTGACTAAAGTTCCCTGTGCTATACAGTAGGTTATCATTGGTGATCTATTTTATCTGCAGTGTTGTGTGTGAATCCCAAGCTCCTGATTTATTCCTCCGTAACCATGTTCCCCTTTTGGTAACCATAAGTTTGTTTTTGATACTTGTAATTTTTGTAAATAAGTTTATTTGCATCTTTTTAAATTAGATGCCACTTAGACGTGATAGCATATGATCTTTGTCCTTGTCCAACTCTTTACTTAGTATGATGAGCTCTAGGTGCATCCATGTTGCTGCAAATGGCAGTATTTCATCCTTTTTAAGGCTGAGTAATATTCCATTGTATATATGTACCACATCTTTTTTATCTATTTATCTGTCAATGAATATTTAGGTTGTCTCCATGTCTAGGCTATTGTGAATAGCGCTGTTATAGAGTTGCATGTTATCTTTTCAAATTATGGTTTTCTCCAGATATATGCACAGGAGTGGAATTATATGCACAGGAGTGGAATTGCTGTATCATTTGGTACTTCTGGTTTTGTTTTTGGTTTTTTTTTTTTAGGTTATTTAGGGAACTTTATCTTTTCTTTCTCTTCATAACTGGTAGTACTGTGTGGTATTTTATATGGTCCAGTAACAGTGTATTGATCAGTACATTTACTCCTCCATTACTGTGTACTTGACATTATTTATAAAGATTTGAAATAAGATAATGAAAGCAAGATGAGTAGGTATAAATTTCAGAGATGCTACATGTGTATTGCCATAGAAGCAATAGAATATAAGAATGTAATATTTGTTCATCACTTTTGTAAATATTTATTTTGTGGTATTTCATACACAACATTTTGTAAGTAGTATTTCTGGTAGTACAGGTTCCAAATTCATGGGTATGAGGTAATGTCTTGTGTGGTTTTAAAATTTTGTTAGAATGGATGTTAGTAAATTGGAAGTAGCTAATGTTAGTGGTAATTTAAGAGTAAATATTAGAACAACTTTGAAAATGTTAGATATATGAAAGCTAGAAAAAAGGGTAAGTTTTATTATACAATATATAAACATTTTCTCTCTGATCCTCTTACATGTACACACACATACACAAACACACAAAGTCACCAAAGAAAACTATCAAATACAGAATAAAGCTAGTTCTTCAGAAAGTGTTGATGAGTGCTGGGGAAACCACAGTAACATTATAACTGCATACCTTATATATGTGATGTCACAGCCATACTATGGGAACCTGAACAGATATGATCACAGTCATATTGTTTATGAGAATACAAGGCTAACTAGTTATCCTAGAGTACAACAGCTAGTTATGGTCTAGTCAGTTTTCAAAAATTAACTTATTCTGATTATTTCCTCTATTAAGGGGTTAGTAAAATCTTGAGACCTATTCTTTATAAAACACAGTATAGCACCTTCATTTTCATTAATAAAGAGTTCTCTGCCCTTTTTCTGCTCTTCCCCAACTCAGCCTTTGACTTTTCAAAAGAAGCAGTACTGAGAATTACTTTGTTCATATAGTACACCCTTACACTTACATTATTCATTGTGAATGATCCTTAGTTTGAAAGAAATGGGATGAAATTTTAGTTGAGCAAATTTTGTAATAGAACACCATTGTAAGTAATACAACAATTTTTACTGTTGACATGGACAATTGCGGAGAAGGCAATGGCACCCCACTCTAGTACTCTTGCCTGGAAAATCCCATGGACGGAGGAGCCTGGTGGGCTGCAGTCCATGAGGTCATGAAGAGTTGGACATGACTGAGCAACTTCACTTTCAGTTTTCACTTTCATGCATTGGAGAAGGAAATGGCAACCCACTCCAGCGTTCTTGCCTGGAGAAGCCCAGGGATGGCGGAGCCTGGTCGGCTGCTATCTATGGGGTCGCACAGAGTCGGACACGAATGACATGACTTAGCAGCAGCAGCAACAGCAGCATGGACAATTGAATAAGTCAGGGAAATATAATAGAGTATTGGACACAATCTTTATCATAATGGCATTTGAATAATGGAATTCTGCCTGTATCATCAAACACCTATAAAACTGAGTTATAATTCTCAGACTTTAAAACAATCTTAGACTTTAGAACTCTCAGATGTCCATCAGGCCTCAGGGCATGGTCCTTTAGGGCTTGAAAACAGGTGTATTTGTATTCAAAAATGCATCAGCTGAATGAGCTGTCAAAGTCACTTACTAATCCAAGAAGATTTAATGTGCAAATGTGGGGGAAAACAACTGTTGTTTTACAAAAGATGGTGCTTGTTTGTAGCTATCTCCTGGCTGCAATACAATTTATCTGGGGATCATAAAAAGGGTCAGCTTGTAGTTCACTTTCCACTTTGCATAAATGACAAGGATTGTCTTGATCAGTGGCCAAGAGACCGAAAATTCAAAGTTCAAGCAATTGCAAGCATCATAAGACACACATGGCAAAGAAATATACTATGTTCCAAACACACAATATACTTCCATTTTGTAAAACTCAGCCATCTAAGGTTGTAAAAGAGAGATGCTCTTTTCACTGAGCTTTCTAATTTGAATTTTATAAAGGATACACAGTTTTGGTGGTTATAGGTGAATTACCTTAAAGCAGGGCTACAAGGTTTATTGGTAAGACACTGACTGTTCAATTGTAATCATCTATATCTAGCAATGTAGTCCTTGCATTTTATATCTATAAAAAGTTATTTAGGTAACTCTACCTCAAGGGGTTCCTGAGAAATAAACAATAGGACATATGGTGATTTAGCATAGGGCTTCCTTTTCCAGCATCTATCACTTCCTCATTCTCTCTCTCTCATGCCTCTCCCTTGTCGCTTCCTCACTCCCACTTACTTCTTTTCTCTCTTTCTTCTTCACCTAAGTCTCCAAGCCTTCTTGCATGTGGTTATTTGACAAAGAACTCAGAAAATCCCCAGTTTGTCTTGGTGCAGGTAGAATGCAAATTGGTCCAATCCCATAGTAGCCTGCCAGGTGGTACATTTTCCAGACAGTTGCCAAATATGCTTAGAGATCTTCAGAATCTTGAAATACATCACTCTGCTACATCTGACACATCTAGGATATAGGATCAGGAATAAAAGATGATTTTATTTTTCACACCTTAGAAAATTTCAGCAAGGGAAGAAGACTCTTTGTCATTCAGGACTCAGAAAACTTTTGTCAGACTACAGATTCTGCCATGCATTCCAGAGCTGTTCGCTAACTCACAGAATAACGTGCTTACAGGATAGCTAGTTAACATTTATGTTGGCTGTACAGTAAGTTGGGAGATGAGCATTTATTAGACAGTTAAAACTGTTCAAAACCCACTAGAGATGCATTCACTTTAGTTTAAGGGTTGCACATTTCCCTATAAATGGCTTGTTGTGAATAATGTAAATGTGCCTCCCTGAGAATAAATTAAATACATTTCCTGCTATTGTTAATGTGTTAGAACAGTTGTGCCATAAATCACTTGAACAGCATTTATAGATTACTGTACTGTATCTAGGCCAAGCTTATAAATATCAGTGTAACTCATAATTCAATGATTTGTAACCCTCCAAAGAAAACCTTAGAGATTTTTCTCTTGTTTTTTTTTTCCTCCCTCCTCATATGATATTGACAAACATCTAGCACAAAGAAATTCACTTTGGATGCTTTTATAAAGCATTTTAATAGAAGCTAGATGATTTAATATAACAAGAAGGAGTCCACTAGAAGTAGATGGAGTGGTTCACTGTTCAGAGCTGGGTCATCACTCATGTATCCTTTGGCCCTTCTCCTACCAAGCCATCCTTAGAAGACTCAGGAATTCCCTGCAAGCTTGTAGTCACAGGGCGTAACCATTTCCAATGCCTTTAAGCTTGCTTTGTGCTCTGTCTTCTCCCCTCCTTCTTCTCCTCCTCCTTCCTTCCTCCCACATCCCTCCACATACATTATCATATGGAAACCAATGCAGACACTTTTTGTCTACCCTGAACTCCATCAATTCTATTAGAATTTAGGGCTCACCAGAAGTAAAATGGGCACTGAAACAATATAGACTATTTCAGTTATAACCTTGGAACCAGCCATCTAAATATCTCTGTGCTAGGCATTTTGTATGCATTACATCATTTAATACTCATAATATATCATCATTGGCTCCCTTTTATTAGGGAGGAAAGTGAAAGATACAGAAGTGAAATAACTATGAATAATTATAACACCTGAGGTTGCAGAGTCCGAGTTTGACATCGAGCCTACTTCAAAAGTCAGGATCTTTGTTCTTTCAGCTTGACTTATTTGTTCAAAACTATCACAGGCTGTTCTGCTCTTATGAAAATTCATCATGTCTATTCAGTAGACTGTTCTGAGATTTTGACTCCATTAACCATGCTTGAGTTTCCAAACTTGCAATGACCCACCCTTTCTCACATTTACTCTGTTGATTTCCTTTGGCTCTGTCACATGGACCTCCAGAATAAGAGAACATACCTTACTTCTTAAGGGAATAAATACACTGCAAATTATCATTTTAAAGTGTTGTTTATTTCCGGGTCTGGGGAGTTCAGAGATTGCTTGCAGTGGGGCATTCTGTTGGTGCCACGCATGTGCATTCACTGTCCCGAAAGACTGCTTCAGCAGATATCAGCCTTCCTAACGTGCGCTGACTCAGATTCCAGGATCCGACGGTCATCTATTTTGTGCTCCACAAATTTTCAGTTTGTTTCTGATGACACTTGACTGAGTGGCTCCAACCTTCGGGTAATTGGTGAAGAGTTGGAACTTGATAGCTCTCGGTTTTCATTTAGATGGTGCTTTGCTGAGCCGCTGTCTCGCGGCACAGATCAGCCAGAACTCCCCCTCACCCGAGTGCTGCCCAGTTGCAATATGAACAGCACTACTTTGTAGAATGCCTTTTGTTCTTCAAAGTGACCTCAAGCTTGTCTCACTTCACTGCTTGACTTCACTGTGAATTACGTGTTAGTTGCTCAGTTGTGCCTGACTCTTTGCGATCCCCTGGACTGTAGTGCACAAGGCTCCTCTGTCCATGGAGTTCTCCAGGCAAGGATACTGGAGTGGATTGCCCTTCCCTTCTCCATGGGGTCTTCCCAACCCGGGGATTGACCCCAGGTCTCCCACATTGCAGGTGGATTTTTTAGCATCTGAGCCACTAGGGAAGCCCACTGTGAATTATACATTGGGTAAATCAATGAATGAAGAAGCAAAGAGCCAGAAGAGAAAATGACATTTATTTATTTTTGGAGGCGATAACGTTAGGTTTGACTTCTGCCAATGTCTGCTGCTTAATCACAATGTGACAACATAGGATCTCAAAATTTCTGTCTTTATAGGATAGTTTTGACATAGGAGCACCCAGATCATTGAACAGTGTACTTGGAAGATTTTAGTCATTTAGTCAATCTAAAATGGGCAAATGACTAGCTAGCCACTGTTAGAATAAGAAAACTAGTCATCTTGGCATTGAATGAATATTGGTCAAACATTATTCATAAAACAGGTATATAAAGATAGTGCTTGATGAAAGTGATTTGTTTAATAAATGAATATGTTGATGTTAGGAAATTTTTTAAAAAAGATAGTGCTGGATGCAATTCTTGACATTTAGGAAGATAGCAAAGAGGGGATATCGAGATTCTGGTTTCTGTTCTGCTTTTTGTGCTGTGTCCCTTTGACAGCTTGGCAACCCTTTTTGAAGCTCAGTTTACTGGTCTGTAGAAGTGAGTATGATAATTGCTTTCTGGAACAACAAATGTGATTTTTATTGGGATTACAAATCATGAAAAATTAGTAATATTGAAAATTTTCAAAGAAAACCCAAATTCACCTATAATAAATGCTTTTAATTGCTCATAACTTTATGAAAGTAAGTACAGTTTTCTTCAAAAAGTATGAAAAGTGACTATTCCAAGTTTTTAAAATAATGAAATATAAAATGTAATTTTTTAAATGACTCAATTTTTCATTGATCTTTCTAAGATGTCTTCACTATCAATGATATTTCATTATTATGATGGCTTGTATTAGCTTTAGTACCAAACCACTATGTATTAATGGTTTTGAATTCAGGTTTGTGATCTATATTCCATTTTACTTGTGATTTTTATTCCATCCCAAATGTATATTTCATGTACAAGAAGAAAAATCCATGTTTTCACATTGAATTTTAAACATATGCTTACAGTACATGAAGGTTATCCTACAAGTCCTTCTCTGCATCATTTCAATCCCCCAGGTTGGTTATATGGGGGAAAATGTAGAAAAGTATTTTCCCCTATGGTTGATCAGGGCTTCCCTGATGGCGCAGATGGTAAAGAATCTGCCTGCAATGTGGGAGACCTGGGTTTGATCCCTGGGTTGGGAAGATCCCCAGGAGGAGGAATGGCAATCCACTCCAGTATTCTTGCTTGGAGAATTCCATGGACAGAGGCTACAGGCCTTGGGATCGCAAAGAGTCAGACAAGACTGGGCAGCTAACGCCTGCTCTCACATGTACACTACAGCATTGATTGCCAGTGTACCTCCATAAAATGGTGCGTCTGATGGGGCTTAATGGACAGAGACCTCGTGCTGATTTCTGCACACAATTCAGCTTTTATAAATGTATGTGTTCCTCTCCAAATCTTAACTTTCTTTCCATTTTGGTTATAATATACATATGCCTTGAAAAATCCCTATGAATAATTATTAAGGATGAAATGTGTTTAACTATTTTTGATGTATCATATCCTATAAGTATTCATTAATTTTTCATATTTGTAGGTTTTTTTAAGTTTTAAAATACCACATTCTTTATATGATAGAAATAGAGAAAAAAATAAGACTTGTAGATAGAAATACTGATGTTTTTACCTTAAAATTAGTTTATAATTACAGATTTTGTGGAGGCCATAGTCCCCTCCCCTACATTTTTTTTTTTTGCAGTTCCAGGAGATACCCAGAAAAAATGCAATTTGGTTGCATGTCTTATTTTTGAGTTCCTAATTTCCATGTGGAAAGGCAAGTGTGAGGTACATAGCAATGCTATATGAACAATTATAGGGAATAAGTCTTTGATTTAGAAACAGCCCAGATTCACTGTTTTCTTTCCTTTGTGTTTCCCTTCTTAAGATTGGTATTTCAGGCAAGTTATTTAACCCCAGTTGAAATACTAGTGCACATCTAAGAAGTTAGAGTGAGGACGGATATGTGTAAATCACTTAGCACAGTGTCTAGAATATAAGTACAAAAATGAATTGTAAATATTACATGAATACCAATATTAGGTGCCTTCTCCGTGCCGAATACTATGGTAGGCATTGGGATTATGGCAATGAAGATTCCTTGTCCTCATGGAACCTCCAGCCTAATGAGGAACACAGAAAATCCCTAATCAATTTCAAAAGAGTAGAAGATGTTAATAGGGAAAAAGTAAAAGGTGTCATGAGAGCATTTGATGGCACATTTTCTAAACCCAAGAAGGATTGGGTTAGTTTTCCAAGGAGAAACTATTCATATGAAACCTCAGAGATGAGTAAGGGTGAGTTAGGCATAGGAGAGTAGAGGAGTGAAGAGAAAAGATGGGGAGGAAGAAAAGATTCAGTGTGAGTGGAAAGCCTTGAGCAATGTGTGACTAGAAAGAACAAACCCAGGTCAGAATCCCGTGTGGACGCCCCCTGTGTGTTAGCTCCATGTCCAGAACTTAATAACACCACTTCCTCTAGTAAACCAAATAACTTTGGCTACCCAAGTATAAGAGGAAAGGGGTCCAATACTCACTGGTGGGAGAGGCAAAAATGAAGAGTGAGGTCTCAGACACATTCTAGATGCAATGATGAATCTCTTTTCTTTGGTTTATGGTGGGGACTGAAAATGGAATGGGTCACAAAGAGTAAAACTAAAATAACACAGAACTGACTCTCATTTAGTCTTCTGGGACCCAGCACTCCTACACTGCTGGCAGAGACCAAAACTTTTGTCCTGGTGTTCTCATTCCAGACAGCAACCTGGGGCCTATTACAGGCCATGAGCCCCAGTGCAGTTTATTGCTTATTCTGACTGGTCTTTTTATTTGAATGGTTGGGGTTTAAAAGTAAACAGAGGTGAGCATCGCATGGAAAATTTTTGAGAAGGAGAAAAGGAAGGACAGGAAAAGGAGAGTGATTGAGATTAGGAGTTTATCTGCCCTCAATTCAAATAGGAGTTGCCACCTCTGGGTGCCTTAGAGATGGCTATGAAGTGGACTTTATTTTTTGATTTATTTAGTTATTTGGCCATGTCATGTGGCTTGTGTGGTCTTAGTTCCCTGACCAGGGGCCAGACTTGGGCCCTCAGTAATGAGGGTGTGGAATCTTAACCGCTGGACCACTAAGGAATTCCCAGAAGCGGGCTTTCTGTAGATCATTCATAAATGTCTCCTGAACACTGATGTGCCAGTGCCATTTATAATTCTCTCTTACTAAAAAAAAATTATTTAGAAATATTTTAAATTTAAGGGAAATTCACATCAGTTTTTAAGTTAGCCACCTATGCTTTTTTAACTTTCTCTGCTCCCCTCCACACACATATACACACATATGAAAAAATAATGTTATAGGTATGCATACATACACACACTATTATTATTTCTGAACCATTTGAGGATATATTGAAGGCATCATGCCCTTCTACCCCATAATATTGTTAATTTGGCATGCATTTCCTAAGTACATTTTCTAGCATAATACAGAATAGTCAAGCAATTCAGGAATATGCACTGATGCAATAGTAATCTCTAGATAATATCTAGGTCATATTCCCATGTTCTCAATGGCCCAAATAATGCCCTCTATAGTATTTATATTCTTTTAATTACAGGCTCCAGACCACATTGCATTCAGTAGTTACAGCTCTTAAATGTCTTTCATCTTTCTTTGTCTTTCATGACTTTGAAATTATTTTGACTTGTATTTGGACCATTCTCCGTTCTTCATTTCCAAGCCCCAACAACGATATAAACAGGTGACAGCCTCAGATTCCCCAATTGGTTGCACCACACATCACTCATATGTTCTAAGGCCTCTGATTGGATGATAAATAAGTACCTTCACAAGTTGTTAGTGTCATAAAATATCAAGCAAAAGGACTAGGTGTGGTTATCTCTGTCCATTACAAAATCTTTACCCAAGCATCTAAGCTAAGGAAAAATCTCCTGCTATTTTTGTGTCATCCTAACATTCTCTTAGTAATAGGCCAGCAAAGCCTTACCAGGAACTTACATCATCCAATGAAATCAAAGGTTCTGCCCTGCTCTTGACAGTCCCATTATACTGAGACATGCGTCTGGCACTCTTTTCAATTAACTCCCTAAATCTGACGAGGGAGCCCCTAGACTAGGAACATCTTTCATGAACCATGGGCTCCTCCAAGGCAGGAAGGAAGCCTTAGTCATAGTCCTGTCCCTCACTTGACGATCTCATTCTTCAGTCTGTGATTTACCTTGCTTTCTGGGAGGCTTCTCAGCTATAATAATGCTTCCCAGGTGGCGTTAGTGGTAAAGAACCCGCCTGCCAGTGCAGGAGACATAAGAGACATGGGTTCGATTCCTGAATCAGGAAGATACCCTGGAGGAGGGCATGGCAACCCACTCTAGTATTCTTGTCTGGAGAATCCCATGAGCCTATGGGGTACAGTCCATGGGGTCGCATAGAGTCAGACATGTCTGAAGCAACTTAGCACACATGCACACATGAACTGGAATTCCTTGTGTCTGTTCTGTCTCTCCTTTCCATCTCTAATTACCACTGTCCATATTAAATGTTTTCCAGGTAAAAATAAATAGCAGTCACAATAACCATAATCTCAGAAGAGCTCTGTGATGCACTGTATTACCCACTGTCCCTACCTCAACATGGTCAACAGTTCAGTCACTCAGTCATATCCGACTCTTTGTGATCCCATGAACCAGAGCATGCCAGGCCTCCCTGTCCATCACCACTCCCGGAGTTTACAAAACTCATGTCCATTGCATCGGTGATGCCATCCAACCATCTCATCCACTGCCATTCCCTTCTCCTCCTGCCTTCAATCTTTCCCAGCATCAGGGTCTTTTCAAATGAGTCAGCTCTTTGCATCAGGTGGCCAAAGTATTGTACTTTCAGCTTCAACATCAGTCCTTCCAATGAACACCCAGGACTGATCTCCTTTAGGATGGACTGCTTGGATCTCCTTGCAGCCGAAGGGACTCTCAAGAGTCTTCTCCAACACCACAGTTCAAAAGCATCAATTCTTCACCACTCAGCTGTCTTTATAGTCCAACTCTCACATCCATACAAGACTACTGGAAAAACCATAGCCTTGACTAGACAGACCATTGTTGACAAAGTAATGTCTCTGCTTTTTAATATGCTGTCTAGGTTGGTCATAACTTTCCTTCCAAGGAGTAAGCATCTTTTAATTTCATGGCTGCAGTCACCATCTGCAGTGATTTTGGAGCCCCCAAAAATAAATTCAGCCACTGTTTCCACTGTTTCCCCATCTATTTCCAATAAAGTGATGGGACCAGATGCCATGATCTTAGTTTTCTGAATGTCGAGCTTTAAGCCAGCTTTTTCACTCTCTTCTTTCACTTTCATCAAGAGGCTCTTTAGTTCTTCTTCTCTTTCTGCCATAAGGGTGTTGTCATCTGCATATCTGAGGTTATTGATGTTTCTCCCGGCAATCTTGATTCCAGCTTGTGCTTCCTCCAGCCCAGCATTTCTCATGATGTACTCTCTTGCTGCTGTTGCTAAGTCACTTCAGTCATGTCCGACTCTGTGTGACCCATAGACGGCAGCTCACCAGGCTTCCCCATCCCTGGGATGTACTCTCCATATAAGTTAAATAAGCAGGGTGATAATATACACCCTTGACATACTCCTTTTCCTATTTAGAACCAGTCTGTTGTTTCATGTCCAGTTCTAACTGTTGCTTCCTGACCTGCATACAAGTTTCTCAAGAGGCAGGTCAGGTGGTCTGGTATTCCCATCTCTTTGAGAATTTTCCACAGTTTATTGTGATCCACATAGTCGAAGGCTTTGGCATAGTCAATAAAGCAGAAATAGATGTTTTTCTGGAACTCTCTTGCTTTTTCAATGATCCAGCAGATGTTGGCAATTTGATCTCTGGTTCCTCTGCCTTTTCTAAAACCAGTTTGAACATCTGGAAGTTCACAGTTCACGTATTGTTGAAGCCTGGCTTAGAGAATTTTGAACATTACTTTACTAGCATGTGAGATGAGTGCAATTGTATAGTTTGAGCATTCTTGGCATTGCCTTTCTTTGGGATTTGAATGAAACCTGACCTTTCCAGTTCTGTGTCCACTGCTGAGTTTTCCAAATGTGCTGACATATGGAGTGCATCATCTTTTAGGATTTGAAATAGCTCAACTGGAATTCCATCACCTCCACTAGCTTTGTTCGTAGTGATGCTTTCTAAGGCCCACTTGACTTCACATTCCAGGATGTCTGACTCTAGGTGAGTGATCACACCATCGTGATTATCTGGGTCATGAAGATCTTTTTTGTTCAGTTCTTATGTGTATTCTTGCCACCTCTTCTTAATATCTTCTGCTTCTGTTAGGTCCACACCATTTCTGTACTTTACTGAGCCCATCTTTCCATGAAATGTTCCCTTACCTCTAATTTTCTTGAAGAGATCTCTAGTAGTTCCCATTCGGTTGTTTTCCTCTATTTCTTTGCATTGATCACTAAGGAAGGCTTTCTTATCTTTCTTTTCTATTCTTTGGAACTCTGCATTCAAATGAGTATATATTTTGTTTTCTCCTTTGATTTTTGCTTCTCTTCTTTTCACAGCTATTTGTAAGGCTTCCTCAGACAGCCATTTTGTGGTTTTTTTGCATTTCTTTTTCTTGGAGTTGGTCTTGATCCCTGTCTCCTGTACAATGTCATGAACCTCCATCCATAGTTCATCAGGTACTCTATCAGATCTAGTCCATTAAATCTATTTCTCACTTCCACTGTATAATCATAAGGCATTTTATTTAGGTTCTACCTGAATAGTCTAGTGGTCTTCTCCACTTTCTTCAATTTCAGTCTGTATTTGGCAATAAGGAGTTCATGATCTGAGCCAAGTCAGCTCCTGGTCTTGTTTTTGCTGACTGTATAGAGCTTATCCATCTTTGCCTGCAAAGGATAAAATCAATCTGATTTCATTGTCGACCATCTGGTGATGTCCATGTGTAGAGTCTTCTCTTGTGTTGTTGGAAGAGGGTGTTTGCTATGACCAGTGCGTTCTCTTGGCAAAACTCTATTAGCCTTTGCCCTGCCTCATTCCGTACTCCAAGGCCAAATTTGCCTGTTACTCCAGGTGTTTCTTGACTTCCTACTTTTACATTCCTGTCCCCTATAATGAAAAGGACGTCTTTTTTTGGGTGTTAGTTCTATATGATCTTGTAGGTCTTCATGGAACCACTCAACTTCAGCTTCTTCAGCATTACTGGTTGGGGCATAGACTTGGATTACTGTGATACTGAACGGTGTGCCTTGGAAATGAACAGAGATCATTCTGTGATTTTTAAGATTGCATCCAAGTACTGCATTTTGGACTCTTTTGTTGACTATGATGGCTACTCCATTTCTTCTAAGGGATTCCTGCCCACAGTAGTAGATATAATGGTCATCTGAGTTAAATTCACCTATTCCAGTCCATCTTGGTTTGCTGATTCCTAGATTGTCGACGTTCACTCTTGCCATCTCCTGCTTGGCCACTTCCAATTTGCCTTGATTCATGGTCCTAGCATTCTAGGTTCCTATGCAATATTGCTCTTTACAGCATTAGAATTTGCTTCTATCACCAGTCAAATCCACAACTGGGTGTTGTTTTTGCTTTGGCTCCATCCCTTCATTCTTTTTGGAGTTATTTCTCCACTGATCTCCAGTGGCGTATTGGGCACCTACCGACCTGGGGAGTTCCTCTTTCAGTGTCCTATCTTTTTGCCTTTTCATGCTATTCATGGGGTTCTCAAGGCAAGAATACTGAAGTGGTTTGCCATTCCCTTCTCCAGTGGACCACATTCTGTCAGACCTCTCCACCATGACCCGTCCATCTTGGGTGGCCCCACACGCACTGCTCATGGTCGACAAGCACTGCTACTTTACAAGTAGACCAGTTGAAGGTCGGAACAAAGCAGCCCTCGTAGATTCAAATCCTGGTTTGAGTGCCTACTATAAGGTTGTTTTTTTCTTTGGGATTCAGTTTCATCATCTGTAAAAGCACACATATTCAAAGTACACCTGGATTACTGGGAGACTGAAGGACTTTATGGGATAATCCTCACAGAATGTTCACCACTATGCTAGGTGTGTGTTCACAGTATAAAATGGTGGTGGTTGTTATTATTTCTGGGATAATGAGACACATCCAAAATATAGTCTCGTCTCTCTTGTTATTATCCATTTAATCTCTCAAAAGACAAGCAGAAGCTATAAGAGGCTATTCTGCTTTACATAGGCTTGCAGGTCTTGTGGGACCCCTCAAATATAGGGTAAAGTATCAGAATAAATAGAGAAATCATTGTAGGACCCAAGAATCTGACCCGTGGCTCTTTTGGTTGACCAGTAATTTAGTTTAGTAATTTAGTATTTTAATTTCTGATCAGATTTGCTGTGATGTCATCATAAACATTCCTTTGTTGTATGCTATCTTTTGACCTGTGCAAAATACAATAATAGAGTTCACTGCACTTGCAAAATCTGAAATTTCCAGAAACTCAGAACACTTACATTCATTAGTTCCATTTAACTCATTAAATATCACAAACTCCTGAAGAGACAAATATGACCAGTGTTTTTTCTTTTTAAATTTGAGCCAATGAGAAGGTCAGAGTGCCCTTGCAGGAGTTAGGTTGTCATTAGTACACTGTTTGTGGAAATCTGTTTATTGAGTATTTATTATGGACCTGGGCAAATTCCAGGTATTGGAAATATCAGTAATCAGTGAGACTATCTCATGGTTTTGATTTGCATTTCTGTGATGATTAGCGATGTTGAACACCTTTTCATATGCCTGTTGACCATCTGGAGTTCCTCTTTAGGAAAATGTCTATTCAGTTCCCCTGTCCATTTTTTAAATGGGTTTTTATTTTTTAATGTAAACTTACATTCTAATAGAGGGGAGGGAGATGATTAAAAACAAGCAAAACACATAAACAGCACCTAGAGGCTGTAAGTCAGAAAAAGAAAAACACATATCATATATTAACACATATATATGGAATCTGAAGAAATGGCACTGATGAACCTATTTGCAGGGCAGGAATAGAGACACAGACATAGAGATTGGACTTGTGGACATGACGTGGGTGGCAGTGGGAAGGACAGCATGGGACAAACTCAGAGAGCCGCTCTGACGTTTAAACACTGCCAGGTGTAAAATACACAGGTGGTGGGAAGATGCTGTATAGCAGAGGGAACTCGGCTTGGTGCTCTGCTATGACTAGAGGAGCGGATGGGGAGTGTGGGGAAAGGCTCCAAAGGGAGGGATATATGTGCATATACATAGCTGACTCATGCTATTGTACAGCATAAACTAACACAACATCGTAAAGCAGCTATACTCCATTAAACACACACACACACACACACACACAAAACACCGCTGGCTTATTATATGGCATATCAGTTAGTAGTAGGTGATATGGAGGGGGAAAAAGACAAAAAGTGATGTGGAGGAGTTGCTGATATGTTTATGTAGCCTGGTCAAAGAAGTCCTCTCAAATTTGAGCAGGGGCCTGAAGAAAGTAAGGGAGCAAATCCTACAGTGCAAGAGGGAGAACGTTGCAGGCAGAGGGAAGAGCAAGGCCAAAAGCCCGGAGACCAGGAGTGCCTGGCGCTGTCCAGGAACACCCAGGAGGCTGAAGTGGTGACCGAGGCAGTGAACAAAGAGCACAGAGGCTTTGAGCACTCACAAGCAGTGCGGACAGACTGGGGAGGACTTTGTAGACCCGAGAAAAGGACTTGGTTTTCATGCTAAGTTGGGTAACCATTGAGAAGAGTTACGTGATCTAACTTCCATTATTTTAAAAGGACACTTCTGGCCCCAGAATTGGACATGATCTCCAGAATGGGAAGGGAAGAATCAGATGGGAGGTCATTTGTTATCATCCAAGTGAAAAGTGATGGTGACTTTGACCAGGATAAAATTGGTGCAAATGGTGAGAAGCTGCTAGAACATGGGTTCTACTTTGAAGTTAGAGCTGAAAGGATCTGCTCAAGGTATGGTTGTAAGATGTAAGGAAAATAAGAATCAAAGATCACTCCAGAGTTTTTGACCTGAGCCTCTGGATGGAGTTGCCATTAAGAGATAGGAAAGATTAGAGAAAGATGTTGGGGTATGGGAAATCGAGAAGTCTATTATTTTGCACATAGAGAATTCAAGCTGGCTTGAGGACGGTGGCTTTCAAACTACAGAGTGTATCAGAATCACCTGAAGGGCTTCTTAAAAGACAGGTTGGTGAACCCCACCCCTGTAGTTGTTGGGAATGTCCCCCCAGAAATTTTTATGGGGTGCATAAATTGCTTTTCTAGCAAGTGTCCAGGTGATGCTAATGCTGCAGGTCTTGGGACCACATGTGGAGAACCACTCCTCTGGTATTGGGTGTATCTGCAGAAGAGGTTGGCTCAGGTCAAGAGAATGCCCAGATAGTTAAATGAGAGGAATTCCATCAACAGGTGCTGGACTGTTCTTTGTGCCTTACTGTGGGAGTACCCCCTTAGAGCTAAGATCACAGTGTATTAGCTTATGCCTAAATAAGGAACAACAGTTTCTGAGTGCTGATCCTACTTTTTATTATGTCACAAAGACCCCTGTGAGAGTGAGTACTCTGAATGGAATTGCTATTCCAGTACATAAAGAGTTAACCCAGGCACTTCCTTCACTCTCCCCTCCGGCTGGGTGTAATTTATCCAACTAGAACACAAACACCAACCAACACCACCACCACCATCTGCCCCCTCCCTCCCCCCGCCCACCGTTCCTGTTTCCTATGGAGAAGGATATGTTTAAGAAATTAAGTTTTTTCTTTCAGGTTCACATTTAAGAATCATATTGTGCTTTTTAAAAATTTCATGTTGGAGCACAGTGTTGTGTTATTTGATCTCATACAATAAATGTGGGTTCTCTAGATACAAACTTAATTTAATAATTGTTTTATCCTGAAATTAATCCTGTATTTAAAGAAGAAAAAAGGTTTTATGATAAAGAAAATTACTGTGGAAATAAAAACATAATGAATATTCACCTCTTTAAAAAACTTGCAGTTCATATTTGCAAAATAAAACCAACATGCCTATGGCTTCCTTGGTGGCTCAGATGGTAAAGAGTCTGCCTGCAAGGTGGGAAACCGGGGTTGGGAGGATACTCTAGAGGAGGGCATGGTAAGCTACTCCAGTATTCTTGCCTGGAGAATCCCAATGGACAGAGGAGTCTGGTGGGCTACAGTCCATGGGTTGCAGAGTCAGACACAACTGAAATGACTAAGCACATGTAATAAAAACAACAGTTTTTCAATAATGACCATGACAGGCTATTTAATAGAAAAGCTATTTTTATAACCATTTTTCTTAGATCAGTGGCTTCTAAATATTTTTGACCATGGCACATAGTAAGAAATACATTTTATGTCACAAATGATCATGTCACTTACTTATGGAGACATATGTATGCATATATAGAGACAGAGGAAGAGAGAGAGAGAGATCTATATATAAATACAGATACAAATACCTGAAATGTTCCATGAAATCATTTTCACTCTGAATATATGACAGATATTTCCCATGCTATGCTTTATCAGTTTAGAAAGTGCTGATTTTGACCCACTAAACCAAGAACATAGTCCACATGGACTGTGTGATAACATATTTTGGGAAACATGGACTTGCAGATTTAAAGACATAAATGAATGGCAAGTTCTTGATAAATTACAAGATTATTAATTTATTATCTACAGGAATCAATTGTTATCCTTAAGAACTCCTCTAGTAAGATTTTTTTTTTTTTCCATTCTATGCAGCTTGTGGAATCTTAGTTCTTTAACAAAGGGATTGAACCCAGGCCCTCAGCAGTGAAAGCATAGAGTCCTAACCACTGGCTGCTGCCACCGCTAAGTTGCTTCAGTCGTGTCCGACTCTGTGCGACCCCACAGACGGCAGCCCACCAGGCTCCCCCGTCCCTGGGATTCTCCAGGAAAGAACACTGGAGTGGGTTGTCATTTCTTTCCCCGATGCATGCATGCATGCTAAGTCACTTCAGTAGTGTCCGACTCTGTGCGACCCCATGGAGAGCAGCCCACCAGGCTCCTCTGTCTACGGGATTCTCCTGACAAGGATACTGGAGTGGATTGCAATTTCCTTCTCCCCCTAACCACTGGACCACCAGGGAATTCCCTCCATTCACTTTAAACAAATAGGTTTTGAGAATACATTAAATGCCAGGCACTGCACCAATGAATAAAACATCATCTCAGGGAGGATTTTGCTTTTATGCTTTGGATTTTCAAGAGCTCATGCCTTGTCTCCCCAAAAGATTTATATTTTACAAGAATATCTTAAGGTTTTAGAAGGAAGTATAGGTATTTCATCCTCCCTATAAAACAAAAGTGTGTACTAAATTTGCCTCTGAGGAAATTAAGTTTTATTGACTTAACCATGTTTAAGCGAAGATTTCAACCCCATCAGTCCAACAAACAGTATGTGTTAAGTCGTTTCAGTTGTGTCCAACTCTTTGTGACCCTATGGACTGCAACCTGCCAGGCTTCTCTGTCCATGGGCTTCTCCAAGCAAGAATATTGGAGTGGGTTGCTGTGCCCTCCTCTGGGAGATCTTCCCAATCTAGGGATTGAACCCACGTCTCTTACATTTCCTTCATTGGCAGGTGGATTCTTTACCACGAGAGCCACCGGGGAAGCCCAATGTATAGTATAATAATAGATAATTTGGAAACACAAATAACCCCAAATTGTAGCTCATCAAATGGGATATAATGTTATTTCTCTCCCAGCAAACACTCCTAAGTAGGATTTGTTGGTGGGGAAAGGACACTGTCTGCTCCATACAGTCATCCTGGGAGGCAAGCTACTAGATTGTCTGCCATCTTCAAGCTTGGCTTTCAAAACCATTCTACTCATCACCATCCCTGTTCCCTGTAGGGTGAAGAGCATGGAGGACACATGTGGGAGATTTTAGGGTGAGAGGTGGAATGGCACACATAGCCTCCCATTTACCTTTCATTTATCAGAGCTCAGTTACCTAGTCACACCCACCTGCAAGGAAAGCTGGGTTATATGGTCCAGTCCTGTGCCCTGGAAGAAAGGAGAGAATAGATTTTGATGACTTAACAACAGTGTTACAAAAATTCTTCTTTAGGACTATTTAGCTCAATATTTCCAAAATGGATTTGATTATGAATTTCTTTTTTCTCAGCCCCTATGAATGCACTGTAGAATATAACATACTTTGGGAAAAACTGCCAGGAGACTATGAAATCCCATAATGAAAAGAAACCTAAATTTCCCAGCATGATAGGAGATATTTTTTTAAAACTCTTTTAAATGTTAATTTAAAAAAATTATTGCGCTGTAGTTGATTTATAATATTGTGTTAGTTTCAAGAGTATAGCAAAGTGAATCAATTACACACACATATATATATATCCACTCTTTTTTAGATTCTCTCCCCATATAGGTCATTACAGAGAATTGAGTAGAGTTCCCTCTGCTATACAATAGGCACTTATTTAGTTATCTGTTATATATATATATATAGTTTTAGTCATTCAGTTGTGTCCAACTCTTTGCAACCCCATGAACTGTAGCCCATCAGTCTCCTCTGCCCATGGAATTCTCCAGGCAGGAATACTGGAGTGGGCTACCATTTCCTTCTCCAAATACAGAAAACCATGTAAAACAAATTGTACAGTTTAGTTATCAGGCAAACACTGTTGAAACAGCCACCCAGGTTAGGAAATAGAAACTTGCAGCGACTCACAAAGGACTTCACAGGTTATATCCTCCTCACTCTCTTAAAATTAAATTCTGTAAAGATTTCTATGATAATCTTTTTTCTTACTTTCCTTTAGATCTGTAGTCTGAGTGGGCTAGCAATTAACTCAAGCCTGTTTTTACATATACCTTTATATCTCTTTTAACCTAGCTTCTTTTGTTGCTTTCTTTTTTTCTTCCCAGCAATTTTCTGGTAAGGAAATGGGTCACCTTTTCTACTGAATTTCCCAGTATGTCTCTTAAATTGCATCCTTGTGGTGAAGTTTAACATGTTCCTCTGTCCTTAAATTTCCCATAAATTGGGAATTGCATGCAGAGGCTTAATCAGATTCATGTCTTTGGCAAGACTCCTTCATAGAAGATGTGCTCTTTCTCAGGAGGGACATAATGTATGGTTATAGCTTTTTATGTGCTTGGCTAACATCGATGGTCAAAGTTTAAACTCTATCATTTAGGAAACACAAAATGGCAAACCTCCAATTCTATTATCCTTTCTCATTTACTTGTGGGAGTGCTACTATAAGGAGAAAATTTTGCCCCAACTGATATTTAATCACCTACTGCTCTATTATGTATAGAAACGCAAGAAAAATACTTATTCACCTTTTGTTTACCAGTTTTCACAATGAGGAGTTGTTTACCTAGAGTCTTTGATTATATGTGACTATTTTTGTATCATAATGAAATCATAGATTTAAATAAATTTGATATATTTTAACCATTTTCAATTATCACCTATTATCAATGCTCAGGTTGTCCTAGTTGTAGTGTTTTTTAAATTTGTTCTATGAACACTTTAGTAAAAACTGTGGTGGCCTTTGTTAGCCTCCTTGTTATCCACTATGGTGAGATGTTTCAGGCTTATTTTAAACATTTTCTTTGCCAGACTTAGAATCAGCCGTTTCTCTCTAAAAATCCCTGGCTCGGGGAACACATGTAAATCCATGGCTGATTCATGTCAATGTATGGCAAAAACCACTACAATATTGTAAAGTAATTAGCCTCCAACTAAAAAAAATAAATGAAAAAAAAAAAAAAATCCCTGGCTTCTTTTAGTGGAAATGACTCTTTGGTGCCACAAGAACTTCAGGGATACTCAACTTATTGTGTTCCACAGCTGCTAGACCATTTCAGTGACTGCAATTTTGAAATATATGCTATTATTTCCTTTATTTTGAAGATGAAATACTTTTTGAGTTCATGTTGATGAACTAAAGGTATTTACTTAAGTTTTGTCTTACATCTGTATCTCATTTATTTTATACTAAAAATCCACTTTTTCAAAGATACTGGAGATAGAATATTTCATAATTATACATTTGCTGTATTCCATATAACACAGAAAATAGTCCCTCTACTACACCAACATGAGTTAAAATGTTAAAATGTAATAAAACTTAAAATGGTCATATCTTTTACATAGGTTCTCTCATTCTTTAACATTTGTATTTTATCTGTGTTTTATTTATGTGTTCTTTCATATTTGTCACTTCCGAAATGACCAACCACTTATTTTTTAAATAGGAGTTTTCATCTTTTTTTTATGCATGTCTTTTTCTGCAGTTTCTTTTCTTTTCTTTCTTTCTTTCTTTTTTTTTTTTTTTGCAGTTTCTTATCTATAGAGATATTATTCTTTCATCCACTTTTTCCTCTCAACACCATTTTGTGGGACTTGAATTTGATTTCTATCTCCACTTATTTTTCTGGGAAATCAACCTTTATGAACTTTTAAAAGCAATTGTGATTGAGGCTTGTTTCTACCTAATTTCATTTTCATGGTCCAGGGGTCTCTGCTTTTGTTTGTTTGCTTTGAGTGGTCAAACATTTAGCAGATTCATGACCTTTACTGGGTCTGTTTTCCTTCCAGCTTTGTTCACTGGCCCTTTCTTTTCTTTCACTCTAGTCCTCTTGTTCTGAGCAACACTGGAAGGCAGTTTTGACTTACAGTGTTGAGTTCACTGGGCTCAGGTTTCATCAGCCCCCAGAACCTCTCCGTGGGTTCCTGATATTTGCTTTTGGAGTCTGCAGAAGCCTCCTGCTCCATGGTTTAGTCTTGCAGTTTGGTGTTTTGGGGTGTACCAGACACCCCAGTTTTACCTTCTCCTTTTCCCTGCTGGATGCTGATATCACACAGGTTCTGTAGCTTCAGTCCTTGGTCCCCTCCTATTCAAATTTTGAGGTTTGTGGAGACAAGTTGTCATTAATTTTACTGAGCATATGGTTGGTCTATATGGCTTTGATTTTGCTCTCCTTGTTGCACAGTGATATGCAAAAAAAAAATTTTTTTTTCCACTTCTGTAACCATTTTCTCAGAATCTCTGAGGAAGTTTCCTTACATAGTATTGATATTAGTATTTGGCATCTTTTATCCCACTTTTTCAAAAAAAACAAGACTCAACTTCATAGCATATATATTCCCTTTTTTGCCTCATGAAAGATAGAGAAAGAGCTAATTAGCTAAATGGAGAGACCATCTCAGAATTATTAGAATTTTCCATTCTGTAACAGGATAAAAACCTTGGATTTCAATATCTGATGAAAGCTGACAAGGCCAGGCCTTGGGGATTCATGCTTATCTCCAGACAAGAAATTTAGAGAGTGAGTTAAATTCACAAGTACCTGGACTTATGCCAGGTTTTGTTAAATTATCATTGTTAATATTAATAGTTTAGTGTTAGAAAAATAACAAATTATATATTCTTCACTGGATTTATTTAGGATATAGCATCTAAGGTATCTTTTATTTTTATATGGGTAAATTAAAACTCATTTGCTGTTATAATTTATCAATTTAAAAGTAGATTCTATTATTCTGGGAGCTGTCATTTGGATTTTATGGGGGAAGTATGGGAAGGAGAGAAAATATTATATTCTCTTTTTATCAAGAAAGCAAACCTATGGAGAAACCTTATATTTAGGCAATGTGATCACAGTCCAGGGTTAACCATTTGTCGCTAAGGCAGCTTACAAAAATCCAGTCTTATTACCCAGGAAGAAGCAAATTATCCTACACCAAACATTCATTATTTAGTTTTTAGGATAACCAAACATTATCCTACACCAACCATTTATTATCTACATACTGTTGTCAGAGACAGAACAAGGCTCTCAATGTCCAAGAAAATTAAGACACACATTCTCCAACTAGCCCATGGGAAGGAATGCACACGTATCAATACAAGTACAGTGGAAATGTTTACTTGATAAGATGATTCCACTTCAGTTCAATTCAGTTCAGTCACTCAGTCATGTCCAACTCTTTGCGTCCCCATGAACCACAGCATGCCAGGCCTCCCTGCTCCCTGTCCATCACCAACTCCGGGAGTCCAACCAAACACATGTCCATTGAGTCAGTGATGCCATCCAACCATCTCATCCTCTGTCATCCCCTTCTCCTCCTGCCCTCAGTCTTTCCCAGCATCAGGGTCTTTTCAAATGAGTCAGCTCTTCGCATCAGGGGGCCAAAGTATTGGAGTTTCAGCTTCAGCATCATCTTCCACTTATAAGGGTGCAAATAAATCAATGGAGGTTCTCAAAGGGAATATCTGATTTAATTTTGACAGATGAATACAAATATTCAGGTCAGGCCCAGGGATACAGGCCTCACTGCTAAGAGAGAAAAAAGTTTGAAGGTGCAATATTATAATGTAAGATTAAACTCTAAGGTAAGTGCTGGTTTTCAAAGTTTAAAAACCTAATCTCATAAAAGGACTTATATACCAGATACTACTGGTTCTTCTTGGTCATCTCCTTCCCTAGTAAATAAACTTTAGCTCTCTAACTTTGTCCTTTATAATGAGACTGGTTTAAAGTTGACTTGGGGTTAGTTATCCACGCATCACATTCTCACTTCTCTATTTAGGAAGTTGACAGTGTTTTCTTATGAGTACTCTAAGGGAGAGGAGATTCAGGTTTATGTTTGAAGAGTTTTGATCCAATAAAGAAATCATCTAGATATAAGGCTCCTTTGTCATCCATTTTTTTCTTAGCCGACCTCCATCTGCCTTGTGACCTAGTCATTACTTTATGAACTTCCTATAGAGAGCGAACAGAGATAAAAGAATAAGGAGAAACACTAATTCATCTATCAGTTGTTAGCAGTGCTAGGGCAATTTTTATAAGGTAGAATATACAGATACCATCTGAGATTAGGTTGGATTGTGTTTGTGGATTTCATTCACCTTCTTTGCCTGTTTTTCTGGATAGCATTAGTAAGAGAGTTAGCTACAGTGCTAGTTTTCAGTATATTAATTTCTAGAAAGTGATAATTAACCTCTACATGGTTAAGAATGACAATCAGAGAGTATCATCTTAAAAGCATATGTAGCAGATGTAGAGACTGATAAGAGTGTGAAGTATGAGGGAAGGTACTAGTAGAGGTGATGGAATTCCAGTTGAGCTGTTTCAAATCCTGAAAGATGATGCTGTGAAAGTGCTGCACTCAATATGCCAGCAAATCTGGAAAACTCAGCAGTGGCTACAGGACTGGAAAAGGTCAGTTTTCATCCAATCCCAAAGAAAGGCATTGCCAAAGAGTGTTCAAACTACCGTACAATTGCACTCATCTCACATGCTAGTAAAATAATGCTTAAAATTCTCCAAGCCAGGCTTCAGCAATACATGAACTGTGAACTTCCAGATGTCCAAGATGGTTTTAGAAAAGGCAGAGGAACCAGAGATCAAATTGCCAACATCGAAAAAGCAAGAGAGTTCCAGAAAAGCATCTATTTCTGCTTTATTGACTATGCCAAAGCCTTCAACAGTGTAGATCACAATAAGCTGTGGAAAATTCTGAAAGAGATGGGAATACCACCACCTGACCTGCCTCTTGAGAAACCTGTATGCAGGTCAGGAAGCAACAGTTAGAACTGGACATGGAACAACACACTGGTTCCAAATAGGAAAAGGAGTGCATCAAGGCTGTATATTGTCACCCTGCTCATTTAACTTATATGCAGAGTACAGCATGAGAAATGCTGGGCTGGAAGAAGCACAAGCTGGAATCAAGATTGCCGGGAGAAATATCAATAACATCAGATATGCAGATGACACCACCCTTATGGCAGAAAGTGAAGAACTACTGAGGGGCCTCTTGATGAAAGTGAAAGAGGAGAGTGAAAAAGTTGGCTTAAAGCTCAACATTCAGAAAACTAAGATCATGGCATCCAGTCCCATCACTTCATGGCAAATAGATGGGGAAACAGTGGAAGCAGTGTCTGACTTTATTTTTTTGGGCTCCAAAATCACTGCAGATGGTGATTGCGGCAATGAAATTAAAAGACGCTTGACTTCCCTGTGGCTCAGATGGTAAAGTGTCTGCCTACAATGCAGGAGACCCGGATTCAATCCCTGGGTCGGGAAGATCTCCTGGAGAAGGAAATGGCAACCCACTCCAGTATTCTTGCCTGGAAAATCCCATGGACGGAGGAGCCTGGTAGGACTACAGTCCATGGGGTCACAAAGAGTTGGACATGACTGAGTGACTTCACTTCACTCCTTGGAAGGAAAGTTATGACCAACCTAGACAGCATATTAAAAAACAGAGACATTACTTTGCCTACAAAGGTCCATCTAGTCAAGGCTATGGTTTTCCCAGTGGTCATGTACGGATGTGAGAGTTGGACTATAAAGAAAGCTGAGCACCAATGAATTGATGCTTTTGAACTGTGGTGTTGGAGAAGACTCTTGAGAGCCCCTTGGACTGTGAGGAGATCCAACCAGTCCATCCTAAAGGAGATCAGTCCTGGGTGTTCATTGGAAGGACTGATGTTGAAGCTGAAACTCCAATACTTTGGCCACCTCATGTGGAGAGCTTACTCATTTGAAAAGACCCTGATGCTGGGAAATATTGAGGGCAGGAGCAGAAGGGGATGACAGAGGATGAGATGGTTGGATGGTATCACTGACTCAATGGACATGTGTTAGGGTGGACTCCTGGAGTTGGTGATGGACAGGGAGGCCTGGCATGCTGCGGTTCATGGGGTCACAAAGAGTCAGACACGACTGAGCGACTGAACTGAACTGAACTCTTAAAGACTACCAAATTATACCCCTGCCCCTTTCTCACCCAGGTCTAGATGAAGAACTGAGATATAGAATATATAAGTGAATTGTCCAAAGTTACATAATTTGAATTGTGTGTGCATGTTTTCATGTGTGTTATTTTCTCTCTTGCTTTATTTCATGCTTTAGACTAAGCAAGTTCATAAATCCTTACACACATTCACCTTGTTCAATCATTTAATTTGTAAGGTAGAAAAGTAGTAGAACACTAATCAGGAGTAACTTTTAAGATGCTTTCATTTTCTTTCAGTGGTAAATCATTTAAGTTATCAGTCCTTCTCATGAGAACAATCAAATTAATTGCTGAATTAATAGTAAATTATTTGTAAGCATTAGGATGGGATTCCTTTGCAGATAATTAAGAATAATTACCTGGTTTCAATGGCCCTTCTTGATCATCTAGAGGCAATTTGATATAATTAAAATGTAAAAATACTTTATAAGTATTGACAGATTATCCAACTATAAACCCACATAAATAGTAAATGTGTTTCAATGGCTCCAAACATTTGAAAATAGAAGAGAATTTTGTAGCATTTTTCTATGTATTTCAGTGTATTCTAACATTATCATTTTGCTTAGCAGGCAAAATTAAGTTTACAGGTTGTGTTCTTCCTATAGTATCTGAAAAGGTAAAGGAATAAAAATTTTAAAAAATCCCAAATATGGCAGTGATGGTTTGATGACATGAATTCAGAGACTTTTCTCTTTCCTGTGGTTTAAACACCTATGTGCCTCTAGATTTCTGGATCTGAATTATGTTGTCTTCACCACATATAATGGTGTTACCTGAACAACCACTGGGTCAAATATATACCAGAATTTTCAGGGAGTGACGCAGGAAGTAGAAATCATGATCTATTATGTCCTCAAAGAATTTATAAAGAAAAAGAGGTGATGGAGTAATTAAGAAACAAAGAATGATCACATAAAGGCAGATGTAACATATACGTTTATGTTTGGAATCAAATACTGTATAGTAATTCTTGAACATGGGTGGAAGTTTGCTTAGGAAGGAAGAGAAGAACTTGTCATTATTAAAAGAAAGACTGTCAATGATGAAGTCTTGATTAGTGTTCTGAAGAAGAAGTAGGAGGAGGATAGGATATAGGACATGGGAAAGGAGATTATTCTAATAGGGAGAGCTTCTGACGGTCCTCTGTAAGTAGAGTAGATAGATGACAGGTGGCAGGCAGGTTTACCTGGCTCAAGAATGTCATATGAATTGAGGCGATAAGAGGACATGTAGACCCATAAGTAAAGAGATTTTTGTGGGAGATTTTTGAAGTTCCTATTTATGCTTTTGTTTTGCTGAAAGGGCAACAGCATGAAGTGACTAATCTTCTATGGATGAGAGGGCCTCCAAAATAAGAGGAAAATTTTGTTATATTGGCAATATTGATTTCATAATTCCCCCTCTTTGTTCTGCTTTTAAAAAATATTTTCTCATTAAAGTGTTCTGTGTGGTTATTTCTTTGGGGCTAGACTAGCCGGAGGCAGAAGGGACATTGTCTTCCTTTTCTCATTCATTTATGCATTCAAAATGCATTCATCTCTTGCTACATGGCAAATGGATTTGAGAGTACAGAGTGTTTAGTGAGTGAAAATGGTCCCCACTTGCCTAATTATTCATCATAATCTAGAACAAGAAAGAGTTGTCAGGTAGAAAAACATTGAATCCCATAATGATTTTATTTTCTAAATATTCTGTCTCATACTTTATTCAATAGTCTCTTCCCTGTAGGTGTTGCACATGTGCCTCTATGTATACAGATAAGCACATTCAATTTATCAACAAACATCCTTTCTAACTCTGCCTGCTCTTTGATTTCAACAGTCATGTGATCCTCACACAATGCAGAGAAGAACCCGTCACCTGCTGAGGCCCTCCGTGAGCTCGAGGACGTGTGCTGAAGACTCCCAGGTGCGGCCCTGCCTTCTCAATGAAAATTGCTTCCAGTTCCAGTACAATCTAACAGGTATGGCTGTAAACCACAAACCACGGAATCATGCTGTCCTAGAATGCAGCTCTTTCATGGCTTTTATTGTTTCAAGAAAGTAAAGCTTGTGATGTACTTGCTCTACGGGGCTCACCAAGGACAACTGGTAGACCTGACTGGACAGGGATATTCTAGAGACCTCCTTATTCAGACACGGCGTACCACTGTGTTCAGTGTCTGAAACTACAGTACTGTATAATTACATTGATCTGTTCTCTGCAGCAGTGTACACAGAATGCCACGAAATGCGGAATCAGGTTAAGTCTCAGCATTGACTTCAGTACTGATAACCAAATGACCAGCTGCCTGAAGGGGCAAAACAGTTACCTTTTTCTGAAACAAATTTCCCACTGAGGTCACAGTGGCACTGCTGAGATTTCTCATGTAGAAAACCTCTAGTAAATTCTATGAGACTGTCTTTATAGGTGAGAGTTGACCTGCTGTACTTGTCCTTTCTCTTTCATTAAAGGTCCATTAGATCGTTAGTTTTCATACTAATTTTCCAAAAATACAGTAAAATTTGCTTTACTGAAAAAGCATGTCTTTAAAATGCTGATTTTGCTATACATGGACTAGCGCTTCCTATTTAACTTTCAGATCATCTACCAAATATGAAAAATCTTCTTAGAGAGGTTCTCACTGTATATGATTGAGGATCTCTTTTTCTACTCACACCAAAATAAAATTTTTTAAAAGAATTAGTAATGGGATGATTTATTCTAACTCTCGCTGTTGAGTTTGTAATACAGTTAGCCAAATCTACAAAACCTTCTCTCATAAGAGAATAATTTTATTAAAGTGAGAGTTTTCAAAATGGCCCTTTTCATCATGACTTCTTTCCCTTTGGGGGTACCTGTCTTGGCTCCACGGTACCGAATATACCAAATGGTTTAAATAATTATATTTATTCATTGAAAATATCTTCAAGTTGATATCACAGACTAGCATCATTTCTGTATTTTTTTTCTTTCTCAATTACGCCCAGCAAATAGATGATTCCAAACTGGTTGTCCTTTGTGCTTAGGTTTTTTCTTTTTCCTACCTCAGCCAACTATGAGATGATTTCTATAAACTCTTTGGCTTCTGACCTCAAGAAAGCAAATTCACTTCTATTTGGTAATCTGATTGATTGATTATTTTGTAATTAAAGAATTGCATAATGCTTTTTGAAGCCACATTAAAATGGTTTTAGGATTCTGTGTACACTATTCTCCACTGATGCAGAGAATCAGAGGTTTGTTGTCTTTTGCTCACGTGGTCATAACTTTGAAACTCAGTGTGGTCACCCTATGCCCGTAGAGTGGAGCACATGCCAGCTGAGTGAAAATGCAACCTGTGGGCAAGGCTTCAGGACCCGCCTGCTGAGCTGTGTGCGCAGTGATGGCAAACCCGTTGCCATGGACGAATGCGAGCAGGTAAGTTTTGTGTGTTTGTACCCACACCCATGGCTTTGTTTATTTATTTATTTTTTTAAATAGTGGTCTGCAACCTTCACAATGCCCACTATAATGACCCTCTCAATTTCTTCTCATCACAGCTTAGGTTCAATTAGAGTAAGTGGTACTAGTATTATATAGTTACATCTCACGAGTTTGAACTTAGTTAAAATGACAGGAAAGGTCATTTTGCATTGGAGAAATGGGTTCATTAAAAATAGTTCTTCATTATTTCTAAGAACTTAGTTAGATGTACTTGCTTGCCAACTAACAATTGACATCAATTGACTCTAAAATCGATTCTTGGTATTGGGCAGATGATTCAATTTGCATAAGTAGGAAACACTGTCCCTTACATGTAAGATGGACAGTGATACTTGCTGTTAGAATACTCTGCTAATTTGCTTAGCAAATGTTTGCTAGGCAATAAACACAGTGCATTTTTCTTCTTAAAATAAGCTAAATGTCTCTCTACCAAGTTGGGTAGAGTTGGTGGGTTTTAAATTTTTGTAATTTTATATTTTTCCCCATCACAAAATATGTGGAATTTGGACAAAAGCTATAATCAAATCTCTTCCCCAAAAGTTGACATTTCCTCCCCAACATATAAGTGAAATGCACTATGATGGCAGTTTAGAAACAAAGATGACCATATGCTATCACATTATAAGAATCACTAAAACAATCTTTAGAATAATTGGAAATGTGTGGGGTCAGTGAACTCAGGTTTCACAGGAATGTCTTTAGCAAACTGACAAAATAAGAGTTGTTTCATTCTCCTTAGGTAAGTAGAGTCCACAAGTGAAAATTAAAATTATCAGAACAAAACCTCCTCACCGATCCTGAGTTAACCTTATTAAGTATTACCATAACATCTCTTTCAACCAACAGTATCACCATGGACCAACAGTACCCCTGAAACTAGACCATGTAAAATCAGATGTTCCTTTTAATGAAATTCTGAGACTGGTTAATACAGAATTCCCTCTAACAAGTGTCAGTGATTTATTTTAACATTTTGTTTCATCTCCCTCTCAAGACTGTTGTCTGCTTCAAGAAAAATAAATCACCAACCTACAACAACTCAAATAAGTCGAAAATGTACATTTAGTGTGCATAGTAAATCTTTCCTTTTGATATAAAAGTAGTATAAACTATTCATTAATAGAAAAATTAGTTTCTTTCCTTTTGATATAAAAGCAGTATAAACTATTCATTAATAGAAAAATTAGTTTCTCTTCTTTCCAAATACCACATGTTCAACAAATATTTAAAGTCCCAAATTACTAACCTAAGTGGAATACCCACATATCTCAGCCGGATCAAAGGTCTTATGTGGTCATTTCTAGTTTGCTCATGTAGTAAGTAATCATGCTGTAATCAATAATTTTAGCTCAGTATGGACATTGCTAACATTTAACATATATTGAATGTTAGCATTTTCCTCAATCACACAATATGCAATTCCTAAAATTGAATATTTTGGGATTCTTTCTGTGTCTCTGGGATGATTTACTCTTTCACTAAGACCTCTTCTACACTGGCCATTAGAAAATATGTGATTTTACCTAGATGTGGGTTTAAGAGAGGACAAGAGGAAAAGAAATGGTATCATCAACTTTTCCCTTGATTAAGATAATGTTTATGTTTTTAGCTAATTAGTCTTTTTTATGAACTTTAGATGGGTTGTTGATTTCAGTTTTATTCTTCTACTTATTGTTTAGCCTAGGTTGCTGTTAGTTTGAGCTCTCTATATACTACTAGTCTATCCAGAGGGCAAGATGCCTGAATTTAGCACTGAGGCATCCCTCTGGTTCCTTGCTGGCTGAGTGACAGGACAGATCTCTCTGTAACATAATTGCCTGCTTTCCTGGTCCCTTAAATGTGGGTCTATTCTAAAGTTGAAGGTTTTATCAAAAGAAATTTGGACTGACAAGTTTCTATGCCATGAAGTAAGGATCATCATTTTTTTAGACTTGCCGTCAGTTTCTATAAGCCAGGCTATTTTTCTTACAAAAACATAGCAAAATTATTCTCACAGAATAGAGATTATTATCCCACAAAAGGAGAGTGATTTGATTTGACGTTGCGATGAATTCTCCAGTACAATCATACTTCCTTCCTGTCTGCAGCGTAACTTGGAGAAGCCGCAGAGGATGAACCGTCACTGCCTGGTGGAGTGTGTGGTCAACTGTCAGCTCTCGGGATGGACAGCTTGGACAGAGTGCTCACAGACTTGTGGCCTCAGAGGT
Source organism: Muntiacus reevesi (assembly GCF_963930625.1). Taxonomy (NCBI): domain Eukaryota; kingdom Metazoa; phylum Chordata; class Mammalia; order Artiodactyla; family Cervidae; genus Muntiacus; species Muntiacus reevesi. The sequence goes on from NC_089251.1 coordinate 212,847,348, forward strand.
ATGTGGCTTTCCTCGTTGGTTTCCATGAAACACTTCAGTTTTTAAGTGTCTCTTTGTAGGCCATAGCTTGATAAATGGGAGTAAGGCATGTTGGCCACATGAGGCTGACCCAGGGGAGCAGAGAAAGAGAGCCTGACTTCTTAACAGTCCTTTTGTTCTATTGTATTTTATTTATTGAGGTACCCTTCACTTACAGTGCCGAGTCAATGTCTGCTATACGGCAAGGCGACTCAGTTATACACATATGGACCTTCTTTTTTTTTATTTTCTTTTCCATTGTGGCTTATCATGGGATATTGAATATAGCTCCCTGTGCTATACAATAGTACATTGTTGCTTATCCATTCCATATATAATAGTTTATCTCCTAATCCCAAACTCCCTCCCCCTTGGCAACCACAAATCTGATCTCTAAGTTCACTTGTGTCCTATTTTAGATTCCATATACAAGTGATATCATATGGTATTTGTCTTCCTTCTCATTTTCTTCACTTAGTATGATAATCTCAAGTTGTATCCATGTTGCTGCATGTGGCATTATTTTGTACTTTTTTTTATGGCTGAGTAGTACAAGGCAGAGGGTGAAGAACTGGCCTGGTAACAGTGGCAGACACCAGAGGGGGTGCTGGCCCTGTGAGATGGTGTTTATTCTGAAGGTCCTAAGTTCAGCCAACTCCCAAAATGTTGGCCTCCATGGTTTCTGGAAGACGTGTGTGTTCAATAAGTCAAACAAGCTCTTGTTTCAGGTAAACCCCTAAGAACAGTGGCTTTGTATCAGACTGTGCTGTGCTTAGGCGCTCAGTCGTGTCTGACTCCTTGTGACCCCATGGACTGTAGCCCCCCAGGCTCCTCTGTCCATGGGGGTTCTCCAGGCAAGAATGCTAGAGTGGGTTGCCATGTTCTCCTCCAGGAGATCTTCCCAACCCAGGAATCGAACCCAGGTCTCCCACATTGCAGGCAGATTCTTTACCATCTGAGTCACCAGGGAAGCCCAGAACTGGAGTAGGTAGCGTATCCCTTCTCCAGGGCATCTTCATGACCCAGGAATTGAACCAGTGTTCTCCTGCATTGCAGGCAGATTCTTTACCAGCTGAGCTACCAGGGAAGCCCCTAGTATCATAGGTTAGAGACTAATTTTTCACTCACATAAAGGGAGGGTTAGTTTCTGCTTCACAGAGTCCATCAAGAACACAGGTTGATGGAGGCCCTACCACTTTAACATAATCAAGTTTTTCTGGAAGGTGATATCAAGCTGGTCCTGTGGACGTTTTTATGGACCAGGGCAGAAGTTGTATACATCTCTACTATCTTTATTTTACTGAATAAAATTTGGCCCCATTTCTCCAGTTCAGTGCAAGATAGCAGAACAGGAAATGTAGTTTCTGGATGACCAGTAATTTCTTAGCAACAGTATGATGGAGGAAACAGTTCCTGTGGAGGAGAGGGAGGAGAAACCTTTGCTGAACAAATAGCAATCAACACCAAAGTTCCCAGGTAAGTAATGCACAATGGCAGGGAGTGCAGAAGGCAGCTGGTGCTCGGGAGCTAGGTAATGGCAACATGGATGGCACTTGAGCCATTAGGCTGAAGTAGGGACCAAGACATGTGCGCATGTAAAGAGAACAAGGAGAGTGTACCAGGAAAGCACAGAGCTGAGGTTTAGGATAGGTTTCTGGTCCCCCCAAAAAAGAGCTACGGTTTATCTAAGGTAAATGACAGAATTTTGGAGTAGGGACCTAGGGAAAATCCTGCTATATAGGTAATCACAATGTACAGGAGGAGAAGGAAGAACTGCATGTTGCAGGAATCATGGAATCTGGTAGGGAGATGGGGTTAAAAACCCTGGATCTGATCACCAAACAAAGACAGTTGGAAGGAATATTTTAGATGCTCTGTAACTGGATATGGCACTGGGATATGGGCTCATCTCTAAGCTACTCACAAATGAATATGCTGGGACTATTAGTACTTCTCTGCCTTAGCTGGGATTGTCTGAGTAACTGAGGCAGGCTACAGTGCAGAAGAGGGACTCCTCTGTGAACTCAGCTCTCAGAGCCTGGAGAGAACAGAACTGACAGCAATACTTAGGATATGTGTTAGGAAAATGTAGCTAAGGAAAGGAAATTTACTTCCTCAAAGAGCATCACTCGAAATGAAAATACGAGGCTCACGATGTCTGGTGATAACAACATGCCATTCCCTGCACATCTGAGAGCCTGTAGGAGCACATCAGGAAACCAAGTGGTAAATCTTGGACCAAGATTTCAGGGATTGACCTAAACTATTTTCTCAATTATTCTGATTGGCAGCATGGCGTAGTTTCCAGTTAGGCATCCACTTTAAGGTTGGCTAAATCCAGGTTTGAATTGTAGCTTTTTAGGCAGATGACTTACTCTTCCTGAGTCTCAGCTGCTTCATCTCTAAAATGGAATTCATGCACATTAGAGGCTTTGTTTAGGACTTGAGAATTAAGTGCTATGAAGTATATGTAGCCATAGAGCACAGTACCTGACACAGCATGGGTGTCTATTGTGTGTTAATTTTCATCTCCACCTTCCTACCCACTATCTGTAAAGAGTTTTAGCAGAGACTCCCTCGGATTTTATAAAGATTATCCCCCAGACTCAGTTTCTCTCATCATCTACTCTCACATCTCATCCTTCACCCTACTCAAAGTCCATACATTACAACCACAACCTAAGCAATGTTTTGAACATGCAAATCTGAATAATTGTTTTTCTACTGACTTGAGTCATTTATCCATTAAATAAATGCTAATGTGCCATTCATAGTACAATGAGTTGGATGTAAAGCAGTGAGGGGAAAAAAGACAATTTCCTTATTCCCATCATCCCCTGATACCTACAATGTAGTTGAGGGACAACAGACAGCAAGCAAGTCGGTAATAATATGTGGAAATGAATGCACTGACCCTGCACTAACTATTTGCATTAGCGATGTGAATAACTGGTTGCTACCTGTCCATGGTGGTCCACCCTGATTATCCCACAGCCAGGAGCCCTGTAGTCTTATGCTCATGGGCCTCTGCCAGGAGGCGTGACTCTCAGAGTGGTAAAGCGTAGCATAAAAAAGCAGAGAAAGGATGAAGTCCTTATGGTGAGCACAGACCACAGGACCTGTAGGATCTCACGGTGCCTGTCTCTCTGCTCCCACCACCCTCCGTCATCATGTTGGATCTCTCTGCTGCAATGTAGCATATTTCAGTCATAATCTTGAGTGTCTGCTTCCTTACATTTTGCCTCCCATGGACTATCTCACTGTTACCCCCACTATCACTCGCTACTACTTTAATATGTATAAATTGGATCAATTTTCATATCTAAGGAGTCAGTGATCTTGTTTGAGTTCTTCATGGGTGAACCCCTCTAGTTCCCATCAAACACACTACAGGGCACATCAGGGGAATCTCTGCTAGCATTCGTCATTGCCCATGCGGGTCCGTGGGCTCCCCAGGCGGTGCAGTGGTAGAGTATCCACCTTCCAGTGCAGGAGACACAGGGGACAGGGTCAGGATCCCTGGGTCAGGAAGATCCCCTTGAGAAAGGCGTGGCAACCTCCTCCATCCAGTGTTCTTGACGAGAGAATCCCATGGGCAGAGGAACCTGGAGGGCTACAGTCCATGGAGTCACAAAGAGTTGGACACGACCGTGTGATTGAGTACACACAGGTGGTTCTGAACCACAGGGGGGAGAAAGCTGGAAGGGGAAGAGCTTGCAGACTGGATCACAAGCCCAAAGGAAGTCAAACCCTGCTAGTGGTTATTTTCCTCTCTCTCTAATTGACATCATAAGTCTTAGGTATCATTAGTCCAGAATGTGTTCGATGCAAGGAGACAGATCTATTTATTATTACTTTTGTCCCCAAATCTTAATTCTGCCACTGTACAAAGTCAGTGAAACATGACAGGTTTTCATGTTATGCTGATACACAACCTTGGAAAATAGGACCCCAAATTGTAAGTTTAGTACCATAAAATGTTACTTTGGTTTTTTTAAGGAGTTCTGTTAGTGCTGTGGACTCATCAGACCTTGTTAGTCTAATAGAAAAACAAAAACAAACAAGAGAAAGTCCTCTCCAAGTCTGAATCCCACTGTTGGAGATTTTTAGGCAATTAGAGTTTGAACTTAAATTCATCTTTTCTAATCTTTAGAATAATAAACAATCAAAAGTTCCCTAAGGAAAGTCCCTGTGTGAACTCAGGCACAGAATGAATTGCATAAAGCACTTGGAAGTCACGTGATAGTTTCTACTGGCATATAAATATAGCACTAGTTACAAATTATTTCTAGCTAGCTTCTAAGAATCTGCTAGGATAATTTCTTGGGAATCGTTTCTTGACCTTTAGATGCTTTGATCTCCTAAATTAAGATGTAATAGTGTCTTTTAAAAAATTTTCGATAATCCTGATATTTAGCAAACCCTTTAGGATTCTAAAGGTATATGTATTCCATTTTCTTTCTTTATTCAACCAAAATTTATAAAGTTTACACCTATTATCCTGACACCAACTGGTATGTACTTTCATTGTCAAAAGTGATAGTGTGGAAAATAAATTATATGGAGATGCTTCTATTCTCACTTCTGTTCTTGAAGGCAGGGCTGTAGAGAAGTTTACTCACATATTTCACAACTACTCATCTGAAGTCTCCCCAAAGTCAGGCATTCTCCCAGGAGCTGAAAACACATGTGTACAGAAAGGATAAGATTCCAGGGAAACAAAGTCCCCTGACTTCATAAAACTAATATCCTAGTAGAGAACTAGATGGTGATGATAAGAAAGACAGGCAGATGGCAAATAAATAAATAAATATGCACAAAAGTAACACACATCAATAAAGGCTATGTTAAAACAAAAAAGTCATGAGATGGAGAATAACAAGTATTCCCAGGGAAGTGAGGGATGAAAGAAGAGAGCCCACGTTAAAAAAAAAAAAAAAGAAAGAAAGAAGAGAGCCCACGGAGGAGGTATTTCTGTCAGAACTCAGTGACAAAGTGATGCTGTTCATGTCATTGGTGTTTTCTTCACTAGGCTTTTCAGGGTTTAATCTCACAAGCCTTTTTTGCATACCTGTTGCATCCAAGGCTCTATATGAGGACCTCCAGACAAAAATATAAAAAGGACTATTTTTCTGATTCATTTGTGCCCAGCCTTAATCTTTAAGAAATAAAATGAACAGTACAAGGAATAGGACACATAGTCCTTGAATTTTTAGGCCTAGGCAACTACCACCAGAACCATGCTGAGACAGTCTTCATGGTTCTGTTCTATTCCTCTTATCTATTCTATTCCAGTCTATTCCATTCCATTCCATCCCACCAGCCCTCATGCTGCTTCCCCATTCCAGCCTTCCAGGTCTAGTCTTCCAGCACTGCTCTTCTCTGATCACTAATCCCTGGCAGATAGAGAACTCTGTGTTTAAACCATGCCTTAATCCCCACGCAGCACAAGCTAAAGGCAGCAAACAGTGAATAGTCAAAAGCCACAACATGTGGCACGGATGAACTTGTTTCTTAAAAGAGACTAAATAAACTCTTGGCGCTGAAAAGGTTGGAAACTATCATTGAAAAACATCTGTGCCTTGTCTCTTCTAAAATGGTGTGCCCGCAGCTGTCTTTCATATGAGCCGCTTTCTTTTCTCCAACTAGTGAGGGCAGTGGGGCAGGAACCACAAGAGGAGACAGAGTTTATTTAGTCACATTCAAGTATGCAAACAAGTTGCTTGGGAGTCTGCCTTCAGCACCTGCTGCTCTCTGCTGACTTCTTTATCAAAAGCAAAATGCACACAATTGCCTCCTTTTAGGAAGTCACTGGGTTGTCAGGCAAATCCTGGTGAGCTGGTTGTTCTGGAAGCTTCCCCAGAGCCACACTTTGCCATCTAAACTAAAGAACTACCTTGATCTAAGAGGAAATTTTGAAATGAGCTTTTCTTTACTTCCAAAAGTCTGGATTGTCTCTTTAATGTGCACCCGATGCTTGGCATATACCTTCTATTTGTGTTGAAGATTTCAAGGTCAGAATAGCTTGAATCTAATTTATTTCATGTTAAAGAGAGACTGATTCTAGGTTTCCACTAAGGGATCCTTTTAGATAGATTCTGAAGATCAAAGAGTGTAATAGAAGAGCTTAAATTTTGGATTAGTCATGTTCTTTGTTGAATTTTCATCAGTTCAATTTTATACTGAACTCCCTAAATTTAGCATATCATGAATTATTCATAATTATTATTTAACTGATAACATTCCAAGAGGGTTATTAACCCTTTATGATTTGTTCCTCTTTCATATTTTATTTCAATGCACATGAGTTTATTGTATTTTTCTACATTTGTGTAATCCAGCCTGCCGCTTGCGTGTCCCAGATGGCATATGATTATCCTGTCAACTCTAACCCATAATGAAAAAATAATTTTATATTAACTGCAGAGAATCATAAGTTTGTGATTCCAGCGTTTTTTCTTTTTATTTTATTTTTTTAAGATTTTAAAAGGCAAGTCAGTAACCTTCATTTTTAGTGTCAGAATAAATTATGATCACTGTAGTATCCTTGATCATATGCAGTCCAATAGTTATAACAGCTCAAACTTATTTACTATATCGAATAATTAGTTCCTATGACAAGGAATAAGAGGCTAAATTGAATGGACAAAAAATAAAGACTAGACAAGAATATCTAGTTTTCAAGGTGGCTTTTCCAAAGGCAAGTTGTAAGACTCTGAGCCACCCTTTGCAGACCTCACTTGAACCTTTTATCTGTAAAATGATGAATATGAGAAAAATTACTTTTTAGTATCTATTGGTCAAAGGCAGTTATTTGTGCCAGGAGTATTAGAATAACTCTTTATGAAAGTATTATGAAACCATAGGCATAATGGTACAGGTAAGGTGACAGGCAATTAACCCGCTGAAGGTCACACAGCTTGTAGTTGCAGGGGAAAGATTTGAACCCAAGTTCAGGTGTCTCCTAAGCCCCATTTTCTCCATTGTGCCCCTTCACATCTGACACTCTATATGTAAGTGTTTATGTTAGGGGCATGGCCCTGGCTGGGGTACTAGGTTATTTTATAAAGATTCTCACAATTTATAGGTACATTTACGAACAAGCAGAAGAAATGGATCACAGGTTGAAACACAAAGGGCAGTGAGGGTTTTAAGACTCTCTGAATTGTAAATCTCCTAAATGTATACTTGTTTCCTAATTGACAATGTTGAATATTATCTAGTCCATCTAACTGGAATATAGCTATGGGGAACCAACCTTCTAGATAGGGAATGTGTGAGTCTGATGGACAGCAGAGTTTTATGATTGCCAGAATCACTTTCTGTGACCTTCTTGTATTGCATCCCATGGGGAGAGCCTCATTGGGGGTATTTCTGCTATATATTTACAGTGATCTGTTAAGTTTTGATACGTTGGGTTTGAAATGTGATTGATTGTTGGGAATGGAACTGAAAATAAGCAACTAGAATCAGTTCAGTCACTCAGTCGTGTCCAACTCTTTGCAACCCCATGGATTGCAGCACACCAGGCCTCCCTGTCCATCACCAACTCCTGGAGCTTGCTCAAACTCATGTCCGTTGAGTCAGTGATGCCATCCAAACATTTCATCCTCTGTCATCCCCTTCTCCTTCTGCCTTCAATCTTTCCCAGCATCAGGGTCTTTTCCAAGGAGTCAGTTTTTCTCATGAGGTGGCCAAAGTGTTGGAGTTTCAGCTTCAGCATCAGTCCTTCCAATAAATATTCAGGACTGATTTAGGATTGAGTGGCTGGACCTTCTTGCAGTCCAAGGGACTCTAAGGAGTCTTCTCCAACATCACAATCCAAAGCATCAATTCTTCGGTGCTCAGCTTGCTTTATAGTCCAATTCTCATATCTATACATGACTACTGGAAAAACCATAGCTTTGACTAGAGAGACCTTTGTTGGCGAAGTAATGTCTTTGCTTTTTAATATGCTGTCTAGGATTGTCTTCACTTTTCTTCTAAGGAGCAAGCGTCTTTTAATTTCATGGTTTCAGTCAGAATCTTCAGTGATTTTGGAGCCCAAGGAAATAAATTCTGTTACTGTTCCCACTGTTTCCCCATCTATTTGCCATGAAGTGATGGGACCAGATGCCATGATCTTAGTTTTCTGAATGTTGACCTTTAAGCCAACTTTTTCACTCTCCTCTTTCACTTTCATCAAGAGGCTCTTTAGTTCTTCACTTTCTGCCATAAGGGTGGTGTCATCTGCATATCTGAGGTTACTGATATTTCTCCCGGCAATTTTGATTCCAGCTTGTGCTTCATCCAGCCCAGTGTTCCTCATGATGTACTCTGCATATAATTTAAATAAGCAGGGTGACAATATACAGCCTTGACGTATTCCTTTCCCTATCTGGAGCCAGTCTGTTGTTCCATGTCCAGTTCTAACTGTTGCTTCTTGACCTGCATACAGATTTCTTAAGAGGCAGGTCAGGTGGTCTGGTATTCCCATCTGTTTCAGAATTTTCCATAGTTTGTTGTGATCTGCACAGTCAAAGGCATTGACTTTGACTGTCAATAAATAATCAATAAAGCAGAAGCAGATGTTTCTAGAACTCTCTTTCTTTTACTATGTTCCAACAGATAGAATGCATACTCACTATCATAGAAAAATCTGGAGCTCTATTTCCAAGCAAAGGCAAAAATGCCTAATCTTTTGCCCTTAACAGACCCACCTCTCCTCTGTGATACCATGGTCTGTCTTACCCTCTAAAATGTAGTTGTTACTTCCTTACTCTACTAACCTCACTCCCGAATACATGGTCATGGCTGGGACTGGTCTCTTTTACTCTGAATAACTTATGGAATCTTTGTCTTGCCTTACCTGAGTGTTGTTTAGTATGAAAGATGTCTGGGTGCCTGAAGCAATTTTTAGACAAGTCAAGGAGTCCCTCTATAGGGGAAATTTGGGGCTTCCCTGATAGCTCAGTTGGTAAAGAATCCACCTGCAATGCAGGAGACCCCAGTTTGATTCCTGGGTCAGGAAGATCTGCTGGAGAAGGGATAGGCTACCTACTCCAGTATTCTTGGGCTTCCCTTGTGGCTATGCTGGTAAAGAATCTGCTTGCAATGCAAGAGACCTGGGTTCAATACCTGGGTTGGGAAGATCCCTTGTAGAAGGGAAAGGCTACCCATTCCAGTATTCTGGCCTGGAGGGTTCCATGGACTGTATAGTTTATGGGGTCGCAAAGAGTCAGACATGACTGAGTGACTTTAACTATCAGGGACTCTAGCTCTGAATGCAGGAATATTACTGCATCTTCTCTCTCTCATGATGTCAATCATATGCTGAAGATTTATCTTTAGCTAGCAGCTCAAGATCATAATTTTTTTCCACCCTGTTACATTAGAAAATAACCTTGATCCCAAAGTCATGTCAATACAGAATGTATACTTAAACTTGGCACTTAAAAATAAATTTGGATAAAAATTCCTTGGTGGTGTTTGTGAAAAGTAGTAAAAAAAACAGATGTCCAGCATAAAGAACTGCATGAAATTAACTGAGCATTTTATATACAATCTAACTTCCTGCTGTTTTGGGAAATTTACTCTGACAAATACCCAAAAGCAAATGAGTTGTCACAGAGAAAGTACTAATGACATAATTTTAATTACCATTTTTTTTTCTAAAGGAAAAATGAAACACGTGAATATAAGTAACACATTGATTGCAGAGAGTAGAACTAAGTGTACTTTTCAAATCTGTTTAAGTGGCCTTAAACAAGTATCATCTGATACCTGACTTGGACCAGATAAAATTTGTTGAAAAACAGATGATTTTGGAATTGGACTTATTTTTGTTACCATCCTTCTTGCTTAGCTAATTAACTTCTCTGGGCTTCAGTTTATCACATATGAAATATGAGACTGGGATTCTTGTTGAAATGATAGATTCGAGGGGCATGGGGAGAGTGGGTGCTTTCAGGTGAAGGGAGGCAAATAAATCAGAAGGAAGGGAAAAGAACTAAGCAAGAATATGCTATATCATCTCTATATCCTGGAACACTGTATTCACTCAATTAATTTAAGCCCTTCCTCCATAATGAGGAATACTTTTATAATGACCAGTGGAATTATATAATAAATTGCCTTAACCACAGAGACATATGTGATTAAAATTGGTTAATAGATTGGCACGACTGGCCATTAACAAGGTTTTTGATAGTATCCCTTTGTTTCTTTTTCATGTATTTTGTCATCTGCTCATATTTTCTACTGATTAATATTAGGTGGTTGTTGTTCAGTTGCTGTGTCATGTCTGATTTTTTGATACCCGATGGATTGCAGCATACCAGGCTTCCCTGTCCTTCACTGTCTGAGTTTGCTCAGATTTATGTCCATTGAGTCGATGATGCCATCTAACCATCTCATCTTCTGTCACCCCCTTCTCTTCCTGCCCTCAATCTTTCCCAGCATCAGGGTCTTTTCCAATGAGTCGGCTCTTCACAGCAGGTGGCCAAAGTGTTGGAGCTTCACCATCAGTCCTTCCAATGAATATTCAGGATTGATTTCTTTTAGGATTGACTGGTTTGATCTCCTTCCTGTCTAAGGGATTCTCAAGAGTCCTCTCCATCACCAAAGTTCAAAAGCATCAATTCTTTGGCACTCAGCCTTGTTTATGGTCCAACTCTCACATCCATACATGACTATGAAAAAACCATAACTTTCACAATATAGACCTTTGTCAGCAAAGTGATGTCTCTGCTTTTGAATATGCTGTGTAGGTTTGTCATAGCGTTTCTTCCAAGGAACAAGTATCTCTTAATATCATGGCGTCAGTCACATTCTGCAGTGATTTAGAGCCCCCCAAAATAGTCTCTCATTGTTTCCCCATCTATTTGCTATGGAATGATAGGACTGGATGCCATGATCTTAGTTTTTTGAATGTTGAGTCTTAAGCCAACTTTTTCACTCTCCTCTTTCTCCCTCTTCAGGGGGCTCCTTAGTTCCTCTTCACTTTCTTCCATAAGGGTGGTGTCATCTGCATATCTGAGATTACTGATATTTCTCCTGGGAATCTTGATTCCAGCTTGAGCTTCATCCAGCCCAGCATTTCACATGATGTACTCTGCATATAAGTTAAATAAGCAGGGTGACAATATATAGCCTTGATATTAATATTAGGTAGCCGAAATATTAGGTGCCAAAATCTTAGGAATAAATTCATAAGAGAAAATACTTAAAGGCAGAAACATTTTATTCAGTAGCCTAATTTTTGAGTGTATATCAGGAAGGACCATCATCACAGTCAGACATGACTTAGCAACTGAACCACCAAGAGGGACTATCATCACCTTAAGCTCAGTGACACTGAACATCATCCTTTGTGGTGTAGGCGAGCCAGCCCCTATAGATGTCAGCTCAGGAAGACAATTCTCTGCCAATGACTGTGCACCTGCCTTGAAAATTTAACTCATATTAAAACAAACAATTCCAAGGTGGAAAGCAAACCCGTAATAATAATTTTCAAATAACATTCTTTAAGCTCAAGGTGGCATCACATGCTGCTGTTTTTGTATTTTTTATGTCTGTGGACATTGGAGCATATAAGTATATTCATATGAATTGCTTAGACATTTTATTTAATGATCTATTTAAGGTTAAATAAGCATGTTCTTCATTGCTCTATTATCCTTGTTTCCTTTCCAATTTCCTATACAAACATATCTGCATTGTTTGCTTTTCTTATTCAGATCATCCAGCGCTATCCAAACCATGATTTTCAGCTAATTACATCAGTATCTGTCGGTATAGTCAGGGGCTTCAGTGTTTAGAGCCTGTCACTGTAACAGTGTTGGTGGCTGACTCCCTGGACCTGAAAGTATGGTCAGAACAGAGAACCACTGCATTTGACTCTGTATCTTTTTATGAATGTATCTATTGACAAATACGTAACCAGTTTTCAGGAGTTCTTTTACTGCTTAAAGTTCCCCACACCTTCCCTTTGTCAGTGGAGCCTCAGAGCAAAGCCTGACTCCTGCTGAGTTCAATGGGAGTGTGATCTGGTCCCATACCCTTTAAACCTATGTGTAGGTAGTAGTATTGGCCTCTCCTAGGGTTCCATGTGTTAGAGCTAGCATGCCTCATTATCTTTCTTATTTTTTTTTCTGGAAGTCTCATCAAGTAATCTTTTTTCCTTAATTGCCAGAAATTATTGCTAATTTAATAGTAGGCTTAGTATCACTGTTGCTTATAATGAGTTTTCAATATTCCTCAAGGGAGGAGAGGAAAAGCTTAGAGAGAATTGTAAGCAAACTTAACCTACTGTAATCTAAGGTCTTTATTCAATTGGAAATGTATTTGAAAACTAATGCTTTGCTCTCTTTTATAGCCTGAAGTGTAGATGAATAAGAGCATGAGTTTCTATATCTCATTGGTATTATCCATTAAACATATTGTCTATATCAACTATTGAATTCAGGTTTCAGATAGATTCAGAAACCCAAACAAGAGTTGTGTGTAAAGTGTCCAAGAAGTTTCTCTCCTTCTCATATTGGCTGCATGAGGATGTAGATGGCAGCACCCTTCTCTCTTACACGGAGGGCAGAGGAGTGCAGGCCAGGGTGTAGTGGTTTTGGTGGGACCAGGCTGAATCATTACGAACTTCATAGTTGTGTGCATTTCATGTTATAAAGCCCAGTAGAACATGAGTAGCATACTTTATATTCCCATTACAGGCTTGTTCCAGGGCCAGGTCAAGGAACTGATATAAAATAGTAGTGGTCAAAATAAACGTTTAAAAATATTAAAACTTAGCCAGTATCTACTATATTTCAGATATGCTGTAGTTTCTATATAGTGTATTTTCATTCATATAACCAACATGGGGTTAGTCCAAGGAGTCCTCATCTCCTTAGTCTTCACCTGAATCAGCATAATTGTAAGATCTGTAGGAAGCAGAACTCCTCATACTATCAAAATACCCACTGATGAACTGACCACTTGTAAAGCCATCCCCCAGCCAATGAGCCTCCTGGAGTGATACATGTGCTCTGTCACTGCATCAGGGTATTTGCTGGTACATTTCTTGCTGTAAATGGAATGTGTACCCATAAGAAAAGGGCACAAAATTAGGCAATCTGTACACAAAAGATTAAAGGGAGCTCTTGAGAAAACTGATGAAAAATAACTAAAATAGTAGATTCTATGACCAAACTATGAAACCCACATGATAACAATAAACCCTTCCTAGGGTCATCATAAAATTATGATTAAGAAATATCAATAATTTGTTTGTTCTTTGTGTTAATAACTGCATAGTTGTAATTATCTTCATGTAATGATACTAGATAAAATAAATATAATTGATATTAGATAATGATAATGGTAGTTGATATTAGATAAAATAAACCCACTTGCATATTTTTAGTCCCACAATCAGTCCCATTTAGAGATTTATTATGTATTTAAAATAATGTAATTCCTATGAAATAAACTAATTTTAAATGGCATTTTCCCCATTGTGAATTATCCTCAGATAATGAGGACTATCTGTGCACTTAATTTTATTTTACAGAAGAGGAAATTGATGCTTACAGGGGTTAAAGTACTTTCATACATTCACATCATTTACGAGCTGTTAACTTGAGAGAACTGTTTCCAAATAGAGAGTTTTGATGCCAAGTCCAGGTTTCTTTGCATCATACATCAGCTGCTTTCAAATGGTCTTTCTCATATTCTACAATAGATCATAATTTTAAATATATTTCATTTGGCTACGTTTTCCACTGTCTTATCTCTCACATGAAAATCCCTATCATCAAAACAATTCCTTAAGTCTTCTGTCCTTAAAGGTCCCTTTTAGAATAACCATGCTGAGAGATAGGTGCAAGGCTGAGTATTACATCCAATGTGGTGCTTAGAATTCCAGAGACCATTGGAAACGGCAGGGCTCCTTGTATCCCATGTAGCTAGATATTATATTTGCAATTTCAGAATTGTGGGGAAAGTTCCTAATTGTGAGATATTTTCTCTGATTATTTAGTTTATAAGATTCCTGATTGAAAAAGGAACTTATTTAAACATAGTACCTTATACAGATGGCTAACAAACACATGAAAAGATGCTCAACATCACTCATTATCAGAGAAATGCAAATCAAAACCACAATGAGGTACTATTACATGCCAGTCAGGATGGCTGCTATCCAAAAGTCTACAAGCAATAAATGCTGGAGAGGGTGTGGAGAAAAGGGAACCCTCTTACACTGTTGGTGCGAATGCAAACTAGTACAGCCACTATGGAAAACAGTGTGGAGATTTCTTAAAAAACTGGAAATAGAACTGCCATATGACCCAGCAATACCACTTCTGGGCATACACACTGAGGAATCCAGATCTGAAAGAGACACATGCACCCCAATGTTCATCGCAGCACTGTTTATAATAGCCAGGACATGGAAGCAACCTAAATGTCCATCAGCAGATGAATGGATAAGGAAGCTGTGGTACATATACACCATGGAATATTACTTAGCTGTTAAAAAGAATTCATTTGAATCAGTTCTAATGAGATGGATGAAACTGGAGCCCATTATACAGAGTGAAGTAAGCCAGAAAGATAAAGAACATTACAGTATACTAACACATATATACAGAATTTAGATAGATGGTAGCGATAACCCTATATGCACAACAGAAAAAGAGACACAGAAGTACAGAACAGACTTTTGAACTCTGGGGGAGAACGTGAGGGTGGGATGTTTTGAAAGAACAGCATGTATATTATCTATGGTGAAACAGACCACCAGCCCAGGTGGGATGCATGAGTCAAGTGCTCGGGCCTGGTGCACTGGGAGGACCCTGAGGAGTCGGGTGGGGAGGGAGGTGGGAGGGGGGATCGGGATGGGGAATACATGTAACTATATGGCTGATTCATGTTAATGTATGACAAAACCCACTGAAAAAAAATTAAAAAAAATAAAAAAAACATAGTACCTTACAGAAACTTAAGGTAAAGCAGGTACCTTTTATACTCTCATGCATTTATAAACAAAGTTTTCTTATTGAATGTTAATGTTAGCCAGTTAAACATAATATAAAATATTTGTTTTTCTCTTTCTGACTTACTTCACTCTGTATGACAGACTCTAGGTCCATCCATATCACTACAAATAAACCAACTTTGTTCCTTTTTATGGCCTGGTAATATTCCATTATATATTATATATATATCACATCATTTTAATTTATTTTTAATTCAAGAATAATTACAATATTGTGTTGTTTTCTACCATACATAAATGTGAATCAGCCATAGGTGTACATGTGTCCCTTTCCTCTTGACCTTCCCCCCCACCTCCCACCCCATCCCACCATCTAGGTCGTGCTGGGCTTCCCCAGTGGCTCAGCAGGTAAAGAATCTGCCTTCAATGCGGGAGACAAAGAAGACATGGGTTCAATCCCTTGATCAGGAAGATCCCCTGGAGGAGGAAAATGGCAACTCACCCCAATATTCTTGCCTGGACGATCCCATGGACAGAGGAGCCTGGAGGGCTACAATCCAAAGGGTCGCAAAGAGTTGGACACAGCTGAGCGACTACTTCTTTATCTTTGAAAAACAGTACAGATGAACTTAATAGCAATGCAAGAATAGAGATGCAGACATAGAGAATAGACATGTAGATACAAAGAGGAAGGGAGGGGTGGGACCAACTGGGAAATTAGGACTGACATATGTACACTACCATGGGTAAGATATAGCTAGTGAGAAGTTGCTGTATACAGGAAGCTCAGCTCTGTGCTCTGTGATGACCTAAAACGGGTGGGATGGGGATAGGGGATGAGAGGGAGGCTCAAGAGGGATGGGATACACGCATACATATAGCTGATCCACTTTGTTGTAGAGCAGAAACTAACACAACATTGTCAAGCAATTATATTCCAATAATCAAAAAAGAAAAAAAAACATAATATACTTCAAAATATAGAATTATATGCTTCTTGGTAGTAGTTGACCTTGTTTGAGCTTATCTTTGTGTTTGGATAGCAAAAAGCAGAGAAATCATATGGCTGGCCTTTCAGTGGGTGGTTAGAGGACTTCATTTTTCTTTTTTTTTCTATTGACTTCATTAGGTTCCCCCGCCCCACATCTATGTCCAGCAGTCCTAAAGGAATGGCAGTGATGCATGCCATCAATTCAAGAACAAGCTTGAAGTGATTTGGTTTTAATGAAATAGAACCTCTTTAGCTGTGATAAAGGTGACACTACATTGTCATTAGTCTTACAAAGATGGATAGAGAACAGGATGCAATTATAATGACAATAGAATAATAGATATTTAGTTCAAGAGAATAAACATAAAGATTATTATAAAACTGAAGAGTATTTAAGTAAGAGTTAATATGAAATATTGAGCCAAATGCATTCATTGAGCAGGGACAATGTTTCATATGAATAAGGTGATGTCCAACAAGTATGATTTGATTTGAGTGATGTTGGGAGGGAACATTGGTCTAAATGTAAATGTTCTGTTGTTCACAAAGCCTCAGTTACCAACAACACAAATTTTACTGCCACCTTATGTTTCCTTTCTGTTTCCCATACAAGACCCAGATCAGTCCATTCCTTGCTGTCTTGTCTGGGCCCTCACGTGATGTTCTCTTGCATTAGCATCTTGGCTAATACAGTCATCTCTGTAGCAAAACTTTCTGGGTTTGAATCCTGTTCTGCAACTTACTATGTTTTTTACCTTAAAGAAGCGACAAGCTCTGTGATGCAATTTCCTTATCTATAATATGTGAAAATAATAGAATTTTCCTCTAGGACTGTTATGACTATTCAGTGAGTCAGTATATAAGTATTTAGAAAACTGCTTAGCAATAGCATCACACATGTTTGCACACCAGATAATATCATAGAGACAGTTTACAAAAATATGAATTAAACAAATATTCAATTAATACTTAATATATAGGGAGTCTCATGTTAGAGACAGAGTCTCGGGCCTCAAGGAATTTAGAATGCAGTGATGAGAATATCCTAGTTTTCTTCAAGGGTCTTCTTAAAGAGAATTGACTTTCCACCATATCTATGATGATATTCTGGTGACCACTAAGAGGTCTAGTCCACTGAATGTGTTAGTTACCCTTACTTCTCCCTGAACTTGAGGACATCTGAGAATTATGCTTACCTAAGGTTTTCAAGTAAATTCTATGCAGAAGTGAAGTCGTTGCTATCTGCCCATTTCTCTTAAAATATAAATGTATAATCTAAAAAAAAATATATATATATATATATAAATGTATAATCTTTGATTCTCACTTTTATTAGCTTTAACAGTATTCATTCAATCTATTCTGTCCCTTGCTCTTTGTCCAGCCACACTGGCCTTCTGTCAGGTCCTCAAACCTGTCCTTCTCCTCTGCACCTCATGACCTATTCACACGCTATTTCTTCTGTGTGGGTCAGTGGGCCACTCTCTGTACATCATGTCTGACTTACTCCTTCAGATTTCTGTTTAAAGCTCAACTGCTCAAGGAAATATTCTCTGATTCTTTCGCAGACTGGGTGGCATCCCCATAACATGCTCTCGGAGAACCTTCTGTTTTTCCTTTCACATTTATCACGAATAAAATCACATAATTAATTTTATAACAACAGTAGAAGGGCATTGGATTCACAGATGACTAATATTAAGGAAACTATATGCATACCATAGTTCATCAGTAACAAATGAGTAAAGACAAGAGTGAGTGGGAGAGAAAGCAGGAGCACGAAACATTTAAATTACATCCATTATTCCTGTTAGTAAGTTTATGACCTGATGCCTAGCAGTGGGTATAAGATGACATGAGAGTCCTGCTCTTTCCTGAACCATTCTTATTAACCAATTTCCTCTCATTAGGAAAAAATGTTTTTCAAACATCATGGCTTCTTCACACAAGTTAACAACTTTATCTTATATTCAGTGAAAAAGAGAAATTGGTCCTAAACTCTAGGAAAACTGGTCATGTTGAATTAATGGAGTGACACTACTGGAACCACACTAGGGAGTTTTCTAGGGTAATCTTGGCATCTTCCTAGGGAATTTTCTAGGGTAATCTTGGCATCTTCCTAGGGAATTTTCTAGGGTAATTTGGATTATGTGCAATTTTCTATCTCACTTGATGATTTCGAACCTAACATAGGAAATGCCATTCTCTTTTTGCTTAATATTGGTGATTCTAGCCTAGAATGTAAGGTTTGTGAAGGCAGGAGGTACATTGGGCTATTTTATCACTGCATCCCTAGCACATGGCACATGCTTTGGTTATTCTAGAGCTTAAGAAAGAAATATTTATTAAATGAATTAACATTCTGCCAGTGTTTACGGGGTCAGTCTATTCAGCAACAGTACAGAGTTTGGACGTAGGATGGCTGAAATAGAAGACAGTTTCAGATCCACAAGCATATGCAGACCTTGGATGACCTGTATCTCCATGGAAACCTAAATTAAAATAGCAAAATAACTGAAACCTGGACATGACGAAGTTCAGCGTGATTTAGTGAAGACTTTTATATATATGGCAACATTCTGTTCTTAATTCCTTTTTTAGCTAAACTCTAACAGAAAAGCTGACATTGTCCTTCTCATTTTAGGTCAGAGGAGCCGAACTCGATTTATCCTTATCCCAACCCAAGGAGAAGGCCGGCCATGTCCCACAGAGCTTACCCAGCACAAAACCTGCCCCATGACCCCCTGCTACAGCTGGGTCCTCAGCAATTGGTCTGCATGTAAATTGGAGGTAGGTCATATAATGACATTTAAAGAAATGTTTCTCAGTCTGTCCAAAGTACTTGTCTGTTCAAATCTACAAGGTGATGGAACAAACTTCACAACACCAGGGGCCTGGCACAGTGTATTTTTATGCAACAGAGAGCATGGAAAAAAGAACCAAATGACTTAACTTCATACAGAGTGATATTGCTAGGAAAATAAATGCCCATCGTTATCAACTATTTGTAATGAGTTGGATCAGGGGACTTTCAATCTTTTTAGCATCTTAAAGAATTTTCTATCTTCTTGGCTGGTTGGAAATATCAAAGCATTATGCAATTAGGCAAAACCCTGATGCTATAGAAATGCACAACCTGTCATAGACTGTATTTCTTAAAAAAGCACTTTTAGGCTTAGGCAAAAAGTGGGCAGAAAACCAAAAGTGCATGAAAGTTATATTTTAACATTATTACACAAACCAAGGTTACTACATTTTCCTCAATGATTGCTTTTTATTGACCTGAAATATAAATGACTAGTAACATCCTAATAGATCACATACCCAGAGCTTTTGCTGGGTCAGCAATGATGCTCTATGGCATCTTCTCTCTGGTTTCTTGTGTAAGGAAAAAAGCACACTGATTTTTCTCTATTTTCTTGTTTTACTAGTTTATCCTTCAGTTCGTATTCCAAGGCAGATTTAATTAGGTAACAATAATTTTGATTATGCATTAAGATATCTGCAGAGTATTCTCACAGTGTTCCTGTCAGGATGACATTGTTGTGCAGCATCATTATCTTGCAGAAGTTAAATGCCCATGTATTTTAATAAGTCCCAGAGGAATAAAAATGGGTGGTACATTTGTTCAGTCTCCTTTTCACAGAAAATAAGGCACCATGTTAATTAATTCAATAGTAACCTAGTGGCTTTAAATATGAATACTTTGTGTACTCAGTCCAAAGCTCTCTTTCCTAAATCATCAACAGTTTTTTTTCAATACTGCTTAGAATCACAAATAAGAAATGGAAGGAAGATTTCTCCTAATAATAGTTGAGAGAGTAGAGAAAACAAATTCAAAGAATTTAGGAACCCATGGCAGGAGAAGGAAGAGAAAAGACAGGAAGAAGAAGGGAAGGATGGGGACAAACTGCACACACTCTGTCTCACCAGCCTTCCAGCTGCTACTGTTCCTCACTTGTTCTTTTGTATTGAGATGGCGAAAAGTTCACTTGGGTTTTTCCATAAGACATTACAGAAAATCCCAGGTGAACTTTTTGACCAACCCAATACTTTTCCTTTTATCTTCCTGGGTATCAAGAGCTTTTTATTCTTTTTTTTTTTTAATAGACAAATCTGCCAGTTTGTCTCCTAGGAGCATGCAGGGGAAATGTCAAATGTAATGTTTGAAATTTTGCTGTCACATAGTGAACTTTAGCTGGAACCATACGGGCCGGAGTGGTGGGTGGTGAACATTCTCTATAGCAGTGCTTGTGGAGGTGGGGAGAGGGGGTTGTGGTATCTGATGGAGATACCCAGGCACAGGGGCCCTGGAGACCATGAGAGCAGGTGTATCCAGAGATACACCTTAGTGCCTTAGATTTCTAGATGAGGTCATTCCAATCACTGACATTTCCAGTCAGGAGGAAACTGGAGTTAGCCTCAATCCAGGCAAAGCTCTCAGAAAACATGTCTATATTGATTATTCCTGTGTGGGCACCTTACTTGCAGGAGACCAGCAGCATTCTTCCCCCAAAATTTGGAATGGAATTGAAGCTGTTCAAAGATATTATATTCAAACACTCTTTGCTGTCACATATTCCCATCTGATGTTACAGATAAAGTCAGTAACTCAGAGACGAAAGAGAATCTTGATGATATTTGAATTTTTGCTGAGTTTGAACTGCATTCCTGTTCTTCCTGAAGCCTGATTTTGAATGCTTTGTGCGATACATAACACAAGACATTTCCAATGGGTCCCCTTTTCTTGCACATCTATGTAAGCTGAGTTTGGGGAGTTACTGATCAGAATACACATGAACCTCCACACACAAAGCAAGTGCACCTCTCTCACAGCTGTCCTTCTGCTTCCCTTTGTTCTGTAATATCCTGACCTGCCCGATATGGGTTGCAGACTTATTCACTGGAGGTGGTGGTTGAAGTGGCTGATTGCCATCAAGTGGATCAAACCCCAACCAGAGGAGCTTGCCCAGGGCACGGTGGATATGCCAATTCTGTCACCATCATCTGTGGAAAGAGATTTGCAAATGAAAGTGTTTATCCTCAGGCTTCATTTTTCTTCAGGGTTTCCTAACTCCTTCCAAGTTTCTTAGCTGATAACACATATCACACATATGTTGCAAAATCTGTTTCAGAGCTCAGACTCTGGAGTCTCTCGGGTCTAATTTTGTTTAGATTTTATTTTATATATTCTTAAATATTATTTTGTAGACTTCTTCATCTATTCCTTAGTATTTCTCAGAACTTCTCATTTTGAAAAGTGGAATAACATGAAGGTACACCCTCTACTCTTCACTAGATTCACCATTTTACATTTATGTATATTTATAGACTCACACACTTATTTTGTACCATTATTTAAATACATATCAGTAGACTTTTATTTTTATTTATTTAAAGATACTTGAGTGTTTTTATTTATTTTTTGTTTGTTTTAATAGTTGACTGCACCCTGTGGCATGTGGGACCTTAGTTCCCTGACCAGGGATTGAACTTGTGCCCCCTGCATTGAAAAGCTGTGTCTTAACCCCTGGACTATCAGGGAAGTCTCTAGACTGTATTTTTTTAAAGTAGTTTCCAGTATGCCAAAAAACTGAGCAGAGAGTTTCCATATGCCCCTTAATTTCCCAAACTCGCATGCTTCCCCCTATTATCAGCATCTTTGCAGGCCTAATTTTCGTCAAAATTTTTTTTCCAGTTCCTCACTCTGCACTTTTTGCCGGGTTTTCAAACTCTCCGAACTCTGTTTACTTATGTACACCACAGGAGGAGCAGTAGTACCTGTTTTGCTGGAGGTTTCGGTAGCGATTAGACAAGTCATCAGAGAAGGCAATGGCACCCCGCTCCAGTACTCTTGCCTGGAAAATCCCGTGGACGGAGGAGCCTGGTAGGCTGCAGTCCATGGGGTCGCTAGGAGTTGGACACGACTGTGCAACTTCACTTTCACTTTTCACTTTCCTGCATTGGAGAAGGCAATGGCAACCCACTCCAGTGTTCTTGCCTGGAGAATCCCAGGGACAGAGGAGCCTGGTGGGCTGCCGTCTGTGGGGTTGCACAGAGTCGGACACGACTGAAGCGACTTAGCAGTAACAGCAGCAGACAAGTCATATGTAGTGCTGAGCATAGTACCTGACATAAATTTAGAGCTCAGTAAATTGAGGTTGTTCTTATAGGTTTGATTAAAACTCTGATTATGGGTATTAGCACCACCTGCTGATCCACATCTGGTGATGCTGATGCAGAGTAGA
The DNA here is from genome assembly GCF_963930625.1 of Muntiacus reevesi. NCBI lineage: Eukaryota > Metazoa > Chordata > Mammalia > Artiodactyla > Cervidae > Muntiacus > Muntiacus reevesi. Next base: position 212,869,573 of record NC_089251.1, read on the forward strand.
CAGGAAGTCCATTAATGATCTGGACAGCAGAGACTTGGTGACAGAATTCTGACTGTTGACCATCTTGTTCTAAGAAGCCTGGCTCAGTTTTCGAGTCCTGGTGTGTAAAGTCTCATGAGTGAGACTAGATGAATGCTTGCTTTATGAATGAAATTATCATTCTGCTGCTGATTTCTCCTCATACTGTGGCTGTGGTTGTCAAAGGTATAAGAGATTAAGGTGGAACATGGATACATACTAGAAACATATTATTGTTTGTCTTGTTTTTGAAAGTGCTCCCTCCTTTCTGCACACTCCATCTCCTGGAATGTCAAACAAAGCTCTAATCAATTGCATCTCCATTTACCTGAGATTCTAGAGAGCAGTAACTTCAAACTTCAGACATGCTGAAGTATTGTCAGACTCCAAGTTCATGAACTCTGACACTCTACAGTGAAACATGTACCTTATGCAATTTAGCCATTCCTCACCTGGAATAATAAGTTACAGAAAGAACCCTCCCCCAAACCCAAATTTAACTTATACTAGTTATTTTCAACTTTAGGGTATAAATATTTACTAGAACATTTGGTTTGGATGAATATATTGTGAATTGATTTTGAACCTCCATTTCTCAAAAAAAAAGTGCACTTGGGTTCATAACTAGGGCACATTTTTTTTAAACCATTTCACAATGGTTAGAACAGTTATGAGGTATTGAGATAGCAAGTGTGGGGATTGCCGTCTTAGATAAACAAAGCACAATTCTTGTTAAAACATCTATGGAAAAGGATGTGATGGTCCTAGTTTGTGTGTCTGCTCAGATGATTCAGTCTCTAAGTTGCTGTATCTTAGACCTCCTCCAAGTTGCACCTTTTCTTTTTTTTTTTTTTTGCCAGTATAGCTTTGAATCTGAGAGAATTTTTCTCAGCAGCCTCTGCACCATCCTGCACATCCGGCAGCCCATCCACCACCTGCCCTTGGTGCTTAGCAGCTGCTGCCACAGTGCCTTGAGCTGGCTGCTGCTCAGCGGGCCCAGCAGCCTCTGAGTCACCTGCTCCACACCCCGGAGCACTGCCGTGACTGCTTTAGCTGCCCACCATGTCCCTCTTCAATCCTGCTGCTGCCAGAGCCACAGAAGCTCTAAGGTCTAGCAATGTAGTTTGAGTCCTGTAGTGGGAGGGAGAAATAAGGAGGAGCTGAAACTCAGTTTCCCAGTGCAGATTCCAGCTGTCCAGTTATCACCTAATAATGGGTTGTAGCATGTAGCATCCTTGTCTGCAGCAACAGAGTCTATGCAAATGTTCTTTCTCTCTCTCTAGCTATACCAGAAGTAATCATAAAAACTCTTGGTCTTCCACCTATTTCCTGGTAGTGGGAGCTGAGTAACATACCTTGGAAGTGTAGGGGAGATAATACCTTGGGAGTATATGGAAGTTTCCCTGGGATGATAGTTGATCAATGAGAACTAGATCCATGGAGGAGCTGGCATATCCATGGAGGAGCTGCCTCTGCCTTTTTCCTGCCACCACATCTTGGATGATCCATGTGTCCTGTCTAAACAATGTGATTGACCAAGAAACCAGCTGTGTTTACTATGAAATTGAGGCCAGTTGACAACACACTACCTTATATTTGCTTTTCCTCTGCACCTGTGATGGTTTGCTCAGCCTCACTCTTGCACCCCTGGGATTTCACCTCCTTAGTATAGAAGCTTTGCTTTGGGCTCTGTTTTCTAAGGCATTTATGCAAAAAAAAAAAAAAAAAGCCACAAAACTACCCTCTCCAGTTATCCAAATATCCAATGGACTTCTTTTTGAAATATGAGCACCTGACTAAAACTGAGGAGATAATTACTCACCTCGTGAGTATCTGCTAAAAATGTTAGAGTAGGAAGTCTTTCATCAGGCAGATGGTTGAGCTAGATAACCACAAAGCTTCTGTTTCTGTGAGACACTGCACATTTTTTTTCTAATTGGCCAGAATAATCTGAGGGGGATTTGTATATGTCTTCAAAGAATAATATTCAGCATTCTGAGAAAATCAGCGTTTTACTGGAAACCCCAATCTAATCCACATGAGAAAGTACTGAATTCCCTACAAAAGAAAAACAAGCAAAGCAAAAGAGAAATGTACACCCTGTGGTTGTACATGCTCTTTTGGGGAGTGATTATGGATTAGGCCACTTTATCACATACACCTAGACAAATTAGGTATCGTTTTTCTTTTTCAGTCAATCCTGGCTGAGTTCCAGCATGAATCGTCATATTCTGAGTGCATAAATTTCAAGGCATAAATTTGCATTTCTGCTTCAGTTGCTCTGTCAGCTCTAAAAGAATTGCTCAGGGATGCCTTATTATCAACAACTGAAAGATAACTCTCAAGAGGAGGAAGCTGCAGAAATATGCAACTGTGTTTTTTTGCTTTTTGGTTTTTTTGCCCAAGAGATGGTGGGAGCCAAAACATTGAGATGTTCCTGATTTGGGTAATGCTGACAGCATCCTTTCCTCTGACAGGGTGGAGACTGTGGGGAAGGAGTCCAGACCCGCAGCCTCTCCTGTGTGGTCCACAACGGTTCAATATCTCCCTGGACTGTACATGTAGACAATGCACTGTGTGGAGAGATGCCCTTTCAAGACAGCATCTTGAAACAGCCATGTTCAGTGCCTTGCCCAGGTAGGTAATTTTAAATGATTGGGAGTGCCTTCCAGGGTGACCTTTTTATTTATTTTTCTGTTTTTTGGAATTCTCTCTCATCCAAGTTGAAGTTTGTAACTAACTTTAATCCATGTGTCATTGGTTATCACTTTGGAATATACCTAACAGCTTCTATAGAGGCAAAGTAGGCTGGCAGGGCAAGTCAGGGGGAAGCACTGGACTTGGAAATGTAAGAGCTAAGTTAGATTCTTGTCACTATCACATCACTGGCATTTTGCCTGAGACATGTACTCTTGTCGCTTTGAGCAGTGGTTGCTCCATCTGGAAAATGTGTTAATAATACCTGACCACACCAAGCACATTACCAGCATTCAAAAAACAATGACTGAATCCATGAGTGATGAGCCCTGGCTGATGACATGGTGATGACAAGTAAGGCTAAAAATGAAAGCACTCTGTTAAACAAGCAAGTTCTATGTAATTGTGAAGGTTATTCTTAGTTACATAAGATTTATGAGTTTATTTTAATCCTAATAACAGAACTTACCTTGTATGGCAGGACTTTAAGGTGGCTAAATATATCCTTATGTATTCTTATAATATGGCATGGAACATATATGTGTGTATACGTACATTCATACATATCGACATATATATACACACACACAAATTGGGCATGTTTGGATTGTTAAATGAACCATTCTTTAAGTTTAAAGTTACTATACTTCTTTCCTTTGTATAATTTCTGTGAACATCCATTTTATGATGTTATGATGCTCTTTAAAAACTGAGTTGCTATAATCTTTACACATGCTTTAAAAATTTTTATTGTCACTAGTAGACACTAGTGTTCTCCAGATAAAACTGCCATGATTTGAGGCAAAGTAAGGGCGGTATAGTGCTTGGCACTTTTCATTCAACTCGATGAAACCATAAATTACTTCCTCACTCCTAGTGCTTTCCAATTAGGAAATTTGTCAGCATAGAATTTGTAGTTTCTGGAGTGCACCTGGTCACCGCGGCGCCACACGAATCCCACTGTGAACCCTGTGTGTGTAAATGGGGCCAGGGGCCAGTTTTCACGGTTTCCTCTGCCCTCTGCTGCATGGTCCTCCAGGAGACTGCCATTTAACGGAATGGTCAGCGTGGAGCACGTGTGAGCTGACCTGCATTGATGGAAGAAGCTTCGAGACTCTGGGTCGCCAATCTAGGTCAAGGACATTTATAATTCAGTCTTTTGAGAACCAAGACAGCTGCCCCCAGCAGGTTCTAGAAACACGCCCTTGTACAGGTACCAAAGCACTTTTCAACTCTCAGCCTTGATTGATCAATGCTTATTCTGCTTTGATTGAGGCATAATAGAACCGCTGTTATCGTGTTTACTTGCAGGAGGTAAATGTTATCACTACACATGGAAAGCGAGTCTTTGGAACAATAACGAACGAACTGTGTGGTGCCAACGTTCAGATGGCATTAACGTCACAGGTATTCCTGCCTCAGATTCATGTGGGCCCTTCGGAAAGATCTCTGAGTGTTGCTGTTGGTGAGAAGAATTAGCCTAAAAAATTATAAGCAAGGGAAGACTGAGGAGTGGACTTAGATGAACTTCACGGCAAGTTGCCATTAGATCTCTGCATCCTAGAAAGCAAACCACTCTATATGACGTCCCATAATATATCAGATGGGCTACCGAGGTGGCACAATTGTAACGAATTCACCTGCCAGTGCAGGAGCTGTAGGAGACAGGGGTTCAATCCCCGAGTCAGGAAGATCCCCTTGATAAGGAAATGGCAGCCTATTCCAGTAGTCTTGCCTGGAGAATTCCATGGACAGAGGAGCCTAGTGGGCTACAGTCCATGGTGTCACAAAGAGTTAGATATGACTGGGTGACTAAGCATACACACACACAGTATATCAGACAACTTAACGTAGTTCAGTTCAGTTCATTTCAGTCGCTCAGCCCTGTCCGACTCTTTGTGACCCCATGGACTGCAGCACTCCAGGCTTCCCTGTCCATCACCAACTCCCAGAGTTTACTCAAACTCATGTCCATTGAGTTGGTGATGCCATCCAACTATCTCATCCTCTGTCGTCCCCTTCTCCTCCCACCTTCGATCTTTCCCAGCATTAGGGTCTTTTCCAAGGAGTCAGTTCTTCGCATCAGGTAGCCAAAGTATTGGAGTTTCAGCTTCAGCATCAGTTGTTACATAATAAAATTTCCTTGAGTATCATGATCTAAGACAAAAACTGAAAGACACAGATGTTGGTTTAAAACAATGGTCTCTAAAATTGTAAAAGATTTACCTTTTCAGTAAAAGGTATTTGAGAACAGATCTCAAACTATCCTAAAATCCCACACTACTGTGCTAATGTATCATGTTATGAAACATATACAGAAATTGAAATTAAGTTGATAAAGATATAAAAGCTAAAATATATTAATGATTAAAAACATTTTCCTGTAAATTATAGATGCTTATGTTCATGTACTGAAAGTTTCATTTTTTAACAATGTGGTAGCCTTGATTATTATTTAATATCTGAATATATATTGAAGGAAGGGTTCCTCGTTCATGACAGTGAATGCAATTAGATTCTACAAATGGTCTTCTCAATCATTTTAAAGGGGTTTGCTTCGATGCCTTCTTATGAAAGAAAATCAAATTGTCATTCTTTTTACTTAGTGCCAGGGCTAAGAGCTCGTCAGAATAGAAGAATCTCGATTTTTCTATTGGAATAGAAAGATTGCTTCACCTTTTTCTAGCTTACTCGTTTTTTTCATTATTGGTTGTCCCTTTAACCCATAGTTTTTCCATACAATCATTTATTTTAAGTGACTTGCCCATTGTGTAAGTTAATGTTAAAACTAAATATACTGTAAGTCTGCCTAACCAGGAACACAGAAAGCATCACTTGCTGCTGTGTGCTGAGAGTTTACCGACCGGTGAGGGTTCCACTTCAGATTCTCTGTGTGGAGTACCTTGTGGCTGGTGGACATCCCAGGGCCACCTGATGAATGAGCTCAGGTTACCAGTGTCACCTGCCAAGTATTATCACAGCTTAATTTCATTGCTAAAGTGTAAAATGTTGGCTAAAATATACAAATTCTAACATGTTTTTCCTGGCTCTCAGGTGATCTTCTCCCCATGGAGTATACACACTGCATGGTGGAGATCCCTGGTTTAAGGAGGAAAAAACACCACCTCCAAACTCTGTTGGCAGTGACAAGGCTGTGTGGTTACTGCCACTAACACATGATCAATTTCACACCTACCTGCTCATTCTGGATCCTTGTGTTTTGTTTTTTTCCCCTGCAGAAATTATTTTTCAAGCAACAGATTTTAGCTATTTCATTCTTCAGAAAAATGTAGATGCAACTCCCTACGCAGCCTTAAACACAAAATTTTCTCTAGTTATAAAATCATAATTTTATGTTATGGTTATATACTATATAATTGGTTGACAATTATAATAATGCAGAGACAAGAACCTATACATGCAACCAGTGGTATATAAATGTAGCTTCAATGGTGCCCTTGATAATATGTCAACTTCTTTGCTGGTGCCTTGAATTCAGGAAGGCATGACTAATATATAAATGATTTTTAGATTATAGAGATATTATTCCATCTAGTTACTCAAAGCTGTTTTAATAAGGACCTTCATGTACTAGTGTCAGATGTGTGATTATCCCTGCTGGAGTGTATACATTTGCTCTTAAAAATGCTTGTGGCAATCTGTATGTGACTCTGCATGTGTGTGTGTATGTGTGTATTCTGGCTGAAATACATTTAAAATGTTACCAAAATGTTTAATATTGTGGTCTCATGAATGGGCTAGTGGCTTTCTTTTAGTGTTTAGTTGTTGGAAATTGGTCTAGTACCTAGTTTGGGAGCTGGAAAAAAAGTACGTAGACAGATCTTCGAGCGTATATATTTTCTGCTACTGAACTTCAGTTGAGATTTCATCAGTTCTTTTACTGATGCTGACACTCACAGGCTTTGCCCTCAAGTGAAGCCATGTGATAGAATCACCTGGCCAACACGCAGGTGTAAAATCTCAACTGTAAACAGCTTCTGTTAGCAGAGCCTCCCATCTCAAACAGCCTCTCCTAGAATAGTCAACAAAATAAAACAGCCACACTGTCAGCAAACAGATTTTTTTTTAAAATAATACTGTTACAAGGTAGCCAGTGTCAGAGAGGAAAAGAAGTGAGTATTTACCCTAGAAAAATCTGTAAATGATGGTGGGATTTCCTTTGTAGGAGGCTGCTCCCCTCAGGCACGCCCTGCTGCTATTCGGCAGTGTAACCCAGCTTGCAGAAAGCCTTTCTCCTACTGCACGCAGGTGAGTCAGGTGCTAGAGCCTTGGACAGGTAATTTAATTGTGTTATATGTATGTTGTCTGATGTTTTCCAGTCTCCTTTATCCCAAGCAGCAATTCCATGGGCCCACGATACCACCTAGAGGCATTTGCAGAAGTAATCGCAGCTATTAAGAATTTCTTTGCATGGCCATGTGTTCAAGAAAACAGTCTTTTATAGCTAACCTCTCTTTCAGATATCTAATCTCTGTTAGCTCTTTTTCTCCTCTGATTATTTCCTTCATTCTTAGCCTTTCATATATCTAAACTATCTTGCAAAATCTTTAAAAGGATATGTTCATGTTTGCTAAACATTAGGTACTAAAATTGATTACACTGTGATTAGTGTGTATAAATTTTAGTTGATTTTAAATAAGTTGATAGTATGGTTATGGGTAATAATTATGTGTGTGTATATATATACATTTTTTAAAGCAGAAATTTTTCTCCTTTTCTTTAATTCCCACTCATTACTGCTCAGGATTTAATGCAAAATGTACCATGTATTCTAATCAGTGACGCTCAAAGTGTACAGTGTATATAGAAGAAAGGTGTGCCCTGTCTCTCAAAGAAAGGAGTTTCTTCTTATAATGTGTTCTTTCCAAAAATGATTTGGTTAAAATGATTCAAATGCTCCATTCTATTTTATGGACCGTCTACTTCAAGTAGAAGTAGGTTAATTCTTTGACATAGGAAAGCTAGGGATTAAATCGCCAGTGGAGAAAAAGGAAAAGAGATCAGCACCGACTTCATGGGCTAATGTTTGTGAAATAGCAGTTGTGGCTTCCCACCAACTCTCTGAATACCCTCTGTAATAAACATAAAATACCTGTTCCCTTGAACCTCTGTCCTATATAACTGGTTACAGCTTTTCATTCAGACCAAATAGAGACACATCTTGAAAAGATGGCTTTCATATCTGAGCTTGTACCAATTTTCTCCATTAGTTTCTCCCCATCGAACACTGAGTAATATCTTTAATTAAAACCACTGGAAATATTTATAATGATAACTGTCATTATACAATCTCTACCTAAAATTTAGGCATTTATTAATTATGTTTTTTTAACTTCTAATTTTTAGTTTTAGTATCTGTTGCTCCTCAAAATCATGAGTTCAGTCAACACTTATGACCTAAGTAAATAGTTCAGTTCGGTCACTAAGTCATGTCTGACTCTGCGACCCCATGGATGCCAGGCCTCCCTGTCCATTACCAACTCCCAGAGTTTACTCAAACTCATGTCCATCAAGCTGGTGATGTCATCCCCTTCTTCTCCCGCCTTCAATCTTTCCCAGCATCAGGGTCTTTGCAAATGAGTCAGCTCTTCATATCAGATGGCCAAAGTATTGGAGTTTCAGCTTCAGCATCAGTCCTTCCAATGAATATTCAGGACTGATTTCCTTTAGGATGAACTAGTTGGATCTCCTTGCAGTCCAAGGGACTCTCAGAGTCTTCTCCAACAGCACAGATCAAAGTATCAATTATTTGGTGCTCAGCTTTCTTTATGGTCCAACTCTCATATCCATACATGACTACTGGAAGAACCATAGCTTTGACTAGACAGACCTTTGTTGGCAAAGTCATATCTCTGTTTTTTAACATGCTGTCTAATTTGGTCATGACTTTTCTTCCAAGGAGTAAGCGCCTTTTAATTTCATGCTCACAGTCACCATCTGCAGTGATTTTGAAGCCCAAAAAAATAAAGTCCGTCACTGTTTCCACTGTTTCCCCATCTATTTGCCATGGAGTGATGGGACCAAATGCCATGATCTTAGTTTTCTGAATATTGAGTTTTAAGCCAACTTTTTCACTCTTCTGTTTCACCGTCATCAAGAGGCTTTTTAGTTCTTCTTCACTTTCTGCCATATGGGTGGTGTCATCTGCATATCTGAGGTTATTGATATTTCTCCCTGCAATCTTGATTGCAGCTTGTACTTCATCCAGCCCAGTGTTTGTCATGATGTACTCTGCATATAAATTAAATAAGCAGGTGACAATATACAGGCATGACGTACCCCTTCCCCTATTTGGAACCAGTAAGTATATATGGCTGATGCATAAAGATTGATATGAGTTACCGTTTAAGGCTCATAAGGTATGTTGAGAAAATACCATAGTTTTATGTAAGGAATCCTAATAGCAAAGTCATAGAGATTCATAATCTCATGCTTATTTTCTATTCTCCTCTATTGCCTTTATGTTTCCTGGAGGAAGGAAGAGCAGTTATTTCAGTTTCAATTCCAGAGACAGATAGAACATTATCAGTTTCTTTGAAAGGTTTATTGTGCATGAAAATTACCAGGTATCCACAGACAATATGAAAGACCCATTATCATGATGCCAACTAGGAATTTGATGATGTGTTGTGACACTCAGGTTACTTCAAGATATCTGTCTGTCTTTCCTCCCTCTTGTGGACATATGCTTTTGGCAAAGTTTTTGTATTTTTTTTCCCCTTCACAGCCTTGGACTGTCTCCTTTTAGTGAAGAACTAAGTCTATGAGTGGAGAGCCAGTTCGGTCTAGTTCGTGGTCAATGGTAGAAGATGATACAGGCAGAAAGAGACCTCAAAGAGCACAAAACTCAGAGAAGATATGCACATAATTTCTGTTGCTTTGCTTCTCAATGTTAAGGACAGATTGGAGTAAGCAGGCAGGAATCTGAAGTAGCTGGGGGAAGAACCGAAGTAAATTTTTAATTAAAGCTTTAAACACCTCTATAAGAGAGAAAAGGATGTAGTTCATATTCTCTATTGACAAAAAATTATGGTTTCAATTTGGAAGTTGTAAAAATGATCAGCCACTAGAAAGAACTGATGATTTATTGAAGTGTTGACTTTGGAAATCAGAAAGATGAACTATTTATTGAATTTTCATCTCTTTGCCAAGTCTGGTGCTGAAAAACCCTAAATTGCCATGACAAATCATGCAACTATTAAGCAGGTCCAACAATTAAGGTGTTATTTTTTCATCTCTACCACTCACTGTGTAACCATAAATGTATTTTTCATGCTGTAGGGTGGAGTTTGTGGTTGTGAGAAAGGCTATACAGAAATCATGAGATCAAATGGTCTCCTGGATTACTGCATGAAGGTACCAGGCTCAGAGGATAAAAAAGCTGATGTGAAAATCCTTGCTGGGAAAAACAGACCTGTGAATTCAAAAATACATGATATTTTTAAAGGATGGTCGCTCCAACCCCTTGATCCAGGTACATATCAGTTATGAGTAAGAAATGTAAATTTTCTCTTGGGGGAATAGGGTTCATATTGTGACCCCTTCTCATGATGGAAAGCATGGAGGGAAGAAGGGACAGAAAAGGCAATATGGTCTTGTTCAAGCTTTCTCACACTTGAGTGCCATGTAGTGTCAAACGTGTTCATGGGTGGTTGAGAATAAGTCTGTCAACCCCAGTCTGAGTTTAGGAAACAAAATATTCATCTTTGAAAATGTTTGAATTGTAAATTATCTTTGCCAAAGACTTTATAACTGTGAAGTTTTATATATAATTGAAAAACAAAAAAAGGAATAGATTCTCAGGAACATGGAGTTATGTAGGGAAATTCTAGGTACCCTATCTGGCTTGAGAAACACTAGTGATATAGTAAAACAGCATCAATTTCAGAGGCCAAGAGACCTTATGTGTATCATGGATCAGAGGTACCCGCTTTGTGATTGCATGTAATTTCTTTGCCTCTCTGGAACTGTTTCCTCATCTATGAATCAATCTAGGCATCTGTCCTGCAGAATTTTCATGAGTGTTAGCACAGTGTCAGGCCTACAGGACTCGAAACTTAGTGGAGATCAAGGATAAGAACGAAGAGTATTGGATAATTTCTCTGTACCCTATGATTCCATGCTGGTTGTATTGCATGACTCATCTCATTACATTCTTGCAACATAATGAGATGTTGTTATCCCTCTAGAGATTAGGATTCTGAAACTGGCAATTCAAACTAATTTGACCAAGGTCACACCACCAGTAAGTGACAGGAAGTTATGAAAGGCAAGCCAGTAAGATCCTTACACAGCACTGGTGTCTACTTCCCTCTTTAAGAATTGGACAAAAATATGAAAGCAAAATTATCTGTGCCTAATGTACATACCTCTTCCAGAAAACAAAGCGCTGCAAATGACTGAGGGAGCTAGCATGATTGATGGAAGGAACCTTGAGGGGGAAGACACACATGAAGCTCAGACAAAACATACCTTGGGAACTTTCCACCCAGACCCGAAGCCTTGGTTGTACCAAAGTGCCCTGATGACATGCTTAAATGAAGCAAAACTAGAGCCCAGACACAAAGGACCCTAGACCTAGTGGGAGAAACAAGACATTCTGGGACTAGCTTATAAGGATGACCACAATAACTTAAGTTTTGGTTCCCAAGTACGTCTGGGCATGCTGTAGATATTAAAAATCATATTCATTCTGTGATATTTAGCTAATTTAGAGAAACAGACTTAAAGCTGAGGGAAGCATGCTATGAAATGCAACCAGGCTCACTCATTGCTTGTAGACCCTATTTCAGGGAGAGAAGTAGGATGAGGTTCCAAGGAAATGAGTTTTCAAAGCCACAAATGAGGTGCTTAAACTTTGGAAACCTAACTAAAGCATTAATACCATGTATGTGACTATACATGTGTGTACACATATATACATAAACACAGATACATACATATATGTATACTCATATATACACTTGTATATGTATGTATGTATATAAACATATGTAAAATATATATTTAGTCTGGGAGAAAGTTTATAACTTTCATTAGGTTCTCATAATGGGGTTGAAAATTTGAGCAACCTCTCAGGAAGGCAATTAGGCAAAACCTATCATACATATATATATATATACACACATACTAAGAGAAGGACGTAAATAATTATATGATTGCTTATTATATAGCAAATGGAAATAACATCTCTACAAACAGAATGGAAATAACATTATGGAATGGAAATAACATAACAAGTGGAAATAACATCTCTACAAACAGAATAACAAAAAAACCCAAAAATATGATACAACTGTGTAATATCTCTTAGGGGTATTAAAAAGGATGAGATGGACCTCCCTTTATGAACTAGCATGGAAATAGTTTTAATATGTATTGTTAGGTGGAAAAGTAGTACCAAAGTGAATGATAAGGACCATTTGTGTCTTTTTTAAAAAGGGCATGCATGTTGTGTATATACTCATTTGCTTGCATTTGCAGAGAAAACTATGAGATGGTTCATAAATTGGTAACAGTGATAGCACCTGGGGAGGGAGCTCAGGTAGGAAGACTAATTTTCCACTACATATTTTTAATTGTTTTTTATCATAGTATAAATGTTTTACAGTGTTATGTTAGTTTCTGCTGTACAATGAAGTGAATCAGTCACATGCACACATATATCCCCTCTTTCTTGGACTTCCCTCCTCATCGCATCTATCCAGGTCACTACAGAGAACCGAGCTAAGCCCTCTGTGCTATAGTGCGATACAGCATTAGCTTCTTATAAACAGCTATATTAATTCTTCTTTAAGTAACATGATTTGAAGGTCACTCAGATCACATACCTCTGCAATAGGGATTTAAAAGCACTGGATCTTACAATACTTCAACTCTTTGAGGTTTAGGGGTAATAAGATGAAAGGTGCATTCTTACTCATATATATGGAATTTAGAAAGATGGTAACGATGGCCCTATATGCAGGGAAGACTTTTTTTAATTGCCAGTGTAAAAAATTCAGAATAGGGCATCACATCATTAGTGTTTCAAAGAGATCAAAATCAAAGCTTTGTTAAAAGTTTTATGACCGTAAAAAAAATGTCACTACTGTGTTGAAAACTCATTCTAAAGCTCGATTGAGGATTGAAAGTGTCTTGTAAGCAAAAACTGTAATACATAGTCACAATATAATTGAAAGTAATAGTGATTTTCTTTCAAACAAATGTTTACAATAGATTGTTTTTTATCCTATGAATGTCTTTAGAATAAGATTCTGATATGTGTTTTTTTGGACCGACAGTTAATTACATTCAGTGTAGTATAATGAACCTTTGTGTGTACATCTTTCAGAAAGGAACATAATTCCTTTTGTTCCTAATAATAATAATAGCTAAGGCATTGCTATTATCAGTGCAATTCTAAGTTTAATTAACTGTGTGCTCATGTAAAACTTAGCAAAAACCATGTGTTTTCCAGAAACAACTCAAATCTATACATACAGTCAAGGTCATATAGTTATATATATATATATATATATATATATATATATATATATATATGTCTATATATATATATGTCATATAGTTAAAATCACAAAATAGATCAGACTATTTGGTTCTTTTTTTTTTTTTAACCTCTTGCAGATATCAAATCCAAATTAATATATACTTCTACATGTGGATATGTTTTGTAATACTTTTGTATTAGAAGTATATATAAATGAAAATAAATTCAAAATATCCTGCCAGTTGTTAGATTTTATGAAGTACTGATTGCTGGTCTTTGGCATTGTGAAAAAATTGATAACCTGTATTTAATATTTTCACCTATCTTTGGACATTTGACAGCTGTCACATGAGTGTTTCCATGTATGCTTTTGACTTCTGCAAATCTCAGAATTCAGATGAGAAATAAATAATACACTAATTAAATGAGAAATAAAAGCTTTTGTATGCTAAGTCTGTTATTCTTTATTTTAAACAGATGGCCGAGTGAAAATTTGGGTTTATGGCGTTTCAGGTGGTGGTTTTCTTATCATGATTTTCCTAGTATTTACTTCCTACCTTGTTTGGTAAGTACTAACTAGTAAAAAGTTTATATTTTCACTGGTGGCATATTATACTAAAAGAAAACTTATGTTGAAATCTGGTCATTATAACAGGACCCTTAAACTCACAAATAATCACCAACATTAGAATTGCTAAATAGTTGAAGGGGGAGAGTATTATCTGTATTGTCCTCATTTGAAATAACATCTTTGTATCTGGCTTTCATATAATATCACAGGTATACGAGGCAAATCATTAATCAGGGCTTTCCCATTTTACAATTTTGATTTAGCTCAGTACCAGTTTAATACACTGGAAATTCCTGGTACCTCTTAGTACCAGGACTTAGTCACAGAGATTCTTTTTTTTTTTTTTAATTAAGTGTAGTTGATTTACAATGATGTGTTAATTTCTGCTGTTAGACAAAGTGATTCAGTTCATACACACACACAAATACATACACATACCCTGGAGAAGGAAATGACAACCCATTCCAGTATTCTTGCCTGGAGAATCCCATGGACGAGAAGACTGACAGGCTATAGAGCATAGGGTCGCAAAGAGTCGGATGCAACTCAGCATGCACATATATATACACACACACATTCTTTTTCATTTTCCATTATGGGGACAGGATCTAGAGAATAGTTCTCAGTGCTCTATATAGTAGGACCTTGTTATTTATCCATTCTATATATAAAAGCTTACAACTACTACCGCCCTCCCACTTGGCAACCACACATCTGTTCTATATCTCCACGAGTCTGTTTCATAGACAGTTTCATTTATTTATTTTAGATTTCACATATAGTGATATCGTAGGATATTTTTGTCTTTCTCTGACTTACTTCACTTACTGTGTTAATGTCTAGGTCCAACCATGTTGCTGCAAATGGCATTATTTCATTCTTTTTTATGTCTGAGTACTATTCCATTGTATATTTATTTTAAAAAATTTCTTTATCCATTCATTTGCCAATGGACATATAGATTTTTTTCCATGTCTTGGCTATTGGGAATAGTTCTGCTATGAATATAGGGGTGCATGTATTTTTTTAAAGTTTTGTATGGATGTATGACCAGGACTGGGATTGCTGGATCATTTGGTATTTCTTTTGGTTTTTTTTGGTATTTCTATTTTTAGTTTTCTGAGGAACTTCCATACGCTTCACCAACTTATTCAATACATTCCCACTAACAGTATAGGAGGGTTTCTTTTTCTTCATGCTCTTTCCACCATTTGGTATCTATATTTAATGATGGCCATTCTGACTGGTATGAGGTGGTATCTCATTGTGGTTTTGATTTGCACTTTTCTAATAAATAGTGATGTTGAGCATCTTTTCATGTGCCTATTGGCCATCTGAATGTCTTTGAGAAGTGGCTACTTAAGTCTTCTGCCCATTTTTTTTTAATTGGGTTGTTTTCTTGTTGTTGAGTTGTATGTGTTGTTTGTACATTTTGGAAATCAAACCCTTGTCAGTCACATAATTTGCAAATATATTCTCTCATTTGTAGGTTGTCTTTTCATTTTGTTTATGGTTTCCTTTACTGTGCAAAAAGCTTGTATGTTTGATTAGGCCCAATTTGTTTATCTTTGTTTTTATTTCTATTGCCTTGGGAGACTGACCTAAGAAAATATTGATACAAATTATGTCAGAGAATGTTTTGCCTATGCTCTGTTCTAGCAGTTATATGATATAATGTCTTATGTTTAAGTCTTTAAACCATCTTGAGTTTATTTTTGTGTATGGTGAGAGGATGTGTTCTAACTTCATTGATTTACATGCATATGGCCAGCTGTCCCAGCAGCCCTTGCTGAACAGACTTTTTTCTTTCATCATATATTCTTGCCTCCTTTGTCAAAGATGAATTGAGCATAGGTTTGTGGGTTTATTTCACCTTCTTGATCAGGTTTATTCCTCCGTATTTTATTTTAGGGGGGGTGAGATTTTACAAGGTACTTTTTTTAAAATTTCCTTTCTGCTATCTCTAGCTCCAGGGATTCTGATTTAAGCATCCAGACAACTTGACCACATGCAGGAGTAATTAAAAGAGCCCCAGGTAACTCTAATAGCAGGCAAGGCTGAGAAAATTCTAGTTCTTAAATTTTCTTCTTAAAACTGACCTATTTTTACCAAGTATGTTAAGTTGAACAGTTGGTTCAAAAAACCTATTAGTGTATTTTAGATAGTAGAGGCAGGTGTTTATCTACAGTAACCAACCATAAAAGAAAATTTGATTGTCCATTCCAGGAACCCTGTTTTGTAAGTGACTAGTTCCTAAAGTATATTATTCTCACAAAATGATGATTAGTTTATTGCATAGAATATATTTTATTTGATGAGCCGATCTTGAAACCAGACAGAAGTAAACACCTTTGAATGTTTTTAAGTGTGTTGAGAATATTTTATTAGCTTCCTGAAATTTTTCAAAGGATTTTTTTTTTAATTTTCATAAGATCAAAGTGTTACTTTGCTTTTTTCTCTAAATCGACATATTTATATTCATCATCTGTCTCAAACTGTTTCCTTGAGAATTTTTGCCCAAGTTTTTAATCTCAATTCAAATCCAGTCTTTGTATTTTAGCTCGTACTTCCAAGGTTACACAGGTTTTTAAGTCTTTGCTCTTGGTCAGTGAAAGTTGCTGAAGAAAATCAAGTGACTTTAATTCTTTCTGCCACCTATAGTGATTGAGATTGAATTTCTAGAAGTTGGATTGCTATCCAGCTAATACTTCCACAGTGTTGCAATAAAAAAGTAACACCTTCAGTTAGTCATTTACCTTAAAATCAAATGATTTGACCAATTATGCTTGAATTAATTTTGTATTGTCTAGATCCTGTCTTAATGAACAAATGTGAAGTGGAAAGCCTTATATGAGCTTGAGAGTGACAGGAAGCATTCACAGCTAGAAAAGATGAGGAAAAGATCTTTAATTGAAACAAAGAACATAAAGACTTGATAGATGAAAAACTGCTGTCAAAGCAATGGCCCAGTACAGTGTAAGATAATCAGCTAGTCTAGTAGTCTGTGAAAGTTGAGATATATTCTACTTTATAGTCACATCCCCAATTCCAGATTCTATGGTTCCTTCTTTGAATATCCAAAAGATTAAAATTTAATTAACAGTCATAAGTTCTGCTGTTTTACATTTCTCCCTTTCTTTCAACTTAGAAGTATATTACCCTTAATCCATTTCTTCAACAATAAATATTTATTATAGCCCTTTCTAGGCTCTCAGAATTGATTATATTGTGATGACAAACATAATTTTCTAGAGAATTTTTAATGTAAAAGGTCAAGGGAATCATCCCCTACTGTTTAGTGGCCAAATTATATAGATATTTATGTATAGTATATCTATTTTTTTCATCCTCAGTATCCACCCTTGATAATTCCCCATTGGAAGTAGCAGTTAGCTCCATATTTGGAAGCCCTACAAATCCTCCTTTCAACTGTCTATAGCCAGATTAGTCTTTTTAAAACTTAGTCAAGTGATCAGCGCCTTTCCCCCTCAAATGCCAGCAGTGATTTCCCATTGACAGCAACATGAAAGTCATGTTCTGGCTACCTTGCAAGTCAATTAAAGCCTTCCACTACTTGAGCCCAAACAACACTTTCAGCTTCATTTTCTACTATTTATCTATGCCCCAGTGTGTTGCATAGGCTTAGATGTATTTAAATTGTTGCTTTATCATTGAAGAATTTAAAATCTTATTCTACATCAAAGTCAACATTTCAAGTTTACTATACTCATGTCCATCCAAGTTGGTTGAGATACAACACTTCTTTCAATCTGTTTGTGTTGCTATTTCAGAGGTTTTATCTCAAGATGTAAGTATCTATTAACATATATTAGGGAAGTTTGTCATTTCATTTGTACTGCTCATGTATATTTATGATATCCATTAAAAATACTTTTTATATTGTAATCTTTCATAATATTTATAGGAGTTGAATTTAAGGCTACAACCTCTTTCTAAAAGATATCTAGAATTAATTTTCATAAGTTATTGGTATTCTAACAGTTCTTCCCAATAAAAATTTAAATGCCAACTTTTCCTTGTGAAACAGCCTGGAATAACTTTTATAAGCCACCAACCCTGTGGCATTTACTCCATGCTGGCATTGTAGTTACTTGTATAAACATCTTCCACCATTTACCAAACCATAAGGACTTGGGGGTGGGGGAGAAGATGTATAATGGCTTATTTTTTAGAGTACAAGTTTCACAAATATTTATTAAATAAGTGAATGAATCAATGAGTGGATAAGCTAAAAACATCTATTGCCCATGATCTTCAAAGGTCAAGAAAAAAATCTAATTTTCACTTATGTCAAAGTGCTTTATAAGGGTTGCCTTATTTGGTCTTTCCAATAATCCAATAAAGTGTCGTTAATATCATCTTTATTTTAAAGAGGGAGTAAGCCATACTCAGAAAAGTTTAATAACTTATATAAGGGAATCAGCTCCAGATTTGTCTTAACCCCCAAATGTCTTAACCCCTTTCCACTGGACTTCCAGCCTCTGTAATTTCTTGTCCTTAAGTAATCCTGAAAACTCTTTAGACTCAATTTAATGTCTACACCTTTTACATTTTTTAGCAGATCTTCATTTCCCAAGTAAAGTAAGTTATAGACCTGGGAACAGACCTATTGATATCAAAACACTTACTGTTACATATGAGCTGCCTAAAGAATCCAAATAGGTTTTCACAGCATCTATTTCTATTAAATAGCTTGCAGAAGAGTTAGAAGATGACAGTTTTGTAGATTTTATATTTTCTCCTCCAAAATAAAAAGCTTAGGACAAGAGAGCTGCTATAACATGCCAGGTGTTAGGTGTATACTTTAGATGAAAGCAATTTATAATAACATTTGGAAATGTTTTTGAGAAAATAGAGAAAAATAGTCTTCTCAAGGACTGCTTTGTTTAGATATGATCCTTTGTATGTCTACCATAAGCATTTGGGTTTCTTGAAATATTACTGATGCCCTAGCTCCCCTGGCAATAAAGATCCATGAGGTCATTTAGTGGGGACGACCACTGGGTGAGTTTTTAGTTAATCTAGACATAGTGCCTGGAAGTTACTTGGAGAACCACATCTATTCTACCTTGCTCAGCGCAATGCAGGGAATGGGCTCTCAAGTTTTAAAGTCTGCTGCCACCTCCGAGGCTCAGCCCTCATGAGTGGCTGACTGTTATTGTCTTCTGGTCTGGGTCCTGTGGCTTGAGAGGGTAGTGAGAAGTGCCAGCACGTACCTGTCTTTTCATAATGAACTCACTTTTCTTGCCTAACGTGTTTATCCTTTGCTAAAATGCAAATGGTCATGGAAAAAGTGACTTTAAAACGTGTCAGTCAATGACCTCTTACAGCCAGAGCTGCATAATGGTTTTCTCCCTTGTGCAAACTCTAAAAGTGGTAGCGGCTGTCAAGAGTGCTGCATTAGGAAGAATTATGAGGCTATTCCTGGGCTCAACAGGAAAGAAGTGTGTGATGGATGGGAGATGGCCACCGCGGGCACAGGATGCCTGGGGGTGGCGGCAGCATGGGCCAGGCATTTATGGGTCCTGATTTAGTGTGAGTGAGGTGGCCACACCTTACCTGATAGCAGAATTGAAGAGAGAAAAAATAATTTTAAAAGGATTTCTAAATGAATTTCCTAATAAAGATCAGGAAGGAGGAAAGGAAAGGGAGCAGGGACTTCTAAAGGAAAGTTTCCTATTTGCTGACTTTGCAGAGGGCAGGCCCCTACTCAGTTCTTCCTCTTAGGGTTCTTTTTAACCAGCCAGGAAGCTCTAAAGCCACAGCTTCTCAGCAGCATTACCACATTAGTCAGTGGTTGCTAACTTTTAAACTCTCTACAAGTTCTCAGATCTCACACATTCATGTGTGTGAAAGTCACTCAGTCATGTCTGACTCTTTGCGACCTCATGGCCTATGCAGTCCATGGAATTCTCCAGGCCAGAATACTGGAGTGGGTAGCCTTTCCCTTCTCCAGGGGATCTTCCCAACCCAGGGATTGAACCCAGGTCTCCAGCATTGCAGGCGGATTCTTTACCAGCTGAGCCACAAGGGAAGCCCAAGAATACTGGAGTGGGTAGCCTATCCCTTCTCCAGGGGATCTTCCCAACCCAGGGATCAAACCCAGGTCTCCCACATTGCAGGCAGATTCTTTACCAGTTGAGCCACAAGGGAAGCCCTTCACACATTCATAGCTGTGATTTTAATACATCAGTTGAGAGCTTACATGGTATGAAGAGAGACATCATGAAATGAAGCTTTTATCACAACCATCCCAGCACACACCACAAAAATCCCAGGCCTACACACTAGGAGCCCCCTCTTTTTTCCCCCTAGAGGTGAGCACAATGTTCACAATTCCATACCTGTAAACTGATATAAAAATTCAAGTAATATTTGAGCAGAATTTTCTAGGCACAGCTCCTAGAGGCTGGCCAAGTTTAGATGTCTCCTAGGCAATCTTGCTGTCTCTTTGGGGGGGGGGGTGGTTATTTTTATTGAAGCATACTTACTTTACAGTGTTGTGTTAGTTTTAAGTGTACAGCAAAGTGATTCAGTTATATATGTGTGTGTGTGTGTGTGCAAGCTCAGTTGTTGTGTCTGACTCTTTGTGACCCCATGGACTACAGCTGCCAGGCTCCCTGTCCATGGAATTTTCCAGGCAAGAATATTGGAGTGGGTTGCCATTTCTTTCTCTGTAGGTGTGTGTGTATATATATGTTCCTTTTCAAATTCTTTTCCATTACAGGCTATTGCAAGGTACTGAGTAGAGTACCTCTGCTATAATGTAGGTCCTTGTTGTGTACCTAGTTCATGTAGAATATAGTGTATATGAAAAGTAGTGAGTATATATTAATCCCAATCTCCTAATTTATCTCTAACCACCACCTCCTTTGGTAGCCAATACTGTTGTCTTTTCATGCTCTTCCCCACAGCCCGGGACTTCATTTTCCCATTTTCCTGCTATGTAGCTTGTGTGTGCTAAGTCGCTCCAGTTATGTCCATCTCTGTTTGACCCTGTGTATTGTAGCTCGCTAGGTTCCCCTGGTCCATGGGGAGTCCCAGGCAAGCTCTTCACTACTGGTGCTGCTGGGAAGCCCTAAATGAATGCCAGTTAGGACAAAAATAATGCCATTTGCAGAAGCATGGATAGACCCAGAGATTGTCATACTGAGTGAGGAAAGGCAAATATAATCACTTATATGTGGAATCTAAAAAAAAAAAAAAAAGATACAAATGAACTTACCAACAGAAATACACTCACAGACACAGAAAAGAAACATGGTTCCCAGGTGGGACAGGATATATTGGGAGTCACATGCTTGTTATTTAGTCTCTAAGTCATGTATGACTCGTTTGCAACCTGATGGACTGTAGCCTGCCCGGTTCCTCTGTCCGTGGGATTTCCCAGGCAAGAATACTGGAGTGGGTTGCCAATTCCTTCTCTAGGGGATCTTTCTAACCCAGGGATCCAACCCAAGTCTCCTGCACTGGCAGACAGATTCTTTACCGCTGAGCCTAGGTAACTAATAAGGATCACTGTATAGCGGAGGGAACTCTATTCAATACTCTATAATGACCTATATAGGAAAAGAATCTGACCAAGTGAGGATATATGTATGTGTGTAACTGATTTACTTTGCTGAACAGCAGAAACTAACGACATTGTAAATCAACTATACTCCAATAAAATAATTTTTTTAGAGAAGCCAATTCCTCAAAAAAAAAAAAAAAAAGTGGATTGCCAAATGTAAACTGTTGTATAGAGAATGGACAAACAACAAGGTCTGACTGTATAACACAGGGAATTATATTCAATATCTTGTGATAAACTATACTGGAAAAGAAAATGGAAAAGAACATATATACATATAACTAAATCACTGTGCTATACAGCAGAAATTAGCAACATTGTAAATCAACTATATTTCATTAAAATACATTTTTTAAAAAGTGAATTGCCAGAACCTCTGGAAACACCTTCATTTCTTGCCCCTCTCTTTTCTTCCCCTAAAACAGCAGGAGGTGGGGGAGGCAGAAGAATCCTATTGTCATTCCAAACGAAAGTCCTCTTATTCTTTTGGACATTAGGACACCTTCTACTACCATCCCTAAGGTGGATAATAGACAAACTGTCAGTTACAATTTGTTGTAAATTCTCATTTGTGTGAGTTTTTAGTCCCTTTAAATGCAGATTAGTGTGCTCTGGACCCAAGCTGGAGCCTGACAGTGTGACTAGAGCCACTGGATTCTACATATATATTAATATAGACACATTTGGATGTTATTCAGATAATTATGCAGTCCCTGCTCTTTGAGAAGGGGAACAGGCCTAGGGTGAGTATACTTCTGCAGTGAATTTTGAAGCTTATTTCTGCCTCTCCGCTGTTGAGGATGTTTTTGCCTACAGCCCATGCCCAGCACTCAGTCATACGCAGACACCCACTGTATGCCGGGTGTGGACACTGTAGAATCTCTGGTTCCTATCAGTAGGCTTTTTAGAAATCATTTCTAATTCACCTCTTCAGCATCTATAAATTGCTTCCAGCATCTATAAATTGTTTCTAGCCTCTATAAATTGCTTCAAAGTTTCCTGAATTAGAACCTCAGTATTTTAAACTCGGAGAGTCTCCCTATAAAAAAATGTTATCAAACATGTGTCTCTTTTGTGGTAAAATTCATGCATCATACAATTCTCAACTTTTTAGTCATGAAATAAAAAAAAGCCAGACACAAAAAGTCACATATACAGTATGATTCCATAGGAAATATCCAGAATAGGCAAATTTACAGAGGCAGAAATTTGATAGGTGGTTGCCAGGGGTAGAGAATGCCTTATCACCTTCCAAAGGCCCCCACCTCCAAATACCATCACATTAAGGGTTAAGATTTCAACATATGATTAAGGGAAGGGTAATGCAAATATTGAGTCGATAATGGTTCCTAATTACTCCCTTTACTACATTGCATTTTGTAAAATATATAGCCTTATATAAAGCATTACATTAGTCGTCTCCTTTGGATAAATGCTGGTTTCTCAGAGCTGCCTTAAAGAATGGCATTTGGAAAGAAAGTGTCCCAAAGGCTACCTGTTCCAAAGTGTAGACTGCTTCCTGGGAGGAGTTTCCTTTTTGGGTAATGATTATGCAACGTTGCAACATAATGTTCAAAATGCCACTCAATTGTACAGATTAAAATATTTGCTTTTAATTTACATTCACTCAAAATATTAAAAAATAATTATATGTACAAACAAAAGAGTTGTTTCTACCAAGTGCCTAATTAATAATGTGGATACAAGGAGAATGCACTGAAGGGTTAAAAGTGTTTTTCCTGTGTGTACTAGATGCATTTGGATTCTAGGCTCTGCCACTCATTCAGTGACTTGAGGAAGGTAGTAACCTCTCTAGTCCTTCTCTGTCGAGTGATAATGATAATCCCAGTGCCGCCTCCTCTCACTTTTGGCCTGGGATTTATTGAGATGTTTTATGTAAAGTGCTCAGCCCAGGGTTTGGCACTTAGTATGTGCATCCAATTAATAACACGCTGCAGTAAAATAAATACATAGAAATCTGGAGACAAAGCCAGAGGTGGCTCCCTCTTGGTGAGGACAACCCACAGAGAGTTGGGCTCTGAAGCCATGGCAAAGCCTAGACACTGAGGACAGAAGGGAGACAGAATGATGGTGGGGAAGGCAGTGTGTAGCAGAATTAAACTGTAAATACCCATTAGTTGACACTCACCCACACTGAGAATCAAAAGGCATAATGAAGCATGGTTTGCCGCAGATCTGGGACCTCACTGAGAGTTTGGGGAATGTAACTGAGTTTCAGCTTCTCTCTGTGTGAGAAGCAAGAACAGCCCTCTCTAACCTGGCAAAGATGTCAAACTCAGGGAGCACAGAGACCGGAAGAGAATGGTTTTGCCTGGTACAACATCAGTGAAATTCTCCTGACAGACTCTGGTAACTTGGCAGCTAGATGCCAGGTTTCAAGCCAGAGCAGAAGTGTGTTTACTTAAAAACAGCAGCAGAGTAAAGCAAGAGAATCTGGCTGTTCTAGGTACTTATGATGTTAAAACATCTGCGCTGCGGAGGTCTTAGTAGCTTAAGAATTAGTGAGCAGCAGATGTTCACATTATAGCATATAAACAAAGGAAAGTGGCCCTTTACCAAGTTCATTGTTTCCACTAAACTATTTTTAAGAGTTTGGGGCAAAAGAAGCCTTCTCCTGGTTTAAGGGTTAAAGTATACCAGTATTCCAAAAAGGAACCCTCCAGTCCTGAGAAATCAGTCTTTTGTCTAACCACTTGGACCTCTGTACCTCATAGTTTTCTTTGGCAGATGAAACAGAGCTCTGTGAACTTTCTTCTTCTCAAGAATTCTTTTCCCTTTACAGCAAGAAGCCAAAACCACATCAAAGCACACCTCCCCAACAGAAGCCTCTGACCTTAGCCTACGATGGAGACTTAGACATGTAACCTGAAAAAAGAAATCCAAATGTAGACATCAACTGCCTTAACTGCTTTCTATTTTGTAGCTCTCAGACTTCTCAGTTTTTTGAGGAATCTCATGGTGTGATATACTGGGCAGAATACAAATACTGCGAAAGTAATATTGCCTCAACTTCATTTGGACATGGAGTCAAGGATTATTAGGTCTGCCGTTTTGCTTTCCAGTTGTTTGTGGGTGTGAGTGTTTAATGTTTTTGATTTTCCCAAGGGACCTGAAAACCCTTCTCTTCCTGTTTGAAAATGGGAGGAAGAAAACAGGATGGAATTCCCACAGACTTAAGTAAATTTTATCCTCAGCAGCATGATGACAATCCAGAGGCCAAGGCTTTTACTGTAAATGATCAGTCTGACACCACATTCTTATGCACTATATTAGTGCAAATCCTTATTCTTCCCATACTTCAACACTGAGTTTTCTAGAATTTACATTGGTTCAAAGACTTTCAAATTGGATTGCCTATTTTCATGAACACAGAGAGAATGGGTTACCATTTCAGAAATTCTGAGTTTTTACCTTTACAGATTGTATTTTGTTTTGTAGCCAGGAGGATGATGGCACTTCATGGGTTGCATCTATTGAAATCAAATGAAATGTGTGTAATTGCTGGACTAGATGAAAGCTAGGTGGTTTTGAATGAAATGTGTATTGAATGTTAGGGTGTACAAATGAAACCAGAGGTTATATTGGAAAAAAGAGGTAAATTATTTAATTACTAAAACTGTATTTTAACAAAAACTTTACCATGTAGATATAGCATTAGCCACACACAGTTGTAATTCAGTTTAATGATGACAAACTCTGCTTTTGTAATTTCAATTTTCTTATCTGAATATTTATAAATTCTTTTTTTGAATTTAATTATCTGACCTCATTTAATATACATCGAACACCGATCCTGTTTGTAGCAAGTCTTGCTTTTATAAGGTTTCAATAATATCTAAAACAACACATGAAAGAGCTGAAACCATTTTATGAAGATGAATGTTTGTAATCGTAGATGTTGAGAAGTAAGAAGGTGCCATCTTGTGGTATTGACTTGTATTTATAACAAATAAAGTGTTCAAGAGCCTGAAATGTTGACTGCTGTAGACTTATTCCCTACTGAAGAGCCCATGATTTGACAAAGACAGCTTTAATAACAGCTTCCCCATGTCACTGTTTTAGAGGCTGACAGCTGAAACCACTGACAGAGAAAAGGAATCCTTCCCCACATGCTCAACACTATTGGTTACACTGTGCAATGGAGACAAGCATGATTATGCATATTGAAAGCTTAGCTAACATTAGAACAAACCACTGTGTAACATTGCAAACACTGATATGTAAATGAACCAGGTGGCCTGAGAAAACAGAAATCTTAGAAATATGATACAATGAGCAAGTTAGAGAATGTTTTTACTTATATTGGGACTTTTGCTTTTGCTAATCATTTGAACACTAATTGATTTTCTTCAATGGGACCATGGTTTTACCTGAAAAAAATTCAATGAAAAGAGAATAGTTGATGTCAATATTGTGGTTGAGGGAACAGCTCCTAGAGTTGTCCTTTCATTACTTCACTTAGGCTAAAAAGCTTCAGAAGACTTGCTGGTAGCCCAAGAGATCCTGCGTCAGAGATCAAATCCTAGCTACGCCCTTTACTGCCTGTGTGATCCTGTGCAAGGATGCTAAATTCTCTCCGCCTCAGTTGTGTGACCCACAAAATGAGATAATGAAATTATTTTTCGCTTAAGGTAGACATTAACAATAAATGTTAAAGGGATGGATTCTGGTTCAAGATGGCCACATAGGAGAATTCTGAACTTACCTGCTCCCACAAACATGCCAAATCTACAGCTCCCTATGGAACAATCTTCCACAAGAAATCCAAAAACCAGCTGAGTGACTCCTACACATCAGGCACACAAGAAAAAAATGCACATCAAAATAGGTAGGAGAGACTGAGACACAACCTCTCTGTAAGTTCCACCTCTGTGCAGTCTTCCACAGCAGGGAAAACATCCCTCAGATTCTGAGAAGTAAGGCTTGAACCTCACCTTTGGCACCCAAACTTTTAAGATCTGCACCTAAGAGGTCTTCAAAACATCTAACTTTGACAATTAACAGGGCTTGTGACTACAAGACCCACAAAACCATAGAAAATGAAGAAACAGTATTTAAAAAGCTAGCACAAACTTACTGTGGTCACCTTCAAGGAAGCACTCAACTAAAGAGTCCAGAATTTCTGTGAAAGAAGCCCATCTGCGTATCTTAAAACTTTGGCCTGAAGGATATGCCTCTAATTTAATCCACATCTATTGGCTAAATGAAATACTCTCCAAAGGTGATGGAAACTGGTAGGCACTATTTTTGAACTCTCCCTCTGACCTACCCCAGGTCTCCAGTATCACCTGGAAAGGAGCTTGTTCATACATCTGGAACCCTGGTTTTTACAGTGGCCATCCAGGCATGCTGATCATCTTGACTCTGGTAAGCCAGTGGGGCTTACATTAGCAGGTCCCACAGGACTATAGCAGAAAGATTTCTTAACCATCTTCCCCCCAACCAGAACACAGCACAGAAGCAGCAGACAGAAATGCCAAGTCATTCCATGAAAGAGAGCTATTGCCTTATCTTTGTAGCTGTCATCTGAGATGCAGGCATGCATTTAGGAGCCAATTTAGATTCCTTTCTGGAGACCAGGGAGGCTAGGTTCAGTTCAGTTCAGTCACTCAGTCATGTCTGACTCTTTGCAACCCCATGAACTGTAGCACGCCAGGCCTCCCTGTTCATCATCCCCTCCCAGAGTTTACTCAAACTCATGTCCCTTGAGTCAGTAATGGCATCCAACCATCTCATCCTCTGTTGTCCCCGTCTCCTCCTGCCTTCAATCTTTCCCAACATCAGGGTCTTTTCAAATTGAGTCAGCTCTTCGCATCAGGTGGCCAAAGTATTGGAGTTTCAGCTTCAGCATCAGTCCTTCCAATGAATATTCAGGACTGATTTCCTTTAGGATTGACTGGTTGGATCTCCTTGCTGTCTAAGGGACTCTCAAGAGTCTTCGCCAACACCACAGTTCAAAAGCATCAATTCTTCAGTGCTCAGCTTTCTTTATAGTCCAACTCTCGCATCCAGACATGACTACTGGAAAAATGATAGCTTTGACTAAATGGACCTTTGTTGGCAAAGTAATATCTCTGCTTCTTAATATGCTGTCTAGGTTGGTCATAACTTTTCTTCCAAGGAGCAAGTGTCTTTTAATTTCAAGGCTACAGTCACCATCTGCAGTGATTTTGGAGCCCCAAAAAATAAAGTCCATCACTGTTTCCACTGTTTCCCCATCTATTTGCCATGAAGTGATGGGACCAAATGCCATGATCTTAGTTTTTTGAAAGTTGAGCTTTAAGTCAACTTTTTCACTCTCCTGTTTCTCTTTCATCAAGAGGCTTTTTAGTTCTTTGCTTTCTGCCATAAGGGTGGTGTCATCTGTGTATCTGAGGTTATTGATATTTCTCCCAGCAATCTTGATTCCAGCTTCTGCTTCATCCAACCCAGCATTTCTCATGATGTACTCTGCATATAAGTTAAATAAGCAGAGTGACAATATACAGCCTTGACATACTCCTTTCCCTATTTGGAACCAGTCCAGTTGTTCCATGTCCAGTTCTAACTGTTGCTTCTTGACCTGTACTATTTTTGAGTTCTCTCTCTTTACCTCACCCCAGGTCACTGGTATCTCCAAAAAGGAGCTTGTGCACATGCCAGGCCCTCCAGCTTTTGTGGCTACTGCCCAGATGACGTATAACTTGGTAGCCTGGCTCTGGTGGCCAGTGCCGCTTATATTCATGGGATCACCATGAGGATAGCAAACAAAGAATTCTTAATTGTCTGTTATCCCAGGGCTAAGTGCAGAAAGGACAAGAAGAAATGTCCGTCCCAGTCTTTTGCTGAAAGAGGTATATCTACTCAGTTTAAACGTTGCTGCTTGCAAACCTAGCAACCATTCATTCACCCTGAATGTGTTACCTGAGATCCTTTCACTTGGGACCCTGATGAGTCTTGGCAACCCTGAACTGTTGGTAGCCACAAAAAACAAAGTAGGCTAAATGGACAACCAAAGAGGTTTGGAAAAGAACCAAGAAAGGTCAAGGTTGAATACAAAGTTTCATCTTCCACACAAAACCAGTTTTTCAAGGCTGGGAAAGAGAAGGACTAGAAACCAGCATACAGAGTCCAAGAAAGTGAAATAACAGAGGAATGTTTTCCAAATGAGAGAACAAGAAAATCCCTCAGAAAAGACCATAATGAAATGGGAGACAAATTATTTACCTGATAAAGAGTTCAAAATAATCATCGTAATGATGCTTATCAAGGTCAAGAGAATAATGCATGAACAAACTGAGAGTTTCAACAAAAGATAGAAAATATAAGACTTTATAAACAGAAGTCACATAGCTGATGGATACAATAACTGAGCTAGAAAATAAAGGAGTTCAACAATGGAAGATATGAAATGGAAGAATAGATCAGCAAACTTGAAAACGAGACAGACAAATTTATCAAACAGAGTAGCACAAAGAAAAATATCAAATAGAGTGAAGATAATTTAAGGGCTTATGGGACAAAATAAGAGGAGCAATATTTTCATTATAGGATTTCCAAAAGGAGAGATGGAGTAAAGGGCAGAAAACTTATTTAAATAAATAATCTGAGTAATAAATGAGCTGAAAACTTCCCTAAACCTGGGGAAGGAAACAGATGTGTAGATCCAGGAAGTCTAACATTTTCCAAATAGGGTAAACACAGAGAAACCCAAACCCAAACCAGGACACATTATACTTAAAGTGTCAAAACCTAAAGACAAGGAAGAATTTTAAATGAGAAAAAAACAAAAACAAAAACCACTTGTTAGATACAGGAATCCCATAAGACTATCAGCAATTTTCAGTAGAAATTTTGCAGGCCAAATGGGAGTGGCATGATATAATGAAAGTACTTTATTTTTATTTATTTTTTTTTTTTTTAAATTTTATTTTATTAGTTGGAGGCCAATTACTTCACAACATTGCAGTGGGGTTTGTCATATATTGACACGAATCAGCCATTGAGTTACACGTATTCCCCATCCCGATCCCCCCTCCCACCTCCCTCTCCACCCGACTCCTCTGGGTCCTCCCAGTGCACCAGGCCCGAGCACTCGTCTCATGCATAGAACTGCCATATGACCCAGCAATACCACTTCTGGGCATACACACCGAGGAAACCAGATCTGAAAGAGACACGTGCACCCCAATGTTCATCGCAGCACTGTTTATAATAGCCAGGACATGGAAGCAGCCTAGATGAAAGTACTTTAAAAAAAAAAAAAAAAAAAAACCCTGCAAGAAAGAATACCCAGCAAAGTTGTGTCCAGAATCAAAGGAAAGATAAAAAGTTTCCAGACAAGCAAAAGCTAAAGGAATTCACCACTACTAGAAAACTGGCCTTACCAGAAATGTTAAGGAAATTTCTTAAGTTAAAACAAAAGGACATTAATTGGTAATAGGAAAATGCATGCAAACAGAAATCTTACTGGTAGAGGGAAATACACAGTAAAAGAATAATTTAATGTGGTGAAGTTGGTGGGTTAATAATTTATAAAGGTAGTGTAAAAGTCAAAAGGCAAAAAGAGTAGAAATACCTGTAACTACAATCTGTTAATTGATGATACCACTAATGGCAGAAAGCAGAGAGGAACTAAAGATCCTCTTGATGAGGGTGAAAGAGGAGAGTGAAGAAGCTGGCTTAAAACTCAACATTCAGAAAATCAAGATCATGGCATCTGGCCCCATCACTCCCATAACAAATAAATGGGGAAAAACTAGAAACAGTGACAGACTTTATTTTCTTGGAATCCAAAATCACTGTGGACAATAGTTGCAGCTATGAAGTTAAAAGAGGCTTGCCCCTTGGAAGAAGAGCTAAGACAAACCTAGACAGCATTTTATAAAGCACTTTGCCAACCAATGTCCAATGTATAGTCAACCAACCAATGCCATCCAACTATGGTTTTTTCTGGTAGTCATGCATTGATGTGAGAGTTGGACCATAAAGAAGGCTGAGTGCCACAGAATTGATGCTTTCAAACTGTGGTGCTAGAAAAGACTCTTGAGAGCCCCTTGGACAGCAAGGAGATCAAACCAGTCAATCCTGAAGGAAATCAACTCTGAATATTCATTGGAAGGTTGGATGCTGAAGCTGAAGCTGCAATACTTTGGCCACCTGACGCAGAGAGCTGACTCATTGAAAAAGAGTCTGATGCTGGGAAAGACTGAGGGCAGAGGAGAAGTGGGATGACTGAGAATGAGATGGTTGGATAGCATCACCAACTCAAAGAACATGAGTTTGAGCAAACTTCAGGAGATAGTGAAGGACAGGGAAGCCTAACATGCTGCAGTCCATGGAGTTACAAAGAGTCAGACATGACTGAGTGACTGAAAAAATGAAAGTAAAAACACTGTAAACTGTGACATCAAAATCATAGAATGTGAAGGGAGGGGTAAATATTGTAGCACTCTAGAATATGTTATGTTATAATGTTATGAGCTAAAAGAGACTTATAAATATAACTTGTTATATGTAAGCCTCATGGTAACTACAAAGCAAAAACCAAGAGCAGATATATTAAAGAGAATGAAATTTGAGCATGCCACTAGAGAAGTCATTCAATCACAAGGGAAGAGAATAAAAGTAGAATGAGGAAATGAATTAGAAAAGAGATAGAATACAGTTAAGAAAATGACAATGAGTTTATACCTACTGATAATTACCTTAACTATCTATGGTCTAAATTCTCCAGTCAAGAGACAGAGTCTCTAAATGAATTTTTTAAAAACATGTATATATGCTGCCTACAAAAGGCCCAGTTCAGATACAAGGACACAAACAGGCTAAAAGAGAAAGGATGGAAAAGATATCCCACAGAAATGGAAACCAAAGGAGATCTGCAGTAGCTATACTTATATTAGACAAAATAGACTTTAAGTTTAAAAAAAAATCTAATAAAAGCTAACAAAGGCCATTTTCCAATAGTAAAGATTTCAGTTTAACCAAAGGATTTAACATCTGTAAATATGTATGCACCCATCACAGGAACACCTAACTGTAAATTAAATATTATCTGAGGACCCAGTATTAAGAACCCAAAGTGAGAAATAGACAGAAATATGATAATAGTAGATGGCTTTAATATCCCACTTACATCAACAGATAGATCACCCAAAGAAAACCTGTAGAGGCGTTTTCCTGGTGACTCAGTGGTGAAGAATCTGCCTGCCAGTGCAGGAGACACCAGTTGAACCCCAAATCCGGGAAGATCCCACATGCCACAAAGCTACTGAGTCTGTTTGCCACAGCTATTGAGCCTGAGTTCTGGATCTTGGAAGTTGCAACTACTGAGTCCATGTGCAACAAATGCTGAAGCCCATTCACCCTAGAGCCCATGCACTGCAACAAGAGAAGTCACCACAATGAGAAGTCCATCGCACCACAACTAGAGAGTAGTCTGTCTTTGCCGCAACTAGATAAAAGCCCACACAGCAGTGAAGATCCAACACAGCTGAATAAATAAACTTTAAAAATTAGGAAAATCAGTAGCAAAGCATTGGCTTTATATGATGTAATAGGTCAAATGAATATCACACACATAAAGAGAACATCACAATCAAAAGCAACAGAATGCACTTTCTTCTGAAGTGTACATGTAACATTCTCCAACATAAATCAGATGTTAGACCACCAAATAAATCTTAACGAATTTAAGATTTAAAACATATCATGCCACTCTAATGGCAGAAAGCAAAGAAGAACTAAAGAGCCTTCTGATGAGGGTGAAAGAGGAGAGTGAAAAATCTGGCTTCAAACTCAACATTCAAAAAACTAAGATGCTGGCATCCGGTCCCATCATCTCATGGCAGATAGATGGGGAAAAAATGGAAACAGTGACAGATTTTATTTTCCTGGGCTCCAAAATCACTGTGGATGGCAACTGCAACCACAAAATTAAAAGACAGTTGCTCCTTGGGGGTGACGTGGGAGGGGGGTGGAGGAGGTGGGGGGTAACTATGAAAAACCTAGACATTGTATTAAAAAGCAGAGACATCACTTTGCCAACCAGCATCCATATAGTCAAAGCTATGGTTTTTCCAGTAGTCACATATGGATGTGAGAGTTGGACCATAAAGAAGGCTGAGTGCCACAGAATTGATGCTTTCAAACTGTGGTGCTAGAAAAGACTCTTGAGAGCCCCTTGGACAGCAAGGAGATCAAACCAGTCAATCCTGAAGGAAATCAACTCTGAATATTCATTGGAAGGTTGGATGCTGAAGCTGAAGCTGCAATACTTTGGCCACCTGACGCAGAGAGCTGACTCATTGAAAAAGAGTCTGATGCTGGGAAAGACTGAGGGCAGAGGAGAAGTGGGATGACCGAGAATGAGATGGTTGGATAGCATCACCAACTCAAAGAACATGAGTTTGAGCAAACTTCAGGAGATAATAAAGGATGGGGAAGCCTGGTATGCTGCAGTCCATGGGGTCGCAAAGAGTTGGATACAACTGAGTATCTGAACAACAACAACAATGATTAAAATTATACAGGACACCGGAACAGAAAGTAACTTTGCTCAAATCCTATGTTCTCAGTGATGCCAGTTCATTCTTGAGTGATGATTTTATACTCTTAAGAGTTTATGCTTGTCTCCGTAAAGTTTTACTGAAGCACAGACATACTTTTTCATTGACATATTATCTATTGCTGCCTTTGTGTTACAAGGGCAAGATTGCACAGTTGCTGCAGAAACACTGTGGTCTGCAAAGCCTAAAATATCAACTGACGGCATTTTTGTTGGTACTCTCAATCCCCTATAACTTCCCCAACTTTTTTCCCATGGCCCTATAACCTCTAAAATTCTATTTATATGTTTATTTTATGACTTCTTGTTTTCTTCTCTCTTACATTAAGATATTAACACCATGGATGAAAATCTTAACTTTGTTCATATATGTATCACAAATGAATGGAATAGGGTAGCTACTCAATGAATATTTATAGAATAATTGAATGATGTTAGAAAAATAAGCAGTAGACAGCATACAATGATGAAGTCATAGTGAAGAATTTGGATTTTTATTCTGAATTTATGGACAGCCACAGGAAGGTTTTAAACAGTGGAATACCACAATGAGATTCAGACTACTATGATCTCATGACTTATTATATTCCTTGAGCTGGATTGACTCAGGTCCATTCATTTGTGTTACTTCCCTGACCTGTGCTCCACATATTAGTCCAGTAAATGCTTCATGAATGGGAAATGACTATGATAACGAAATCTCAAAAGATTAGCATTCAATGTTGTGCTTAAGTTGCTCAGTTGTGTCTGACTCTTGCGACCTCATGGACTGGCATGAGGTAGCCATGAGGCAGCCTGGTAGCCTGCCAGGCTCCTCTGTCCATGGTGTTTCCCAGGCAAGGATACTGGAATGGGTTGCCATTTCCTTCTCCAGGGAGTCTTCCAGTCTCAAGGATCCAACCTGTGTCTCCTGCATTGCAGGTGGATTCTTTACCATTGAGTCACCAGGGACACCCAGTTTTCAAAGACTCTACTTCAAAATATCCCTCTGTGGGCAGAAGCCCCAGGGAGACAGGTTTACTGGTAAGTTCTACATAGTTCTTCAATAACAACATTTAATAGCAAACTCAATGGCTTTAGAACAGAGGGATTTTATGGGAGTTTTGTAAATTTTATTCATTAAACTTGTTACAAAGTTTATAACTTGTCTTCCAAGAAATTTATGCACAAAGATGTTAGTGTAATCAAAATACAAAAAAAAAAAAAAACCCTATCAACCAGTATACTAGGGTGTACTGGTTTTGCTACCCATGGGTTACGGATTTGCTACAATATCGATGCCTTACCACAGTGGGGGCAACCAGAACCTTCCCACTCAGTCAGCCACGGCCTCATGCATTTAGCCTGATGTGTTATAGAATTTACATGAATGTCATAAGGTTAAGAAGTTACAATGGACACAATCATAATATGTTAATGACATCTGTTTTCAAAACAAACAAAAGAAAAAACTCATCGAGTCTTTGGCTACTGCTGAGATTTTAAAGCCCATCAGGACAGCTGGACAAAGGTTTAAGTATGTTTCTATTTTTCATGAATTCCCAAACTAGGGGAAGCACATATAAACCATAAGGAACACTGATATAAATGAGTATCAAGGTAGCCTTGACTAACTGCATTTGGGAGATTAAGGAGAGGGTTAGGAACAAAATGGAATTTGAGCTACATGCTGAAGAGTGAGGAGTTTTTGATGGGCTAGAGGAACAGTGACTGCTAATTGGCTCCATATTGCTGCCCCAGAGATATAAGATACTTTTCACACTCTGTTGAATGAGGACCAAGGTTAGTATAATTTTCATGTTCTCAGGTTTGTCCAAGAATGAATCAACCCAAACCAAGATGTAATAATTACTTCATCAAGCAATGTGCAATGGTTTTCCATTTATACCTCCTTGACAGCAAGGAAATCAAATCAGTCAATCCTAAAGGAAATAAACCCAGAATATTCATTGGAAGGACTGATGCTGAAGCTGCAGCTCCAATACTTTGGCCACCTGATGCTAAGAGTCAACTCACTGGAAAAGACCCTAATGCTGGGAAAGAGTGAGGGCAGGAGGAGAAGGGGGCGACAGAGGATGAGATGGTTGGATGGCATCACTGACTCAATGGACATGAGTTGAGCAAACTCTGGGACATAGTGAAGGAAAGGGAAGCCTGGTGTGCTGCAGTCCATGGGGTTCCTTATAGTTGGGCTTCTCAGAACCAAATATCTAAGCACCTTGCTAATAAGGAATTTCTATTATACAGGAGACAGGGATAAAGACCATCCCCATGGAAAAGAAATGCAAAAAGGCAAAATGGTTGTCTGAGGAGGCCTTAGAAATAGCTGTGAAAAGAAGAGAAGCAAAAAGCAAAGGAGAAAAGGAAGGATATTCCTATTTGAATGCAGAGTTCCAAAGAATAGCCAGGAGAAATAAGAAAGTCTTCCTCAGCAATCAATGCAAAGAAATGGAGGAAAACAGCAGAATGGGAAAGACTAGAGATCTCTTCAAGAAAATTAGACATACCAAGGGAATATTTCATGCAAAAATGGGCTCAATAAAGGAAAGAAATGGTATGAACCTAACAGAAGCAGAAGATATTAAGAACAGGTGGGAAGAATACACAGAAGAACTACACAAAAAAGATCTCCATGACCCAGATAATCACAATGGTGTGATCACTCACCTAGAGCCAGACATCCTGAAATGTGAAGTCACGTGGGCCTTAGAAAGCATCACTACGAACAAAGCTAGTGGATGTAATGGAATTCCAGTTGAGCTATTTCAAATCCTGAAAGATGATGCTGTGAAAGTGCTACACTCAATATGCCAGCAAATTTGGAAAACTCAGCAGTGGCCACAGGACTGGAAAAGGTCCGTTTTCATTCCAATCCTTAAGAAAGTCAATCCCAAAGAATGCTCAAACTACTGCACAATTGCACTCATCTCACATGCTAGTAAAGTAATGCTCAAAATTCTCCAAGCCAGGCTTCAGCAATATATGAACCGAGAACTTCCAGATGTTCAAGCTGGTTTTAGAAAAGGCAGAGGAAATCAGAGATCAAATTGCCAATATCCGCTGGATCATTGAAAAAGCAAGAGAGTTTCAGAAAAACGTCTATTTCTGCTTTATTGACTATGCCAAAGCCTTTGACTGTGTGGATCACAATAAACTGTGGGAAATTCTGAAGGAGATGGGAATACCAGACCACCTGACCTGCCTCTTGACCTGTAAGCAGGTCAGGAAGCAACAGTTAGAACTGGACATGGAACAACAGACTGGTTCCAAATAGGAAAAGGAGTATGTCAAGGCTGTATATTGTCACCCTGCTTATTTAACTTATATGCAGAGTACATCATGAGAAACGCTGGGCTGGAAGAAGCACAAGCTGGAATTAAGATTGCCGGGAGAAATATCAATAACCTCAGATATGCAAATGACACCACCCTTATGGCAGAAAGTGAAGAGGAACTAAAAAGCCTCTTGATGAAAGTGAAAGAGGAGAGTGAAAAAGTTGGCTTAAAGCTCAACATTCAGAAAAGTAAGATCATGGCATCTGGTCCCATAACTTCATGGGAAATAGATGGGGAGACAGTGCAAACAGTGCCAGATTTTATTTTTCTGGGCTCCAAAATCACTGCAGATGGTGATTGCAGCCATGAAATTAAAAGACACTTACTCCTTGGAAGGAAAGTTATGACCAACCTAGACAGCATATTAAAAAGCAGAGACATTACTTTGCCAACAAAGGTTCATCTGGTCAAGGCTATGGTGTTTCCAGTGGTCATGTATGGATGTGAGAGTTGGACTGTGAAGAAAGCTGAACGCTGAAGAATTGATGCTTTTGAACTGTGGTGTTGGAGAAGACTCTTGAGAGTCCCTTGGGCTGCAAGGAGATCCAACCAGTCCATCCTAAAGAAGATCAGTCCTGGGTGTTCACTGGAAGGACTGATGCTGAAGCTGAAACTCCAATACTTTGGCCACTTCATGCGAAGAGTTGACTCATTGGAAAAGACCCTGATGCTGGGAGGGATTGGGGGCAGGAGAAGAAGGGGACGACAAAGGATGAGATGGCTGGATGGCATCACCAACTCAAAGGGCATGAGTTTGTGTAAACTCTGGGAGTTGGTGATGAACAGGGAGGCCTGGTGTGCTGCGATTCATGGGGTCGCAAAGAGTCAGACACCACTGAGCAACTGAACTGAACTGATGTCTACCATGGAGCAGCCTCATCAATCACATGCCAGAAGTGGGAGTAATGGAAAGTAAAACATGTGACTCAGCTACCTAATAAGAAAACCCAGCCTCAATTTGTTGCTAGAGACTGGTGATCTGAGGAATATTTAGCCATAGTCTATACACCATATGCACAGCCCCCAAAGAGCCTTCTAAGAGTATCATTTGGCCTTTATTGGTTATTTTCAAAGAAAAACAACATATCCAAACAATTCAACAATGTCAAATTAAAAAAAAAAAACCTGTGTAATTTAGCAGTTCCCAGACTCCTTTGGTTTATAAGATGCTTAGTGTCTCAGTAACATCCCCATGATGTTTGACAGCCCAATAGCAAACTTAATCATTCTGTTTATGAAGTTCTTTGGTTCAGACAACTTAATAATTTATGCCTTAACAACTTAGCAACCTTCTGAATAAACAATACACATACATTAAAAGAAAAAAATGTATTTCATTTTGAAAAGGCCACAAATTACACATCAAATGGATTTGTGCTCCTGGAACTTCTTATCAGATCATGGTATCAGATCAGATGCTGCCACCCTCATTTCCTAGTCCATATTTATGTTTGTTCACTATTTACTTTTGTCACAGCAATCAATGAAAACCCAGCTCCTGGAAGCCATGACATCATCTAAAGAAATGGAATGCAATCTAATATTGAAATATCAACTGCCTTAAACTAGTAGTTCACATATCTGACTGATGCTGTGATTTGCTGCTTTTCTTTATAAATTTAAAATCTGGAGAATGTAATCCCCAAAAGACTCTGTTACACAGCCCATCAGAATTGTGTTTCTGAAGGGCCATTAGGGTTTTAGATATACATGTTTATTTT
This sequence comes from Muntiacus reevesi, assembly GCF_963930625.1. Lineage (NCBI taxonomy): Eukaryota > Metazoa > Chordata > Mammalia > Artiodactyla > Cervidae > Muntiacus > Muntiacus reevesi. The sequence goes on from NC_089251.1 coordinate 212,907,588, forward strand.
CTATGGGCTTGCTATTCATTTAGGGAAAAATAACCACTTAAGCCTCATTTTTGTTGCAGTTTAGAGTCCTAAAAGTACAGTTTCAATTTATGTCCCAAATCTCCCAAATATCTTTCTATCTAACACTATCGATTTGCTACATATTTAAAATCACAAGGGAAGCAATCAAAGGATTTTTTGTGTGATCACTCGCCCCTAGAAAATATGATCAGTACAGATATAATTTTTATAGAAGATGTCCTTAACATGGAATAATATGCACTTTCCCTCAAGTTTTCTATTATCAGACACTTTGTTCAAACATCTCTCATTAACACCTAGTTAACATAATTGTACTTACATAAGACAAAAATGTTACTGGAAAACATGCAACTGGGACACAGATAGGAGATGGCAGAAAAAAAAGGTAAAAATGTAGAGAACTCTTCAATCACTAATATATCTTAAATTGAAAGGATCCAAAGTCATTGCCATAAAAAACTTATGAAAGCTCTGTTCATAACTAAAATTGAAAATACATATATAGACGTGTATATATAGATACACATATGTGCATATACAAGTATGTCTACACACATATACATGAGTATGTATGAACTTCCTCTGGGAACCCAAATTTAAGACCAACAAGAGGAGATCTGAGACCAGTCAAGAGTTAATATATTAATACCTTATAGAATCACAACATTAGGCAAGAAAGAATTATCCTCACTTTACAGATAGGTACTTGATTCCATGAGTCCACCAATAAGTTGTAATGAATCTACTAGAATAGGCCTGCAGGTACCTATGCTAGTAGAATAGGGATTCATCTAGTAGAAAAGGGATCATCCTTTAACCAATAAGATGGGCTACGATCTGCCATCTCCTAGACTAACCAATGTCAACAGTGGTTGTGTATCACATTGGAAATGAGGATCTTGATGCAGGGTTGTCTAGGATGCCAAGCAAGAACATGTGACCATGGTCCACATAGGGTGACTGAAGAATCCTGGGTTTATTGTTCCCATTCTTTTATCTTTAACAAGAAAGGAGTCTAGCTCCTCTTAAAGGCTCTGTATTGCATCTTCCCTTGGACACAATAACAGGAAAACCAATTAGGTTAATCACCTGCAGGGGGATGGAGGAGATACTCGCATATTTTAAAGAGCTGTCAATAGCCAGGTGGGGGGTGGGGTTCAAACTAGTGAAAAGTTTCAAGTCCTCCTCTTTATGTACTTGATACAAAAGATGAGAAATTCACAGCCCTCAAGGAGGCTACAGGGCCTTGGCCCAGCACCAGGGAGCTCCTTTCATGCCTAGTTGCTCAGCAGGGCTGCCATTCTCTATGTGAACAATTCCAACTACAGTTGTGCAATGTGGCAGCCCTGATGGTCATCATCATGTGGGATAATTTCCTCTAATTCTGGTGTTTTCTTAAATAAATTTATCATATTTTATATTTTAAATGAAGAAAAAGAATGTTTTACATTGAAACTGGATTACCAAAGAGAGATTTGAAGTAAAAGGAAAAAAAAAATGTTCTATAAATTTATTTTTAACCTGAAAAACTGTTCTGTGGATTTTATTCTTTAAACAGAATGCCTTTAAGTGTGAGATCTTAAATGTGTCAGCTTTTCATCTACATTGTATTTTTCGAATATTACAACACTACACCAGCATCTTGCCTCATCCTAGGATTCAGAATAGAGGGAAAATGATTTTTAAGTACTAAATAGTCATCCCCCATTCCTTAGCTTCCTAGATTTCCCTTAAAAGACCAATTTCTTATCCATTTGCAGAAACATTAGATACACATGACTTAGTATTTGGTACGCTTTCTTCACTACCATTGATCATTCTGACTCTAAGCATTACATACCATATATTCACTTTCTCCATCTCCCAAACAAAATGAAAACCTTTATAATTAAAGTTAAAATTTTTACTAATTACACCAAGGAAGAAGTTCAAAAGTAGCATGTCAACATTAAGTACTTTTATGGACACAAAATATTTTCATAACTCTCTAAGGACAAATCTTTCAGTTTAATAAAAATAACAAATTTATGCCTCTTTTCAAGCAAGTTTAAGAAAGATTTTGATCGCAAATAATTTGTAGAGACCCTAGCAGGGATATGCTGAGTGCAGATACATGGTGCTAGAATTATTTGAATTCAATTCAAATGCAGAATTGATCTTCCTTCCAGGCAGTTCTCCTGGCGTTCTCTAGTTATGGCATTGTCTAGTTAAACTAGTTATGACACTTGAACCTTTGAAATGCTAATATACCTGCACCCAGACTTTGAGTGTGTTGATTTTGTTTCCTTGGTGGAACAAATTTCACTCCTTTTTATGCAGAAAAACCAAGATGAGCAGATATTTGTATAATGTATATGTTAATTAAAACACTGTTTTCTGGGGGCTGCAAAACAAAGAATGTGTTACTATGAGTATTTTAAGGCAGACATTCACTCATCAAATTCAAGAGAAATAGGGGATGCTGAAAAGTGACTTAGTATAATAATGTATTTTAAGAAATAAGAGAAAGCCATGCTTTTAATAGAAGTGAACTTGGATGACTTAATGTAACAGAAATGTGGTTTCTGTCAAATATCATGTCACCAAGATGCTATAATTGCTTAACCTGAAAACTGTTCTTCACAGCCCTGCTCAGCCCATGGTTGATGGATTGATATTACCATAATAAAGAATTAGCTTTTTCATATGAGCAGAAAATTATCATCAAACTGTCACCATTCTGCCCATGAGTACACCATGGGCTTACAGATCAAGAGACAAAATATAGCATATCCCAATTACTGCTATACTTTAATGTCAGCTCAGTATACAAAGCAAGTAACGCCTGTCCATAAAGACAACGTATAAAAAAATTCTCTGGGATCCAGGCTGTCACCCCAGAACATACTCACTAGAAGTCAACTTGTTTTCATCTGGTCGTTGGCCCAATTCCCAAATTTTGAGGGATTTTTTACTTATTGTTTGTTTTAATTCTAATGTTGGTTCCGGTTCCCCAGGTAGCCATCAAGAATTCTGGGTTGGAATTGCCACCAAATTCACTCTCCTTCAGACCGATACGATCTTCCTGTTTCCTCCATAATCAAGCCCGCATAAGCCCATTCTTTCCTTTGAAGAGAGAGATAAGTGTGTGTGTTAGAAAGAATATGCAAAGGATGCCACAAAGGTTCAAGCTGATCCACAGGATTATTTACAAGGTACTGGGTGTTTAGCTCATGGTTATGGCCAAGGGGCTTTTGGAAATGTGTGTCATGGGGCTATATGTTTGCATCAACTAAAACCTGAAACCACTGGTACCCACAGAGCAATCAGCACAGAAGCAAAATGCCATACGCAGGGCTCTATTTCTGCCTTTGCTAGTGCTAGTCCTGTCTAAAGGTCATCATACAAGGAAGTTCTGAAATTTGTTTGGGGGGTGAAGGTAAAGCTGAAGGCTACTAGAAGACCAAGAAAGCTATCTTGCTTCTTAAGAAACTTAGGGCCTGGAATGACATCAAAAAAGCACTCAGCCAATGAGAGTTGGCAATGCAAAATGAAAAAATGCCATTGTATTGAGAGCTTCCCTGATGGCTCAGTGGTAAAGAATTCACCTGCCAATCCTGGAGATGTGGTTTCGATCTCTGGGTCAGGAAGACACCCTGGAGAAAAAAATGGCAACCCATTCCAGTATTCTTGCCTGGGAGATCCCATGGACAGAGGATCCTGGCTGGCTACAGTCCACGGGGTCACAAAAAAGTTAGACATGATTTAGTGACTAAACAACAACAACACTTTATTGAGCACAGAGGACCCTTCAGAAACATTCTTATAATCACTATATTCAGGGCAAATAGATGGGAAAAGTGGAAACAGTGACAGACTTTATTTTCTTGGGCTCTAAAATCATGTCAGACGCTTCCTCCTTGGAAGAAAAGCTATGACAAACCTATACAGCATATTAAAAAGCAGAGATCACTTTGCCGACAAAGGTCCATATAGTCAAAGCTATGGTTTTTCCAGTAGTCATGTATGAATGTGAGAGTTGGACTATAAACAAAGCTGAGCACCAAAGTATTGATACTTTTGAACTGTGGTGTTGGAGAAGACTCTTGAGAGTCCCTTGGACTGAAAGGAGATTCAACCAGTCAATCTTAAAGGAAATCAGTCCTGAATATTCATTGGAAGGACCGATGCTGAAAGTCCAATACTTTGGCCACCTGATGTGAAGAGCCAACTCATTGAAAAAGACCCCAATGCTGGGAAAGATTGAGGGCAGGAGGAGGAGGAGGAGACTACCAAGGGTGAGATGGCTGAATGGCATTATTGACTCAACGGACATGAGTTTGAGCAAATCCAGGAGATAGTGAAAGACAGGGAAGCCTGGCATGCTGCAGTCCATGGGTTGCAAAGAGACATGACTGAGTGACTGAACAACCACAATAAATCAGTAAAGTGAACATTCTGAAATTTACTCCTGGTGTTACTGCATTTGGACTGAAAGTGCTTTCCACAAGTGAGATGTTGTACATGGCACTTGGTGTAAAGTTGCCTTCCTCAAGAGTGACTGCAACCTCCCCATACATAAGATGCTCAATACAGACCTTAGCGGAGTCTGAAAAAAGCCCAGAGATCCAAAGACACCTCCAAGCACCACATAAGAAGATTCATCACAGACTCATACAGAAGAATCCACTGAAAAACCTGAGAATTATGTTGGAACTAAATTCATATGCAAAATCAGGCACTGAAACATCATTATTTGCCAGATCAAAAATTGCAAAACTCAGGCACTGAAACATCATTATTTGTCAGATCAAGAATCACAGACTCCAAGGAGACAAGGCATCCCTAGAAGCCAAATCAGATAGGAAGGGTGTTCCAGGCAAGAAGCTAGTGGTAGTGAAGGAAGAAGAGTGTTGGTGTTAAAAACCTTTGGTGGGAAAAAACGCTGGAGCTGCCAAGAAACCACCAGCTGAAAAGAAGCCAGAAGAAATCAAATCCACAGAAGCAGCTTGCTGTATAAACCAAAATTTATTTATTCCATAAAGGTCTGATCATTTGGACCATTCAATTTGAATAAAGATCTGATCAAAGAGGCACTGAAACACAAACAAGCAAAAAAGATGGGAGGAAAGTTATTAAGACTGTGAAATCAGGAAAAAAAATATTTACAGATAAAAAGCTGCCTCATAGATAATGCAAAAGAATGTACAGACTCACTTGAAATGATAAGAGGATTTAGTAAATCAGTCAGAGAGGAAATCAAAATATTGACATTGCCAGTTCAAGATGGAAACAGAAACATCCTGAACTCTTACAGACACATCGGATCTACAGTGACATACTGAAGAATTTGCTCTGAGAAAAACCTAAAAACTAGCTAAGCAATGAACTAGCTAAGCTGGTGAACTAGGAAGAAAAAGCACATCAAAGTGAGTAGGAGAAGCTGAGATGCAATCTTGTCATAAAGCCCACCCCTAGCGTATGGACCCCCATCAGAAGCTTCTCACTGCAGAGTAAAAGGTTTGAGCCCCACATCCAGCACCCCAACTTTTAAAATCTACACCTGAGATATGAGCCCCCAAACATTTAGTTTTGAAAAACAGTGGGGCTCATGACAATGAGACCCAAAGGCAATAGTAATCTGAGAAATGACTTTTTGAAAGGATCACCCACGTGGATGCACTTGCCCAAGGGAAGCCTCTGATCTCGCTGAGTTTATGTGAAAGAGGTTCATCTGTTGATCTTAAACAATCAGCCCAAGGGGTAAGCATCAAAATTAATAAAGATCCAGGAGTCTGCTGGGGTCATAGGCCGGTGGGCACCTTCTTTACACACTATCTTTCCCTTTTCTAACACTCTAGGCTCTTCCCCTCATCCCCTGGGGGGTGCCATCTTTATATCCCCCCCTCTCGTCTCCCCAGTCATAAAACACGACCCTTTTTTCCCTCCCGCAGGCACTATCCTTACGCTCCTCCGCTGCCTTACTCCAGCCAGCAATTACCATCCTACCCTCTTTCTCTACTACACTCCAGAGCCCCCTCTCAAAGGGGACATTTTACATGTTTCTGGTGCTCTGGGCTTTTTCCTCTGCTTCTGTTTATTGTGGGTGCCACTCTAGGCATTCACCTTGATCACCTGGCTCTGGAGGTCAGGGGGACAGTCCTATAGGACTATAAAAATCACAGGGACAGTTCTTGGCGGATTACCACCCCCCAACACTAGACACTGTGCAGACAGCAGAAGAAACACACCCTAATCTTTCTGAGAAAGAGGTCTATTTGCTTATCCTGGAGCTTTGGTCTGAGGGTCAGGCTTTTAGTACAGCACACATCGAAGGGATGAGAAATGGAATATTTCCTGCTATATCAGTAACCAAGGATATTACAGTCATCAACGATTGCAGTCCTCCAGTGTGAGCCAGTGAGCCCTGAGGAAACTTAAAAAAGAACACCTGCCGTCAAGCAGCCATCAGACTGCAGCCACACCCTTTGGCGAGTCCTGAGGAAACTTAGGGTGTGCAAATACAGGACACTAGGCCCAGATAGCTGAGGCATGTATCAAAGGAATGATTTCAGCGAGTCCAGACCCTTGCATCTTTTCCATAGAAAAGCACTAAATTCCTTAACTTGAAATATCTGATTTCTTTAATTGATAATACTATTTTGACGTTCCTGACCACCTGCCCTTTGTTGCAAAACTCCTATCCTATATATCCTAGTCCTCCCCTTGCTTCCTTGAAACAGTTTTTCAGAACTACCTGAATGCAGTCCCCTGGGCTGCAGTTCTCATTTTGCCCAAAGAAAACTTAACTCCCAACTCTCACATTGGGCAAATTTTTTTTTTTTTTTTTTGACAAGGTCTACTTAGGGGCTCTCAGAAAACAGCAGCCAGTAGAGACAATCTCTGAACTCTCCTTCCGCCTCACTCCAGCTTGCTGGTGTCTCCTGGAAAGGAACTGGAACCCTTGTCTGCTGCCCCAATTTAGTGGTTCTACGTCACCTGGCTCTGGTTGCCAGTAGGGCTTATGCTCACAGGTACCACAGGACTGTAACCAATGGATAATGAATTCTCAAACGCCTACCCCTTCCAGGACTCAGCAAAATGCAATAGACCCAGGAACTCAGTCTTTCTGTAAAAAGGCCTATTAGTTTCTGATCATGACTGCAGTCTGAGGAGCAGAATTCTAATTAAACACACATCTCAGGACTGACTATAATCTTTCCCCGAGAACTTAGAGGGTGAGAATTACCCTTGTGCTCTCGCTCTGCAGTGCCCGTGTCTCAGATGGGAGCTCTGCCGCACATCAGTTTCTATGACCGCCGCCCACGGGACACGCCTTGAGCACCTGGCTCACGTGGCCAAGTGGCTTGCATTACTGGGTCTCAGCGACTGTAACAATCCCTGCAGTTCTTGCCAGGCTACGCCCCCAGGGCACTGCACAGAAAGCAGACTGAATGAAACACATGCCCAGTCTTTCTGTGAAAGAGGCCTATTTGCTACTTATGGAGCTCACGCTGAGGGCCAGGCTACAATGCACAGTGAGAGGCTTAGAGGGGTGGAATGTGGGCCAATGGATGGTAGGCCAGTCTCCCTCTGCCTTGCCACAGCTCACCCAGAAGGGAGTTCTGGTGACCAGTGGAGCATACACTTCTGGTCCCAGAGTACCGCATACTGATCACTTTAAAAGCTGAGATCTTATGGCCTGGCTTGCATCAGCCTGAATCTAGGTGCTGAGTGAGATCTTCCTCCTTGGGATACTGACAGGTCTTGGCAAACACACAACTATTGGAAGCTATTAAAAACAAAATAGGCTGCTGGGACAATCATAAAGATTTGAAAAACAAAGAACTAGGGAAGGGTTGAACAGGGTTAATCTACACAGGGCCACTTCCTCAAGGCTTGGAGAATTGGCTGTTTCATCTAATACATAGAAACTAACATGAAGAGTCAGGTAAAATGAAGAAACAAGGAAATATTCCAAATAAAATAACAACATAAATACTCAGGAAAAAAATCAACAAGACATAGATAAGTGATTTACAAAAAGTTAAAGGTAAAGGTCATAAGGATGTTCACTGAACTTGGGAGAAGAATGGATAAATATGGAAAGAGCTTCAACAAAGAGACAGAAAACATAAAGTCAAATAGAAGTCACAGAGCTAAAGAATATAATTGCTCAACTAAAATTACACTAAAGGGCTTCAACAACAGACTGGATGAAGCAGAACAATCAGTGAACTCAAAGACAAGCTGTTGGAACACATCCAATCAAAGGGGAAAGAAGAAAAAATAATTTTTAAAAAGTAAAGATAGTTTAAGAGATGAATGGGACAACACCAAGTAAGCTAACATTCACATTGTAAGAGTCCCAAAAGGAGAAAGGGAGGGAGAGGGAGAGAGGGAGAGAAAGAGAAAACTGCACAGGTCCACTTTCATGCTAATTTTTTTTTCCCCAAAAAATACCATAGTACTACAGAATCCATGATTGGTTGAATTCACAGATGTGGAACCATATATACAAGGAGTTGACTATGAGGTTATACATGAATTTTTTATTTCACAGGAGGGCAACACCACTAACACCTGCATTGTTTGAGGATCAACTGTATAACATTGGTCAATATTTATTCACCCAACACAGGAGCACTTAAATATATTTAAAAAATTTAAATAGACCTAAAGAGAGAAACAGAATGCAATACAATAATAGTAGAAGACTTTAATGTGCCACTTACAGCAATGGATAGATCATCCAAGCAGACAATCAATAAGGATACATTGACCTTAAATGACTGGTCAGCTAGACCAGATAGACTTGATATATATAGAACATTCCATCAAAAGCAATAGAATGCACATTCTTTTCAAGTACATACTGAATACTATCCAGGATAAATCCTATATTAAGCCAAAAAACAAGTCAATAAATTTAAGAAGATTAAAATTATATAAAACATCTGTTCCAACCACAATAGAATGAAATTATGAATCAATTACAAGAAGTAGACTGAAAAATTCACAAACTGTGAAGATTAAATAACATGCTACTAAACAACCAATGGGTCAAAGAATAAATCAATGCAGAAATTAAAAAAAATACCATGAGACAGATGATAATGGAAATACAATATACTAAAACTTAGGGAATGCAGCAAAAGAGGGAAGTCCATAGGAAAACATGTCTGTACCAGGAAAAGGAAAACCTCAAATAACCAACCTAACGTTACACCTCGGGGAAATAGAAAAAGAACAACAAACAAAGCTCAAAGTTTGTAGAAGAAAGAAAATAATAAAGATCAGAGCAGAAATAAAATTGAGTCAAAAATATAGGAAAGTTAATGAAATTAAGAGCTGATTCTTTGAAAAGAAAAACAAAATCAACAAACCTCTGTCCAGACTCATGAAGATGCAAAGAGAAAGGAAAATCAGAAATGAAACATATGTTATAACTGATTCCACAGAAATAAAAAGGATAAGAGAGTGCTATAAACAATTATACACAAATAAATTCAACAAACTGGAAGAAACGTATCTGTTTCTAGAAACATATACAACCTACCAAGATTAATTCATGAAGCAATAGAAAATTTGAATAGACTGATTACTAGTAAGGAGATTAAATCAGTAAACAAAAACCTCCCTACAAAAAAGTCTGGGGCCAGCCATTCTACCAAACACTGAAAGCATACATGCCAACCCTTCTCAAGTCTTCAAAAAATTAGAAGAGAACACTACCCAACTTATTTTACAAGGCTAGCATTACCCTCATACTAAATCAGGCAAAGAATCCAAAAGGAAAAAAAAAAATACCATCCAATATCACTGATTAGCACATATTAGAAATCCTCAACAAAATATTAGCAGCTCAAATTCACACTATGATCAAGTGTGATTTATTCCAGAAACGCACAAATGATTCAACATCTACAAAATCAATGTGATACACCACATTAGCAAATTGAAGAATAAAAATCATATGATCATTCTTATAGAGAGAGAAAAAACATTTGCCAAAATTCAATATTCATTCATAAAAAAAACTCACAACAAACTGGGTACTGAGGAAACAACATAAAGACTATATATAACAAGGCTACAGCTAACATTTCATACTCAACAGTGAAAAGCCAAAAGCTATTCCTTTAAGATCAGGAACAAGATAAGGGTGCCCATTCTCATCAGTTTTAGTCAACATAATATTGAAAGCATTATTCAAAACACACAAGAAAAATAAAGAAAAGGAATCCAAATTAGAAAGAAGAAGTAAAACTTCATTGTTTGCAGATGACATATCATATATAAAAAACCCTAAAGGTTCCACCCAAGTAACTGTTGGAACTAACAAAATAATTCAGAAAAGTTACAGGACACAAAATCAATATACAAAAATTAGTTGAATTTCAATATACTAATAAGAAATAACCAGGCAAATTAGGGAAATAATTCCATTTATAGTTGTATCAAAGAGAATAAAATATCTAGGAATGAATTGAATTAAGGAGGTAAAGGACGTGTATACTGAAATCCATAAGACATTAATGAAAGAAACTTAAGAAGACACAAGTGAAAAGATATTCTGTGCATGTGGATGAAAAAAATTAATATTGTCAAATCCCCTATACCATTCAAAGCAATCTACAGATTCAATGCAATTTGTATCAAAACTCCAATGGCATTTCTCACAGAAACAGAATAAACAATCTCAAAATTTGTACAGAACGAAAAAAGACCCCCAAAGCAGTCTTGATAAAGAACAAAGCTAGAGGCATCATACTCCCTGATATCAAACTATATTACAAAATTACAGTAATCACAACACTATGATATTGGCATAATATACATAGATCAATGGGACCAGAAGTAAACCCATGCATATATGGCAAATTGATTCATGACAAAAGAGCCAAGAATAGATAATGGGGAAACAAAGTCTTTTCAATAAGTGGGTTGGGAAAACCAGTCACAAACAAAATGATGAAACTGGATCTCTATCTTATACCTTACATAAAAATCAACTCAAAATGGAATAAGGACTTGAATGTATCATGAAACTCTAAAAACCAAGAAACTCCTAGGAGAAAATATCAGTGGTAACATCCTTGACATTGGTCTTGCTGATGAATTGTTTAATCTCTTATCAAAGTAAAAAAAACAGAAGCAAATCAAATTAAAAAGTTTATGAACAACAAAGGAAACCATCAACAAAATGTAAAGACAACCTATCAAATGGGAGAAAATATTTGCAAATTATACAACTGATAATGAGCTAATATCCAATATATATAAAGAACAGATATAACTGAATAACAAACAAAAAACAATCTAAACAAAAAATCAACCCAATTAAAAATTAGGCAGACCATCTGAATACACCGTATTTCTTAAGACCATCTACAGATGGCCAACAGGCATGTGAAATGATGCTCAACATCACTAATCATCCAGGAAATGCAAAATCAAAACCACAGATATCACCTTATACCTGAGAGAATGACTGCTTTCAAAAAAAAAAAAGAAAGAAAGAAAGAAAACAAACCGTTAATAATCAGTGTTTGCAAAGATGAGGATAAAATGGAACACTTGTGCAGTATTAATGGGAAGGTAAATTGGCACAGCCAATATGGAAAACTTTATGGAGTTCCCTCAAAAAATTTAAAATAAAACTACCACATTCCAGCAATCCACTACTGGGTATTTATTCAAAGAAAATGTGAAAACTAACTTGAAAACATATCTGCACCCCCATGTTCATTGTAGCATTATTTATAATAGCCAATGAAAAAAAATTGAACAACCAAGATATCCATCCCTGAGGGAACAGATAAAGAAGTTGTGGTATAATCTATCTAATGGATTATACCTGGTCATGAAAAAGAATAAAATCTTGCTATTTGAGATAACACTGGTTGACCTTGAGGGCATTATGCTAACTGAAACAAGTCAGATAGAGGACAAATACCAGTGACCTCTCTCATATATAGAATCTGAAAAACAAAATAAAAATAATCTCATAGATTTTGAGAACCGAACAGTTTGGCGGTTTCCAGAAGTAGGGTTTTAGGAGTGGATAAGATGGGTGAAAGAGTTTAGAAGGTAAAAACTTATAGTTATTCAATAAAGAAGACATGGGATGTGATGTATAGCATGGTGACTATAGTTAATAGCACTTTATGATACATTTAAAAGTCTCTAATAGAGTAGATCTTAAATGTTCCCCTCATAAACGTACAATAGCAGATGTTAAATAGACTTATTGTGGTGATTATTTTGTAATATATACAAATACTGAATCATTATGCTGTATGCCTGAAACCAGTATACTGTTATTTATCAGTTATACCTCAATGAAAAATATATTGATGTTCACTGAAGTTCTTTATACCAACAAAACATAGTTAGAAATGCAATTTTTTAAATTCCATTTTAAATAGCAAGCCCCACAAAATCACTAGGAATAAATTAAATGAAGACTATATAAGAACTTTCTGTAGGATAATAGTTTACTAAGAAGCAATAAAGAAAACTTAAATAAATGGGTGTATATCTTAGATATTTTCCAGTCTTTCTCCAGACCTACACTCAATTCTCCAATTCTGGAAAACTGAATTTATGAACTATGTAACAGGCTCCCTTGAACTCTGGATTCTGTTAGACGTTAGCCAATAAGAGGTACTGGCAGGAGAAAAGAGAGAAAAAAAGAGAGTATTTGTTCATCCAACCATTTTCTTCTGCATTGCAATGGATTGATTCAGTTCAGTTCAGTCACTCAGTCCTGTCTGACTCTTGGTGACACCATGGACTGCAGCATGCCAGGCAGGCTTCCCTGTCTATCACCAACTCCTGGAGCTTGCTCAAACTCATGTCCAATGAGTCAGTGATGCCATCCAACTATCTCATCCTCTGTTGTCCCCTTCTCCTCCTGCCTTCAATCTCTCCCAGCATCGGAGTCTTCTCCAGTGAGTCAGTTCTTCGCATCAGCTGGCCAAAGTATTGGAGTTTAAGCTTCACCATCAGTCCTTCCAATGAATATTCAGAACTGATTTCCTTTAGGATTGACTGGTTGGATCTTCTTGCAGTCAAAGGGACTCTCAAGAGTCTTCTCCAGTACCGCAGATCAAAACATCAATTCTTCGGCACTCAGCTTTCTTTATAGTCCAATACTCACATCCATACATGACTACTGAAAGAACCATTGCTTTGACTAGATGAACCTTTGTTGACAAAGTAATATCTCTGCTTTTTAATATGCTGTCTAGGTTGGTCATAGCTTTTCTTCCAAAAAGCAAGCGTCTTTTAATTTCATGGCTGCAGTCACCATCTGCAGTGCTTTTGGAGCCCAAGAAAAGAAAGTCTGTCACTGTTTCCATTGTTTTCCCATCTATTTGCCATGAAGTGATGGGACCAGTTGCCATGATCTTACTTTTTTGAATGCTGATTTTTAAGCCAGCTTTTTCATGCTCCTCTTTCACTTTCATCAAGAGACTCTTCAGTTCTTCTTCTCTTTCTGCCATAAGTGTGGTGTCATCTGCATATCTGAGGTTGTTGATATTTCTCCTGGCAATCTTGATTCCTGCTTGTGCTTCATCCAGTCCAACATTTTGCATGGGCTTCCCTTGTGGCTCAGCTGATAAAGTATCTGCCTGTAATACAGGAGACATGGGTTCGATCCCTGAGTTGGGAAGATCTCCTGGAGAACGAAAAGGCTACCCATTCCAGTATTCTGGCCTCGAGAATTCCATGGACTATATAGTCCATGGGATCACAAAGAGTCAGACCTGACTAAGCGACTTTCACTCTGCATATAAGTTAAATAAGCAGGGTAACAATATACAGCCTTGACGCACTCCTTTCCCAATTTGGAAACAATCTGTTGTTCCATGTCCAGTTCTAACTGTTGCTTCTTGACCTGCATTCAGGTTTCTCAGGAGGCAGGTCAGGTGGTCTGGTATTCCCATCTCTCTCAGAATTTTCCACAGTTTGTTGTGATCCACATGGTCAAAAGGCTTTGGTGTAGTCAATAAAGCAGAAGTAGATGGTTTTTTTCTGGAACTCTCTTGCTTTTTCTATGTTTCACAGGATGTTGGCAATTTGATCTCTGGTTCCTCTGCCTTTTCTAAATCCATCTTGAACATCTGAAAGTTCACAGTTCAAGTACTGTTAAAGCCTGACTTGGAGAATTTTGAGCATTACTCTGCTGGTGTGTGAGACAAGTGCAATTGTGTGGTAGATAGAACATTCTTTGGCATTGCTCTTCTTTGGGATTAGAATGAACACTGACATTTTCTAGTCTTGTGGTCACTGCAGAGTTTTCCAAATTTGCTGGCATATTGAGTGCAGCACTTTCACAGCATCATCTATTAGGATTTGAAATAATTCAACTGAAATTCCATCACCTCCACTAGTTGCGTTCATATTGATGGCCACTTCATTTCGAACTCCAGGATATCTGGCTCTAGGTGAGAGATCACACCACTGTGGTTATCTGGGTCATTAAGATTTTTTTTTTTTTTTTTTTTGTATAGTTCTTCTGTGTATTCTTGCCACCTCTTCTTAATATCTTCTGCTTCTGTTAGGTCTATACCATTTCTGTCCGTTATTGTGCATATCTTTGCATGAAATGTTCCCTTGGTATCTCTTATTTTCTTGAAGAGATCTCTAGTCTTTCCCATTCTCTTGTTTTCCTCTATTTCTTTGCACTGATCACTGAGAAAGGCTTTCTTATCTCTCCTTGCTATTCTTTGGAACTCTGCATTCAAAAGAGTATATCTTTCCTTTTCCCCTTTGCCTTTTGCTTCTCTTCTTTTCTCAGCTATTTGTAAGGCCTCCTCAGACAACTATTTTGCCTTTTGCATATCTTTTTCTTGGGGATGGTCTTGATAACTGCCTCATGTACAGTGTCACAAACCTCCATCCATAGTTCTTCAGGCACTGTGTCTATCAGATCTAATCCCGTGAATCTATATGGATTGATTACATCCCTCCAGTGAAGGTCACAGCTTCTGTCAAGTGGCTCTCTTATAAGTTAGAGATTCTTCCTCCTGGTTCTGGTTCCCACTCACTCTATCTCCTGTCCTTTGCCCCTTCAGACATGACTGCTGGTTGGTTCCCTTAATCCTGCTCACTTATTTTAAAATATTTTTGTTAAACTCAAATTAATCAACTGAGTAAACTACTTCTTTCCTGCTTAAATTCTGAATGATAGAGCAATGTGTACAAGTGACCCCAGGAAATGGGATTCTATTAATAGTATTATATTGCTCATATGTTTAAGGAGAACACAAATTACTTTCTTGCTTTAGTAACTCATGACATGGAATGGATTCACAAATACCCAGATTAACACTTGTGGTAAAATGCTATGGAATGCAAATGTATGACATTGAGAGATCATCTATGATGCTTTAATGATATGATGACAACAGTGATTATAAAGATGCAGGAGAGTGCAAATATGGAAAAGAAAGAAGTTAAAAGCCCTGAATGCCAATTTAGAATTGAGATGAAAAGTTAGAACACCAATATGTCAGTTGGTGAATCAAGGTGATTATGACTAAATGAAAGTGAAAGTGTTAATCACTCAGTTGTCCGACTCTGAGACCCCATGGACTGTAGCCCGCCAGGCTTCTCTGTTCATGGAATTCTCCAGGCAAGAATGCTGAAGTAGGTAGCCATTCCCTTCTCTAGGGTATCTTCCAATCCAGGGATTGAACCCAGGTCTCCCACATTGCAGACAGATTTTTTACTGTCTGAGTCACCAGGGAAAGCCCTAATTATGATTGAGATATCAGCCCCAAGTCTTGGTTATAAGCAAGATAAAGTAGATACTTTACAATGAAATAAGGTCACTGGTCTGGAAGAAGTGGGACTCTGAAATACAAGCACAGACCATTTATAATCTTATGAAGGTTAAACCAAATACCTCTGGGACTCCTTTACCAGACACATTCTCTCCCTACTTTTTAATGAAACAAGTTTTCTTGCTGCATAGGAACATCTGAAAGTTGTTATCACCTAAAATGCCAACTTTCCTCAGGACCAATTACCATCATTGTTTACTTCCTAGACACTCACAGGAAAAATAGATTACAATATTAAGCAAGGACCTGGTGAGAAAAATGAAAGTATTTACCAGATTTGTTTAGGCAGGTATCTGAAGAGCATTCATGGGAGGAGATTCTAAACAGGTTAGAACCAAAATGAAAAACAACATAAGACTTTATTAGCCTGAGTTTATAATGTCACCTAGAATTCATGATTTAATGTGTTGCCTTGAGCATCTAGAAGTCATATTAATACACAACTAGGTTGGCCAATTTAAGCCTGCATTCAATGGTGGATTAAATACGGCCCAGAAGAAGAGGCCAAAAACTCAAGAAGACAGATATCTGAATGGAACTACTTTGGAAATGCTCAGCCACCCACTAACTTTTATCTTCATAGAAGACTTAGAAATGCACAGGCAAATTGGGAGAGTGATGTCATCATCTTGGTGATATAGGTTATTCCTGACCTCAGTCCCCATCTAAGGACAACTATGAATAATTTATGGACGTACTGAACACCCTAATACAAGGGGGTATGGCTGAAGCACCCCATGTACTGCAGAGACAGAGGTGGATTCCATTAAAAGGATAAGAAGCATGGCTACATCCCGCTATATTGCTGATCCCCCAGGCTGGCATAGTACCAAACCTAGAGGGCTCCCCTGAGGCAACAACTAGTTCCTCTAGTGGGATAAAGAGAACCCAAGGTGGATATCTGGCTCCCCTACTAATAACGAACTATCAGAAAGAGAAAAATTTAAAAACCTTGTTTAAAATTGCATCAAGAAGAAAAAAAAAACCTAGGAATAAAATGAACCAAGGAGGTTAAAGACCTATGCTCTGAAAACTATTAAATACTGATGAAGGAAACTGAAGATAATTCAAAGAAATGGAAAGATACTCTCTTGGATTGGAAGTATCACTATAATTTAAATGGCCATACCACCCAAAGCAATCTACAGATTTAATGTCAGCCCTATCAAAACACCCAGGACATTTCTCAAAGAACTAGAACAAATCGTTCTAAAATTTGTGTGGACCAACAAAAGCCTGAGAAAGTAATCCTGAGAAAAAAGAACAAAGTTGGAAATATAACCCTCCAAGATATCAGACTACACTACAGTAATCAAATATCATGTTATTGGCCAAAAACAGATATATAGACCAATGAAATGGTATAGAAAGCCAAGAAATATACCTATGCATCTAAGGTCAATTAATTGATGACAAAAGAGGCAAGAATATACAATGGATAAAGACAATCTCTTTAACAATAAGTGGTTCTGGGAAAGCTGGACAGCCACGTGTAAAGCAATGAAAATAAAACATTCTCTCACACTATATATAAAAACAAACACACACACACACACACAAAACACAAAATGGATTAAAGACTTAAATATAAGACAGGAAACCAAGAAGCTCCTAGAAGAGAACATAGGAAGAAAACTCTTTGACAAAAATCATAGTAGTATTTTCTTGGATCAGTCCCCTGCGGCAAAAGAAATGAAAGCAAAATAAAGAAACGAGACCTAACTAAATTTAAAAGCTATTGCATAGCAAGGAAACCAACAAAATGAAAAGACAACTATTAGAATGGGAGAAAATTTTTGCAAACGATAAAACCAACACACACAAATAGCTCATGCAACTCAACATCCAAAAAAAATCTGATTTTTTGACATTTCTCTGAAGAAGATATACACATGGCTAACAGGGATGTGACTAGATGCTCGACATCACAATTAATGGAGAAATGCAAATCAAAACCACAATGAGATATTACCTAGCACCTGTCAGATTAAAAAAAAATCTGCAAATAACAATGTTAGAGAGGATGTGGGGAAAAGGGAGCCCTCATACACTGTTGATGGGAATATAAATTGGAGCAGTCACTACAGAAAACAGTATAGAGGTTTCTTTAAAAAACTAAAAATAGAACTACCATGTGATCCAGCAATTCCACTCCTGCATATATATCCTAGAAAAATGAAAACACGAATTTAAAAAGATACATGCACCTTAATGTTCATAGTAGCACTATTTACAGTAGCCAAGACATGGAAGCAATGCAAGTGCCCATCAACATAAGACTGTCTTAATATGTGGATACACACACATGCACACAAACACACACACACACACGTGTATAAATGCAATTTTCTCAGTCATTAAAGAAAATACTAACAATTGCGGAAATGTGTATGGATCTAGAGAATACTGTGCACATTGAATTGTCAGAGAAAGGCAAATACTATATGACATCACATATGTAGATTCTAAAAAACAATACAAATGGATGTGTTTATATATAACAAACAGAGTCACAGACTTAGAAAACAAACTCATGATCATCAAAAGGGAGAGGGAGGAGAGGAGGGACAAATTAGGGCTATGGGATTAACAAATACAAACTACTATACATAAAATAGATAAACAAGGATTTACTGTATAGCACGCCCAATATCTTGTAATAACCCATAATGGAGTATAACCTGCAAAAATACTGAATGCTGTACTCCTGAAACTGACACATATTTTAAATCAGCTATACTTCAATAAAAAGAACTGAAAGTTTATTAATGCACTGCTTTATATATACAGGGAGAAAAATTACATGTCTAGTGACACAGATCTAACTTCGGTAGAAAACTGTAGCCTCTTATACAGTGTGTGCTAGGTTGTTTCAGTCGTGTCCGACTCTTTGCGACCCTATGACTGTAGCCCGCCAGGCTCCTCTGTCCACGGGATTCTCCGGGCAAGAATACTGGAGTGGGTTGCCATTTCCTTCTCCAGGGGATCTTCCCAACCCAAGGATCAGGCCCTTGTCTCTTATGTCTCCTGCATTGGCAGGCAGGTTCTTTACCACTAGCAGCGCTTGGGAAAGTCCCAGACTTAAACTCATTTAAAAGAATTTGAGTCCCTCAGTAGAAAAGGAGATCTTACCATGTAAGCAGAGCAGTATACTAGAAATCATAGATCGAACTTTCTCTAGAGATACCTGTGATAATTTCCTAATATCTTTGTGTATTACACAAATGGCAATGCACAGACCTTCTGGGCATGATTATATATTGGCTAGTATTCAATACTAGTGCTAATCCTGAGGTACTGAAAACATTAATATGTTTCATAAGTCACAGAGGGGACTTAAAAATCAGGTAATAGGTAAACATCTGACTCCAATCCATCTCACAATAAGTCTAGTGAAAACTCAAATACATCCTGTGATGATCTACCCTGTCCAAGAATTAAGACTTGGTATAGATATGAAAGTGAAAGTGAAGTCACTCAGTCATGTCGGACTCTCTGTGACCACATGGACTGTAGCCTACCAGGCTCCTCCATCCATGGGATTTTTCAGGCAAGAGTACTGGAGTGGATTTCCGTTTCCTTCTCCAGGGAATCTTCTCAACCCAGGGATCAAACCCGGGTCTCCCACATTGCAGGCAGACACTTTACCATCTGAGTCACCAGGTTGCTATAGATAACCAAGTTTTAATTCTTGGAGCTTCCCAGGTAGCGCTAGTGGTAAAGAATCTTCCTGCAATACTGAAGTGGGTTGGATCCCTAGGTCGGGAAGATCCTCTAGAACAGGAAATGGTAACCCACTTAAGTATTACTGCCTAGAAAATCCTTGGACAGGGGAGCCTGGTGGGCTATAGTCCTTGAGACTGCAAAGTGTCGGACACAACTGAGTGCACACATACACAGATACAACAAGTAGAAAATAGCAGTTTTCAAATATTATAAAACACCAGACACCTAGAGGATTGTAAAAACACAGATGGCTGGATACCACCTCCAACTTATCTTCCTCAGTAAGTCGTTGATGGGGCCCATCGATCTGGAAGTTCAAGTTTCTAAGTGATAGCAATGCTTCTAGCCTGGGCATCATATTGTGAGAACCCTAACTACTATAATAGACTTTGTTCTTTGGTTCAGGTAACTGATCAGTGTTCTAAATCAGTAGTCCTCAAAAAAATGATTTTCCAGCACATGTAATGAAAGTCCCTTATTCCCTTTTGTCTGAACAGTGCAAAAGCCATCACATCTTCTAGTATCAGTTCAGTTTGGCTGCTCAGTCTTGTCTGACTCTTTGTGACCCCATGGATTGCAGCACACCAGGCCTCCCTGTCCATCACCAATTCCCAGAGTTTACTCAAATTCATGTCCATTAAGTCAGTGATGACATCCAACCCTCTCATCCTCTGTCGTCCCCTTCTCCTCCAGCCTTCAATCTTCCCAGCATAAGGGTCTTTTCAAATGAGTCAGTTCTTTGTATCAGATGGCCAAAGTATTGGAGTTTCAGCTTCAACATCAGTCCTTCCAATGAACACCCAGGACTGATCTCCTTTAGGATGGACTAGTTGGATCTCCTCTCAGGCCAACGGACTATCAAGTGTCTTCTCCAACACCACAGTTCAGTTCTTTGGCACTCAGCTTTATTTATAGTCCAACTCTCACATCCATACATAACTACTGGAAAAACCAAAGCGATGCTTAGATAAACCTTGTTGGCAAAGTAATGTCTCTGCTTTTCATTATGTTGTCTAGGTTGATCATAATTTTCCTTCCAAGGGGTAAATGTCTTTTAGTTTCATGGCTGCAATCACCATCCGCAGTGATTTTGGAGCCCCCCAAAATAAAGTCAGCCACTGTTTCCCCATCTATTTTCCATGAAGTGCTGGGACCAGATGCCATGATCTTCGTTTTCTGAATGTTGAGCTTTAAGCCAACTTGTTCACTCTCCTCTTTCAAATTAATCAAGAGGCTCTTTAGTTCTTCACTTTCTGCCATAAATGTGGTGTCATTTGCATATCTGAGGTTATTGATATTTCTCCTGGCAATCTTGACTTCAGCTTGTGCTTCCTCCAGCCCAGCGTATATCATGATGTACTCTGCATATAAGTTAAATAAGCAGGGTGACAATATATAGCTGTGACGTACTCCTTTTCCTATTTGGAAGCAGTCTGTTGTTCCATGTCCGGTTCTAATTGTTGCTTCCTGACCTGCATACAGGTTTCTCAAGAGGCAGGTCAGGTGGTCTGGTATTCCCATCTCTTTCAGAATTTTCCCCAGTTTATTGTGATCCACACAGTCAAAGGCTTTGGCAGAGTCAATAATGCAGAAAAAGAGGTTTTTCTGGAACTCTCTTGTTTTTATGATGATCCAGCAGATGTTGGCAGTTTGATCTCTGGTTCCTCTGCCTTTTCTAAAACCAGCTTGAACTTGGAAGTTCATAGTTCACATAGTGTTGAAGCCTGGCTTGGAGAATTTGGGGCATTACTTTACTAGCGTGTGAAATGAGTGCAATTGTGCGGTAGTTTGATCATTCTTTGGCATTGCCTTTCTTTCGAATTGGAATGAAAACTGAACTTTTCCAGTCCTGTGGCCACTGCTGGGTTTTGCAAATTTGGTGACATATTGAGTGCAGTACTGGCACAGCATAACCTTTTAGGATTTGAAATAGCTCAACTGGAATTCCATCACCTCCACTAGCTTTGCTCATACTGATGCTTCCTAAGGCCCACTAGAATTTGCATTCCAGGATGTCTGGCTCTAGGTGAATGATCATACCATCGGGATTATCTGGGTCATGAAGATCTTTTTTGTATAGTTCTTCTGTGTATTCTTGCCACCTCTTCTTAATATCCTCTGCTTCTGTTAGGTCCGTACCATTTCTGTCCTTTATTGAGCTCATCTTTGCATGAAATTTTCCCTTGGTATTTCTTATTTTCTTGAAGAGATCTCTAGTGTTTCCCATTCTCTTGTTTTCCTCTATTTCTTTGCACTGATCACTGAGGAAGGCTTTCTTATCTCTCCTTGCTATTCTTTGTAACTCTGCATTCCAAATGGATATATTTTTCCTTCTCTCCTTTGCTTTTGCTTCTCTTCTTTTCACAGCTATTTGTAAGGCCTCCTCAGACAGCCATTTTGCTTTTGTGCATTTCTTTCTCTTGGGGTGGTCTTGCTCCCTGTCTCCTGTTCAATGTCACAAACCTCCATCCATAGTTCATCAGGCACTCTATCAGATCTAGTCCCTTAAATCTATTTCTCACTTCCATTGCATAATTGTTAGGGATTTGATTTAGGTCATAACTGAATGGTGTAGTGGTTTTCCCTACTTTCTTCAGTTTAAGTCTGAATTTGGCAATAAGGAGTTCATGATCTGAGCCACAGTCAGCTCCCCATCTTGTTTTTGCTGACTGTATAGAGCTTCTCCATCTTTGGCAGCAAAGAATATAATCAATATGATTTTGGTGTTGACCATCTGGTGATGTCCATGTGCAGATTCTTCTCTTGTGTTGCCGGAAGAGGGTGTTTATTACGAACAGTGTGTTCTCTTGGCAAAACTCTATTTGCCTTTGCCCTACTTCATTGACTTCTCTGGTGGCGCAGACAGTAAAGCATCTGCCTACAATGCAGGAGACCAGGCTTCAATCCCTGGGACGGGAAGATCTCCTGGAGAAGGAAATGCAAACCCACTCCAATATTCTTTTCTTGAATATCCCTTGGACAGAGGAACCTGGTAGGCTACAGTCCAGGGGGTTGCAAAGAGTCGAACATGCCTGAGCGATTTCACTCTCCTTTCCTTTCCCGCTTCATTCTGAACTCCAAGGCCAAATTTGCCTGTTACTCCAGGTGTTTCTTGACTTCCTACTTTGCATTCCAGTCCCCTATAATAAAAAGGACGTCTTTTGGGGGGTGTTAGTTCTGAAAGGTCTTATAGGTCTTCATAGAACTGTTCAACTTCAGCTTCTTCAGCTTAACTGGTCAGGGAATAGACTTAGATTACCATGATACTGAATGGTTTGCCTTGGAAACGAACAGGGATCATTCTGTCATTTTTGAGTTTGCATCGAAATACTGCATTTCAGACTCTTTTGTTGACTATGATGGCTACTCCATTTTTTCTAATGGATTCTTGCCCACATTAGTAGATATAATGGTCATCTGAGTTAAATTTACCCATTCCATTCAATTTTAGTTCACTGGTTCCTACAATGTCAATGTTGACTCTTGCCATT
Source organism: Muntiacus reevesi (assembly GCF_963930625.1). Taxonomy (NCBI): domain Eukaryota; kingdom Metazoa; phylum Chordata; class Mammalia; order Artiodactyla; family Cervidae; genus Muntiacus; species Muntiacus reevesi. Next base: position 212,930,662 of record NC_089251.1, read on the forward strand.
TCCTGTTTGACCAATTTCAAGTTGCCTTGATTCAAGGACCTAACATTCCAGGTTTCTAGGCAATATTGCTGTTTATAGCATCAGACCTTGCTTCCATTACCAGTCACATCCACAACTTGGTGTTGTTTTTGCTTTGGTTCTGTCTCTTCATTCTTTCTGGAGTTATTTCCCCACTGATCTCCAGTAGCATATTGGGCATCTACTTACCTGGGGAGTTCATCTTTCAGTGTCCAGCTTTTTGCTTTTTCATACTGTTCATGGGGTTCTCAAGGCAGAAATACTGAATTGGTTTGCCATTCCCCTTTCCAGTGGACCACATTTTGTCAGAACCCTCCACTATGACCCCGTTCATCTTGGGTTGCCCTACACAGCATGGCTCACAGTTTCACTGAGTTAGACAAGGCTGTGGTCCATGTGATTATATTGGTTAGTTTTCTGTGATTGTGGTTTCAGTCTGTCTGCCCTCTCTCAGCACCTACCGTCTTACTGCCGTTCTCTGACCTTGGACGTGGAGTATCTCCTCTCGACCACTCACCACTCCAGGCCATGCTGGATGTATTCGAGTATACATGAGCACAAACTTAATGATTCAGTGATGTCAATTTCAGTGATTTTTGTGAATGTGGCATTTTTCTGGAACAAAATAGCACATCCCTTGGCACCTATTATACAGATATTAACTTGACAATTTCTGCCCTTATCATTATGTGCAAAGTTAGTTAGAAGCTGTTTGTCTTCATGTATTTGGGACAACAGTATATTGTTATCACTGAGCTCTACTAACCTTCACATATTTGGGACAACAGTATACTATTATTATCTTGTCACTGAGTTATACTAACCTTCCTAATCTCCATCCATAATAAATTTCAAAGAGAGCTTGATTTTCTGGTATCCCCCCAGAAAACTATGCTGGCTCCTTATATTGATAACAATTTCCTCTTTGTACTTAATAAGGAGGGAAGGAACATACGTGTGTCAGAGGTGGGCACCCAATACCCATTAACATTTAGTGCCCTGCCACACTGAGGTTCCTGGACCCACTGAGCACATTGGGATATCTTCTATATCTTCAAAAAACACCAGCAAAAAACAAAAACAAAAAGCCAACCAACCACTATCAGAAAACCCTGCCACACAGTCATCCACTGGTATCAGCGGGGGATTGGTTCCAGTACCCCTTGGATAACTAGACCTGTGGATGCTCAAGTCCCTTATATTAAAAAACCATAATGCAGCTGGCCCTCTGTATAAGAGGATTCTGTGGATGCAGAGGCCACATGTAGGACAGCTGACTATACTTTGCTGACTCACCAATGAAAACAGACCCAGTGGTAGTGGTCCTCTAAATTTAGGGGTAACTATCATTTATTCTGGCTCACTCTTTCAAGATGTGTACTGTTCTAACTGGAAGCCTTCTGATCTTGAGTGGGGCCTTAAAGCAAAAAGTCTCTGCAGCAAGAATGGGGTACAGTGCATGCTGCCCTGTCCCTTGGGACCCAGGACTTGTAGACACACTGTTTTGGAAACATCCATGCCAGAGAGATGCTGAATGAAACTTCTAACAAACTCCCATAGAAGAAGCACAGTGCAGACCCTAAAGACTTTGGAGTTGAGTTATGTCCTGTTGGCCTTCTCTTTCTGACAATTACACTCCATTTGAAATGCAGCCCTTGCTTTTGCTGACTGGGCACAAGGAGAAACTGAATACCTGACTATGGGGTGCCAAGCAGGCAATCTAAATCACTTATTATGTACTTGGTATTATACAATTTACCACTCATAAAACTGGAACATTTTCAGCAGTCATTGCACTATATACAATGTATAAAAGTGGAAATTACACACATTCCAACACTAGCAAGTCCAGAGTATGTGGACAAAAAGCACCAAGAAGTTCAGATTTCAGTGCCTATTCTTGCTTCACTGACCCTTCCTTATCCAGTTTATAGCCTCATGGAAAATACTGCAAGGCCTGTTGATGGAAAATGGAAAAGGAATGATCTGCACTCATGATGAACCTATAGTGTTCTGTCCAAGGTGGAAATATTGAAAAGAGAGAGACAGTGGTAATGAGATATCTTCCTAGTGGGTTGGTTTTCTACTTTACATAAGATGGAGATGGCTCATAGTAAAGACTGACACCAATTCATATGTGACACTGCATCAGTTCAATTCAGTTCAGTCACTTATTCATGTCCGACTCTTTGCAATCCCCATGGACTGCAGCACACCAGGCTTCCCTGGCCATCACCAACCCCTGGAGTTTGTTCAAACTCATGTTCATCAAGTTAATGATGCCATCCAACCATCTCATCCTATGCCATCCCCTTCTCCTCCTGCCTTCAATCTTTCCCAGCATCAGGGTCTTCTCCAAATAAACAGTTATTCACATCAGGTGGTCAAACTATTGGATCTTTAGCATCAGTCCTTCCAATGAATATTCAGGACTGATTTCCTTTAGGATGGACGGGTTGGATCTCCTTGCAGTCCAAGGGACTCTCAAGAGTCTTCTCCAACACCACAGCTCAAAAGCATCAGTTCTTCAGTGCTCAGTTTTCTATACAGTTCAACTCTTACATCCATACATAACCACTGGAAAAATCATAGCTTTGACTAGACGGACTTTGTTGGCAAAGTAACATCTCTGCTTTTTAAAATGCTGTCTAGGTCCTTGGCTAAGAGGAGACTCTGCCTTGGGCCCGCCAGTGTTATAAACTGCACTCCACTCTCTGCATTGTCCTTCTGAGTGAGTTTGTTTCCCGGTAAGCATGGCTATAACATTTGGGGCATTGGCCGGGAAACTCCTCGCTTTGAGGAGACAGGTCTCATTTGAGGCCACCCTGAGGCTTTGTAGCTTGAATCTCCTAGAGGGGGGAAGGCGCCTCTCCCCTCTGGAAGGATTCTGCTTCTCAACGCCCGGACCGTTCACGTTAGCAGGTAGTGGACGGCAGCAGGGGAACTGAGTGCTCAGTTAAAGTTGCAGGTATTGTCCCTTGATCCATCACACCAGAGCAAAGAAGGCATACCACGCTGACCCGGAGGACGCCAAGTGGACCACCCAGAAGGACCCCACCGACCCACGGGAAACCAAGATCATTCTGAGGAGGAAGAAGAAAACGAGGTCCCGGACGAGCCCTCTACAGGATGGAGCTGGGTAAATGACTCCTGCTGCTCGGCCTCATCAACGCAATTCTGGTCCTGACCACTGCTCCGGCACAGGACAACGTCTTCATCTCGTGGGCACATTCCTATGTGGACTTCCACAACTCTGCCAGCTGTTGGGTATGTGAGGCTACGCCCCTGTCAGTAATGGACAGACTCCCCTGGTGGGTATCACCACTCCGTTATGGGGACTTTATACCACTGTGCTCCTTTTTAGAACAACAGAAAGGACCTTTCCTCTCTCTCACCAACCATAACCTTTCTTTGCTCTCCTGGTATAAGAAGAAGCCATCAATGGGCCAGGGACATAGGGTTACATTTAACATGAACACCAGCCTTACGGAGATAACAAAGGGCTTATACCTCATATATGAAAATTAAAGAGGAAAAGGGCTCCCTTACAAAAGGGGGACAGGCCTCCCGGTGCCTTGAGCAATACTATCAGGTCTGGGATGAATATTTCTGGATGACTCCTGAGAAAGGACAGATGATTGCCCCTGCTACTATTTGCTGGGAACAAAAACCGAACAGAAAGTTGGATTTGGAGACTGTCCCCTAGACCCAAAATAATTGTTATTTGTGCCCTGAACAATGTAAACAAATCTTGGAAGTTACCTATCACCCCAATCAGTCTGCTCAGTGGCCTGGTTCCGACTGGCCTGGAATCCGCTGAGTAGCCTCCAATGGGACCCAGTGGCTCTGTGGGCTTAACTTATGGCCACGGTTACCAGCTGGCTGGGAAGGGCGTTGCACATTAGGATTTGCTTTCGCCCATAGCAGTATTAAGCCTGGCCTACACCAGCCTCCAGCAAGCCTGCCGTATCTGCATGCAAGATGGACACGATCTGTGTTCCAATGGTATGACTATCTTGCTGCCTTGTTTGTACCCTCTGTAGGGACAACAAATATAATGGCTAAGGTAGAGGCCTTAACTAATTTCACTAAACAGGCCCTCTTAGACAGTACTAAAGCCATTCAAGCTTTGAACGAAGAACAGATTCAGATGAGGAAGGCAGTAATTCAAAATAGGATGGCATTAGACATACTCACAGCAGCCCAAGGAGGGACTTGCACCATAATTAAAGTCGAATGTTGTGTGTACGTCCCTGACCTGTCTGAAAATGTATCTACTGCCTTGGAGGATATGCAAAATCAAGTGAAAGCCATGTCTAATGAAAATATTCCCTTTTGGACTTCAGTCCTCTCCTGGGTAAAGGGAGACTGGTGGAAAACCATTGTAACTGTTGTTATAGTAATCTTGATCATACTCCTTTGTGGACCCTGCTTCCTACAATGCCTTGTGAATTGTAACCCAGGGGTTGATAGCATTCTCTCATGTGGGTGGCAGGAGGGCTAAGGTACAATATATCTCAATAAATGATGCTCATTATGGAAACTAAGAGCATCAAGAGGGGGGGAATGAAGAAGGAATTCATAGGGCCTGGGCTTCATCTCAGGCCTGTTCGTGCTGATCATACTAGGCTGCCTTTCCAATGGACTCTGAACTCTGTGCTTAGCGCCTGTGGGAATGACAATGGAAGGATAAGACCCCCTCTGGGCAGGGGAATCTTGAAGATCCTAAGAGAAAACAGACGCTAATCACCCCTGCCTCTGGACAGTATCTATCGGAATGTAACCACAGGCTTACCAGTTATTAACTGGTTGGAATTAACCGCGGGCTTATTGATTATTAACTGTTTGAACACATAACACGTGAATGATGGGGTTATTGTGATTGTATTTACCCTTCCTTTGTAAGCCTCAAGGGATTTGGGCTGGTGGGTTTGGACACATACACATGGGGTATAAAAGATTCTCACAAATGCTGGTCGGGGTCTTTGGCTAAGAGGAGACTCTGCCTTGGGCCCGCCGGTGTAATAAACTGCACTCTACTATCTGCAAAAAATAAATAAATAAATAAAATGCTGTCTAGGTTGGTCACAACCTTTCTTCCAAGGAGCAAACGTCTTTTAATTTCATGGATGCAGTCACCATCCACAGTGATTTTGGAGCCCAAGAAAATAAAGTTTGTCACTGTTTCCATTGTTTCCCCATCTATTTGCCATGAAGTGATGGGACTGGATGCCATGATCTTAGTTTTTTGACTGCTGAGTTTTAAACTGGCTTTTTCACTCTCCTCTTTCACATTTATCAAGAGGCTCTTCAGTTCTTCTTCACTTTCTACCATAAGGGTGGTGTCATATGCATATCTGAGGTTATTGATATTTCTGCTGGCAATCTTGATTCCAGCTTGTGCTTAATCCAGGCTGGCATTTAGCATGATATATGCTGCATATAGTTTAAATAAGCAGGGTGACAATATACAGTCTTGACATACTCCTTTCCCAATTTGGAACCAATTTGTTGTTCCTAACTAAATTCCTAAAGCAACTAACTGTTGCTTCTTGACCTGCATACAGATTTCTCAGGAGGCAGGTAAGGTGGTCTGGTATTCCCATCTCTTTCAGAATTTTCCACAGTTTGCTGCGATCCACACAGTCAAAGTCCTTGGCGTAGTCAATAAAGCAGAAGTAGATGCTTTTCTGGTATTATCTTGCTTTTTCTATGATCCAACAGATGTTGGCAATTTTATCTCTGCTTCCTCTGCCTTTTCTAAATCCAGCTTGAACATCTGGAAGTTCTTAGTTCATGTACTATTGAAACCTAGCCAGGAGAATTTTGAGCATTACTTTGCTATCATGTGAGATGAGGGCAATTGTGCAGTAGTTTGAGTGCTCTTTAGCATTGACCTTCCTTTGGGAGGGGAATGAAAACTGACCTTTTCCAGTCCTGCGACCACTGCTGACTTTTTCAAATTTGCTGGCATATTGAGTGTAGCATTTTAACAGCATCATCTTTGAGGACTTGAGTCAGCTGGAATTCCATCACCTATATTAGCTACGTTCATAGTGATGCTTCTTAAGGCCCACTTCACTTTGGACTCCAGGATATCTGACTCTAGGTGAGTGATCACACCATCGTGGTTATCTGGATCATTAAGTTTTTTATGTATAGTTCTTCTGTGTATTCTTGCCACCTCTTCATAATATCTTCTGCTTCTGTTAGGTTCATACCATTTCTGTCCTTTATTGTGCCCATCTTTGCATAAAATGTTCCCTTGTTATCACTAATTTTCTTGAAGAGATCTCTACTCTTTCCCATTCTATTGTTTTCTGTTGACTGATAAGTCAGGGACTTGAACAAAGTTGACAATAAGTCTAAGAGTGAAGTTGATGAATATCTTGGCAGAGTATATTCTATATAAATATGCACCAGAAGTTATCTGCAACATCACATACTCTCAATAATCAGATGGACAAGATTCCTTCTTAGAAGTCTGACTCTTTCCCTAGGCACTCTGATGTTTGCTCAGTGAGCTCATGTGCAATGAGGCCCTCATACGGGGTGGGGGCTGTACATAGTTCAATAGCCTGTACTTTATGTCACCAAAACTTACCATTATTATTGTGTGTGAAACCCACTAATAACAGAGACCAACACTGAGCTCCAAATGGCACCATTTCCAAGGAAACCAGCCAGCCACTAGATGGCTGATTGCTTCCAACAGACCTTTCATCAGAAGTGGAACAAGAAGTTGATCTTACAAAGATTAAAATACATCTTGAGGTCAGATGTACTATCCTTTCCCCCTTTTAGCAGCTACATTAGTGAACTTATAGAATGATTATTAATTACCAGATGTTCCATAAAATATCACCTTGAACTAGGGAACTCATTTTATGATACGTATTGTGTGACAAAAGGCTCACTAAATTCAGCAGTCTTAACACATGCTTCCATAAACCATAGGAAGCTGGCTCAAATGGTGGAATTGTTTATGGATGGTAACAATTAGGAGGATGCAGTAAGTCCATTTCGGAGAAGGCAATGGCACCCCACTCCAGTACTCTTGCCTGGAAAATCCCATGGACGGAGGAGCCTGGTAGGCTGCAGTCCATGAGGTCGGTGGGAGTCAGACACAACTGAGCGACTTCACTTTCACTTTTCACTTTCACACATTGGAGAAGGAAATGGCAACCCACTCCAGTGTTCTTGCCTGGAGAATCCCAGGGACAGGGGAGCCTGATGGGCTGCCTTCTATGGGGTCACACAGAGTCGGACACGACTGACTTGACTGAGCAGCAGCAGCAGCAAGTCCATTTAAGTTGTCTTACACCAGCAATGGTCTCCCCCATGAACTGGTTGTAAAATCAAAGTGCTAGGATGTGTGTTGGGCTACCATAACATAATATTGTAGACTGCATAGCTCAAAAACAACAGAAATTTATTGTTCTTACAGTTCTAGAAAGCCCAAGATGAAGGGACTAGCAGAGTCAGTATATGATGAAAATTCACTTCCTATGCATAAGTCTTTTTGCTTTTACCTCAACATGATGGGAATAGGGAGTTCTCTGGGGTGTCTCTTATAAGAGCACTAATCCCATTCATAAAGGCTCCACTCTTATCATCTAATCACCTCCCAAAACCATCTCATTGTGGATTAAGCTTCAACTTTGGGGTGGGGCACAAATATTCAGTACACTGCAGGGCAGGAGTGATTCTTGTTAGGATTTCAACAAATCATCCAACAAAGAAATTTTGCCTTGTTATTCATAGCAGCTGGGGAGTTAATGTGTTTAGAGGTCTCAAAACCCTCAATGTATTTACCAAATTTACTATTGCTTAAAATTTGATTTGTTTCTAATTATGAGCTTTTGTAAGTTGAATTTTAATGAACATCCTTGTTCATTAAACCTTTTGGCAGGTCTTATATAGCAGAATTGTTAGTTCACATGCTAAAATAATAGTAATCTTTATGAAGCAGTAGTAGACAGTTTTCCAAAGTGATTGTACTTTGTTAGACTCCCAATACAAGAGTTTCAGAGGCTCTATATCCTCACAAACACTTGGAATTTCCAGTCTTCCTAATGTTAGCTGATCTCATAGGTGCAGTTTTTGTTTTTGCTTGTTTTTCAATCTAAAATTTCATTGTGAGTGTGATTTGCATTAGCCATGGCATTGAGAACCTTTTCATATACTTTGTGGTCATAGGATTTCATTTTCTGCAGTGTTCATCCAAAGTTTTTTGCTCATTTGAAGAAAGAGTTACTTGTCATTTTATTATTGATTTGTAGGATTTCTTTATTTTTCTGTATATGAATAATTTGCCAGATAAACTTTCATGAATATACTTTCCAAGTCCATGATTTGTCTCTTTACTTCCTTATCTTTATCTTTGGTATTTAGAAGGTTTTATTTTTAAAAGTCCATTTTTCCAAAATATTTAAGAGTAGTGCCTTTTCTGTTCTAATTAAGAAATATTTGCCTACACCAAGAGATTTGCCTATATTTCCTTCTAGAAGCTTTAAAATACTAGCTTTTACATTTAGGTTTATGATTCATTTTTTAAATTAATTTTGGTGTAAGGGGTAAGAATGAGGGGGTCAACAGTAACTGATTTTGTAAGCACTCTTCAATTGGATATTTGGTTTCTCCAGCAGTATTTGTTGTGATGATTAACCTAATATGTCGATTTGAATGGGTTAGAGAGACCCAGGTAGCTGGTAAAACACTATTTCTGGGTGAATCTATAAGGATGTTTCTAGAAGAGATTAGTGCTTGCTTCAGTAAACTGAGTAAGGACATCAACTCTCACCAAAGTGCGCATCGCCCAATCCACTGAGGGCCAGAATAGAACAGAAGAGTGAGGAACAGTGGGTTCCTTCTCTCTTTTCTTAAGCTAGGACATTCACCCTTTCCTGTCCTCAGACCTTGGAGCTTCTGGTTCTGGGACTCTTGGACCCTAGGATCTATACACATTGCCCCCAACCCCAACCCCTCAACTAAGACTGAACTATACCACTGGCTTTCCTGGTTTTCCAACTTGCAGAGGAGCAGACTGTGGGATTTAGTCTCCATAACTGTGTGAACCAATTCCTTTTATAATTCTTTCTTCTTTATCTGTCATCTCACCTACTGGTTCTACTTCTCTGGAGGACCCTAATAATTTCTAAATTAAATAACCCTCCATTATGCTATTGAATTGTTTACTGATGATCTTGTCAAAATCAAGTAATTATATATAGGAGTTCAACTATAGGTTTTCTTTTTGGCTTCTTTGACCTGTTTGTGTATCTCTATACTAATATCCAATTGACTCAATTAATAGCTTAACTCTAAGTCTTGAAATATGGTACATCAGTCTTTCATCTTAATTTTTCTTTTTCAAGAGAGCCTTGGCTTTTCTTTCCCCAGATTTATGCATTTAAGTTATATTCTTAAATATGTATTATGTTCTACAATTGTATAATGTATAGCATATATTACAGTTATTACACTAATTGTATGTTATTGCATAGTATATAGTTACATATTAAAATTCTTATTAAAAATAAACTCTCCAGTTATAAAACAGAATTTAAATTGGGATGGAATAAGTGGGAATCTATAGATTAACCTCCTTATTACAAATTTAGAGTTAAATTGAAAGAAGTAAGAAACACCACTAGACCATTCAGGTATGACATAATTCAAATCCCTTGCAATTATAATGTGGAAGTGATAGAGTCAAGGGATTAGATTTGATAGACAAATAGATTCAAGGGGTTAGATCTCATCCACAGAGTGCCTGAAGAACTATGGACAGAGGTTCGTAACATTATACAGGAGGTGGTGATCAAAACCATTCCAAAGAAAAAGATATGCAAAAAGGCAAAATGGTTGTCTGAGGAGGCCTTACAAATAGCTGAGAAAAGAAGAGAAGTCAAAGGCAAAGGAGAAAAGGAAAGATATATCCATTTGAATGCAGAGTTCCAAAGAATAGCAAGGAAAGATAAGAAAGCCTTCCTAAGTGATCAGTGCAAAGAAATAGAGGAAAACAATAGAATGGGAAAGACTAGAGTTCTCTTCAAGAAAATTAGAGATACCAAGGGAACATTTTATGCAAAGATGAGCACAATAAAGGACAGAAACAATATGTAACTAACAGAAGCAGAAGATATTAAGAAGACATGGCGAGAATACACAGAAAAACTATACCAAAAAAAAAAATTAATGACCCAGATAATTACAATGGTGTGATCACTCACCTAGAGCCAGACATCCTGGAATGTGAAGTCAAGTGGGCCTTAGGAAGTATCACTACAAACAAACCTAGCGGAGGTGATAGAATTCCAGCTGAGGTATTTCAAATCCTAAAAGTTGATGCTGTGACAGCAAATTTGGAAAACGCAGCAGTGGCCACAGGACTGGAAAAGTTCAGTTTTCATTCCAATCCCAAAGAAAGGCAATGCCAAAGAATGTTCAAACTACCACACAACTGCACTCATTTCACATGCTAGCAATGTTCAAAATTCTCCAAACTAGGCTTCAACAGTATGGATGTGACAGTTGGACCATAAAGAAAGCTGAGTGCCAAAGAATTGATGCTTTTGAACTGTGGCGTTGGAGAAGACTCTTGAGAGTCCCTTGGACTGCAAGGAGATCAAATCAGTTAATCCTAAAGGAAATCAGTCCTGAATATTGACTGGAAGGACTGATGCCGAAGCTCCAATAGTTTGGCCACCTCATGTGAAGAACTGACTCATTGGAAAAGACCCTGATGCTGGGAGGAGAAGGGGAGGACAGAGAATGAGATGGTTGGATGGCATCACCAGCATGATAGACATGAGTTTGAGCAAGCTTCAGGAGTTGGTGACAGACAGGGAAGCCTGGTGTGCTGCAGTCCATGGGGTCACAAAGAGTCAGACACAACTGAGTGACTGAACTCAATTTAACTGACAGATCAACTTGAGAAATGGCATCTTAATATTCAGGCTTGTAATTTATGACATAGTTTACCTATTTATAAATAGATAATATATATTTATATCTATGTATTTATAAACATATTTAGACCTTTAATTTCTTCCAGTTTTCAATGTATAGGCCTTACACATAGTTCTTTAAAATTATTAGGTATACTTTATTGTTGTTTAGTTGCTCAGTCATGTCCAACTCTTTGTGACCCCATGGCCTATAGCCCACTAAGCTCCTCCATCCATGGGATTTCCTAGGCAAGAACATTGGAGTGGGTTGCCACTTGCTTCTCCAGGGAATCTTCCCAACCCAGGAATTGAACCAGCATCTCCAGCATTGCAGGCGCATTTTTTACCACTAGCCACCAGGGAGGAGAAGGAAGTGGCAGCCCACTCCAGTGTTCTTGCCTGGAGAATCCCAGGGACGGCGGAGCCTGGTGGGCTGCCGTCTATGGGGTCGCACAGAGTCGGACACGACTGAAGTGACTTAGCAGCAGCAGCAGCCACGAGGGAAGCCATTATATCATGTTTTGGAGGGTTGCAGATGTATTATTTTACAATTTTATTTTTTAACTATTTATTAATAAACATATATAAGGACATATTACAATCTCTTCAAGGGATCTGATCCCCTATTGTAATTATTATTTTATTTTCTGTGATTCACTTTTAGATAATTCCAAATGACCTTCTTTTAAGTTAATAATCCTTTTATGTGTGTGTCCAGTCTACTTTTAAGCCAATCAAATGAATACTCATTTATTTTAATTCCAGAATTTACATTTTTTAGTTTTCTTTCTATGCTTAAATTCTTCACCTTTTTACCACTCTTTTCCTCTAAATTTTTGTTAATAATATCTATTTTTTTGTTAATTCCTATAGCTGTGTCATCTATGGTTTTTTTCCCTTTTTACTTAAATTACAGTATTCTGCTAATTTGCACATCTTTTAGATGCTTGTATATGCACTGTACTTTAGGTATAAAATAGCAGTAGAGATTCAAGTGGACAAAAATCCTTCCATAAAGGACTTGCTTTGTTATGCAGCTAGGAACTTTAGTTTAGGTAATTGGTGTTCTTGTTCTCCACAGTAAGATCAAGCCCTGCTTTCCAAAGGTACTTTGAAATGTAATCAAACGTGAATTAAGCAACTTCTTTTTATTTTCTAACCAGCCTTCAATTTTCTAGGACCCCTAGAAATTCTTTACGTGGAGAATTGGTAAGCAGTCAGTTGATGTGCAGTAGTAAAATCTCAGTGAATCTCCTTTCTCCTTTACATTTTTTGCCTATAATGGTCTTATTTTCCCATCCAATCATTGCATTGAGACGTAAAGAACGCTGCTCGTCTTTGCTCATTGCTGACGGCCTACTCTCTTTCTAAAATTATTTTATTTAAACTTCTTTGTGCCCATAGCTCTTTGATGACTTTTAAAAGTGTTTATTTTTAAAATTTGTCTTTTTTTCTTAATGTTACAGAGTGGTCATTTGCCTTTGTGACTATCCATAACTTAACTATTATCAAAATTTCAACATACATTTTTTTATTGTTATTTCAGTTTAGTCATAGATAGTCACACACAAAAAAGAGCAAAGAGCAGTGTTTCAGATTCCAGAAAGATGTATGACTGACTTGCTATCTACTGGGACTTCGTATGGGGACAAAAGAGGAAAAGTAATTCTGACAAAGAGAAAGGATGCATGTTTACCTTATGTCCCAGAAGATTCAACCTTCACCTTTCTGCACTGCGCTCTATGCTGAAAAAAAAAAAAGATTCATAATTTCATCAAGGAGCTCCCTTACCCATTTAATAACCCAGTTGGGTTCAGTCACTAGGCCAGAGCCACTGGTGAGGGAGGGGAGAGGGGCACACCTGAGCTTTCTGAGATACTTGCAGTGTTCTCTTTTGGTTGATCCAGTGGTGGTTCCAAAAGTATATATAAATATATGCAAACCTTAATTAGTCTTAAAACCTAATATTTATGCACTCCGTTGTATATAGGCTCTATCTCAATTAAAATATATTTAAATGTATCTACAACAAACATTATACTTAATAGTTAACTATTGAGATATCCTCATGAGATGAAAAACTAAACGAAGATGTCCACTATCTCTGCCTCTACCCAACATTTTAGCATTGCAAAAAGTCCTCTCTTCTACCATATGGCAAGGGGGAAAAATAAGAAAGTGTGTAAGGTTTAGAAAAAAATAACAAATTGTTCATAATTCAAGTATGACATTATATATGTAGAGAATTCAAAATGTTATTTTAAAAGAATTGAAAAAAGAAGTTAACAAGGTCTCTAGATATGACAATACATAAATAAACATATATTACTATGTAGTAACAGATAAAATTATAAACCCATGTTTTCTTAAAAATGACATCATTTTCATTAGTGTCAAGAATGATCATATATCACAGAGTAAAACTGAAGCTAAGACATACACACAGAAAAATTACAAAACATTTTTGAGATTAATTAAAAGTGGTCTGTTTATGTAAATGGAGCTTTATTAATCATAATTCTGAGAAGTGTAAAGATACCAATTATCTCCAAATTGATCTATAAATTAAATAAAATCTCTCAATGTGTGTGTGCATGTGTGTGTGTAGCACAAGCTGGTTCTTAAATATATATAAGAAAGCAATGGACCAAGAATAAACAAGATAAATCTATAGAAGAAAAACAAAGTTGGAAGAATTTTATTACCAGATATCAAAACTAACTACAAAGTTACCCCAATTAAGACAATGTGGTGTCGGTGCAAGACAGACCAATAAATCAAAGGAATAAAATAGAGAAATAGAGAACACACATAAAAAGTCTCTCTCTATATGTATGGTCACTTGATTTACAACAAAATTGACTCTGTAATACAGTGTGGGAAGAATCATCATTTCAATAACTGAGGCTGAGTCAACTGGATATCCATATAGAAAAACATTTAATCTTGACACGTACCTCACACCATATGCAAAAATCAATTCCAGAAGGACTATAAATTTAAATGTAATAGACAAAGCAATAAAACTTCTGAAAGAAGATATGTTAGAATACCTTAATAAGCTTGCAATTGGCAAAGATTTCTTATACTGGACATAAAAACATAACCATGAAATGAAAGACTGATGGATGAACTACATTAAATTTTAAAGTATCTATTCACCAAAGGATACCATTACAGAGATACCATTACAAGATATCAAAACATAAAGCAAGAAGTAGAAGATATATATGTACTAGAATATATGAAAAACTATTATGAGTCAATAAAAGGAAGACAAAACATCAGGAAAATAAACAAAAGACCCGAAGAAAGCAATTGGCAAAAGAGAATATTCAAATGGCCAGTAAATGAAAAAGTGCTAAATTTCATCAGTCCTCAGCATATTGCAATTAAATCACAACTAGATATCACTACAAATTTGCCAAATGGCTAAAATAAAAAGATAAGATTAGGTAATGGTAAGAAAGTGGCACAATAGAAACCTTCATATACTACAACTGGGATTGTAAATTAGTACAACTTTAGGTAAACTCTGTAGATGTTTACCCTTAGGTGGAATAAATGCACATCCTACAACCCAGTGACTCCATTTATATGTAGGTGTGGACCTATGTTCACCAGAAGATATGTAGGAGAATGTGTAACTGTACCACTGGTAATAACCCTAAGCTGGAAACAGCTCAAATGTTCAGTTATGGATTGGATAAAGTGTGGACATGCAATCAAGTCATCACACAATGAGAAAGGTGCAAATATTTTTACATCTGAGTCTATGTAATGTCCAGCTATAAAGTACTGCTAATCCTCTGTGTCTTAAACTATGTGGTACGCACTTAAGATCTGTACACCAACAGTATATGTGTGTGTGTGTGTGTGTGTGTGTGTGTGTGTGTGAATTATTAAAAGTTTACTGAAAAAGAACCAAATATACCTTTACAAGTTTCCAGGAAATCTATTTCCCAGAAAATCATATAATAGAAATTAAATCACCAGTGCATAACAACATATATATTACTGTTGTTTAGGCTCTAAGTTGTGTCCAACACTTTTGCGACCCCACAGACTGTAGCCCGCCAGGCTCCTCTGTCCATGGGATTTCCCAGGCAAGAATACTGGAGTGGTTGCCATTTCCTTCTCCAGGGGATCTTCCCAACCCATGAATCAAACCCACATCTCCTGCATTGGCAGGCGGGTTCTTTACCACTGAGCCACCAGGGAAGCCCAACAACGTATATAATAACGTTAACTGCAGCATTTTTAATAGAAAAAAGAGAGGTAAAAGCCCTTCAGGCTTTTAAGGAATTTTGATATAAGTAGTGATATGTGCACATAATGGAACATTATACAACTATTAAAGAATTAGAGTTATCACTTAACTTGGAACTAGTTCTATGACATAGCAAGTGAATAAAGCAAAGTGCTATAAAACAAGAAAAGGTTTTAGAGGATTAAAGTTTTTTTTTACAATTAAGTTTGAGAAAGTTTATGATTATCAGGATTTGTATATATGATCACAATCAAAACAAAGAGATAAACCAAAGAACAAGACTTTCTTAACCCCCCTGAAAACAATAAATTACAATTTCTGTTCAAATGTTATTCCTATACTATATTCATTTTGATCTCATTTCCATCTTATACTCTAGCATTTCTTTTCTTATTACAGCTTACATATAACATTATGTGTTAACTCCCTAGTCTTGATACCACAAAGTCACCTGTTTTACCATGGGTATATTTTTATCATTTAGAGTAGGATATGCTTGTTAATAAGCCAGTTATACTCCAGTAACTTTGTGAATGCAAAAACATTGATAAGTAAGAACAAATAATGGAGTTATTATTTCACGGATCCTCATTCAAGTTCAGGAAAATTACTTCCAGAAAGCTGCAATTCTGCCAAATATATTCTATGTTTAAACAGAAACTGAAAGAAAAGTGAAATTACTGGACGCCTTAGACGGTTCACTAGACATTGTGTGCTTCCAATAGTTTAACACTGCTAATGCTTGATAATCAAGAGTAAATTAATAAGGCTAATGTTTTTAAAATGTATACTTTAATTAAGGTATAAAGTATATAAATAATCAGGTAAGCTTTTAGAGAAACTGACCAAGATACATAAACTAGGAGATATGTGTCCATCTAAATTTTCTATACTCCATCTTTTTTTTTTTTTTTTTACAGAATATTTATTAAAGTTGTTTAATATACAATTTTTCATTTGTCATTCTGGAAGTCCTTTTTTAGAAAGACTCTTCTTTGATGACAAACAGCAGCCACATTGTCAGTGATTATTCTGGACCTCCACGTTGGATAAATTCAATTTCTTCTTGAGACACAAGTTTCCTTCTGTATCTCTGAGGTAAAGTTTTTATTATCTCTGCAGTGTCTGGGGGACCCTGATGCATCAGTCAGTCTGGCGATTTACTTCCCTTAGAATGCTGTGAAATTGAAGAAGTATGAGATGGCAGTCCTGCTGATCTTAGAACCTCTGATACATTTGGCTTAGGACGGTCTCTTCTGTCAGGGAAACTTATTAATGGAGTATGTGACTTGACTACCTAAATGACCCGGCAGGCAGACACCATCTTGCTGCCCATCATGATCCCCGAGAAGGGGCAGCTTCCCAGGATTTTTATAAAATCATCCAAACTTCTATATATATGAATGTATATAATTATGTATTTTATATTCATATACAATTTTAGGCATTATTATGAAGTCATGGAGACATTTTGAAGAGGGCCTACATTTTTAGATAGGAAGGACTGATACATGAGGAGAGATGAGAACAAGATTAGACACATTTACATATTTTAAAAAACTTTAATAATATAACTAAGTTTATTTGCCTTTGTTACAGTGAATAAACAGATGTGTAAACTTAAGATGAACCATAGAAAATTAAAACATTAAAGATTAAAGGAAAGAAGACCAAAAATCAGACAAAAGGATATTTATAGGCCAACTTTGACCACAGACATTTTTAAAATATTAGCACACCAAACTCAAATATTTACTTTAAAAAATATGACATAACTCTATCAGGTTTTCCAAAGAATACAATGATGCTAAACATTTATAAACAAATTTATAGATGTAACTTTCCATATTTGGATATTAAAGAAAGATAAACAATCTATTAGCTCAAAATATATGAAAAGCATTTGATTAACTTCAATGCTCATTAATGATAGCTACTGCTAGCTAACTAATAATAAATGGGATCCCCCTTAGTCTGAATCATCTACACAAGTTATCACTGCTAACGGAGATGTCAGAAATACTCTTCTGAAAATCAGCAGTACATCAAGGATGCACAGTATGACTGCTACTATTCAATATTATTTTAAAGGTCATATCGCAAGTGGTAAGACAAGACAAATAATGGGAAGAAATTGTCATTATTCAAAATGACAGAATTGTCAATATGTAAAGGCTAATATCCAAAAGCAAGTTATAATTAAAAAGAGAGAAGAAAGATTTTTCCTGACATAAAATTTATATCAAAATATATACCTTTGAGATAGCTATAGGAGTTTGTTTACTGCTTCCTATGATAGAGTCATAACTTCAGGAAGACAATAAAGCTTCACAGGTCATTATAATCTGGAATGTCTCTGTCTTTTCTAGTTTATCTAGGACATGGGGCAGCCACAACTGCCATTGTTACATAAATGGCATTACATAAATGCCATTACATTTATGTAATGGCATCTACTCAACATTAGGTGTTGGGGACAGAAAGATGAAATAAATATCTGTGTTTTCGTCAGGAAACTGAGTTTATTATGGGAAAGAAAGACTGATAAATTGCATGGTAAAATAAAACATTAGGCAATAAGGTGTTTAGAATAATAAAAGCATGTTCAGAATAATAAAAGCATGTTCAGAATATCTTAGAGGCTCAAAGATGTTAAGTTTGCCTGGAATGATTAGGAGATATCTTCTCAAAGGATTTAGAACTGTTTTGAGACAGATTGAGGAATGGCATTCTAGGTAGATGAAACAGAGGCAAGATATCATAGAAGTATACGATACCTGAAATATTCAGAAACTGTAATTAGACCAGAGTTACAGAAGCATAGCTTTAAATGGGACTATGGAATGGACTTCTTGAGAAGTAGAGAAGAGTAGAATCATAGACAGTTATCCATAGCATAAAAGCAGTGTGCAAATTATCCAAAGGTCTGGAGATCCATTCAATATGCTTTAGCAGAACATGACTCAGGTTTGATTTTAGTAACAAGGAACAGTGGCAGGATAATAGAGGCAAGGAGGAAGTTGCTACAGAAACAGAAAGGAGAGGACCCCAAAAGTTATGAGGGTCTGTTTGAGGAAAAAGATGAGTGGAGGACACATCTGATCTGAGATACCTATAGGATCAGCAGGCCAAGATCTTTAGACCTGCATCCCTGGAAAGGGGGAATCTACCATCTTTTTAGGGTAAAAAAATAGAGTTGTCTTCTCCTATTTCCAAATTCCACTGGATTAAAATCTCTCTATGCTCCTTTAGATTAACCAAAAATAAGTGCAATTTTCATACTATTTAGTTTACCCAAGTCTTTTAATATATTTATAAAAATATTATTTTCATGGTCAAATTAGTTTTATTTTTATAACTAAAACATTTATCTACTAGTTCCAATGAAACTGTATTTTTAGTTCTGCTACCTCTCATCTGAAATACTCAATATGTTTCTTTGAATAATTAATAAATATATGAGAGGATTCTACTTTTTTCTAACCTTGATTTTATTTTCCATCTGAATATTCTTATTCTTATCCCTCTTTTGTGGCAAATATTACTGTTTTATATGATTTTGTATATATTTATTAAGAAGCAGAGACATTACTTTACCAATAAAGGTCTGTCTGGTCAAGGCTATAGTTTTTCTAGGGGTCATGTATGGATGTGAGAGTTGGACTGTGAAGAAAGCTGAGCACCGAAAAATTGATGCTTTTGAACTGTGGTGTTGGAGAAGACTCTTGAGAGTCCCTTGGACTGCAAGGAGATCCAACCAGTCCATCCTAAAGTTCATTGGAGGAACTGATGCTGAAGCTGAAACTCCAGTACTTTGGCCACCTCATGCGAAGAACTGCCTCATTGGAAAAGACCCTGATGCTGGGAGGGATTGAGGACAGGATGAGAAGGGGACGACAGAGGATGAGATGGCTGGATGGCATCACCGACTCGATGGGCATGAGTTTGACTAAACTCCAGGAGTTGGTGATGGACAGGGAGGCCTGGTGTGCTGTGATTCATGGGGTCACAAAGAGTCGGACACAACTGAGTGACTGAATTGAACTGAACTGATGTGTATTTAATCTACTTTTCAACCTACTTTATATAGAAGAAAATAATTGGCGTCTTCCATCTTTATTTGTTACTTTTCCTTGGATATTCATTTAAGACACTGAGATACATCATAGATTTTTCCATAGCAAATTCTTTCTTATATTATTTTCTTGGATCAACATAAATTTGGATAAATGTATATATTGGTGGCAAGGTATCTTTTTAAATAACATGTATTTTCCTAGCTCATCTTGAATGCTTTTATCATAGCAATAACTCTGCATTATCTTATGGTATTTAAAATGACTTGATATGTATAACTGTTATACAAGATATATTTCAATGTTCAAAGAATCAGTATTCATTAAAGTGTGGATACTAAAATCTCTGTAAATTGTTATTCTGTTTCTTAATTTTAAGATTATAAAATACTGTAGTCTCAGTAGGAAAGAATTCAGCATGACAATTATTCTACATCTATTTTAATACTGAGTAATTTATTTTTCTCTGTCAGGTAGAACATATTTACATAACTGGATCAAATTTAGTACTATGCTCTATCTGTGTTCATATCCTAATTGCACATTCTAAAAATTCAATTTCCATTTGCAGTTGGTTTGAAAAAATAAAACTCTTCCTGCCACTTGGATGATTGAATCCTTCAGTGATTACAGTTAGAATGCCTTTCATATATTTACTCTCCAGCTCACAATGATCCCTTTTTGGAGGGAACTGCCCTCTGATCCACAGGCACGAGAGCCCAGGAGTCATGCCACATAAACTTTGGTTCCATGGCCAAGTCTCCATACAAGCTCTCCTATTTAAGTGTTGTATGAACTTGAACAAAGATCTTAGTTTCAGTGAGTCTTAGTTTCCTTTTTCCAAATAGAAGATGATAATTACAATACTTCCTCATTGAATTGCTGAGTGGATTAAATAATAAATATAATACTAATTCTCCAATGTAACTAAGTAATATTAATACAAGTACCACTTTGTAAGAGAGTATCTGACATATGATTATTATTTTATATAAATCCATGATCCTTTTCCCCTTCTTCTTCCCAGAATGGAATGAATCTGACCAAGGATGATACCTATCTCACGCTGAGGCCACAGATGATCTCCTGGGAATGTGGACTTAATACTGAGAGATATGGCTAGTTTCTGTTAATAAGTTGAATTGGAACAAGTGAACCTAGAAGCTGAGGTTATGACTATGCTCAGCTTTGCTGTTATTATTGTTGTTGAGGCTCAGCTGTAGCTATTTGCTGACTTCAAGTTTTAGGGAAAACTTAGGGCTTCTTATATTCACTGTTTACATTTTCCCTTCACTTGATTTTTCTTTCAACAAAACAGACTTTAGTAATACAGTAAGGTTACATCTCTTGATTGTAAAGAAGATTTTCAATATTCTCAGAATGCTAAGGTGACTGGGTTGATCCATTCAACATCTGTTCTGCTATCAACATAATTTTAATTTTGAACTGTGGGCAGCAGAGAAGAAAATCAGATAGAATGCTGAGCTGTGTACTCGAGGCAGACCCACCTCAAAGCGACCTCCATCCTGAACACATCCTTAAATACAGGCACAGAAGGGCTTCTCTTTGACTTAAAACAGTGGATCTCAGATATTTAGCTATTTTGTCCATTAAAAGAAAGAGATTGATTCTATCCCAGATGTTCCCATGTTACCATCTGTATCACCATCTTTTCATAAAATAATTATGCTCACCTCAAAAGAATTAGGAAAGATCTTTACCTTAGAATTACTTCAAGTCCTTTCAATTAAATATTTAACTTTATGAAAAATTTCTCTACATTTTACCTTTTTTCCTTATTTCATGATCAGTTGGTACCAAAGCCCTGGTCTGATGGTACTTTTTATTCTGCACTTTTACTACTTGCCAGTTCAAAGCATTGTATTGATTATTTATCTTTCTCTCTCATCCACTAAGTGTTATTCTCCTGAGGGGGGAAAAATTGTTGCTCTTATTTATTATTATAATCCCCATCATACCCAGGCAGCCCCTTGTACATGTCTGATATAGTCAGTACTCAGTAATAAGTTGCTAAAGATTGTGTCATGCATGTGATCCAGGAGAAGCTGATTTTTAAAAAAAGTGCATGGCTGAGTGAGAATAAAATTTGGGCAAACCAAGACTTTTTTTAACCTAAAATGTCCCAATCCTTACTGTAGAGACTACCACTTAGCTACACACTTAAAACAAAGTCTCATTTCACCAATTATCTTTGCTTTATGGATGCAGTGATTACCTAGGGGATATCTTGAGGGCCATCCCTAATTACTTAGT
The DNA here is from genome assembly GCF_963930625.1 of Muntiacus reevesi. Lineage (NCBI taxonomy): Eukaryota > Metazoa > Chordata > Mammalia > Artiodactyla > Cervidae > Muntiacus > Muntiacus reevesi. Next base: position 212,952,252 of record NC_089251.1, read on the forward strand.
TTTCCTTTTTAAGGCATTCTTATTTTTCTAGTTTAAACAATTTCAACAGCTCTGGGGTAGACAATAATAACTGTCTTAGAAATAAATTATAGGCTAAAGGCATTGTCGAGCCATTTGCATTTAAGACTCATTTACTGAAATTATCAGGCTGGGTTATAACAGATTGTGTCTGAGGCACCTGCTGCTTAAGACTTTCAAAAGCTATTTTGACTTAGAAATGATTTCTAACATAACAGGAATCTTTTACTACTAACAATGTGAACTGAGGATAAACTTACTAGTTCTGCTAACCCGTTATCAAAGATAAAGTTCTTGTATCCAAGACTTTTGTTGTTGTTCAGTCGTTCACTCAAGTCCAACTCTTTGCAACCCCATGGACTGCAGGAAGCCAGGCTTCTCTGTACTTCACCATCTTCCGAAGTTTGCTCAAATTCATTGTCCACTGAATCGGTGATGTCATCCAATCATCTCATCCTCGGTCATCCCCTTCTCCTCCTGCCTTCAACTTTCCTAGCCTCAGTATCTTTTCCAATGAGTCAGCTCTTTGCATCAGATGGCCAAACTATTGGAGCTTCAGCATCAGTCCTTCCAATGAATATTCAGGGTTGATTTCCTTTAAGATTGACTGGTTTGATTTCCTTGCTGTCCAAGGGACTCTCAAAAGTTTTCTCTAGCACCACAGTTCAAAAGTATCAATTCTTAGGCACTCAACCTTCCTTATGGTCCAACTGTCACATCTGTACATGATTACTGGAAAATCCTTAGCTTTGACTACATGGAGTGAGATATTTAACACAGCAGAAAGAACCACATACTTTTGCCTTCCTGCGGAAGGGACAGTATATGACAGAAAGGTGGAGTTCCGCTCCTACCACTCCTAATTCCCAAACTGGGCAACTCTCTGATTTGACAAAGAATTAGTCTTAGGAGCTGCAGTTCTTCATGCAGCTGACCTCTGAGGCTGTCATAAACTGAGAGACAGCCTTGTTCTTTTCTGGGCAAGCAAAGACTCTTATCAAAAGTCTAGTTTTTACATGCTTTGAACACACACTCCAACACCTTAAATGTTTCCCACAGGCATATATTTCAAGCAACAGATCCGACACAGGTAGTCTTGCACCAGCTCCAAAGAAATACTCTCACATAATGAAATCAATTGAATTAATCTCACTTGACCACTCAATTACCGCCAATACACATGTTAAATCATCACTTCAAGGTAATTTGTTTTATAATTACTTGGCATAGTAAAAATTAATCACTTGAAAGCATTACAAAGTAGGTTTCACTTTTTGCCAAGCAGAAAAAGTGTTTTGCAAGCATATCTCCCACTGCCAACCCAGCCCCACTGAGCATGCTCACTATGGTCTAGTACACAAATATTCTATTGCTTGGGTTCCCTCAGCTCTGTGTTTTCTTAAGTCTCCATTAATTCACTTCATTGGTCAACTCTTCAAATAGCAAACCCCTATTCATCATTCTGCCCTCAGCCTTAAAGGTGTTTCTTTGGAGAAAATTTCCACAATTCTAAGGTTAGGTTAAATACTTCAGTTATGTGAAAATGCTCTCATTTTAATTACAAGATAACTTATTTGTTTGCTGCTTCTGTCACAATATTAAAACTTCATGTGACTAGGGGCTTTGCCCCTGCTACTTTTAGTTCAACAACTACCACAGAGGTAGTGGCAGGAGCCCCATTCACCTCTGTAAAATGACATCTAGAATATCGTGACAGCAATGAAACTTCCAGGCTCATCCTTAAAGAACAGTAGTAGCTATGTCAGATTTTATGATTATCATTGTGGAGCAATGAAAAAGATGGTAGTAACCCAAATTTCCCTGGGCAACTCATCATTAAATCAAAGGTTTGTAGATTCCTCTCTGGACAGGCACACATACTATTCAACTGGGAAAAAATAGCAAATCTTAATAAATTCTTAATTGTGGAAATAAACATATGCATTCCTAGCGAATTTTGGAAATATCTGAAGAGGAAGGATCTTTCCAAGTCTATGTGTTCCTATAAGTCTAATAGATGGTAGTAGTGAGCATAGAACTTTAGGGAAATTCAGGTCAAGGTGACCTTATTCAGTATATTTGTCTGCTAGGATTGCCATAACAAAATATCACAGTCACAGACTGAGTATATTAAAAAAACATAAATTTACTTTTCTCATATTTTTGGATTCTGGAAGTCCAAGATCAAGGTGTGAAAAGAGTAGGTTTCTCCTGAGCCCTCTTTCCTGGCTTCCAGATGGCCAGCTTCTCACTGTGTGCTCACATGACCATTTCTCTTAGCAGGTGCACCAGTGATGTCTCTTCCTCTTAGATGGATACTAATCGTATTGAATTAAGGTGTCTTAAGACATCAAAACATCATTTCATCTTAATTAATTCCTTATAGGCTCAACTTCCAAATATAGTCACAGTGAGAGGCTAGGGATTCTTCTAAACATGAATTTAGGAGGGACACAATCCAGCCTATAGTATCTAATAAATCTCATGATTCTTGGATATCATAGGTATCTGCCCTGTCAAAGGAATAATCTTTAATGGTGCTGTATTTTGTCATGTATGAAATAAATCATACGAAGATTATTAGATAATATATATTTATGCATATAATGATCATTATACTTATGATTCTGAAAAGAATTTAAAGTTTGCATTTTGCTGTTAAGATCACATGGTCAAGAGATGGAATCAAGATGGTGAGACAGCGTGAAAAGATGCTCAATGTCACTAATTATTAGAGAAATGCAAATCAAAACTACAATGACTAGAATGGTCAGAATGGTCATCATCAAAAAGTCTATAAACAATAAATACTGAAGAGGATGTGGAGAAAAAGGAATCCTCCTACCCTGTTGGTGGGATAACCAACAGTGTGTGTAAACTAGCACAACTACTATGGAGAATAGGATGGAGATCACTTAAAAAGCTAAAAATAGAGCTATCAATATGACCAAACAATCCCACTCCTGGGTATATATCCAGAGAAAAATTTGAAAGATACATGCATTCCAATATTCACTGAAGCACTATTCATAATACCCAAGACATGGGAGCAGCTTAAATGTCAATCGACAGAGGAATGGATAAAGATGTAGTACACATATAAATGGAATATTACTCAGCCATCAAAACAAATGAATAAAACCATTTGCAGCAATATGGATGGACCTAGAAATTATCATATTAAGTGAAGTTAAAGACTAATATCATATGATATCGCTTATATGTGGAACTTTAAAAAATGATACAAATGAACTTATTTATAAAACAGAAACATACTCACAGACTTCAAAAACAAACTTATGGTTATCCCAACAAACTTATGGTTACCAAAGGGGAAGGGTGTTGTGGGGGAAAGATAAATTAGCAGGAGTTTAGGGTTAACACATGCACATTGCTATATATAAAATAATCAACAATGACCTACTGTGTAGCACAGGGAACTCTACTCAAAATTCTATAATAATCTACACGGGAAAAGAATCTGAAAAAGAATTGACATGTGTATGTATAAAACTGAGGGGCTTCCCTGGAGGCTCAGCAATAAGGAACCTGCCTGCAATGCAGGAGATGAAGGTTTGATACCTGGGTGGAGCCTGGTGGGCTACAGTCCATGAGGTTGCAAGAGTAGGATACAATTTACTGACCAAACCACCATCACCACCATGTATAACTAACCCATTTTTTGTATACTAGGAACTAATAACAATATTGTAAATCAACTACACTCTAATATACAAAATTTTTTTAAAAAGATGGTGAAATAGGAAGATCCTAAGATCACCTCCTCCCATAAACACACAAAAATCACAGCAATATATAGAGCAACGCACTCTGAGAACAACCTAAAGAGTAGCAGGATATCCCTTCTACAGTTAAGGATACAAAGGGGGAAAAAATACATTGAGATAGATAGGGAAAACAGAGACAACATCCTGTCAGGACCAAACCCCAGTGTGGTTACCTACAAACAGGAAGGGATATCACAACTATAGGGGTCCTCCCTAAGAAGCAAGGAGTTTGAGCCCTCACATCAAACACTCTAGATCTGAGGATAGGCACCCCAGAGGAGGAAGATAAGTCCCCATAACTGGCTTTGAAATCCAATGGGACTGAAATCTAGGAGAGCCAGAGGGCTGTTCTATATTGGAGTCTGCTCTTAAAGAGCCCATGTACAAACTCACTCCAAGTCCCAGTGCAGAAACACCTGGAAACAAATACCAATACAACTCAAAAATGAGCAGAAGACCTAACTAGACATTTCTCCAGAGAAGAAATAGAGAAGGTCAATAGGCACATGAAAAGATGCCCAACATCACTAATTACTGTAGAAATGTAAATCAAAACTACAACATGTTTCATTAGTATCATTTCTTTTTAGATGCCACATATAAGGGATGACATACAAATGAATTTACTTACAAAACAGAAACAGGTTTCCTAGTAGCTCAGCTGGTAAAGAATCCACCTGCAATGTGGACACCCTGGTTTGATTCCTGGGTTGGGAAGATCCTTGGAGAAGGAATAGATTCCAGTATTCTTGGGCTTCTGTGGTGGCTCAAATAGTAAAGAATCTGACTGCAATGCAGGAGGCCTGGGTTTGATCCCTGGGTCAGGAAGATCCCTTGAAGGAGAGCTTGGCAACCCATTCCAGTATTCTTAAGCTTGGAGAATCCCCATGGACAGAGGAGCCTGGCAGGCTGCAATCCAGTTCATGGGATTGCAAAGAGTTGGACATGACTGAGTGACTAAACACAGCGCAAAACAGAAACAGACTCACGGACTTACAGAACAAACTTAAGCTTGGCCATGGGAAGGATGGCGGAAAGGGAGAGTCAGGGGGTTTGGGATGGACATGTACACACTGCTATACTGAAAATGGATGGATAACCAACAAGGACCTCTGTGCAGCACATGGAACTCTGCTCAATATTATGTAGCAGCCCAGATGGGAGGGAAGTCTGGGGGAGAATGGATATGTGTATATGTATGACTGAGTCCCTTTGCTCTTCACCTGAAACTATCACAACTTTGCTAATCACCTATGCCCCAAGGCAAAGTAAAAAGTTAAAAGAAATGACGACGAGGTACCACCTCACACCAGTTAGAATGGCCATCATTAAAAAGACTACAAAGAACAAGTGCTGGAGACAGTGTGGAGAGAAGGGAACCCTCCTACATTGTTGGTGGGAATGCAAGCTGGTGCAGTCACTGTGGAAGACAGTACGGCATTTCCTGGGCAGATATCTGAACAAAACTAAAATTCAAAAAAATATATGCACCCCAGTGTTCATAGTAACACCATTCACAACATCTAATGCATGGAAACAACCTAAATATCCATCGACAGAGGAAAGGATAAAGAAGACATGGTACATATGCACATGGAATACTACTCACAGCCACACAAAAGAGTGAAATAATACCATATGCATTAGTTGCAACATGGATGCAACTAGAGATCATACTAAGTGAAATCAGCCTGAAAGAGAAAGACAAGTACCATATGGTATCACTTATATGTGCTAAAATATGAACAAATGAACCTATGTACAAAATAGAAAAAGACTTCCAGGCATAGAGAACAGACTTGTGGTTGCCAAGTGGTGGGGGTGGGGAGGGGTGAACTGGGAGTTAGGGATTAGTAGGTGCAAGCTATTATATAGAGAACAGATGAACAATAAGGTCCTACTTTATAGAACAAGGAACTATTTTCAATATCCTGAGATAAACCATGATGGAAAAAATATAAAAAGAATATATGTGTAACTGAATCACTTTGATGTACAGCAGAAATCGAAAATGAAACTAGAGTTGCTCAGTCGTGTTCCACTCTGCAACCTCAAGGAATATAGATGTATGTTCTCCAGGCCAGAATCCTAGAGTGGGTAGCCTTTCTCTTCTCCAGAGCATCTTCCCAACCCAGGGATCAAATCCAGGTCTCTCACATTGCAGGTGGATTCTTTACCAGCTGAGCCACAACGGAAGCCCAAGAGTACTGGAGTGGGTAGCCTATCCCTTCTCCTGCAGATCTTCTTGATCCAGGAATCAAACTGGCGTCTCCTGTAATGTAGGTGGATTCTTTACCAACTGAGCTATCAGGGAAGGCCTGCAGAAATTAACACATTGTAAATCAACTGTATACACACACACACACACACACACACACACACATATTGTGGCTGAATGTATTTTAAAAATGAGACTCATGAGACTCATATTTTAAAAAAGAGACTCACTTCAGATCTAAGGTCACACCAAGACTGAAAATGAAAGGACAGGAAAAGATATTTAAGGCAAATGGAAACAAAAATAAAACTGGGGTAGCAATACTTTTATCAGACAAAATAGACTTTAAAACAAAGACTAGAACAAAGAGCATTACATATGATAAAAGAGCCAATCCAAGAAGAAAACACATTTGTAAGTGTGTATTTGTATATGTATATATACATAATATATCCAACATAGAAGCACCTAAATGTATAAGGCAAATATTAACACACCTAAAGAGAAGAATAGACACCAATACAAGAGTAGTTGGGGACTTTAATACATGGATAAGTAATCCAGAGAGATCAATAAGGAAATACTGGGCTTAAATGACACCATTGAACTAGATTACCTATTAGATATCTACAAAACTTTCTACCCAAAATGGCAGAATACACATTTTTATCAAGTCCACATAGAACATTCTGCAGGAATGATCATGTGCTAGTCCACAAAACAAATCTTAGTAAATTTTAAGAAGACTACTGAAATTATACTAGTTATATTTTCTGACTACAGCAGTATGCCAGAAATGAATTAAAGGAAAAAGAAACTGGAAAAATATAAATGTGTGGAGATTAAACAACATACATTGAAAATCAATGTGTCAATAAGTAAATCAAGGAGAAAATTCAAAAATAGCTTGAAACAAATGAAAATGAAAACCTAACATTCCAAAATCAATGGGATTCAGAGACAGCAGTTCTAACAGGGAGGTTTGTAGTAATACAGGCCTATCTCAAGAAACAAGATAAATCTCAAATAAAGAACTAAACTTTTAATCTAAAGGAACTAGAAAAAGAAGAAAAAACAAAACTTAAAATAGTAAAAGAAAGAAAAATTATCAGAACAGAACAAAGTGAAATCAAGGCTAAAAAAAAAAAATAGAAAAGATCGGTGAAACTAAGATCTTGTTCTTTGTAGAGACAAAATAGACAAATCTTTAATCAGACTCAAGAAAAAAGAGAGGATTCGAATAAATGAAATCAGAAATAAAAGAATTTACAATCAATATCACCAAAATACAAACATTCATTCAATTATAATAAAAAAATTGGATAGCCCTTCTAGAAGAAATAGATACATTCCTGGAAACATACACTCTTCTAAGACTGAATTGAGAAGAAATAAAAAATCTGAATAGACTAATCATCAATAATAAAATTGATTCCGTGACCAGGAAACTCCCAACAAATAAGCCATGATCAGAAAGCTTCACTGGCGAATTCTACCAAACATTTGAAGAAAAGCTAATACCTATTTTTCTCAAATTATTTCAAAAAATTGAAGAGGAAGGGAAGCTTCTGAATGTATTCTACAAGATCTGCCTTAATGTAGTACCAAAACCAAACAAAGACACTATAAAAGAAGAAAACTGTACTCTAATATCTCATATAAATGTGGATGCAATAATTCTCAACAAAATATTAGCAAACTGAATGTAACAATGCATTAAAGGGGCCATATACCATGATCATGTGGGATTTATCCCAGGTATATATGGATGATTCAATATCCAGAAATCAACCAACATGATATACCACATCAACAAAATGAAGGGTAAACATAACAAAATTCAATACTCATTTACAGTAAAACAAACAAACTAACAAAAAAAGTCTCCCAAAACAAAGTGGGTATAGAGGCAAAATACTTCAATATAATAAAGGCTATATATGGCAAACCAATAGTTAACATCATATTCAGAGGTAAAAATTGAAATCTTTACCTCTAATATCAGGAACAAGACAAGAATGCCCACTCATCACTTTTATTCAACACAGTATTAGAAGTCCACTAATAGCAATCAAACAACAAAAAGAAATAAAAGGCATTTAAATTGGAAGGGAAGAAGTAAAACTGTCAACCATTTTCAAATGACATGATACACATATATAGAAAACCCCAAAACTCTAAGAATAAATGAATTTAGTAAGGTTGCAGGATACAAAATAAATATGAAGAAATTTCTTGTATTTCTATACACTAAAAATGAACTATCAGAATAATAAATTAAGAAACCTATCCCATTTACAATTGCATGAAAAAGAACAAAATACATAAGAGTGAATGTAACCAGGTAGGTGAAAGATGTGAACTTTGAAAACTACAAGATATTAAAGAAATTAAATATTACACAAATAAATAGAAAGATATAATGTACTCACGGATCAGATGAATTAATATTGTTAAAATGTTCATACTAGCTGAAGCAATGCACTGTTTCAATGCAACTCCTATCAAAGTACCCATGCTATCTTTCACAGAATGAAAACAAGATAGTCTTAAAATTTATGTTAAACTACAAAAGACTGAAAAGTTAATACAATCTTGAGAAAGAAAAACAGTATTTCAAACTATACTACCAAGATATAGTAATCAAAGTGCTATGGTACTGGCAGAAAAAGAGACATAGATCAACTAAAGAGAATAGAGAGACCAGAAAGAAACCCAGGCTTATATGGTCAATTCTTGATGACAAAGGAGGCAAGAATATACCGTGAGGAAAGACAGTCCCTTTAATAAACAACTTTGGGAACACTGGACAGCTACATGTGAAAAAAGAAAGAAACAAACAAACAGTTTTTCTATACTGTATGCAAAAATAAACTTAAATGGATTAAAGACTCAAGCAGAAGATCTGAAACCATAAAATTCCTAAAGGAAACACAGGCAATATGTCCTTTGATATCATTCTTAGCAATAATTTTTGGATCTGTCTCCTCAGACAGGGGTGACAAAGGCAAAAATAAACAAACAGAACTACATTAAACTAAAAGTTTTATGAAGGTGAAGAGGAGAGTGAAAAAGCTGGCTTAAAACTCAATGTTCAGAAAACTAAAATCATGGCATCTGGTCCCATCACTTCAAGGCAAATAGATAGGGGGGAAACAGAAACAGTAACAGACTATTTTCTTGGGCTCCAAAATCACTGCAGACAATGACAGTAGCCATGAAATTAAAAGATGCTTGCTTCTTGGAAGAAAAGCTATGATGAACCTAAACAGCATATTTAAAAGCAGAGACATCACTTTGCCATCAAAGGTCCATATAGTAAAAGCTATGGTTTTTCTAGTAGTCATGTATGGATGTGAGAGTTGGACCACAAAGAAGGTTGAATGCCGAAGAACTGATGCTTTCAAACTGTGGTGCCGGAAAAGACTCTTGAGAGTCCCTTGAAGAGTCCCAAGGAGATCAAACCAGTCAATCCTAAAGGAAATCAACCCTGAATATTCATTGGAAGGACTGATGCTGAAGCTCCAACACTTTGACCACCTGATGTGAAGAGCCAACTCACTGGAAAAGACCCTGATGCTGGGAAAGATTGAGGGCAGGAGAAGAGGGCAACAGAGGATGAGATGATTGGATGCCATTATCAACTCAGTGGACATGGGTTTGAGCAAACTCTGGGAGATAATGAAGGACCGGGAAACCTGACATTCTGGAATCCATGGGGTTGCAAAGAGTCGGACATGACTGAGTGACTGAACCAAAAACAAAAGCTTTTACACAGTAAAGGAAACAAAAAAAAACAAAATGAAAAGGCCATCTACAAAATGGGAGAAGACATTTGCAAATGATATGTCCAATAAGGGATGAATGGACTTAGAGGGCATTATGTCAAGTGAAATAAGACAGAGTAAGACAAATACCATATGACATATACCACTTATATGTGTAATCTATAAAACAATTGAACAAACATAATAAAACAAATCGGCTTGTAGATACAGAGAACAAACTAGTGGTTGCCAGAGGGAAGAGAGACAGAGGGATAAGTGAAATAGGTCAAGGAGATTAAGAAGTACAAACCTCCAGCTGCAAAATAAATAAGCCATCCTGATATAATGTACAGCATAAGCACGATAGTCAATAATAATGTAATAACTTTTCTGGTAAATGGTGACTAGACTCAAAGTAACTAAATCACTAGTGGTTATTTTGTAATGTATAGAAATATCAAATCACAAAGTGGTACATCTAAAACTAATATAATATTGTAAGTCAAATATTCTTCATTAAAAGAAAGAACAGTAAATTATGTTGTCACAGATTTTAAATTGGGTGTGTTAGTTGCTCAGTCATGTCCAGCTTTTTGCAACCCCATGGACTGTAGCCTAGCAGGCTCCTCTGTCCATGGGATTCTCCAGGCAAGAATACTGGAGTGGGTAGCCAGTCAATTCACCAGGGGATCTTCCTGACCCAAGGATTCAACGTGGTCTCCTGTATTGCAGGTAGATTCTTTACCATCTGAGTCACCTGGGAAGCCCCAGTTTGTTTTTACCTAAAATAAACTCCTCACACCCCCACCAAATAAAAGAATATATAGTCCTCTCTCAGCATTCATGAAGGATGGGTTCCAGGAGTCCCTCTAGATACCAAAATCTCCAAATGCTTAAATCCCTTACATAAGATGGTTTAGTGCAAGGAATACACTTGACCTTCAGCCCTCTGTATCCCCTGGGTTTGCATTCACAAATTCAGTTAACCACATTTAGATCTGTCTTTGTTTGAATCTGCAGATGAGAAACCCGCAGATATGGAAGGCAGACACTCTAGCCAATAGGTAGTAGTTTAATCTATTCTAGGAAAGATCTTAAGGGGCATTAATATTTTTCTTGAAATAGCCTTACAAACCTACATTTACAGACACATAAATTCTGCCTACATCATCCAGTGCAGTTGAGGGATTAAAAAGAAATAGACACAAGACAGCTTTTATGTTCTTTGCATATGAGAATTGAGACCTTTGTGAACTGTTGATATGGCCATGTATTGTACATTTTAGTATTTATTGATATGAAAAATATAAAATCCATTATTTTTTAAACAGACATCAAAAATTGTTTACATACTGAGTAGAATTATTTTCTTTCTTGCTTTGTCTTAATTCGTTACTTCAGATAGGCTCTCAGCCTATTCCTGATCAAAGATATTTATGTTAAATGCCATATAATAGAGCCTGTTTTATCCACAAGAAGGTAAAAAAAAGCTCAACCTGAGCAAATTTTCTATGTGACAAGGCTATTGTCTTTACTGAAAGTATCAATAGAAGCGCCAATCCTCTATTTAATATAATCAGAAGTCTATGAACTGTTTGAATTGAAATGAAAAACCATAATGATGACATTTATATCATCTGTCACATTAGATTTGCTTGGTCTATATATCTCTCCCTGGAATAATAGTGATTTATACAAATTGCTTCTCACTGCAATCTATATCAGTATAAAGATGCCACCAGATATATGGAGGATTTTATTTGCTTCAAACTGAATGTCTGTTTAATTGTATTTGCCACTAAATGAAAATACTACCCTCTGGCATATCTGTTTAGATATAATGGTTAATTTACTTTATGGGTTTATAACTTCAGCTTCTCTTCCATAGTTGAAAGCCAAACTTTCTCTTTGCAAACATATGTATATGTTACTATATGTGTATAAGTCATATACATAAACACCTTTATGTCACAAATACAGTAATTATAAGTTTATTACTCCATGATCTTTATTGGCTAGGTATGTTTTCTTTCCTCTTGCAGAGGAAAGGAAAGAAAAAAAAAAACAACCTTCCTTGGTTGCTGTTAAACTCTAGAAATACTTCTTGATGAAGGGCCTGAGGACAATCTTGCCCTCTGAAGGATACATTTGATGACTGAAGAAATTCAGGGTTGTCACAACTTTTGAGGGGTGCAGAGACTAGGGATACTGCCAAACAACCCAAAGACACAGGACAGTCATACACAACAAAATATCCAGCCCAGAATGTCAACAGTGCCAACGTTGATAAATCTTGAATTACAGAATTGTTTTCTTAGCACTATGAAGTTTCATTATTAAGATATGCCTACCTAGAACCAGATATTTCTATTAAAAGTAAGCATCTTTACAAAATCTAAAGAAGTTAATTTATATAGATAAATTACTTTTCACATAAATGTACTTCCAATCAATCCAGCTGCACTTTTAGTTATCATTTGAAATACTATGGACTTCTGAATTCTTTCTGGCTGTAACCATTCTGTACCCTACGGCGCAAGGCCTACTCCGGAGTTGGCTGAATCCAGGTTCTCTCATCCTTTTCCCACAGACCCTCTTTTCTAGGAAGGAAGAGTGAACGTGCCCCAAGAACTCATTCTCAAGCATAAATCTGACCTGCTGCTGCCCAGCACTCTGGCATCTTTGTTTTCCATAACAGGGCCCTATCTCAGCTTTTCCTCCACCTCAACAACCCTTTTCTCTGTTCTTTTCACTGAATTCTCTTCTTCCCATTCTTTCCATGTGGGTATTGCTCAAGGCTCTAACACAGAAGCTCTTCCCTGCCCCCTCCGCCTGAGTATGCTCCTTTGAAAATCTCATTTACTTTCTGCTTTCAACAGTCATTTCTAGGTGATTATTAAATCTGCAATTTAAATCCCATTCTCTTTTCTGAATTACAGATGTTTGCCTGGGCACCAGCTGTTTCGCATAATTTTGCTGCTCTTCTTACAGTCATGTCTCATCTCCTCCTTCACGCACCTTCACTTAGCATAAAATCATGCTGGTTGTACCTCATGTACTTGCCTCATCCATCTACTCAGTATCATATACAAATGGCCACGTTTCAAAAGCAGAGATTCATTGTATGACTGCTTTGCCAAAATGCACAGTGCAAACTCTTCACCGTATATATGGGAAAAGTCCTCATCCTGACAGTAGGACCTTCTCTAATATGCCTGAACCAATCTTTTTTAATTCAACAATGTTTTCACCCAAAGAAACTCAACCTTCCAGTCAAACCAACCTGATTCTTGATCCCATATACACTTATATGTATATTCTCCATGTACCTTTCCCACCAAACTGCACCACGTTGCTGCACATTTCATAGGAAGACTTGGTTCCCATGCTCTTCCATCTCCAACTTTTTCTCTCCTGTGAACACCCAGAGCACTTGTGGCCACCATTTTTTAGTCCCATGAGTTTTTTGTCTCATTTGCATATCACCTGATGAAGGACAGAGATGGCATTTCACAAGTTTATTTGGTCTTACTCTACAGCATTGAACATGAGGTCCTGCACGTCATTCCCAGTTCAGTAAACAGGTCATATTTAAAGTGCAATCTATCTCTTACCCTACATCGTCAACTGCTGTTAGGGCATTATATTTTCTCCCAAATTCGACTTGTTGCATCTCAGGTTGAACTCATCTTCCCATGATTGTTAAGATTCCTCATTTACAAATCCTTATATTTTTCAGGGTAGGTTGTTTTTCTTATTAACCATGTTTTTGGAAAAAGTGAAAAAAACAAAAACTACTCAGTCTTCACTTCTACACTTTCCTCCTCTTTCTATAACCATCAAATGACTTTCATTGAACAATTCATAGCAACCTCTTAATTAATGTTCCTGCTGCTCACTTCCTTTATTTGAACACTGACAATAACAACTAAGTTTGTTTTGAATGCTTCCTCTGTGCTGGGCATTGCCTCAACACTTCATAACCAGCAATTCATTTAATCTTCACAATGGTTTTATTAACCATGAGACCCAGAGGGATAGAATATCTTCCCAGTTAATAACAGAACTATAAAATGGTAAGCCAGCTATAAACCCAGGCACCTTGGCACCAAGGATGAGACCCTGAAATCACATGCTCTGATTCCCATCCTTGACTTCATCTCTACCTACTATCAGATTAATTATATCACTTTCCATTACATAAAAATATTCTCCATATTCTTAATAGAAGAAAAATCCTATTTCTTGGAATTCAAGGTAGACTATGCTCAATTTCTCCCAAAGGTACTGGTCCAAGCTTGTTTATGCAAGAGTGCTTCTCTTCAGCATGGGTAGGTTCCCTACTCTACCTGAAGTATTATTATGCCCCTCTCTTCATCATCCCTGCCTCTCTGTTTGATTCAGGCTCCTTTCTCTACTCTTTCTCTCACCCAAACCCTCCACCCATTCATTAATTCAGGAATCTCACACTAACTGCTGATCTGTCAGATCTGGTTTTGCAGTATTGCTTTTTTCAATGTGAAAGTGGAAGTTTGGGTTGCTCAGTCATGCCCGATTTGTGACCCCATGGACAGAAGTTCACTTGGCTTCTTTGTCCATCAGATTCTCCAGGCAAGAATACTGGAGTGGGTTGCCATGCCCTCCTTCAGGGGATCTTCCCAAACCAGGGGTTGAACTCGTGTCTCCTGCATTGCAGGATTCTTTACCATCTGAGTCACCAGGGAAGGCAAGAAGATATTTAGGAAATTCCTTGGCAGTCCAATGGTTAAGACTTTGCCTTCCAGTGCAGTGGGTGTAGGTTCAATCCCTGATCAGAGAGCTAAGATCCCACATGCCTTGCAGCCAAAATGTTGAAACATGAAACAGAAGCAATGATGTAACAAATTCAATAAAGACTTTTAAAAAATGGTCTTCATCAAAAAAAAAAAAAAAAAAAAAAAGACTAAAGTTATATAAAAATTGAGAGGTTTCACAAAAAGATTCAGATTCCTGGTTCTTCAGAAAAATGGAGAGATCTGGCAACATTGAGACTGTATGTTGCCTCATAATAATTGGCAGGACCTGAGTGGTTGTTGCTTTATTTAAGTGAAGCGGGCCCCACCCCTCCCTACTGTCTCCTCAATACTGAGATCAAGGTAATAGTCACTATTTAATTTCTGCTAATGTTGTGTGTTGTTTAATAGCAGCACCAGAGGAAAGTAAAATATATCTTATAGTAACATCTATTTGAAAAACTGGAAAATAAAAGGTAAAATAAGATTTCTTATGATTAAGAAAAATATTTCATAAAGCCAGTAAATATTACTCTTTTAATTTTAGTAACCAATAAATGCTTGTCAATGGATTGAGTGAAGAGAAGTAAGCATGCAACTATTAATAAATATATTATATATTTATAATATATATAATATAATAAATATATTAATAAATATACTCGACACCTTGTAACTAGGCAATTTCCATATGTCTTTACATTAAAAACTGACCAAATCTACCTGAGGTAGGTAGTGTTATCTCCATGTAAGAGAGAAGGTAACTGAGTTCAGATGGGGTGAGTCACCCACAGTTACATGATCATGTAGCTATTTAGTAGCGTGGCCAGGACTCTATTGGGATTGACTTGGCTGAAACGTCTAAACCTTTGCTACACAGCATTCTTTTATTTCACCAGATTGCTTAATAATCTAATTGATTGTTAATGCAGAGCACAGATACTGTTACTAATTATCACAGAGCCAGGGGCTCATACTAGCTAATGAGAGCCTCTTATGTGCATCTTTCTCAGGTCATCTTTCCATGTCACCTTGCATGAAATCAGCTATGTTCAGTTCAGGTTAGTCACTCGGTCATGTCTGACTCTTTGTGGCCCCATGAACCCCAGCACACCAGGCTTCCTTGTCCATCACCAACTCCCAGAGTTCACCCAAACCCATGTCCATTGAGTCGGTGATGCCATCCAGCCATCTCATCCTCTGTCATCCCCTTCTCCTCCTGCCCTCAATCTTTCCCAGCATCAGGGTCTTTTCCAATGAGTCAACTCTCCGCATCAGGGGGCCAAAGTATTGGAGTTTCAGCTTCAGCATCAGTCCTTCCAATGAACAGACTGATTTCCTTTAGGATGGACTGGTTGGACCTCCTTGCAGTCCAAGGGACTCTCAAGGGTCTTCTCCAACACCACAGTTCAAAAGCATCAATTCTTCGGCACTCAGTTTTCTTTATAGTCCAACTCTCACATCCATATGTGACCACTGGAAAACCACAGCCTTGACTAGACGGACCTTTGTTGACTAAATAATGTCTCTGCTTTTTAATATGCTATCTAGGATGGTCATAACTTTGCTTCAAAGGAGTAAGCGTCTTTTAATTTCATGGCTGCAATCACCATCTGCAGTGATTTTGGAGCCCAGAAAAATAAAGTCAGCCACTGTTTCCCCATCTATTTGCCATGAAGTGATGGGACCAGATGCCATGATCTTAGTTTTCTGAATGTTGAGCTTTAAGCCAACTTTTTCACTCTCTTTCACTTTCATCAAGAGGCTCTTTAGTTCTTCTTTGCTTTCTGCCATAAGGGTGGTGTCATCTGCATATCTGAAATTATTCATATTTCTCCAGGCAATCTTGATCCCAGCTTGTGCTTCTTCCAGCCCAGCGTTTCTCATGATGTACTCTGAATATAAGTTAAATAAGCAGGGTGACAATATACAGCCTTGACATACCCCTTTTCCTATTTGGAACCAGTGTGCTGTTCCAGTTCCAGTTCTAACTGTTGCTTCCTGACCTGACCTTCCTCAAGAGGCAGGTCAGGTGGTCTGGTATTCCCATCTCTTTCAGAATTTTCCACAGTTTATGGTGATCCACACAGTCAAAGGCTTTGGCAGAGTCAATAAAGCAGAAATAGATGTTTTCCTGGAACTCTCTTGCTTTTTGAATGATCCATTGGATGTTGGCAATTTGATCTCTGGTTCCTCTGCCTTTTCTAAAACCAACTTGAACATCTGGAAATTCACAGTTCATGTATTGCTGAAGCCTGGTTTGGAGAATTTTAAGCATTACTTTACTAGCATGTGAGACGAGTGCAATTATGCGGTAGTTTGAGCATTCTTTGGCATTGCCTTCCTTTGGGATTGGAATGAAAATGGACCTTTTCCAGCCTTGTGGCCACAGCTGAGTTTTCCAAATTTGCTGGCATATTTTGTGCAACAGTTTCACAGCACCATCTTTCAGGATTTGAAATAGCTCAACTAGAATTCCATCAGCTCCACTAGCTTTGTCTATAGTGATGCTTCCTAAGGCCCACTTGACTTCACATTCAAGGATGTCTGGCTCTAGGTAAGTGATCACACCATTGTGATTGTCTGGGTCATGAAGATCTTTTTTGAGGGGAGTGTTTATGCCACAGAAGTTAGCAAATGCTAAAAGTTATGGCTTTTTCTTTCTTTGATGGCTAGGCATTAAACACTTACCAGTATATTCTTTTTAATGAGTAATCTGGTCATTTGAGGTTTGATCTGAAAGAATCTAATTCTTCATTTATGGGAAAGTCTCCCCCTAAAATTAAGAAGCTAAAAAGCTGAATAGCACTATGATTAAGAAAATAAGCTGCCTGGTTGATGGTTCTTGTTTTAAATACCTGTCCTGCTACTAGCTATATAACCTTGGGTAAGTTATTTAGTGTCTCTAACCCTCAGTGTTTTCACAACTCAATATCAAGAAAACAAACAACTCAATCCAAAAAATGGGCATAAAATCTAGATAGACATTTCTCCTAAGAAGACATACATCTGGCTAAAAAATCACATGAAAAGATGCTCAACATCACTAATTACTAGAGAAATGTAAATTAAAACTACAATGAGGTATCACCTCACACCAGTCAGAATGACCTTCATTACCAAATCTACAAACAATAAATGTTGGAAAGGGTGTGGAAGATAGGAACTCTCCTACACCGTTGGTGGGAATGTAAATTGATTCAGTCACTATGAAAAACAGTATGGAGGTTCCTTAAACTAAAAATGAGCTACCATATGATCCAACAATCCCACTTCTGGGCATATATCCAGAGAAAACTATATTTGAAAAGACACATGTACCCCTGTGTTTGTTGCAGCACTCTTCACAATCACCAGAACACAGAAGCAACCTAAATGTACATCAATAGAGGAATGGATACAGATGTGGTACATATATGCAATGGAATACCACTTAGCCATAAAAAGATTGGACTAATGCCATTTGCAGCAAGATGGGTGGACCTAGGGATTGTCACAGGGAGTGGAGTAAGCCAGAGAAAGACAAATACCGTACCAATCACTTAGATGTGGACTGTAAAAAAGGGTACAAATAAACTCATCTACGAAACAGAAATAGAGTTAATGGTTGTAGGAAACAAACTTGTGGCTCAGGTAAGTGCATAGAGGGACAAATTAAGGGATCAGGATTGACATATATCCACTACTATATATAAAATAACTAACAAGGATGTAGTGTATAGCATAGGGAACTCTACTTAATACTCTGTAATGACCTATTCATTTCATAAGGGAAAATAACCTTAAAAAGAGTGAATATGTTTATGCATAACTGATTCACTTTGCTGTACTCCTGAGACTAACACTGTAAATCAACTATGTGTGTGTGCTCGGTTGTGTCTGACTCTTTGCAACTCCCTGGACCATGGCCTGCCAGGCTCCTCTATCCACGGGATTTCCCAGGTAAGAACACTGGAATGAACTGCATTTCCTCCTCCAGGGGATCTTCCCAATCCAGGTGTCAAGACCATGCCTTCTGTGTCTCCTGCAATGCAGGTGGATTCTCTACTGCTGAGCCATTGGGGAAGCCTAAACTATACTCTAGTAAAAGTTATTTTTTAACAAGAGAGAGGATGAACTTTCTGGTGAATCAGTTCTTGTTTTCAATCCCTGTCCTGTTATTAGTTACATAACCTGTGGAAGTTATTTAACGCCTCTAAGCTTCAGCTTCTTCACCTATACTTCACAGATATGGTAATTATCTTAGGTAAGGTTTATGTGGTCCAGGTACAGAGATCAGAGGCGGGTGTTCTCACAACAGAGGTTGTGTTCTCAGCCTCTAAAATGCAGACCTGGACTGCTGGGTAGGAAATGTCTTAATCATCAAGGCTATAATAAAACTGTCAGAAGTAGAAAAACATCCATATAAATAATGAAATAAAATTTACAGGGTTTTTCCTATATTGGTGAAAATATCACAAAATTTCAGTCAAAGACCCCTGTCTCGCTCAAATATTTTAGTTATGCTCTGCTTAAAATACTTAGCTCAAAGTACTGTTTAGAGAAATGAAATGATATCTTTAAGGCACCTAGCACTGTGCTTGGCATACATAAAAGTCATAATAAATGTAGCTATGTTTATTAACCTTGTGGGGAATACACCTTCTGCTACTAGTGCAAAAAAAAAAAAAATATTTCTCTTCTTTAATGTTAATTACAAAAGCAACCAGAAAAGTGTGAGCAAAAGATTCCAGAACAACATTTGTTGAAAGAAGCCACCAAAGACAGAAGACTTAGATGCAGAAAGCTCTGTTGGGTCCCATTAGAAATAAAAGCACGGCTTGTTCATGATTTTTCTCACTGATGCTCACAGCATTCTCTAGGAACCACGAAGAGCAAGCCTTTGTCCTCATAGAACACACTGAAGTTCAAACTTCTGGAGCCCCATGACTGTGCATTTGTACATTTATATGCATTTGTACTCTGCCAAGAATCCAGAACCTTGTCATATCTATTAGCAAACAATTGTTCTCTAAATGTGTGTGTGTGCGCGTTAGTTGCTCAATCGTGTCTGACTCTTTGCAGCCCCATGGACTATAGCCTGCCAGGCTCCTCTGTCCATGAGATTTCCCAGGCAAGAATATTGGAGTGGTTTGCCATTCCCTTCTCCAGAGGATCTTCCCAATCCAGGGATCAAACCTGGGTCTCCCGCATCCCCTCCATTGGAAGGCAAGTTCTTTACTTCTAGCACCACTTGGGAAGCCCTGTTCAACAAGTAATGAGATTAAATAAGGGATGTGTGCTAAGCTACTTCAGTTGTGTCAGGCTCTTTGCAACCCCATGGACTGTAGCCCACCAGGCTCCTCTGTCCATGGGATTCTCCAGGCAAGATTATCGAAGTGAGTCACCATGCCCTTCTCCAGGAGACCTTCCTGACTCAGATATCAAACCTGAGTCTCTTATATCTCCTGCATTGGCAGGCAGGCTCTTTACCACTAAGGAATTTATGGCTTTCTGTTGGTGTTCCCATGATGAGATATGAAGGCTTTAGGAATCTAAGTAAGAGTATGGCTCAAACGGAAGGTAAGAGAAGCTTGTAAAGCAGAAAGTATTGGAAGAGAGGGGTGATGTGGTTACTGAGAAGGAAGATCAAGTGGTTTAAAAAATAGCATCTGGGGATATTCCCTGCATGATGAGATCATCCTGTTTACCCATATGAATCTTCCTTGACATCATTATTATGTAGCAAATCTTTCAAGGTTTGATATTTGGGATTTGAGGGTTTGGTGATCAAAAGCAGAGACATTACTTTGTCAACAAAGGTCTGTCTAGTCAAGGCTATGGTTTTTCCAGTGGTCATGTATGGATGTGAGAGTTGGACTGTGAAGAAAGCTGAGCACTGAAGAATTGATGCTTTTGAACTGTGGTGTTGGAGAAGACTCTTGAGAGTCCCTTGGACTGCAAGGAGATCCAACCAGTCCATCCTAAAGAAGATCAGTCCTGGGTGTTGATTGGAAGGACTGATGCTGAAGCTGAAACTCCAATACTTTGGCCACCTGATGCAAAGAGCTGACTCATTGGAAAAGACCCTGATGCTGGGAAAGATTTAGGGCAGGAGGAGAAGGGGACGACAGAGGATGAGATGGTTGGGTGGCATCACCGACTTGATGGACATGGGTTTGGATGGACTCCGGGAGGTGGTGATTGACAGGGATGCCTGTGTGCTGTGGTTCATGGGGTCGCAAAGAGTCAGACATGACTGAGTGACTGAACTGAACTGATCAAAAGCTAAACCCAGTTTGAACATGAGCATGAGACAGGGCAGAGGCTGCAAAGGTACACGTGTTACAGTCAGCAACCCAAAACTTTTTACTTGGTTGTTGCATTATATATGCCCTGAAGTTGCTACCTCTAAAGCATGAATTGGGCTGGGGGGCCACTGATCTATTTATTGAAGTACACAGTGTATCAAGAACCCTGCTAGCTCCTAGAAGTAGAGATGCTGCTAGTTGTCACACAATATCCATTCTGTACTTCTTCCATAAAAACAGAACTCAATTTTTACTTAGGCTGACAGTGTAACTGACCACCTTCTACTTTCTCCAGCCTTCTTTTCAACAAGGTATGTGTAAGTGACTACATTACAGCCCCTAAGATGTACACAGGTGTGTGGTGTGGGACGTCCAGGAAAGTTACTTAAGAGCTGACTCAGTTTCTTGGCCTCTCTGTCCTTTCTTCTCTACCTGTGTATTGTCTGCATTGAAGATAAGATGGCTTAACCCCAGAAGTCCTCTTTCTCCATGAAGCAAATCTGAAAATAAAACCCCAAAGGTATCTGAGTGGAAAACTGAAGGAATTAGATAACTGAGCCATTCATCAAATCACCACATGAGACTGGACTAGCTACCTTCTATGTGTTTTTATCTCATTGTTATTTTGGTTTTCTTTCGTGCAGCCAAAATAATCCTAACTTATTTTTATCACGAAACCTCACTAGAAACTGTCAAATGTGCTTATTATTTAAAATAAGGAATCTTGCTTACAAACAATTGCCAAGTGTTTCCAGAGATTTGTGGCTGTCCATATCACTGACACAAGAACTTTTATATTTTTGAATCCTGTTGATTTCATTCATGTAGACAGTTTATTCCTTTACATTGATTTAAGTGCATTTTCCAGGTTTTACCCAGGGATTATTTGAAGTATACTTAAAAGGAAAGAAAATGTGGCCACTAGTAAACATTTAGTTCTCAATTAATACCCTATACTAAGATCACAGGTGTGGAGCCCTGTACCAAGGTCCCAGGACAAAAATCTCTGGAACTGACCAAGCCTCACAGCAACTTTTGCCATGAGCCTCCTGATCTAAACCAGCCAGTTCCCTGACCCCGTATTATGTAAAATATCCACCCTACTATACAGCCTATAACATCCTAACCAATCATCTAACACCACCATTCCAGTAGGAATTTTTTCAGTCTCGAGGCTATAAAAATTGGCTGCAAGTTTGTGAAAAAGTGGTTGGCTCTACCTTGATTCGGCCTGCTGTTCTAACAGCCTCTTCCACTTCAATAAACTTTATTCTCTTCTCATTCTGCCTCATGTCTGGAAATTCTTTTCCAACCCACACATGGACCACAACAAATTATTTTTTCTAAGACATAAGTAACCACTGACAAATGCAATACTTTTACATCATCAGCAAAAAAAAAAAAAAAAAACAAAAAACAAAAAACAAAAAAAAATCAACAACATGATAGGGCCAGCCCTGTTTATTATTTTAATATCAGTATATCTAATTTCTGTAATTTGAAAAGAGTTCTCTACCTAGTATTCATTCCTTCCTTTCTTACTGACATCCCAGTTTTAAGGGCAACAACAATTTTAAAGCAACAACAGGTCAAGCTTAAACAAACAAACCCCCCTGCATTAGCTTGTCCCCCCTCTCAAACAGTGAAGGCCAAGTGATGCAATTCTGACCAACTAGATCTAAGTACAACTAATTAACAGATCTTCCTTAAAAGCTTCTTTAAAGGGAATAGTCCCAGCAGATTCATTCCTTTTTACCCTTCGCCATTGCCTTCCCTTCTGCCTGGTGATAGAATAAGAGCTGACACTGAAACAGTCATCTTAAAATCATTAATGAAAAGCCAAGAGAGTTGCAGAAACCTGGACATGGATACCTGTTAGTGGCAGGACCAATGCCTGCAAGTACCTGCCTTCAGAATTCTCCCGTGTGAGTGGACTGTAAATCCAAAGTCAGGCAGACAAATTCAGCCTCTAATAGTTACAGGGCTCAGGGAAAATAAATAAAAAGGAAGCAAATTATGTATATTTGAGGAGGTGAAATAGAAGATGATCTTTCAAAGCTATTTTCAAGCCTGCTTTCTGTCCTTTAACTTGAAGGGTTGGCAAGACTTGCTTTTCCCATTATCTCTTCAATCACGAGAGAGGCAGGAGTCATTTCCTTCCTGTCTTTGTTTCCCATTCTTTAACAGAGACATCCTTCCCTCAGGGAACTGTTTCTAAGCCTCTTACCTGTGGATAATTGAGAGACTATGTCTCCTCATTCTTTCTTGTGTACTTCCTTCCTCTAATTTCCAATTCTTTTTCTTCAACATCCCATTACTTTCCGTCTTGTTCTACTGTTCTCCTTTGCTTTTTTCTCTTAACCCTCATTTCTTCTTTCTTCTTTCATCTATTTTTCCATTTTATGCATTTTAAAATATATATCACAACTCTGAAAAATCAGTTAATTTTTGATTCATTCTCTCTCATACTTCCAAATGCCTGAGGTACTGCAACTTTGGAAAATAAAAATAGGAGGCAATTTAGCAGGCAAACACCATGACTAACTCTGTTACTGATCTGGCTACACACACACACACACTTAATGTGTATTTATACTTGGTCAGTGTTTTTTGGACAGAGCTTTTGTTATAAAATGATAAGAACATATTTTACAAAAAATATAATAAAGTAGAAGTCCTGTTGGTACATCTTAGATCCTAGCAATTTTCATACCATGGCATACCACTTGTTGGCATAAAATGTCAATGTGCATGCATGAACATGAATTTTTACAATTTTATTCCATACCAGATTAAAGCAAATCTCCCCATTTCTTATACTTAAACATGATGTGAGGTCTTGAAAGTGCTTACTCACTCTAAAATTCTAATTTGTCAGTGAACTTGATATTGGAACTTTGCTCTATACCTTCCATCCACAGTTCTCTCCCAAAGTGAAAGTAAAGTAAATGAAAATCAGAATAGCCATTCACCAGCTTTACAATGATTTGTGTAATAAATCGATCTTGACACAAAATAGTCTCTTTAGGTAAATCTGGTGGGGGAATAACAGTGCCTGCAAATGATTTTATTATTTGTTTATAGCTTCAAAATTCTTTACCAGGTTTTAAAGATAATTCCTGGTTTATTACCTCAGGGTCATTTCATGACAGCAAAGGTGGTTTTCCTGACATAAAAATGCCACACAGTAACTAAAGGAATATAAAAAGGTGCCTCCACAAAAAGAAATGAAGTTCAGATCCTACAACCTTGCATTCTGAAGGGAAAATGGGCAAGAAAGGAAATTGAACTGACAAGGTGATGTAAGTCGTAGGTGAAAGACTGTTACTTCATTAACTGAGCAAAAGGTTCTGACCCCTCACAATGCCTCAAGTAAGGTGCTTGGCCTCTCTCCTTCAAAAAGCTATTTTCCAGCAGAGTTTTGGAAATAGCTTAGCATTTCCAAGCTACTGCAGTGTGAGACCTGGGACCAGCTAAAACCATGTGATGAAAATACCAAGAATGGACTTTAAGAAGCTTTGCTGCTTCCTTTAAATATGAAAAGAAAAGACAACAAAAACAGCAATAATCCCCTAATCCTGTCTGTGTGGGAGCCTGGGCTCTCCTGTAAGCAGATTTCTGTGAGTGCCCCCATTCCCTGTGTCTTTGCCATCTTTCTCCTGTAATCACCATCCAACCCCCCCCCCCCACCCCTTAAAAAGGCAAAGAGAAAGGGACCATGGCATCACGCACACTCTCCTCAAGAGAAAGCAGAGCATTCCAAAGGCTTTCTTTCAGCCCAAACACAGAGGATGTGGGCTCCAAGAGAAATCACAGCAAACATTTGTTGATCCATTCTTCTATGCCAAGCTCATCGAAAGCCTTCATACCATCACCCCTTTTATCCTCCCAACAGCATTAGTCCCCTCATATTACAGGTTGAGTAAACCAAGGGAGAGAAGTAAGTGACTCAAGGTCATGGAGCAGGTGGAAGAATTAGAATGTGAATCTATATGACCCCACTTTCTTCGGAACTGTCACCAATATTGCTTTAAGGAAAAAAAAAAAAAAAAAGGTTTAACTCTGGATTCCAAAATGCTGACCTGGATATTCAGCCTTACTACAAGCCTATTTGTTCAGCTCCTCCTCCTTGGTCGCTTCCACACCAGCTGAACACTGGAAGCAGCGTTCTCCGTTAAATGAGAGATACTGAAAGGGCATGCAGATTTCTAAACAGCCTGAAAGGCCTAAGCTTTCTGCCCGGTATTTTTAGAAGTGTATGCTTTAGAAGCCTGATTCTTTCCCAGCCCCACAGGACAATTAGAACTTGTCAGTTGAAGACATGGTGCATTATCCACCCCCTTAACCCTGTCACATTTGCATTTCCTTATCGCAGTGCACAGGCAGCTACTGATCTGATAATTAAATAGGCATTTCACTTTGCCACCCTAGCCCATGCAGGGGCTCATCCCTCCCAACCAGTCCAGTGGTGTCAATTTTAGGGTGACTCGGGTGATGACTAGTCACCCCAGGTCATTGAGTTCTTTGCCTTCTACGTCTGTGCTTATCACCCAAATAAGCATCCATGAAACTCTCCTTTCTCTTCCCTAGAAATCTTGCTTCAAAATGCTTTTTCCACCCAAGACCCAAAGGCAGTCTGATGTTGCAACCCTGTACTCTTCCATACCCTCCAGGCATTTAGTCCACAAAATAAAATTAAAATTTGGCAAAACAAAACCACCTGACACATAGCTTATAGCAGTCTCTCTGGACTTAGTGCAGGCTTCTGAAATCACTCCGGAGATGGGTAGGAGGATGCAAGAGTAAAATTAATGATAAAATCACTCCATTTCTTCTCCCACTGGTTGTCTCATCAAACCTAGAAAATGCTATAACAATCTATTCAGGTAGGCTGTAGACATTGCTAATGGTTTCTAACATACTAGATGGGATCCCACATGATTAATTTGATATTTCCAGGTTACTTATTTTAACAAAACAGGCTGTTAAATTCAATCAATTAACAGGGTAATTCAAATAACTTGCTGGCCTGTTACTCTTAGCTAATTGGTATATTATTAGGGATTTATGAAAACTATTTTTGC
Organism: Muntiacus reevesi; assembly: GCF_963930625.1. Lineage (NCBI taxonomy): Eukaryota > Metazoa > Chordata > Mammalia > Artiodactyla > Cervidae > Muntiacus > Muntiacus reevesi. The sequence continues at coordinate 212,978,189 of NC_089251.1, forward strand.
ACTGAACCAGTGCCCAATGCTTCCCTTTCAGATTGTATCCAAGCTAAATGACCCACATTATACTCCTAATAAGAAGCTATGATCATAATTGCTATTAATTTTATAGTTATATACCAAAATGGAGCTGGAGCTTTCCTGAACTCCTGATGCGACTGGAGAAGGATGCAGGAGTTCAGTTCAGTGTCTCAGTCATGTCCTACTCTTTGCATCCCCATGGACTATGGCAGGCCTCCTGTCCATCACCAATTCCTGGAGTTTACTCAAACTCATATCCATTGAGTTGGTGATGCCATCCAACCATCTCATTCTCTGTCATTCCCTTCTCCTCTGGCCTTCGATCTTTCCCAGCATGAGGGTTTTTACAAAGAAGTCAGCTCTTTGCATCAGGTGGCCAAAGTACTGGAGTTTCAGCTTCAACATCAGTTCTTCCACTGAATACTGAGGACTGATTTCCTTAGGATGGACTGGTTGGATCTCCTTGCTGTCCAAGGGGCTCTCAAGAGTCTTCTCTGATATCACATTTCAAAAGCATCAATTCTCTGGCACTCAGCTTTCCTTATAGTCCAACTCTCACATCCATACGTGACTAGTGGAAAAACCACAGCCTTAACTAGATGGGCCTTTGTTGACAAAGTAATGTCTCTGCTTTTTAATACTCTGTCTAGGTTGGTCATAACTTTTCTTCCAAGGAGTAAGCATCTTTTAATTTCATGGCTTCACTCACCATCTGCAGTGATTTTAGAGCCCCCCAAAATAAAATCAGCCACTGTTTCCACTGTTTACCCATCTATTTGCCATGAAGTGATGGGACCAGATGCCATGATCTTAGTTTTCTGAATGTTGACCTTTAAGCTAACTTTCTCACTCTTCTCTTTCACTTTCATCAAGAGGCTCTTTAGTTGTTCTTCTCTTTCTGCCATAAGGGTGGTGTCATCTGCATATCTGAGGTTATTGGTATTTCTCCCAGCAATCTTGATTGCAGCTTGTCCTTCATCCATCCTAGCTTTTCTCATGATGTACTCTGCATATAAGTTAAATAAGCAGGTGACAATATACAGCCTTGACGTACTCCTTTTCCTATTTGGAACCAGTCTGCTGTTCCACATCCAGTTCTAACTGTTGCTTCCTGACCTGCATATAGATTTCTCAAGAGGCAGGTCGAGTGGTCTGGTATTCCCATCTCTTTCAGAATTTTCCACAGTTTATTGTGATCCATACCATCAAAGGCTTTGGCATTATCAATAAAGCAAAAAGAGAGGTTTTCTGGAACTCTCTTGCTTTTTTGATGATCCATCGGATGTTGGCAATTTGATTTCTGGTTCCTCTGGCTTTTCTAAAACTATCTTGAACATCTGGAAGTTCTTGGTTCAAATACTGGTGTGGAGAATTTTGAGCATTACTTTACTGTGTGGCAGTTTGAGCATTCTTTGGCATTGGAATGAAAACTGACCTTTTCTAGTCCTGTGGCCACTGCAGAGTTTTCCAAATTTGCTGGCATATTGAGTCCAGCACTTTAGCAGCACCATCTTTTAGGATTTGAAATAGCTTAGCTGGAATTCTATCACCTCCATTAGCTTTGTTCATAGAGATGCTTCCCACTTGACTTCACATTCAAGAATGTCTGGCTCTAGGTGAGTGATAACACCATCATGATTATCTGGGTCATGATGATCTTTTGTTTATAGTTCTTCTGTGTATTCTTGCCACCTCTTCATTAAGAAGAATCTTCTGCTTCTCTTAGGTTCATACCACTTCTGTCCTTTGCTGAGCCCATCTTTGCATGAAATGTTCCCTTGGTATCTCCAATTTTCTTGAAGAGATCTCTAGTCTTTCCCATTCTACTGGTTTCCTCTATTTCTTTGCAGTGATCACTGAGGAAGGCTTTCTTATCTCTCCTTGCTATTCTTGGGAACTCTGCATTCAAATGGGTATATCTTTCCTTTTCTCCTTCGCTTTTCACTTCTGTTCTTTTCAAAACTATTTGTAAGACCTCCTCAGACAGTCATTTTGCTTTTGTGGATTTCTTTTTCTTGGGGATGATCTTGATCCCTCTCTCCTGTACAATGTCACAAACCTCCGTCCATACTTCATCAGGCACTCTGTCTATCAGATCTAGTCCCTTGAATCTATTTCTCACTTCCACTGTATAATCATAAGGGATTTGATTTGGTCCACACCTGAATGGTCTGGTGGTTTTCCCTACTTTCTTCAATTTAAGTCTGTATTTGGCAATAAAGAGTTCATGATCTGAGCCACAGTCAGCTCCCAGTCTTGTTTTTGCTGTATAGAACTTCTCCATCTTTGGCTGCAAAGAATATAATTAATCTGATTTTGGTGTTGACCATCTGGTGATGTCCATGTGTAGAGTCTTCTCCTGTGTTATTGGAAGAGGGTGTTTGCTATGACCAGTGTGTTCTCTTGGCAAAACTCTATTAGCCTTTACCTTGTTTCATTCTCTAATCCAAGGCCAAATTTGCATGTTACTCCACGTGTTTCTTGACTTCCTACTTTTGCATTCCAGTCCCCTATAATGAAAAAGACATCTTTTGGGGGTGTTCTATAAGGTCCTGTAGGTCTTCATAGAACTGTTCAACTTCAGCTTCTTCAGCATTACTGGTCAGGACATAGACTTGGATTACTGTGATACTGAATGGTTTGCCTTGGAAATGAACAGAGATCATTCTGTCATTTTTGAGATTGCATCCAAGTACTGCATTTTGGACTCTTTTGTGACTATGATAGCTACTCCATTTCTTCCAATGGATTCTTGCCCACAGTAGTAGATATTATGGTCATCTAAGTTAAATTCACCCATTCCAGTCCATTTTAGTTCGCTGATTCCTAAAATGTCTTCCGATCTCCTGTTTGACCACTTCCAAGCAGAGAGACATTACTTTGTCAACAAAGGTCCATCTAGTCAAGGTTATGGTTTTTCCAGTGGTCATGTATGGATGTGACAGTTGGACTATAAAGAAAGTTGAACGCTGAAGAACTGATGCTTTTGAACTGTGCTGTTGGAGAAGACTCTTGAGAGTCCCTTGGACTGCAAGGAGATCCAACCAGTCCATCCTAAAGGAGATCAGTCCTGGGTGTTCATTGGAAGGACTGATGCTGAAGCTGAAACTCCAATATTTTGGCCACCTGATGCAAAGGGCTGACTCATTTCAAAAGACCCTGATCCTGGGAAAGATTGAGGGTGGGATTATATGGGACGACAGAGGATGAGATGTTTGGATGGCATCACCGACTCAGTGGATATGCTGCTGTTGCTGCTAAGTCATTTCAGTCGTGTCCGACTCTGTGAGACCCCATTAACAGCAGCCCACCAGGCTCCCCCGTCCCTGGGATTCCCCAGGCAAGAACACTGGAGTCCATTGCCATTTCCTTCTCCAATCCATGAAAGTGAAATCACTCAGTTGTGTCCAACTCTTTGCAGTCCCATGGACTGCAGCCTACCAGACTCCTCAGTCCATGTAATTTTCCAGGCAAGAGTACTGGAGTGGGGTGCCATTGCCTTCTCCACCATGGACATAAGTTTGGGTAAACTCTGGGAGTTCGTGATGGACAGGGAGGCCTGGCATGCTGTGGTTCATAGGGTCGCAAATAGTTGGATATGACTGAGCAACTGAACTGAATTGACTTTGCCTTGATTCATGGAACTAGCATTCCAGGTTCCTATGCAATATTGCTCTTTACAGCATCAGACTTTGCTTCTATCGCCAGTCACATACACAACTGGGTGTTGTTTTTGCTTTGGCTATGTCTCTTCATTTTTCCTGAATTATTTCTCCACTGATCTTCAGTAGCATATCAGGCATCTATTAACTTGTGGAGTTCAATTTTCAGTGTCCTATCATTTTGTCTTTTCATACTGTTCATGGGGTTCTCAATGCAAGAATACTGAAGTGGTTTGCCATTCCCTTCTCCAGTGGACCACATTTTATCAGAACTTTCCACCATGAACTGTCCATCTTGGGTGGCCCTACTTGGCATGCCCCATAGTTTCATTGAGTTAGACAAGGCTGGGGTCCATATGGTCAGATTGGTCAGTTTTATGTGATTGTTGTTTTCAGTCTGTCTACCCTCTGATTGAGAAGGATAAGAGGCTTATGGTAGCTTCCTATGGGAGAGACTGACTGAGGGGGAATCTGGGTCTTGCTCTGATGGGCAGGGCCATGCTCAGTAAATCTTTAATCCAATTTTCTGTTGATGGGTCGAACTATGTTCTCTCCTTGCTATTTAAAGTTAAGTCACTCAGTCATGTTGACTCTTTGCAACTCGTGGACTGTAGCCCACCAGGCTCCTCCATCCATGGGATTTTCCAGGCAAGAGTACTGGAGTGGGGTGCCATTGCCTTCTCCACTATGGATATGAGTTTGGGTAAACTTTGGGAGTTGGTGATGGACAGGGAGGCCTGGTGCGCTGTGGTTCATAGGGTCGCAAATAGTTGGAATGACTGAGCAACTGAACTGAACTGAACTGACTTTGCCTTGATTCATGGAACTAGCATTCCAGGTTCCTATGCAATATTGCTCTTTACAGCATCGGACTTTGCTTCTATCACCAGTCACATCCACAACTGGGTGTTGTTTTTGCTTTGGCTCTGTCTCTTCATTCTGACTCTGTCTCTTCATTTTTTTTTTTTTTTCATTTCTTTTCTGAATTATTTCTCCACTGATCTTCAGTAGCATATCGGGCATCTATTAACTTGGGGAGTTCAATTTTCAGTGTCCTATCATTTTGTCTTTTCATACTGTTCATGGGGTTCTCAATGCAAGAATACTGAAGTGGTTTGCCATTCCCTTCTCCAGTGGACCACATTTTATCAGAACTTTCCACCATGAACCGTTCATCTTGGGTGGCCCTACTTGGCATGCCCCATAGTTTCATTGAGTTAGACAAGGCTGGGGTCCATGTGATCAGATTAGTCGGTTTTCTGTGATTGTTGTTTTTCAGTCTGTCTACCCTCTGATTGAGAAGGATAAGAGGCTTATGGTAGCTTCCTATGGGAGAGACTGACTGAGGGGGAATCTGGGTCTTGCTCTGATGGGCAGGGCCATGCTCAGTAAATCTTTAACCCAATTTTCTGTTGATGGATGGAGCTATGTTACCTCCCTGCTATTTAAAGTTAAGTCTGCTCAGTCATGTCGACTCTTTGCTACCTGTGGACTGTAGCCTACCAGGCTCCTCCATCCATGGGATTCTCCAGGCAAGAGTACTGGAGTGGGCTGCCATTTCCTTCTCCAGGAGATCTTCCCAACCCAGGGATCGAACCCAGGTCTCCTGCATTGCAGGCAGATGCTTTAACCTCTGAGCCACCCAAAATATGGTGGAGGTAATGAAGATAATGGCATCCTTCAAAAGATCCCATGCATGTACTGCTACACTCACTGCCCCTAACCCTGCAGCAGGTCAACACCAACCCACACCTCCATCAGAGACTCCTGGACACTCCCAGGCAAGCCTGAGTCAGTCTTTTGTGGGGTCTCTGCTCCTTTCCCCTGGGTCCTGGTGCATACAAGGTTCTGTTTGTATCCTCCAAGAGTCTATTTCAAAGTCCTATGTAAGTTCTGGCAGCTCTGTGGTGGGGTTAATGGTGACCTCCTCCAAGAGGGCTTATGCCACACCCAGGTCTGCTGCATCCAGAGCCCCCGTCCCCACGGCAGTCCACTGCCGACCCGCACCTCCTCAGGAGATGCTCAAACGCAGTCCTGTTTCAGTCTCTGTGGGGTCCCTGAGTCCTGGTGCGCACAAGGTTTATTTGAGCCCTCTGAGCATCTCTGATGGGAATGGGGTTTGATTCTAAGTGTGAATTCGCCCCTCCTACCGTCTTGCTGGGGCTTCTCCTTTGTCTTTGGGCGTGGGCTATCTCCTCACAGCGGCTTCAGTGCCACGCAGCCAGATCCAGGAGGAAGGAACCGATTGTTCCCCCCAGAAGTACTCAGGTTAGACTTGGAAGTTCCCTTAACGTGTTGCTCTCTTGTGTTGAAGAAGTACCAAATTGATAAAGATACTTTATTTGGATACTGCCATTGGCTTGAGTCAGTATTTTCAAATATGTGAAATTTGAATTGGCCAATGCTTTTGAGGCTGAAAACAAGCACAGTTAGCTAGTTAGTGGTTATCAATCATCAGTGTATCGGTGGCATTGCTAAGCTGAGTCAACTATGGAAAGGGACCAGCAATGGCTATATTAAAATACAAAGGTTATTATCAAAAAACAGGAGATTTTAGTTCTCAGATGATACCATCGATATACCAGGGTTTCATAGAAGGCAGTGAGTATCAGCCCCATATCCTATGGTATTTTTTAAAACAATGTAAACAGACAGAGAAGTACATATTATTTTCTTATTCCAAGGGAATGAACATGAAACAAAGTGTGTAGGAATTGGAATCATTTTAAAGAAAGAGCTATCCAACTGAGAGGCTGGGATATTACAGAGTGAATATCTGCTTTGTGTCTGTGAATTCACATATTCAAAAGAACCCAGAAGCCACGTGATTTGTTTCCATGGAATGCTGCAGGGTGTATTTATACTTGGGCAATGAAATGGTCTATCTTCAGAAGAGCCTGTGAGCTAAGATTCTCAATACAAGCCTGTAAAGATGTGTCACATTAAGGCACCTGTCTCTAAATGCTCCTAAGACTATAGATAATAGAGCCTGAATCTGAAGATTTAGTCTTGTACAAAATATGAAATGCCATATTTCTTGGACAGCCCCATAATATAGAATGTAGAATAAAATAGGAAGGCCTCAAGTTATTGCTACTGACAGGAAATTACTAGCTTATGTAGGAAGGGTTTGGTGGCCCATGTACCAGCAACAAAAGGCCTGTTATACTGTCTGTACTTCATTTTAAAATACCTCAGCACAGACTATATGTGCGTGTTGTTGTTAATCTATAACCTAGGAGCACTGAGGGACCTCCTTGACTGGGAGTACACCAGCCTACAATCCTATACAGTCTCTCAGCCAGAGGCTTTAGCTCTCTTTATCTCCAATCACCATCAGGGCCCTTAGAAGTTGACATGCTGGATGATAGAACATGTTTTCATCAGTGAAATGAGTCCCATTTAAGATGGGTGTGGAGAGAGCATGTCCTACCCCATCACCTCTGTAAGAACAGAGAGTAACAGCCAGCAACCCAATAAGCTTAAGCTGACAGAATGTTGTCCCGGGTTTAACATTATGCATTACTACCTATATTTTATCACTATATTAGCATTCTCCAGAGAAACAGAAGTGATAGGAGATTATGACAATTGTTAAACGGAATGGGCTAAAGCAATTACAGGGGGAGGCTGACAAGATCCAATATTTGTAGCCAGCAAGCCAGAGATCTAGGAGAGCCGATGGTGAAAGTTCTTGTTTGAAGGTCAGCTGGCCTGAGGCCCAAGAGGAGCTGATGTCTCAGTCTGAGTCCGAAGTCAAGAGAAAACTCATGTCTCAGCTCAGAGGCATCTGGGTAGCAGGAATTCACTTATTATTAGGGGGAATGTCAGGCATTTTGTTCTAGTCAGGCCTTCAACCAAAGGCATGAGGCCCACCCACATTAGGGAGAAAAATCTACGTTATTCAGCCTATTGATTTAAGTGTTAAACATATCTGGAGAGCACCCAAGATGGCAGAGTAATAGGATATGAAGCCCAACTTCTTCCACAAATACACCAAAAATACATCCACACGTGGAATGATTCTCACACAATGAATACCTACTCAATGCTGGCAAAAAACCTCAGGGTGCTGAAAGAGCAAGAAAATCTCCATGTAACTGGGTTCGAGAAAAAAAGAAAGAGAAAAAGAAAGTCAGAAAGGAATCAGGAAGGGTCCTGCACCCCTGGAAGGGGGCTGTGAAATAGGAAAGATTCCTGTACCCTGGGAAGCCTCCTCACAGGCAGAGAGGTTGGCTGGGACAGAACGGGAGCTTCAGAGCCTCAGAGGAGAATGCAGCAGCTGGTGGGCAGCAGTCAGAGAAGGGGGAGAACTCTGAACCAATAGTCGGTGCTATCACCCTGCTGTCCTCGGCTTGAGGCATGCATCCACTGGTGTGGGCTGGATGCTGGAACTTGGGCTTCAGAGATTCAGCCCAGGGAGAGGACTGGGGCTGGCTGCATGATAACAGCCTGGGGTTGGGGTGGGTGGAGGCTGGAATCCAGTGCAACCACAAATGAGACTGTTGCAGAAGCCTCAGCCATCACGGAGCCCGGTCCCCATTGTCTGGGCGGTACACAAGAGGAGGGGCAGAACTCAGACCGTAGCCACCTTCCCCGCACGCACACTTGCAGACGGCAGGCCATCACCTGCATGGGCTCTCAGGGCAGCTGCACCACTGCCTGCCTAGATGCCAGGAGTGATTGGGAGCCCCTTCCACCTCCCTCCCAGATTTCTAGAGAGGTCTCAAGCTGCCATCACCACCTGCCTATACTGCAGTAGTGGTTCCAAACCGCTTCAGCTCCCATCGCTTGCTGGGGCCCACCCGAGCTGCTACTGCCTTCGAGAACCCCAGGACTGGGCACAAATCCCCTCATCTACAAACCCCTATCAAAAATAAAGACCAGCACACTCTGAGGAAAGAGGTGACAGACATCCATACTAAAAGCAGTCCTTGCACCAAATATATTAAACCCACACAAGCTACACAGGATGCTCCCACATATAAATGAGCCTCCAAGACCACAGTTGATAGTTGTTTCTCCTAAACTCACAAAGAGAAACAGAAGTCAAATCAAGAAGCAGAGGAACTAGTCCTACTTAAAAGACTGAGGATTTCCCTGAAAGACAAACAATGAAATAGACCTCTTCAGTATAATAGACACTGATTTCAAAAGGTGATCATGAAAATACTGAAATAATTAAGAAAGGCTATTAACAAAAATGCAGAATGCTGTAAAAATGAACTAGAAACTATAAAGAGGAACCAAGAAAAATTAGAATACTCATTTTCAGAGATAAAAGCTCAGTAAAGGCAATGAATAGTAGAATAAACCAATGCAGAAGAATAAAAAAAATGACCTGGAAGATGGAATAATGGAAATCACCCAATCAGGAAAGCAGACAAAAAGTCAAATTTTAAAAAATGAAAGCAATATATGAGATCTATTGGAAAATATAAAGCATGCCAAACAAGGCATAATATGGATTCCAGAAGGGGAAGAAAGAGAAAGAGGGATTAAAAATGTACTTGAGGAAATTATGGATGAAAATCTAAACAAGGAAACAGATATTCAAGTACAGGAAAAAACAGGTGGTTCCAAGAAAGATAAGCCTAAACAGACGATACCAAGACATATTATAATAAAAATGGCAAAATTTAAAGAGAGGATTCTAAAGGCAGAAAAAGGAAAGCAAAGAGTTCCATTATAAAGGAAGTCCCATAAGGCTATCAGCTGATGTTTCTACAGAAACACTGAAGGTCAGAAGGGAGATATATTCAAAGTCCTAAAAGGAAACTATCTGCAACCCAGGATATTCTGGGGCTTCCCTGGTGGCTCAGCAGTAAAGAATACCCTGCTAGTACCAGAGATTCAGGTTTGGTCCCTGGGTCAGGACGATCTCCTGGAGAAGGAAATGGCAACCTCCTCCTGTATTCTTGCCTGGGAAATTCTATGGACAGACAAGACTGGTGGCTACAGCCCATGGGGTCACAAAAGAGTCAGACACGACTGAGTGACTAAACCGCAACAAAGGATATTCTACCCAGCGAGATAATCATTTAGAATAGAAGGAGAGATAAAGAATTTCTCAGATAAGCAAAACTAAAAGAATACAGCGATGCTAAACCTATTCTAAAAGAAATATTGAAAGTTCCCCTCTAAATTAAAAAGAAGCAAGACTCAAAAGGAAAGAGAAATAATTGAAAAGCAAATCACCTAAATAAGCCAGCACACAGATTCAATCAAAACATCCGTAAAAGTGGTAACCACAATGAATGGCGAAAGGATTAACATGATGATGGAAAAGAGGACATCAAAATAATAAAATGTAGTGAAGGAGAGTAAGAAAATGTAGATGTTTTTTCCTAGAATGTGTTTGAGCCTATCTGACTACTAGTCTAAGGCAAGTAGGTATGTCCAAAGAAGATATACATATGACTGAAATGCACATGAAAAGATGCTCAATGTCACCAATTTACTAATTGTTAGAGAAATGCAAATCAAAAGTACAATGAAATAACTCGTCAGAATGGCCATCATCAAAAACTCTAGAAATAACAAATGTTGTAAAGAATGTGGAGAAAAGGCAATTCTGCTAGACCTTTGGTGGTAATATATTGAGTAAGGTGATGTAGTCACTGTGGAAAACAGTATGGAAGCTCCTCAGAAAACTAAAAATAGAGCAATCCTAATCCTAGGCATATATCTGGACAAAACTTTAATTGAAAAAGATGCATGCACCTCTATAGTCATAGCAGTATTATTTACAATAGCCAAGACATGGAAACAACCTAAACCAACAGATGAATGAATAAAGAAGATGTGGTACATATACACAATGGAAAAACTATTCAGCCATAAAAAGAATAAAACAATGCCATTTGCAGCAAGATGGATGCAATTAGAGATTATCATACTCAGTGAGATAAGTTAAAAAGAGAAAAATAAAATATCATATAATATCACTTATATGTAGAACCTAAAATAGGACACAAATGAACCTACCTTTGAAACAGAATCACGGACATAGACAACAGAATGGTGGTTACCAAGAGGAAGGGGCCTGTGGGAGAGATGGAATGGGAGGTTGGGATTAGAAGATGTAAGCTTTTATATATAGAATGGATAAAACAAGGTCCTACCATACAGCATAGAGAACTATGTTCAATATCCTATGATAAGTCATAATGGAAAAAAAATTCTAAAAATATACACATATATGTATAACTGAAACACTGCTGTGTATCAGTAACTAACATAATATTGTAAATTCACTATGCTTTAATTAAAAATAAAAAATTATAAAGTATATCTGAAACCTCAAAGAAATGTTAAACATAACCAAAAATACCCTCACAAAGATACTCAGAATAAATGTTTGACCAAATATCTGGGCAACCCATGGCCTAGTCAGGTTGGCACACTAAATTAACCATCATAACTACCTATCAGAAAACTTATCACCTGCCCCAACTATAACATTAACTCATTACCTTGAAAATGATGTAGCATCTGCCTCTAGTGATCATGTAAGATGATGTTGAAAAAATGAAGTGAACAGAGACCTGAGAGCACATCAATATTACCAAACATGTTCTCAGATTATTTTTGTGCATGCTTGCTAATAAATCTTGGTATGTATGGTAGAGTTTGTTTTCACTGTAACCTAGTATCTGGTAGTGAGTCAGGGAGGGAGATACTGACTCTCAACCACCTCTAAGGTACTGGAGACTTCCCAGTATCAACCAAAACAGAACCTCACAGTTTTGAATCATCATATCACATTGGCTTGAACTAGACTGCAGCACACTTTCTGTAAAGTCTCTGTGCAGAAAATGATTTTTCTCACTGAAGAGGTTTGAAATGTCTTTCCCACCTCAACAGCCTCCAGGATAATACTGATCTCACAGAGAGGACGTGAACGACAGAGAGTACAGCCATGAGCCTAACTAAGAAGAGAGAAGTTTGCAAGAGCCCACAGCTATTTTTGATAATACAAAAAATGGGAAGCTAGCATTGAGTATAACGTATGGGAATAAAATACAGCTTCTGTGGGAATCAACTGCTAGAGGCTGTCCCATGAGCAGAAATAGAAACAAAATAAGGCATTAAAACTTAAAGAAGCAGACATTGGAGCAAACCCAAAAAGATAACACAGAGAAGAGCGGAACTAGACCCTTATTACATGCTTATAAATTATGATCAGTATTATGATAAATACGATGACAGCAAATGAAAATCAAAAGCCATCAAATTACCTTAGAGCTCATTATATGTGTGCATGTGAAATAATATGTAGTTCTTATTGTCTGTTTTTGTCCTCACATACATTCCCAAATTAAAGAGACCTCGCTATTTTGATAAAGGATTGAATGGGAACCATCTTATAAAATTAGAGTCAAGATTCTTGTGTTCTGAGTGGTTGGAATATGTGTGGATGCAAAGCACTCTGTGTGGATAGAATATAGTCCTAATGAGGCTTAATTGTCTTGTACACTCCACACACATGAGGAATAATGCAGTCAAAGACACAAATCAGTAACTATTCCAAAAACATATATTTTATCCAAGACTGTTCTTTTTAACTCTCTGGAAACACATTTACTTTCCAAAATATTTTCTATTTACCATTGAATGTGAAGCCCCCTTGCTTTAGCTGATGATATCTCAGCAGGGCTGGAAAGGGAAGAAAATTGTAGAATTATTTGATATGGTGCTCTCTCAACTGGCTTTGTAATGCAATATATGTTTTGAGACTTAGGATATGTGCTTTGGAAAGATAGAGCAATTCTTATCTACCTTGCAGTGTTTGCTCTAGTAAGTCACCACATCAATGTCTAAAACTGCATGTATTTAAATGTAGAATACTAGGTAGTTTTCTTCCTAGAATAGTCTTTTGTGTAACTGATGTCTCTGGTTCAATCTATATTCAGCCTTCTACTCATTTTTTCATATCTTATCTTTTCAGGACAGTTGGGCTTATTTGGATTATTAATGTCTCTTTTTTCAGAGATATTATCCCCATGAGGCTACTTCTTACTCCGCTGTGAGCTTATAAAGCTAATCTGAACATAGGGCCACCCCTGACATTAAAGGAAAATATGTTCAGAAAACATTTCCATGAGGCTTGGCCCAAAAATAAAAAAGTAAAAGGGTCGTAATGACACAGTCTTCTTTCCAATCAGTTCAACCCTCCAGGCAGATTTCTATGATGATTTGAGGATGAACACTTTTGCTTCATGGGTAAACCAAAGAAGCTTTGATTTGGGGTATCATTTATTCATAAATTAGAGATAGAGAAGTTGAATAGCTTTGTATGTGTGGAATTTACTTTAGATTCTCATAATGTGGTAATGTGCATGTCTCTGTATATTGAGTTGAGAGGGTAGACATGCTGTAGCTTCTTTGTATTATGACTGATTTATCTATCTGGTGTTTTACCTCCTCGGGAAGATAAGCTTTTCCATTACATATAAGATCATACGAGAAGTAAGGAGAAAAAGATAGCTGGGCATTTTGACAGTACTAGAAGGGGAAAATTGAGGACTAAGAGGAAAAAAACCTTTCTGAACAAAACTGGTAGAAAGTTAATTTCTCTCCTTTCATGAATCACTTGAATTCTGCCATTTGTTACAATTTAAAGCTCCGGATGGTAGCTTCTCCCCATTCTGGAATATACTTGTCACACATGCTAAGTCACTTCAGTCGTGTCCAACTCTCTGTGATCCTATCGACTGTAGCCCGCCAGGCTCCTCTGTCCATGGGACTGTCCAGGCAGGAATACTGGAGTGGGTTGCCATTTCCTTCTCCAGGGGATCTTCCTGATCCAGGAATCGAACCCACTTCTCTTAAGTCTCCTGCATTGGCAGGCAGGTTCTTTACCACTATATGCTATGTATACTTGTCACTAACTGAGGGCAAAGGGAGAAGAAGAGGGGTAAGAAATTAAATACACAAAACCATATTTACTCCCTTTATGGTAACCACTAAAATCACTCACTGAATTTTTTTTAAAAAAAAAGTGCTCTTCAAAGTTAATTTCAAAATGCCTCTGTAATAAGTCCAAAGTCAGTTCTCACCCTTCCATCTCATTTGTATCCAGTTTGTCACCAATTCCAATTTTTCTCCTTCTGTCTTTCCAACTTTCACATTTTTCTCTGTAGGATTTAGGACTGCTTTCTTGTGATAATAACAGTAATAGATTCAGGTCTGACTCTCTTGGTCTCTACAGTTTTCATCTATATGTATTTCCAAGCTGCAGACCTAAGTTTAGCTAAGATAGTATGACTACAGTCTATGAGAATATCAAGAACAAATTACTCTATAATTAAAATGCAACTCTGTGAGAAGTCAATAGGTGTGTCTTGCTTTTTATCCAGTCTGATTTCTGCCTTTTAATCAGTCTATTGTCCACTTACATATTAATATGCATGTGTCAAATCTGCCTTAATACTTTTCTATTTGGCTTATCAGTTTGTTATTCTGTTCCTCCTCTCCTTTCCAATTTTAGGTTAAATAAATATATTTTGAGTATTCCATTTCTAGTCCTCTTTTGGCTTTTCTGCTGTACTTCTTTGCATTGCTTTCTTTAGTGGTTGCTCTAGGGGTTATAATATGAATCATGAAGTTATCACAATTTAATTAAATTTCATATTTATTTTGTGTAAAGCATAAAAATTTTGTAACAATATTTTCATCTAACACCTTTTGTGCTGTCTTATATACATACGCATGTGGTAGTGGTGTAGTTGCTAAATCGTGTCAGACTCTTGTGACCCCATGGACTATAACCCACCAGGCTCTTCTGTGCATGGGATTTCCCAGGCAAGAATACTGGGGTGGGTGGCCCTTTCCTTCTCTAGGATACCTTTCTGACCCAGGGATCAAATCCTGGTCTCCTGCATTGCTGGCGGTCTCTCTTCTTTACCAACCAAGTCACCAGGGGAGCCCTACCACCACCATATTCATATCCATATACATTACACATAGAATGTTATAATTTTGTTTTAAATATATGCCATTTTTAGAAACTAAGAAAAGAAAGTGACAAAGTGTTTGGTGTTTGCTATTTCCCATCATCTTTGATTCTACAAATACAAGATCGCATCTTGTATCATTCTCCTTCAGATCAAAAGATTACTTCTAGCACTTCTCACAACACAAAGTACTTGAGATGAATTCTGTACTTTATTTATCTCAAATGTTTTTAGTTTGTCCTCTGGTTTGAAGGATGGTTTACTTGATAAAGATTTTTTTTTCTTTTAGCAACTTAAATAAACCCTTCCATTTTCTGCTGACCTTTTTTTCTTTCAGGAATTTGGTATCTTGTTATTATTCTTTATGTATCATATCACTTTTGCTCTTACTCCCTTAAAACTACTTTTTTTTTTCTGCACCATGTGGCTTCCGGATTCCAGATCTTAGTTCCCTGACCAGGGACTGAACTCAGGCCCTTGGTAATGAAAGCAGCATGTCCTAACCACTGGACCACCAGGGAATTTGTGACTTTCTTTTTAATCCTTAGATTTCAACAGATTGGGTATGTTGTGCCTAGGTATAGTTTTCATGATGTCCATCTAGGTTGCAGTCTAATAAGTGTTTATCACACACACACACAAATATCATTTAATGAACTGATTATCAGCTATTTGATAAAATTTCCATGTTCCCTTCCATCCATGTATATCTGATATTGTATACTGCAGAATCATTCCCTAAAGTTGTTTGTCAGTTTTTTATTCTCCTATCCTCCTGCCCCAGTCTACTATTGAGTAAAGCAATCTGGACACTGAATACAACTATCCCCAGGAAAGGATCATCTCCTTTTGGCTCTCTCTTGAGTAATGATCAAATTCAAAGGGGTAGAAGGTTACACCAACTCATTTAAAAAATTCAGGATTCCTTCCTTACCATTTCTGGGCACAAAGCTTTTTACCTTCCCCTAATGAAAAATCCAGACTAGTTTGGTTGGTATACTCTTTGGATGGGAGCTCAGAAAAAGGGGGCATAAAGGATATAAACTTAATTCTGGTTCAGCCACCGGAGTCCTTTTATTGGACTGACATGGTCCTTAACCAGGATAATGATCTCCTGTTTGACTACATTGCTGGTTGAGTCCCCCTGCAGTAGCCCTCTCAAGCCAAACTGAGTAACATAATAACATAATTGTTTCTACAATTTTGTAAAAAATGTCCTTTTCCCCCCCTTATACCTGGCCTTTCTGAATCAGAAGTCTAGCTGTGCATGGGAGATGACTGTAACAAAAAAACAAGTGAATTTGTTGTTGTTGTTCTGTCGCTAAGTCGTGTCTGATTCTTTGTGACCCCATGGACTGCAGCAGGCCAGGCTCCCCTGTCCTTCACTAACTGCTGGAGTTTGCTCAAACTCATGCCATTGAGTTAGCGATGTCATCCAACCGTCTCATCCTCTGTCACCCTCTTTTCCTCCTGCCCTCAATCTGAAATAGGGCACTCTGATTTTGTCATGATGGAGAGAGAATATCCTAGCACCAGAAGCAGAAATTCCTGACACCGGAAGGGAGGAATGTTAATAATCTTTGATTTTCAGAACTACCTTTGGAGCCTTTTCACAAAGGAAAATTTCCTGATTTTGTTTCCCAGAAATGCTCTAAGAGCTTTAAATTGAACTGACCGTTTGAGGTACCATCCTCCATTCCCTACCAGGCATGTGTGACTATGATTTGATCATCATCTTTCTTAACCTTACTAAGAAGTCTAATGGAAAAAGCATCTCCTATACTTCCCACATCGTACATCTGTCAACACATCTGGATCTTTTTCGTACCTCCATTCTTATAGCCCTTGTTCAGTTTCATGAAGTAAAATTCTCCCAACTGGTAACATAAACAGGACAGACTTGTACTGATATTCCTCAAGCAGTTCCTTCAAAAACACTTGAGTTAAATCCTTATTTAATTGAACTGGGGACCCTTAGATCTACTGGCCAGACAGAGGACCATGTTGGAACCCCTGACAGCCAGTGACCCTGACCAATGGAGGTTTTATGTTGGTGGCACCAACAATTGTAGATAACACTTCATTCCCAAGTATACCATGTCCATTTGCTTCCTGTTGTGTAAGTCAGGTATTAACTTGACTTCCTCCTGAAAACATGGTGACTTAAAAAGAGCTATTAGTAGACCACACAACCCTCACATGACTGTGGAAATCTCTAAAATTTGGTCACCCTTACCTAATCAGGAGATTTCTGGAGAGATAAATGACTCATTATTTATACATACCCTGTGGACAATTATTCTTGTAATGGGAGACATCCAATTAGAAAAGGTTGCATAAAGTTGGCCCTTAATGGAGCTGATACGATCAATAATACCACCTCAGTTCTAAAATTCATTTAGGTAATCAACAACTCAATAGCCAGAGTTGTGATACAGGATAGAATTGCCATAGATTTCCTCTTTGGAGGACAAGATGAAGGCTGTAATCACTGATGCCCCTTATTGTACCTGGATAACAACTGTGGACCAAGTAGACAGGTCAGTGCAGGTTTTTAAGAAAATCACCTGTATTTCCAGGATAAACCCTGATGATTTATGTAATTCATTCAGCTGATTGATTCTAGCTGTGCATAATGGTCGATACTACATATTGGCTGCCTCCTGCGACTTGGATTCCTAGTGATATACCCTTTTATTCTTCTACTGAAGTATGGTTGACTTACACCATTACATTAGTTTCAGATGCACATCATAGTGATATTTTTTATTTTTACACCAGAGCTGTACATTATATCTTTGTGACTTTTTTAAATTTTATAAGTGGTAGTTTGTAATTCTTAAGCCTCTTAACCTATTTCACCCAACTCTCCCACCCCCTTCATTCAGCATGATAATATTTAAAGTGCCTTTTGAAAGGAAAAAACCAACAACCTAGGATACTCTCCCTGGTCAGGTTATCATTAAGAATTCCAGGGTAAGCAGACTCTAAAGGACTTCATCACCATTAAGCCAGTCTTAGAAGAAATATTAAAGAGTCTTATTTAAACAAAAAAGGTCATAGCTAGAAATAAGAAAATATATGAAAGAAAAAATTCTTATTAATAAAGGCAAATATACAGTAAACTCAATGGATCAACCACTTAAAAAGCTAGTGTGAAGGTTAAAAGACCAGAAGCCCCATAAAATCAACTATCCATGCATAACTCAGTCTTTGTGACCCCACGAATTATAGCACCTATGCATAATTGATTTGATGGGGTTTTTTGGTCTTTCAACCTTCACACTAGCAATAAATAGCTAAGGAACATACACAATTAAGGGTATGATGTCAAAAACAAAATGTGGAAGAGGGAGTAAAAAATGTAGAGCTTTTAGAATGTGTTTGAACTTAAGTGACCATAAGATTAAAAGAATAATTTTACACCTCATAGTAACCACAAACCAAAAACCTACAATATGTAAAAACTAAAGAAAAAGGTACCCAAACATAATGCTGCAGGGGAAAAAAAAAAAAGTCAAGCCACAAGACTAGACTAAAAGAAGAAAGGCCTGCAGTTTCTACTGACAAAACAGCTGATAGGCAGATGGAGATTCCCTTATACATGACTCACTGCTTTTCTCTTATTGATTTCAAAATTATCTAACTTTTGCCACTTTAAGTATGATACATTTTGGTGTCAATCGCTTCAGGTTGGTCTTCTTTGGGACTTTTTGTGCCCTGGCCTGGATATCTGTTTTCTTCCCCAGGATAAGGAAATTTTCAGTCATTATTTTTTCAAATAAATGTTCTGCCTCTTTCTGTCCCTCTTCTCCTCTGGGACCCCCTATAATGTGAATACTAGCAGGCTTGATGTTGACTCAGAGGTCTGTAAACCATCTTCATTTCTAAAATTGTTTATTTTTTGCTGTTCTGATAGAATACCATCAGAATACACCCAGACTTCTATGAAAACGCATGATATAGCATGCACTTTCTATATCATCTAATCTGCTGTTGATTCTGCCTAGTGTATTTGTCTTTTCTTTTATTGCATTTTTTCAGCTCTGTTGGGTTATTTTTTATTTCTGACTCTAAGTTCTCGTTGTGTTCCTCCATTCTCTGCCAAATTCAGTGAGCACTTATTTGTATCACTGTTTCTTTAAATTCTTTGTCAGATAAATTACTGAACATCATTTCACTAGGGTTTTATGTAGTTAGAACTAATTGGCTTCTCATTTTGTTGACTCTGTTCCTATTAGGTCAAATAGTACCTCTCCTGGACTTGAAGATGTAGCCTTGAGTAAGAGCTTTCCTGCACAGATTGAGTATCCCTAGTGGCTTTGGCAGGAGGCAGGAGGCTAGGGCTTGAGCTGGAAACAATCTGGGGATTTTCCTGACTTGGGCTTTTCTCCAAAGTAAGGTGGGTCCACCTTGGCAAAAGGGGTAGAACCAGAGTCTGGTGCAGGTTGGAGCTTTTCCCAGGGTATGATGGGGCCCACAGCCTTGCCAGGAGGGCTGGAGCTGAATCAAGGTATGGGCCAAGGGGGCCGCTGAGGTGGTCTTGGCAGGTTGTCTAGAGCGCCAGGCTCTTCTCGACCTGCAGACTCTACACCAGGACTCACTGGGTAAGTTTGTGTGTGGCCACTTTACGAACAGAATCTCAGTTTGCTATAGGATCTTCTGGACCTTAGCTTCACTGTATTTCAAAGCCAGTTATGGCGGTTCCTCTTTCTGGTGCTAGATCCCAGGGCTGGGGTGTCCAGTGTTGGACTTAAACCATTGCTCCTAAAGGGGAAACTCTGACTTTGTGATATGCCTTCCATTTTGTAGGTCAGCACACTGTGGGCGTGAGTCCTGACTAGATCCCATCTCTTCCCCTACCTGTTTCAATGTGGATTTTCTTTACATCCTTAATTACAAAAAATCTATCCTGCTTGTGTTCAGGTCATTCTCAGAGTTGTTCTCTACGTAGTTTTGGTGTGTCCATGGGAAGATGTGAGCTCCAGATCTTCTCACTCCACCATCTTGATCCCACCTATAATGGCAATCTTAATTAAACGAAACATGAAGCAGATTAATGGAATTGGTCCTGGTCTATGTTGTTCAGATCACTGAGCATGAAAAACAGTGGCATACTCATGGGGAAACTTGCCAGAAGCCAAGATGAGTACCAGTGCGGGACAGATACTGCTGGGAGAGGACACTCTAGGGACCTCTTGCATTTTTGTGTGTTTTATAAAAGAATTTTCAGTCATTTATTCTGATCTGTTTAAAGATGTTTGCAGAGAGAACAATATTGAAGATATAGTGTTTCCCCCCAGAGCAAAGATAAAACACATTCTTACTCTCAAATATAATGATGATAAAATTCCCCACTGGAGCAAAGGACAGGCATGCTTATTTCCTATTAAAAAACACTAGGGCTCTAATCACAGTTTCTGTACTGTAAAACAACCTACAACAGGTGCAAATGCTTTCTGTTCCTCTTCACATAAACATGTGGGAATTGGGATTTGAACTCAGAAAACACACACAAAAAAATGAGCCAACTCCTCTAGCTGCCACTATTACTATGAGTAATAAACAGTTCTTTTCTGATCAAGGAGTCTCTAATCTATCAGCGTCCATAAAAATGTGGTACGTTAACTTGTTAGTCTGCAAGAAGAATAAAATCACAAAACCTTTAGCATCCTTGATGGTAAGGAAAGGTAAAACACTGTACATAAGCAGCTAATCAAGTTTCCAGTACAATGAGTAATTTCATATTGAAAGCTGTTAGATATGCTCATCTGAGCTACTTAAAATCTTAAAAGATGATGCTGTTAAAGTGTTGCACTATATATATTAGCAAATCTGGAAAACAACTCATAGTAAAGCTTAATGTATACTGACAGAGTGACTGGTGAAATTTTTCAATAAACTATTACTGTGAAATAGTTTTTTTTTTTTTTTTTTTTTGGCTAGAGTTACCATCATAATACCATAAAACAGTGACTACCAAGTATAATTGGATGGGTCCCCCCTAAAATTAATAGCTAATTCTATTTTTTTTTTTTTTTTTAATGCAACAGATGCCTATCAGCTGTTCTCACAAGCTGACTCAGTTTTTTGGTTGATTTTCTATCCAGTAGATGTCAGTAGTGATCTTGCTGAGCTGACAAGACTAGTTTTCTCTATTTCCTTCTAAAGTTATTTTCTTTCCCCTAATTCTTACTTGTTTTAGACATAAGAAATTCTCCTTAGGATTAGGTTTTAATAGTTCTCCAAATATTTTGGTAGTATAACAATTCATGTCAGCTAAAGACAATATTTTGATAGCATGATAAAGGCCAATGCTCAAGCTTTTATATATCAAGATCATCACCAAACACCTGAGAGAGTTCTTGTTTGTTTAGGATATACCTGACACAGTGAAAGAATAACAGATTCTACTACTAATGAAAAGCAGAGGAAAATATGAATTTATATCTATAACAGTATTTAAGTAGTCATCAAACCAATAAGGTATTTTAGAAGATGAGAAAAGGATGGATCTTTTTTTTAGATTATTACATTACTGTGCAAAACCAAAGAGGAAACAATGCCCAATTGTGGATGTGTCTGTTGGTTAAATAAAGTCCAACGCTTTAAAAAAAAATATTGCATAGGAACCTGGAATGTTAGGTCCATGAATCAAAGTAACTTGGAAGAGGTCAAATAGGAGATGCCAAGAGTGAACATTGACAATTTAGGAATCAGTGAAATAAAATTGATAGGAATAGGCAAATTTTATTCAGATGACCATTATATCTACTACTGTGGGCAAGAATTCCCTAGAAGAAATGGAGTAGCCCTCATATTCAACAGAATAGTCCAAAATGCAGTTCTAGGTTGCAATCTCAAAAACAACAGGATGATCTTGGTTGTTGCCAAGGCAAACCATTCAATATCACAATAATCCAAGTCTATGCACCAACCACTAATACCCAAGAAGCTGAAGTTGAACGATTCTATGAAGACCTACAAGATCCTTTGGACCAGAAAAAACTAACACCAAAAATAGATGTCCTTATCATCATAGGGGACTAGAATGCAAAAGTAGGAAGTCAAGAGTTATCTGAAGTAATAGGCAAGTTTGGCCTTGGAGTACAAAATGAAACAGGAAAAAGGCTAACAGGGTTGTGCCAAGAGAACGTGCTGGTCATAGCAAACATCCTCTTCCAACAACACAAGAGATGACTCTACACATGGACATCACCAGATGCTCATTACCAAAATCAGATTGATTATATTCTTTGCGGCCAATGGAAATCTCTATACAGTCAACAAAAACAAGACCTGGAGCTGACTGTGGCTCAGATCATGAACTCCTTACTGCAAAATTCAGACTTAAGTTGAAGAAAGTAGGGAAAACCACTAGGGCATTCAGGTATGTCAGTGGAAGTGACCAGTAGATTCAAGGGATTAGATCTGATAGAGAACCTGAAGAACTATGGATGGAGGTTCATGACATTGTCCAGGAGGTGGTAATTAAAACCATCCCTAACAAAAGGAAATGTAAAAAGGCAAAATGGTTGTCTGAGGAGGCCTTAAATATAGCTGAAAAAGAAGAGAATCTAAAAGCAAAGAAGAAAAGGCAAGATATACCCATCTGAATACAAGATTTCCAGAGAATAGCAAGGAGAGATCAGAAAGCCTTTTTAAGTGAACATGCAAAGATAGAGGAATACAACAGAATAGGAAAGACTAAAGGTCTTCTTCAAGAAAATTAGAGATACCAAGGGAACATTTCATGCAAGATTGACCCAATAAAGGACAGAAATGGTATGGACCTAACAGAAACAGAGATATTAAGAAGAGGTGGCAAGAATACACAGAAGAACTATACAAAAAGATCTTATTGATCCAGATAACCATGATGGTGTGATCACTCACCTAGAGCCAGACATCTTGGAATGTGAAGTCAAGTGGGCCTTAGGAAACACCACTATGAACAAAGCTAGTGGAGGTGATCAAATTCCAGCTGAGCTATTTCAAATCCTAAAAGATGATGCTATAAAAGTGCTGCACTCAATATGCCAGCAAATTTGGAAAATGCTGCAGTGGCCACAGGATTGGAAATGGTCAGTTTTCATTCCAATCCCAAAGAAGAGCAATGCCAAAAAATGTTCACATTGCTGCACAATTGCACACGTTTCACGTGCTAGCAAAGTAATGCTCAAAATCCTTAAAGCTAGGCTTCAACAGTATGTGAACCAACAACTTCCAGATGTAAAAGCTGGATTAAGAAAAGAGAGAGGAACCAGAGATCAAATTGCCAACATCCATTGGATCATAGAAAAAGTTAGAGAATTCCAGAAAAACATCTACTTCTGCTTCATTGACTATGTTAAAGCCTTAACTGTGTGGATCACAACAAACTGTGGAAAAGTCTTCAAGAGACCACCTGATTTGCCTCCTGTGGACCTTGTGTGCAGGTCAAGAACAACAGCTAGAACCAGACATGGAACAACAGACTGGTTCCAAACTGGGAAACGAGTACCTCAAGGCTGTGTATTGTCACCCTGCTTATTTAACTTATATGCAGAGTACATCATGTGAAATACCGTGCTGGATGAATCACAGACTGGAATCAAGATTGTGGGAATAAATCTAAATAGCCTCAGATATGCATATAACACCACCCTTATGGCAGATAGCGAAGAAGAATTAAAGAACCTCTTGATGAAGGTGAAAGAGGAGAATGAAAAAGCTGCCTTAAAATTCAACATTCAAAAAACAAAGACCATGGGATCTGGTCCCATAATTTCATGGCAAATAGATGGGGATACAATGGAAACAGTGACTGAATTTACTTTCTTGGGCTCCAAAATCATGGCAGATGGTGAGTGCAACCATGAGATTAAAAGATGCTTGCTCCCTGGAAGAAAAGCAATGATTAACCTAAAAAACAGAGACATTACTTTGCCTACAAAGGTCCAGACAGTCAAAGCTATGGTTTTTCTAGTATTCTTGTACAGATGAGAGAGTTGGACTATAAAGAAGGCTGAATGCCAAAGAATTGATGCTTTCGAACTGTGTTGTTGGTGAATACTCTTGAGAGTACCTTGGACAGCAGGGAGATCAAATCAGTCAATCCTAAAGGAAATCAACCCTCAATATTCATTGGATGGACTGATGCTGAACCTCAAGCTCCAATATTTTGGTCACCTGATGCGAAGAGCTGACTCACTGGAGAAGATCCTGATGCTGAGAAAGATTGATGGAAAGAGGAGAAAGGGACAACAGAGGATGAGATGATTGGATGGCATCACTGACTCAGCGGACATGAGTTTGAGCAAACTGTGGGAGTTTTCTCACACAAAGGTGAAGGACAGAGAATCCTGGCATGCTGCAGTCCATGGGGTCGCAAAGAGTCGGACATGATTTAGCAACTCAACAACAAGAAATACACAGTACAACTCAGACAGTTAAGAATCCACCTGCAATGCAAGAGACCTGAGTTCAATCCCTGGGTTGGTAAGATCCTCTGGAGAGGGGAATAGCTATCCACTCCAGTATTCTTGCCTGGAGAATCCCATGGACAGAGGAGCCTGGTGGGTTATGGTCCATGGGGTCAAATAGTCAAACAACACTTTCACTTTCATACAAAGTATTCTCTACTTTTCCTGTAGGAGGCCTGTGTATCCCAAATGATTAACTTTGGTCTTACCCATAACTTATTTTGACCAATAAAATGTGAGCAGAAATGATCAGTATTGTTGATGAGTAGAAGCTTTTGAAACTATCACATCCTTCTGCCACTCTTCCCTTTTTCCTCTGCCATGGGATTGAAAATGTCCCAAATGGGTGTTGTTCCTTCATCTTGTGTCACAGAATTAAGGAGTTGTATTTAACCCAAAATGAACAATTTATAACCACAGAATGTAGATAAAATTAACAAGGAACATTTTGTAATTTTGTATTGAAAAAGAATACAGCTTCTTGAAATAGAAAGCTGTTAACTTTTACTCATTCATTTGTTGTTTTTAACATTGTCTATTCTATGTCTTTGTTGATGTTGCCTACTATTAATCATAAATTCTCTCTATTCATTCTTATTCCCTCCTGTCCCACTTCTTAAGGATTCATTCAAAATACTTTATGTTCGGCCATGTGTCAGCACTGCTTTCTTCATGCCTTCTCATATCCTAAGAAAAACTTGCATGCATGCTAAGTCGCTTAAGTTGTGTCTGACTCTATGCAACCCTGTGGACTATATAGCCCGCCAGGCTCCTCTGTCCATGGGATTCTCCAGGCAAGAATACTGGAGTAGGTTGCCATACCCTCCTCCAAGGGATATTCCCAACCCAAGGATCAAAACTGCATCTTTTATGTTTCCTGCATTGGCAGGCAGGTTCTTTACCACTATCACCACCTGGGAAGCTTAACTATTTGTAAAACAACCACTATGTGTGAGGTTCAGCCTTAATATTTTCATTATCAATATATTTTATAGCAAATCATGTTATACACCATTTTTCTATTATAGGTGACTCGAGATTCACTTTGGTTAAGGAAATTAAAGACAGTTATATGCCTGTTAAAAGAACAGAATTAAGATTTGAGTTCAGTTCGTCAAGTCCTAAAGCTTCTGATCTTTTTAGTATAACATTTTAATAATGATAACATGAGAAAACTACATGGATTATTAAATCTAATTTCCTCAGGAAACCAGAAATATGTGCAATGAAATATTAACAATGAGAAACTGATACATTTCAATTAAGATTTTAATTCCTAATCTGTATATCTTGAAGTTGTTGAGTTTCTTAATTTAATGCTATAAAATTGTTGAATTGACAGTATTTGGAAAATAATTAAGGTTGAAGAATTTCCTTGGACAGATCTAGGTAACTGAGATGAAAATTAATCAATTGCCTCATAATATACCTTTTAAAAAAAGTTAATTTTACATAACCTACCTAGTAATGTTTTGAGGGCTGAACTGGGCTTACTCAAAATAAGCCTAGAACTGATTTTTAATTTAGTGAGAAGACACAGAAATAATGTGAAAATTTTCATTTCTAGTTTTATATTTAATTGATCTAGATGATTCCTCACATAAATGTGAAGAAAACTATTATTGCCATTAGAAAAATTGGAGGAAAATGATTAACATGGAACTGGATAAATCTTGGCTGACTTTTTCTATGATATATGTAAGAAGGTAATGCCAACAAAAGAAGTAACAAATGTTCTAGATAGGGTATAAAAGATGGAGAATAAGAAAAGAAGATTGGACATGTGATACACCAGACATATCTTGGTATATCTTTCCACCTCAAAACTATTTCCCCTTCTCTGAGAATTTCACTGGAAATGGTGTTACCAGCCCATTAGAATGAATAAGTGGGTTCAACAAGGTTTCAGGATACAAGGTCAATACACAAAAACAGTAATTGTGCTTTTATATACTTGCGGTAATCAGGTAAAACAATTCCATTTACAAAGCATTACAAAGAATACTTAGTTATAAATTTAACAAACGAAGTGCACAATGTGTTGTTTTTTGTTTAATCACTACGTTGTGTCTGACCCTTTGTGGCCCTATGGACTCTAGCCTGCCAGGATCCTCTGTCCATGGGGTTCTCCAGGAAAGCATATTGGAGTGGGTTGCCATGCCCTCTGGGGTTTGTCCCCACTCAGGGAGCAAATTTGCATCTCCTGCATTGGTAGGCAGATTCTTTATCACTGAGCCACCAGGGAAGCCTGTATATGCATATACTCATAATATATACAAAACATTGATAGAAATATCAGGCGTACATATATATATATATATATATATATATAAACATTCTTCCCCAAATCCCCCTCCTATCTGGGCTGGCACAACATTGAGCAGAGTTTCATGTGCTATACAATAGGCCCTTGTTGGTTTTCCATTTTAAATACAGCAGTGTGTACATGACTTTCCCAAACTTTCTGTCTCTCCCTTTCCTCTGGTAACCCTAAGTTTTCTGTCTGTGAGTCTCTTTCTGTTTTGTAACTTCACTTGTATCATTTCTTCTTAGATTCCACATATAAGGGATATCACACAATATTTCTCCTTCTCTGACTTACTTCACTCAGCATGGCATTCTCTAGGTCCACTTGAAGAAAGAAATCAAGTTGATTTTTAACATTCATTTGGAGTTTGGAGGAACTTAAAATAGCCAAAACAGCCTTTAAAAAGAACAAAATTGGAAGACTCACTCTTCCCCGTTTCAAAACTTATTACAAAGCTGGAGTAATCAAGACAGTGTGATATTGACATAAGGACATATAGATCAATGGAAGTGAGAGCCCAGAAATAAGCCTGTGTGTCTGTGGTCAACTTATTTTCATCAAGAATGCCATGAATATTCAACGCGGGAAGTAAGTCTATTCAATATATGTTGCTAGGACTATTCAATACGTGTTGCTAGGGCAATCGGATAGCTGCTCATTTTCAAAACATTCCTCACGTTCCTAGTCTTTACTCACAACTGTTTCAGTTTCACAGCTGTTAACAGTTGCATTTTTATGCTTCAGAAATGGTTTTATATGTATATTTACTTACATATATAAATATATATAGTGTTTACATGATTGTGCTTAGATGTGTGTGCTTCCTTTACAAAAGGATGTATCTCAAGTAATAATGGTTTTTGCTTATATACTACTTTTTATGGGCCAGGCAACAGTCTAAGTTCTTTAATGTATCCTAACTTGATGTAATTCCCATATAAACAAACCCTCTAAGTGCTATTACTATTCACATTCCAGGATAAGGAAATTGAAGTATGTGGAATTAAATAATTTAGCCACGGTTGCCCAGCTGGAAAGAAGCAGAGTTGGGATGCAAACAGAGGTACTCACACTCTTTTTCCCTACGCTGGCTGATCCCTAGAAAAGATGGGAGAACTTGAAGTCTTTACGCATAATAGCAAGTTCCCTGTTTATTTTTCTGTTCCCATGGTTTAAAAGGTGAGGCATAAACACTTAGGCTGAGTCTTTTTGTATGCATTTTAAGTAATGCCACGTGAATATTTTGGATTTATTTTACTGCATAGAATGAGGTAGGGAATCCAACTATGTGTCTTTTCCTGTTATCCAGCCAGAATTTTGTTGCACTTACTTAAATGTTCATTGGTCTGCCTGTGCACAACATGGTCAACATGTATATTTTTCTCCTATGCCTACAAAGTGACTACACTGATATGCTTAAGGAATGAATGGACAATCTATCTCTTTTATGAATTATTAGCTCATTGGGTTAATCAAGATTGCCAGGAAAAATTAACAACTTCAAATATGCAGATGATACCACTCTAATGGCAGAAAGTGAAGAGGAATTAAAGAGCCTCTTGATGGGGATGAAAGAGGAGAGTGAAAAAGCTGGCTTAAAACTCAACATTAAAAACAAATAAGATCAGGGCATCTGGTCCCATCACTTCATGGCAAATAGAAAGGAAAAACGTGGAGGCAGTAACAGATTTTATTTTCTTGGGCTCAAAAATCACTGTGGACAGTGACTGCAATAGTGAAATTAAAAGATGCTTGCTCCTTGGAAGGAAAGCTATGACAAACCTAGACAGCAGAGACATCCCTCTGTGGGCAAAGGCCCATATAGTCAAAGTTATGGTTCCAGCAGTCAAGTATGGATGTGAGAGACCATAAAGAAGGCTATACACCGAAGAATTGATGCTTTTGAACTGTGGTGTTGGAGAAGACTCTTGAGAGTCCCTTGGACAGCAAGGAGATCAAACAGTCAACCCTTAAGAAATCCACCCTGAATATTCATTGGAAGGACTGATGCTGAAGCTCCAATACTTTGGTCACCTGTTTCGGAGAGCTGACTCATTGGAAAAGACCCTGATGTTGGGAAAGATTGAAGGCAGGAGAAGAAGGGGATGATGAAACATGAGATGACTAGATGGCCTCACCGACTCAATGGACCATGAGTCTGAGCAAATTCTGGGAGATAGTGAAGGACAGAGAAGCATGACATGCTGCAATCCATCGGGTTGCAGAGTCAGACATGACTTAGCAACTGAACAATAACAGGTTCATTGAGAATCAGTCAAATAATTTACAAAATTGTGATGATCAATGAATAAGCTTTGAAGTGCTGAGAAATGAAATTGTCATATTGTTCTCCTTCTGTGTACTCTTACCCACTTCTTTGCAGAGTAGGTACTTTAAAAATGTGTATTCAAAACGTTAAACATTCTTTGATTTCAAAGTTGTATTTTCTGATGCTTCTAAAAGACATGTCTCAATTTATTTTTGGGTTTTCTCTGATTCTTCAGCTTAACGAAAACTTTCCCTTTTCATAAAATTTCAGTTGGTCTTTGAAAAAGACACCCTAGTTTTGCGACTGTCTGCTAATCTAAGTTTGCAAGAAGGAAGACATGGGCCATCCTACTCCTTATTGGCTGTGGTACTCTTCGCTGGTTCTATGCTGACACAGCTGACAGTGCCAAGATGATTAAAGGACTTGGGGAATCTGAAGAGCAGAGCACAGAATTTTGAATGTGTGAACTAGTTGTCAAAATTTTATAGTAATTAGGATCTGAGCTAGGAAAAAAAAAAGAATGTGGTTGCTTAGAACTTGGTAGGATTTCAATGTGATGTATATTTCTTTTGAGATTTTCAAATGGCCTGAATTCATTAAGAAGACTCAGAAACTTTAAGTTCCATTTGAAAGAAAAAATGTTAATTTATGTAGTATCTTAGGTAGTGTCCTTTAGATATGCATCTCTACTCAGAAGTAGTGTCTTGGAATTAATTACATTGAGCACTTATCACCTGATCTGCCTTTTCTTTGTTTTTTTTTTAAATTTATTTTTAAAATAATTATATTTTTGGCCATAGTGCACGGCTTATGTGATCTTGGTTCCCAGATAAAGGACCGACTGGCAGTGAGAGCTGAGTCCTAACCACTGGACAACCAGGAAATGCCCCTAATCTGCCTTTTCTGACAGGAAATTGACCTTGAACATAAATTTAAACTACATGGATTCACTTATATATGGATGTTTTTCAATAAATATGTACTACAGTACTACATGATCAGTGGATGGTTGAATCTGCAGATGTGGAAACCTGGGTACAGACGGCTGACTCTAAAGTTATACGCAGATTTTTGACAGTGTGTGGGTCAGCACACCCACCCTAATGTTGTTCAAAGGTCAAACGTAGTCAGATCTGACCTTTCACTTATTTGCTCCTTCAGTCCATTTTTATGCCATGGGGATAAACGCATAGACTTTGTATCTGACCTTGTGGAGTTGACACTGCGGTTAGGACATTTCCATAGTCTCTGGTGTATCATTCACAACTATTTAAACATTTTTAAGCATCACAATCTTCCATGATTGAGAACTATAACTGTTAACATAACTGTTTCTCTATTTGGGAATAATAAAGTTGTTTGCATTTTTTCACCAAATAAATCTAAATTTGACTTATAAATATTTTATCCTTAAATATATTATTTACCTTGCCAAAAGAAGAGTTTTGAGGTGGAAATTCTCACTTAACACAGGGCTAGGTTCAATTTATCCAAGGCAGTTTTTTCTTAGGGGAGTTCTAAGTTTTCTGTGTAGCTTTGGTAAAAGGAAATATTTTAAAAGCCCAGTTAAAGGGAATAAGATTTAGGAATCAATTTTCCTTCCTTTATCAGGATATAAGTAGGATATTTATAGAAGCCACTAAGGTGACTTCTTATCTATCAGAAACCAATTATTTGTCCTGTTTTTAGTCAGAGAACATGAGGTGACATGTTTATTTTGCTTTGTGTAGCTGTATGATAATGGATATTTATTCTGGCATCCAAGGTTCCAAAGGAATTTAACAACTTGCATACTTGAGGAAACTGAAAATTCTGGATTGTGGTGGCAAGGATACTGAAAAGAAGACTGCAAACCCTGTAATAGGTAATTGAAAAAATGCAGTAGCGAAGTAATCTTCTTGGACAGATGGAAAGGCTTGAGGCCTCTATAAAGGTGCGCTGCCAAGGGAATAGCGTATCCCTCCCTCTTCCACCTAGATTAAGTGCCATGAATCCTGGAAAACCAGTCTCTCTAGTCTATTCCCACAAAAATGGTGTAACCAGTTCACCCTAGCCACAGTAGTAAGTGTTATTATTACATTATTTCTATTATGAAAGTCTCCAAGGGAACAGATTCAAGCTATTCCAACTAAGCATTCACACCACGTCAGCTGAGTTTTACCAACTTCTTTGCCATTTCCTCAGGTCATAGAAAAAATAGAAATAATGAAGTACTCAGTTCTTACTATACCTCATGGTTAAAAAAAGAAAAAAAAAAGCAAAGATACACTTCCAAGGGGATAGTCTAAAAGTTAACAATTTATCAGCGCAAACAGAATGTGTAAATAAAATCCCCCAAAAGGAACAAAATAGAAAATAAAGCAATCTTGACAACTAGGCCAGCCTAAAGAAAGAATAAAAGGAGTTATGAAAGAAGAAGAAAGAGAAGGGAGGGTGAAAGGAGGAAGGAAGAAAGAACTGGCCCATACAAAAATTCCACATGAGACACATTTTTACCACCTTAATACAAATACATTGACTTTGAAAGCTATGTGTTGAAAATAGTAAAGCCACACATAGAAAGAGCTTGGATTCTTGGGAAGAAACTTGTCAGAGAGCTCTCTACTCTCATGAATATCCATGTAAGAGATAAACTTCTATCATATATGAAACATTATAGATAAAAAATTTTAATTTCTTTGTTATTGTAGCTCGCATTACCTTAACAAATGCACTGTGTATGCAAACTACAGAAAACAAGTCCATGATAGATGAAAACATATTTCAAAGTTTGGAAGCAAATGTCTCTCATTGTTTCACATTATAAAATCTTTGTGAAATAAGAACTCAGAAACATACTAAAGCAAAATGATGCATAAAAAGCAAACTACTAATGTTTTAACAAAAACCATTATTATGAGAAAGAGAACCCCAAACATTATTATGTATTTAAATTAATTAGAAAGTAAAGGAATATTTCTGCTCCTCAAATTACTGATATAGATGTAAAACATAGTATAAAACAAGTAAATAAAAAGACAAAGATAGTAAATGTAAGTTAAAGAAATTCAACAGACAACAGTATACCACAATGTTAACTGATCGAGTGTTCTCTATCTAATACTACAGGAAATGGGTAGAACATTCAAAATATAATACAAGAATATTTTAATTTCTAAACACAAAAATATGCATATCAAGATGTTTTCTATTTTTAAGAAAAAATTTATCCTAAAAACTTTTTACAAAGATACAGTTGGTAATCTGTAAAAGATCAAGAACAGAAAAATTATTTTTAGATACTTAGGTTGGATACCTAGGCAGAAAACTCACATTCACTGTCAAGGTGAGACTAAGATTATTCAGTTCCAAGCCTCATTCAATATAAGAGATGATGGCCATGACTTCAAAGTTCTGACGAAAACAGTAAAAAGGAAAATTGCCTAGCAAAATGTCTTTCAAAAATAAAAATCCCATTTCGAGCAAACAATTCAGACCAATTCTCCTTCACTAAATAAAAATGAGTATCTTATTCGGTTCAGTTCAGTTCCTCAGTCACGTCCAACTCTTTATGACGCCATGGATTGTAGCATGCCAGGCTTCCCTGTCCATCACCAACTCCCAGAATTTACTCAAATTCATGTCCACTGAGTGTGGTGATGCCATCCAACCATCTCATTCTCTGTCATCCCCTTCTCCTCCTGCCTTCAATGTTTCTCAGCATCAGGGTCTTTTCAAATGAGTCAGTTCTTCACATTAGGTGGCCAAAGTATTAGAGTTTCAGCTTCAGCGTCAGTCCTTCCAATGTATATTCAGGACTGATTTCCTTTAGGATGGACTGGTTGGATTTCCTTGCAGTCCAAGGGACTCTCAAGAGTCTTCTCCAACACCACAGTTCAAAAACATCAATTCTTCAACACTCAGCTTTCTTTATAGTCCAACTGTCACATCCATACATGACTACAGGAAAAAACAAAGCTTTGACTAGACGGACCTTTGTTGACAAAGTAATGTCTCTGCTTTTTAATACGCCGTCTAGGTTGGTCATAACTTTTCTTCCAAGGAGCAAGTGTCTTTTAATTTCATGGCTTCACTCACTATCTACAGTGAATTTGGAGCCCCAAACAATAAAGTCTGCCACTGTTTCCACTGTTCACCCATCTATTTGCCATGAAGTGATGGGACCAGATGCCATGATCTTAGTTTTCTAAATGGTGAGTTTTAAGCCAACTTTTTCACTCTCTTCTTTCACTTTCATCAAGAGGCTCTTTAGTTCTTCTCTTTCTGCCATAAGGGTGGTGTCGTCTGCATCTCTGAGGTTATTGATATTTCTCCCAGCAATCTTGACTCCAGCTTGTGCTTCATCCAGCCCAGTATTTCCCATGATGTACTCTGCATATAAGTTAAATAAGCAGGGTGACAATATACCGCCTTTAGGTACTCCTTTCCTGATTTGGAACCAGTCTGTTGTTCCATGTCCAGTTCTAATTGTTGCTTCTTGACTTCCATACTGATTTCTCAGGAGGTAGGTCAGGTGGTCTGGTATTCCCACCTCTTTAAGAATTTTCCACAGTTTGTCATGATTACCTTTAAAATCCACTGGAGAGCAAAGCAATGAAAAAGTGAGTGCAGGACTAAAACAATGGAGTGAAGGGAATCTTAAAGAGCTGAAGCCTGTATTTGTGCTTCAGTTTCACGTCAGACTTTGCTAATTCAAAGTTGTGGCACAGAGTTTGAGAAGCTGAGCAGAGAGTATAAAAACTGAGAATTTGAGCAGGCTTTGGACTATTTCACGGGAACAACAAAAACTAGAGCTCAGGAAACACCAGGGAGAAAAAGCCTTGGTAATTACTCCAGACTTCAGTCGTAACCAAAGGACTACCCAGTAGGAAGGCTACACAATATAGTCTAAAGCTACACAATAAAGTCTAAAGGACTACCCAGTAGGAAGGCTACACAATATAAATAAAGGTAAACTGGAAATAGGGAGCTTTCACAGATAGAAGCCCAACTTCAAATAAGCTCAGTTCCTTACTGGATTACATTAACCTGCCCTAGACTAACCTCATAACAGAAGCAAAAATCCATCTTTGAGTGGGGTGGGGATTAAATCAGAGACAAATTAACTGTAAAAATATCAGTGCCAGAAATATATAATATATGGAAGTCACTAACATCACATGATCCCATCAATAGTTGAAGAAAAAGCATTCAACAAAATCCAACATTTATTCATAATAAAAAAACTCTTAGCAGACTTGGAATAGATAGGAACTGCCTCAGTCTGATAAATAACATCTTCAAAAAACCTACAGTTAACATCATACTTGGTGGTGAGAAACCAGATGTTTTCCCCACTAAGATCAGGAACAAGACAAGGATGACCCCAATCACCACTCTTTTTCAATATCATACTGGAAGCTATAGCCAATGCAATAAGAAAGGGAAATAAGAGATACAGATTCAAAAGGAAGAAATAAAGCTACCTTTATTTATGGGTACCATGATGATCTAGGCAGAAAATCTGAAAGAACTGACTAAAAATTTTGTGGATCCAATAAGTGATCATACCAAGGTTGCTGGATACAAAGCCTGAGTACAAAAGTCAATGGCTTTTCATGCAATGAAAAAGTAGAATTTGAAATTTCAAACACAAAACATTTACATCAATAGCCCCCTCAAAATGAAATACTTAGGTATAAATCAAACAAAATATATATAGAATCTATGTGAAGAAAACTATGAAACTAATGAACAAACTCACAGAACTAGAAAAGAGACAGAGTCCATGTTCATGGATAGGAAGACTCAATACTGTCAAGATGTCAGTTCTTCCCAACTTTATCTATAGATTCAATGCAATCCCAGTCAAAATAATAGCAAGTTATCTTATAGATATCTAAAAGTGATTCTAGAGTTTTTATGGAGAAGCAAAAGACCCAGAATAGTCAACACCTTGTTATTAAAACAGTATGTACTTTTATAATTTTATACAAGTACTTATATGTATCTTTATCCATCTATTTATAAACCACTCATCTATCTTGGTATCTAGAAAATAACATCCAATTATGTTGATAATAAAAATAGCAAGAATTTTGTTTCTTTGAATAAACAACACTTCACATGTGTGTGTGTGTAATAATTTTTTTACAGCAGTTCTAGTTTCAGAGAATGATGGGATTGCGAGTACAGGGCATTCTCATACATGCCCCACACATCCCTCTCCCCCTCCACACACTAAGCTTCCTCTGCTATCACCGTTCCACATCAGAGTGGCACATTTGCTACAACTGACTAATTTTCATTGCCCATCACCATCACCCCAAATCCAAAGTTCGCAATAGGCTTTCCTCTTGGAGTTGTATATTCTATGAGTTCTGACATATTCAATAACATGTATCCACCATTACAGTATTGTATAGTTTTACCATCCTAAAAAATCTTCTCTGCTCCACCTATACACTCTTGTCTTCCCTCATACCCTGGCAACCATGGATCATTTTACTGTCTCCATATTTTTGCCTTTTGCTAGAATGCCATACAGTTGGAACTGTACAGTATGTAGCCTTTACAGATTGTCACCGCTGAACAGTTGAGGCCACAGAAGGGCATGTGTCCTGAGAGGTTTCCAATTTCTCAGCATTAACATTTCATGTTAAGGCTGGGGCAAGGTTGGGGGGGAGGGCAAGCAAAAACCCTCCACTTTAAGCCTTAAACACTCAAAAAGCAAAAACAAAGGAGAGAAATGGGCGGGGTGGATGGGTGGGGTCACTGTGAATCACAGTCACACTGGCCTTTGGAAAGGTTCACCTGGGCGCCGATAGCGGGAACATACCAGAAAGCTGACTGTCCTTCTAGTCCATGGGTCCTGGGGACTGTCCTTCTATTCCATGGTTCCATGGTGGGGGGGAACTGAGACCTCCCTCTCCTCTGCATTTCACTGTTTGTCCCTAGAATGAACCTTTCGTAGGTGACTTTCATTCAACTTTTCAGACACGGCTTCTATCTTAGTGCTTGTTTGCTGGAGTTCCAGCAGCTCTGCTTGATAATTTGTACTGTTTTATATGCTAAGCTGAAGAAATCACTTTAGCTAGACAGAACAAACATCCGGTGATTAAAGGCCTAGGCCCCGGGCATCATCCACCACTCAGTGATGACTGCTGCATGACAGAGTGCTAAAGCTAAACTCCAAATTAAATGCCTCATCAAAAGGCCCACCTAATCCCAGGCCTTCATGAAATCCTGTAATGTCTGTCGTCCCAGCTTGGCTCTGGGACTTGTGACATAGGAGCAGGCCTGGTGCCTTCCTGGGACCCCTCACAATTGAGGAGAACGTTTCCAGGGAAGGACAAAGCATTGAGTTAAACATGCAAGTCAGCGTTTGCACAAGACCTAAAAGAGCAACTTTCCTCTGAAATGTTACAGAATTAGGAAAGGAGAGGGCAAGAGAAATTGAGAGAAGCATTGATATTTAAACACTACCACGTGTAAACTAGCTAGTGGGGGCCTACTGTACAGAACAGGAAGCTCAGCTCCATGCTCTGTGATGACCTAAATGCGGGTCTGGAGGGGGCGGGTTAGGGAGAAGAGGCTCAAGAGGGAGGGGACATATGAATACTTATAGCTGATTCACTGGAGAAGGCAATGGCAACCCACTCCAGTGTTCTTGTCTGGAAAATCCCATGGACGGAGGAGCCTTTGGGCTGCTGTCTATGGGGTCGCACAGAGTCGGACATGACTGAAGGGACTTAGCAGCAGCAGCTGATTCACTTCATTGTACAGCAGAAACGAACACAACATTGAAAAGCAGTTATATTTCAATTAAAAAAAAAGAGAAAGTCTATGGAATTAGACAAATTGGAATCAGCTAGAAAAAGTATCCTTCTTTCTTATTTTTTTTAATATGCACAAGGACAGAAATAATGTGCATTTCTATGTTAAATAACCAAATAAATATTTGTTTTCTCATACTTCGGGAACGCACTAAAAATGACAATGATTTGAAGCACAAGATGAAGTTGTAAAAAAATATCTAAATTATAGGTTTATAGGCCACTGCTTCTATCTGAGTGACTTTTGCTTCCCAGTGTAACCTGAGCCTTAGTTTCCTCATTTGTAACATGGGTATGTATAGCCTGGAGAATTTTTGTAATAAAAGATAGTAAATGCAATAAATGTGGCACAGAGCCCAGCACACAATAGGCACACATTAAGTAATGCTTTAAATATTATCTATACACTAGTTTTTCATGCCAGCCCTAATAGTGAGCCAATGTTGAAAATACAGAAGCAATTTCAGCCATATAACATTGGTGTGTTTGAAAGTACATTAAAAAATCATAAATTCTGAAGAAAATATGTATTATTGATATTGGTCCAAATTAGGTTACTGCCGTAATTTATCTATGAAATAAGGGCTAAATGTTGCAACACAAAAAGACAAACCAGTAAGAAAAGAAGGGAGACTATCAGCGGCCCCCAGTCTTTCTGGCATCACGGTCAGGTTTTGTGGAAGACAATTTTCATGAGTCAAACACATTACATTTATTGTGCACTTTATTTACATTCCTATTAAATCAGCTTCACCTCAGACCATCAGGCATTAGATCCCAGAGGTTGGGGAACCCCAGACTATGTGACCTGACAGAAGAGAACTTACATTTCTTTTTTAATCCAATCCACATCAGCCCACATAGAGGGCAACCTGAGGAGAGAAAGTGATCCCTGGGCAATTCTGTGACCACTATCACATCATCACCTTGTCAGTCAGCCATCAGCGCTGATGGTATTTAGAAATGTCCCCTGGGACCACATTTCTTCTCTCTTATATCCTGCTCTCCCATAGCTATCACAAGTTTTGAAATTACAGAGAATTTTAGGTTCTAAGAAATGACTGCTCAGACACAACAGTATCCACTCTTAACACCTTCTGTTTGGCGCACCAGGTAATATTTCCCTTAACACAGCAAAGAAATCCATGCTGGAGGCAGATCAGAGCCTGTACACACAGTACGGAAATTCAGACCGTCTCATTCCTCACAAATTGTCATTTGACTCCAGAGCTTTCCTGAGAGCGGCCCCTCTTCACGCACCAGGCCTCTCTGCTATGCTACATCTTTGGAATTCACAATCAGAATAAAAAAGGAAGATGCAGCAATTTTAGAAGAATCCTGTTTATAAAAAGACACACGCTGTTCCTACTCAATGTGGCCATCATTCGTCCCTGGCAGGCACCATGTTCTGAAGGAAAAACATTTATTAATTATGGCATTTTTCTAAATGTGTACTTTTTTCCCTCAAGGATATATCCCAAATTTCAAACTCTTAACAATTAAGAGTGCAAGGCTGAGAAAAGTGTACATGGAAGAATTTTCCTGTTTCTTTATTGTTTTTCTGTGTTTAGCTATGTTCATGTGTTTACCTAGAAAATAAAATGCAGATACCCCAAAACAAGTGGTTTTGCTCAGCCATCCTGCAAAGAAAAGAAAGATAGCACTAAGTCGTGTCCGACTTTTGTGGTCCTATGAGCCTGCCAGGCTCCTCTGTCCATGGGATTCTCCAGGCAAGAGTACTAGAGTGGGTTGCCATTTCCTTCTCCAGGGGAACTTCCCGACCCAGGAACTGAACCCAGGTCTCTCACATTGCAGGCAGCTGTTTTACCAACTGAGCTATGAAGTACTGCTAATTTAAGGCATTCTGCTCCTCAAGGCAGGTTGGCTCAATTAGGTGTCTAATTTCATTCATAAGCACTTCTGAGAAAGCATAAATGCCTTAATTTATTTAAAACACAACTTTTGTTTTTGAGTGTCTGTCTACTTTCTGTCCACTAGAAATCCATGCGGTGAACCAAAATTGACCCATGTTTTCCAGAAACAAACTGTAAATATGCTAATAACCTCATTAAGGACAATATTAATACAACCAGTTGAATTCTTACCACAAGCCTGGCACTGTGCTGAGCCTTTCATGCAGTTTCATATAGAAATCCATGATCAACAATTTCACAGAAAAAGAAAAATAACCGAGGCCCATAGAGGTGAAATGAATTTCCCAAGGTGTTTTAAAATGCATATTTCATGATTATTCAGGTATGGAGAAGCCAACTTTATAATTAAAAAGGTAGCTTGTTACTCACAGTTCCCAAGACCAGGAGGCATGCCATCCAGCTGAGTGATGCCCCGACTTGGAAGATCACACAGGGAGGAGCAGGGATGGTCAGGAGGCAGGAGAAGAATGAGGACGACGTGGACAGAAGACTTCATTCTCCTTCTGGGGCAAGGAGCAGGCGAGAGAGGGTAAACAGGTTTAGGATTGGCTCTAGGGCATAAGGGCCACCCCTATTTGTCTGGGAGGGGCGATTAAGGCTGGGGAGAGAGCCCGCTGTGCAGGAATCCCATAAAGGAGGCTGTTGAGGGTACAGGCTCTGGATTGGTTGGTTTGCAGGGAAAAGGTGCACTTCCAAATGAAATTGGCTACACTTGGGAGAGGCAGCCTCTCCAGGGGTCTCCGTTATCCAAACATCAGAAACACATGGTTAATAAGCAAGATCACAAAGCTAATAACACAGAAACAGAATTTGAACCCAGGTCTGGCTACAGAAGATCAACCCTTTAATGACTCTGCTCTACTGCATCAGAGGAATGTAATAGTACTGCTTCATTCCTTTCATTTTCTGTTCAGTTTACTTCCCTTAGCAGTTGACAAAAGAAAATTTCACATATTAAAGTATGGAGAAGTCATTCCGGCTTAAATATGAAGTAACTTGAATTTTATGCTAAGCAAAACAGCCTGTTTTTAGCCTATCAAACATAAAAAGTACACCTGCATTAATTATTATTACTTTTTTTTTTAAGCAAAGGGCGTACTGAGCAAAACAACAAAAAAAATGCCCATGTTAAAAATAAAGACTACATGCCTCCCTTCCTGGGACGCATTTCAATGATGCATCCTCTTGCAATGATCAGACTCCTTTCCCAGGCGCCAAGGTCATGTTGACTGCCTGTGTAGTGCTGATGCTTTTTGCACGTTTTGAAACCTTGAAGAAATGCATTGCTGATTTTTTTGGTGTTCTTTGCTCTGATTAGACATAAAACCATGCTGAAAACCAGACTTCTCCAAATCATTTTCTCAGAGTAATCTGAGCAGCTGGATTCCAGGCTATTGTCCTCAATTTGGCTCAAATAAAATTTTTCTATTCCTATTTTGGGTGTCCCAGGTGGCACTAGTGGTAAAGAATCCGCCTGCCAAAGCAGAAGATGTAACAGACACAGGTTCGATCCCTGGATTGGGAAGATCTCCTGGAGGAGGACATGGCAACCCACTTCAGTA
Organism: Muntiacus reevesi; assembly: GCF_963930625.1. NCBI lineage: Eukaryota > Metazoa > Chordata > Mammalia > Artiodactyla > Cervidae > Muntiacus > Muntiacus reevesi. The sequence goes on from NC_089251.1 coordinate 213,018,175, forward strand.
TTCTCGCCTGGAGAATCCCACGGACAGAGGAGCCTGAAGGGTTACAGGCCATAGGGTCTCACAGAACCGGGCACAACTGAAACAACTTAGCAGGCACATTCCTGTTTGAGACTGTTAATTGATTACTTTGTTGACACCTTAATACAGAAAAGATGCTAATTTTCTGTTCATTCTATGATCAGAAGTAGAATCTCACTCTTTGGAGCTAAATCTTACTGTGTCTACCAACTAGCTTTTTTTAACCTTAAATAAGTTACAAACTTCACTGAGCTTTAGTTTTCTTACCTGCAAAGAGGGAGTGATAATGCTTACCCTGAAGAGTTGTTTCAAAGATTAGAACATGTATTAGCACAGTTTCTGGAGCATAGCAAATGCTTAATAAGCACTCTCTATTTAAGAACTACCCAGGGAAGTTCTCTGTCTGTGGAATTCTTGTTGGCACAGAAATATTAGGAAACTCTTAAATACTTTTTAACGAGCATGATGATGCTGCTGTTTAGACAGAAAGTACTATTATGGACTAATGCCTGTGTCCTCACAAAGTTCATATGTTGAGGCCCTCATGACAATGTGAAGGTGTTTGGAAATGAGGACTTTAGGAAATAATTATGGTTAGATTAAGTCTTATAAAGTAGGAGACACAGGTTCGATCTCTGGGTAGGGAAGATTCCCGGAAGGAGGGCATGGCAATCCACTCCAGTATTCTTGTTTGGAGAATTCCATGGACAGAGGAGCCTGGTGGGCTACAGTCCATGGGCTTGCAAAAGAGCTGGATATGACTTAGTGACTAACCAACAACAATCAGTCATGTGAATGGGGCCTCCATGATGGGAGTAATGCCTTTATAAAAAGAAGAGACACTAGACTTACCCCTACCCACAATGAGGTCATAACTAGAACACAGCCATCTGCAAACCAGAAAGAGGGTCTCACCCAATCCACCCACACTATAGCAGCCTGAACTAAGGACAGAAAATCAGGGCCCTTGCCAAGTGGGGGAACTCTGAGACCTTCAGGTGTCAAGCAGGGAAGGAAGTGCTAGGTCAGGCCCTGAGATGAGAACCCTGGGCATCAGTGTGCAGGGAGCCCTGTGTCCTCCAGTTATGACAGATTCTCTGAGAGCATGTGAGACCCAAGGTGGTTATTCTGAAAAGAATCTTACAGGTCATCTACTTATATTACTTTGATAAGTAGCCAATGTGTGAATAAAGACGCAATCAAACATTGTTTAAAAAAATTTTTTAAAGCTTTCTGATCTTGCTTTCATGCTCATTTTGCAACCTAGAGATACAGTCAGGTACAGTAGTAAATGGTACGGATTTTGAAATTGAACAGATTTGTTTTAAAATCCCGGCTCTGCCACTGAGCAAGTTCCATTACAAATCCTAGAACCCCAGGCTCTTGATCTGTAAAATGTGAAAATAAAACATACCTCATGTATGTTTTTTATACTTTAAATAAGCTAATATACTTTAAATAAGCTAATATAAGTACTTAGAGTCTACATATTTGAAAGTGGTAGTGATTTCAGGGTTATGATTATTTTCTTCCTGTTTATGTCAGCTTGGTGGTGCTGGATCACCCTGTTGCGCACTAGAGTTCTCGGATTCTTTAATCAATAAAAATTGATAAGAGACCAGACAAGGAGTCCAGGCGAGGCTTTATCGGGTCTTGTTCTGCACATACACGTGTGTATCCTACTCTTTGCGAGCCCATGGACTGCAACTGGCCAGGTTCCTCTGTCCCTGGGATTCTCCAGACAAGAATACTGAAGTGGGATACCATTTCCTACTTGAGCGGATCTTCCCAGCCCAGGAATCAAAGCCAAATCTCTTGCATCTCCTGCATTGGCATGGCACAAGGAACTGGTGCCCGGGTCTTTAAATGAGGCGAGAGTAGGTGGGTCGGGCTGGAGGCGTGACTTTGTTTGCCCACGGCCCTGGTTGTGCTGTGTGCGGAGTACCCTACCTTGGCTCCCAGCACTTCAGGAGTGGCAGTCAGTTTGCAACTTTTGAGTATCTTATTGTTCATAATTGCCTCTGCCATCCAAGGGTATAGTTACCTGTCCAGTTACTTTCAGTCCCTTATAGTTTCTTTCTGTTCTGTTGCTGGAGGAGACATCTATCCAGGTGCAAGTGCAAACACTCTGGTAAGGGGCCCCAGGTCCCCAGCCTAGCCTAGTTCTAGAAGCCTGGACGGACTGATCAGGATGATGTGTTCAGTCATTATTAACTGACTCCAATTACTATTGAGCTAAACTGAATCCAGCTATTGATTTCATTACTGTGTCTTACTATTCTGTCTGAACTGACCTCTCATTTTGGTTTCATCCAGTTGGAGTGTCCATAAGAGACAGGGGCTAATCTTTACCTGAATGAGCTAATAAATCCATTTAAGCAGGCACTCTCTTGGCTCTTTCCCGCTGTACATTTTAGAGGGACATTTGTAAGCACAGTGAGAAGATTGGCAATTAAAATAGAAGATTTATTTAGCTTTAATATACTAATTTGTGGGGGGTGATAAAAAAAATGGATCTACTATATTAGGAAATGAAGTGGAATTAGTTGTATTTTTCTTCCTGAAATAGCAACAAAGCAGGCAACACTGGCATGAAGAGTCTAAGTCTAAAATTAGGTGCTTACGCACTTTAAGTCAATGAAATGAGTTTTGTTTTCTTAAAGCTCTCTGTTAGATTTTAACTTCCTGCTCCTTTGCAAAGCCCAAGTTGTCAGCTCTTCTTGTCATGAGGAACCCTCTGGCTCCAGTACTACCAAATCCCTTTTTTATGTTTTTTATCAGTAAATTAGAGACACCAAGGGAACATTTCATGCAAAGATGGACTCAATAAAGGACAGAAATGGTATGGACGTAACAGAAGCAGAAGATGTTAAGAAGAGGAGAAGAACTGCACAAAAGAGATCTTCATGATCCAGATAACCATGATGGTGTGATCACTCACCTAGAGATAGACATCCTGGAATGTGAAGTCAAGTGGGTCTTAGAAGCATCCCTATGAACAAAGCTAGTGCAGGTGATGGAACTCCAGTTGAGCTATTTCAAATTCTAAAAGATGACGCTGTGAAAGTGCTGCACTTAGTATGCCAGCAAATTTGGAAAATTTAGCAGTGACCACAGGACTGGAAAAGGTCTGTTTTCATTCCAATCCCAAAGGAAGGCAATGCCAAAGAATGCTCAAACTACCACACAATTGCACTCATTTCATGCATTAGTAAAGTAATGCTCAAAATTCTCCAAGACAGGCTTCAACAATACGTGAATCATGAAATTCCAGATGTTCAAGCTGGTTTTAGAAAAGGCAGAGGAACCAGAGAGCAAATTGCCAACATCCGTTGGATCATCAAAAAAGCAAGAGAGCTCCAGAAAAACATGTATTTCTGCTTAATTGACTATGCCAAAGCCTTGACTGTGTGGAACACAATAAACTGTGGAAAATTCGGAAAGAGATGGGAATACCAGGCCACCTGACCTGCCGCTTGAGAAATCTGTATGCAGGTCAGAAAGCAACAGTTAGAACTGGATATGGAACAACAGACTGGTTCCAAATAGGAAAAGGAGTACGTCAAGGCTGTGTATTGTCACCGTGCTTATTTAACTTATATGCAGCGTACATCATGAGAAATGTACGCTTTCCAGTACAGAAATGTACTGGAAGAAGCACAAGCTGGAATTAAGATTGCGAGAGAAATATCAATAACCTCAGATATGCAGATGACACCACACTTTTGGCAGAAAGTGAAGAACTAAAGAGCCTCTCAATGAAAGTGAAAGAGGAGAGTGAAAAACTTGGCTTAAAGCTCACCATTCAGAAAACAAAGATCATGGCATCTGGTCCCAACACTTCATGGCAAATATATGGGAAAACAGTGGAAACAGTGGCAGACTTTATTTTTTGGGGGCTCCAAAATCACTGCAAATGGTGACTGCAGACATGAAATTAAAAGACGCTTACTCCTTGGAAGAAAAGTTATGACCAACCTAGACAGCATATTAAAAAGCAGAGACATTACTTTGCCAACAAAGGTCTGTCTAGTCAAGGTTATGGTTTTTCCAGTAGTCATGTATGGATGTGAGAGTTGGACTGTGAAGAAAGCTGAGCACTGAAGAATTGATGCTTTTGGACTGTGGTGTTGGGGAAGACTCTTGAGAGTTCACTGGATTGAATATTCATTGGAAGGACTGATGTTGAAGCTGAAACTCCAATACTTTGGCCATCTGATGTGAACAGCTGACTCATTTGAAAAGACCCTGATGCTGGGAAAGATTGAAGGCGAGAAGAGAAGGGGATGAGAGGATGAGATGTTTGGATGGCATCACCGACACAATGGACATGAGTTTGAGTAAGCTCTGGGAGTTGGTGATGGACTGGGAAGCCTGGCATGCTGCAGTCCCTGGGGTCGCAAAGAGTCGGACACAACTGAGTGACTGAACTGAACGTATCAGTAAGCTGGGTGTGATGGAAGTCAAGTTCTATGTAATCTCTGTGATCCTTTCCAGATCATCTTTCCCTTCAAGGAAACTGGTGGGAAAGGGTACATTTTACACAGTATTGGCTAATTTGCATTCTTAGAATAAAATGAAGTTGTAAATGCTTGCTGATCTCCTGAAGTTAGCATTGATGAGTCAGGAGCTAATCTCACTGGATCTCAGGTGAGCACTACTAAGCTGAATGTCAGGATTAGTTCTTCAGTGCTAGGCAATGCATGGGTCCTCTTATCTTAAGGGGTTTGAGATGAGGAACCTTGGGAGTAGATTAAATGGTAGCTTTATAAACCAGTAGCCACGAGTTAATATCCTGTCGAGATTTGCAATATGTGTCTGATTTGGGGCTTGTTCTGAAATTTCTCTGGGCTAAAAAATTTTATGTGAAAAATGTAACTAATAAGATCTTTAAGCAAACCTCTGCTGTTTCTGCTTATGTAGAGTTGCCAGGCTTAGCAAATATAAGTAGAAAACATCCACTTGAATTTGAATTTCATTTACACATGAATAATTTCTTAGTGTAAGTATGTCTCAAATATTGCATGGGACATATTTATACTAAAATTGATGCAGCATTTGGGACATTTATACTAAAAAATATTCATTATTTGTCTGAAATCCATATATGAATGAGAATCCTGTATTTTATCCAGCGAAACTGTTCTCTGAAATTCCTTATTTTCCCTGGGAAACTACCCCACCCTCAAACTAAGTCCATATGTTTCAAGTATAGAGTTTCCTGCCACAACACTAAACAGGCAATAGAACACAAGTTTGACTAATCAGACACTAAAATTTTGTCACTGTTTCCTGCTGAAAGTTGGTCATAAGACTCAAAGTGGACTCAATCCTAGGACAGAATGAAGTAGCTCTGAAAGATGAATTTGGTTTCTCCTGGGGCTTATGAGATACAGATAAAAGCCAGGGGCTGCTGGCGACTGTTTCACTAATATATGAGATTGCTGGACAACTGAGCCAGGATGACATTGTGTAGACTTCAGAGTTGGAGAGAATTGATTCATTTCAATGATATAATATGAGTCCCTGAATTCACTTGTGCCTACAACTAGCTAACCCCCTGAATTTGTGGTTATGTGGGTCTGTTTTTAAACCACTTTTTGGTTTAAGCCATTTTGAGTTGGATTTCTGGCACCTGTAACCAGAAGAGTCCTGAAAAATACAAAGCATCAACCAAATTTTGTGAATGTGAAATGAGAAATAAGGTAAATAGCTGAACAGGGGTGATATCCTTGAACACTACAAGATTCCTCACTACTGCCTCCAGGGTGAGACATGCAGTTGTGAGGTCATTAGCCCGCTGTGGGCCCCCTTAGCAAAGCAATAAAGCTATTCTTTCCTATTTGGCCCAAAATTGTCTTCATGTTTCTATTCAGCATCGGTGAACAGAGGTGAAATTTTGGCAACACTTTAGGATGAGATGCTTATATATTGCCATAAGTCAGAAGGCTATTCACAATATGTTCTCATGGGTTATAATATCATTCTGGCTTCTTTAATTAGAGTAGTGTGTGTTTGCTTATATTTTACAATCAATCACATAACACAAGCAGTGATTTATACTGAAGGCTTTGGAGGTTGATGAAGCTGGCTTAGAATGTAGGTTCTGACACTTGTTAACTCTATGGGTGCAAACAATGACTCTGATACGTTGCAATATCATCTGAAAAATAGGTTTCTGTGAGAGTTAGAGATATAATGGATATCTGGCAAAATACCTGGAACAAGGTAAAGGCTCACGGATAGCTGCATCATGGTAACAGTTTTTATATGTTAGTCTCTGAGGGGATGGCTGCCAGATCCATAAACAGGCAATTCTTCTGTTCTCTTCCAATCCCTTGATGCTAAAACGTGTTACCACACAGTTTCCTCTAGTGACATTTGAAATAAATGTTGGTCAATAACCCCAGACAGGGAACCTTATAATATTCCTCATAATTCCAAAACTCTTCCCCTATCCCAATTACTTTCTGGAATTTGACCCTGGGGTCCTTCATTTCTTTCAGTCACCAACAAGTTGGCATTTTAGTTTCTAGTGCAATATTCTTTATATGCCTTGGACACATTTAATGAGATACTTAGAGGTCTACAATCTCTACTAGAACATAGAGATGGTAAAAAGAGAGACTATCAGGGTAGATAATGCTGCAATATCCAGTTCCAGATAATATGGCAGATCATTTATTGACAAAGAATGAAGACCACAATTTCAACCAAGTGAGAGCAGTGAAATTCCTAGGGTGCAAAATTTAAGATGGTCTCATGTAGGCCTGGCCCTGAGAGTGTCTCTTAAACTTTCTCCCTGGGAGCTTCACTCATTCCACCTTAGTCCTGGCCCTGAATTGCAACAGTGTCATCACATTTGGCTACAAATGTATAATAGCATTCAAAGCTTGGGAAAATATCAGCTTTAACTTGTAGTGAATTGTTCTACAAGTCAATGCTAAAATGTGTATACCACACACAAATATATTTCAGTTACAAACTACTTTATAATTAAACAGCACCAAATAGGAAATGCCTTTATTCTCTTTGTTTCCAGGACCCACTGTGATTCAGCACAATAGGAAGAAAATCCTAGGTCTTGTGAAGGAGTGCTTTTCTAAGAGACATAAGCATAAATTGTTTTCTAACTTGCTTTATTTGTCAGGTACAGCCTCAATTATTTTTCTGAGACATTTAGAACATAAAAGATACCTAATGCTTTTTCTCTTCTATGAATTAATTTTTATAAATTGACACATTTCAGAAATCCAAATTTGTGACTATATTTGAAAAAAGAAAGAAATGTGAGAGAGGATTTTAACGCAGCTCTGATAGCTGAAATAGCTGCTGAGGCAGCTCTCTCTCAGCAGAGAGAGAGAGAGAAAAAAATAATAATACTAGTCCAAAATAAATTTAAAAATCAGAAAGGTGATAAGCAGCACTTCAAGTTTCCAAGCCCAGGACTAATTAGTCAGCCAACCTTTTCCCCTAAGATTAAGGCTCAGCTTGCTTAGGATTCAAGGGAAATGTATTCTGGTGGTTAATTTCACAGTCTGCATCTGTGTGTGTGCTCAGTCATTCAGTCAAGTCTGACTCTTTGTGACCCCATGAACTGTAGCCCGCCAGGATCCTCTGTCCACGGGATTTTCTAAATAAGAATACTGGAGTGAGTTGCCATTTCCAGGGAATCTTCCTGACCCAGGGATCGAACCTGCATCTCCTGCAGCTCCTGCCCTGGTAGGTGGATTCTTCACCACTGAGCCACCGGGAGGTCCCTGATTTCACAGAGCACTCTGTAAATTCCCATTGTTTTTACTTTCAACCAACTTCTGTCCTTATGTTCAATGTGCACTGTCGCTAGAAGACTCCATCAGGCTAATCTTTGCTGTCAGGTTTTAGGAAATCCAAGTGCTGTACATTTTCAGCAGCTGGCGGTTGTGTCTGCAGGCTGGCAGCTGTCACATACTTGCCTGCCCGTAAGGTTTGAAATGGGGGTCAGGTAGTATAAGCTCTGCCAAAGACACCTGTCTGATGATTTCTGTCACTTTCACTTTTCATCTGCCCTTTTCCTTTCTTCTCTTACTGTGTGTTTGTACCTTTTTTATTTAGAAGAAGTTTCATATGCTGACGGGAAAATGTTGATCGATCTATGGCTGGAAGGGACAGGCGGGGTTTTGATGAAGTCTTAAGTTGTAACTAGACCTTTTCCATGTGTCACTTGGCACAAAATTCACAGACTTTCTAACTGCTAGAGAAGATAGAAAGAAGCTTTCACTGTTACATAGATGATTTATTTTAAATGATAAAAACCCTCCTTCTTGTTGATTACCAGATAGAATCAAAGAGCAGAGGAAAGGATGAGAAAAGCCAAAACTCTCTGCTCCAATCAAAATGAGTTAAATTGGGGATGGACTTCCCCAGTGGTCCAGTGGTTAAGAATCAGCCATGCTAAGCAGGGGATGTGAGTTTAATCCCTGGCTGGGGAACTAAAAGCCCACATACGTAGAGCAACTAAGACTGAGCAGCCTAACCACTGAAGCTTGTGCCCCACAACTAGGGTCCACGTGCTGCAACAAAACTCCTGTGTGCTGCAGCTAAGACTTGATTCAGCCTAATTAATTAATTGGGGGAAATGGGTAAATGCTCTTTCAAGGAAAACTCTTCAGTTTGACAACTTTGAAAAATGTGCCCCCTCACGAAAGAATGGTGAGTTCCATTTGGAGAATGCCCCTAAGAATCCCCAGGACTTTAAAGTAATTAAATTTCTCTTAATACATATCAGATCTCAGAGGCCATCTGGTATAATATAAAAAGCATTAGACTTGGGTCAGAATTTTATAGTCAAGTTTTGACACTCTTTAAAAGACACTGGAAAGGTGTTTTTTTCTTTTATGGGTCTCAGTTGCCTTATCCTTAAATACAGCATTTTAACTATTTCAGCTCAAATAGTCCACGAATCCATGTTGTTCTATGTTCAGTGATATGGGTACACAGAAGAAGTATAAGTCACAGTCATGACTTCATGAATCTATAGTTTAGCTGGAGATACAAGGTTATGAGTGTAAAGTAATAGCAAGCATTAGAGAAAAGACTGTATTTTATACTTCAGTGAGGAAATGAGTGGAACAGATCATGAATGTCAAAATATTTCAAAAGAGGGAGAGATCAGAGTGGACTTGAGGATAAAGAAAATCTTCCTAGAGAAGGTTAGACTTTTGTGGGGCCTTTAAGGTAGTAGCTCCATCACATTGAGAGTTGAAAGGGCAAAGGTAGTGGGTAATAATAATTCAATTAATGGGGACCATATGACCAAGAAAGCTCAGGCTGAGAGTGAGCATGGTAAGATCAAATAAGCAAATAAGTCAATATGTCATCAGTCTCAAATGGTAGAAATTTGTTCATTTTTAACTTGCAAAATCCCTGTTTCCAATTTTCTAACTGGTTTGGAGAAGAAACAAGCTCAAGACCTGGAGTATAATCAACAAAGCTCTCCATATACATGGGTTTTACTTACTTCTTAGGAGAACTTCCCAACATTACAGCTCATTCTCCCTTGCATCATCTCTGATTCTTTTCCACCTAGATTTAGTAGAAATTTTTCTAATAATTTTCATTTTTAGAACTAAAGAATTTATTCCATTCTCTGAAACTTCTTGAAGTTTCAGTCACAAGGGAAAATACAGAAAAGTCTAAAGAACAGATCATCTCATTCTTTTATTGTGGCACACAATCACTGCATCTTGATTTACTACTTAATCCCATAATACCTCATCTTCAATCATTTCCATACATTTTGAAGTTCTCTTGATTCCGTCCCTGAAACCCTATCCTTCAAGACCTTAGAGAACCTCAGATCTTGTGTTTCTATTACTATTTAGAAGTACTAATACTAATATGCTTTAGCTGTGGATGTACATCTGCCCTCCCAAGTCATGGAGTAACAACTGACTCATTCATTTTCATGATTCAGACACTGGAACTATATGGCTTGCTGTCTTCCTCTTTTCATCCACTTATAGTTTCTCAAAACTGTTCTTTCTACCTAGTGGGAAAGAAGAAAAACTGCTTGAAAACATTTGGAGTCCGATAGAATTTTGTACTGAAAATGGATGGGTAGAAATAAAGTACTGTGTCTCATATCTGGATATCAGAGAGGCCAGGGCGTGCTTTTTAGGTTTCCTCCAAAGTTATGACATGGTATATGGGCCTTTTTTTCAGATCCAAGACTAAGGGAGGAAAAAACTTTCCAAGCTCTGACTCATTTAACTCTGAGGAAACACCCTCTGATCGATATGGAACTTGTCTTGCATATTCCATCTGGTGTTCATTAATTACTAAGAACATTAATGACAATTCAAAAGCCATTTTGCAAAACAATAAAGTGACAGTTGCTCCTCAGAATATTTAATACTCCTCACATTCATTTCATTTCACCAATTTTGAACAGGTGGGTCTATTTCATGCTTCTTGCTATTCGTCTCATATGACTGATTCTCACTCTTTCAACTTTCACAACTTCATGCTAAGTGACTAAAAAGGTGCTTAATCAAATGTGTGCTTGATAATTAGAGAATTTTCACAAGAAAGTACAGATGGAGTGAATATAATTGGTACAGGAAGATAGCAACACAAACCATTGAGCTTCTATAGAGTTGTGGATTGTATGAGCAAGATATTAAGAGAGGATCTTAGTAGAAATCTAATAATGGATGTTTTTATTTACATCCTGCAAATTTAACTGTTTTGAATTTTTCAGATTCATATTCAACTCAAGGAGAGAAAGACAAATGTATTCCTAATATATGAGGTCAACAGTAGGGAGACCTTATGTTCAGTCCAGTTCACCTGGGACAATCTCAGTTAACACCGTACAGAACATGCTATTGATTTTCACCTATAACACCTTGGTATTACATTCAAGTCCACGTCTAAGGTGTCCCAGTGCAGGCACCTGGGATTCTCCCCTATAAGAGTTTTCTCTTGGCTCAAAATAATTTATATTTCTGAGATTGAGTCTCAAGACAATGAAAGATGGAAGATAAACAGCCTCTTTTCCTTTTTACCTTGGGGGATAACTCTAGAGTGATTCTCTTAGAGAGTCTCAGAGGGACTGGGTCTCAGTTGACCACAGTGATACCTGGCTTGATGTGTGTCTATTATTGGCCTCCCTCCTGTCCTTGTCTTAGTTCTCCCATGTTCCATTACTGCTTTCTGAGATAACCTCTGAAATAAATGGTTTGTTTTCAAACAGTTGTCTCCAATTCTGCATCTGGGGGAAGACACCCCAAGACATGCTTGCTGTCCTTGGGTAATTTTGAAAAGAGCCTTCTTTGTCTCAAGTTTCTCACCTTGTATCCATATGGATGGATGAATAGATAGATAGATAGTCATCCTAGTCATTATAAACCAGGATATAGCATTGTTGGACTCAACTGTAAATATTACCTTTATTTAAAGATTTAGCTTTGAGTCAATAGTTTTAAATAGTCCTTATTTCCTCCACTTGAAATCTTCTAGGCAACATCTAATCAGAGTATTCTAGTCACTCTAGATGTGACTCTAGGGTATTCAACTCATCTTTCTTTCTGTGTTTCAACAACATTCTATTTATATATCTCTGAAAGAACTTAGCATATCAAATTACAATGACAATTTGCATATCTATCTCTTCCACTCGATTGTAAGATACTCCAAATCTAAGGACACTGGTTTATTTACCTTTCAATTTCCAGAGTGTACCTGTACCTGGTGAGCTTCTCAGGCGACTCAGAGGTGAAGAAATCGCCTGGCAATGCAAGAGACATGGGTTTGATCCCTGGGGCAGGAAAAGTCCCTAGAAAAGGAAATGGCAACCCACTCTAGTATTCTTGCCTGGGAAAGCCCATGGACAGAGGAGCCTAGTGGTCTATAGTCCATGGGGTCGCAATGAGTCAGACATGACTTAATGACTGAACAACTGTACTTGACATGTTTAAGTGACATTCATTCAGTGAGTGAAAGAAGGAGTGAATTGTATGCATAAATCCTCAGGTCTATTCCCTTTGAAAATTAGGTCTGAATTTCTGATTAGGGAAAGAATGATCACTGGACAATTAGCCTAAAGCTCCTGCCATAAGCCCAGCTACTTTTGCAGGAAAGAAGTTGCAGAAATAAATGTGGCTCATGTATTGTATAATACCAAACCTTTCTTCTTAGTCTTAGATTGTTAGGTCATGGATTAGAGCTTGAAAGAAAGGCAGTCTCTAAATTATATTGGGACAAAATTCCACCAATTAGGGTAAGCATTTTTGTTTGATGGCCAAAGAGTCTATCAGTTCCAGGGACTTCCTTGGTGGTTCAGTGGCTAAGATTCTGAGCTCCCAAGGCAGGAGCCTTGGGTTCAATCCATGGTCAGGGAGTAAATTCTGCATGCTGCAACGAAAGATCCCACATGCTACGACTAAGACCAGGTGCAGTCAAATATATATATGTATTTAAAAAGTCCACCAGTTCCTCTCTTGTGGAAATAAAATCCTAGAGAGAAGGCAGTACATATGCCTATCGTGTGACTCCTAAAGAATTTTGAGAATCTCTGCAGTTTTTTCGTAGGACCTACCGACATCCCAGTGTTAGAAATACTGTAAGCCCCAAAAATTATTTGGATGAAGAACCAAAGTTCTTCACCACCTTCTATATCTCAGTATCTTTGAAAGAGCTGTGTTACCAAATGAAACATGTTTATACCTCCTGCTTGCAACCTTGGAAGAAAAATGAAATTCAGATACAGGGGTAGATAAATGGATTGAGTCCAAAGCAAGGTATCACTGTGTCAAAACAAGTGAGGAACATGTTCTGAGATATATTCTTTCAATCCCCGTGGTTGATTTGACATTTGAGTGATGTGACTCTGAATTTTCAGTTTGCGTCAGCTTGTACCTGTAGGTATGTTGGTGCACTTGTTTTGCGGAATAATGACTGCTCTCCCTAGCCTACTCTGGGGATGCTATAGCCTCCAGTGTGCAGAGCACCTCTCAAACTGAAGACAGAGTAACAGACAAAGCAGCCACTAGGAGCAGAATATCTAGCCCAGGCAGGTGATGGGATCTGCAGCTCTCTCCTGGGACATGCAGAGAGTGAGACTCCTCCAGGACTACTTGGGGCTTAATGAATCTGTGATACAATTTTGTTACAACAGTAGAGCAGAAATTGTCCTATTTTGACAAATTTCTCAGATATGAAGTGACCCCAGAAGCCATCTAAACCAGACTTTGCTATGGTAAAGAGAAAAAAAAAAATTCAAAGGTAAACGTCAACACAAAAAATTCAGAAGATGTCAACCACCTAATTATGTAGAGCATTCTAAAAAGTTTTTCCTATAATTTGTTTCTGTTATGTCTTTATATTCATGATGCAATAAATCTATTGAGTGGAAAGGGAAAGTAAGCCGCTAGCAGGAAGAGCACCCATGTATTGGCTGAGTCCGTCCATGAGCTCTTTACTGTCACAAGTTCAGACAGCATGTCACTCCAGTTGGTTTCTCCCACTCTATTCAGAGAACCACACTTACTTAATCTACTTTCTGAAATAGGCACATGTTCCAAGTCTGCCTGATTATATGCTTTCTAACTGAACAAATATTTAGGCAAAGAGGTAGACATTCCTTTTTGTTTCTTGACTTTTAGCTTTTGAATTTATTATTTTTTTTTATATGCAGATGCTAAGAAAACAAAACCCCTTTGCACGAGAGTTTATAACTAAAGTATGAATCTGGAACTGCTAGAAGGTGTCTTCCCACCATTTAGAGGGACCATTTCAAAGTGAGAATTAGAAATAAAAACCAGAAATGGGATTTGAATCCCAGGATTATTCTTGGTTCTTGCAGCTCTTCCTCAAATCCTGATATCTTTTCTAACTTCCTAAGCCAAAAAGTGTTTCCTATTTTATCTGTTTGTTTAAGCTGCTTTGGGTTGTGCTGTTCTACCTTGTAATATGTTACCCATTAAAATATAAATAAGGTGAAATTATAAATCATCTATTGGAGTACAAAAATGACTCAACCATACAAGAGATTGAAGCTCAAAAACAGGGATTAAGAAAACATTGTTGGAACACTCTTTGACATATATCAGCAGTATATTTTTTATCTATCTCCTAAAGCAAAGGAAATAACAGCAAAAATAAACAAATGAGGACTAATTAAACTTAAAAATGTTTTCATCACAAAGGAAACCATCAAAAAAAAAAAAAAAATGAAAAGACAGCCTACTGAATGGGAGAAAATATTGCAAAGGTTGTAATAGATAATGAATTAATATCCAACATATATAAATAGTTAATAAAATGCAACATCAAAAAACTCAATTCGAAAATGGGCAAAAGAACTGAATAGACAATTTTCCAAAGAGGAAATGCAGATGCATAAAAAGATACCCAGTATCACTAATCATCACAGAAATGTAAGTCAAAACCACAATGAGAATGACCTTTACCAAAAAGAATAAATGTTGGCAAGAATGTGGAGAAAAAGGAACCCTCCTACACTGTTGGGAGAATAGACACTGATAAAACCACTTTGGAAAACAGCACAGAGGTTCCTCAAAAAACTAAAATTAGAACTACCATATGACCCAGCAATTCCACACCTGGGTATATATCAGAAAAAAAAAGACAAAACACGAATTTGATAAGACATATGCACACTAATGTTCACCGCAGCATCATTTACAATTGTCAAGACACAGAAACAACCTAAGTGTCCACCAATAGGTGAATAGATAAAGATGTGGTGTGTGTATATATATGTGTACACACACACACACACACACAATGAAATACTACTTGGCCATGAAAAGAATGAAAATTTGTCATTTGCAGCAATGTGGATGGACTTGGAGGGCATTAAGCTAAAGTGAAATAAGTCAGATAGAGCAAGATAAATACCATATGATATCACTTATGTGTAGAATCTAAAAAAATAAAACAAAACTATTGACATAAACATAACACAAGAAGAGGCAGACTCACAGATATAGAGAACAAACTATGGTTTGTTCTATGGGTCTATGTTCTATGGTAACTATGGTTACCAGTGTGGGGGAGGGGTGGGAGGTACAAACTGTCAGGTGTAAGACAGGCTCAAGGATGTATTGAACAATATCTTGTATAAATATAGCTGACATTTGTAATAACTGCAAATGAAAACTAACCTTTAAAATTGTACAAAAGTTTTTAAAAAATTGGATTAAAAGGGTTGTATTAGCTAGGAGATGAAGAAGGTAGTATTACTAGAGCATAGTTAAGGTTCTGTGTCACAGAAGAGAGCCTGAAGGACATGTGGGACAGGTAGAGATGATGGAGCAAAGGAAGATGAAGCTGGCATGGAACATGAAATGTGTCAGCATCTAAGGTTTGAGGATAGATTACATGTCAAGAAATAGTCTAGTGCACACAGGCTGTCCACTCTCCAAATATACCCAATGAATCCATGGGTGTCTTGCAGGTTATGCCGGTCTACATGTTCCCAGTAACCACTGTCTCTGACTCTTGAGTTTATAATCATGAATGTTTTTTTCTCTCAACCGGCCTCAGTCACCCAATGCAACCATTAGTTTGTTTGTAAAATTTTTGTCTTTGGACTGCAGTACCAACCAGTCTTCTTTAATATTGCAATCATATATGAGCACCGAAAAATTGATGCTTTCAAACTATGGTGCTGGAGAAGACTCTTGAGAGTCCCTTGGACAGCAAGGGGATCAAACCAGTCAATCCTAAAGGAAGTCAATCCTGAATATTCACTGGAAGGACTGATGCTGAAGCTCTAATACTTTGGCCACCTGATGTGAAGAACAGACTCATTAGAAAAGATAATGATGCTGGGAAAGATCGAGGGCAGGAGAAGAGGGAGCCAGAGGATGAAATGGTTGGATGGCATCATCAACTCAATGGACAAGAGTTTGAGCAAACTTCAGGAGATAGTGAGGGACAGAGAGGCCTGGTGTGCTGCAGACCATGGGGTCACAAAGAGTCAGAGAAGCCTGAAAGACTGGACAACACCAACAACATATGTGAAAATCCAGAGCCTGTAGAAGCCTGCTATCTCAAGGAAGCACTGGGCTTATTTAAATCCTACTTAAGGAGCCAAGAAATTAAAGACACTGAGGACAATGAGGATTATCCAATATTTTGCTCATTTCAGCATTCACAAAATCTCTTGTTTGCTGAAGGATCATTGCCTCTGAAGTCGAACTGTTTACTGAACCAGCTTTGTTTTGGCTGACACAGTGCAAGCCGAAACACTGAGCCCCCTGTTGTAAAAGGTTTGGATGAGGGAGGTGATACCACCCCTGAGGGACAAGTTCCCAGACTCTTTCCAAGGGCCAGCCTTGCAAACAGGCCTTCCTAAGGATAAGTCATCAGATCTGCTTTGTTAAGTCTTTTCTGCACAGTATCAAAGGGTGATGTTATATATGAGGGTTAAAGCTGGAAGGAGCTGAAGAGTCTGATAAAATTATGCAACAAGGATGCTATTGGTGATGTAAAGTGCCATTGCTGCATACGACAGGGTAAGCCATGGGTTGAGGTATAAGTAAGGGTTAAATAATTGAAAATAGTCAGTGTAGAGCTCTTTCAAGAAGATTTGGTTGTAAAGAGGCACACAGAGAATGTAGTAGCTAGGAGTGAAAGTTGGGGAAGCATGTTTGTTTTAAACAAGTCTGGAGCATACTGCAAAGCTGGTACACACAAGTTGATAAAGAGAGGTTAAAGGTGCCAAAGGAAAAGATAGTCAAAACAATGACAGTTGAAAGACGGAGGAAATATATGTATACTTACAGCTGATTGGGCTCCAAAATCACTGCATATGGTGACTGCAGCCATGAAATTAAAAGACGCTTACTCCTTGGAAGTAAAGTCATGACCAACCTAGACAGCGTATTTAAAAGCAGAGACATTACTTTGCCAACAAAGGTCCATCTAGTCAAGGCTATGGTTTTTCCAGTGGTCATGTATGGATGTGAGAGTTGGACTGTGAAGAAAGTTGAGCACCGAAAAATTGATGCTTTTGAACTGTGGTGTTGGAGAAGACTCTTGAGAGTCCCTTGGATTACAAAGAGATCCAACCAGCCCATTCTAAAGGAGATCAGTCCTGGGTGTTCATTGGAAGGACTGATGCTGAAGCTGAAACTCCAGTACATTGGCCACCTCATGCGAAGCGTTGACTCATTGGAAAAGACCCTGATGCTGGGAGGGATTGGGGGCAGGATGAGGAGGGGACGGCAGAGGATGAGATGGCTGGATGGCATCACCGACTCGATGGACATGAGTTTGAGTAAACTCCGGGAGTTGGTGATGGACAAGGAGACCTGGTGTGCTGTGATTCATGGGGTCACAAAGAATCGGACACAACTGAGCGACTGAACTGAACTGATAGCTGATTCACATTGTCATATAGCAGAACCACAACACTGTAAAGAAATTATTCTCCAATTACAAAATAAATAAATTTAAAAGAATATTTTTGAAACAGAAAAAAGGAACAAAAGGAATGAGAGTTCTGAGAAGTCATTAGAGTACCAGAGGGAAGACTGGCCTTGCACTGGGAGAGGCATTTTACTTTCATTTTGACAAGAGGCAAGGCAGAACAGATGGGTTTATGGGCAGGGAGATTTGAGGTTTCCAAAAGAAGAAGTTGAAATAATTTGCTTCTGTTAGCCTTCGTTTACTCAAAGAAATATAAGAGTAGATTTTCTGCTGTAAATCCCACAGAGGTAAGTGTTAGAAGATTAAAGAAAATAGGATAGAGTTGAATAGAGAAACTCAGGAGAAGTGACAGTCTGGTTGGTGACCACAAATTTATAACTGCAATGAATGCCTAGTTGGGTGACTTATGTAGAGAAAATTGGGAAGGAAGAGATTCATAGTGAGCACAGGCTCATTTAGTTCTTCTTAGGAATCCATGTGAAGATGATGTGGCACTTAGAAAGGACAATGCGGATGCAAAGGAGCTTTGAAAAGGTTAAACTGTGAAGCAGGGAGGTAAATTTTTTTTTTTTAATTAAAAAGGATTTATTCTGACTTAGTTTTCTTGTCTTTCATCTCAGAAAAAGTTGGTAGAGGGAGGGAAGGATTGGGAGTTTGGGACTAGCAGAAGCAAACTATTATACAGAGGATGATAAAAAACAAGGCCATACTGTATAGCACAAATAATATATTCAATATTCTTTGATAAATCATAATGGAAAAGAATGTGAAAAAAGTGTCTATATATATATGTATATATATATATAACTGAATCATTGTGCTTTACAGAAGAAATTGTTACAACATTGTAAATCAACGATATGTTAATAACATTTTTAAAATATATTTTAAAAAATGGGTATTGTAGGAGTTCAGTTCTGTCCAACCAACAATTGTTGAGCACCTTTTATATGCAATAGTCTGGATAGTACAGGAGGGGTTGTAGAGAAAATATTTGCAGAGTAAAATAACCAACAGTTTCATTTACCATAGCATAAAAGGAGATAATTAAATCAAAAGCAAAAGTGATAGCTTTGATTGCCTGCTCTTTCACAATGTATAATATCAATAATAATAAAAATAATGTGCTACATTATTTGGAAATAGTATGATATTTTCCTAGAGTTCCCTTGTGACTGTATACAAACATTTGGCTTTATATTATTCAGGTTGTACATTCAAATGTCCTATATTTCATTATAATACATCTTGCTAATTTGTTATTTCCTTACTCTACAGCCATTCAAGTTTTATTTTTGGGGCCTGTTATAGATAGTGTACATTACAGAAGCAATGCTAGGAGTTGTTATTTCCTCTATTTTAATAAAGCTAGGCTTTAATGAGATGTCTAACTGATACATAGCCCAGAATTGAGAGGACAAATCAAACTCTCATTTGAAAATGAGGATCTAGACTTTGCTAAAAATGCCACAATACCTTGGCAGTCTGGACTGACAAGTGAATAAAAAGCTATTTTTAATATTCATTTTATGGTGATGTTATTCTTGAATATGCAGGCATATTCTGATGAAAGCATTTCCATTTCAAGCTTAGGGGAAGTTTTGAGTGCAGAAATAAATTAAGAAAATAGTGTAGCTATTTTGTACTTCTCATTTGATCTCAGCAACCCCAAAAAAGAGAAATATTCTAAAATCAGATATGCCAAAATTCTGTGGAAGAAATGAGTACATCTACAATGACACTGTGTTTATCTTTTCAGCTGACATCCTAAGAAGCAGCCTATCACAGATGGATCACATTGTATTTAATACATACCTTCTTAAATATTGTAATCTAACAACTATATATTTAGGACCATTATATACCAAGAACAATGCTAATATCTACAGAAGATACAAATGAACCATAGTCTGAGCCATATTGAGGAAAAATGAAAGGCATGACATTTTTGATGAGTACAAGACAAGCTGAAAAAGTCACTGAATAAGTGACAGAGAAACGCTTGAGAAGGGAGTGATTACTCTGGTCTATAAAATCCATTGCTTCTCAGTCTTTTGGCTAAGATCAAGTGTGGTGTGTAAGATCCAGTTACTATTCCAGAAAGCAGCAGTTCCAGAATAATGCTCCACAATAAACTCTGCCACAATTGAGCCATTTCCATCTCTGACTCAATCCTCATCCATTCCCTCACATTAAAAGTCTGGATTAGGCTACAGACTACTTAATGTTACCCCCAAGCCCCATTTGGTTTGATGCATCAGGATTTGCATTAGCTACTCCTTCTGCCTAGAATGCTGTAGCCAACCATTCAAAAGCAACTCAAACATCACTTATGCTGGGATGCTTCTCAGACCCACTTGTTTGCTTGATGTTTCAGTCTTAAAGTTCCTTTTCAGTTTGGTGAATATTATTCAATATCTCTGCCCTCCAACAGACATTAATCCCATCATGCTGTCTCTTATGACCTCATTTAAAAAGGCTTCACCTCTTAATACCATCACATTGAGGGTTGGGGCTTAAACATTTTAATTTTTAGATGGTTTTAATTTTAAATTAAATTAAACATTTTAATTTTTAAATGTGGTTTTAGTGAAAACCACAAACATTCAGTCCATACAGAGAGTAAACTGAACCCCTGCTTCTCTTGATTGGGAGTGGAAGTTGTTCCTCTGTGATTTTTAGTTACTTTATGTACTTTTTGGTTTGGGTCAAAAACTAGCTGTCAATCAGAACATGGGTACAGGTACCATATGTAAAAATAGCGAGTGGGAATTTGCTGTTTGACGCAGGGAACTCAAACCCTGTGACAACCTAGAGCGATGGGAAGGGGTGGGAGGTGGGAGAGAGGTTCAAAAGGGAGGGGACATGTGTATACCTATGGCTGTTTCATGTTGATGTATGGCAGAAACAATCACAATACTGTAAAGTAATTATTCTCCAATTAAAAATAAATTAAAGAAAAACAACTAGTTGTTGGTCAGAAGATGGGTACAGATAGCTCTGCCTTCCATTCATCCCTATTTTAAGCAACAATAAATCAGTTCAAAGATCACAAATTTTAAAAATTTATTTCAAAGTATCCTGAATATATTGTGGGAGGAAAATATCCAATACTTGGAGGATCTATGGCTTATGTCAAACACCTCTATTGTTTTGACACTACACCCAGAAGTTTTATACCCTGTTGATAAAGCCTTATTTAAACAAGATGAAAGATATTTCATCATGCAGATTTCTTCTCAACCATTCACTCACTCATATTTGAAATCTATTTGAATAGAAAAGACAGGAACACAGTAAAAATAGGTGTGGTGGTCTACATACAGAAAATAGCTGGCTTACTGATAAGCAGGCTGGCTAGGAAATGAGGTCCCACATCCAGCCAAATTGCTGGAGAGTAATTTAAGGGCCAAACACAATCAAATAAAAATGTCACGGCTATTCACGAGATGTGGCTAAGAAAGACAACAAATAAAAACTAATTTCAGAGTACTTGCCAGGCATTGAGACCTGGAAGATCCATCTCCAGTGAGTCAGAATCGCAGGGAAAGCCTGTTATTGTAGTTTGCATCAGTAAGTCATTGGTTTGTGCAGCCTTCAAAATTCAAAACCTCCGTGTTAGTTTTGAAAGCCTCCAAAGGCTTGAAAGCTTTCAAAGGGCCACCTTTTTCTTCATATATGCTATGAGGCAGAAGTCCTATTTTAACCACACATATATTGACTACTTCAAGCAAAGCAGTGTGTGCTGACTATGGGATGTGCAATAATGAATAACAGCAATCCTATCTTTGAAGGATAAGGAGATTTTTTTAAGTGTGACCAAATATTTTCAACCCAAGGCACAGTGGGTTCTATCCCACAAGGATGGTCTGAAAAACAAGGTTTGGAAGAAGACAGTTTACCTGAACTAGTCTCTAAAGAAAGCTTTCTGAGAGCAGGTAGCCTTTAAATCAGATGGTGGGAGGTGGGCAGGATTTCTGCAGGAGGAGACAGGAGTGAAATTAGAACGTACAAAGAGTAGAAGCAACAAAACATAAGGTGATGACTTAAAATGGTAAGTATCTCTGTGTGCATAGAAGGTCAATCAGAAGGACTAATGGAAGAAAAATCTGGAGAGAAAAGTTGGTCACAGGGTTATAAAGAAAGTTCCATGATAGACTAAAAGGTGGCTGTGGTGGGCTATTAAATAGATCGCTTCTGCATTCCCACCTCTAATGTGTTAGGGTTTTGTACCAAGTTCACAACTTCACATTATATGAATTAAGGAACAGGAGCCATTGAGCAGCTTAAATAGACCAAAGATACGCAAGGGAAAGAAGCCATGGGGGTCTGGATACCCCCTTCATGCCACAGAGAATTGTATTGGGGTCAAGGCACTGCTGAACTTGCTGTGTTTCCAAGCAACCATTGTCAGACCACCCTCCTTTAAAACTCTCACTTCTTAAGGATAAGTATAAAAAATGTGCCCATTGGTGGATGTATTAGTCAGGGTTCTCCAGAGGAACAGAATCAATAGGGTGAATACATAGACAAACAGATAGAGAGATAGAGATACATGAGATTTATCATGAGGAACTGGTTCACGTGATGATAGAGGCTGAGAAGTCTCATAGTCTGCTGTCTGCAAGCCAAAGACCCAGGTAAGGCAGTGGTGTCATCCCCGTCCAAGGGCAGGAGACTGATGTCCCAGCTCAAGCAGTCAGGCAGGAAGCAAAATGAATCGATTCCTCTTTTCTCTACCTTTTGTCCTATTCAGGCCCTTGATAGATTGGGCGACAAGACACCTCCATAATACGGAGGGACATCTGCTTTCTTGAGTCACTGATTCAAATGCTAACCTCATCCAGAAGCAATCTCACAGACACACTCAGAAATAATGTCTAATCTGGTACCTCATGGTGTGGTCAAGTTGACCCATAAATTAAGCATTGCAGTGGGTGGATGTGCAGATTACCTAGTCAGATTGAGTTTCAATTTGTGCAGCCTGCTGTTTTTCTGTGGTGTCTGGGGAAATAAGAGAGCTAGGATTTGGAGAACTTGGGACCCATGAGATGTTGCTGTATCCTCTGTGAGAGGAGGAAGCTATATGGGAAGCTGAGATTTGGTGGAGGTACAAGACCCCGCTAGCTGCCAAAGGCATTTTGAGGCAATTTTGCTTGTTATGTCATCAAACGGTTGGAATTAACTGGGTTAACAGAGGTTACAAGTCCAAAACTCTTCAGGCATCAAACAGATAGAATAAAAAGTAAAGGAGGCAGGATTTCCCTGGTGGTCTAGTGGCTAAGACTCTGCCTTCCCAATGCAGAGAGCCCAGATTCAATACCTGGTCAGGAAACTAGATCCCACAGGCCAAAACTAAGAGTACGGATGCCATAACTTAAAGATCCTGCATACTTTAGTGAAGACTGAAGATCTTCCATGCTGTAACTAAGAGCCAGTGCAGCCAAATAAATTAATTAGCTTTAAAAGTAAAGGAAACAGTTGGGTTTGTGACATAATGTAAATAATAAGAACATTCAAGTTAAAATTGTAAATACACACACATGCACACATCCATCCTGATCAGGTCTTTAACATCTGTCACCCTGATTGTGCCAGGAGCAATTGCTGATATTAATATGGGTAGTGGGCCTCTAAAATCAAAGAGATTATTGAGAGACTACTGAATTAGAGCAAACAAGATATAGGACAGTGACAATAAAATAGTGGGGGAAAAGCAAGTAGGAGGAGGAGTTTTCTTGATATGTCGATATATCTTTGCATGTTCAAGGAGTATATGTTAATTTTTTAATGGAGTAACTCATGCATGTGAAAGAAATGGAATTAAGAGAGAAACTGACAATTCAAAAGAAAAAAAAAAAAAAACATGAGTTGGAAGATATCGGCAAGAGCCTGAATAACAGAATATGCTGACCCATCAGATGAAAGAGAGGAAAGAGTCAAGGATGGTTCAACTCATAAAAATAGGTTGGCTCAGAATATGACAGTAATATTAGTCATCTTAACAAATTTAGGAGAAGAGTTGGTTTTGTGAGAAGTAGGCAATAATCTGGGTTTTAGACACGTGAAATTTGAGGAGTCAATCAGAATAGCTAGAACACATTCTAAACACCAGGCACTCTGCCAAGCATTTGCTATAAAATATCCATTTAATGCTTATAATTACTCTTGCACTAGAAGCTATTATTATTATCTCCCAGTTTATTGGGAGAAAAATGAAGAAATAGAGAAATTAAGTGAATTGCTAATTATACCATTGATCTAGAAAAGCCCCACCAAAAAAAGGCTTTCTGATGCCAAAACTAATCAACCACCGGATAAATAAAGACACAAGTTTCACCTAAAAGGCCAAATCTCAAGCTCCATCTGAAGGCAGGGACAGAGGCTGTGAATCATGTACCTTATCATGAGAGAAACTACAGGGAGCAACTGAAATTGTCTGAAGGGAACATATAGAGTTGAACAGAAAGATGGCCATGAAACAAAATGCTAGGATAGCTGAATTGGGATGGATAGTAGGGAAAAGTAAGAACATGGTGAGGAGAGAAACCAAAAGACACAAGTGCGTCTGAGTCACAATGAAGAAATTTCAAGAAAAATTCATAATCCACAGTGTAAACTTTTACCAAAGGGAAAGACAAGCAGAAGGGTGTTGAAAACTTGGGGATAACAATGACAAATATTTAAGAAGTGCTTATTATATGTCAGGAGCTATTTTAAGTACTTTATACATATTCATGGCATAATAATCACAATGGTTATTCCATTTTACATACTGGAAGCTTATGTACAGAGAAGCACTGACCAAAGTCACCCAGCTAGTAAGCAGCAGAGCCATGGTTCCACCCACAGTTTGGTACAAGCACAGACATTCTCCTCCATGATGCCACAGTTTCAGAATGGCACTTGCACTGACCAGCAATTAGCAGAGCATGTTTAAAAACTGGCTAAGTGATAGTTTTCCCCATCTGGCTACACAGTAGTGGTTTATGGAAGAAACTGGCTTGCATTCTTTCTTATCTGTACAATCCTAAAAAACATACTGCCAGTGATTTGAGTCCAAGAAGGGTCAGGGTAGTCATGTTGCCATGGCAACACTATACCATCCATGGTCTTAGGGCTGCTTGTCATGTCTGACTTTGCAACCCCATGGACTATAGCCTGCTAGGCTTCCCTGTCCTTCACTATCTCCTGGACTTTGCTCAAACTCATGTCAAAGAGACGATGATGCCACCCAACCATCTCATCCTCTGTCACCCCCTTCTCCTCCTGCCCTCAATCTTTCCCAGCATCAGGGTCTTTTCCAATGAGTCAGCTCTTTGCATCAGGCAGCCAGGGTATTAGAGCTTCAGTATCAGTCCTTCCAATGAATATTCAGGGTTGATTTCCTTTAGGATTGACTGGTTGGATCTCCTTGCTGTCCAAGGAGCTCTCAAGAGTCTTCTCCAGCACCACAGTTTGAGAGCATCAACTCTTCGGTGCTCAGTCTTCTTTATGGTCCAACTCTCACATTCGTACATGACTACTGGATAAGCCATAGTTACTAGATGGACCTTTGTTGGCAAAGTGATGTCTCTGCTTTCTAATATGCTGTCTAAGTTGGTCATACCTTTTCTTCCAAGGAGCAAGCATCTTTTAATTTCATGGCTGCAGTCACCATCCACAGTGATTTTGGAGCCCAAGAAAATAGTCTGTCATTGTTTTCATTTTTTCCTCATCTATTTGCCATGAAGTGATGGGACCAGATGCCATGATCTTAGTTTTCTGAATGTTGAGTTTTAAGCCAACTTTTTTCATTCTCCTCTTTCACCTTCAGGATCTTGACAAATGGGCTGAGGCCTCAAAATCCAGGATCATCACTATCGTAAGAGCTTCTCCGACGACCTACCACTCTCTTTTGGGCATATTCAGAAGCCAAGTAGAACCATATGACTGGTAAAAAGAAGAGAAGACACTGGAGAAGAACAAGGCAGCTGAGTCAGTGTTAAACAAGAGAAAGCCCTGAGATCAAGCACAGGGACCTCTTTCATGAGGGGTCAGGTCTGTGCTACTTGATTTGCTGTGGATTGCGGAGCACATGCTACATAGATGCTGGACCTTAATTGTGCAGCATGGCAGAAAGGCACCAAGGGGAAGGAAAGATTGTAAATGACATTCACCAATCCTCTGTCTTGATAAAGATCCTCCTTAACCAAACTCTACCCAGGTCACCCAAGTCCTCGTTTCCACAAGGCCTGACGCTTGGCCTATAAACACTTGAAAATATCAACGTAGTTTCTAACAGCTCAAGGCTACACCCCCAGGAGGACCCTGTGTGTATACGGTGTGCTTAGTCATGTCTGACTATTTGTGACCTCATCGACTATAGCCTGCCAGGTTCCTTTTTCCATGGGATTATCCAGGAAAGATTACTGGAGGGGGTAGCCATTCCCATCTCTAGGAGATCTTCCCGACGCAGGAATCAAACCCAGGTCTCCCGCATTGCAGACACATTCTTCGCCACCTGAGCTACCAGGGAAGCCCGGGTGGACCCTAGCCCCGCTTAAAGTGCATGCCTGAGAAAACTCAAGGCTGCTAAAAGAATTTATTGTTTGTTCCAGACAACATCTGAAGATAGGGCCCCTGCCTCCCAGGCTCTGTTGGGGGGGCAAGAGCCCACCTGTAATAAGCTCCAGGTTGCAAACCCAGATGTTTTCACATGGACCAGCTACCTTCCAACCTGTTGTCATTTTCCACTTCCTGTCTCTACTGAGCACTGCTCACCCCCTCCTAATCCTTCATTCTCCCTTTCAAAGACTCAGTCACAGGTGAGAAGTTGAGTCTGGCTCACACTGGAATCTCTTCCCATTGCAATAGTTATCACTGACTAAAATCTGTGCCTACACTTCTAACTAGCATCTGGCTTTTTCTTCAACAGTTTCCACAGGAATACTCTGGAACCTTTAATCTCTCTATTCATTAAATCCTCTGAGAAGGAGCATTTATGGGTTTCCCTGGTGGCTCAGATAGTAAAGAATCTGCCTGCCAATGCAGGAGACCTGGGATCAAATACAATGGGAAGATCTCCTGGAGAAGGAAACGGCAATTCACTTCAGTATTCTTGCCTGGAGAATCCCATAGACAGAGAAGCCTAATTGGGCTGCAGTCCATGGAGTCACAGCGTTGGACATGATTGAGTGACTTAACACACACAAGGGACATTTATACTTTCTTTGGAAGCTCAGCAATTTTCCATTTTAGCCCATTAGCAGGAACAAAAGTCAGAGTGAAAAGATCCTGGAGGCACTGAGAGAGACTGACTGGGATTTCAATAACTGCTCTTTTCATCTTGGAGTCCCAAAGGGCTAAATTCCTATTCTGCTATTTTGCTGAACCTATGACCTTTACCTCCCCACCTGCTCCTTTGTCTAACAGTTCACATTCTTCTGGCTTCAACATTTTATGGAAGAAAGCTCAGAAACGATTCCATTGGTGGAGCACATGTACCTGGGGGAGGAAGACAGACAAGAGTGAGGGAGCCAGGGTCACTGACCTTTCTTGCTAGGCTGTGCAAGTGAGCATGAAGAGGCACTGATCCTACTGATCCTTGAAATTGGTGCTAGAAGAACTGAAGGAAACTGTCTATAACGGTGGTTCCCAAACTTTGCTGCAGGTTGGAAACACCCGGCATCTTTGAAAACTGTGGATGTCTGGTTTCCTTATCCAGATATTCTGATTAAACTAGAACGGGATGGGCTTCTGAATGTTGGAAGAAAAAAAAAAAATTCCCCAGGCGATTCTAATATGCAGCCAAGTTTGGGAACCACTGGTCTATATCACACTTAGCTCCCCAGGCAGCTACAGTAACATTATGAACGGGCCATAAATCTTCAAAAATTTCATGCCTGTAACTCCCAGTGTTAAAAGTAATAGTAGCAGCAGCCGCCTCATTGAGTGCTCTACAGGTAACAAATATTTCACATTCATTAATTTGCATAACAAGCCTGAGGCAGACAATTTTATAAATGCGGGGTCTAAGTCTCAAATATCTTTCAGACTGATAAGTTAAGAATGGGGGCAGGATCTGAACACAAGATTCATCTCAAAGCTGCTGGCTTTGCACTAGTGATATGATGTATGGAAGAGATAACTGGTGAGAACGTATTGTATAACACAGGGAAGCCTACCTAATGCACTGCGGTGACCCGAACAGGGAGAAAGTCCCAAAGCGAGGGGATAAGTGTATGTTTGGCTGATTCGTTTTGCTTACAGTAGAAACTAACACAACACTCTAAAGCAACTACAGGCAAATAAAATAAAAATTAATTTAAAAATTCCAAAAACAAAAAACTGCTCATCTTAACCACTATATAATACTGCCCCTACTTAAGACCCATTGCTCTAACTACTTGTAAGGTAGCTTTGAACATGGAGCCTAGAGACTGCCCAGAAAAGGGTCTGGCCCAGGGAAGACCGGATCCAACAGACACATTTATGCTAGTTGGCATGGTGAGCTTTCTCTTTCTGGATCTACTATGACGTCATGCTGTTTGAATGGCCTTCCTGACCCCTAAATCTCTTAGCATAAGTGGTCAACTCTCAGGCTTGGTCAGCTGGGGATTGAGGTTACAGGAGACACAGCAGATCTCAGGGTCGAAACTGATTAATTCTAAAAGTCAACAGACGTCCCAAGAGACGGGTAGCTAAGAATACAGGAGGAATGGAAGAGGCAGACAGGATGAATTCAGCAATTCTTATTACATGGGAAATAGCAGCAATAATGGGGATACAGCTTGATTCCAGAGCCGAGACTGTCCCTGTGGAAGACAACTGCAAGCAGTTGAACTGGGCTTGAAGCAGGATTTTAGTGGTCACAGTGGGAGATGTGTTGACACAGATTTTCTGATCTCCACCCTATTCATTTTGTATGTGTGAATGATATGTATCCAGAACAAACAGAAGTGAATAAAGGAACTCTATGAAGCACCAAACCTGGGAATATATATTTAGACAGTGTCATCGGCAGGTTGGCCCAATACATGCAAGATGTGTGATCTTGGACAAGTGACCTAAACTTTCCAAGCCTTTGTTTCCTTATCTGTAAAAGGAGGACGTGATTTGCTCCCATAGACTCCCTGTTGGATTAAGTAAGATAATGGCATAAACATCTTGCCCATTTCTGAGCACAACAACACGGGTTTAATAAATGTGGTTTCCCTTGCCTTTCTCTGTCATATTGTTCTTTTATCTCTGCAATAGAAATGCATTCCTATTATATTTGTAACATGCAGCAGGTTCCGTATCACTTAAACTTAAAAATATCATAGGTGATTAAACATAATAGTATATATAAAAGTGTGTTGAAAATTATCAAGTACTAAATGACTCTAAGGTATCATTATTTTAATTACATAATTATACAGGAGGAGATTCTATCTCATGGCTCTATTATCTCCTGCTGCTGCCTCTCAAATCTGCATTTCTAGGACAAATCCCAAAAGTCCCTCTTTCCTGGGGGGCATTCGCAAGTCTCCATTTTGCATTTCCAAAACTTGACTAATCACCTTCCCTCCCAATGCTTTCTCCTCTTCCTACCTCTCCTATTCATCCTTCCAACAGATTTTCCCTCTGTCTTTCTGTGATGGAATGAGCGGAAGAAGGATGGTTGAAGAACCAGAAAGTAAAAGTGTTAGTCACTCAGTCATGTCCAACTCCTTGTGACCCCATAGACTATAGCCCACCCACCAGGCTCCTCTCTCCCATGGGGTTTCCCAGGCACGAGTACTGAGTGGGTTGCTGTGCCCTTCTCCAGGGGATCTTCCTGACCCAGGAATTGAACCCAGGTCTCCTTCATTGCAGGCATATTCTAAAACCTTGAAGAGGCAGAAGAGTACATGGTGCATATAATATGTCCTGGAACCGAAGGCCTTTAGTCAGCTGGCTGTGACCTCAGACAAGCCACCTGACACTGCTGTGCCTCAGCAGCCTCACCTATGAAACAGGGATAGTTATTGCATCACCTTAGAACCTTGTGGTGATGACTAATAAATGAGCTAACATAGCAAAACTACTTGCAGTGCTGCGTTACGTATTATTATCATCTTCGTGCTGCCTTCAGAGCTACAGTCCTGGGTAAAGTAGCCGAACTTGGAGCCTACCGGTCATCTGTGAAGTAGAACAACAATGCTTGCCTGTTAGTGAAGGTGATGATTCGATGAAAAAATAAACGTGCTGCCAAGGAGTTGGCACCATTCTCTAGGTTAGCCATTATCCAGGAAGATGGCAGATTGAGTCCGGCTGCCTACTTAAGACAGAATATGGATGTGGTTCCCTTCTTGCTTCTCCTTTCCAAGGCTGGAGTAATCACTTTACCTGGGTTTGGCGAGCTGGCCCCTCTTAATTTGGATGCTCACTCTTCATCTCACTTGGAAGCTAGGTGGAGCTAGTTCTCAGGCTCCAACACGGGCCGGCTCAGCATAGTTACTAGGGACAAGCACTCTGCCTCCTGCTGTCTATCAGCTTCCAGCCACCATCATGGTTGGGACTGGGAGTTACGCTCAGACTTGAGGAAGAGATTTATAACCTGAGCAAAAGGGATTCTGCTCGTGGTGGGTCCCAGTTGCTATAGTTCTCCTTCCGTGACTGGCAGAGGATACCCACAATAGCCAAGAATAAAGTGCCTTCTGTTTGCTACAAGTATATTTTCCTCTGTGATCTCCTAAAAACCAGGTCTAGGTTACACTGGGTACTCCTAGACTCTGGCAGTAATACTGCCATAGGCGAGCTCCATATTTTCCTGGTTTCTAACTACCATTAAGTACTGGACTAGTCATGCTAGTTCCATGTTTGATGTGGTCATTCAGGCCAGAAAAGGGGCATTTTTTTCTTCAACCAGTGGATGTTTTCACCTCCCAAGGTCTGTGACCAATATAAAGTGGACAGACTTTCTCACAGGCAAATGGCTGTCTGCCTGCTAAACCCTCTAGCGTGCATTCTCTTGGTCACATGAGCACAAACTTCCTGTCACTTTGGGCTCCTCCTTTCCTGTCATTGTTCACATCTTGTCAGAGTGTTGAAGTCTCTCTGATCTCTCTCATTTTTTGATATCTGACTGTTGCTCTATCCATATCCAGTTGCTTTTCTAGTGATGACAACACCAGATTCATCTTCCTAAAGCAATAATTCTGATGATTCACGCCAGTGATTTTCCCCATTGTCCTCATGCTGAGGTGAATTTGTCACAACGTTAACCAGGCTTAACATTCAGGACTAGTCCCTGGCAGGGAAGTCAGCATCATGTTCACACAATCATAGGCTATTATAAAATTGGCAAAAGTAAAATAGTATAATCCAAAACCACGAAGACTGCCATGCTGTTCTGCTTTGGCTTTGCCTTGTTGGCACCCCCATTGTGTCCAGAGGTGACAGAGAAGTGGAAAAGTTTTGGGTCTGTATAACAGGATTTTAGTTAGAGAATACACTTCAACCCAATTTAGCACTATATATCCTTTTTGGTTCACAATCACATTACGCAATTTCCTAAATCTCATAATGTTTTTGAGATTTGTCAGCTTTAAAAATTTGTAATATGTTGTGATTTATTTCCCCACTCAAACACTCATTTTGCACCTAATTTTGTATAAAAATTCTTATGAGGGTATTCAATTATATATGCTTCAAGATTAAATGAAAAAAAAAAATCCACTCCATCTTGTTTTTATTTTTTTTTTAAACAAATACAACTAGTTTGAGACTCAAACCCTCCTTTCCAGGATGCTCATTTTAGTCCAAATTTTCCCAAATCCATCACTATCAGCATGAAACTTCTATTCCTGCTGTTTACTTCTTTCGCCTAAAACTCTGTGTCTCTGAATTTAACCAATCCTTTTGAGCCGTAGCTACACTGCATGTCAAACTCCTGACTATTGGCTCTTCACATATGATAGGCATCATGCATATATTGTCTTTTAGTTCTTTTTTTATTGTGGTATATTTAATTTACAATGTTGTATTAGTTTTAGGTGAACAGCAAAGTGATTTAAGAATCCACATATACATGTATATATGTATATGTATATATATGTGTGTGTGTGTTTTACATATTCTTTTCCATTATGGTTTATTACAGGATATTGACTATAGTTCCTTGTGCTCTACAGTAGGACCTTGTTATTTATTTTATATACAGTAGTTTTGTAACTACTAATCCCATACTCCTAATTATCCCTCCCCCATCCCCTTTCCAGGGTTCCCTGGTGGCTCAGTGGTAAAGGATCTGCCGGCCAATGCAGAAGATGCAGGTTCAATTCCTGGGTCAGGAAGATCCCCTGGAGGAAATGGCAACCCAGTCCAGTATTCTTGCCTGGGAAATCCTATGGACGAAGGAAGCTGAAAGGCTACAGTGCACGGGGTTGCAGAGTCAGGTATCACTTAGCCACTAAAAACAACAACAAACAACACCCGCTTTTCCCTTTGGTAGCCATACGTTTGTTTGCTATGTATGCGAGTCTGTTTCCGCTTTGTGAATAAGTTCATCTGTGTGATAGCATGTGGTATATGTCTTTCTCTGTCTGGCTTACTTCACCTAGTGTGATAATCTCCTGGTCCATCCATGTTGCTGAAAATGGCATTATTTCATTCTTTTCTATGGCTGAGTAGTATTCTACTACACATAATGGAATACTATATATATAGATATCATATTATACATTATATATATACACACACTATAATATACTATAGTATATATGTACTATATACTATACTATATAATACTATATATATGCATATATATATAGCATATATTATTGTTTTTAATTCTTTCTAAAGAGAGGGAGGCAGCATTATGCTCACTCCATAGATGAAGCAGCAGAATCTTTGGGAGGTTATTTTGCCCACTGTCACAGAGCACAGGTGTCAGGAGCCAGCATTTTCTCTTGCCCGGCAGCAGGACCTCTTAAAAGTGATAACTCCTCCCACATCTGCCCAGCAATATATCTGAACCCCGAAGTACTGACAGTGTAAACTGTTTCCACCTTGTAAACAGCCAACTGCTTGTGTCATCACTTAACTATTGTGTAGACACACTTCTCATTTCCTCCTCCTTGTACCACCCTGGCTGGAGTATATTAAACTAGAAACGGGGGATGAGCTCTTAAGCTCCCTTTGTATATTCCATAAAGCCCACTGCATGCAGACAAGTTGCTGCTTATTATATAGAGGAATACTGTTCAATTAGAAAATTAAAATGAAAGCAGTTGGAGGGAGAGCTCAATCTCAATTCTTAGGAGTTCGCAAGCCATGAAAATAGGTGTTTCTATTCTAACGTTTTAATATCAGAATAGAAGAGAGAAGTTAAAAGACAGAAACATCTTTAAATCCAGTGCCAAAACCTATACACTAAAAATATTCACAGAGAAGCACAATTCACATGTGTCTTAATAATGACAGTTCAGTATAGGTGATTATACTGAGAAGGAATTTATAGCTTTTAGAATATAGTTAAAAATTATGTTGGAATTTAAAAATCAGCTTCCATCCTTCAACCTGAAAAATGTATATTTTGCAAACCCAATAAAAATATGATAATAATGAGAAGTAACAAATATCTTGCTTATCAAAAAGATTATGATACCAGTGGAGTTTTTTTGTTTTTTTAAGATCTGTTTTGGTACCAAATTTTCCATGTGTTGTTTCATGGAGTATTGGGAGTAAGGATTATAATCGCTGAGCTTTCATTTTCTTTCTTTCTTTCTTCCTCTTCCTCATTCATTTATATTCTCTGTCTCACCCTCTCTCCTTCTTTCATCATTCATGAATTAAAATGGATGGAATGATGGAACATTTTGTTTCCATACACAAGTTATAGGCATCTGCCTCCACAGAATATGCTGGGAAAATTCCTCTGTTATCTGGCCCTTGGAGTCACTTAATCATAGAATCTCAGGTTTGTAAGAAATGATATTATATGCAGCAAAAAATTTCATCAAACAAATAATCATATATGTTTTATATGTTAAGAATTACGTTGATCATACATCATTTTTTTCAAAAGAAATTTGTGAGATAAGTATTACCTTTATTTTATCAATGAGAAAACATAGGTTTAAGTGGTTAAATAAAAATAATTAACATTTATTAAGTGCTTATGATATGCCAGATAATGTTCTAAGAGCTTTATGCATGTTGATTTCTTAGCCCTCACACAATGCTGAGCACAACCCTTGTGAGGGAGGCACTCTTGTTGTCTACATTTTATAGATAACTCAGACCAGGAGAGTTCGAATGACCTGCCAAGGTCACACAGCTACTAAGCCGCAGACCTGTATTGAAAAGAGGCCAACAAAGCTCTGGAAACCACCACTCTGCGCCAAATCATGCATCTTTGAACCTTTTTATTCTGAAGTCTATTTTCTTAGTTACACTGTTTCAATCCCCTTTCCAATTACCATACAGAAGTTTATTAAACCTCAGCTGGAACACTTGTTATTGCTTGGGGGACTTAGCTGCTTCTAGAGAAAGTTCATGCTATTTTGGGACAGCTTTGTTGTTAGAAAATTCTTCCTTATATTGAGCTAAAATCGACCTCCTCATCACCTGTGTGAAGGGAGTGGGGCTGGGAGAAAATGTCATTAGATCTGAGGCTGACCAGCAGGTAAGGACCAGAGTATGAAGTGCTTTGAAGGATACGTGTATGTATGTTAGACACTCAGTCATGTCTGACTCTGTGACTCCGTGGACTGTAGCCTGCCAGGCTCCTCTGCCCGTGGAATCCTTCAGGCAAGAATGGGTAGCAATTCCCTTCTCTGGGGGATCTTCCCGACCCAGGGATGAAACTGGAGTGTCCTGCGCTGCAGGTGGATTCTTTTCCATCTGAGCCACCAGGGAAACCCACCCAATTCTAAAGCTGATGTAGAGACAGACTCTGGTAAATGCCCAGCTGTGAAGACACATCTTCCCATCCTGCAGCTGAATGGAAGGTTTTCTAACTTCAGTGCAGGAAGTTACATGTATCCATCCTACATTTGACATGGTTGGTTTCCACTCATCATTCCAACATCAAGATACTTTTGTCTTCCGATTCAACTTTTTGTGTATTAGCTACCTTTTCTAGCTTTCCACGTTTATCAATATCTTTAATCAAGCTACTGACAAGCTCCCAAGAAAGATATGACTGGACCGTGCCTAAAAATTAAAATTGAAATCATTGATCACCATTAAGCGATAAGTATTCATGCCTAGTGATAGAACATTGACCATTGGCTTTTTTTTTTTCCTCCCTCACTCTGGGCTATCCTGGGAGCTTCAGCAGCCAGATGACCACCAGGTAATAAATAATAAACATCATAAAATTTGGACTACTATTGCCAGGGAGGGCATTTAATGGTGTTACACAGGAAATAAAGTGGTATTTATGTTTCTACTTAGTGGAGAATCAATATTTAGTGATGATCTAATTGGAAAGTTCCTCTTGCATACCAAAGAGGAAAAAAAAGTGTCATGGATCTTAAAAGCCTACCCACTGTCACAGCTTTAAGAACATCATGGAGTCAACTGGGCAGAACACAGAGTGAATACATGAGGCCAAAAGAACAAGAATACAGACTGACCCAAGGAAGCAGTAGAAGAGGCCATTCATTCCTGGCCATTGAATAACCTACGGCAGGCAGGCTGGCTTTCTGCAGGCTCTAGTCTTAGAAATCCTTAGAAATACCTGCTAAAGACTCTGCTACTTAAAATATCTTACTGGTTCTAGCTAGAGAGAGGAAAAATTTCAGAACTTACAAAACAAACATTGTAATACAAAAAGCAATCATCCCAGTCCCTGGGACAAGATAGGATGAAACCCACAATGGAAATTAACAAGTTCTGCTCAGAGAAGGAAGGAAGGAATTCTAAAATAAACCAAACCAGAGGCCATGCCCCTCAACATTCCCAGCTGGCCAAGGATTCACCAGATACTACTCAAGACAGAAGGAAATGTAAGAGTGCGCCACTTATAACTTTTAGTTTACTATATGTAATTATTCTCAAGTTATTTTTTAATAAACTGCATATAGCTTTCACTTCAAAATGCTCCATCTATTTTCTCATAAAGTACTCTTTTATTGAAAGCTAATAATAATAATGCTCCCTGTCTAATGTCAGAAACGGATCTGATCTGAGCTAACTCAAACTGAAAATCACGTCAGACTCACATTTATGACTCTGAGACTTACAATGAGCAGATCAGATAAGCAATCTCTTTTAAAATATTGTCTTACACAACTTACTTTCACCATACATACGTATATGTCTATATAAAGTGAATTCTGAGACATCTGATGTTTGCAGGAAAGTGGCCTTTCCAGCTCTGTGCCCCTACAAAGCCGCAGCGATATCATGAGAGAAACCATCAATATCATGAGGATAGTTACAATTTACATGGCACTCACTATATGTCCTCACTTAATGACTTAATTTACTCCTTTTGAATTCTCATGGTAACTTTTTGGCATAGATCTAATTATCCCAATTTTGTATTTGAAGAAAATGAAGTTCAAAACCTTTAAGCATCTTTTCATAAAGTCCAATAGCTGAGTAATGGGTGAGGATCTGCTTTCTACCATGGAATCATTTACACGGCTGGTGCAATTCTTAGGTTTTACTACCAGCGCCTTTCCTTTTTTTTCTTGTGGCACTTCAAGCGCAGTGATTCTGTCTTTATGCTCTGCCGTTTATGGACTGCTGTTGGCTTCCTATTCCACCTTCCTGAAGTGCTAGTAAAGCCTGCATATCTCAGTCTGGGCCATCGCTGGCTTCTGCTGGGACCAGGGAAAGGGCATCAATGCAGATCCACAGTGCATGTGTCTAAATATTTTATTCGTAGACCAAGATAACCAGCTGTTTAACAAAACATGTTCAGTCCTTCTACCTTGACAAGCACATATTTATAATGACCAAAAATGCTTTGTTTGAGTTTAGGATGGTCAGATTCTTTTGATAACATGGTGATGCCAAAAGAGGCAGGTCTCGGGCCCCAGTGAGCTCTTCTCTCCACGTCTGGCTCCAGTCTGTGCCGAGAAGGGCATCTCACGTTCACTGCCCTGGGCTGCGGACTGGGCATGCTAGTGATGTAATCTACCCTAAGGAGAACAGACCCAGAGAAAAAGGCTTGGAAAAGGCTTGGGTCTTGGAAAAGGGTTTCCAGGCCACCTGTAATGAGTTCTGGGCACCTGCATCATGGCCTGGGAGGGGCAGGTACCAATTCTAAGAACATGTCCTACTGACTTCAGGGATGCCTTAAAGTGAAGTGACGTGACGTGAAAGTCACGGATTCTTTACCAGCTGAACCAAAAGGGAAGCCTCAGGGATGCCTTATATTGAGGCAAAGGGCATACTGAAATTAGTACAGAGTGGGATGTTCTTATATGGCAGTATTCCTTGAGATTTCTCCAAATCTTGGCTTCTCTCATTGAGAATCATTGAAATAATGAGGAATCACCAGGCCAAATGCCAGACAAGTAGCTTTACAAGTCAAGCTGGTCTCTTTGAGCCAATTCCCTTCACCTCTTTAGAATCACTTCCTTCTAAGTACTCAGGGCTTTTCTGCAGAGCCAAGCTATCCATCCCTAGAGGACATAATGTGAAAAATTCATCCTCTGAAATATGTTACTTTTCCTAAGGGACCTTATAAATTTTGTTTTAAAAGAGGTTGCAATCTAAACCAAAGGAATAAATTTGCTAATGGTGGACTTTCTAACAGCAGAAATGTATTCAGAGACAGGAATTTTCTTGATGTAAATCTGTGTTCACCTCTTAGGGCTGCCATAATGAATTACCACAAAGTTGGTAGCTTCCAACAACAGAAATTAATCTTCTTGCAATTGTGGAGACCAGGAGTCTGAAATCAACGTGTCAGCAGAACCATGCTTCCTCTGAAGACTACAGGGATGGTTCCTTTCCTTTGGTCCAGCCTCTGAACGAGGTGCTCCATGTGAGGCAGGAGATAGATGGGCTTCAGGCTAGACATTTACAACTGGCCTCCTATTTGCATTTTATGGGAAGAAGTGGGCTTCAGGCTGGATACCTACAACCAGTCTGCTGTTTGCATTTCCTGAGACAAGAGATAGGTGGGCTCCAGTTAAGGCATTTATAGTCAGTCTTTTGTTTGCCCTCCAAAATGGAAGTAACAGCAGAAACAGGGTAAAGAGCTAGTGTTTGTCTCTTGTAAACACCTTAAGGTAAGAGTCATGGCAGTAGGCAAGGACAAAAAGAGGCAAAACCCTATTTGAGTAAAGGATTAAGGAATCCCCCCTCTCCCCCTTTTGGGGACATGGGAGATACTAAACATGTGCAGAAAAGCTCCTGGGGGTCAAAAGGCAGGGAATATGCCAGGCCATGGTGAGTCTTGCTCCTGCCAGAAGCCTTCACTTTGAGATCCACCTTGACTTGAGGAGTGTGTGAGCACCCAGGGTAGGTCAGGTGTGGAAAAAGAAACCAGATAATTGGCTAAAGGTAAACAAAGACCCAGAAAAACTGACCTATTTAAATGACATAGCCACCTTTTTACTGTGCTCCTCCTCACTAGCAGAGGATGTCAACACCCTTTCTCTCCGGTATGGATTCCTGCCTTGCTTCTGTCTTAACTAAACACACTGTTTCTCTGCGTGCTCTGACCCTTGTTGTGCTATGCCTCTAATGATAAACTTTCTGTGCGTGCATGCTGCATACTTCCCAGGTGGCTCAGTGGTAAGGGATCTGCCTGCCAATGCAGGAGATGCAGGTCTGATCCCTGTATTGGTAAGATCCCCTGAAGGAGGAAATGGCTACACAGTCTAGTATTCCTGCCTAGAGAATCCCTTAGACAGAGGAGCCTGGAAAGCTGTAGTCCATGGGGTCACAAAGAGTAGGACTCTACAGAGCAACTAAGCATGCAGACACATCTCTAATGATAAACTCTGTACCTGTATTTATAGCTTTGGCCTCCACGATAAATGCATCTTTCCCTGGGGACAAAGATCCAGGGGAAAACAATTTCTGTCCTCTAGCTTTGGCTGGTCTGGTGGCTCGGATTCCTGGTTTCGTACAGGCTGCATGGCTGTGCTGTGTTCAGTTGTACCTGATTCTTTGAGACCCCACAGACTGTATTCACCAGGGTCCTCTGTCCATGGTAGTTCCCTGGCAAGGATGCTGGAGCAGGTTGCCATTTCCTCCTCCAGAGGATCTCCCCCATCCAGGCATTGAAGCCGAGTTGCCTGTGACTCCTGCATTGGCTGGAAGATTCTCTACCACTGAGCCACTCAGGAAGCCCTCACCCAGGCTACCTAGGTTCAATTCCTTAGCAGGGAATGAGGACCTCGCTTCATGCCACTGCTCAATGCTGCCTTGAAAAGACCACTTGGTTTGTGGCTGAATCATTCCAATCTCTGCCTCCATCTTGTAAATCAGCAGGACTCTAGGAGGCCTTCCCAGGACAGGGTCTTCTCTCCCCCCATGTCCTCTGCCTGCCTCTTGTTTGTAGAAATGCTGGAGTCTCCCAAGGCTCCCCTCAGTCACCAAGGCCTACGCTGAGAATTAATGATCAAAAGGCTGTGAGCATAAAGTATCAAAAATGGTAGCTGGGCCAGCAGAACTAGCAACAATTTAAGCATTAAATCAGCCATTTGGGAGTCACAGAATCTTTAGTTCTTCCCTGAATTATAGAGGTAATGGTATCTGATACATATTTCTGGAATTGTTTTACAGATGCTAACACCCCCACCAAATGGGAGAAATTTACTATTTGATAATCATGAAGAAGTATCCCCCAGAACTACTAGAGCCTAAGGATTGATGTTACCCCATATGACACTGCCCTGATACTTCATCATCAACCCATCAGAGAATTCTGCATGAGTTGACCACATACCCTGTGACTTTCCCTTAATTTCCTCCTCTGGCTTTTAAAAATGCTTTCCTGAAACCCAAATGGACCCACATTTGGTTTGGTAACAATCTCACAAGGCCTTTTCCTCTCCTTCTCTCAATACTTCTCTGACTTTTTAAAGGTACGTATTGGATTTAGGGCCCACCTGGATAATCCAGGATAATCCATCTCAGGATCCTGAACTTAATTACATCTGCAAAGCATCCTATTTCTAAAGAAAGTCACGTTGTCAAGTTTCGGGTAGACATACCTTTTGGGAGTCACCATTCAACTCACTACACTCTCCAGTTCTGCTACATGGACACTCTTCTTATGCAACCACACACTAAAGGCCACTCTGCTACAGACAGAGGAAGAAGGAAATGTTAGTCAGCCTTGCAGACCTCAGGGAAAGTTGACAATCCTTCCCACAGGAGATGAACCTCCGCTGCAACGGAAAGATGAGAGAGAGCTACAGCGCTGCAGGTCATCAAACGAAGGTGATGGCAAGGCTTTTGGGAAAGTTCTAGTCAAACTGAAGCAAGGTAAAGACCAAATCATTTCTTCTTGCTTCCCAAGGAAAAGAAGTCCAAAAGGGAGAGGATACGTGTATGTGTGTGGCTGATTCATTTTCCCGTGCAGCAGAAACCAACACAGCATTGTAAAGCACGATACTCTAAAAAACATAAAAACAAACCAAAAACCCAACCCAACTAAACAAAGAAACAAATAAAACAGACCCTCCATTTTATGGAGCTTCCCTGGTGGCTCAGACAGTCAAGCGTCTGCCTACAATGCAGGAGACCCGGGTTCGATCCCTGGGTCAGGAAGATCCCCTGGAGAAGGAAATGGCAGCCCACTCCAGTATTCTTGCCTGGAAAATCCCATGGATAGATGAACCTGGTAGCTACAGTTCACGGGGTCGCAAAGAGTCGGACACGACTGAGCGACTTTACTTTCACTTTCATTTTATCACACCCATACCTGGAGATTATATGAGTTTAAGATCCAAGATTTAAAGGCTACTTTTTCCCCTAAGCAGGGAAAAGAACTGTTAGTAATTGAATGCCTATTATGTCCTAAGATTTTTAACTCTATTACTTCATTTTATCTATATTCATGCTCATTATACAAATGTGGAAACTGAGGCCATGACAGATGATAAATAACCTTCCAGGATCCTACAGCTAAGAATCACAGGTGCTGAGACTCTTAAAGCCCATGCTCTTTTCAGACCTCCACTGCCCTGGAATCAGTCTAGATATAGCCCCATCTACCCCTCTGACGCCGATTGCTTTGATCAGGCTGATTTTCCTCTTCTGAAACAGCACTTAAGCATATTCCCTATGTAAGAGGAGCCAAGGGTAAGAACCCCATTTTTCTTTTTGCTTACATTATGCTGCCATCTAGTGGGAAAATAATTAATGGCAGAAAACCAGTCAAACCTAAACGAAATCAGTCCTGAATATTCACTGGAAGGACTGTTGCTGAAGCTGAAGCTTCAATATTTTGGCCGCCTGTTGCGAGGAGCCGACTCATTGGAAAAGACCCTGAGGCCGGGAAAGATTGAAGGCAAAAGGGGGTGATAGGGAATGAGATGGTTGGACGGCATCACTGACTCAATGGACATGAGTTTCAGCAAACTCTGGGAGATAGTGAAGGACAGGGAGGGCTTGCATGCTGCAGTCCATGGGGTCGCAAAGAAATGAACAATAATAGATCGTTTCCGGCATGTATTTTGCTATTGGTAATTCATTTGTATTTAAATTTTGCTTTTTAAATCGTGACCCTATCAAAAGCCAAATTAAATTTCTGTCCCTGCCTCCACATACACACTTTTTCTATACACCAGGATTACATAAATGTACTCCACCTGGTCTTCCTTTGTGTAACAGAGTGAAAGACTGTCCCACCTTCAACACTCAGACTGTG
This sequence comes from Muntiacus reevesi, assembly GCF_963930625.1. Taxonomy (NCBI): domain Eukaryota; kingdom Metazoa; phylum Chordata; class Mammalia; order Artiodactyla; family Cervidae; genus Muntiacus; species Muntiacus reevesi. The sequence goes on from NC_089251.1 coordinate 213,059,432, forward strand.
ACTGCAGTTATGTAGTCGTTTAAAACACAAGCAGAACATATGTTCTCCTAACTTCTCATTAATTAAATCATGATCTGCTGACACTGTCAGTGTCACTGACACTGGCAGAAAGTGAAGAAGAAGTAAAGAGCCTCTTGATGAAAGTGAAAGAGGAGAGTGAAAATGTTGGCTTAAAACTCAACATTCAGAAAACTAAGATCATGGCATCTGGTCCCATTGCTTCATGGCAAATAGATGGGGAAGCTCAATGGACATGAGCTTGAGTAAACTCCGGGAGCTGGTGATGGACAGCAAGGACTGGCATGCTGCAGTCCATGGGGTCACAGAGAGTAGGACACGACTGAGCGATGGAACTGAACTGAACTGACACTTGCTAATTTGACAACAAGTTTAGGGAGGAGTGCAGACAAAAATGACTAACAGATTTGCTTGTAATCATTTTTCATGCATGAAGACACAATTTCTTTCCATCAAAAGCAGCTTCTATACTAAGCCCATGGCAGAGCTGATTCTCGTACTAGCGGTGCCCAGGGCACAGCGATGTGAGCTGGCTGCTGGAGTAAGACAATCCTTGAGCTGCTGGGGAACAAAATTTGCCACGGCAAAATGTCTCTTGGCCATGCTGATTATTTTGAGCTGAAAATAAATGCCCAAAAGACTCAGGATGATAACGCTGACCTTCCCCCTAACTCTCTATATGAATGTAGATAGAGGACCTTCATGTTCCAGGAATGGAGATATCACCATGATTATTGTATGAACTAAGTGAGTAGACCAGAAGAAAACTAGCAGAGCTTGCTTGTTAAAATTCCTCTCTCTGTCCCACTGGCTCTGCCTGACCTAGCAAACATTTGTTTATCACACTTTTTTCCTTTTCCATCTTTGTATGAGTTGCCTTCTTCCCCTCTCGAGGCCCAAACCACTACCCCCAACACCCTTTTTTGTCTTTAGCTGAAGATGACATTTAAGGTGGGGGTTTGAGAGAGTTACTGAGTTCTTCCGGGTCTCTCTCATGTATATATGTTATTAGACTTTGGTTTCATTTTCTCCAGTTAATTTGTCTCACATTAATTCTTGGGCCGGCCAGAGGAACCAAGAAGGGCAGAGGAGAATTTCTTCCTCCTCGACATTAAGTAATGCAATGATGAATGCCTTTGTGTAAATGTAGACGGGACGGTGCAGCTCTGACCACCCACACTATAAGGTATATATTCTAAGGCTCCTAAGATGCCCATTAGTATTAGCATTAGTCTCCTGTTGCTGCTGTAACAAATTTCCACAGGTTTACTGGTGCAAAACAACCCATATTTATTATCTTACAGTTCAGGAGGTCAGCAATCGGAAATGGATGCCAACAGGCTAAACCAAAATGTGAGTGGGTCTGCATACCTTCTGCAGGCCCAGGGGAGAATCCAACCCCTAAACTTTTTCCAGCTTCTAGAGACTATATGCAGGCTTGGGTCTCTTTTTCTACCTATGAAACCAGCAACATGCGGCCTAGGCCTAGTCACACTTCCACCTCTCTGGTTCTGTCTTTCTCTTCCATTCTAAAGGACTCTATGATTACATTGGACCCACTGCAATAATCCAAGATAACAGCCAATATCCCCATCTCAAGAGCAACTGACTAAGCAACCTTAATTCTATCTGCTACTTTAATGCTCCTTTGCCATATAACATAATGTATTCTCAGATTCCAGGAATCAAGGTGTGTGCATCTTGGCATTCATGGAATGGGAAGGAGGGGAGTAGGAGTGGTGGCAAGGAGGGTGGGGGGTGGACTGCTCTGCCTCAACATCCAAGAGAAGAGAAATCTTGAGTGAAATGTTTCATAATGGGTAATACACAGAGTTCTTTCTTTCTCCTCCCGCCCCCTCCTCACATTCATAAAGTGCAAGGACCCTAATAAGCATGCATGAGGACACATTCACCCTGAAACTCTACCTTCACTTTAAAATAAAAAAAATTATTTATTGGCTACACCAGATCTGGGGTCTTTAGCTGCTGCATGTGAACTCTCAGTTGTGGCATGTGGGATCTAGTTCCCCAACCAGGGATCCAACCCAGGCCAGCTGCATTGGGCTCATGGAATTATAGCCACTGAATCACCAGGGAAGTCTCTCTACCGTCACTTTCTCCAAGTCACATTTAATAGTAGATAAGAGCACAGATTCAGATAGATTGAAGTTTAAGGTTGATCCCCAGACGTGAAAATGTGAGTACCTTACTTAGTATTAATATTTCACTTAGCAGTTTTAAGCTCAGTTTCTTCATCCTTAAAATGGAAATTATATCTTCTTCATAGTATGATTGTAAGGCTTAAATAAAAAAATCTTCAAAGGGCTCAGTGGTAAAGAATCTACCTGCCGATGCAGGCTTGACCCCTGGCTGAGAAGATCTGCTGGAGAAGAAAACGGCAACATGCTCCAGTATTCTCACCTGGGAAATCCCATGGACAGAGGAGCCTGGCAGACTCCAGTGCAGGGGTCCTAAGTTCACACGACTTAGACACTAAACAGTGACAAAAGAGCGCTTAGCCGGGCACAGGACACTGTGTGATGATTTCGGACTGTCCAAAGGAACAAGTTCTGAGAGTGAGGATTTTTCCATTCAGTCTTCAAAGGGAGGTTAACTAAACTCCTAACTAACCACTGCACTGGCTACTTGGGGAACAAGGAAAGCATAAGCTTAGGGTTGCAAAGAGTTGGACATGACTGAAGTGGCTTCACACACAACGTTAAATCCCAAGGACTTCAGCATGAGCTTCTTAAATACAGCTTGGCATACCAGAGCTCTGTCTCAGCTGAGGCTGAGACTGACTTGTGGAGGAGGTGGTCATGACCTGGGTAATGAGGCCACTGCAGACTGTGGAGGCAGCTGGACCTTGGGAAGAACATCCCACAGTGCTGCTGCATATTTGCAGCTAAGCTAAGCACCTCCCTCAGAGAAAATCACAGAGCTTTACATTTGAGAAGTCATCAACCCTCAGCTTAATGTAAAGGCCCAGGCAGCATACTAATTCAGTGTCACAAGACTGACAGCTTGGTCCAGTGGGTGGTAGCTAAGGCCGAATGGCAGCAGGCTGAGAGGTAGTGGGCATTGCTAGAGGCATTCTGGAAAGGGTTCAGCCAAAATCCCTCATATTTGGTTCCTCTGCTTCATTGGGAATTTTTTGAAAACTGAAGTTGTGTAGAGTGTGGCTTTTGGAAAGAAGCAGTTAGTTCATTTCAGAACTTGGATTAGACTGTCTGATGATATCTACTTAGTACCTTACAAGTGCTAAGCACTCTACTAAATACATAAGTATTTAGAATTGATGTTTTAGAATTCTGGTGCTTGAGAAGGCTCTTGTGAATCTTTTGGACTGCAAGGAGATCAAACCAGTCAATCCTAAATAAAATCAGTCCTGAATATTCATTGGAAGGATGGATGCTGAAACTCCAATATTTTGGCCACTTGATGCAAAGAGCCAAATCATTGGAAAAGACCCTGATGCTGGGAAAGATTGACGGCAAATGGAGAAGGGGTGGTAGGGGATGAGATGATTAGATTGCATCACTGACTCAATGGACATGAATCTGAGCACATTCCAGGAAACAGTGAAGGACAGAGGAGCCTGGTGTTCTGAAGCCCATGGGACTGCAAAGAGTCGGACATGACTTAGTGACTGAACAACAACCATATATATGCATTACTTATTAATCACATATCAGATGGGTAGAATTAATCACTGATGAAACTGAGGTCTAAAGAAGTCAATGACTTTTCTAAGTTCACACTGAGAGCGGAGATGAATGTTGACATCGCTCTAACAACTTTAACCCTTTGATTTCCTCTATGCTGTCTAAGAACACAGCAGCTAAAACATAAACCAACAAACTAATGATTCTTAAGCTTATTTAATTGAGTTTCTTAATTTTTATTTAACTGATCAGACTCCTCAGATGCAATTTATCTTTGTCCCTTCAACTTGTTCCCACTTATACCCTCCGTACTACAATACAGACAGTGAGTCTGAGAGGGGCCACTCTCATTTTAATTGTTAGGGGGTAGATTTTCATTGACAGCATTCACAGTGGGCCAAAAACTATCACCTTCCCCTTTGGACAAGCAATGTTCCAGGTGATAGTGGGATTATTAAATAAAATAAATAAATAATAAAGATAACAACATAAGCATATTTTATTTATTTTAAATTACTAAAAAATAATAAAATTTTAAAATAATAAGAATAATTTTTCAGTGAATAAAATAACAAAAGAATAGATGAGCAGATGACTGCAATAATTATTAAGAGTAACCAGTGGGAGAAAGTGAAAGTCAATAGAATATTTTATACCACCTACAAGATGAAGAAATGACAGTTGTGTAATAAGTTATACGCCAGATAGTAATTATGACACAATTTCTTTGTCTTCTCTATCAATACATTGAATTAAAATCTCATTTCTACTCTGATACTTTATTTCTAAAATCAGCAGGAAAGGTCAATAGGTATTTGTGTCAAACTTTTGTGAATAAGTTCAGTAAGTGGAAAGAATTGTTTTTTTTTTTTTTTCAGTGGGCTTTGTCATACACTGATATGAATCAGCCATAGAGTTACACGAATTCCCCATCCCGGTCCCCCATCCCTCCTCCCTCTCCACCCGATTCCTCTGGACCTTCCCAGCCCAACAGGCCCGAGCACTTGACTCATGCCTCCCACCTGGGCTGGTGGTCTGTTTCACCACAGATAATATACATGCTGTTCTTTCGAAACATCCCACCCTCCCCTTCTCCCACAGAGTTCAAAAGTCTGTTCTGTACTTCTGCGTCTCTTCTTCTGCCCTGCATATAGGGCCATCGTTACCATCTTTCTAAATTCCGTATATATGTGTTAGTGTGAAAGAATTGTTTTGAAGTAGATTCTTAATGTTTTCCCCTTCACTGGCCTGAATTAAAGGTGAAATTCAATGTCTCATTAAAAGCAATTCTTTGATAATGAAAAGAAATGCACTAACACAAAACAAGGCCCAGAATGTATCATAAAATATTACTAATGTTTTCCTTTTCCTAGTAATCAATGTTTGGGATGGCTACTTGTCTATTTAAGAAATAGGCTATATTAGTCCCAAGTTCGTGTGGCTCAATGTTCTACAATATACATAGACCCAGTTCTAAGCTAAGGTGCTCACTGCTGTTAAAGCCATTAAATTTTTGGATGATTAAAACTAAGAGCTATGGATTAACAATAATTAAATATCTCTTAGAAAAGGTCAGTGGTTCAAAAAAATACTTAATTACACTGAAAGAATAAGAAAAAGAAAATTGAAGAAAATGTATTTTTCCAACCACAAAACAGCAAAAGCAATCCAAGCTGGGAGATTTACTAATTCATAGCAATTATGTAGTTAATTAGAAATCTGTAATTATCCTTGCCACTTCATTAAGAACTCTGTACAGATTTCTCAGTATAACTTGTTGGAAACTCTACTTATCTTGCTTATTGCCATTTCATGAGGAAGCTGCTTTCAATGTGTTAGAGGGGCCTCTCATTAAAACTTTGTTCAGCCATCCATGATAGCACAGGTTGATTCCCATGAGTCTAATAGTTCAGGGTTTGTTGGTGAAGTTGACTGAAGCGGCACAGGACAGCACAAGTAACTCTCTAGGTTCAGATCACCAGGGCAGATAGTCACCCACTGTGCACAAATGTAAACTTATTGCTTACTTGTGCAGGTATACATTCTGATGGGCTGTGGCATTGCTCTGATTGGTCAGTATGCATGCTGTTTTAGTTTTTAAACATCATGAAAGTCATCTGATCCACAAATGGATGACCACCCTCAGAGAACCTAGAACCCATAACAAGATAATGACTCCAGGTCACCTATCTTGGCAATGAAATGGGAGCTCAACCTTACTTCTGTCTATGACTATAACAGCCTAAACCCATGAAGACCAGTTCCTCCAAAAATTATCAAAGTGTCAAATAGTGATAGAGCTCTACTTTTCCATATTTTGTTTGATAGATCCAGTGATTATTATAAATACTACCAGAAAGCTTTCTCAGACTATTTACAAATGTAGTGGTAAAGTGCTCTGAGTAGGTAAATATCAAAAGAGTAGTATTAATGGTAATAGTAGTAATAATGCCAACTTCATCAAGTGATATAGGGAGAATGAAATTAATGGATGTGCAACCTCTTAACTATGGCATAGAGTAAGTACTAAATAAATGGTAAAAACATGAGAAGTATTTCCCTATATCTTGCAGACAGGTTACAATCTAATTTTTAACTACATATATATTTATATTTCTTCACCAAACGGATGTGCTGTGATGTTTTTAATGACCTAATTATAGCTAGTCATTTAGGTGATTTTGAAATTTTTGCAATTGCAAACAAATCCCTCATGTATGTCAGTATATATAACACTGTTTCTGCATTTTGTGTTATCCTTCATTCTGGATTTTGCCAACTAGATTGGCTGCATCTAAGGGGTGTATTTTTGTTTATCTTTTTAATGGAACAATTTTTTAAAGTCTCTATTGAATTTGTTACAATATTGCTTATGTTTTATGTTTTAGTTTTTTAGCCACAAGGCATGTGGGGTCTCAGATCCCTGGAAGGAGTCTAACCTGCACCTCCTGCATTGGCAATTGAAGCCTAAACCATCTGACACAGAGGTTCCAGGGTGTACTTTTTTAACACTTGGTTACAAATAGACTTCCTCTCTTTATTTGTTATGAGAGACTTTAATTCAGATGACCATTATATCTACTACTGTGGGCAGGAATCCATTAGAAGAAATGAGTAGCCCTCAGAGTCAACAAGAGTCTGAAATGCAGCACTCGGGTATAACCTCAAAATCTACAGAATGATTTCAGTTCATTTCCAAAGCAAACCATTCCACATCACAGTAATCCCAGTCTATGTCCCAACCACTGATGACAAATAAGCTGAAGTTGACTGGTTCTATGAAAAACTACAAGCCCTTCTAGAACTAACACACACACACACACACACACACACACACACACACACACTCACAAAGATGTCCATTTCATCATAGGGAACTGGAATCCAAAGTAGGAAGTCAAGAAATACCGGGAGTAACAGGCAAGTTTGGCCTTGGAGTACAAAATGAAGCAGGATAAAGGCTAACAGAGTTTTGCCAAGAGGATGCACTGTTCATAACAAACATCCTTTTACAACAACACAAGAGACATCTCTACACATGTACATCACCAGATGGTCAATATAGAAATCGGGTTGATTATATTCTTTATAACCAAAGATGGAGAAGTTCTAGGTAGTCAATAAAAACAAGACATGGAGCTGGCTGTGGCTCAGATCATCAGCTTCTTATTGCAAAATTCAGGCTTCAGTTTAAGAAAATAGGGAAAACTACTAGACTGTTCATGTATGACCTAAATCAAATCCCTCAGTGGAGGTGATGAATAGATTCAAGGGATTAGATCTGGTAGACAGAGTGTCTGAAGAACTACGGGTGGAGGTTTGAAACACTGCACAGGAGGCAATAACCAAAATCATTCCAAAGGAAAAAAAAATGCAAGAAGGCAAAGTGATTGTCTGAGGAGGTTCCAATTTTCTTAATGAGAAGCAAAAGGTAAGGGAGAAAGGGAAAGATACACCCAACTGAATGTACAGTTCCAGAGAATAGTAAGGTGAGATAAGAAGGCCTTCTTAAGTGAACAATGCAAAGAAATAGAGGAAACAATAGAATAGGAAAGACTAGACTCTTGAAGAAAATTGGAGATATCAGGGAATATTTATGCAAGGATGGGCATGATAAAGGGCAGAAACGGTAAGGACCTAACAGAAACAAGAGATTAAGCAGAGGCGGCAAGAATACATAGAAAAACTATATAAGAAAGGTCTTGTGTGTATGGTTGTTTGCTCAGTCCTGTCCAACTCTTTGTGACCCCATGGACTGTAGCACAACAGGCTCCTCTCTCCATGGGGTTTCTAAGGCAGGAAGACTGGGAATGGTTGGCATTCCTCCACCAGGAGATCTTCCTGACCCAGGAACCAAACCAAAATCTCCTGCTGCATCTCCTGCACTGCAGGTGGATTCTTTACCACTGAACTTTTTGTATGGGAAGCCCATACAAGAAAGCTCTTAATAACCTGGATAACCACAATAGTGTGGTCACTCGTCCAGAGCCAGACATCCTGGAGTGTGAAGTGGGCTTTAGGAAGTCGTACTACAAAAAGAAAAAGTAGTGGAGGTGACAGAACTCCAGCTGAGCTATTTAAAATCCCAAAAGATGGTGCTGTTAAAGTGCTGCACTCAATATGCCAGCAAATTTGAAAAACTCAGCAGTGGCCATAGAACTGGAAAAAGTATGTTTTCATTCCAATGCCAAAAAAGATCAATGCCAAAGGACGTTCAGACTACTGTATAATTGGAATCATTTCACATGCTCGTAAGATTATTCTTAAAACCCTTCAATCTAGGCTTTAACAGTATGTGAACTAAGAACTTCCAGATGTACATACTAGGTTTTGAAGAAGCAGAGGAACCAGAGATCAAATCACCAACATTCACTGGATCATGGAGAAAGCAAGGGAATTCCAGAAAAACATCTGCTTCATTGAATACAGTAAAACCTTTGATTTTGTGGATCACAACAAACTATGAAAAATTCTTCAAGAGATGGGACTAACAGACCACCTTTCCTGTCTCATGCAAAACCTGTATGCAGGTCAAGAAACAACAGTTAGAACCAGACATGGGATGATGGATGGGTTCAAAATTGGGAAAGGAATATGACAAGGCTGTATACTGTCACCCTGTTTATTTAACTTCTATGCAGAGTACATCACAGGAAATGTCAGGCTGCATGAATTACAAGCTGGAATCAAGATTGCCAGGAGAAATATCAACAACTTCAGATATGCAGATGATACCACACTAATGGCAGAAAGTGAAGAGGAACTAACAGCCTTTTGATGAAAATGAAAGAGGAGAGTAAAAGGTTGACTCAAAACTCAACATTCAAGAAATAAATATCATGGTATCTAGTCACATCACTTCATGACAAATGAAGTGAAGTGAAAGTCACTCAGTCATGTCCAACTCTTTGTGACCCTATGGACTGTACAGTCCATGGAATTCCCTAGGCCAGAATATTGGAGTGGGTAGCCTTTCCCTTCTCCAGGGAATCTTCCCAATCCAGGGATCAAATCCAGCTCTCCCTCATTGCAGGTGGATTCTTTACCAGCTGAGCCACAAGGGAAGCCTAAATAGACAAATGACAAATAGATGGGGAAAAAGTGGAAGCCATGACAGATGTTATTTTCTTGAGTTCCAAAAGCACTGCAGACAGTGACTGCCGCCATGAAATTAAAAGACACTTTCTCCTTGGAAAGAAAGCTATGACAAACCTAGACAAGATATTAAAAAGGAGGACATTGCTTTGCCAACAAAGGTCTGTATGTTTTTTCCAGTAATCATGTATGGATGTGAGAGTTGGACCATAAAGAAGGCTGAACACCCAAGAATTGATGCTTTCGAATTGTGGTGCTGGAGAAGACTCTTGAGAGTCCCTTGGACAGCAAGGAGATCAAACCAGCCAATCCTAAAGGAAATCAACCCTGAATACTCATTGGAGGGACTGATGCTGAAGGTGAAGCTCCCACACTTTGGCCACCTGATGTGAAGAGCCGACTCATGGGAAAAGATCCTGATTCTGGGAAAGATTGAGGGCAGGAGGAGAAGCGGGGGACAGAATATGAGACAGTCAGAATATGAGGCATCACTGACTCAATGGAAGGACTTCCCTGGTGGCTCAGACAGTAAAGTGTCTGCCTACAATGCGGGAGACCCGGGTTCAATCCCTGGGTTGGGAAGATTCCCTGGAGAAGGAAATGGAAGCCCACTCCAGTATTCTTGCCTAGAAAGACCCATGGATGGAGGAGCCTGGCAGGCTATAGTGCATGGAATCGCAAAGAGTTGGATATGACTGAGCGACTTCACTTTTTTTCTTTGACTCAATTGACATGAATCTGAGCAAACTCCAGAAGATAATGAAGGACAGAAAACCCTGGCATGCTACAGTCCATGGGGTTTCAAAATGTTGAACATGGCTTAGCAACTGAACAACAACAAAAACCATATTTATTTTCTACTTACTGATAATGGCAAACTACATCTGGTGCCTGACTTTGTTGAGAGGTTTGTCATGTTTGTAAAAAAAGATGAACAAAAATACCATGTAGCAAGTCATAAATGTGAAAAAAAAAACTATTATGCAGAAACTAAGGACCACAAAATTTCAGATTTAGAGTAATAATTGAAAATGGAATTGTGAACTCAGCATTAATTTAGATCATTTTATCAGAAAAAAAAGGATAGGAATATACAGCATACAGTATACTTGCATAGAATAAACAGATGAATTTTGCTGGAATGAATAATTCATTCTTATACAGAAATAACAGGGTATCAGAGAACTCTGACAACTCGGTATGAAATAGCACCCACCCTCTTTGGTCTTTATTCTCCTTTCTCTTGTTGCTGTTGTTTAGTTGCTGAGTTTGTCCGACTCTTTTTGACCCCCTGGGCTGTAGCACATCAGGTCTCCCTGCCCCTCACTATCTCCTAGAGTTTGTTAAAGCTCATGTCCATGGCCCCTTTCTCTAATTATATTCTTTGCAAAGACCACCACCAAAGATTCGCTGGTGCCCCTGCTATTTAATTCTCCCTCTCCTACCTCTAAAATGTGAGCTTTGTGGGAACAGGGCTTTGCTGTTGTTGTTTTTACTGCCGAAGTCTCCTGTCTCAGAGATTGAAGCAGTACTTAACACCTAACAGATTCTTAATAAATATTTGTTTAAGGGAAAATAAAAAAATAAATAACAGAGTATCAAAAGCAGGTAGAGACCAGATGGGAAAACAGATAACACATCTTAGTTCTATTATCCAGGCAGTTCAAAAAATTAGAATTAGGATTTCTCAGTACAAGGTTGATGTGTAACAAGTCATTATAGGAATCTATGATTTTTTACATTGCAAGTAGGGTATAGATTGTAAATGGTTTTAAAAAAAGCTAGGAACCATTGATTTGTCATTAAAAATCTAGAAGCAGTTTGCTATTAAAAATACTTGAAAGATATAACAATAATTTTTAGTTTATGTGTCAAGAATGTTGGATTAAATATAATATTTAAATTTTAACAGATAATAAAATAAAAAATAACCATTCATAACATTTTTAGTGCTTTCTATGTGCTATACTTCACTGAATGAAGTATTTTATATTTTTTATCTCATTTAATCTTTTCCAAAACCCTTTGTGGTAGAAATCATGGTTATCTCAGCTTCATGAAAGTGGAAACAGCAGCTTAGAGAAGATAGGTTTCTTACTTCATGAAGATGATAAGTGACAAAACCAGGTTTTGAATCCAGTTCTACCTGGCTCTAGAGTGTATACACTATGTTCCCTCAAGTGTGGACACATTCACGATGAGTATGATTTATTTATTAAAAGAACTTTACAAAAATCCAGGCAAAGGGTGGCTCCAGGAGAAATAGAGGAGAGGAAAAGATGCAAGATAAATCCCTAAATTCAATTCTTGAAGAAAGATGGACAACTCCAAGAGTTTGAATATGGGATGCATGGAGAGTAGGAGGGCCACTGATGGAAATAGTATCACAAACCAGAGAACAAGCTGGTTTCAGTAATAAAATAAGCTTCCATTTAACAATAAGAAAACAATATTGGCTCATTTTAGACCAAATTCAACTTTTATAATTATATCCTTTGAACCCAGCAATTCCCAAAATAATGTTGCTTTTCTTTAGTCACTAAGTTGTGTCTAACTCTTTGAGACCCCGTGGACTAGTAGCCTACCAGACTCCTCTGTCCATGGGATTTCTCAGGCAAGAATACTGGAGTGGGTTGCCATTTTCTTCTCCAGGGGATCTTCCTGACCCAGGGACTGAACTCATGTCTCCTGCATTGGTGGGTGGATTCTTTACCACTGAGCCACCACAGGAGCCTAAAATAATGTTAATAAGCATTAAATAAATTGTTCCTAGATGTGGTTTCAGCATAGAGCTTATTATATCTTCTTCCTAAGATAAGAATACACAGCAATAACTAACCATACCATTTGATGAAGCAGTTCAACTACTGTAGACATTGGTGCCCCGGCTCAGGTCATTTAAAATTTCCCCAACTAATGAGATAGTTTGTCTACTTCTCCCTTAGTTAGTCCTTCCAACTAACAATGTCCATTTGTGCAAGCCAAAGCCCCCATCAACTTTTCAACTGCATTGTTCTTAAATATAAATAGAAAATCAAGAATCTGCAGGCACACAAGAGAAGCTGACAATATGAGTTTAAAAAAATACAAAGGAAGGAATATTGAAAGGGTGAACAGACTAAGTAGTTAACACAAAGACTAAGAAATAAAATGATAAGAGAAAAATAATATTGATTGTTACCTACAGAGAGTACAGAATATATTGAATTTGTAAGACCGGCATTATAGACCTTAGAAGTCATCACTTTTAAGGTCTTTTGTTGATATTGTTAGTTAAAAAGAAAAAAAATTTGGATGAGTCCTACTGGTCTGAGAGAATTTGACATGAAAATGTCAGTATTAAATGTCAGTATCTTTTTAGAAAATATCATTGAATAACTATAGCTATGACACAACAATAGAAGCCTGTTTTGATTAAAAGCATTTTTAATACAAATTATATACCTTCAGCTAAGGCTGCAGTAAAGGACAGTGAGCCCTAGGAACCCCTGGCTGTGAGTGCTTAGTCACTCGGTCGTGTCTGACTCTTTGCGACCCTGCGGAGTGTGGCCCGCCAGGCTTCTCTGTCCACAGGGATTTTCCAGGCATGAATACTGGAGTAGGTTGCCATGCCCTTCTCCACGGGATCTTCCCAACCCAGGATTGGACCCGGCTCTCCCACACTGCAGGTGGATTCTTACCATCTGAGCCACCAGGGAAACCCAGTTGTGAAGGTCTAAAATACATTCCTGATCCTAGCAGGTATCTCTTAGAAACATCACATCTCACCAAAGTTCCTCCAAGGCAGCCTGTAGCAGTGTAATAAGACTTAAATAATACTCTCATGAAACAGTCACAGTTCACTGAAAGTAACCTGTTACGGGTAATTAATCCAGAAAGTTAATTTCCTTTATATCTTCAAATCTTTGTAGCTGTGGTATAAAAATCTGGATACAGAATTAGGAGAAGGGGATTAAAATTACAACTACCTACCATCTGACTTTCAAAAAATCAATTACCATTCTGAGTATTTGGTTTCTACCTAAAACATGAATACAATAATATCTTTGTAGCATAACTTACTAAAAAAATAATTAACTAAATGTTTAAAAGAACTTATGGTGATGATAATATAGATACTACTACATTGAACATATATTTTTTACATAGGCATAAACTAAAATTTTCACATACAATTTAAAAATTATTATATATTATTCTATCATTGTTAAGAGGTTAGTCCACTATGTATGTGAAGTAAAAGCCGCTCAGTTGTGTCCAACTCTTTGCGACCCCATGGACTATACAATTCACAGAATCCTGCAGGACAGAATACTGGAGTGGGTAGCCTATGCCTTCTCCAAAGGATCTTCCCAACCCAGGAATCGAACTGGGGTATCCTACATTGCAGGTGGATTTTTTACCACCTGAGCTATCAGGGAAGCCTTCACTATGTAGACATAGTATTTTATCTAACACCAAACAGTTGTGTGTGTGCGTGTGTGCAACGTGCACACATATGCTCAGTCATTTCTGACTCTTTCCAACCCCAGGGACTTTATCCTGCCAGGCTCCTCTGTCCGTGGAATTTCCCAGGCAATAAAACTGGAGCAGGTTGCCATTTCCTCCTTTAAAGGATCTTCCCCACCCAATGATCGAAACTGTCTCTTGTGTCTCTTGTGTTGACAGGCAGATTCTTTACCAACTGCATCACCTGAGAATCCCAGGCTTTACTGAAAAATCTTTGTGTACTCCCAACCATCTGGAGAGATGAATATTCATTCTGAGCAAAAAAACTCAAACAAAAATAAACATACAATATAGTATCATATGACTATAATATGATAATAAAAAAAGATAGACTTTGGGTTTTATTAATGCAAAACCCACCTTTCACCCCTAATGCGGTCATATTTGAACAATAATTACTTTTTCCTCTAATGTAAAATTTAAAAATCTGAAATAATGATTTCTAAAATCTATAATGCTCTGGAACTCAAGCTCAAAACATTTCCAATAGTCATTCAGCCTAGACCATAATCTAAACCGAATTGGTTCAAAATACATAAATTATTTTTTCTAGTTTTCTCTTTATAACTTCTTTGAATATGTTTGGAATAGCAAATCTAATTTTTAACAAAATTATATCTTTTTTTCCCTTTAAAAGCAATGCTCATTGTTTAAGAAGAGAAATATCAAATAGAAAATGCATTGTTCTAAACAACAGCTCAGTGAAATATTAATTTCTCATTTACTGCTTGAATGTGTAACTCTTTACTGGCCAAACATTCATTTCCTCATTTCTGACCTCAAGTGGAAAAGTTGTTTTCACCTGTCTTGCTTTTTCTCTTTTGTTTGTGGTGGTGCTTTTCATCAAGTATATAAAGCAAAGGTGGGCAGAGGGAGATGAGTTACAAATACCAAATCCTTCATCCTGTGTGGTTTCATTCTAAATTACACGAGAAGCCAACAGGTTATTACAATATTTTTAAAACACACCCATTTTTCCACTTTCACACATTCCTCCTTTTCTGTTCTCTGTTTTACAGAGGAAGGAAAATCACTCTGGAAATACTGCTCTGAGCTCACAAAATTATAACATCTCTTGATTAATTTTACAGACAAAATATTTATGATCTTCATAAAACTTTATCTTACAGACTCACTGCTGCTATAGTAATTGTCACCAATAGACTTGCAACCAAATTTATTATTGAATATTCTTAGCAAAAGTTCCTTAAAGTGTTAAACATTAGAATTACCATACGACCCAGCATGTCTACTCTTAGATACGCAAGAGAAGCACAGACATATATCTATACAAACACTTGGACGTGGATGGCCGATACAAAGCTACTATAGTGTCAAGGCTTGAAGGGAAGCTGGCAAGGTGTTGCCAGAACCTGAGAGGTGCAGCTGTAACAGAGGGGTTGCCTAACAGGAGCTATGGGTGCAGATGCAGAGCATAGCTACTGTTAATTGGTAAGAGGCAACCTGAGGGCTACAGAACTTTCCTCTTCCTGCCCTCTATCTGTCTGTGCCCTCCTTTGGCCATTTACAAAGGTCAAGTGATAAAGGAACAGGATGAAAAGGGTTGAAAGGGGATCAATCACCAATGTTATTGCCTTCTTTAGTTATATGATACTTGTTCTTTTAAAATCAACTGATATTTAGGACATCACTGTGCTATTCTGGTTGTATCTTACTTTGCCATTGTCATGGAAATATCACAGGAAACAAAATGCAAAATGAAGTGCACTTAACTATTCAACCACAATGGAAATGTGTTTAAAAATGCAAGCAGAAGCTCTGCAAAAACTAGAATATTTCAGGGACAATTCACATGTCTCTTCTAGCTAGTATAATTATAAACCATAAAGTAATTCTCCCAACTTTGTCATGAGGCTGAGACAATTTTCAGCTGTCCCATTATTCCTCATTGTAAAGAAGACAATATGTAAGCCATGGTTATATTTTGCAAGTTTTTTTTTTTTTTTTTTTTGGTAGTGACCCAGTGGTAGATTTGAATTCAAATGCTATCTCTAGAATAACTGAATAGCTGCTCTTCAGGAATTCTAAATATTAGTCAGTCAATCAGTTCAGTTGCTCAGTCTTGTCTGACTCTTTGCAACCCCACGGACTGCAGCACGCCAGGCCTCCCTGTCTATCACCAACACTCGGAGTTTACTCAAACTCATGTTCATTGAGTTGGTGATGCCATCCAAACATCTCATCCTCTGTCGTCCCCTTCTCCTCCTGCCTTCAATCTTTCCCAGCATCAGGGTCTTTTCAAATGAGTCAGCTCTTCACATCAGGTGGCCAAAATATTGGAGTTTCAGCTTCAGCATCAGTCCTTCCAATGAATATTCAGGACTGATTTCCTTTAGGATTGACTGGTTTGATCTCCTTGCAGTCCAAGGGACTCTCATGAGTCTTCTCCAACACCACAGTTCAAAAGCATCAATACTTCAGTGCTCAGCTTTCTTTAGAGTCCAACTCTCACATCCCTACGTGACTACTGGGAAAACCATAGCTTAGATTAGATGAACCTTTGTTGGCAAAGTAAAGTCTCTGCTTTAGTCAGGATGACAATATATAGATGTAATCTCCTTTGAATGAGAGTTAAAATAAAAATTTGGATACTAATTCATTTCACTGATTAATTAAAAAGCCACTCATCCCATTGTAAATCCAAATATCATCCTACAGGACTTTAAATAAACATGTAAGTGCACTGTAATGTGCACAAATTGCAATGTAAAAAAAAATTGTAATGTAGAGGAGTGACCATGATGGCAAAGTAGGAAAATCCTGAGCTCACTTCCTCCCATGGGCAAACCAAAGTCACAATTATTTGTAAAGCAGCTATGGATAAGAAAGACCTGAAGACTAGCAGAAAAGATCTTCTACTACTAAAGGTATAAAGAAGGAAGTACAAGATAGGTAGGAGGGGCAATGATATAAGTTTGTCAAGACCCATAACCCTAGGGTGAGTTATCCACAGATGGGAAGATAATTATTGATACAATCTCAGAGGTTTTTCCTGTAAACCTCTCAAGGGATGTGAGACCACATTGGGCTTCCCAGCCTGGAGGTTCATGAACTGGGAAGATAAGCCCCTAGAAAATCTGGTTTTGAGGACCAGTGGGGCTTATTTTCAGGAGAGTCAGAGGGCTATAGGAAATAAGACTCCACCCATAAATGGTTCACACAAAGTCTCACACACTCTGAGAGCCAGGGCAGAGGCAGTAATTTGAAAGGAACCTGGGTAGGACCTACCTGCTGATCTTGGAGAGCATCTCAGAGAGGCAGGAGGCAACTGGAGCAGACCCTGAGGACAAGACACTGACAGCAGCTATTTTGGGGACTTCATTCAGCCATGAGGACACTAATGTTGGTAAATACCATTTTGGAAACTTCCAAAGCTTATTAGTGCCAGGACTACATCCATCTGCCCACTAGCAGGCTGGCTGCCTCAGAACAAACTGAGCCTCTAGGAGCCTCGGCACATGGCTCCACCCACCAGAGGGCCCATGACTCTGACTCACCAACCAGAAACTAGGAAAAGCAGAACAAGCAAAATCCAATGTTAGTAGAAACAAAGAAATCATAAAATGAGAACAAAAATAAAATAAATAGAGACAATAAAGAGTATCAGTGAAACTGAGATAGTTTTCTGATAATGTAAACAAAATAGATAAACTTTTAGCCATACCCATCAAGAAAAAGAAAGTGAGGGCACAAATAAATAAAAGAGAATGAAGAAGTTACAACTGACTCCACAAAACCACAAAAGATTATGAAATTACTATGAACAATGATGGGCTTCCCTGGTGGCTCAGATGGTATAGAATCTGCCTGCAATGTAGGAGGCTTGGGTTCAATCTCAGGGCTGGGAAGATCCCCTGGAGAAGAGATGGCAATCCCTCCAGAATTCTTGCCTGGAGGATCCAGGAGCCTGGAGCCTGGAGGGCTGCAGTCTGTGGGGCTGCAAAGAGTCAGATATGACTGGGCAACTAAGCACAGCACAGAGGTAACAATAATATGCCAATAAAATGAGTAACTGACAGGAAATGAATACATTCCTAGAAATGTACAATTTCTCAAGATTGAATGAGGAAGAAATAAAAGCTATGAACAGATTGATTACCAGTAACTAAATTGCATTAGTTAAAAAAAAACTCCCAGAAAACAAAAAGTCCAAGATCAGACAAAGATCACAAAGAAGTAAAATTACAGACCAGTATCACTGAGGAAGAGAGACACAAATGTCCTCCACAAAATATTAGAAAAAAAAATTCAACAAATATGAAAAGTTTGTATACTATGATCAAGTGAAATTTCTCTCAAGGATGCAAGTACAGTTTAATATTTACAAATCAATCAATGTGAAACACCACATTAACAAATTAAAGAATAAAAATTATATAATCATCTCAACAGATGCAGGAAAACCTTTTAATAAAGTTCAACATTCATTTATCATATAAACTCCCCACAAAATGGGTATAAAGGAAACACATTTCAATATAGTAAAGGCCAATATATGATAATCCCACAACTAACATCATGCTCAATAGTGAAAGGCTGAAAGCATTTCCTCTGAGATCAGGAATATGACATGGATACCCAAACTCATCTCTTTTACTCACATGAAATTGGAAGTCCAAGGCACAGTAATCAGACAAGAAAAAGAAATAAAAGGAATCCAAACAGGAAAGGAAGAAGTAAAATCGGGACTATTTGCAGATGACATGATACATATATAGAAAATTCAAGAGACACCATTAAAAAATGAGTAGAAACCATCAGTGAATTCAGTAAAGCTGCAAGACACAGAACTAATACAAAGAAATTTATTGCATTTCTATAGAGTAACAGTGAACTATCAAAAAGAAATTAAGTAAATAATCCCATTTGCAATCACATCATAAAGAACAAAATACTTAAAATTAACCTACCTAAGAAGGTAAAAACTTATATTCAGTAAACAGTAAGACACTAATGAAAGAAACTGAAGACGACTCAAACAGATCAAAAGATATACTAAGGCATATGGATTGGAAGAATTAATATTGCTGAAATGACAATACTGGAAAAAACAATCTACAGATTCAATGTAACCTCTAACAAAATGCAAATGGTATTTTTCATAAAACTAGAATTAAAATATTGTATGGAAACTCAAAAAGACCTCAAATATCCAAAACAATCTGGAGAGAAAATAAAACTGAGGGTATCATGCTCCCTCATTTCAGACTTCACTACAAAGTTACAGTAGTCAAAGTAGTATGATACCGACACAAAAACAGACACATATATCAATGGAACAGAATTAAAAAACCCCAAAATGAACACATACTTACATGGTCAAATAATCCATGACAAAGGAGAAAGAATATACAATGGGGGAAAGACAGTCTCTTCAATAAGTGATATTGGTGGAGAAGGAAATGGCAACCCACTCCCGTATTCTTGCCTGGAGAATCCTATGCACAGAGGAGCCTGGCAGGCTACAGTCTGTAGGGTCGCAAGAGTCAGACATGACGTAGCGACTAAACCAACCAACCAACCAAACTGAGATGAAAGAAGGAAAAGTATTTCTATGTGGTAGCATTATAATAAAATTATTTTTTCCACTTTCAAAAAAAAATAAGTGATATTGGAAAAACTGGACATCTACATGTAAAGGAACAAAATTAGAACATTTTCCTTACACCGTATTAAAAAACAAACTCAAAGTGGATTAGAGACAAATCCAAATTGCAGAACACTCTGTAATACATCTAAACAGTATTCCTCAAAATTGTCAAGATCATCAAAAGCACGGAAAGTCTGAAAAACTGTCTCAGCCAAGAGGAACCTAAGGATACATAACAACTAAATATGATGTAGTATCCTGGATAGGATCCTGGGACAAAATAAGGAAATTAAGTAAAAGCCTAAGGATATCTGAAAACAACTATGGACTTTAGTTAGTAGTAATATATTAGTTGGGCTTCCCCAGTGGCTCAGAGGTAAAGAATCCATCTACAATGCAGGAGACCTAGGTTCGATCCCTGGATCAGGAAGATCCCCTGAAGAAGGAAGTGGCAACCCACTCCAGTATTCTTGCCTGGAGAATCCCATGGATAGAGAAGCTTGGTGGGCTTCCATAGGGTCGCAAATTTGGACATGACTGAAGCAACTGACCACAACATATTAGTTGGAATAAATGTATCATACTAACATAAGGCATTAATAGTAAGGGTTATCAGATTTAAGATACATAAGAACTCTACTATTTGGGGGATTTTTTTTCCATATATTTAAAGCTAATTTAATATTACAATTTTATTTTTAAAAAGTGAGAGTAGGAAGTTCACAGTATGGGTGACTGAAGTGAAAAATGGGGCATAACCTCTTTAAATAATTTTAGCTTCTGAATCACGTAGCTATTCCACATAGTAAAAAAACAAACACATTAAAAGGACTAAAAATTATCTAATGATAAAAAAAGAAGTGCAAAGGTATTCGAAATTCCACTTAGTACTGTTATTGTTGATAGAAATAATGATACTGTAATTTTAAAACCATTTTTAATGCCTGAAAACCCTGTGTTATAGGATAAAGCAAATGAGCAAATTAGTTAATGCCACTAGAAATAGTATTATTCAGGGAAGAAAAAATGTAAACATAAACTGTTAAAACTGAATTGAAAATATCATAACTAACTCATGATTCTGAAATATGTATGTGTGCATTGGTGTACTTCTAGCTCAGTTTACTGAACATTTCAGAGAGTGACCTCAGAGAGGGGCAATGGGTAAAACTAGCACTGTTATCTGCTTTCTACGTTTCACTCTTCACTAAAAACAGTCAGAGTCCATGCTTGAGGCCGGGAAAATATAAGGTGAGTCTGGATATCTTGCAACCCCATGGACTGCAGCACGCTTGGCTTCCCTGTTCTTCATTATCTCCCGGAGTTTGCTCAAACTCATGTCCATTGAGTCAATGATGCCATCCAACCATCTCATCCTCTGTTGCCCTTTTCTCCTGCCTTCAAACTTTCCCAGCATCAGGGTCTTTTCAAATGAGTCAGAAATTTGCATCAGGTGGCCAAAGTATGGAAGCTTCAGCTTCAGCATCAGTCCTTCCAATGAATATTAAGGGTTGATTTCCTTTATTATTGACTGGCTTGATCTCCTTCTCGTCAAAGGGACTCTGAAGAGTCTTCTCCAGCACCAGAATTCAAAAGCATCAATTCTTCAGCACTCAGCCTTCTTTATGGTTCAACTCCCATATCCATACATGACTACTGGAAATACCATAGCTTTAAGTATTCAGATCTTTGTTGGCAAAGTGATGTCTCCGCTTTTTAATATGCTGTCTAGGTTTGTCATAGCTTTACTTCCAAGGAGCAAGCACTTTTTTTAATTTCATGGCTGCAATCACTGTCTGCAGTGGTTTTGGAGCCCAAGAAAATAAACTCTGTCCCTGTTTCCACTGTTTCCCCATCTACTTGCCATGAAGCTATGGGACCAGATGCCATGATCTTTGATTTTTGAATGTTGAGTTTTAAGCCAACTTTTTCACTTTCCTCTCTCAACTTCATCAAGAGGATCTTTAATTCCTCTTCATTTTCTGCCATTAGGGTGATGTTATCTGCATATTTGAGGCTGTTGATATTTCTCCCCCAATCTTGACTACAGCTTATGTTGCATCCAACCCAGAATTTCACGTGATATAGTCTTCATATAAGTTAAATAAGTAGGTGACAATATACAGCCTTGACATACTCCTTTCCCAATTTGGAACCAGTCCATTGTTCCATGTCTGGTCAAACTGTTGCTTCTTGACCTGTATAAAGGTTTCTCAGGGGGCAGGTAAAGAGATCTGGTATTCTCATCTCTTTAAGAATTTTCCGGTTTGTTGTAATCCACACAGTCAAAGGCTTTAGTGTTTCCAGTGGAGCAGAAGTAGATGTTTTTCTGGAATATACTTGCTTTTTCTATGATTCAATGGATATGGGCAATTTAATCTGATTCCCCTGCCTTTTATAAATCCAGTTTATACATCTAGAAGTTCTTTGTTCAAACCTAGATTGAAGAATTTTGAGTATAACCTTATTAGCATGTGAAATGAGTGCAATTGTACGGTAGTTTGAACATTCTTTGGCACTGCCCTTCTTTGGGATTGGAATGAAAACTGACCTTTACCAGTCCTGTGGTCACTGTTGAATTTTCTGAATGTGCTGGCATATTGAGTGCAGCACTTTAACAGCATCATCTTTTAGGATTTGAAATAGCTCAGCTGGAATTCCATCACCCCCAGTAGCTCTATTTGTGTAATGCTTCCTAAGGCCCACTTGACTTCTCACTCCAGGATGTCTGGCTCTACGTGAGTCACTACACAATCGGGGTTATCCAGATCATTAAGACCATATTTGTACAGTTCTTCTATGTATTCTCGCCACCTCTTCTTAATATCTTCTGCTTCTGTTAGGTCCTTACTCTTTCTGTCCTTTATTGCTCCCATCTTTGCATGAAATGTCGTTTGATATCTCTAATTATTTGAAGCGATCTCTAGTCTTTCCCACTCTATTGTTTTCTTCTATTTCTTTGCATTGTTCACTTAAGAAGGCTTTCTTATCTCTCCTTGCTGTTCTTTGGAACTCTGCATTCAGATGGGTGTATCTTTAGTTTGTTTTCAAAAATTGATTGGACATTTAAAAAGACACAGGAGATACCCTGAAGGACTCCCCATCATCTATTTTGTATACTTTGGGCATCAAGCAGCAGCAGCATTATAATTGTAATCACTGTAGTTAATTGCAAGACACTGCATAAATATTTAGACTTTACATATAAGTCATATAATTGTATACGCATTCCCACGTGTGTATTTCAGAATGAAACAAAGTAAAATGATTTATTCAACATTTTCCCACTGGCAAACTAGACTGATTTCCAGGGAAACTTCTATTAAATATTGATCTAACTGCATTGTTTTGGAGGCTTTTCAAACAACAAAATATACCAATCACTGTTAGTTCACATTTATGTAAGATCTAAATTAGATAAAATACTAGATGGCTCAAGTATCCTGCAGTGATAAAATGAATAGCTCAGTTCCAAATAACATTCTCAAATATGAGTACTGAAAAATGTTTATAATATAGGATTATCCTTTTGAGCAACCTTGTGTTTTTCATAAGTCTATAAAATAAAATTCCCAGAATATTACTTGAAATCTCAAACATAAGAACTACTGCTGCTCAGAATATTTGACTATTAGAATCCTCCTGTAATTGTTGATGTTCGGCCTTCCTATTTTAATGTGACTCTTCAAACTAAACACAGCTGTGCTCACAGATATGTCTAAGAGCTTCAACATATGGCTATTGTGTTTTTCATTTAGGGATGGATCTCCAATGGCAAACAGCCTCTGCTACTTTAAAAATCTACTTTTTGCTTGTCTTGGACATGCTCAGGAGGCTTTACTTAAAATGGGCACCCTCCTTTTACTTTTGTTGGGGGCACATAAACTGCTTTCTTGATGGCTATTGTCTGTGCCATGAGATTACATACAGCTGAATCCAGGATAAGCTGATGCCCTCTTGTTGCCTCAGAAGTTTACCATCTTTGTGATAGGCTTTGCTAAAACAATCTAAAATCATATGACATATATTATTAAGATATTGTTCATAATTTATACTAAAATGTATCCTTTTTGTGGTGTTTATGTTGTTTATTATTAGAAAATATTTTTTGTTATAACAGACACATCATTAACAACTACATTCAGGAGAATCAGTCTGAAAGAAAAAGCATGGAAAAAGATATACCACATAAATGGCAAAAAAAAAAAAAAGAGAGAGAGAGAGAAGAAAGAAAGCTGGAACGCTATACTATTATCAGACAAAACAGACTTTAAAACAAAAATTGTTATTAGACTCAAAGAAGGATATTTTATAATGCTGAAAGGGCAAATTCATGGAGAAGATATAACAATTATAAAAATATACACAACTAATAAATGAGCCCTTAATACATATGAAGTAAAACTGTCGGACTTGAAGGGAGAAATAGACAATTCAACAATAAAAGTTTTAGACTTCGATGCCCCACATTTCATAATGGATAGAACAACCAGGCAGAAGATCAACAAGGAAATAGAAGATTTAAATAGCGCTGTTATCTAGCTAGAATCAACAGACATCTGTAGAACACTGCACCACAACATAAGCCACACATCCTCCTCAAATGCACATGGATCATTCTTCACAATGTATTGTAAGTTTGAAGGTAAAATAAGTGTCAAGGAACTGTTGAGAGGATTGAAATCATACAAAGTGTGCACTTTGACCAAAATGAAATAAAATTAGAATTCAATAAAAGAAGGAAATTTGGGACATTCACAAATAATTGGAAATTAACAACATACTGCCAAATAACCAATGGATCAAAGAAGAGCTCTCAAAGGAAATTAGAAAATATTTTGAGGTGAATAAGAATGAAGACACAACATACCAAATTTATGAGATGGGATAAAAGCAGTGCTTAAATGGAAATTTATATTAGCAAATACCTTTATTAAAACTGTAAGTAGTTTCAAATCAGTAACTTTCTATTTAAGAAAGTAAAAAATGAAGAGCAAATTAAACTCAAAGCAAGCAGGACAGAATAAGTATCACCGTGTGAGAAAAATACAGAATTGAAAACAATAGAGAAAATCAACAAAACCAAATGCTGGCTCTTCACAAATGTCAACAAAGTTTACAAACCTTAGTAAGATTGACAAAGAGGGGAAAAAAGAAAGTTCAAATTGCTAAAGTCAGGAATGAAAGAGGAAACATTACTATCAATCACACAGAAAAAAAGATTATAAGGAAATATTATGAATATTATATGAAAACAACTTTGATAATCTAGATTAAATGGACAAATTGCTAGAAAGATGCAAACTATTAAAAGCTGACTCAAGGGAAAAATGGAAAATCTGACTAGACCTACAACAAGAAATTGAACTACCAATCAAAAACTTACCACAAGGACCAGATGACTTCACTGGTGAATTCTACCAAACATTTAATGAAGAATTAATAGTACTTTAAAAGATTTTTTAAAAATAGGGGGAGAGAAAGTACAATTTATTTTATGAGGTCAATATTACCCTGATACTATAACCAGATAAAGACCTCACAAGGAAATAAATCCTGAAGAATAATATTTCTTATGAATGCAGACACAAAAATCCTCCACAAAATACTAGTATTACAAAGAAAGAATTATACAACATGTCCATGTAGGATTTGTTCCAAATATGTAAAATTAATTCAGAGTGATGAAAAGTCATTGTATGATAACCCCCTGTAAATAACAACAACCTAGAGGTAAAAGAGGACTTCAGTCTGATGCAGAGCATCTATGAAAACCCACAGCCAGTATTAATTATATTTAATCGTGAAAGACTGAAAGCTTTTCTCTGAGATCAGGAACATGACAAGAATGTCCCTTACTGCCCTTTCTATTTAACACTATAGATTCTTGACACAGACACACACATACACATCCAGATTGAAAAGAGGAAATAAATTCATCCAAGTTTACAGATGACATAATCTTCTATATAAAAAAACCTAAGGAATCCCCACAAAGGAACTAAAAACTATTGGAGTTAATAAGCAAGTTCAGCAAGGTTGCAGGATACAACGTCAATATGCAAAACAACTATACTCTATACACTAGCAATAAAAATCTGAAAATTGAATTAAGAAACAATTTTATTTTTAATACTATCCAAAGGAATAAAATATTTAGGCACAAACTTAACCAACCTAGTTCAAAATGTGTACTCTGAACAGTACAAAACATTGTTTAAAGGAATTAAAGACCTTAAAAAAATGGAAAGGCTCTCCTGTTCATGGATTGGAAGATTTGATATTTTTGAGATGGTACTACTTTCCAATGGTTTCCCTGGTGACTCAGTTGTAAAGAATCTGCCTACATTGCAGGAGATGCTGGTTTGATTCTTAAGCTGAGATCTCTTGGAGAAGGAAATGGCACCCACTTCAGTATTCTTGCCTGGGAAATCCCGTGGACAGAGGAGCCTGGTAGGCTACAGTCCATGGAGTCATAAAAGAGTCAGACATGACTTAGTGACTGAACAACAACAATACCTCCTAAACTTATTTACAGATTCAATGTAACCCCTGTCAAAATCCTAGCTGACTTTTTATTTTTGCAGAAATTGAGCTGATCCTAAAATGCATATGAAAATTTAAAAGACAGAGAATAGTGTAAACAATATTGTAAAAGAAGAACTTGTAGGATGCACATTTCTACTTTTCAAAGCTTACTACAAAGTTACAGTAATCAAGACAGTGTGCAACTTGTATAAGGGCAGACATACAGGTGAATGGAATAGAACAGAGAGTGCAGATAAATAGAGGCATATATTTATGGTCAATTGACTTCAACCAAGATGCCTAGTTAATTAAAAGGAGAAATAATAGTGAAAAAATAATACTGAGTCAACTGAATATCCACATGCAAAAGAATGAAGTTGGATTAACTTTACCTGAGACTTTATATAAAAATAAACTAAAAATAAATAAATAAATAGACAGAATTAAAGATCTAAATATAAGAGCTAAAACTATTTAATTCTTAAAGGAAAACATAGGTGTGAATCTTTACAACCTTGGATTAGGCAGTGGTTTCTCAAATATGACACCAAAAGCACAAACAACTGACCAAAATAAAAGGGATAAAATGGATTTCATCAAAATTAAAATGAAACAAAAACACAAATGTGTCAAAAGACAGTATTCAGAAAATAAAAAGACAACCCACAAAATGGGATAAAATATTTTAAAACCATATATCTGATGTTCAGAATATATAAAGAACACATAAACTCAACAATAAAAACACTTAAAAGGAGCAAAGTGTTTGGATAGACATTTCTCCAAATAAGATATATGCATGACTAATAAGTATATAAAATGATACTCAATAACATTAAGCCAATGTGCATGCTCAGTAATGTCTGACTCTTTACGAACCTTTGGACTGTAGCCCACCAGGCTCCTCTGACCATGGGATTTTTCAGGCAAGAATCCTGAAGTTGGTTGCCATTTCCTCCTCCAAGGGATCTTCCCCAACCAGGGATCGAATCCACATCTGCTGCTTCTCCTGTTTTGCAGACAGATTCTTTACCCGCTGAGTCATCAGGGAAACCCTCAATATCATTGGGGAAATGTGTATTAAAACTACAATAAGGTACTAATTCACAACCACTAGGTTGACTAAAGCCAAAAAGACAGACAATAACAAGTATTGAAAAGTTTGTGAGAAAAATTGGAACACTTATTCATTCTTATGGAAAAATAAAATGCTCAGGCATTTTGTAAAAGTTTGTCAGTTCATCAAACAGTTAAACATAGTCAACATCAGACAGTTACCATATGATACAGAAAATCCATTACTAGATATATACCCAAGGGAGATGAAAACATACATCCCCATAAAAATGTATACATGAATGTTCATAGCAGCATTATTCACAATAGCCAAAAAGTGAAAACAACCTAAATGTCCATCAACTGGTGAACTAATAAACAGAATGTGGTGTATCCAGAAAATGGAATTTTATTTGGTAATAAAAAAAATGATCACTGATACTGCTATAAAATTGATGAACCTTGAGAACATTATGCTAAATGAAGGAAACCAGTCACAAAAGACCACAAGTTACTATGTGATTTCTTCATGTGAAATTTTCAGATAGAAAGCTTTCTAAAGGGACAAAAAATATATTAGTGGTCATCTGGGGCAGGTGGTAGAGGTGATGGGAGATTGTGAGATTATAGCTAAGGGGAGCAAGGTTTCCTATGGGACAATGAAAATATTCTGACATTTATTTGGTGATGATATCCATTTCTGTGAATATGCTAAAAGTCACTGAATGTTATATTTTAACAGTGTGAATTGTATCACTATAAAGATGTTTATAACAAGGCTGAATGGAGAATGAAGTAGTAAAATATGCTATCATGTAGACAAACCTTGAAAATATTATGCTAAATGAAAGAAGTCAGATACAAAAGGCCACATATAAATCAATTATTATGAAATGAAAATAGGTAAATCAATAGAGGCAGAAACTATATCAGTATTATATATTCCTAGGGATCGGGAGAAGGCATAAGTAACTACTGACTACTAATGGGTATAGGGTTTGGTGATGATGAAAATATTCCAGAATTAGTAGTGATAATAGCACAACTATGTGACTATACTAAAAACTACTGAACTGTACATTTAAAAAAGTAAATACAATAATTTTCAAATAAAATAAGTGTCAATTTATAATGTATATTGCTTAATAAATAGTAAGCTTAATTATATGACTATGTTTGATTGTTAATCTCCTGAGGATATTTAAAGTTTATTTTGAATCAATTAAGTGCTCTTTTCTAACTAAAGCTCATTAAGCTCTATGGCAAATGGGTAATGATTAACACTTATAGATTAAAAACATTCTTAATGAACAGAAAGATAGGACTCACAACCCTTACTATTCACACTACAGTTTTTACTCAAGAATATATTAGCTTTCAAATTGTGTGTGCTGGAGAAGACTCTTAAGAGTCCTTTGGACTGCTTGGAGATCAAACCAGTCATTCCTAAAGGAAATCAACTCTGACAATTCATTGCAAGGACTGATGCTGAAGCTGAAGCTTCAATACTTTGGCCCCCTGATGCAAAGTGCTGACTTATTGGAAAAGCCTCTGATGCTGGGAAAGATTGAAGGTAAAAGGAGAAAGGGGCAGCAGAGGATGAGATGGTTGGATGGCATCACCGACTCAATGGACACAAATTTGAGCAAACTCTGGGAGATGGGAGGGCAGAGAAGCCTGGTATGCTGCAATCCATGGGATCAAAAAGAGTCAGACATGACTTAGTGATTGAACAACAATGATCAGCTCCAAATTCAAATGCAAAACCTGGCTGAGTCACAAATACACATTCATCAGCTCTGACCACATTTAGTTAAGTCATTAGGAACTTTGATAAGAGCAGTTTTGTACACAGAAGAACTATCATTAGTCTTGGTTTTGGGTAATAAATCTGATGACAAGATTTTGACAGCAACATAATATGACTGTATTAATTTTAATGGCTATCTTGGAAAACACAGATTGTATTCACACATCCAGAGTTGTTTGACATAGAATCTCCCCAAGAACAGTTGGTTAATGTAGTCAAATTATATATATATATATATATATATATATATATGTATATATATATATATATATATATATATATATATATGTAGTCAATCAAGTCCATTAAAAAATAGCGACTGAGTTTTAAACCTTTTCAACCATTTGTTTTTGACATAATAGACAAGGGTATTGACAAGTACAATCAAGGACAGACAGGAAGATTGATTAAAGTGGCACTCCGGAGTGTTTGGAAATTTTTAAGGATTCACAAGTGGCACTAGTTGTAAAGAGCCCACCTGCCAGTGCAGGACATGTAAGAGACGCGGGTTTGATCCCTGGGTCTGGAATGATCCCCTGGAGGAGAGCTTGGTAATCCTCTCCAGTATTCTTGCCTGGAGAATCCCGTGGACAGAGGAGCCTGGCAGACTACAGTCCATGGAGTTGCAAGGAGTCAGACATGACTGAAGCAACTTAGCATGTATACATGAAGAAGCAATATGAGTTCAAACTAAGTAGAATCTCTATTTTAGGTTATTGGCTACAATGCTGAATAACTGGGCAAAAATTTCTGCCCATATTAACCTTATATTTTAGATGCTAAGAAGGTGAAAATATAAACCTAATAAATAAAGTTGAGTATATTCAAGATGAGAAATTATTAATGTATTAAAAATAAGTGGAGTAGAGTGAGTAGAAGAATGTGCAGGGTGGGGGTGGGGGTAAGAGTCAAACTTCAGCATTAGAGTGTGATCAGAGCAGATCTTATAAAAGAATGGAAGTTAAATTGTATTGAGGGAGTTAAACTGTATTTAAAGTGTTGAGCAAGAGTGATCCTGAAAGAGTTGCCAGTAGGAGTGAGGTTCTTTAGGTGCAGTGCTGTGAGAGCTGGCACAAATCTGTTATTAATAGGAATTCTGTGAGCTGCTTGTTAAACATGTTCATCATTGAACGTTAAATTAGAACTTTAAATGAAATACATTACAAACAAAAGTAATAAGTATTTACAACTCGTCAGTTATCTTACTATAATCATTTTACTGTATTATGATCGATGCTCCTAAAGTTCTTCATATTTATTATTTCTATATTGTGAAAACTGTATAAGGATGTATTGGGCCAGAAAGTTCATTCAGGTTTGTCCATAAGCCCTTATAGAAAAACCTGAATGAACTCTTTGGTCAACCCAATATTTCTGTGCATTCCTTCCCAAAACAGTCACACTGATACAGTTTGAAATCACCAATGGCAGAAGCATTTATACTTCAGACACTGGCAAACACTACAAACTCGGGCTTGAATTTTTGTTTTATTGATTGTCTAGTCTTAAAGAGATAGAATTGTTAGTATAGCATTTTGAACTTAAAAGTGTGTATCATTTTTTTCAAGATTTTAGTCAACTTCATATACAGTGTAATACCTGCTTCTGGGTTGATTTTTCTAGGAAATTGCTCTGGTTTCCTCTTCTTTTGTGTCCCTAAGCTTCAGATGACTGAAAGGTTTCTCCCCCTTATTGAAGGAGGACCAGGACGGACTGAGGTATATGTATAAATCTCAGCTTCACTTTAGGGTAGGAGGATAGGAGTCTAACTCTATGCTGTGCATAACGTGTGGATCATAAGGAGGAGAGTGTCAACACCCATCCTAAAACCACAATTCCCAAGTAGGTAATTTTATTTCTTTATGAAAGAGCCTTGCAGACTATTCCTGGGAGTGTTACAAGTGCAGTGTTACAAGTGTATGGGAAGGAGATATGTAGAAGAAACTGGGATGTTCATACCACGGACAGACTTTTAATCAGTTCCCTGCTGTCCCCCCACTTTCTCATGGCTCTCCATCATGCTAACTGCAAAACAAGTATTTCCGACATCTGGCTGTCAGATTTGCTTCTTCCTCCACTGCACATGCTCTTACTTTCTCTCCTTTTCTATGAGCCTTTGCTCTGCTACCCATGTCCTCAATTTTATTCACACTGCATGTCCACCAATGATTCTCGTTCTTTCAACCTCACTGTTAGAGTTCATCCTTTTCAATATTTACCTATAATCCTTTCAATTGGTACTTAGGAAAGAAAAGGATAGATGCATTGGATTAGTTTACTATCCTTAATTCACAGTTTTCTGCCATGAGCCATTAACTTTAAAAAATCATAATTTTGTGCATATACTTACCTAATGCTAGTTAGGTAATGCTGGCACTTTATATAATAGGATAAAATAGAAACAGACATGTTTTTATAAATGGACTTAATTAATGAAATATACCACAGTTCTACAGAAGTCAGCCATATGATACTATAGCAATATATTGGGTTGGCCAAAAAGTCTATTCAGGTTTTTCTGTAAAAGGGCATGGAAAACCCCAAATGAACTTTTTGGGCAACCCAATATTGCCTGACTGAGAAACATTTTTACAAAATGCTGTTGTCAAATAAAATTGTTTAAAACATTACTGCAACCCAAGTGAATTCAGAGGTTTTACGAGGTCCAAACTCTGAACAGAGTTGCTCTTTAAGAAATACATCTGAGGATAAGACTTTTGGACTCTATGGGAGAAGACGAGGGTGGGATGATCTGAGAGAACAGCATCGAAACATGTATATTATCAAGTGTGAAACAGATCGCCAGTCCAGATTAGATGCATGAGACAAGTGCTTGGGGCTGGTGCACTGGGAAGACCCAGAGGGATGGGACGGGGAGGGAGGCGGAAAGGGGGATTGGGATGGGGAACACATGTAAATCCATGGCTGATTCATGTCAATGTATGGCAAAAACCACTACAATATTGTAAAGTAATTAGCCTCCAGCTAATGAAAATAATTGGGAGGAAAAAAAAAAAAGAAAAGAAATTATGAATATTTAAATGAGTTTGTAAATAAATGCAAAATTGGCTTCTTTCACAGTAAAGGAGGCAAGTTAGAACAAAAATTCTGACCTTCACGGCTTTATATCCTTGTGGAAATAAACAAACGGTATACGGTACATTTGATTGTGTGGGAAGTACAAGTGGTGTGGGGTTCAATTATTGACTCTGGTTTGAGAAGATTTTGAAAAGGGAATATGCTGATATCTGAACCCAAGTAACTTGTGTAAAATTTAGGAAATTAGACTGCAATTCTAAAAAACTTCAGGTTCCTTCTATCTCTAAAAAAAAGAAAGAAAGAAAGAAATACATCTGAGGGTAAAATTAATTAAAACATATAAAATACATAGCTATCAAAGAATATTAAAGGCTATCAAATTGATCATCCACAACAACACTATGACAACCAATCTTCTCTCTCCTTTCATTTTCTCAAATCCTGTAACTTCTTTGGAGCATCTTACTTGCCAATTTCCATTCTCTCTCCCTTCCACAGAAAAAACTGCTTGCAGAAGTCCACAGCAAATAGTAAATAATAGTCCCTTCTGTGAAGAACTATGCAATTTGATTTTCACTTATATTTTCTGATTGTGAAAATAAATATACTTACTTGTTCATTTGTTTTTAAAGGCACTTGACTTTCTGAATCAAAGTTTATCATAATAAATGCTTACCTTGTCTATTTATTAACTGTACATGACTCATTCTTTGAAACACTCGGGTTAACTTTCAAGGTATTTATTTTCAATTATATTAGCATTTCATACGCCCCTGAAAATTATTCTATGTATTGTTATTTAAAGATTTCAAGTAGAATTATTTCAACCATAATGTTTAACAACTAATAACAGGACTGTTGCTTTAACCAGCACTCTAGATCCGGTTGATTGGTTATTTATCACAACAATGTTAGTCAACATTGTCTGATAATATAAGTCTGTCTTTCAGAATTGGGTAATTTTTTTCCCTTAATTCTAGCTACTTTAGATGTAATCAATGAAAGGAAGGGGTTTTTGTTTTTGTTTTTTTAATCAAAGACTATAGAGGGGCTTTCATATGTTATTCTTATTTTCTGCTTGCATATTTTTTCCTCTACAGTACCCACAGTGGCAACATATTATAAATTAATCAAGTGCTGCTAACTTCAGTATTATCTGTAGAAACTCTCAGGGGAAACTCAAATGGAGCCTGATATCTACTATGACCTTTTTTTTTTTTTTTTTTTTTTTACCATTTCATGGAAAGGGTATATATGGCTTCATTGTTTTCAACCCAAGCATTTTCAAATTTTATCTGTCTCTTGCAAACTTGTGGTTAAGAAGTACACATGACTTACTGATTCTTTTCTTTAAAATCTTGCTCAGTGAATTTTTTGATGTAGATATATATATATATATATATATGTACATGTACATATATATATATATATGAAGTACTATCTAAAGACATTTCTTTATATCCCAAACAACAACAACAAAATTGTTATATAGCCATGGTTTTGCCACTACTCCTAGAGGAGACAATAACAGGTGTTGGAACACCAGTTTCTCTTCTTTGCGGGAATAATAACATGATTCTATTCAATGACTTGGCTACAGTATGCAAGCAAAGTAGTATTTACCATCAACATTATCCACTAGGAAATAAATAACTGCTTTTGTTACACTGCAGTTAACTCTCAAAGTGGAGACATCAGAAATACATGATACATGTATTTTCTAGTCCCCTGTATAGCATTTTCCATCCAGGAGTCTTGACTGACAGTGATTTATTGGTGTCTATACTTTATGGTTAGAAAAATTTGGAAGTATGGGAGTAGTCGTTCAGTCAGTGTTAAAGTGAACCGTGTTTAAGCAAAGTACTAAATGAATGCATTTTGGAATAATTGTTATCCAATAAATAACATATCCTATTAAGTTTTACAGAGAAAAAATCCTTCTCCAACTATTTATTCAGTGAGGTTGTCAGTCTACACATTTGTGGCCAACTAAAAGCAAGAGAAATATGATTGAGCTGTTGGATCCACTAGGACATCTTGACATGATAAGAACACTGTTGCTAATGAGACAGATGTTAAGTAGAAATTCAAGAACATGGGGATGGAGGGCAAAATTTTTTCTACCAAAATCATCATTAAACCTTAATGCACTACACTAATGATATAAACTTAAATGATTAAAACTTTAAATATCTAAAAAATAAGAAATCTAAACTTATAGATACAGAGAACAGATTGGAACTTATCATATTCAGGGGCTGGGAAGTGAGCAAAATGAGCATTTTATATTAAATGTGGTATAATCTTTGTATATTTTTTAAAGTATTTGAAATGTTAAAAGTAATTGAGGGCTTTAAGCTGTGAGAAAATACAATTAAGTTTGTAAACTGAATTGGAATATTTATGGGAACTCTGTTCCTGGCTTTTGTTAATGCATTTGTTAGGATTCTTATGTCTAAAAAATAAAATAGTTTTGTAAATTCAGTTTAGTATACTTAAGAGAATGTACTTTGCTAATTTTGTGAGAGTTACAGGTGTTTAACTTGGGTTTACAAATCGTTAATGTCAAATAAAGTAAGGGACTGCTCTCACTTTTATTTAAATATTATTTACATATTTTTAAAAATTGCTAAAAAACTAAAAGACTTAAGTAAACCAATTTTTAGTAAAGTGTTAGTCACTCAGCTGTGTCTGATTCTTTGCAACCCCATGGACTATAGTCCACTAGGCTCCTCTGTCCATGGAATTCTCTAGGCAAGAATACTGGAGTGGGTAGCTATTCCCTTCTTCAAGAGATCTTCCCCACCCAGGAATCGAACCTGGGTCTCTGGCATTGCAGGCAGATTCTTTACCATCTGAGCCATTGGGGAAGCCCTAAACTGAATATTAATTAAAAACCTCCAAACATTAAAATCCATGTTAGTATGACACAACCCATAACACAATTGGCTATCGCCATCTCTCCTTCATCAAGTGTCAGAGCAGCCTATAGTTTTAAATGTTTGTGGGGGTGGGAAAGAATGAAAGGAGGATCAAGGAAAAAGAGGTCAGGCAGGGAAACCGCAAGTAAGATTGAATGCACATGTCTGTATATAACATATCAATTCTCTGGTGGTTCAGGTGGTAAAGAATCCACCTGCAACGCAGGAGACCTTCGGTTCGATCCCTGGGTTGGGAAGATCCCCTGGAGGAGGACTTGGCAACCTGCTCTAGTATTCTTGCCTGGAGAATTTCCAGGGACAGAGGAGCCTGTTGGGCTACAGTCCATGGGGTCCCAAAGACTTGGACAAGACTGATAAACTAAGCACAAATAGATATATATCTATATATTCCAAATACACCGTTAATTGAATTTTTTATTTCTTTTACTAATGGATTTATGCTAATCTACCCATTATAGAAATGCACCTTTTCTTATATGACTGTGGCTATAGATATATAATATCTATATATTCCAAATACACCATTAATTGAATTTTTTATTTCTTTTACTAATGGATTTATGCTAATCTACCCATTATAGAAATGCACCTTTTCTTATATGACTGTGGCTATATGTGGTCCTGAGTCACATCTAAGAGAAGGGCTTATCACTCCAGCTGAATAATCTTGAGTTTCTCCCCTGGAGTTGTCTTCTATGTCTTTTTAGATGACCTGTCTCCAAAGATATCTCTTGCTTTTGGGGTTAATATTAGTCTAACTGGCTGAACAAGAACTTCAGTATAAAGAGGTTTCATGTTCTTCCTATGTTAATTACAGTAGCCTTGTATAAAACAACCTGGAAAGGGCAGGGCAACTACAAGGATGAAGCTGTGATTTATATCAGCTCGGACAACACTGGTTGATCTGACCACCCAATATATCTTCTAATATATTAAACAAAACACATGCTGGCTCACAATGGAAACTTAAAATTTCTTTAACATCATTCATTGGAGACTGTCATACAGGTCTTATGCATGCAGTGGGAGATTTCAAAACCTTTTCTACAGCTGGAATAAGAACACATTGATGGGAACTTGTGGAGTCAAGCTTCTGGTCCCTAACCTGAAAACTAGGACTCAAAGACAAAACCACCTCTTTAAAAACTTTTCAATATGTCTTTTTGGCTTTCATTGTGAAGCAAATTCAGTCGGTGGAGTTCTGCCAGTTACTAAGTCCAGAGGGGAAAAATCCTCTAATCAATCATCTGACCCAGGGAGCAGCTGTTGGTCCCTGAAACAAATTTTGAAAAGAAAGGAAGACTTGCCCTTGAAGGCCCTTGCTTGAGCGTATCTGTCTTTTTTAATGGCATACTTTGGAAAAAATTCCAAGTAATGTCCCATTGGTTAATTTTTTCTTCCTAAAAAGGCAATAGCAGTAAGCAGTTAATATTTGAGATGACTGGTAGGCTGCTGAAGAAGCTTCATGGAGTTTTAATGATATAATTTGGGTTAGAGGCATACACATTTTAAAGTGCCGGGGTTTCTTTCTATATGACCATAATTTAAACAATTACTTTTGTAAAAGCCACAAGGCAAAAGAGTTATCACGTGATGTATTAGCAGAATGAGATGAATTTTAGTACTATGAAGCAATATTAACCAAGCACAAAGTGAAAGCTTTTTTACATAAGTAGTATAAATTTCTGTGTTGACAGATAGGTACCCGATATTTTCAGGTGTTGTCCATTTGTGAAGTTGTAAGTAGTCAAAAAACATATTCCTTGAAGGCATAGAAAAAGTATCAAGTCTTTTGATAAGTTTATCTAAAAGGTATCCCAATGACTTCAAACTGTGCTAAGACCTTTTAGATCTTCAGTAGATTTATGATTAGATTCAGTAGATTTAGATTTATGAACCTAGAAAAAGTCATACATTTTACAACTTTTGTATCAGTGATTTTTAGTTGAATGGGTTTGTCTGGCTGTCTTAACATTGAATTTATACACAACAAAATAGAATCAGAAAGTAGGTCTTTTCGGTTTCAAGAACTACTAAGAGAAAATCTATCCTTTAATTCCAAGTCCAAGAAATACAAATTAAATCAATTAATAAATACTCTCTGGATATTCTCATTCTCTAACTGAATGCATATTTAATTAAATGTCACAAAAATCAAAACACACTACCTTCAAGACATTAGAGTGGGGCGGGGAGAACAGAGGGACAGTTCATAGTTGGTGGGATGACAGAGGAATATAGCTATATACTTATCTATATACAAGGTACAAAAACAAATCTATACAGTTTGTAAAGACTTTGAAAATGGAAATCCACACACATTAAGCCTATTATGTTCTAGGGGGAATTGACTTAAATTGAAGTCAAATGACAAAGAAGAATTTTAATTTTACTCTATACTATATTCTACATTTCTTATGAGTTATATATTACATATCTTTCTTAGCCTGTATCTGAATATACAGAACTTTATTCAAATTATCTTTTTGTCCAGATTAGCTATCCCTTCTGATCAAAGAGAGGAAAGCTGTTTTTCTGGAGTAATAAACAGTCCAGTAGAAATTTTAAATGCCCTAAACAAGAAAAGCAAATCTACCTATATAAGATGGCAATGAGCGGTGTCTTAAGCACAAGAAGGAATTAAATGATTAAATGATGAGTTTACGTTGATCAATATTACACCAAAATGACAATAACTGAATAACTGTGATCTTCAACAATTTATATAAAATCAAAGTTCTAGCTAACATCAATCTATTTGTTACTGAGAAAGTTTTCTTTGAACACAGTGGAGACATTCATGCATTGGTTTCAGTAACATATTTATTGTGTACTTAAAATTCAAAAAGTACTGTACCAGGATTAGGATAGACAGACAGGAAGCAGACAGACGATAGCTGCCTTTATCAAACTCATTTTCTAGTATTACAAAACTACCCAACTTTGATTCAGACGGTAAAGAATCAGCCTGCAATGTAGGAGACCCAGGTTTGATCCCTGGGTCAGGAAGATACCCTGGAGAAAGGAATGGCAACCCACGCCACTATTCTTGCCTGGAAAATCCCATGGATAGTTTAGCCTAGGATAGAGCAGACAGACGAAAACTGCCTTTATCAGACTTATTTTCTAGTGTTACAAACACTAAAGAGAGTAAATTTATAAAATATGTAATTAGTAAAAACATACTATGGAAAAAATTAAAGTATTTAATAGAGTTGGTTAAGTTTGTTGATGCAAGGGTGTTTACCTTTAGACAGGGTTGCCAGAGAAAGTTTCATAGAGAAGGTAACATTTAACTAAAGACTTGAAGGGGAAAAACTATCTATTTATCTATCTATATAATACAATTACTTTGCCAACAAAGGTCCGTCTAGTCAAGGCTATGGTTTTTCCAGTAGTCATGTACGGATGTGAGAGTTGGACTGTAAAGAAAGCTGAGTGCCAAAGAATTGATGTTTTTGAACTGTGGTGTTGGAGAAGACTCTTGAGAGTCCCTTGGATGGCAAGCAGATCCAAACAGTCCATCCTGAAGGAGATCAGTCCTGTGTGTTCATTGGAAGGACTGATGTTGAAGCTGAAACTCCAATACTTGGGCCACCTGATGTGAAAAGATGACTCATTTGAAAAGACCCTGATGGTGGGAAAGATTGAGGGTAGGAGGAGAAGGGGACGACAGAGGATGAGATGATTAGATGGCATCACTGACTCAATGGACGTGAGTTTGAGTAAACTCCAGGAGTTGGAGATGGACAGAGAGGCCTGGCATGCCGCAATCCATGGGGTCACAAGGAGTCGGACACAACTGAGCAACTGAACTGAAAGTAAAAGTCTATGTGACAGAAATTGAACCAGTGTACATGTTAGAACTAAAATCAATTAATTTTTTCTTCTGTTCAGTAGATGGAGAGTGCTAATTCAGTCTAGGATTTCTCTGAATTTATAATTACAATATCTTTCAGCAGGTGGCTTCTCTGGTTTTTTGGTCAAAAACAATTCAAAATCAACTGTTACAGCAGGCACTGTAGAGTTGCAAACCCAGTACTTAATCAACCGTCCTCTCTTTTGCAAGGGATTATGTCAAATAGAAATCTATGTGCTCCTTTTGACATAATCTCTTACAAGTAGAATAACCCTATGACACTGGCAATTAAGAAGGAAGCACTAGATTTCTTGGAAGATTGCAGGCACTGTGGCTTAGTCTCCTTCATGTTCTGGCCTTGAATACAGATAAGATACCTGGAATTGGGTGGATATTCTGGACCACTGAGTGGCAAGGACAAAGAAAAGGCCTAGGAATCTGAGATATATCCCTACTAATATGGCTGTTAAATCAACACCTGAAACTGCTTTACTCAAGACTTTTTTTTTTTTAATTTCTTGAGAAAAATACACCCCTATTCATTTGGATGGCTGTAACTCAGGTTTTCATATACCGGTAGCTGAAAGCTTATCTAGCTTTTATAGACAGAAACACTAACTCAGGCATCTATGGTATTTATGGTTTTATATACACCAACATGTAAGCAAAAGCCATTCTTGTACCTAAGACTACATGTCTTCTTCCATGGTTCTTAAACTCATGGCATCTCACAAATGATGAATATATTACCTTTTCAATTAAAAAACAATCTTTGATAAGAAAACACTCTATTTTGGAGAATTTTAATTTCATAAAGAAGTGAGTGAGTTAAGTATAAACTTCGGAATATATAATCATATTCAGATATTAAGTACTACAATAAAACTTGACTTAAAATAACCCTTCTTTCAGCCACAAAGAAAAGGGAATTAGATCTTAAGAAAATATGTTAATCAATGTCCAATAACACTAAGTAAATATGACATGATGGAATAAGAATGCCATTTATATACACATCTTGATCTTGTGCTGTCAACAGACACATAAAGTGTCATTCAATTGTACAGGCAAGGCTTCAGCAATACATGAACCATGAACTTCCAGATGTTCAAGATGGTTTTAGAAAAGGCAGAGGAACCAGAGATCAAATTGCCAACATCCGTTGGATCATCAAAAAAGCAAGAGAGCTCTAGAAAAACATCTTCTGTTTAATTGACTATGCCAAAGCCTTGACTGTGTGGATCACAATAAACTGTGGAAAATTCAGAAAGAGATGGGAATACCAGGCCACCTGACCTCCCTCTTGAGAAATCTGTATGCAGGTCAGGAAACAACAGTTAGAACTAGACATGGAACAACAGACTGGTTCCAAATAGGAAAAGGAGTACATCAAGGCTGTGTATTGTCACCCTACTTATTTAACTTATATGCAGAGTACATCATGAGAAATGCTGGACTGGATGAAGCACAAGCTGGAATCAAGATTGCCATGAGATATATCAATAACCTCAGACATGCAGATGACACCACCCATACAGCAGAAAGTGAAGATGAACTAAAGAGCCTCTTGATGAAAGTGAAAGAGAAGAGTGAGAAAGTTGGCTTAAAACTCAACATTCAGAAAGCTAAGATCATGGCATCTGGTCCCATCACTCATCACTTCATGGCAAATAGATGAGGAAACAGTGGAAACAGTGGCTGACTTTATTTTTCTGGGCTCCAAAATCACTGCAGATGGTGATTGCAGCCATGAAATTAAAAGACGCTTACTCCTTGGAAGGAAAGTTATGACCAACCTAGACAGCATATTAAAAAGCAGAGACCTTACTTTGCCAACAAAGGTCCATTTAGTCAAGGCTATGGTTTTTCCAGTGGTCATGGATGGATGTGAGAGTTGGATTATAAAGAAAGCTGAGCACCAAAGAATTGATGCTTTTGAACTGTGGTATTGGAGAAGACTCTTGAGAGTTCCTTGGACTGCAAAGAGATCCAACCAATCCATCCTAAAGAAGATCAGTCCTGGGTGTTCATTGGAAGGACTGATGTTGAAGGTGAAACTCCAATCCTTTGTCCATCTGGTGCGAAGAACTGACTCATTGGAAAGGACCCTGATGCTGGAAAAGATTGAGGGCAGGAGCAGAAGGGGATTACAGAGGATGAGATGGTTGGATGGCATCACTGACTCAATGGACATGGGTTTGGGTGGACTCCGGGAGTTGGTGATAGACAGGGAAGCCTGGCGTGCTGCGGTTCATGGGGTCGCAAGGAGTTGGACACGACTGAGCGACTGAGGTGAGCTGTACTGAAAACTGTAATTCTGTTTTCTATATAATTATTATTTGAGCATCAATTAAAACCATTTTTCTTATAAGATACATATTTTAAATGCATATATATAAGAAGTCCTTTCTGAATGTCCATTCCACTGTTAGAGTTGCTTGCCATTTTTACTATTCTTTAAAAGTAGAGAATATTTCTTCCCCATGCAAAAGCAAAGGTACTTGTCCCACAGCTGATATTAAGCAGAGACCTAAGAGCTAGAGAACTGACTACTAAATCTTGTTCTTTTATTCATAAATTCTGTGACTTTTAATAAGTCACTTTGGTGAATCACTCTGTCCTCATAATTAATGAAGTCATACAAAAAATATACATTAAACTACGACTGAAATGGGACCCTATTATAAACAAGGTTTGTAATTATTATTCTATTAAGTATAGTACAGGTGCATGCAATAGTATATCTTAAGCACTGTACAAATATAATTTATCATTGATATTAATAATTTGACAAGTGGGAAAATGCAAACACTGTAAGGTAATTAGATGCAAAATTATTTCCCAAAAACTTGTATTCAAAGATATGAAATTCTGACTATATATTTAAATGGTCAGTTTATTTGTCCATGTTACTCCTAGCCAGTAAATTCTGAGGGTTACTGCACTTTTTACCTTAATTATTATTTTATTCCAGTATCTGGCACAGTACCTAATATGTAGCAGGCACTAAATACACAAACACACAAATGATATACACATTAATTAACTTGTCAGATGACTACATGCATGAATGAAACAGGAAAACCTTTCCTTTCTCTACGCAGATACAGCAGTGGATGGAAAGGTATGGGTGAAAGAGTAAGGTGAAAAATTAGAACTTACAGATAGAACCAGGAGGAAATTAGTAAACCCAAATTTCTAAAAACATGTTCGATAACAGAAATATCTGTGATAAACCATAATGGAAAAGAATGTTGGAAAGAATATCTAAAAAGAATGTATGTGTGTATATATATATGTATATCTGAATACTGCT
This sequence comes from Muntiacus reevesi, assembly GCF_963930625.1. Taxonomy (NCBI): domain Eukaryota; kingdom Metazoa; phylum Chordata; class Mammalia; order Artiodactyla; family Cervidae; genus Muntiacus; species Muntiacus reevesi. Next base: position 213,101,380 of record NC_089251.1, read on the forward strand.
ATACAGCAGAAATTAATACAACATTGTAAATTAACAATTCTTCAACAACAGCAGCAGCAAAACCCAGAAATATCTATGTTCATAGTAGAAATTTCTTTGTAACGAGACATGTTCAACAAAGGTCAGATGGCCTCCCCACCATGGCAGTAGCAATATTAGAAGGACTCACTTGCACTTGGTTGGATGGTGTTCAAGGTAACATCTGTGATCCTTCAAATGCATTCCAAACCACAGTTTTTCAAAACCTCTTTGGATACATAATAATTAAAATATTTCAAAAAATTATCTGGCCAATTTAGTTAATATATTTGATTTTGTCATCTTGTATTCCAATCCAAAGAACATTTTCTACATCTGACATTTGTGTACCTCACTGCAGCATAAAGCAATGAATGAACTAAACTGTCAGAAAGCTTAAGTACTACATTCCTTTTAAAGGCTGTAGTCTTGCTTGCTATTTCCTTAGTGAAATGAAGTCCCCAGTAGGCATTTGCCTTCCTACCAGCTGACATGCAATTAAATATTTTATTGAAGAATTGATCAGGACCAAGGACTTTATGAGTATGGCCTTTCTTGACCTTAAAAATCTTTCAAAAGATCTCAAAAGATGCCCTTTGTCATCGTGAGTGTTCTGGAGAGAAAAGTGGGAGCTGGCTGACAACAAGCTGAGAGTAACAGTCATTAGTTCTAAATGCTGAGTAATGGAGCATAACATGTTTCATCAAGAACAGCCAGCAGAAATGGTCCTTAAAATTCTACAGTATCAGTATTGCAAATGAACAATTACCATGTGATAAATAAGCAAAGTGTGAGCACATAGGTTGTTATTACTGTGATCTGCTCAACATTTAGAGGGAATGACACCCACTCCTTATGAAGGAACAGACTTTTATATATGTATGAGGGTTACCTTGAACAATCAAACTACAGTAAATTACAGTCCTGGTAGAATGCTTTAGTTGAATGCACTGTTAAAAAGCAAAGTCATGAAATAAGACAGCTGAGAGGAATTTAGCGAACAATCTTTTTGTGTCATATTTCAGGTAAGAAAACAAAGCCCAGATTGATTAAGTGATTTGCCTAAGGTCATGTTGTAAGTTATTAACAGGTCTATTTGTCCTTAATCTCAGGCCAATGCACCTCCAGCTATCACACAGAAATTCATTAAAATATTGATATAGTTAATTAAACAGTCTAAATTAATTAAATGACACATTTCAATGTAATGTGGCAAATTGGTTTTGCACATTTAACTGCTCTCCCTGCTATCTCTCTAACTCCTCCAATCAACAGAAAAATATTTATACCACATTGGAAATAATGGAGAATGCCAGCCACATGCCAGATATTATGGAATCCCCAAAAGATATAGTACAGGTAAAATCAGAACAAGGGAAGACTGACCAGCAGTTAAGATATCATGGGTAAAGTCAAAGTCCAAGCCGGCAGAAGCAAATATCCCCAAGTTCAAAGATAACTGCTCAGGCAAAGGCAGTAGTTGAGAAGTAGACACTCATCTTTCCAGTTCTGAGCAATTCAGAACTGGTACACACAATGTCACCCAAAATACCCACTCAGTTTTGCCTTCACTGTGGGGTGCAGGACTCTGTGTGAAAATGTGGGTGTGTGTAACTGGCTGGAGTTGGGGGCCAGCCACTGACATCCACAGTCTTGTAGTAGGAAGGCAGTATCCCCAGATATTTGGTTTGTAACAACTGACATGGACAGGGCACTTCAACACAGTACCACAATGTTTCCTCCAAGTCTAATTCTTTCAGTTCAGTTCAGTTCAGTTCAGTTCAGGTCAGTCGTTCAGTCATGTCCGACTCTGTGACCCTATGAGCCACAGCACACCAGGCATCCCTGTCCATCACAAACTCCTGGAGTCTACCCAAACCCATGTCCATCGAGTCAGTGATGCCATCCAACCATCCCATCCTCTGTCGTCCCCTTCTCCTCCTGCCCTCAATCCCTCCCAGCATCAGGGTCCTTTGTAATGAGTCAGTTCTTTGCATGAGGTGGCCAAAGGATTGGAGTTTCAGCTTCAATATCAGTCCTTCCAATGAACACCCAGGACTGATCTCCCTTAGGATGGACTGGTTGGATCTCTTTGCAGTCCAAGGGACTCTCAAGAGTCTTCTCCAATACCACAGTTCAAAAGCATCAATTCTTTGGCATTCAGCTTTCTTTATAGTCCAACTCTCACATCCATACATGACCACTGGAAAAACCATAGCCTTTGTTGGCAAAGTAATGTCTCTGCTTTTTAATATGCTGTCTAGGTTGGTCATAACTTTCCTTCCAAGGAGTAAGCGTCTATTAATTTCAAGGCTGCAATCGCCATCTGCAGTGATTTTGGAGCCCAGAAAAATAAAGTTTGACACTATTTCCAATGCTTCCCCATCTATTTGCCATGAAGTGATGGGACCAGATGCCATGATCTTAGTTTTCTGAATTTTAAGCTTTAAGCCAACTTTTTCACTCTCTGCTTTCAATTTCATCAAGAGGCTCTTTAGTTCTTCTAGGGTGGTGTAATCTGCATATCTGAGGTTATTGATATTTCTCCGGGCACTCTTGATTCCAGCTTGTGCTTCCTCCAGCCCAGTGATTCTCATGATGTACTCTGCATATAAGTTAAATAAGCAGGATGACAATACACAGCCTTGACATACTCCTTTTCCTATTTGGAACCAGTCTGTTGTTCCATGTCTAGTTCTAACTGTTGCTTCCTGACCTGCATACAGATTTCTCAAGAGGCAGGTCAGGTGGTCTGGTATTCCCATCTCTTTCCGAATTTTCCACAGTTTATTGTGATCCACACAGTCAAAGGCTTTGGCAGAGTCAATAAAGCAGAAATTGATGTTTTTCTGGAACTCTCTTGCTTTTTCAATGATCCAGCAGATGTTGGCATTTTGCTCTCTGGTTCCTCTGCCTTTTCTAAAATCAGCTTGAACATCTGGAAGTTCTCGGTTCATGTATTGCTGAAGCCTGGCTTGGAGAATTTTGAGCATTACTTTACTAGCGTGTGAGATGAGTGCAATTGTGCAGTAGTTTGAGCATTCTTTGGCATTGCCTTTTTTGGGGATTGGATTGAAAACTGACCTTTTCCAGTCCTGTGACCACTGCTGAGTTTTCCAAATTTGCTGGCATATTGAGTGCAGCACTTTCACAGCATCATCTTTCAGGATTTGAAAGAGCTCAACTGGAATTCCATCAGCTCCACTAGCTTTGTCTATAGTGATGCTTCCTAAGGCCCACTTGATTTCACATTCCAGGATGTCATCGTGATTATATGGGTTGTGAAGATCTTTTTTGTACAGTTCTTCTGTGTATTCTTGCTACCTCGTCTTAATATCTTCTGCTTCTGTTAGGTCCCTACTATTTCTGTCCTTTATTGAGCCCATCTTTGTATAAAATGTTCCCTTGGTATCACTAATTTTCTTGAAGAGATCTCTAGTCTTTCCCACTCATTTGTTTTCCTCTATTTCTTTGCATTGATCACTGAGGAAGCCTTTCTTATCTTTTCTTGCTATTCTTTGGAACTCTGCATTCAAATGGGTTTATCTTTCCTTTTCTCCTTTGCTTTTTGCTTCTCTTCTTGTCACGGCCATTTGTAAGGCTTCCTCAGACAGTCATTTTGCTTTTCTGCATTTCTTTTTCTTGGAGATGGTCTTGATTCTTGTCTCCTGTACAATGTCACGAACCTCCATCCACAATTCATCATGCACTCTGTCTATCAGATCTAGTCCCTTAAATCTATTTCCCAGTTCCACAGAATAATCATTAGGGATTTGATTTAGGTCATACCTGAATGGTCCAGTGGTTTTCTCCACTTTCTTCAATTTCAGTCTGAATTTGGCAATAAGGAGTTCATGATCTGAGCCACAGTCAGCTCCCAGTCTTGTTTTTGCTGACTGTATAGAGTTTCTCCATCTTTGGCTACAAAGAATATAATCAATCTCATTTCGGTGTTGACCATCTGGTGATGTCCATGTGTAGAGTGTTCTCTTGTGTTGTTGGAAGAGGGTGCTTGCTATGACCAGTGTGTTCTCTTGGTAGAAGTCTATTAGTCTTTGCCCTGCTTCATTCTGTACTCCAAGGCCAAATTTGCCTATTACTCCAGGTGTTTCTTGACTTCCTACTTTTGCATTCCAGTCCCCTATAATGAAAAGGACATATTTTGGGGGGTGTTAGTTCTAGAAGGTCTTGTAGGTCTTCATAGAACTGTTCAACTTCAGTTTCTTCAGCATTACTGGTTGGGGAATAGACTTGGATTACCATGATATTGAATGATTTGCCTTTGAAATGAACAAAGATCATTCTGTTGTTTTTGAGACTGCATCCAAGTACTGCATTTCAGACGCTTTTGTTGACCATGATGGCTACTCCATTTCTCCTAAGGGATTCCTGCCCACAGTAGTAGATATAATGGTCATCTGAGTTAAATTCACCCACTCCAGTCCATTTTAGTTCACTGATTTCTAGAATGTTGATGTTCACTCTTGCCATCTCCTGTTTAACCACTTCCAATTTGCCTTGATTGATGGACCTAACATTCCAGGTTCCTATGCGATATTGCTCTTTACAGTATTGAACCTTGCTTCTATCACCAGTCCCATCCACAACTGGGTATTGTTTTTGCTTTGGCTTCATCCCTTCATTCTTTCTGCAGTTATTTCTCCACTGATCATCAGTAGCATATTGGGCACCTACCGACCTGAGGAGTTCATCTTTCAGTGTCCTATCTTTTGCCTTTTCATGCTGTTCATGGGGTTCTCAAGGCAAGAATATTGAAGTGGTTTGCCATTCCCTTCTCCAGTGGACCACATTCTGTCAGACCTCACCACCATGACCCATCCATCTTGGGTTGCCCCACATGGCATGGCTTAGTTTTATTGCATTAGACACTGTGGTCCATGTGATCAGATTGTCTAGTTGTCTGTGATTGTGGTTTCCGTCTGTCTGCCCTCTGATGCCCTCTCTCAGTGCCTACCGTCTTACTTGGGTTTCTCTTACCTTTGACGTGGGTATCTCTTCACAGCTGCTCCAGCAAAGTGCAGCTGCTGCCCCTTACTTTTACTGATCATAAAAAAAATGGACTTGTCATTTGACATCATAATACTGTAATCCAAATGTTTCCATTCTCGTACTTCTTGGGACCCAAGTGTTTGAACAGATATCCAGAATACCCTGATAGAAATCATGTCATAATCATAAATATGAAGATACTGGATCATTCAAAGTAAGAAACTTATACTTTGTGCAGCTATCACCTGTTTTGGACTAATTACAAAATTATAAAGTAAGTCAAAAGAAAATTTTTATTTCAAGAAAAAGAATGTAAATGTATCCAGTTGGAGCATGCACTGAGGTCTGTTGTATTTTATGGCCAATGAAGATTAGAACTCAGTCTTGTAACTCAGGTGGTCAGTCCTCAGGACCCAGGGAACGAGAGTCTGCAGTCTATCCCACGAGAATCTATCTTGTACAGAGTCAGACACTTATAGTATGTTTATTGGTAAGACTCAAACTTCTAAAATGATAGAAAAAGAAAATCAAATACAAAATGTTAAAAAAAAAAAAAGGTAAAGGAAACTTCAGCCTATAATTTTAAAGATTCTCCCTATTTTAGAGTCATAAAATATAAAGCTGGATGTATTGCTTCTCTTAACAGAATACTAGATGACCAGTTACTAACTATTATTAACTAGAATAATTAGATGACCAGTAAGGTATCTGGTCATCTAATTAATTCCTCTTATTTGATTTCTTACTCACAATCAAAATTTTCTTCATCATTATAACTTTGCTTGTAATAAAAAAAAGGAGCCTACTCACATCCACACAAGTGTTTAGTTTTATATTTGGTTGCAAAGCTGTAATTTGGCTTTCTCATTTTATGGGCTGGTATGGAAGATGAAGTGATGAGCATCATACTTGCAAATATGCATCAGTAAATAATGAATGAGTATCAGTATTCATGTGTGATGAAGAAGATTTAAAGCCCAAATAAACAGGATAAAAAGGTTTCTTATGGATTATTGTATTGTTTATAAACATTATGCATATAAAACACAACACTGTGATATGTAACCAAAAAGACATACTTGGAAATATCATTAACACACATCTTTCAGTAATTTGCAAATAATGTAAATGAAAGGAAAATACAGATACAGCATATGTGATTATATAATCAATAATACATATCTTATATGAAACTTCATAAAAAATGTACACATATTCTTTTCTAATATCCATGGCTCTTTTATATGAATCAAACCAAACCATACAGAGAAAAACCTAAAACTTTAGTGCCAATATTCCATGGCCACATTGCCATAAATTGAGGAATGATAACAAGTGGACAAGAACTTCTCCAAACTATCTTGGAAATTTTAAAATCTCAAATAGCTCACATCAAATAAGAAAAAAAAAAAAAAAAACAAAACTACAATGGCACGCTACTTTGAAAATAAGGACAGTAACAAAATTATTCTTATCAAAACTTGTGAAGAGCCAAATTAGACTTGGAATAATTTACCCAAAATGACCCTATTCTGTGAAGAAAGATCTACAACTTCATTCCCCTGAGTTACACAAGACCCAGAATCCACATCTTAGACTGTTTAAATGTTTCCAAATTATAAGCTCACAATTCTTCCTGAGAAGCTCAGATCAACAAAAAGGAAATTTTTTAAATAAAAAACTGCTGAAAAACAATATCAAAAATTGTACATAAATATTAACAATTAAATTGAGTGTGATGTCAAAAGGAATGTAAAGGATTACTCTAGAACTATAAGTTTACTCTAGAAGTATAACAGTAATTCAATATTAATCATCATATTTTTCATTGCATCAGTAAGTGAGATGAAAACATTTAACCATATGGATATAGATCCTCCAAAAAGTGTTTGATTAAATTTAAATCCATTCTTAATATGAAATAACAAAAAATAAACTTTTGAATACACAGACTTTTTCCCTAAAATAACAAAGAATATCTAACTCAAACCAGTCAATATGATACATAATGGAGAAAAATAAAAGACTTTCATATACCTGCTCTTACTTTTCTGAGAAAAGAAATAAGAAGTCATAGGAGGTGGAGAAGGATAAACAGTATATTTGACAGTGTCTTTTTAATTTTACGAAATACTATTTTAACTTGTTAAGACGTCCATAAATAGAATGTTTTTCTGAATTACAGAAACACAAGTTTATAACCATTTGCAAAAGAAATGCCTGCAATAGGAATGTGTGTATATATATAAAATCTTGAGAAATCAAGTACAGGATCAAGTGACTATGAGCTTTCTCTATGACTGCAGACTGAAAGAATAGCAACCGATGCTTGACTCTTGTCAGGATATTATATATATAAATATCATTCAGCCATACAAAAGCAATGAAAATAATGCCGTTTGTACCAATGTGGATAAATCTAGATGGTCACACCAAGTGAAGTGAGTCAGACTGAGGAAGACATATGATATCACTTAAATTAAAATCTAAAAATATGACACGAATGAACTTTTCTATTTTATAAATATAAAACAGAAAGAGATTCACAGACAGTGAAAACAAACTTATGGTTACCAAAGCAGAAAAGGGGGAGAGATTAAAAATATATATATTTTTAAAAATATGTATACAACTATACATATAAATGAGTTTAAAAAGTGGCAAAAATATTTTTCATGTAAACATGAAGCACAAAGCAATATTCTGTTTTTATGGATATCTTTACTATGAATGTATGTAGAACAAGATAAACACATGCACCAAGTTCATTATACTCCGGCAAGATGGAATCCCAAATGAAGACAAAAATCTAGAAAAGGTTTTATAACATTTTATAATATTCTAAATTTAAAAGGAGCATATGTCTTACATGTATGTATACTAATACATACGTGTGTTCAGGTATATACTATACGTAATTACATAATTATGTATACAGAATTACATATCATAATTATATAGTACAGAATTACATATAGTAATTATATAGTACATTTCAAGTAGATATACATAGATAGATAGATGTAATGGATAGATAGATATAATTAAAGTTACCAAACTTGTTGCGTTTTAATCCTTCTTTCTTTCACTGTTTGGTTTTGGGCAAGGGACCTTACTGCTCTAAGCTTCTATTTTTTAAAATTTTGATTAATACTAACCACATAGGTTTATCATGAAGATTAAGTTAATTTATATATTTAAATGTTTAGTACAGTGACGGCAATATAGCAATCCATAGATATGAAATATCTTCATCATTTTATAAGCAGAAGAAAAAACACCGGAAGCAAATATAGTAAATATAAATAATGGTTAATTCTAGTTTGTGAAATATGACTATATGCTAGCTTGAATTATTGTTCACAAATATTCACTGCCCTTCTCTAGGAAAGGATTAGACTTCTCCCTCATTGACATCTATCTTCACCTTGCAATTTGTTTTAGTCCATTAAATGTGATGGAAGTTAACATGACTCTTCTGAGCAAAACCTTGCAAGATCAGTATGCGATTCACTCTTGCTCCCTTTTTCTCTACATCAGTGATCATGAACACGTGGAGATGGAATTCCCATCAGCCCAGAGCCTGGAGTCAGGTGGTGAAGAATCTGCCTGCAAAGCAGGAGACCTTGGTTTGATTTCTGCGTCGGGAAGATTGCTGGAGAAGAAATAGGCTACCTACTCCAGTACTCTTGTGCTTTTCTGGTGTCTCAGGTGGTGAAGAATCCGCCTGCAATGTGGGAGACCTGGTTTCAATCTCTGGGCTGTGTAAAAATTCTTTGCAAATCTGCAATGGACATGTAGCATAAGTGAGAGATAAGACGTTTACATTTAAGTCACTGAGACTTTTGCTTTATTTACTATTGTAGCATAACCTAGCTTATTCTGACAGATGCTAAGGCATTCATATTACACTTCTGTAAATGTTTAAATTATAATAAATGTGAGAGTGGTGTGTTGTTCCTGAACAAATAACGAGTCTCACGAATTTTTTTTCCCAAGCAAAGACCTTGTCAAATCTGAGTTAGGCACTTTGGGTACAAAGAAATATGTTCCATCTCTGTTCTCAATGTGTGAATATTGTGTGTGTGTTTGTGTGTATGTGTGTGTGTGTGTTGGGATTGAAGAGGAGTGTTTCTGTGCCTGCGTGCATGCTAAGTCGCTTCCGTTTCAGTCACACCCAACTCTGTGATCCTAAGGACTGTAGCCCACCCGCTCCTTTGCCCATAGAATTTTCCAGGTAAGAGTACTGGAGTGGTTGCCATACCCTCCTCCAGGGGATCTTCCTGACCCAAGGGCTGAATCTGTTTCCTTTACATCTCCTGCATTGGTAGGCAGGTCTTTAACACTAGTGCTACCTGGGAATCAGGTATTTCTAAACAAGAGTATTCATAAAGGGAGGCCACAAAATTTGGGAGAAGAGATTGATGAGGTTTTCCTTAAAACCACTCCCTTATCACTTCAAGGTAAGTGAAAGCTGCACCCCAAAACCACCTTAAGGGACTTGACAGGAACCCCTGGAGACTGAAAGGATAGCAATCATGCTTGAATCTTTCCAGAAAACCTCTCTGGGGGAAGCTGGATAATGTCTTTTGTGTTGCAGAGGAACATAATACAAAAATTATGTGGTTTTAGAATTTCAAAAGTTAAGGAAATTTAGGTTTTCAGGTGGGAAAAGTTCGCTTCACGGGAGGTGGCAGAACCATGCTGCGCTGCGCTTAGCTGTATCTGACTCTTTATAACCCATGGACTGCAGCCCGCCAGCCTCCTCTGTCCTTGGGGATTCTTCAGGCAAGAATACTGGACTGGGTTGTCATGCCCCCCTCCAGGGGATCTTCCCAGCCCAGAGATTGAAACCAGGTCTCCTGCTTTGCAGGCAGATTCTTCACCACCTGAGCTACCAGGGAAGCCCTATAGTCACCCTATAAGACACCAGCGCAGAGAGGGTCTGCCAGGGTGAGGTGACTCTGCAAGTCCTCCAGGAGGCACGCTACGCCTGCAAAGCCATGGTGCTGTGAGAGGTGCTGGCCGAAGTGTGTGTGGTAGTGGGTCCATCATGTCTGACTCTTTTTTTAACCCCATGGATTGTAACTCCTCTGTCCATGGAATTCTCCAGGCAAGAAGAGTGGGTAAACATTCCCTTCCCCAGGAGATCTTCCCAACCCATGGCTCAAACACAGGTCTTCCTGCTTTGCAGGTAGATTCTTTACCGTCTGAGCCACCAGGGAAGTCAGCTGAAATGGGCCCTGCCCAAAGAACGAGAGGTAACATCTAAGAGAGATCAGAATACGCCTCCAAAATACACCCCAAAAACCATGCCACTTTGGTATAAAGGTTATTTTAAGTTGAAAACATTTGAGATTCAATAGATAACAACCAAAAACACCAACCCGCCTTTTCAGAGCTTGTACCATGTGACAGAAAGCAGCACCATCTGGGAAACTGAGCTGCCATAAATTCCTCTTCAGGGCAGATCTACTCCCAGAAGGAGAACACAAATAAATCTACCAGGGTTTTATGGCCTTGAGGGAGACAGAAAGATCACTCCGACTTGTATACTTGCATAGACAAACATCACCACAAATTCTCTAATTTCCTGTTTTATTCTCTTGAAAATTCATTTATCTTTCCAAAGGGTCATTTGTTTTCCCACAAGTGCCCTTTCTCCCCTCCCCATTATCTACTAAACCAGACATATTTTAAACCCCAAGCTCTCTCCACTCTTGAAGCTACTCATCCCTTAGTTTCTCTAGTGAATACACATTACACATGTAGATAAATTCTGTTTTCTTTCCTCCTGCTAATCTGTCTCTTGTCCATTTTGTTTGCAGGGTCCCAAACACTGAATTTTGGGCTTTCCTCGTGACTCAGTGGTAATGAATCTACCTGCAATGCAGGAGACTCAGATTTAATCTCTGAGTTAGGAAGATCCCCTGGAGAAGGAAATGTTACCCACTCCTGTATTCTTGCCTGGAGAATCCCATGGACAGAGGAGCCTGGTGGGCTACAGTCCGTGGGGTTCCAAAAGACTCAGACATGACTGAGGAACTAAACAACAAGAATAAAACACAGAATTTAGGAAGGTAGAGGAAAACTTTTTTCCTACATATCCCAAAGACTAAAGAAGTAGACCTCAGACATCTGCCACCAAGTCCCAGGTCACAAAGAGTTGGCCTTTCCTTCAAATCATCCCTCATTTCATCCCTATGCCTGACTTCACAGGATGCAACTAGTGAGTGGATGAGAACAGAAAAAAGAAAGGTGAAAACTACAATACCTCTTCCTGTCCCTCTGAAAGTCTAAAGAAACTCAGATCACATCTGAGGGTAAGTGGGGTTGTTTGGTAGAGTTGTAAATGTAGTTATTGCAGTAATTTTGGAGAGAGACAAATGCAAATTCAATTTAGGATGTATTATGAAGATAAAGCTGATAAGTTTCACCAGTGGACTGGATGTGGTGGGTGTGTAAGGAACAGAGAACCCAGGCTGGCTCCTAAATTTGAGGCCTGAAGAACTAAGTGATCAGAGATGATATTTCTGCTAAGATTGGAAGTGAAGAGAAGGATTGGATTTGGGGCAGAAAGGAATCAAGATTGCCATTTGTATAGCGATACTTTATGGCTATTATACAACCAAGTGGAGATGTTAATTCACCAGACAGATAACAGAATCTGGAACTTAAGGTGAGGTGAAAGCTAGATGTATTAATTTGGAGACAGTCAGCATTTGGTAATATTTAAATCTGTGACATTGGAAGAAATTATCTAGAGGGAATTTTTTGTTGTTTAGTCGCTAAGTCGAGTCTGACTCTTTGTGACCCTATGGACTGGAGCCTGCCAGGTTCCTCTGTCCATGGGACTTTCCAGGCAAGAATACTGGAGTGGGTTGTCATTTCCTTCTCCAGAATACCCAAAACAGGGACAGAACCTGTGTTTCCTGCATTGGCAGGTGGAGTCTTTACCACTGAGTCACCAGGGAAGCCCAGAGAAAATATGGATTTAGACAACTATGAGTGTTCAGGAAGCAGGGCTGTCCAGAATGGTTCAGGATACATTAGGTTTTATGTAGAAGACACACAGGAGCCTCTATAGCCATGCAGTACCCAAGAGAAGGTGTGAGTGAGTCTCGGCATGGTTGCCTCTCTTGTTTACCCAGAATACATGAGGCAATAAAAGATAATGACTAAGCTTTCAGGATGTCACGTCAGACAGAACTGAGTACTAACTGAAGGTCTGCATGCAGACATGCAGGCCAGTTACATTAGGAAAGAGTTCAACCTTTCCAGGTCTGCTTTCCCAGCAGCAAAATGAGCATCTTCTCATCCCTGGATCATAGAGTTATGAGAAATAGATGAAAACTGAATGTAAAGCTCTTAGCACAACACTTGGCACTTCTAGTAAGTGCTCAATAAGTGAGTCTTTGGTTATGATATGATGATGACTCTGGTACATTTCTTTACATTTCCCTCAAATGCATTTGCCTTTTAAACTTGTTTCAGTAGAAGAGAACAATAAAAAATCTTAATAATGAAATGGGATAGGGAAAGGAAATTCACCTTAGCTTAAATATATTTTACAATAGCAAGGAATAAAACTAAATTAGAACAAGAGGACTGGAAACTTTAATCACAGGGAGGAAGATTTTGTAAGAATAGCATAATCTCATACCACACAGAGTTTTGGCTAATTCTTTCATGAAAGTGAGCTTCCCTGGTGATTCAGATGGTAAACAATCTGCCTGCAATGAAGGAGATGTGGGCCGATCCCTGGGTCAGGAAGATCCTCTGGAGAAGGGAATGGCAACCCACTCCAGTATTCTTGCCTGGGAAATCCACGTACAGAGGAGCCTGGCAGGCTACAGCCCATGGGACCACAAAAGAATCGGACACAGCTTAGCAACTAAACAACAGAGACAGTGATGTACAGCTGAAGTATTAATATACATTAGGAGGAAGCATGAGAAACCATTTGCCATAATCATCTATCCAGCTTTCCCCACTTTGCCCTTCACTAGAAGAGGTGATCTAAAACTTTTACCTTCCAGAGAGGTGATCAGAACGGACCTGGGCAAAGGTCAAGGCCAGGTGTGGGAATGGCAGGCAGCTCCTTCTCTGGAAGTAGGAAGTCTAAATCGGGTCCCCAAGCTCCTCAATTGTTAAGCCCAAACTCCCCACATCCAGTTGACAGTAAAGATTCCCAGTAATGGGCAAATTCCTACAACTTGTGCTTCTGATTGGTCCCGGTCTATCTTATTCTGCTTCCCTGATAGCTCAGCTGGTAAAGAATCTGCCTGCAATGCAGTAGACTTCAGTTCAATTTCTGGGTGGGGAAGATCCTCTGGAGAAGGGATAGGCTACCCACACCAGTATTCTTGGGCTTTCCTTGTGGCTCATCTGGTAAAGAATCCACCTGCAATACAGGAGACCTGGGTTCAATCCCTGGGTTGGGAAGATTGCCTGGAGAAGTGAAAGGCTACCTACTCCTGTATTCTGGCCTGGAGAATTCCCTGGACTGTAGAGTCCATGGGGTCACAAAAAGTTGAACACAGTTGAGTGACTTTCACTTTCTTTCTGTATTATTTCAGGTGGATATCTTTGTCTTTGTGACTGATGTCAACATTTCACACAACTTAGGTGCTGTTGTAGGAAGATATGTGTATGAACTTGTCAGCTCTGACTTAAGGATGGACTAGATAGAGAAAAGCTTTGCTCTGTGCTCCGTGAGGCTCCACGAAGGGACCAAGCCTCACTCTGGGGAGGCCACTGCCTGCAAGGAATCAAGCCATTCCAGAGACTCTGAATGCCTGGTGGTTCCCGCTGCCAGTGGCTGTCTGCTTGGTCAAAACAGACCTTAGTGTGAATGAATGAAGAAAGGCATATGTTCTCCAGAGGGTCAGTGTATATAAAGCTTCAGTGGGAAAATACGTCTTCCCAGGAGAGTGACCTGAATAGCTTAGACAACTCATTAGGGACAGTGACAGTCAGAGAATATACTCTATAAGCCAGCACAGGCTCAGATCTTCCAGGTCTGAAATTCTCTTCTTCTTCATTATTAAATTTTAATAACCTAATTTGCTCCCTGGAGAGAAGTGGAATATATATGTGTGTAAATATATATAGATAGATTATATATGTATATTATATAATATATTGATATATATGGAGATGTGGAGATGTATATATACAGATATATATACATAAACATTGTGTGTGTGTATATATGTGTGTGTATATATATATATATATATATATCTTCAAAGATCTTCTCATAAATTGGATGCAAGCTCACACCAGGTCTACTTGAGTTTGGACCTCTTGATATTAACCTTCAATAGCTAGACCATTTCTCTGGATACAATTTGCTCAAAGTAATACCTGATTAACATTACAAAAAAAACCAATGAAAAATAAAATAATAATACATATTATAATTTTAATATGCTATATATTATTGTTTATGCATGCTCAGTCATGTCCCACTTTTTGCGACCCCATAGAATGTAGCCCAACAGGCTCCTCTGTCCATGGGATTTCCCAGGCAAGAATACTTGAGTAAATAGCCTTTTCATTCTCCAGGGGATCTTCCTGACCCAGGGATCAAACCCAGGTCTCCTGCATTGCAGGAGGATTCTTAACCATCTGAGCCAATAGTAAATATAATATATAATTTTAAATTTAATTTAAAATGACATAAAAATAAGTACTATAGGCTAAAATATGTATTTTATACCTGCATATATATAGCATATATTAATATAAAAGGTGAAAAATACATTAATACTTTAACAGAGGTGATAGGTAGTGGGATGGTTTGATTTTTTTCCATATTCCAATATCTTAAAATATTATACAACTTAAATAAATTGGAAAATAACCTTTTTTTGTTTAGAAACAGCCTAGAGGGGAGTAAAACTTGCAGAAGGGGTATGACTTTTTGCAGATATTCTCTGAGAATGAAAAGCTCATATTAAAAAAAAGAAGAAATCCAGCTCTTAAGGAACATGAGGTTCAGTGCCTACTTGTCAGGAAGTGAGGGTCAGTCTATGGTCACCAGGAAAGCAATGGTCAGTTTTGGAAGCAATATCCCAGGTGACAATACAAAGCAAACATTTCAAAATTTTTTGCAATGCTACCTTGTCAAATTTAAATGAAATCTGTCCTATGAATATAAATATCCTATTAAAAAATACAATCTCACATAAGTTAAAATAAGGTTAGCTTCTCTGACAGTGAGAGCGTGACAATATAGTGAAATAATTTCAACTTTTGGCCTAATCAGCAGTTTCCACAAAGCAGAGAACACTGTCTTCCTGCAACCTTGAGTGCTATCCAGCAATTACTCCAATTAGTGGAATCTTTGGCCACGAGAGGGAGCTCTCACCTAGTGAGACAAAAATCTCAAAAGCGCAAACAAAAAGGCACCAGGAGGCGAAGTACAATCTTGATCTCACTTGCTCAGCTTTCTGTGGCATCAGCATGCCATTTTAGAGTGAACCAGACTTTACTCTGGAGATGTTACATTCCCTCATGTCCAAAAACATGTTACAAGCTTCACTCGCTTGGAACAAGCCCAAACACAAGGAAGGAAGTTAACCTCTTCAGAAGCTTGCTCCTTCACATCTGAATGCCCCTCTGAGAAAGCTGCACCTCGGTGATCACGAATCTCCCATAACAGGACAGAAGGGACTGGAGTGATGCTAAGTGTAAGACACAGTCCAACATCGACATTGAAGCTAAAACGTCAAATATGGGACAGATATTTGCCTAGATGTATCAGAGCTGATGCTAACTTGCCAAAGCAATTTAATGAATGAGAATTGTGTGCTGCTGTTAGTTAAATATATCATTGCTGTCGTTCAACCGCTCAGTCATGTCTGACTCTTTGTGATCACATGGACTGCAGCATGCCAGGCCTCCCTGTTCTTCATTATCTCCCGGACTTTGCTCAAATTCATGCTCATTGAGTCGGTGATACTATCTAAACATCTCATCCTCTATCGTCCCCTTCTCCTCCTGCCTTCAGTCTTTCCCAGCATCAGGGTCTTTTCCAATGAGTCAGTTCTTCGCATCAGGTGACCAAAGTATTGGAGCTTCAACTTCAGCATCAGTTCTTCAAATGAATATTCAGAAATGATTTCCTTTAGGATTGACTGGTTTGATCTCTTTGCAATCCAAGGGACTCTGAACAGTCTTCTCCAGCACTACAGTTTGAAAGCATCAATTCTTCATAGACATTATATTATACTTAATACTTTTCCTGGTTTACTGGTAAGAATGGAAAAGGGGGTGGTGGTGTTGGAAGCAGTTTCAGGCTATAGTTATAAGAAACTAAGTTTAGGATTTGCCAAAGAATATTCTGTAAGCAAAAAAGATATTTTCTTTTCAGTTATAATTCTTATTAGTGTTTTTTTTTTAAGCTGTGAAATCCTCAGCTGTGTAATTCTGAGAAAAATCAATCAACCCCTTGGAACCTCAGTTTTCTCAACTGCATTTAATTTGTACTCTCAAGAACTCCTCTCAAGGGAATACCTAAATCTTTGGCACAGAACTTTTTGGCAGTTGTTTGTTATCTCTCTCTGCACACTTCCCACTTTAAAGGGAGAATTTTAAAAAACTTTCCTCATTGACCTCTGGTTTAAAATCTACCTGGCAAGTAAATTCTTATTTCCTCTTGCCACTTCTTAATTTCTTTTAATTATTATTTTTGACTTAACCGATTTCTTCAAACTACATTCCGCCCCACTAAATCTTTTTAAAGAGCCCAGTGATTTTTATTTTTTAACCATATAGAACAAAAGTAAAATAATTTTTGTTCTTAACAAAAGATTGCTGCACCTGCCTAGAATTTTAAAAGAAGTGTGCCCAGGGATCCCAGGAGTGTGCAGCAAACCATGCCATGACCCCACTTCACCAGCTATCACACCAGCAGCCAGCAGGGCTGGGGGTCAGCCCTGCATGCCAGTTGCACCCTTTGTAGTCAGCCTCACAGCAGAAAGGCTCATGAAGCCCATGAGGGGGACCCCTTACAGCATATAGCTCTGGTGACCAGCTCTGGAGTGGGCTGATGGGCCGCAAGGACGACTGCTACATAAGGCCACTCCGCCAAGGCTGAGAAACAAACTAGCCTACCAAATACCTAGAAATAAACACAGAGAATTCGGGAAAAACGAGGAGAGAAAACAAAGGATCAAGCCAAAACTCCAGAAGAACTAAGTGAAGTGGAGAGAAGCAACTGACTTGATAAAGAGCTGAAGGTAATAACCATAAAAATGCTCAACAAACTTGGGAGAAGACTGGGTGAAAACAGAGAAATTTCACAGAGACAGGAAATATAAAGAAGCAACAAGCAGAGTTGATGAATAATTGAAACATACATCAGAAGGGATCAAGAAAGGACTAAATAATACAGAGAAGAGACAACCTGAAAGAAAGAAACATGCTAGTGGCCCAAGCTAAACAGAAAAAAAATTTTTTAAATGAGCACAGTTTAAGAGAACCCTGGGACAAGATCAAATGTACTATCATTCCCATTATCGGAGCCCCAGAATGAAAAGAGAGAGAAAAGGAGAGAGAACTTATTTGAAGAAATAATGACTGAAAATTCCCTAACCTGGGAAGTTCTGGGAGGCACAGAGAGTCCCAAACAAGATCAACCCAAAGGGGTTCACACCATTATAATTGAGAGAGGGGTACAGGATGGAGGCGAGAAATAAATGCCCATGGCAAACCCACGTTGATGTATGGCAGAAACCATCACAACGCTGTAAAATAATTATCCTCCAAGTAAGTAAATAAACAAAGAACTACAAAAACAATCCTAAAATATTACCCAGTGGGTCACTGAATAAATAAAAAAGGAAATAAAAATGTATCTGGAGACAAGTGAAAATGGAAATGCAATGATCTATGAGATGCAGCAAAACAGCTTTAAAGAGGAAATTTACACAAATACAAACCTACCTCAGGAAACAAGAAAAGTCTCAAATAAACAGTTTAACTGTATAGCTAAAGGAACTAGAAAAAGAAGAATAGACAAACCCAAGATTAGTAGAAGTGAAGAGATAATAAAGATCAGAGCAGAAATAGAGACTGAAAAAAACCACACACACACACAGAAAAGATCAATGCATCTAAGAATTGGTTCCTTGAAAAGAAAAAATTAGGCAGACCTTTAGCTAGACTCATTAAGAAAAAAAAGAGGGCCCAAATAAAATCAGAAGTGAAAGAGGAGAAGTCACAACCAACACCACAAAAATACAAAGGATCATAAGAGATTACTACAAACAATTATATTCCAACAAAATGGACAACCTAGAAATGGATAAATTCCTAGAAACATACAGTATCCCAAAAATAAATCAGGAAGAAGTAAAGAATATGAACAGACTGATTATGAGCAATGAAATTGGGTTGTAATCTTTATCAGATCTTAAGTCTGATAAGTTTATTAGACTTTGCAGGTCCATCTATGTGAGAAAGATTCAAATTCTCACTCCACAAGGTATAGGATTTGAGTGTCAATTTTCTTATCTGACAGAAAGTGATTAATGACACCATCATGTATGCAATGTAAAATTACTTCACAAAGAAGCCTGCCAATGATAATCCATTAGATTCTTTTTAGCTCCAAATGTCTCTGATTCTAATAATGGTAAGATGTCTACCACCTAGTAAAGAGCCCTGCGGAAAGGTAGTCAGGCAAGGAAGAGGGAGGGAAGGATTTCCTTTTGTCTTTTTCTTTTCATCCACTGAGAGGGAGATGAAGTCAACAGCTGTTGAAACAAACAAGCTCACTTAGTGAGTTGAATAATATCAAACTATTGCTCAAATGAAAAGAGCAGCTGGCTTTTTACCAAGACATCATTGTCATACACACCCTCACATTTGGGATCATTAGAAATTTACATGGGGTGAATAGCACTGGAAAACTATATTTACTTTTCCATAAATCATCAGAAAAATGCTAGCATACTCTCAGTGAGATATGAGCAAAAAAAGAAAACACACACTCACCGAAGCAGATGTGTGTTTTTCATGTGAATGTGAGGGAAACTGCTAGAAATAAATTTAAGCTTTCCAGAGACAAAGAAGTGGCAGGCATTCAAAGGAAGATAGATGCTGAGAGGAAAATGGGCAAGTGTAGCAGAGAAAAATGTGATCAATTTAAAAGCATAAATTACTTCAAATGTTTTAGATAGAACTAATTATTCTAGGCCTGTTAAGAAGTCCAACCTCAGGATGATAGCATTTCAGACCTAAGAGTGTCTAAGCACACTTCCAAATTGTATTAAGTTTACTTTTATCTGATTATAAAATTCCAATACAGAAAAATTACAAAGTGTAAATAATAAGAAAAAATCCATAATTCATATTCTAGTAAAAATTAACTTGTAACTCCTTTTAGTGTATCTTCCATATATTTCAACATAAAGGATATCAAACAGTACCTAAAGTTTTGAATTCTGTCTTTATTATTCAAAATTATTTTACAAATTTTTCAGCGTCATTTGAAACACTTTATAAATATTGTTAATGAATGTAAAATGTTCCCTTCTATGAATGTTCACAATTACTAACCACCTCAATAATGGGAATTTTATTTTGGATTATCTTGTAACTGTAAAGTTACAAAGGAATAAAAATGTTCTTTCTTATTTTATAAAATTAATAATGTTATTGTGGCAATATGGAGAATAAACAAAATTACAGCAAATTAAAAACAAATTTTATCTCCATTTCTTTCCTTACTAAGGCAATTACTTGTAACACTTTTTTTCTAGGTACCAGAAGTCTATCATCTTTGACTTTTTTCCAGATCCATCTTCCCTATGCTCCATCACATCAGTTCTCCTAGACAAAACTGTATCTTAAATTCAATAAATCATATTTCAAGTTCTTTGAAAACCCCTTAAGGAGATACTTTCTGGCGTCATGTTCAACAGATTTCTGGTGTTGCCTTATAAATTTAGATACAAAACAGGTTGCCAATTTCCTTCATCTGATGAGCTGGCCTCATATCACCTATTCAATGATGGCAATTTCCTTTTTATTTTACCCAAATATTTGTGAGGCACCCCTAATGAGTATCAAACTGCTGTTGGTTTAAGATGAAACATGTATATGGTACCCTGTTTCATGAAGGGCGCTGCTCACATTCTGATTGTTATTATTTTATTGTAAAGCTCTTTGTTATCATGTTTCTTAGGTCAGACTCTCCTCATGATGACCTTGGGATGAGGATTCCAGTGGAAGTGATTTATTAAGAAAGTGATTTCAGAGGAAACCAGGAAAGGGATGGAGGAAGAAGAGGAGCGAAGGGGGAGCCAAGCAAGGCTGTGATTTCAGGCAAAGTCCAGCTTCAGCCTCATTCAACTGGAGTCCAGGGACCAGACTTTCAGACAGTTCAGTTCAGTTGCTCAGTCATGTCCAACTCTTTGCGACCCCATAGACTGCAGCACACCAGGCTTCCCTGTCCATCACCAACTCCCAGAGCTTGCTCCAACTCATGTCCATTGAATTGGTGATCCTCTCCATCCAACCATCTCATCCTCCAGCGTCCCCTTCTCCTCCTGCCTTCAATCTTTCCCAACATCAGGGTCTTCTCCAATGAGTCAGGTCTTTGCATCAGGTGGCCAAAGTACTGGAGTTTCAGCTTCAACATAAGACCTTCCAATGAATATTTAGGATTGATTTCCTTTAGGATGGACTAGTTGGATCTCTTTGCAGTCCAAGGGAGTCTCAAAAGTCTACTCCAACACCACAGTTCAGAAGCATCAATTCTTTGGCACTCAGCTTTCTTTATAGTCCAACTCTCACATCCCTACATGACTACTGGAAAAACCATAGCCTTGACTAGATGGACCTTAGTTGGCAAAGTAATGTCCCTGCTTTTTAATATGCTGTTTAGGTTGGTCATAGCTTTTCTTCCAAGGAGCAAGTGTCTTTTAATTTCATGGCTGCAGTCACCATATGCAGTGATTTTGGAGCCCAAAAAAATAAAGTCTGACACTGTTTCCATTGTTTCCCCATCTATTTTCCATGAAATGATGGGACCAGTTGCCATGATCTTAGTTTTTTGAACATTGAGTTTTAAATCAACTTTTTCACTCTCCTCTTTCACTTTCATCAAGAGGTTCTTTAGTTCTTCTTCACTTCCTCCATAAGGGTGGTGTCATCTGTGTATGTGAGGTATTGATATTTCTCCCACAATCTCAATTCCAGCTTGTACTTCTGATCACCCTGCCCATCAGAATAAGACCCAGTTTCCCCCACAGTCAGTCTCTTCCATCAGGAAGTTTCCATAAGCCTCTTATCCTTATTCTTCAGAGGGCATACAGAATGAAAACCACAGAAAACTAATCAAACTGATCACATGGACCACAGCCTTGTATAACTCAATGAAACTATGAGCCATGCTGTGTAGGGCCCTCCAAGACGCATGGGTCATGGTGGAGAGTTCTGACAAAATGTGGTCCATTGGAGAAGGGCATGGCAAACCATTTCAGTATTCTTGCCTTGAGAACCTCATCAACAGTATTAAGACTTTCAGATATTTGAACCTAAACACAGCCATTGCTGAAGAGCTGCTCTGAGGACCCTAACCTCCCTGATGACAGCTCCTATACCCTCTGCAGAGGGGGCCAGAAGGTCTCAGATGCAGGTCTTCAGAAGCAAAATACAAGGCAGCTGGCAGAGGATTCACAAAAAGAGCAAAGGGGCTCCAGGACATCTGCTGGACCATCAACACCGCTCACTGTTCATATAGACTGAACGTTTGTTTCCCAGCGTTCATATGCTGAGACGTCATCCCCAGTGTGATGGTTTTAGGAGGTGAGGCCTTTGGGAGGTAACTAAGTCATGGGCGGTGAGCCCTCATGAAATGGGATTAATGCTTTTATGAGAAGAAGGATAATGTTTCTGTCCACCATGTAAGGATAAAATGACTGTCGATGATTTAGGAAGCAGGCTCTCACCAGACACTGAATCCACTGAAACCCTGATCTTAGACTTGACAAATTAATTGATAAATCAATTTCTATTGGTTAAGCCACCCAGGCTTCAATACCTTCTTCTAACATTTGTTACTGATTAATCTGCCTGCCAATGCAGGGAACACAGGAGACGTGGATTCGATCCCTGGATGGGGAAAGCCCTCTGCAGGAGGGCATGGCAACCGACTCCAGTATTCCTGCCTGGAGCATCCTTTGGACAGAGGAGCCTGGCAGGCTGCAGTCTATAAGGTTGCAAAGAGTTGGACATGACTGACAGCACACACGCATGCACGCAAGACAACTACAGATATCCAAATCCTCACTAAACTGCAGAGCTGGGCTTTGTGACTTTATCTCCCATCTGCAGAGAATTCCATTATTAATGGTACGGCATGTTGAATTTAATCCTGTTAGAAGCTTTCAAAAATCAATTTGTTTTTTAACTATTTGACAGTTAAGCTAGTTTTGGTTCAGAATTCAAAACAGTTCAATATTTTTAAGGTGCAGGTCTTTTTGTGGATGACCTTAAGCAGAGAGAAAGTGTAAAATTTCGGAAACTAAGTAAAACAAGTAGCCAGCACTGAGGTTAATGCATGAAGTCTAATGTTATCTATATGAAAAGGCAATAATCAGTGTTAAATTGTATTGGGGAAAAATGGATGTTTAAAAAAGTTAGTTGTTAGCCAGATTAATAACCATGGAGTTAATTCTACAAATTATTGGGACTGGGAATGACTACCTAACATTTCCTTCTCATTCTAACAGATGGAAAACAAGTCTGAACTTCCACATGAGGATCTGGAGTGTAAGCTGTATCAACAGAGGCATCAATGGAGGTCTAAAAATTCCCATTGGATAGGCTTTTCAGTTAAAGCTTAATTGGAAACACTTCTGATCAAAATGAGACTTGAGAATAAAGAGAGGTTATCCCAGGAGGCAGACATGATATGATTTACCCATCAAAACTCAGGCAGAAAAGTAACAAATTGTTGCACTTTCCCTCCGTGTCTTGCAATATAGGAACAGAAGCATAAACACCTGCTATGTCTGAGTCCAGATAGCACAAAAGGAGAGAAACCACATATGGTTTTTAAAACCAATTTCTTTTTGGCCTAATTACCATTTCCACTGATAACATGACTGTTTTTTAGGCGTACAAAAACCAGTCTCACAAAACAGGTAAAACTATTCAATGTGGAGACAAAGAGAGACTAGAATAGTTCTTTTCACACTTCCTGAATTGCAAGAGAATAAAAAACTACTTGTCTATAAGCTCAAGCAGAAATATTAGGAGAAGAAAAGTAATATCATGCCTCCACCCCATCCCTGTTTTTCACAGTTTTTCTTGGTAGCTGAATTAGAATGTTCAAGTTCCATCAAGAAATCTAACACCAGATAAGAAGTTCATGCAATCACAGCAATTTACATATAATTATTTTGTTTTACCATCTGTTACACATCATGCACTACTATCAAAATAACTTCAATGCAGTGCAATGACTATTTGTGTAAGGCACCCCAATTAACCTCATAATGTTCCTTTGATGTTTAGAATACCTATAAAACACTCCCCCTTGACATAGGGTATCAACACTGAAATAACTTTTCTTAAAGGATCAAATTTTATGCAGTGTACTTACAGTTAATATACTGAAGGTTTTAGATGCCCCCATTCCATGCCCATTAAGCACTGTTTTTCTCTAACATGTAGTCATGTTTGATTTTTTTTTCTTTCTTTCCTTACACAACACTAGGCAAATAAATGTGAGAAACCAGATAAAGATACCTATAAATTTGAGAAGAAGAACTTTGTGATATGAGTTTGGACAATATAGTTCAGAGGAGGGTGAGTTGAATGTTCATCAAAGACAGGCAGGTTGAGAGATTCAGTGAAAGGATGTGAAGTCTAAGTGATGTCTTATCCTGCCACTAGAGGGAATGTGGCACCCTACATACAACCAGCTTTCTTTGCACCCAGCAGAATGGAGTCAGGCTTCAACAGAAAGCGCTGGTATGGAGATATCTCCCTCATGGTAGCAGCTGCTGCTGCTGCTAAGTCGCTTCAGTCGTGTCTGACTCTGTGCGACCCCATAGACGGCAGCCCACCAGGCTGCCCCATCCCTGGGATTCTCCAGGCAAGAACACTGGAGTGGGTTGCCATTTCCTTCTCCAATGCATGAAAGTGAAAAGTGAAAGAAGTCGCTCAGTTGTGTCCGACTCTTAGTGACCCCATGGACTGCAGCCCACCAGGCTCCTCCATCCAAGGGATTTTCCAGGCAAGAGTACTGGAGTGGGGTGCCATTGCCTTCTCTGCCCTTATAGTAGGCAAGTGGCCAAAGAACAAGAGAGCAGCCTCAGAGCGTACGGACCAGCATTGACAAGAAAGTGACCATTCCAGGGAAGGGCGTGGCTTTCAAATATCTGAGGGCATGACTGGGAAAATGGCAACATGGGTCTCCTACAAGGCACTGGTTTCCTGGTCCCCCAAAAGTCAAGCAGCCAAGTGGTAACTGGAGGATTTTGTGCATGTGTAGCAAAAAAAATATCTGGAATACAAACAGCCAAGAGGCTTTCTCCAAGTGCCTTAGCAGGAACCTGCAAGAGTAGACTTGCAAAGTCCCTTTTTTGCACCATCTGTATGCTTCCAATAATCAGAAATGGGTCTCGAGGAGATGAGAAAGAAAATTAGTGTGAAAAGCAAGAAAGAGAAAGATCCGGCAGGACAATTTTAATACACATCCAATAAAACAAAACTGCTAGAGAAAAAGAAGGAAATGTGTAATGAGAAAGTATATAAGGAGATTCAAGAGCAACACCAAAAAATTATGAAAAGAGAATATAGAACTCTATTGGAATATATTTGAAAACCTGGAGTTAATGAATGAATTCCTAAAAAGTACCCATTGTTAAGTTATGTGGGAAACATGGATGGACCAAATCCAATAGAAGAGAGTTAAAAGGTGATTAAAGACATATTATTGGAAAAGGCTCCCCCCAAATATAAAATATTTAGGAATAAATTTAACATAAAAGCCACAAGATTTATATTTATGATTCTCAACCTTGTCTTTATTTAAAAGTACCTTGGGGAGCTTTAAAATATCCTGATGTTCTCAGACAAACCAAATCATTATTTCTAGGTGTGAACCCTATGCAACCACATTTTTTAAAGCTTGTAAATAATTCTAGTGTGGTATTGAGTTCAAGAGTTACTGGTCTATATGAAGAAAACTATAAATTTGTATTAAAAGATATAAGACAAAATCTGAAAGGAACACACAATCTTCTTGATGAGAAAGCTTAATTTCACAGCATTGTTTATTCTCTTGAATTAATATATACATTTAATGAAACTCCAATCAGAAACTCAACAGCTCTTTCTAACTGGAGAAACTAAATTTAGGTTTATATTAGAAATGATAACCCTTACCAAGGAAGAGTCAAGAAAAAGACCATTATGATTTTACTAGTTATTTAATATTATGAATATTTATGAAATATTATGAATAATTACTTCATGATTGCATTTATATAAGAGGACAAACAGAGCAGTGTCTAAGAAAAGAGAATCCAGGAACAGTATCCAATACATATGAGAAGCACCAGATCTCAAAAATATACAAGCAACTCCTGAAGCTCTATTCCAGAAAAATAAATGACCCAATCAAAAAATGGGCCAAAGAACTAAACAGACATTTCTCCAAAGAAGACATACAGATGGCTAACAAACACATGAAAAGATGCTCAGCATCACTCATTATCAGAGAAATGGAAATCAAAACCACAATGAGGTACCATTACACGCCAGTCAGGATGGCTGCTATCCAAAAGTCTATAAGCAATAAATGCTGGAGAGGGTGTGGAGAAAAGGGAACCCTCTTACACTCTTGGTGGGAATGCAAACTAGTACAGCCACTATGGAGAACAGTGTGGAGATTTCTTAAAAAACTGGAAATAGAACTGCTATATGACCCAGCAATCCCACTTCTGGGCATACACACTGAGGAATCCAGATCTGAAAGAGACACGTGCACCCCAATGTTCATCGCAGCACTGTTTATAATAGCCAGGACATGGAAGCAACCTAGATGCCCATCAGCAGACGAATGGATAAGGAAGCTGTGGTACATATACACCATGGAATAATACTCAGCCGTTAAAAAGAATTCATTTGAATCAGTTCTAATGAGATGGATGAAACTGGAGCCCATTATACAGAGTGAAGTAAGCCAGAAAGATAAAGACCAATACAGTATACTAACACATATATATGGAATTTAGAAAGATGGTAATGATAACCCTATATGCAAAACAGAAAAAGAGACACAGAAGTACAGAACAGACTTTTGAACTCTGTGGGAGAAGGTGAGAGTGGGATGTTTTGAAAGAACAGCATGTATATTATCTATGGTGAAACAGACCACCAGCCCAGGTGGGATGCATGAGTCAAGTGCTCAGGCCTGGTGCACTGGGAAGACCCAGAGGAATCGGGTGAAGAAGGAGGTGGGAGGGGGAATCGGGATGGGGAATACGTGTAACTCTATGGCTGATTCATGTCAGTGTATGACAAAACCCACTGAAATGTTGTGAAGTAATTAGCCTCCAACTAATTAAAAAAAAAAAAAGAATTAAGTCAAAATATTAGAGCAGAACAAATAAACATTTTATTTATTCATATAAAATAAATAAATAAATAAATGCTTTAAATGTTTTAAACATTGATTAATCCTTTGTCTATTTCTTCGTTTGCTATTATTTTCTCCCAATCTGAGGGCTGTCTTTTCACCTTACTTGTAGTTTCCTTTGTTGTGCAAAAGCTTTTAAGTTTCATTAGGTCCCATTTGTGTATTTTTGCTTTTATTTCTAATATTCTGGGAGGTGGGTCATAGAGGATCTTGCTGTGATTTATGTTGGAGAGTGTTTTGCCTGTGTTCTCCTCTAGGAGTTTTATAGTTTCTGGTCTTACATTTAGATCTTTAATCCATTTTGAGTTTATTTTTGTGTATGGTGTTAGAAAGTGTTCTAGTGTCAGTCTTCTACAAGTGGTTGACCAGATTTCCCAGCACCACTTGTTAAAGAGGTTGTCTTTTTTCCATTGTATATCCTTGCCTCCTTTGTCAAAGATAAGATAAGCATTTAATGTTTTAATGTTTAGTCTTTTAATGTTTACCAGTAAACTCAAAATTATTTATCATTGTAAATATGCAGAAAATAATAAAGGTATACATTCATATGTAGACTTTCTAGGGAACCTCATGTTAAAAACAGGCAGGGTGGGACCTCCTTAACCAGGACTGCTTCTCTTCTCTATTTTTCTCTAGCAGTCATCTCAGTTCTCCCCCTTCCCCTTCATGCTTTTCAGGCACATAAAACTGGGTTTTCAACAGCATCCTGTTCCATTCAATTATTTAGAAATTCTTATCACTTCCATGGACTCTTCCACCGGAGACTTTACGCACACAGTAAAAGGCACATAGCGCCTAGAATGGTCACTCACACACAGCGCCTATCCATGTGTCCTCCCCACACTCTGAAGCATCAAAGAGTGAAGACCACTTTGAGTCTAGACTCTATCAGATGACTCTAGCTTCATCATGACTAGAAGGAAAAGCAGTTACTTTGCCTTTCATTTTTCCTACTTACAGAAATAGATTTTCTCTTTGATTTTTCGATTGAAGGAAAAGCATTTGGCATCTTAAGCTGTTTAATTGGTATAGAAATTAATCTGCCTAAATTAGGAAGTCTCTTCAGTAGATTGGCTTTAGTATATTGGCTAACCCAGCAGAACAGACTATGGGAAATTATACTGACCTTAATTAGACAGTGAATTCATACTGGATACCCATACATGCTTTGGGTCTAATTTCTTCTCATATCTAAACACTGTAAACATTTTACAATAGCTTAAATGTAGATGATTAGAATTACTTTATTACAGAAAGTTTTTCTTTATCAAACATACCAGAATTTATATACTCAAATAAGTGGAGCCTCTCCAAAATATCCCATGACATTGTCATTGCTGTTACTAAAAATAGGCTTGCTTTTCTTTTCTCAGAAATTAATTTAGATCTTGTCAAAAATTCTTTGAATCTAAGTGATCCTTTGAAACTAAATGTGCAATCTGAATCCAGCCAAAATCATAAAGAGTAAAATCTGCCTTTTCAAAAAAATATATGAAATATTGAACATACATTGTTATATAGAAAAAAGTTGGGGAAACTCCACAAACAATAATGTATCCATAACAAGGTAATAAGTTCTAGTTTTTTCGGTGTTTCAAATTTATTTTCAACATAATTCTAAATACTTAGTGTTCCTAGTCATTTTTTTATGGATTATATTTGCTCTTTTATGGTCAAATTACCATTCAAATGCTGCACAGACATAAATATCTTACTTATTCTTTTAGACCCATATGGTCCCTTCCCTGAACCCAACTCAATCTGCTCAACAATTCTCCAAAGATCTTGTTATCTGCGACTTCAAGGTTTTTTTTTTTTATGTTACAAAGAATCCTGGGGCTAAATGACCCTCCTCAACCCTTTGTCAACAACCGTCTAGCATTGCTTTTGAGACCTGACTCTGGATGCCACTTTGAGGTGTTCTTTTCTGTAAAATGAAATGTTTTCACTTGGAGTAGCACTTGCCTAAGAGATAAAATCAAGTGCTGTGTTTCATTACAACAGGTCCTAATCAGTTGAAGTTGACTAACAACTAGGGGTTTTGAGTGACCCTCATACACCTTACAGTAGGAGCATCACCTGGGAATTTGTTTGAAATGCACATTCTCAAGCCCTAGCTCAGACGTGCTGAATCAGAAACTCTGGGGTGGCACCCAGAAGTCTGCTTAAAATAAGCCCTTCAGGTGTTTCTGACCACATACTCAAATTTAACAACCATTTATCTGGGTTATCAATAAACGTCTGTCACATTGACCCTGCCAATCCTTCTTCAGCTAAAGTTAAAATTAAGGAAACCCCACAATTCTAGGTGGAAGATTGGAAAAAGACACAAAGAATGCAGTTGGAATTTTAGGCTCATAGAGGGAGCTGAGTCTTCTATTAAAAGTACAAACATATAAATCTTAAAAGTTCTCATCAAAAGAAAAAAATTTCTGTAACTTTGTATGATGAAAGATGCTAATTAGACTTATTGTGGTGATCATTTTGCAATATATACAAATATTGAATCATGTTATATACAACGTACTTACTTCTTTTCTCATGTTTATTTTCCTACCTTCTCTCATCCTGGCTATGTGAGTCCACATACCTCTCTGACTCTTCTGGTTGCCTTCCACAAGGTTACATACCGGTCCTGGAAAGAAAAAAAAATCATCTCTAACTTTCCACCCTTTATTCGCATTTCAGTTTATCTCTCCACAGAAAACCATCGATGCAGAACACACAGTTTCTAGGGAATCTTGCATCATTCAAAGAGTTCTCCATCAAAACCTGTTTCTCCTTGCACCTTTTCACTAAAGGTGGGACTATGTGATATCTCACATTTTCAATGACTCCTGTAGTCTTTAAACATCCAGTGAAACAGTCCCTTAACTCTTAGTGCCTTCTAGCAGCAGGAGGCAAAGGTTGATTGGTGGGAAAATGGGCATGGAAGTAAGAAAAGCATGGATTCTGAATGGGATACTGATTGGCAAAGTAAGAGAATAGTGAATTTTTGTTTGTTTGTTTGTTTTTGTTTTTTTTTTTCATCTTTTTTGAGAAAAGTGAATTTTTCTAATCTTTTATTTGTGCTGCTGCTGCTGCTGCTCAGTCACTTCAGTCGTGTCCGACCCTGTGCGACCCCATAGACGCAGCCCACCAGGCTCCCCCGTCCCTGGGATTCTCCAGGCAAGAGCACTAGGTCTTCCTAAATCATAAATCCTGTGGGCACATAATAAATGTACATTTCATTAGCTCTTTGGAGTAGTTAGTCTTCACCTTGACTAGAATGTCAGAATCATTTGGAGAATTTTTTTAAAATTTCTAGGCATAGTACCCATGTATCAACAACTCTTAAATTTCCCAGGTGGTTCCAATGAGTAATGAAGGTTGAGAACCACTGTTTTGAATTTCTTAGTTAAGGACTGTTAACAATTGGGTATATTTGTTTCTCAATATTCTTGATTTTACAGTCAACTCCTAAAGGTCAGACCACGATTGGATCAAAAATCACACACAAAGGGAAACTGAGAGACCCCTTCAATAACTCTAGGATCAAAATAAGACAACAATTACAAGATCAATAAGCTTTGATACTGTCTATTTCCCTTTGTTTACAAGGCGTTTTTTGATTCTATCCAGGATCCCTATGCTGCCTTAATGACAAAGTACCCACTACTGTTGAAGAAAACTATGGGACAAATCTGCTAATACTGAAGCTTCAGTGACCCAAAAGGAGACGGTTCTTCTCTTTGATGGACATCTACATTTCTGAAAGTTATCTGAAGAGGAAAACATCTAACTCAATGAGCTGAAATGCTAATAACCATAATTCAGGCTAAAGAGATTTCTTTGATCTAAGAGATATTCCCATGATGCTCTGTGTGCTGGCTCTGGGAAAGACAGGTTGCAGACTTCCAGACTCAGCATCTCACGAAAAGATGTAAAGTAAAGGCTTGGAGCTGATTGATGATACATTAAAAACTGACAAATATAGACATGATGCAAAAGAATATGTAGCTCATGGCTGGGGACAGAATAGACATTCAACAAACATCCTCACTTTCATTAATGTTTTCCTCCTTTCCCAATTACTGACTTTTTAGAATCCTTGAAAACATTTTACAAATTTTTCAACTATTCAGGAATCTTAAAGCAATGTCTGATTCAGAGGATGAATACTGACTTTAATTTTTGGAATTAGAAGTAGTTTTGTATATGTCAGGGCTTCTCTGGTGGCTCAGACAGTAAATAATCTGCCTACAAGGCAAGAGACCCAGGTTCAATCCCTGGGTCAGGAAGATCCCCTGGAGAAGGAAATGGCAACCCACTCTAGTATTCTTGCCTGGAGAATTCTATGGACAGAGGAGCCTGGTGGGCTACAATCCATGGGGTCCTAAAGAGTCAGACACAACTGAGCAACTAAAACTTTCACTTTCTATATGAGATGGAAATCTTTTCAATTTTTGAGCAATATTGATGCACATCAGTTAGAATCCTTGCTAAATCACCCCTTCCACTACTTATGGCACTAAAATTCACTGTCTTGGTTAGTTTGAGGACATTTCTAACCCATAAATACTAATAGCAAAGTGTGGCTTTCACATACTTGTATCTATAACTTAAAGACAATTTGCAATGCAATACTAAATAAATTGGAAGTAAAAAATTAAAAGTTCAGTAACTTTTCATACATGTTCATCATTTTGATTATCAACTTACTTTTAAAGAGTATCTGAATAGAAAATTTACTAAGTACAATGGGATTAAAAGAGATCTTTCACAATTTGCCAAGTTATGCACCACTTATTTTTCAATAAGCATCTTGTTTTATTTTAAATAAGAAGAAAGGCAAGAAGCTTCTTCATGCATACTGTTTCTAATCACTGTTTAAAGACAGACATGAAGAAATGATTAAAGAATCACTGCAAAAACACTATTCACTGAGGTCACTTCCTCCAGGGGTAAGGTCCAACCTTGTGGTCAATTGTGGTGGGTCAGTAGATCAAGATGGGGGTGTGGCTGGCAATTTAAGTATGAAATTAGATTTCCAGTATAATCAGTCATCTAATTGCACAGCCAAATGTATTCTGCATTTGTACATTTAATTAATTATGTCTTAATTGAAAGCATTCTACTCATAATGATTTGTTCTAATTTTCTTTTAAATCAAATTACCAAGGGAAAAATTTGGTTTGGGAATTCATTTATAGAAGAGTTTATATATACATGTATTGTAAAAATAATGAATTTTCAAAATGTTTCTTAAAAGGAAAAGTCTTTCAGTTTCTTTATAAGTGCAAAGGAAAACATTAAAGACAATCCAGATAAATTGATTTCATTTGAAGGAGCAGCTAACCTTGAAGATGGAAAGAATATTCCTTTTACTATTGTAGATGTGCCCATTATAATATTGGTCTAATTAGTCTTTTAGCTACAACTAAGATTCCTGGGTCAGTGCAAATGGCCTTGTTTATTTAGAAAGGAAATCCTCTGAAAAAGTGTCTCATTAGTCTGGCGTTTCAGGCACACACAGTCTGGTCTACAAAGTAAAACAGTCATTTAAATGGCCTTTATGAAAATTGTGCCTCATAGGGCACTTCTACATGAAATGAGGTCTTTATTTCCACATCTAAGCAGTTCCAGAAAACCAGAAAAGGTTGATTTTGTATATTTAGACATGCTACAGTTGATAAATCCTAATATTCAGATATTAACCATTGGGTAGGTTCTTGCATTTACTGTGATTTTAGTTTTAAAGCCATCTATTAACTTAGTATTACAGAAGAAATGTCAGAAAATGCAGAAAGAGTGTTTCCAGTTATATTTTTGGCATATAATTGGAAGGAAGTCAGAATAAGCTTTTAAAATTAATTCCATATAATGTCACACAAACTATATCCTATGGGATGCTCAAAGAGGTCAGTTTGTGATTCATTTGAAAGGTATAGGTCTGAAATTACAGACTTGTGCATATAACAGTTTAGCTTAGGCATTTAATTTAGCATCCATTAAAGCTTCTCTTCCATACTGATCCTTGCCCTGAACAAGATGTCATTTCATAAACCTAATTAAACATGGTACTTACTGTGGCTTAAATACCAAGACAGATTTAATGTATTGTCTAATTTCACAGATCAGCAGTGTTTCTCTCCCTGCATCACTTGTCCATGACAGTAACATAAGTGAACAGTCTGTGTCAGTGGATGTGCCAGAATTAAAATAGTAAAAATATGGCTGTCCTGAAGGTAAGACCAGTTGGGAGTTTCTCCTCCAACGTGTCACAGAGTTGTTGGATGTAATATGAAATTAATACTCAAAATACATAGATTTAAGCCTTTTTGAAATAAGGCAGAATGGCTCCTGGAAGACAGAAAGTCTCTCTCCAAATTGTTGAATTAAAATGCTTAATCAATAAATAAACTGGTGATATTTTCATCAATATCTGAGTTACTTTTCCAATGTGATACATTTTCCTGATTAGAAGAGGCTTCCATTTTATTTGCTTAAATAGAGAGAAGTCAACACAGAACTGTTTCATTCTTGTCTTACACTATCTCACCCCTTCTCTTCTCCATCCAAGTCTTACCCATCATAATGCTGATATGAACTATGTCAGGTAGTGTTGATTGTCTAGTCAATAACCACAATCCCATATTCCCTTAGTTTACAGTAATCATATTTTGTGCACATTGCAACAAGTTTACAGAACTTGGGTTCCTCTCCCAATTGAGGGGATGAACCGTGATTGGTCTAAGCCATGACTGTTGTGGTAGATTGTCTTATCGGTTCATAACTATTTGTTTCCTCCCTACATTGGTCATAGACATTGCAGAGTTTGGCCTGTATGGGGATGGAACCTGTGACCTTGGCATTATTAGCACCATGCTCTAACCAACTGAGCTAACGGCCAGGTACTTGGGCTTCCCAGGTACTGGGGTGTCCCAGGTGGCGCTGGTGGTAAAGAATCCACCAGCCAATGCAGGAGACCTAAGAGATGTAGGCTTGATCCCTGAGTTAGGAAGATCCCCGGAGGAGGGCATGACCACCCATTCCAGTTCTTGCCTGGAGAATCCCCATGGACAGAGGAGCCTGGAGGGCTGCAGTCCACGGGTTGTAAAGAACTGGACACAACTGAGCACACATCATCATCTAGAAGTGAGACAGTGCCTATTTTAAGCAAAACTTTTAAGAAGCATCATGTATTTCTTTGCACTGAATTATAAAAGTCGCATGTCCTAAGTAGTCTCTGTATATTAACCTGGGTCCAAGATCGAAAGACTCATGAAACACACTTGAACCTCACCCACAGTCTGAGGTAGAACTGCTTCAACTAATCCATAAACTCAAAATCAAGAAATAGAAAATATGTGTCTTGACCTATTAGTGTGTTCCTTTAGTTGCATTATTGGAGCAAAAGCTAATATAAATGTTGATTTAATTCCTCCTTTTCTTCTGTGAAGGAATGAAAAGCAAGCATACTAAAGATAGCAGAGTAGAAAGAGAAAAAGCTGGGTGTTTGATAAGGTTGTTGAAATGCTGCAGAAAATGTGGTATTTGCCATTTCAGAGGTCTTGTTACATAGAAAAATGGGAAGACTTGATTTCTTATGCCACTATTAAGAAATTCTCTTTCACTCTTCTATTACTTGCAAACAAATCACCAACTTCTGTTAATGGCAACCAAATAACCAAATAATATTATACATTTCTAATAATACACTAAGAAATACAGACCACATGCACACAGAAATTTTTGACTAAAGTAACATACTACATAAATTGTACTATATTTCATTTAAAAGTGCAAAAGTGTATTCCTATACCATGGTACCTATATACTGTAAGACAAATATCTTTCATTTTTTTAAGTAGCTGCCTAGTATTCTATGCATGAATATTCTATACCTTTGTATTGAGTTAGTAAGATAGAAGATCAACTTCAGTGAATCATCTGAAAATAAATTTTAAAATATATAAAAGGGTTTTAAAAGTTAAGAAAAATTTAAATGACATAGAAATTAAACCCACAAATCACATATCCACCTAAAGGAGTCACCAAGGGATAGAACAGGAAAAATAAGGAGAAGGAAACACTCAAGAAAACACAATAGAGAAAAACTTTAATAGATATAACAATAAAGAAACATTGAAACTTTGAAACACTACCCACTCAGTGCTAAGTTAAATGACACTAAATGCAGGTATACCTTCTGTGTATGTATACATAAAACATTTTAAAAGTTACTTTTATCAACATATCACATATGTACATACAATGATAAATTTTAAGCTTGATTAATTTTTACAAAGTGAGTACAGCCATTTAACTATCTGTCAAGTCAGGAGATAACATTTAACCTGCAACTCTTACCCTATTGCAGGTTTCATGTTTATTCTCAGTTATTGATCCTTTTTTCTTTTCCAAAGGCAACTATTATTCTGATTTCTTACACAACAGATTAATTTTGCCTGGGTACTGAACTTTATATAAATGAAATTATCTCTCTATCCATGTATCTATGTGTATATAAATATATACACACATCTTGAAGAGGGTATGGCAACTCATTCCAGTATTCTTGTCTTGAGAATTTCGTGGATAGAGAAGCCTAGCAGGCTATATAGTCCATGGGGTCACAAAGAGTTGGACATGACTGAAGTGACTTAGCATGCATGCATACATCTATTTTTTTCTTTCAGATATCTTCACTTAGTACATTATTTTTGATATTCATCTATGCTGTTTTACATAACAGTAGTGCATATTTATTCATTGTTCTATAGTATTCCATGTAGAAGCCAACAATTTATTGTTTTTCTTTCTAATGGCTATTTGTATTGCTTTCAGTTTTTGGTTGTTGCAAATATTATGCTTTAAATATTCCAATCTATTTTTATGTGACAATATGAATGAATTTCCAGCTAAACAGCAGAAATTCTGTCTTTATCTCTGGGCAAGCCGCATATCTGGATTTTCAACTCTTGGCCAAGATAACAGCAATGAGATTTAAAATGTGCAATTTAAAGTCAATAAGCAACTTCTAGTGACCTTCAGGGTGAGGTATTCTGCTTTATTTGCTTTTGGTTTGGTTTCACTGCTGGTTTATAATTAGTCTAATTGGTCTGAAAACCTACAGGGTTATAAAAGGCTGGCTCAATGTTTCTCCTTTGAGTTCTCCAGAAAGCAGGATTCCTAGAACGGATCTTAGTGGTTCAAGCTGGCGACAGAGTGCAATCTGTGTGAGTGAATGACGCCCTGCAAAGCTTGCTTGCAGGACGTCTTTCAGGCCCTCAGTATATTACATCCTTTGCATTTGGCTGATTCATGTCAATGTATGACAAAAGTCACTACAATATTGTAAAATAATTAGCATCCAACTAATAAAAATAAATGGAAAAAATTTAAAAAATAAATGAACACCTTATATGAGTAGGTTCTGTGGAATGTGATGGTTCCTAATGTACACATATACTGAGTTTTAGAAGATAAAGCTTAGGTTTCCAAATGTGCTAGCTTATGCTCCTATCATTGCGTTAATGTTTCAATCTCTCCATGTTCTTGTTATTACTCAGTATAGTCTCTTTCTTGCTATCTCTGTCTCTTTCCCCTTTTCATTATCCAGTTTTAACTCTTTAATTTTTTTTAATTTAGAAATAATTTCAAACCTAAACAAAAGTGGAAAGTAAAATACAGGAAATTTTTTCCTCAACCATTTGACAGCACACCGCTGACCTGAAGCACAATTCCCCTAAGCCTTTACTTTGGGGTATATTTCTTATAGGATAGGGAAGCCTGGTGTGTTGCAGTCCATAGGGTCGCAAAGAGCTGGACACAACTTAATAACTGAATAACAATAACAATATTTCTTACAAAAAAGATTTCTCCTATGCACAACAAATTATCGGCATCGGCTGTGTTGTCACCGATACCCCGCTATCACCTAATCCTCGGTCCCCGGTATTCCACACTCAGCCACCCCTGTATACAGGGACCGCCCTGGCTCATCGGCGAAGAATCCACCTGCCAGTGCAGGAGACGCGGGCTCCATCCCTGAGTTGGGAAGACCCCCTGCAGAAGGATAATGGCAACCCACCACTGCCCGCGAAACCCCACGGACAGAGGAGTCGGGTGGACTACAGCGCATGGGGTCACAGAAGAACCGCCACGACTTGTGACTGAACACTGAGATGGGAACCCCTTTACACTCAGCCTTCTCACCCTCCTGTGACTCCACCATCCCCCGGCTGCCACGCTCAGGCTCTGGTCTGTAGCATCGTGTTAGAATACTCTTCCTTCCCGAGCTAACCTCATGTTGGTGTCTGCTCCCTCCTGCTCCAACTTTGACTCTCCCTAACAAGCCACACCTCTGGTAATTAATGCCTTTTTCATCTTGCCGGATTCTAGCATCCCTCGCTGGCTGGCCTCCACTTCTCCACTGACCCCTTCTTTCTCCCCTTCTTGGCTCCAATAGCTGACATGAGGGATAGATGCCCTCCCTCACTCTGCTGGGACTCGGAAACCCCACACTGAATTTCTTCCCCACCAAGCCACACCTCTGGTAATGCCTTTTTCATCTTGCCGGATTCTAGCATCCCTCGCTGGCTGGCCTCCACTTCTCCACTGACCCCCTCTTTCTCCCCTTCCTTGGCTCCAATAGCTGACATGAGGGATAGCCCTCCAATACAGATGCCCTCCTCACTCTGCTGGGACTCAGAAACCCCACACTGAACTTCTTCCAGGGACACTTTTTAATTCCCCTTTTTCTTCTGAAGCTCCACTCTGTGCCACTGCCCTGAATGGGGCTCTTCTCTCACTAGCCCCTTGAACGGAAAAAACAAATGCTAGAAAATACTTCTATCTGGACAGGCTCCTTCCCTGTTTGGACTGACACTGCATAGAGGGTCACCTACATGCACCGAAGCCCTTATTTAGCTCTGGCTTCAACCCACACGAGCATCCTGCATATGTAGACACCATGTATTCCTTATTCTGCCCCACCTAATGATTTTAGGACTGAATTATACAGGAAAGGAAGAAAAAAAGAAAAAGGAAGGAAAGAGAAGGCAATGGGAAAGGGGAAGAGGAAAAGAGAAAGTTCCTTTGGCTTTACTTTACGACCTCCTCATTAGTCCTTAGGTCAAGCACATACCCTGAGTTTATTGACCAGCTGGTATATCCCATTCAGTGTGGTGCCTGTTAAATATCTCTTGCCCACCTGTCAAGCTTTTTTATTGATCTGTAGGAATTCTTTATATATTCTGGATATGAGACTTTTATAGTTATATGTATTGCATATATCTTCTTCCAATATGTGACTTGACTTTTCAGGCACCTAATTGAATATATTTTTGAAAAGAGGCACTGAATTTTAATGTAGTCCAGGTTATAACTTTACATTTGCTGTGTAACAGTGCTTTCTTTGTTGTTTTTATTTTCATTTTTTTGTTTTAAAAATCTTATATCAACATCACAAGGATATTCTCACATATTACATTCTAAAATATTACTTCCCTTTCATATTTAGATCTAGAATTCACCTCAAATTAACTATTGCATATGAGACACCAGTCAATTTTCTTTTTTTCTCCACTTATGATTTTGGGGACGACAGAGGATGAGATGGCTGGATGGCATTACCAACTTGAGTTTGAGTAAACTCTGGGAGTTGATGATGGACAGGGAGGCCTGGTGTGCTGCGATTCATGGGGTTGCAAAGAGTCAGACACAACTGAGCGACTGAACTGAACTGAACTGATGATTATTTCACCCAACACTGCTTTTTAATAAAAATATCTTCATTTTCCACTGCTTTACAATGTCTTCTTTGTTATAAATCACATATCTATGTTTGTGTTGACTTCTTTCTATCTCTTAATTCTGTTCCTTTGGATATTTCCCTATTGTCTAATACCACATTATCCCTGGAGCTTTTTATGAGGGAAGGAGGAGTTAAGCTTTAATTTTGAACTAACTTTAGACTTATAGAAAAATTGTGGGAACTTCCATATACCCTAAAGTTTCTGTATACCCTACAGTATACTTTCCTGAATTTTTTTTCCTTTTTTATCTTATATAACCATAGTACAATCACCAAAACTAGGAAACTGGCACTGATAAAATATTATCTACCTTAGTCAAATTTCACGTGTTTCTCCAGACACAGAGAACAGACTTATGGACGTGCGGGGCGGGGGGGGGGGGGGGGGGGGAGGGGGGGAGGCAATGGGAGGAGGGAGAGGGTGAGATGTTTGGAGAGAGTAAAATGGATATTTACAATACCATATGCAAAATAGATAGCCAATGGGAATTTGCTATATGACTCAGGGAACTCAAACAGGCTCTCTGTGACAATCTAGAAAGGTACTGGGTGGGGGTGGGTGGGAGAGAGTTTGGGGAGGGAGGGAACATGGGTGTACTTATGGCTGATTCTTGTTGATGTATGACAGAAAACCACAAAATTGTGTAATTAAACTTCAACAAAAAAATACATAAATAAAATGGAAAAAAAATTTTCATCTATTTTTCTAACAACATCCTTTCTTATTCCAGGATTCCATAGAGGATCCCACCTTGCAATTAGTTGTCATATCTTCTCAGTCTCCTCTAATCTATTACCTTTCCTTCATCTTTCTTCATTTTTTAGAATCTTGCCAACTTGAAGAATACCAGTTAGTTGTTTTGTAGGCTGTGCCTCAGATTTTGGTTTGTCTAATGTTTCCTCATGGTTGGATTGAGGATACGAATTTTGAGCAAGAATAATCAGAAGTGATGTTCCTTTCCCAGTACACCATAGTAGGTATAAAGTGATAGTGATGGTTTGTCTTTTTATTGATGGCATTTACCTTCATCACTTCCTTGGCTAAGGATGTATCTGCTAGATTTCTCTATGTTTAAAGAGGCTATCTTCCCCATTAATATATTGAGATACTTTGATATGGTGTAAATGCCCTTTTATCTCAAACTTTTCCCACTAATTTGTGCATTCACTGGTGGATCGTATCAGTAACGATTATTTTGTACAGGTTGCCTAATGGGGATTTTTCCATCTTTCTCTTTCTTTCTACATATATTATTTAGAATTTTTCTTAAGCAAGAGCTGTCTTACTCTCTCCATTTATGTATTTATTCAATTATTTATGTGAGTAGAGACTCAAATATTTATTCTATTCTATGGAACAAAATCCAATAATATCATTATTTATTGTATTGCTCAAATTGCTTGAGCTTTAGCCTTTAGGTGCCCCTTCAGGATGTCTACTATGTTCTTTCAACAAGTGTCCATCTTTTTCTTGTATTTTTTATTTACTTATCTTTAGAGTTTCCTTATTTTCTAGGACCATGAGATGTTCTGGGCTCATCTTATGTTTTCCCTACCTGGTCCAGGAATTATCATTTTTCAAATAAGCACTGATACCCTTCATTGGAAAATGGTGTTTAGATACCAAGGTCTAATGCTAGATGTTCGACTGAAATGCCATTGCTTTTAGTCCTCTCACTGGGAATATCTACATACATAAATTTTCCAAGGCATACTGTAAAGCTAAAATGATGAAACTTTCTTTGCAGAGGAGCTGGCCATCTCCTCACACTCTCCTCCTTGAAATCCTAACAGGATATCAGGCCCAATAAAAGATCCAACTTTTACAATGTAAATTTGGGGACCTTCTCATACTTGGAACTATAAATATATGCCTCCAAAATTAACTCAGAAAACTTCTACAAGGAGACCATCATCATGTGTAGTCCCTTGTTTCTTGAGGAGATAAGTTATTCTTGCTTCTACTTTGTTAAATAAATTATGTGAAACTCTGTCCAGGCTTTGTAGTCACTTTATCTGCTACCTTACATTCATGGAAATCTGATAATGCTTACTTAGTAACATGTTCTCTCTTTTATACTGGTTCAGAGGGGTGTTTTTTTGGCAGAATTATCTCATTCAAGTACACATACATACACCTGTGTTTCTGAATCTTTGCTTTAAAGAGATGGACGATGACTCTAGAAAGTTAAACACTGGCGGAAAGGCACTAGGAAAAGAAGAATACAGAAGAAAACAGATTTATAGATTTGGCGGCACAAATGGAGGAGTTTTTCATGTGAGGCACCAATTATTTCTAAAAAGTGGAAGATAAATCATTTATGAAAGTAACAATAAAACTGGAAGAAGTGAAGGTTTACAAAATTATAATAGTTATTATAAATAATGTGAAATAGAGTTTACTTTTAAAAAGAGTATGCATGGTTGGTGAGCAGTCTTTTGAATGAGTTCACATTAATAGCACACCGTAACCTATTTTTCCATAACAAATCACCCCAAAGCAGGCTGTGCCCTGATGCCTGTCAGCTCTCTCCTATACACCGTGGCCCATGGGTCACTACTCTGGCTTACTACACTTACATTCATGGTTCACTACAGCTTACATTCACCCAGGCATCTTTGAAGGAATGCCAATAGCTGGCCCCCACTGCCAGAGATTCTGCTGTATAGTGAGTTCCCTATGTATGAACGAGTTCCATTCCAAGAGTGCACTCAAGTCTAATTTGTTCATAACTCCAACAAAATTAGCCTTGATACACAATTAACACAATTGGCAACACAGTGACAGGTTTATAATACTTTTCACACAAATAATACATAAAAATAAACTCAAAGAAATGAAGAAAGCAGTTTTAATCTCACAGTACAGCACCTTGGAAAGTATAGTAGAATAGTACAACTGGCCTGCAGGGGTTGGCATTGAGTGAACAGGCAAGAAGAGTTACTGGCTGGAAGAGAGAGAGGAGGTAGGAGGTAGAACTGAAAGATTGTCAGTAATAGGAAGTGGAGGACAAGCTGCAGTTTCACTCATGCCTGACCTTGATGGAACTCACATTCACATCTTTGAAATTTCACAACTTGAAGATCTGTATGCAGGAGACTTAATGTAATTGTCCTGGAGTATGATCAGTCTCCAGAGTTTCAAAGCTCCTGAAGTGATTCTAAAGCACTCTGAAGTTTCCCAATAACAATGCAATGTCCTTTCATTTTTCTCCAGCATGGACTATAGCTATTCATCACCTTTGAGAGTTTTTGAAAGGCAACATCCCCGCATATTATCTGGTTTGTAGAATCAGGACAAAAAGTTATATGACTACATAGCTTCCAGGGTCCAGAAGCTTCTAAGGGATACATGGCAGATACAGACTTGCAGGATGAAGAAATTTATTCTTTTTTTCATTCACTCAATAGATAGTAACAGTCTGCCGTATGTTAGGCCAATGAAGGAAAAAAGAAGTTATAAGACAGTATAACCAGTACAAAGGTTTAGTGACCCTAAGAGTATACAGTAGAAACATCTAGACAAACTAGAGAGTAGGAGGAGAAAGGGATGAGGAAGCACTGGAGGCAGTAAAGAACCCAAGGCCCTACAGTGGCTTCCTGAGTCCAGACTTCTTGAATTGTAGAATTAGGGTATCACAGGGAATGTTAGTGATCCTCGTCTAACCACCCACGTTTACAGATTAAGAAACAGAAATCCAGCAGCCTTAGAGCTGAACTGAGTTGTATAGGTCACATAGCAAGTCAGCGGCAGTGCCAGGATTAAATTAGAATCTAGTTCATTGGCTACAAGTCCAGTGATACTCCTCCAATAAGCGTGGTTCTGGGATCCTGTGAGCATAGGAGAAGGTAAGGCAGCAATAGAGCCGCTGGTGGCCCCTGGGGCCTGAGCCTGCATGGTGTATCCCAGGCAGATGGTACAGCTTTGGAAAAGTAGAGGAGAAGGAACAAGAGTAAATAAGATCAGAAAAGGATGACTTTGGAACCTTGTGTCAGAGACAAGTAGAGAGGTATTTTGGGGCATAGCAGGCAATGAAGACCCAAGGATGGTAGATGGACAACATCTACCATGTGAGGACAAACCTAGATAAATTCACAACAGGTCTTAAACATAAAATACAGTTCAAATGGAGTCAAGTGAAGAGAGAATTCCTCAATTCACTGTGTTTACAGTTGCTTAAAAACTGACCATATCAGGCAAAAACATCATCTCATGGGGCCATTCCAGAGTTTACTAGTTCTTTATACTTACCAACCACAGAGGGCTAACACAGAGGAACTCTCTCCATTCAGTTAGTTAGTTTTAGATTCCCCAGTTTCCACATCTGTAATTATAACTCGGTAAACTTCTTTGGTTGGACAAAAATGAAGAAACATTAAAACATAAAACATTTCCCAAGTGTCCACTAGTTCACCCAGTAAGTAATTTCTTCACTACACACCAGAGGTCAGTATTGGCTTATTAATTTACATGAACTATTAATTTTTATTTTCTCAGTTTAATAACAATGAGAAACAAAATATTAATGATCATTGTTAAGTTGGAACTTTGGTATTAAAAAAAGTCCTTTAAGCAAGCATCATCTGGGTGGATATGCACAGATCATGAATGACTTAAGAAAAAGAAAAAAGGGACAAGAGAAAGCCATGCAATGAAAGTGGCCTTTGTTCTTTAGGAAAGCATTCATAACTCATTCCAGACATATGAATTAAGAATCTTTCACATGATAGTTACCCTTATGTGTGAGAAATGTTCATAACTAATAATATTAACTTACATGCTTAAAAGCTATTGGAAAGATAACCATAGTGTCTAAACACTTAACCCTCTGGTGTTTAGAGCCCAGGAAGTAAGAATCTTATTTAACTCAACATATGTACAATTCATTCTACCCCTTGAAGACTATATCAACTTTAGATGGCAAAAGTTATAGATAATTTGGACAAATAAGACAGGGGTCCAGCAGTATACTAATGATTGTGGTACTCAAAGAACTTAAAAGATTCAATGGAAAGAAGAAAAGACAGATCTGATAGTAGTTTACAGATATATTAAAGGCTTTCTACAGGAAGTGAAAATAGATTTGTGTTATGTTGCTTCAGTCAGCTAGGGGTGGAATGATAGAGATCACAACTCCACATGAGCTAGAATTTTTAAAAAACTATAGCTGTTCCAACACTTGTGCCCAGGGTGCCATAGAACAGTTCCAGCATGGTCTATCAGAATAAACTAGATGCTAAAATCTTTGCATTTCTAAGGTTATATGAGTATATGATTGCATATGATTGCAATGCCAAAGAGTAAACATTCTTGCAGATTACACAAATCCTAAGCCTCCTTCCAGGCATATATATTCTACTAATATGTGCCACCTGCTTTAAAACATCTCTCTTAATCCTCCAGAACACAGTAAATACTCCTCCAGGACACCATACTTACTTCTAATATTTTAACCATATATTGCTTTGTGTCATCTTTTGGAACCTGTTATACATTTCTGTATTATTCAGCTTTAGGTTTCTATATTTAGGTACAAAATAGGTTCCTCTGTGTGATTTTATCCTCTACAATACTTACTAGAATACAATGGAGTTGGTAGCATCTCAGATAATATTTGTGGAGTGAATAGATTTCTTTATCTATGAAGTAACAAATAAACACACCTACTCTCCCTGCCTCTCCCACTTTCCCTGCCTCTCCATGTGGTTTTGAGGATCAAATGAGATAAAGTGTCTAAAAGCTCTTTGAAAAGTATAAACTGCTACACAAATGTAAGGCATTACTATTTCAGAGGGAGTTCTCTCAGTTAAAATCTTCCATGTCAGGTTGAACATAATGGCAACTGAGGAACAGTTTTTGAAAAACTCAATCTGAAAAGGAACTTGTCCCTTCTGGGTGCAAATTCTAAGACTCCTGCAAAAAACTGTTTGTGCATATTTTTTGTTTGTTTCTAAATAGCATAATGAGCTATGGTCTTTCAGGGAGAATGTTGCTCTGACAGAAGTAATTCACAATGTAGAAAATTGCCCTTGTGTACTTTCAGGAAGGAATTGCAAACAAATGAGCTATTTTGTTTTCTCAAGCAGAGGGGCTTAGCGGGCATGGGTGGCAGCTGCTGAAGGCCATCTGGTCAAGAATTCACTAAGATCGTAACGTGAAAGTAGCCCAGATAGAGATCTGCACGACCGTCTGCAAATGCTCCTTTAGAGACAAAACTGTTTCTCAGGCCAATCATCTGCACTTTTTAAAGTCTCTAAATATGGGTTTCTGGAATAATTCATAACAGCTTTAAGGGACAATTATGGTACACTGGGAAAGGTACCCACATCGCATGACCTACTTGTTCTGTTGGCTCGTGA
Organism: Muntiacus reevesi; assembly: GCF_963930625.1. Lineage (NCBI taxonomy): Eukaryota > Metazoa > Chordata > Mammalia > Artiodactyla > Cervidae > Muntiacus > Muntiacus reevesi. The sequence goes on from NC_089251.1 coordinate 213,146,238, forward strand.
GCATTTGTTTAGAATCAGCCTTAATTATATCAGAATTTTAAAAACAAACCTCTATTTTTTTTAAGGACAACTTTTCTAGACAAAATATTGTAAGCAAATAAGGGATGTGGTTAAATTTTTGAGGACCCTTATTAACTCTGAAATAATATTTTAAAGCTTAAATAAGACATGTATGCCCATAAACAAGGGGGAAGGAAAAATAACTGAAAATTCATAAAAACTTATTAGGAAATATGCAAACGAGAAAGAGAAAGAGGGTATATGTTTTACAGATGAGTAAACCGATGCAAAAGGATTGAATTACTGATCGTGTATTTCCACAGCTGAAGTACATGCATACTCTGGATTGTCCTTTATGTCTGGGACCACTACTTTAGCCCTATTTGCTGCAATTCTCCAGAGTACCTGACACTGATCCCACCACTTCTGAGCCCTCTCCTCATCCCCACCGTCCTACCTTCTCTAAGCCAAAAACCTGTCTCTTTTCTTCAGAATCCTCATGAAACTTCAGGAACACAGATAAGCAGGGAGTTTATTTCCAGGTTTGCTTCAGAATTATCCTCCAGTGGGCTAGGGCTGCTTTAGAACTGGGCAGAGGAGCCAAAGCGCATGGGAAAATGGATATTAATTCTAGGGCTTAAGTGAGAGGCACTGGGACAATCTCATCTATCCCTAGGATGTCCCCAAATCCCTGCTATATCCATCTCAAGCTCAAATATCAATCCATCAGCCAAAGGCCATGGCCTGTCTTTGCAACTCAGAGTAGGGAATGCCTCATAAGTCCTTGGACAGGCACTCTTCACTTAGGGAGTTCCAGGGATTTCTCACTTGTCTCCTCAATAAGTTAGGAGGTACAGTATTAGGGACATCTGGCAGGCATTTCCACTGGAAACACAACCTCAGCCCACTACTGCTTAGGGGTTAATGCCGACTTTTGAAAGTTATGGTAGGTTTATCATCAGGGTATCTTACTGTCTGTTCCAATAAGCACTGCAATCAGATTGGAAAACTTTCATCCCTTCAAGATATCCAGCTCCAGCTAATCCAGAAGGGTGAAATGAAATAAGTTGACACTCGATTCAGATGTTTGGGGGAAAAAAACATAGATTTGGTAGCAAAGTGACTGAATTTGCAATTCCCTATCCTATAGTCAATAGGGTTCAAGGTAGATCACCCGTGGACTGAGGGAGCAGAAGTCAGATTCAGAGGTTATCTATTATAAAAGGCTCCTATTGACTTCTTGGGGCCAGAAGATATATAATACTCATCTCTGGGAGGTGGAAGGTCTGGGCTTTGGAAGCAAGGGTGAGTGTCTAGGTGTGACTCACAGTTCTCAGAAGGGACTCCTGGATCCAGGCCCAATGTGTTAACAAAAACCTGGCATATCATAGGATTTTGAGCATTATTAATATATTAATAGAATATTAATACATTATTAATATATTAATAGAATGAATATTTATGGAGGGACAACTGTCTGACCTTTATCTTGGTAAGAAAGATACTTAGAACTGTTCAAACATATTTCAATTGTTTGCTTATTTATTCTGTCATCCAGAATGAGCTCTTCCAAAAGGAAACTATGTCTTGCTCATGTCCATCTCCCAGTGGCCGATATCATTCCAGGCATCCAATAAGCACTCGATGTTTTCAGAAGGAACAAACCAGGTAAATCTCATTGTCCTATATCTCAGGTGAAGAAGGGCCAGGATTTGGAAAAAGACTCAAGCACTACATTGGACCTGGGTGAATGGATCCCATAACGGATCCCATAATGTAAATGGAGACCAAAGCAGCATGTCCAATACACGATAGCAGGTAATATTCCAGGCAAGTAAATATCAACAAAGGTTTGCAAATGAAATGTTGGCCTATCCACACAGATGAGCGGCTTACGAGACAATTACAGGAACTATAAGCAAATTGGAATGAGGGGCATCTGTCATTACAGAGGAGGGTCCAAGCCAAAGGTCTAGGATCTAGGACTGCATTTCCCCTTCCTGAGATGGGTGATGGCAGATGACAAAAGAGGATCATGGGAAGAAGGATCAAGCTGAAGCTTAGTCACCAAACTTAAATGTTTAGAGAACAGGGAAATAAGATAGTGTGAGACAGATCTATTTAGCAAAACTAAGATATGACATTAGACTAGAGGCAAAGAAAGCAGGCTCGAACCGCAGCTTCCAGACATGCAGCCATGTAAATCTCCCAGCAACATTTCAGGGTTAGTGTGGAAAGTCAAGACAAGTGAAGTAAAAGTCTCTCAGTCTTGTCCAACTCTGCAATCCCATGGATTGCAGCCTGAAGAACCTGAAGACTGCAGCCTTCCAGGTTCCTCTGTCTATGGAATTCTCCAGCCCAGAATACTTGAGTGGGTAGCCATTCCTTTCTCCAGCGAATCTTCCCGACCCAGGGGTCAAACTGGAGTCATCTGCATTTCTGTGGAAAGTCAAGGCAGTGGTAAAACTGCAGAGGGGCTTTACGTGGCCACAGTTCAGGTAAGATGAGACTTACAGAGACTAGAAATCAGGCCTGAGCCAACATTTGCAGTACTGGATTTGATTTGGGATGTTTGTTCTAACAAACACCAATTTAATTTCCTGACATTTTCCAGGATGTTTACAAAACCTAATTTCCTTGGAAAGGATTTTTAAACATTAATTATGTTATAGAAACTTATTTCACTGTGCACACTTTAAAAAAAGGTGTATTATTTATACAGAGTTGGAGCTTTCTCTATTAGAGAAAACAGGAGGAAATGTCTTTACAAAGTGTCTTCTCCAGCTACTCCTTACATATGTATTCTTAAAATAATTACTTGACATATTTATATGTACATCTTTAGTTTAATATCTTACCTAATTGCCCAACAAGCTAATTCAATGTTGTTGGTGATGCATTAAATGAACAAAAGATAAACTGGGTAATAGAGAATGCAGGGAACCTAGTGGCCCATGAAATCATTGGATTTGCAAAGTGATTTTCTTTTCAGTGCTGTGCACTATCTGAGAATAAAATCTGTTGGCAAAGCACTTCAGTAGCATCCAGTGGATTAGAATATACAGACATTAGGAATGCTGCACGGGGTCAAGCCAATGTTCCATCCAGGCCAGACTATTACAGAACTAACATAAGATGTTTTTTGGAGATCAAAGCTCTCTGGTGCAATACCAGTTTATAATGATAGAAGTATTTAATATATCTTCCTAAAATCCCTTTGTGAACCAACATGTAACCAATTTACCACTTTATACAAACACCTGAATTTTATTTCTATTTCCCCCTTCATGTTATAAGTTTCATTCCCCTTTTTCTACTCTCAGACTTCTAGACATTTCTACTGTTTCCTAAAACCACAAATTCTTACTGGTATTTCAAACTGTCCCCATCCCACTTTACGCTGCAGTAATAGTTCTCAATATATGGTTCCCAGAGCAGCAGAACTAGCTGGAAAATAATTATTAGAAATGCAGATTCTCAGGCCCCACTCTGGACCTACTGCACCAGAAAACTGGGGCTGTGGCCCTGGAACCTGCGTTTTATCAAGCCCTCCAGGTGATTCTATGGTATGCTCACAGGTAAGAGCTTCTGCTATGCAGCAGATTTATTCATCCATGTTCTGGCAAAAACGTATGCATTTACTCTTTATATGTATCTTGGTAACTTTTGATCTTTCAGTTGTCAACAAAAACACTTAGAACTTCATACATTGAAATACAAAAGGAGAGTGAAGGAGACAGTATTGGTAGTAAACAACTATAAAGCAGCTGGAGTCATTAAGTTCAGGAGAAAGCAGGCATTACACCTTAAGAACACAATGAGCATCACATTTTAAAAACTACCCACAAACTTGATGATATACAGCGAAGATCCTTAATCACAAAGAGAAGACATTCATTATATTATTGTACGTAATATAGTATATAGTATTATTATATAAAGTCACATTCATTATATCCAAATTCCTTTGATCAAAGAATAACTTATTAAATCATTTTGGAGACATTTTCATAAAAATGAAAATCATAAATGTGTTTCAAAAATAATGAAGCAAACTGAGATACATATTAAATAATTATCATTTGAATACCTGAAGTTGCCAGAAACATGTGTCCTTATTAATCTATTTGTCCTGTTTGAAACATAATGTCCATTATTTTTAAAAAATAATTTTACTGTGGTAAATATATACAACATAAAATTTGCCATCTTAACCCTTCTTAAGGGCATAGTTCAGTGGCATTAAACATTTTCATCATGCTGTACAACCATCACCATCATATTATCTCCATACTTTTTATCTCATAAAATTCAAACTCTGTATTCGTTAAACAATAACTTCACATCCTCCCAAACTCCATCCCCTGGCAACCACCATTCTACTTTCTGTCTCCATGATTTTGACTACTCTAAGTGGAATCATACAGTATCCGTCTTTCTGGGAATGGATTATTTCCTTTAATAAAATGCCTTGTATGTTCACCCATTGCAGAGCAATTGAAGAATTTCCTTCCTTTTTAAGGCTGAATAATATTCCATTGTGCATATAAATATTTTGTTTATTCATTCACCCATCAATGAATACTTATTTTGCTTCCACATTTAGCTATTGCTAATCAGGCTACTATGAACATGGATGCACAAATATGTCCCAGAGACCCTGCTTTTAATCTGGAGGGTATGCATCCAGAAGGAGAATAGCTGGATCATATGGTAATTCTAGTTTTAGTTATTTGAGAAACTGCCATACTGTTTTCCACAATGGCTGTACCATTTTACATTTCCACCAATAGTGTACAAGGGTTCCTATTCCTCCACATCCTTACCAATGCTTGTCATTATCTAGTTTTTTTTATAGTTGCTGTCGTTCAGTCGCTAAGTCATGTCTAACTTGAGAGTAGCCATCCTAATACGTGTGAGGTAATATCTCATTGAAGTTTTGATTTGTAGTTCCCTAAAGATGAGTGACATTGAACATCTTTTCATGAGATTCATGTGCTTATTGGTCATTTGGATACCTTCTTTGGAGAAATGTATATTCAAATTCTTGGCCCATTTTTCAACTGGATTGTTCATTTTTTGTTGTTGAGATTTAGGAGTCCTCTATGTCTTAGGTATTAACCACCAATCAAATACATGATCTGCAAATATTTTCTCTCATTTGAGGGGTTGTATTTAAGTGTATTTTGATGCATGAAATTTTAAAATTTTCATGAAGTTCAATTTGCCTGATATTTTTATTTTGCTATTTGCCTTTGGTGTCATATCCAAGAAAGTATTACCAAACAAAATGTTGCAAATCATTTTTCCTATGTTTTCTTCAAACAATATTATTGCTTTAGGTTTTACATTTATGTCTTTAATCTATTTTCACAAAATTGTTGTATATAATGCTAGGTAAATGTCATTCTTTGCATGGGGGATATTCAGTATTTTCCAGCACTATTTTTTGAAAAGACTTGTCTTCCCCATTGAATGGTCTTCATGCCCTTGTCAAAAATTATTTGGCCATTTGTGTGAGGGCTTATTTCTGGGCTCTCAGTTCTATTTCATTGGTATATCTGTCTGCCTTTGTGCCAGAACCACACTCTTTAGATTATTATAGCTTTGTAATAATTATGTACTAATTGTTGAAATCAGGAAGTGTGAGTTCCAGTTTGTTTTGTTCAAAATTGTTTTGGCTAAGGTCCACTGATTTTTAAATTAATTTTAACTAACCTTTAATTAATTTCCATATTAATTTTAGGGTCATATTTTCTAATACTGCAGAAAAAAGTTATTAGGATTTTGAAGATGTTTACACTGAATCTGTAGATCGCTTTGGATAGTACTGGCATTTTAGCAGTATTGTCTACTACTTGATAAACATGAGATGTATTTCTGTTTATTTATGTCTTCTTTAATTTTGTTCAGCAATGTTTTATAGTTTCCAGACTATTTTTTTTTAGTGTACAGATCTCTTAAATCATGTAGAAAACAAACAATCCAGTTACAAACCAATTTTACAATAATAAAACTTTTTATTATAAAGTGTTTTTACAATGTTATTATATGTGTAATATAAAGCATTATATGACAAAGCTTTTATAATCACTCATGTAGTTACCATTGCTGGGATTTTTATTTCTTGCAACTTTGAGTTTCTGTCAAATGTCCTTTCATTATTTCACTTTGAAGGAGTCTCTTGAGCATTTCTTGCGGGGTCAGTCAAGTGGTAAGGAACTCCTTCAACTTTTGATTATCTGTGAGTTTCTTAATTTCTTCCTCAATTTTGACAGACAGATTTCCTGGAAATCTTGGTTGGCAGGTTTTTGGTTTTGGGTTGTTTTTTTTTTTTTTTTTCCTTTTATATTGACTCACTGCCTTCTGGTCTCCAAAGTTTCTGATGAGAAATCTGCTGATAATCTTATTGAGAATACCATCCATGTGATGATTTGCTTCTCTCTTCCTATTTTCAAGATTTTCTCTTTATCTTGGTCTTTCAAAGGTTTGATTGTAATGTGTCTCTATATGAGTCTCTTTGAGTTCATTTTGTTTGGATTTCACTGATCATCTTGGATATTTATACTCATGTCTTTCATCAAACTTGGGAAGTTTTTAGGCATAATTTCTTCATGTGTTCTGTTTTCCTTTTTCTCTCTCTTTTCTTCTGGAGCTCCCACAATGCATACATTAGTCTCTGCTTACTTTTCTTCAATCTTCTTTCTTTATGTTTCTCAGACTTAATAATTTTCATTGTCCTAGCTTCAAACTCATTGATTCTTTCTTTTGTATGCTCAAATCTGCCTTTGAATTCCTCTAGTCACATTTTCAGTTCAGTCATTGTGCTTTTCAGTTTCAGAATTTCTTTTTAGCTTGTTTTAGATTTTCTGTCTCTTTCTTGATATTACCATTTTACTCATACATTTTTGCTTGTTGTTTTTTTTTTCCTTTGTTTTTTCTTTCTCCACATTGTCCTTTAGCTCTTAGAGTGTTTTAGAGAAGTTATTTTAAAGTATTTGTCTAGTATATCTATCATTAGATCTTTCTCAGGGACAGTTTCTGTTTATTTTTTCATTGAAAGGAGCATACTTCCCTACTTCTTTGTATGCCATGCAAATTTTTGTTGTTGAAAACTGACAATTTGAATCTAACAACACAGTAACTGTGGAAATCAGATTCTCTCCCTTCCAGACTTTGTCATTTTATGTTTTTGTTTGTTTTTGTTTTTGACTGTCTGTTTGGTCTGTCTTTGTGCTGAGGATCAGGTATGAACTTAAGGTTTTTTCTAAGCCTTTGTCTGGGCATAGGTGGCACTTCCTAATTTTCCCAGGATAGCAGTTCAGTTCAGTCACTCAATCGTGTCCAACTCTTTGCAACCCCATGGACTGCAGCACGCCAGGCCTCCCTGTCCATCACTAACTCCCAGAGTGTACTCAAACTCATGTCCATTGAGTTGGTGATGCCATCCAACCATCTCATCCTCTGTCGTCCCCTTCTCCTCCTGCCTCAATCTTTCCCAGCATCAGGGTCTTTTCAAATGAGTCAGTTCTTCACATCGGGTGGCCAAAGTATTGGAGTTTCAGCTTCAACATCAGTCCTTCCAATGAATATTCAGGACTGATTTCCTTTAGGATGGACTGGTTGGATCTCCTTGCAGTCCAAGGGAATCTCAAGAGTCTTCTCTAACTTCCCAGGATATAGAGTTGTTTTTGAATGTCATTGTCTTTAATGTCTGTCTCCCAAAAGCAAGGAAAAGAAAATGAAGGAGACACTAAAACAGCATTAGCCCTTTAAATGCCCTGGAAGTCACTTCAACAGAGAGGGAGGGACTTGTAACAAAGGAGTAGGTGGGTAAACAATGGCTGCTTGCCTCTGGGCATGCACTTCTGTGGTCAGAAACAGCTAGCCGTGGTCAGAGCACGGATCCTCAATGTTTGGAAGACAGGATCCCCTTTGTCTGCCTAGTCTCCAGCTAGCTGTATTCAAGATACTGTGTCCTGTTCTCAGCCATCATGGCTGTGATGGGGATGGGTAGGTGCTACTGTCCTGTGTGCTGATAACTGTAATTAACTGCAATTTACCACCTAGGTACTCCTCTAGAAGTTGTCTTCAAGAGACTCCAGAATTCCAAAATAGTTATGACAGACAGATTCTGCCAGTACAACTGCTGTTTAGGTAGGGAGAGAGATTCCTGGTGTTTCTCATTCTGCCATCTTCCCGTTTGTTAGCGTTTAAACATGTTCCAGAAGCTGATGATTTTGAATCAGATTTCACAATGACATTATCTCATGTGATCATGAAGGTGGCAATTTTTATACAAAATGTTTTTATTTTTTAGACTGAAATGCAAACTTCATAATCATTGTCTTATTCTGAATTATACCCTCATTACACAGGAAAACTCTGTTTTCATGTTCAATTGATATTTGTTGAAAGACAGAATGTGTGCCTGTGTTCTAATGAGCATTTCTGGGGTCACACTGACAAGTGCAGTGTGCCAATCCCAGACCAGCTACATCCCAGATTGAAATAATGGTAGGAAAAAATATCTCCCTGAGTCAATGCCCTTGCAGAACCAAGCACTCAGTCAGCAAGTGAAGAAACTGGTGCAAAACACTGTTAAATTTAGTGGGGAAAAAGAGCTGTAATTTTCTCATACTCTTTGTCACCTACTGTCTGACATGTTTTGCCCACTGTTGTTCTCCAGATTTCAAATAAGATTTCTAATAATAAATATGAACAAATTCTATCATCAAGTTGTTCTTTAAATGTCTGTTCTTAATAATTATATGCTAGGCTTTGAATGTGAAGATAATACCTCTGATGCAGCATTCATGACGGATATATGCCTTGAGTTATTGTGTTGTGCTAGAGGAGTAGTTTGTATCAATCCCTATCACCACAATTTCTTTTTAAATCATCATGTGACCAATAGTACCACCTGCACAATGCAAGTGTGGCTTGCAACTTATACCAAATATAGGACTGATCAAACAAGCGGATGTGAGAATTCAGCAAAGGGCCTTTGGCCTCACCAACTACAGGAACTGGCAAAAGACAATGGTTCATCCATCACCCATTAAATAGATACTTTATTTTCAGAAAAATTCAAAGGACAAAAATAAAGACTATGTGCCACCATAAGCCTGCTGCTCTGGATACTTGAATGACAAAGATAAAATCAGCAAGGCTGGGAGCTTTGCAATGGTCAGGAAGAATTAACAATGTGCTCAGGCAGTAAAAGGATAGGAGAAAAGAATGTCCTGGTGATACAAGAACTTAGAATACCATGGAGCATTCTGAAGAAGACAGATGAAACTACAGGATTAGAATAAAGGGAGGGTCTTTCTGAGCAAACTGGAGGTACTGGACTTGAAATCCAAGTTTAAGATTAATTCAATGTTCTCATACATACATTTAAGGTATGAATAAATTAGTTTTATTAGTAATAGTACTGTATGTTTAAAAATGTAAACAAATGTGGCTCAACTGGTAAAGAATCCGCCTGCAATGTGGGAGACGTGGGTTCAGTCCCTGGGTTAGGAAGATCCCCTGGAGAAGGAAAAAGCTACCCACTCCAGTATCCTGGCCTGGAGAATTCCATTGACTGTACAATCCATGGGGTTACAAAGAGTCGGACACAACTGAGGGACTTTCACTTTCACAAAGATATGTAATCAAGAATATCAATCCCTGAAATTAAAGGGGTTATAGACCCTATCTCCTCTAGATACTCCGGTATCACGCTGGTGGCTCAGGTGTAAATATGAACAGTTCTCACATTAGTTCACAAAAGTGAATAGTGTCCTGGTGTGTGTGTATATGTGTGTGTGTGTGTGTGCACATGTGTGTGTGCACATGTGTGTGTGCATAAAGCTTTGGTTTTTGTTCTTTTTTGTTTCATTGCAAAGTTGGAATGATAGTATACATGTGGTCCTAAAACTTTATTCAATGAATATGAATCTTAGAATCTTTATTTTTTAGTTATTCAAGATAATCCATTTTAACCTACTACTTACTCTCCATTAAATATAGTTATTTAATCCTCTGTTAAAAACATTTGCATTTTTCAAATTTTGCATGACTACAAACAATTTTGCCATGCATGTTTTTTTGCCATAACTTCATGCACATCTCAGTATTTCTGTGGGATAAATTTTTGGAAATGGTATTGTTAGACTAAAAAGCCTAAATTATAATTAATATTCACCCAGTATTCTTGCCTGGAAAATCCCATGAATGGAGGAGCCTGGTGGGCTACAGTCCATGGGGTCACAAAGAGTCGGACAGGACTGAGCAACTTCACTTCTTTTCACTTTTCAATATTCTCAAGTATTAATTTGGAATCTTCAATTAAATAACTCACAAACTGCAACTTTTTCCTTTTAATAATATTTCTATTTTAAACTTAAGAGTTTCGTTCTTTAAGCCCACAAAGATTTCAAAGATTGCTGAGTTCCTTTATATATGAAACTACAATAACCAATCAAACTAAGCTGTTCCATGGAACCATAAAATTCATGAATCCTTAGCTTTTATGACTGTGAAGTCAGTTAAATAGTCTCACTTGTTAAACTAGGAGGGATGATAGGAAGAAGTAGAATATTCTGGAGTTAGTTAGCTGGAATCAGTGCAGTGTGGCTGCACTGTTGGGTGTGAAGCATGTGTTGGCTCTGACTCAGAGATATCCACACAGTCATCTTCCTGTTACTCTGGTGCCTGAGTGTTCCAGTCCATTAAGACATGCATAAAAGGCACACAGGCTCAAACTCCATCCCTTTGTTATTTTCATGCAGCCTGGCTAATTTGCTTTCTTTCTTTCCACTTTATATACTCCTCCTTCCTTCCACTTTTATTCAACCCCCAGCTTTTTCCTACATCATCAAATATATACCAGTAAAATGACAAGCATGGGTATTGAAGAAGACACGAGTGACTAAGATGGAGCTCTTGCCCTTGAAAAGCCCACGGTTTAGTCAGGGAGACAGACACGTAAATAAGGAATTAGACAGCCTGATGAGTGCTATAATTATGTATCTAATATCATTAGCAGTGTAAAGAAAACTGAGCAACTAATTTTGCTAGGAGGAATCAAGACAGCCCTACAGAGGAGACAGTACTTATGATGCGTCTGGAAGGTCACTCCTTTCAGGCATGGGAGAGGGCTACATGGACCTCATGGGCCCCAGGCTCAGGACTGCATCAGACCCAGGCTGCAACCTGGAGGGCAGGGGATGTCATTCTACCCTCAGTCTCTAACCCACAGACAGTGGTGATCAAGTTGTAATACAGAAGTTTTTCTTGTACCTAAATATGTCACTGCTACCTGAGGGGAAAAATGCTCCTGAAACAATGGAACTTAAAAAATGAAGTAAAAGAAGAGAAAGAGGGTGAGATAAGTAGAGAGAGTAGCATGGATGCATATACACTATGCACCCATAGTGTATTACACTGTGGGTAAATAGATAGCCAATGGGAATTTGCTATAAAACTCAGGGAACTCAAACTGGGACTCTGTAATAACCTAGAGGGGTGGGAATGGATGGGACGGAGATTCAAGAGGTAGAGGATATATGTACACCTATGGTTAATTCATGTTGGTGGATGACAGAAATCAAACCAAAATTGTAAACCAATCATCAATTGATTAAAAATAAATAATTTTTAAGACAACCTTGGATTAAAAATAAATAATTTTTTAAGACAACCTTGGAAAAAAAAAAGAATGAAATAATGCCATGCATAGCAACATGGATGGACTGAGAGACTGTTACATTAAGTGAAGTAAGTCAGACAGAGATAGATGAATGCCATAGGATATCATTTACATGTAGCATCTAAAATAAGACACAAATGAACTTACCAATAAAACAGAAAGAGACTCACAGTCATAGAGAAGAGGCTTGTGGTTGCCAAGGGGGAGAGGTGTAGGGGAGGGATGGATTGGGAGACTGGGACTAGCAGATGCAAACTATATAGAATGGATATACATATCCATATATAGAATGGATAAACAACAAGGTCCTGCTGTGTATCACAGGCAACTATATTCAACAGTCACTAATAAACAATAATGGAAAATAATACAGAAAAGAAAAAATATATAAAAGTACATATATATGTGTGTATATATATATATAACTGAATCACTTTGCTATATAGCAGATTTTAACATAATATTGTAAACCAACTATACTTCAATAAAATAAGTTTTACAAAAAGAAACAATGCATCTAGTTTCTGTTACTTTCCTGTCTTTGTAAAAATAATCTCAGAATCTTGATTTCCTCTCTTTAGAAGCATAATATTTAAATATATATTTTTACTCCATCATTTTTGACATTTGTAAGGATTTCTTCATAAATTAGACCGAATGCTTGCATACTCCCATTTTATACACACTGCTCTTCACTGTGGCTTATTCCCAAAGGTCAATACGTGGTGAATAGATAGGTGCCAATCATGTTGCCAAGAAGGGACATGGTGAGGCTCATACAGGTAGGTGTGTAGCTACAGACATCATTAGAATTGCTAAGCAAAATCACCAGACTATACCCTACCTCTAGAATGAAGCTTCTGAGACCTATCTTCAGTCTGGGTGCATGAGTATGTACGCATGAGTGTGCGCGCATGAGTGTTACGTGCATTTCCCTCTAAGGAACTGAAAGTGTGTTTCCCAAACTTTGGGTATTTCACAAGAAGTTTAGATATCATTTTTATTACTGATTCAATTTTATGTAATTTGTTATTTAATCATACTGCCTTCATACTAGAGGTAACCTGGTTATATTAATCTGGACAGAAAATGCTATGGTAACAAATCCTCAAATCTCAGTGGCTTTAAAGCACAAAGATTTATTTGTAGTTCACACTGCAGGGAAATTGCATGTCTGTAGGAACTTTGCTCTGTATTATCCTTATTGTAGGGCTAAGGCTAATGGAGGTTCTACCATCTGGAACATTTCCAATTGTGGCAGTAGGGGAAGAAGGTTCTAGATCATCTCAGCTGACAATTGTGTGGCCAGAAATGGCACACATCATATCTAGCCATAATCCATTGTCTAGAATTAGTTGCACAGCCATACCGAATTTCAAGGGGAAGGAGAAGCAAATGCCTGGAAGAAAGTGTGTCAGAAATAGTTTTCTAGGGAGCAGGTGAGGTGCTCATGGGCTGTGACCAGGGCCTGATCCAACTGGGTGAAGGGTGAACTTTCCAAGGAAATCAGATGGCACAGTTGGAGCCCATAGCACACGCTGTGTGACGGGGTGTATGGGGAAGATGGTGCAGGTCCTGACGGAGCTGTAGGGAGAGGATGGGATGGGGTGTACCGAACATGGGGATGGGCGTGGTTCAGAGAATGGTGGCATCAGCCCAGAGGAGCTGCAGCTGAGACCACTCTTCTCAGAGAAAAGTTCGCTTTCTAAGGATCTCCAGACTTGTAGGGGAGGCCTGGGGTTGACCTGGGTTGCCCTGGTTCTGGAGTCCTTCATTTCAGACTTGTGGGTAAGGAGTCTGGCTCATACCACCTATCATGCAAACCTCAATACTGGTGGATACCTCAGCCACCCTCTACTTGTCTCAGAGGCTCAGTCAGCTGCAAGGAGGGCTGGGGCTCTGCCCCAAAGACTGGGCAGGGAAGAGCCAGCCCAATGACAGAACAGGGGAAGGAACTGCACATGTGTGGGTGGTAAATCTGCACCTTTCCGGACCCCATAGGACCTGCGGGAGGCACACGGACTTCTAGTGCAGAAACCCGGGGGCCCAATCCTGCATCTGCCAAGGCCTGAGGCCACAGCAACCCAAACACACTGCTCCATCGCACACTCTTCAGGCCAGCAACTGCAAGATGTCTAAAACTCATTCTGGGAGACCAACACTGCCTGTTCCTTAAGGCTTTCCCCTGAAGAGCAGACTTAGGGCATTGCTGTCTCTTTCTGATGGTAAAACCAACAGGATTTCCTCACAGGTGGGACAAGGATGTCAGAGAAACAGAGGCATAAAGGATGATGCCAAGGGTTTGGGCTTCAGTAGGTGAGAGTGGGGTGGGACTAGGTGAGGGGAGTGAGGTGTTGAAGACATAAATTTTAGGGAGGCGCTCATTTTCAGGGTCATGCAAAAGCACCGCTGGCACTTGCACAATACTCTGAATGTCTTCAATTTCATATCTAAGCAACTCACTCGCTTCACCCTGGCTCCAGTAGAATTGTATCACCATGAACTGAGTTGGGGTACGCTGTGAAGAAGCAGGTTTTGTGAGAGTGCAGTGAATAGAAGTCTGGTTCTAGACATGTTGACTGTGAGATGGCTCCTGAACATCCAAGTGGAGGCAGCAAATGGCCAGTGGGATCACTGATACTGTACCTCAGGGGAGAGGTCTAGACTAAAGTTATACATCACGAAGGTATTATGGGATTACATGAATGCATGAAAGCAATGAGTATAGACAGATGGATAAGAGGTTCAAGGAGTGATCCAGGAAATACTGTCACTTGTTCTAAGAGAGAAGAGGATCCACCGAAGGACCTAGAAAAAGAGGAGTCAGTGAGAGAAGGAAAACTAGGAGTGCAGAGTCCTAGAGATAAGTGAAGAAAATGCTTTGAGGAGTAGGCAATAATCAATCGTGTTTCAAGTTGCTATATCAAGTTAGATGAGGATTGAGGCTAGAACACGGGCATCCATAACATGGAGGTCATTGATGATGCGGACTAAAAACAGTCAGAGATGGGAGCAAAAGCATGAATAGAGGACATTGATCAGAGAGAGGAGAAGGAGAAGGGGAGTTCAAATTAGCAAGTATAGACAACTCTTTGAATGAAGAGAGACAGGGAGAGTCTGGAGAGGGAAGAGAATGTAGTTTAATGCTCGCCCAGTTTCTCCAGCTTTCCAACCTCTCAAGTCCAGGTTTTGCAATGGGTCCCCTGAAATCCTGAGTTTTCAGCAGGGATTTGAAATTAAAAGCACATTATTCTAATGGGTGAGAAAACTTTTAGGAGACTTTTTTCCACCAGGACATGTGTAACAGGAAGTGGTAACATGTGGCAATTCAACAAGGATCAGCAACTTTTTCTCTGAATTTGTTTGATTTGGCAATCATTTGTCTGGCTCGGCAACTGAATCATCATTTACCAGTTGTTTTTTTTTTTAAGTTTCACATGCTGATGCTAGTTAAGACTAATACATTTTACCCTGCCAACTTCTGCTTGCCACTGAGGATCTAAAAGTGTGTTCAGAGGTATTCTGAACAGACTCTTTGAAGATAGTGCATCTTTCAGTAGATCCACAGAATGGTAAATATAACTTGATAATCATGCCAAACATTTCTTTGCATTGTAAAATTGAATCAGCAGCTTTGCATAATAAAGGGCTAAAATTATGAATCACATAAGATTTGCCTGAAAGTTGATTGTTCAGGCTCAGAATTCTCTGCTGAATACTCTTATGCTTGCTTTTGTATTTATCCATTTTCATATGACTGCTTACAGCAGACATTTCATTTGCTATCGATTCCATAAAAAATAAACTGCAATAAATATGCTAAAGCCACTCCAGTTGCATCTATCATATCACATGTATTATATAGATACATATTTTACCATCATAATTGACATACCAGCAGTTATAAACTTGGTTCTTTGTGGATGCATTAGGAGAAGTATTCCTTTATAGATTGTAACACTTTATAATTGTATTCCTTTATTTTTTGCAGTGCTTTACAAAGCAGTTATAAAATGAGGTGCTTTGTGCTGCAAAATGGGCTATCACCAGGGTGGAGGCATAAGAGAAAAGAAAGGACAGTGAGGATTATGTAGTATTTTTACTTAAAGTGTAGGTAAATTATAGCCCCATGGAAACTCCTGAGAAAGAATCTAGAAAGAGCAAGATTATGGAAAGTTAGTTTTCCTCAAGTAAAAATTCTGGAACAGAATCATGAAATTTCTACTTACAAATTTAATCATCTACCTTCTTATTGAATGAGGGAATTATGGAAGAACCAGGAGAGATCTCTGAATTCATCTTATCTGATCTCATTGTGCAGATGAGAAAGCTGAGCACTGTTATTCTGCAGATCACCCTCAGGTGACCTAAAAAATAATGGAATCCAGGTTTCTGATACTGTCCCAGTGCCCTTTGGATGGATATGATTTATCCAACAACTGCTCTGCATGTCCATCTGCTACCACATACATTTATCAAGTACCTAGTAGGTAGAAGAGTCATTCAATCCTTCTCAGAAGGATACATACTTGAGGAAAAATACTCTTTGCCCTTAGGAAAAAGTCCATCATCAAAGGAGAAGATAGAAATTTCAGTATCAAAAACACAAGATTCATGTTGTTAAATACTATGAAAGTGATATAATGGTCTTAAAACGGAAAGATAAAATGAAGTTTGGGAAAACAAGTGTAAGTTCCTTCAAGGAGCAGCACTTAACTTATGATGTGAAGGTAAGTTTTCATTAAAGAAAGATGGGGGTACTTTCCTCATGGTCCAGTGGTTAAGACTTTGCCTTCCAACATAAGGGGTGTGAGTTCAATCCCTGGTTGGGGAGTTAAGATCCCAGATGCCTCTCAGCTAAGAAACCAAAACATAAAACAGAAGCAATATTGTAACAAATTCAATAAAGACTTTTAAAATGGTCCACATAGTTCTATTTTTCTTAAAAAGAGAGAGATGGGAGAGAGATGGAGAAGAGGGTGCGGAGCCGGGCAGACGGACTATCATTAGCTTGGGTGGGAAAGCACACGGTGATGAAGAAGAGAAAGTTACCTACTGTGACTGGATTATCACTTACCTTTACATTTTCCTTCCTATTAGTTTATTTCATGCTCATAATTTATGGCCATTTTTTTTGGGGGGGGGGGTCACGGGGAATGCTGCATGGCTTGCAGGATCTTAGTTCCCCCACCAGGAATTGAACCCATGCCCTTGGCAGTGGAAGCTTTGAGTCCTAATCACTGGACTGCCAGGAATACCCAAATTATGGCAATATTTTAAAGGAACTTAAATATTAGACTAAAGAGATTTGTCTTAAATAGTAACTCATCAAAGTCTCTAAGCTGAAAACAACCTGATCACCATCCTCTGAACTTGGAGAACAAAAACAAGGTGTGCATGCTTTATCAAAAACTCATACTGCACTCTGAAAGGAAACAGGGTAAGAGGACTGATGTGCCCCAACCACTTGCGCTGGTCATTCATTTGCTTCAGGAGATGGTGAAGAACAGGGAAACCAAGGGTTCTGCAGTCCATGGGGTCACAGAAAGTCAGAGAGGACTGAGCGACTGAACAACAACAAAAGCAGTAGCTCCATAGTGGGCACATCTCCCCTCTGGTTTCAGTTTTCGGGCCATCTCTGCTGGAACACGTATCTACCATTATACTATGATACAGAGTATTTTCACTACTCTAAAGGGCCTTCCCAGGTGGCGCTAGTGGTAAAAAACCTACTGGCAACGCAGGAGACATAAGAGACATGGGTTCTATCCCTGTATCAGGAAGATCCCTGGAGAAGGAAATGGCAACCCACTCCAGTATTCTTATCTGGAGAATACTATGGACAGAGGAGCCTGGTGGGTGCCTCTTTAAGTCTCCTGCATTGGCAGGTGGGTTCTTTACCACTAGTTTGCCACCTAGGAAGCCCTTGTGTTGGCAATAGTCCATAGAGTCACAAAGAGCTAGACACAACTGAGGCGACTTAGCACACTCAAAAAATCCTCCGTGCTTTCTCTATTCATCCTTCTCTCCATCTCCCGCCCCTGGAAGTAGCTGATCTGTTTACTATCTAAATAGCTTGCCTTTTCTAGAATGTCATATAATAGAATCATACAATACGTTGTCTATTCATATTGGCTTCTTTAACTAACTAATAGGCACTTAAGTTTATTCCATGTCTTTTCATAGCTTGATAGTTCATTTCTTTCTAGCACTGAACAGTATTCCTTTGTTGTGATATACCACAGCCTATTTATCCATTCACCTACTGAAGGACATCTTGGTTGCTTCCAAATTTGGGTAATTAGGAATAAGTTGCTAAAAACATCCATTTGTAGGGTTTTATGCAGACATACATTTTCAGCTCCATTGAGTTAATATCAAATAATGTGATTTTCATGGGTCATATTGTAAGTATGTGTCCAGTTTTTTAAGAAACTGCCAAAATGTCTTCCAAACTGGCTGTACCATTTTTCACTTCCACCAGCAATGAATGAGAGTTCTGTCACTCCACATTTTCATCAGCATTTGGTGTTGCCAGTATTCTAGTGTCTAATAAGTGTATATTAATAGTTATACCTTCTTATTGTACTAATTTGCATCTCCCTGATAACATATGAGGTAGAATATCTTTTCATATGCTTATATGCTGTCTGTATATCTTCTTTCTGGAGAAGGAAATGGTAAACCACTCCAGTATTCTTGCCTGAAAAATCCCAAGGACAGAGGAGCCTGGTGGGATACAGTCCACGGGGTCACAAAGAGTCAGACACGACTGAGCAAATAAATGTATATTTTCTTTGGTGATATGTCTGTTAAGGTCTTTGACCTATATTTTAATCAGGCTTTGTTTTCTTACTGTTGAATGGTAATCAGTTACTCTTTCTAGCATGCCAACTGTCCCCAACAGGGATCTGGTACTTGCTGGCGAAATTATTATTCCTACTTTACAGCTGAAGAAGCCGAAACTCCAATATTTTCAGAAACTTGCTGAAGATCACGCAGATAGGAGGGGCAGAAATTAAAAATTGAAACTCCATTTTGTCTATCTTCAAAGTCTGGGTTCTAAAGTAACAATTTCTCTCTTTTTGATAGACACATAAACCCTAGGGTATGTACCACATTGTCATTTATCTTTTCTGACTATACACATACAGTGGGCCAGGCAGACAGTGCTTTTGGCTCCTACAGTCAAAATGGCTCTTATGTCAAAGGGCAAAGAGAGTAAGATGGGGATTTGCACCCCACCTATCACTTATGTTGGTTGATGAATCCAGTTTGGCTGTTACATTTGCTCAATTTCTCATAGTCTGTGAAGAAATGGAACCTTTATAAGTCTGTAGAAAAAGTAAGTTTTATGGGACTTCCGTAGTGATCCAGTGGCTAAGACTCTGCACCCCTAATGCAGGGGACCTGTTTTGATCCCTGGTCAGGAAACTAGATCCCACATGCTGAAACTAAATGTACACATGCCACAATTCAAGATCCTACATGTCACAACTAAGATCTGGCACAACCAAATAAATAAGTAAATACTTTTAAAAATGAGTAAGTTTTCCAGTTGTAATTTCCCCTCCTTATCTTTGTACATTTCTTAGAGTAAACTGCTAATTAATGCATGAAAGAGTGAAATTCTTGGTTCTATTTTTGGGGAAATATATTATGTTGAGTGGAGGAAAATAAGGGTCCAGTGTAAACTTGGTCTCAATGAACTTTAGTCTTTTGAGGAATGTCAGCCACAGGCACAGGAATTGTGAGAGGCACCCTCAGTGATCCTCAGCTATAGCAGTAAACAGCTGTTTTTAAGTGACATGATTACTTTTAATTCTACCATAAAGGTTCCTCCAGCACCAGATTCATTAAGCATAATTGAGCAATATAAGTGCACAAGCCCAGGTTTGTTGTCCAGGGCTCACAGACATATAATGTTTGGAAGGCACAAAAACAAATGTGTTAGGGTAAACAAACTCACCTGATCCAGGATACTAAAGCTCATTCCCTTCTCACTTCATTTCATGGTGTCTCCTTACCCACATGATGTACAAAACTGTATTATGAAATTAAGAAACCTAAGAAATTAAAGGACTTCCCAGGTGGTGTGGTAAAGAATCCGCCTACCAATTCAGGTGATGCAAGAAGCAAGGGTTTGACCCTTGGTTCAGAAAGATCCCCTGGAGAAGGAAATGGCAAACCACCCCAGTAATCTTGCCTGGAAAATTCCACAGACAGAGGAACTTGGTGGGCCACAGTCCATGAGGTCTCAAAGAGTCAGACCTGACTGAGCACACATACAACAGCTAGAAATTAAATGGAAAATCATAGCAGGAGTAAGAATAGTTAAAGGGATAGGAAGGAAAGACAAATGCTCTGATGCTTCTGAGATTTGACACCCTGGGATCCATCTGAGCAAGTTCAGTTCAGTTCAATCATTCAGTCTTGTCCAACTCTGCGATCCCCTGGACCACAGCACATCAGGCTTCCCTGTCCATCACCAACTCCTGGAGCTTGCTCAAACTTAAGTCTATTGAGTTGGTGAAGCCATCCAACCATCTCATCCTCTGTTGTCCCTGTCTCCTGCCTGCCTTCTATCTTTCCCAGCATCAGGGTCTTTTCAAATGAGTCAGCTCTTCACATCAGGTTGGCCAAAGTATTGGAATTTCAGCTTCAGCATCAGTCCTTCCACTGAATATTCAGGATTGATTTCCTTGAGGATTGACTGGTTTGACCTCCTTGCAGTCTAAGAGACTCTCAAAGAGTCTTCTCCAGCATCACAGTTCAAAAGCATCAATTCTTCAGTGCTCAACTTTCTTTATAGTCCAACTCTCACATCCATACATGCCTACTGGAAAAACCATAGCTTTGACTAGACAGACATTTGACAGCAAAGTAATGTCTCTGCTTTTCAATATGCTGTCTAAGTTGGTCACAACTTTGGAGAGACTTTATTTTTGGTGGTTCCAAAATCACTGAAGATGGTGATTGCAGTCATGAAAGTAAAAGATGCTTGCTCTTGGAAGAAAAGCAATGACCAATCTGAGAAAGCAAGAGGGAAACCTGGACAAGTCAAGCGCTGCTGAGAGAGAGAGAAGTTCTCAGTTCTGCACTGTCCTTTTCTGTGAAGAATCACAGATGATCTGATATGTAGGAGAAATGAGCAGTGTGGTTTGTGGGAAGAATCTAACACAATGAAGGACTTGCAAGCAGGCTAAGCACTGACTTGGAAAGGCCAAGGAAGACAGAGCTTTATATAATGAAAAGGTAACAAAAAGGAAAATTCTGAAAGAGATGGGAATACCAGACCACCTGACCTGCCTCTTGAGAAACCTGTATGCAGGTCAGGAAGCAACAGTTAGAACTGGACATGGAACAACAGACTGGTTCCAAATAGGAAAAGGAGCATGTAAAGGCTGTGTATTGTCACCCTGCTTATTTAACTTACACTCAGAGTACATCATAAGAAACACTGCGCTGGATGAAGCACAAGCTGGAATCAAGATTGCCAGGAGAAATATCAATAACCTCAGATAGGCAGATGACACCACCCTTATGGCAGAAAGTGAAGAACTGAAGAGTCTCTTGATGAAAGAGGAGAGTGAAAAAGTTGACTTAAAGCTCAACATTCAGAAAACTAAGATCATGGCATACGGTCTCATCACTTCATGGCAAATAGATGGGGAAACAGTGGAAACAGTGGATGACTTTATTTTTCTGGGCTCCAAAATCATTGCAGATGGTGAGTTGCAGCCATGAAATTAAAAGACGCTTACTCCTTGGAAGGAAAGTTATGACCAACCTAGACAGCATATTAAAAAGCAGGGACATTACTTTGCTGACAAAGGTTCGTCTGGTCAAGGCTATGGTTTTTCCAGTGATCATATATGGATGTGAGAGTTGAACTGTGAAGAAAGCTGAGCACCTAAAAATTGATGCTTTTGAACTGTGGTGTTGGAGAAGACTCTTGAGAGTCCCTCAGACTACAAGGAGATCCAACCAGTCCATCCTAAAGGAGATCAGTCCTGGGTGTTCCTTGGCAGGACTGATGTTGAAGCTGAAACTCCAATACTTTAGCCACCTGATGTGAAGACCTGACTCACATGAAAAGACCCTGACACTGGGAAAGATTAAGGGCAGGAGGAGAAGGGGACAACAGAGGATGAGACAGTTGGATGGCATCACCGATGCAATGGACATGAGTTTGAGTAAACTCTGGGAGTTGGTGATGGGTAGGGAGGCCTGGCGTGCTGCAGTTCATGGGGTGGCAAAGAGTTGGACATGACTGAGTGACTGAACTGAACTGAACAAAAAGGAAAGAATATGCAAAATTATAAAAATCTTATTTCTTAGAGACTTCTTTCCAAAAGTGCAAATTCACAGAGCAGAGATGCTTATTTTAAGGAAAGTTTAGAGCTAAGAAAGATGGACAGAGGTTCTCTGTGGTCAGAGTCTGCTCTGAGATGGCACCCTTGTTTCCCAGGGTGCTGGAACGCCATGGTGACCTACATACACAGCAGCAGTGACCCTGCATTTTCTCTTGTAAAATTCCAACGACTTCCCAGAGCCTTCACAGGTGGTGAAGATGTAAGACCTTTGCACGCTTGTGTTTGTTTTGCTGCAAAGCCACAAAACAGCCTTGCTAGTTGTTAAGCATATGAGCACCCTGTGAGTAGGGACAGCCTTTACTCATCACTGTTCTTCATCTTTAGCTCTGTGCCTGGACACATTGTAGGCATTTAATAAAGTCAGTTCTGTTGACCTCATTTTTTCTCTCTCTCTTATCCTTTTTAAAAAATTGAAATATAGTTGATTTACAATGTTTTAGGTGTACAAGACCTAAAGTATTCAGTTATGCATATAGTTTTTAATTCTTTTTCATTATAGGTTATTATAAGATATTGACTATAGTTCTCTGTTCTATACAGGAGGTTCTTGTTTATCTATTTCATATACAGCTGTATGTATCTGTTAATCCCAAATTCCTAATTCCTAATTTATCCCCCTAATTATGACCTAATTTTTATTATTCTTTATTGTATTTTATTTTACTGTTTTTGAAGGGAATTCCAGTAGTCATGTATGGATGTGAGAGTTGGACTATAAAGAAAGCTAAGTGTCAAAGAATTGATGCTTTTGAACTGTGGTGTTGGAGAAGACTCTTGAGAGTTCCTTGGACTGCAAGGAGATCCAACCATTCCATGGGGTCACAAAAAGTTGGACACAACTGAGTAACTGAACTGAACTGAACAAGTATATTTGCTAAATATAAAATCTTCCTAAAGGTGGGAGAATACTAGATACACCAGGTATATACTAGTCACTCTGTGTTTACAATTTATGTGTCTTCCAAATTTTAACAGTTAAATGTAACAAACGCTATTCTAAAATCAAAAAAGCTGAGGCTTGATAAGTTTCAGTGATCATTCAATAACATACAGTTATTGAGACTCAAGGGAGGTATTCTTTGTTCCATTTTTAATTGGAGTATAGTTGCTTTACACTGCTGTGTCAGTTTTTCTGTGCTACAGCAAATATGACTGAATTTTTAAATGACAGTATTTTTCCTCCTTAGGAAAAAGACTTAAACATACACACATACACACACATATACCAGTTTTGTAAACAACAATAATGGTAAGTCAAAGGCAATAAAACATTCTTTTATGTTAAATTTTTTAAAAGCTCAAAGTAAAATATTAAAATATATAGAAGCTACAGAAAAATATAGACCCACAAAGCATATTTAATGTCCCATGTGTTGATTTTTTTCTCTTTAACATGGGGAATGAGGTAGGGTTTCTATGGCCCATATTTTCTGTTGGCTGCTGAGGACCGTATTTCCTTTTCTAATAAAAAATTCAGCAATTAACCATAGATGCTCTTGTCACTAACTAAAACTTGGGCATCATTAATCAAATATAAATTAGTTAAAAAAATAAAGAGGTGTAGTGGGATAAATAGTGTCTTCCCAAAATGTATGCGCACCCTGAACATCAGAATGTGACCTTATTTAAAAATAGTCTTTGTGGATGTAATTAGGAAGTAACAAAGAATCTTGAGATGAAATCACCCCAGATTAATCCTAAATCTAAAACAAGTTTCCTTTAAAAAGTGAGGGAAGGGCACAGAGACACAGGAGAGAAGGCAGAGACTAGGTTCAGATCTGTATAAATACCTTCTGGGGTTTCCCTCATGGCTCAGTGGTAAAGAATCCACCTGCCAATGCAAGAGACATGGATTTGATCCCTGGGTTGGGAAGATCCTTTGGAGGAGGAAATGACAACCACTGCAGTATACTTGTCTGGAGAACCCTATGGACAGAGGAGCCTCGCAGGCTAGAGTCCATGGGGTCACAAAAACAGTCGGGCGCAACTTAGAGACTAAAACCAATGACAAAACAAAACACCTCTTACCCCAGGAACTCTCCATCATCCTCCCCTACTGCCACCAAGACCTTTCAGTGTTCATTCAGACTTTTCCATCCTTTAGAAGTACGAGATGAAACTCCAGAGTACGTTGCTGCTTTTAATTGAGTTATGTTCCAGGCAGTATCAGTCTCTCAGGCAGGGAAAAGAGAGCTGAGGTAAATGTACACTTCCAGATCTGTATCACCCAGAGAAGAATATCATTCTGGACTTTTCTCACATGCTTCTCAAGAGTGATGATGCTGCATATCCCTCACAGTGTAATTTCTTATTCCTAAATTAACCTGCTTTATTATGTCTCAGGAATCCAATTTTCTGATGAAGTCTTCCCTTTGCTCTTGTTGAACTATAATGACTTTAGGATGACTGTCATTCTTGGGGATGATTTGATGATCTAATTCCCACAGTGGTGATGGAGGCTTTAGGTTGGGAGGTCTAGATATGTGTGTTGTGTATTACTCCTCTAGGAGATAAATTTAATGTTCAGAAAATGTGGTTTTTCAAGGGATATGGCTGTCAACTACAGTTAATCTTAAGAGCTGATTCTTTTCTTTTTAATTACAAGGTAAATACAAAAAAATGTTTCTAGTTAAGGACTGTTATTTTTGAGATATAAGATCTAGGCTTTGGAAATTGGAGACAAATTGTCCTAAGGTCTGCATGACCTGATGAGACGTGTTAGTTATCATGATAACAAAATATTAGAATTTCTTAGTTTTAGCATCTTTACACCACAAATGAGAAAACTTAGCATTTGTAAAAACATGTTCACATTGCTCATAAACCCACATACATATGTCTTACACATAATTATTTCAAAATAACTTAATTTAACAGATGAGCAAACAGGCTCAGGTGGGTTATGGAACTTACCCAAGGCTATAAAGGCATACATTAATGCCTTTAGCATCAATAACAGCTTAACAGAATACCTTGAACTCTTGTTTCCCTAGCTTTTAAAACAAATATTCCCTACTGATAAACATAAATGCTTTGTAAAGTTGCATGGAATTTCTTATAAACAAATCCCTTCTCTCCCCCCATAGTTCGGCTCCTTTAAAAATCACCAGTATACTTAGAAGATGGCTTATTTTCTCTGTACATTAGTCAGACTGAGCTTTTATTTTTCTGTGGTTGAGTAATAGATTTATTTTAAAATTTATATATTCTATCCTGATCCTTCCTCCATTACCCCAAAATAACAGTTAATGGGACTTCCCTGGAGGTTCAGTAATTAAGAATCCACCTGGAAAAAAAAAAAAAAAGAATCCACCTGCTAATTCAGGGAACAAGGGTTCGATCCCTGATCCAGGAAGATCCCACACGCTGTGGAGCAACTAAGCCCATAAGCCACAACTGCTGAAGCCTGAGCACTGCAACTACTGAAGCCCACGCCCCTAGAACCCACGCTTTGCAACAACAGAAGTCACCATAATGAGGAGCCCAAGCATCCCAAGGAAGAGGAGCTCCCAACCCATAACTAGAGGATGCCCACACACAGCAAATAAGACCCAGCACAGTTCAAAGTAAATAAATAATAATATTCAATTAACCCTGTAAAAGTTTAACTCTTCTCTCTTAAAAAATCTTTAAAAAACACCAGTTAAGAATTGTACCATTTTAATTACAAAGTTCTTTAGTTATACTTACAGCACATTTTTTATTTATAAATGTTGAGATGATGGGTCCAACTTGGATAGACAACTGCTGATGATTGTTACAAACACACGTGAACTTTTAATTACCCTAGCTCCACTTTTTGGTTCTTCAGTTATATATGTCCCTAATTCAACCCTGTGCTGGAAGTCTCTTCAGACTAAGCCAAGTTAACATTAGGCCTTTAAATAAGATGGTTGTTCAGGAATATGTTGTTTGACTTCTTTTTTAAATTTTCTAATTTTCCTTCTGTTATTGATTTCTAGTTTTATGCCATTTTGTGGTACAGAATACTTGATATGATTTCAATCTTCTTAGATTTGATAAGATTTGTTTTCTGACCTATCAAATGACCTATCCTGGAGAATGTTCTATGAGCATTTGAGAAGAATATATATTTTGCTTCTGTTGAATGGAACCTCTGTATATGTCTGTTAGGCCTATTTGGTATATATTGTTATTAAACACCACTATTTTCTTTTTTTTTTTGTCAGGATGAGCTATCCATTGATGAAAGTGTGGTATTAAAACGCTTTACTATTATTTTACAGCTATCTATGACTCCCTCAGTTCAGTTCAGTTCAGTTGCTCAGTCATGTCCGACTCTTTGCGACCCCATGAATCGCAGCATGCCAGGCCTCCCTGTCCATCACTGACTCCTGGAGTTTACTCAAACTCATGCGCATCGAGTCGGTGATGCCATCCAGCCATCTCATCCTCTGTCATCCCCTTCTCCTCCTGCTCCCAATCCCTCCCAGCATCAGGGTTTTTAGTTTTGTTAATATTTTCTTTGTATATTTAGGTGATACAATGTTGGGTATATATATATTTTCTATGTTATATCCTCTTGATGAATTGGCCACTTTATCATTATATAATTACTTTGTTGACTTTCTGTTTCTGTATTATATTATAAAACTATAATAATCAAAACAGTACAATACTGGCATAAAACAGACATGTAGACCAGCTTCAATGTCCCTCTTCTTATTAGGATCAGTCCTACTGAATTAAAGCCTTACCATAAGGCTTCATTTTACCTTAATTACCTCCTTAAAGGCCCTACATCCAAATAAAGTCACATTGAGGGTTAAGCCTTCAAAGGATAATTTTTTTTGGGTGGGAAAGGCCACAATTCAGTCCATAGCAATGATGTACACAGTCTTTCAGAGGTCCAGAGTGAAAGAGAATCCAACATCTTCACTGTGGAGCTTCCATGGTCTCCCTGAGTGTCAATACCAATAGCAATAATAGACAAGAAAGGACTGAGGACAGTCATCACTTTTGCTCATATCCTACAAGCCAGATGCAGTCATATGTCACCTAACTGCAGGGGAGGTTGAGAAATGCTGTCTAGAATGTGCCCAGGATAAAAGAAATCTCTACTACAGTCCTTAGGTACTCTTAGACACAGTTAAAAAGAAAGAATAAAAAGAGTACTTTTTATTAGCTCTTCCAGAGCTCTAGCTCAGATTGCTTTCAAGTTCTTTTCCCAAAATTTTCCACCTGCTTTTGTCTACAGAGCTTTGTGACTCAGGATATGCATGAGCAATGTGTTCATATGGGGGAAAGGCTGTGTAAGACCACATAGACTTTATGTTTCAGATCTAGAGAATGATAGATGTCAGTTTGAGGATGTATATACAATTCTGGTAAAGAACATCCAGTCCTTTTTTTCTTTTATTAAATTCAAGTATAGTTAATTTATAATGTTCTGTTCATTTCTGCTGTATAGCAAAGTGATTCACACACACACATATATATGTGTGGGTGTGTGTGTATACATATATATGTGTGCATATATACACATTTTTTATATTCTTTTCCAATATAGTTTATCACAAGATGCTGAATACAGTTCCCTGTACTACACAGTAGGACCTGTTGTGCTTCATCTACTTTCATCCAAGTCATGAAGCCCTCACACTGCGTGTGCAGTCACCAGATTCGTGCCCAGTATCTCTGCATACACAAGAAAAGTGAGCAAGCCCCTGTGTGTGCTCCATGTTTTCTGCCGTGGTGGGAAGGGGTGGGAGAGAGCGAGAATAAGACCATGGGAAAGGGGCATTGAAAAACCACAGATAACTTCTGTCTCCCCTCTACTATTTTTCCAAGAAATTCCATGAAAAGCTTAGGAACCCTCCGAAGTCCTGGCTTAGACACCCTTATCTCCTCGGTATCAAAGCCCCAAGCCATTCTCCAACGCCACTGGGGTCCTTTCACCGGACCACTCACTTAGCTGAGAAACACCACTCTCAGCTAAGCGACTTGAGGGGTCAAGTCTGCAGGGGATGTCCTAGAGTCACTAAGACAACGTGATAATCCTGGTCTCCCGGCCTGACTGGTCCATCTGAGAGGCAGGGAGGGCTGGGTGTGCCATTCATTCCACTGTGAGAAAGTCAAAAGAACACACTCCCCGTTCTAGTTAATTCTCCTGATTGAATTATACTCGGTGTTTTGTGCTCTTCTCTAAAGGGTGCATTAACGAGGGCCCAATTTTTCCCCCCAACACTCTATAATAGTGTTGTACAATAGCCTAAACATTTCAACTTTCGGTTTCCTGAATACAGTAAAATTCCATGACCATGAGCTTTTTCCCCCCGCCACACAATCCCCTTTAACTGAACTTTCAAAGTAAGCCCTTTTCATCAGCCTGAAGTGATTCTGTCTTTAGGCTGTCAGTAAAAACAAGCTGGCCTCTTTGACTCAGTTTGTTGAGATATGAGTGTACTGAAATGTATTGCCAAAGAAATATTGGCAATATTTCTTTTGTTCTATTGGCAACAGAAACGTTGCCAAAGTTGCTGTTTTTCGATTTATGTTTGAGTCAGAAGAGTCCAAGGAGAATTCCACTTGTGTAGGTTGCGTAAGAGCTGACAGGCAAAGCTGAACTGCATAATAGTGTAACGAAAAGGAGAGAAGCATAAAATGCGAGAGAGGCCAGAGACTGCAGGAGAGCGAGCGTGTGACAAGGTGAAACGAGATGCTGCAAATTTATTAAATTTATTAAGTGGCTCGATCCTTACTGAGAGCTCTCTGCTCTATCTCCTTCACACAGGTGCAGATTTTGTCTTTAGTTTTACAAAGATTAGAGCAAGAAAGAAGCTGCTTTAAAACAGAGGCAAAATATAATTTTCAGTGAACTTGCTTGTAGTATATCCTGATGCACCCCATTATGGTCCATGCAGCATTTTATCACACATGATGCCATGTATTTGTATGCATGAGTGCATGCTAAGTCACTTCAGTCATGTCTGACTCTGCAACCCTATGGACTGTAGCCCTCCAGGCTCCTCTGTCCATAGGGTCCTCCAGGCAAGAATACAGGAGTGGATCTCCATGCCCTCCTCCTGGGGATCTTCTTGACCCAGGGATCAAACCAGTATCTCTTACGTCTCCTGCATTGGCAGGTGGGTTCTTTACCACTAGCGCCACCTAGCAAGCTCTGCCGTGTATCAGTCACTTCAGTTCAGTCGCTCAGTCGTGTCCGACTCTTTGAGACCCCATGAATCGCAGCACACTGGGCCTCCCTGTCCATCACCAACTCCCGGAGTTTACCCAACTCATGTCCATTGAGTCGGTGATGTCATCCAGCCATCTCATCCTCTGTCATCCCCTTCTCCTCCTGCCCCCAATCCCTCCCAGCATCAGGGTCTTTTCCAATGAGTCTTTGCATGAGGTGGCCAAAGTACTGGAGTTTCAGCTTCAGCATCAGTGCTTCCAATGAACACCCAGGACTGATCTCCTTTAGGATGAACTGGTTGGATCTCCTTGCAGTCCAAGAGACTCTCAAGAGTCATCTCTAACACCACAGTTCAAAAGCATCAATTTTTCGGCACTTAGCTTTCTTCACAGTCCAACTCTCACATTCATATATGACCACTGGAAAAACCATAGCCTTGACCAGACGGACGTTTGTTGGCAAAGTAATGTCTCTGCTTTTTAATATGCTGTCTAGGTTGGTCATAACTTTCCTTCCAAGGAGTAAGCATCTTTTAATTTCATGGCTGCAATCACCATCTGCAGTGATTTTGGAGCCCAAAAAATAAAGTCATCCACTGTTTCCACTGTCTCCCCATCTATTTCCCATGAGGTGATGAAACCAGATGCCATGATCTTAGTTTTCTGAATGTTGAGCTTTAAGCCAATTTTTTCACTCTCCTCTTTCACTTTCATCAAGAGGCTTTTTAGTTCCTCTTCACTTTCTGCCATAAGGGTGGTGTCATTTGCATATCTGAGGTTATTGATATTTCTCCTGGCAATCTTGATTCCAGCTTGTGCTTCTTCCAGCCCAGCATTTCTCATGATGTACTCTGCATATAAGTTAAATAAGCAGGGTGACAATATATAGCCTTGACGTACTCCTTTTCCTATTTGGAAGCAGTCTGTTGTTCCATGTGCATTTCTAACTGTTGCTTCCTGACCTGCATATAGGTTTCTCAAGAGGCAGGTCAGGTGCAGAAGATATTAAGAAGAGGTGGCAAGAATACACAGAAGAACTGTACAAAAAAGATCTTCACGACCCAGATAATCACAATGGTGTGATCGCTCACCTAGATCCAGGCATCCTGGAATGTGAAGTCAAGTGGGCCTTAGGAAGCATCACTACGAACAAAGCTAGTGGAGATGATGGAATTCCAGTTGACCTCTTTTAAATCCTGAAAGATGATGCTGTGAAAGTGCTGCACTCAATATGTCAGCAAATTTGGAAAACTCAGCAGTGGCCACAGGACTGGAAAAGGTCAGTTTTCATTCCAGTCCCAAAGAAAGGCGATGCCAAAGAATGCTCAAACTACCGCACAATTGCACTCATCTCACACGCTAGTAAAATAATGCTCAAAATTCTCCAAGCCAGGCTTCAGCAATATGTGAACTGTGAACCTCCAGATGCCCAAGCTGGTTTTAGAAAAGGCAGAGGAACCAGAGATCAAGTTGCCAACATCTGCTGGATCATTGAAAAAGCAAGAGAGTTCCAGGAAAACATCTATTTCTGCTTTATTGACTATGCCAAAGCCTTTGATTGTGTAGATCACAATAAACTGTGGAAAATTCTGAAAGAGATGGGCCATGTATAGTAGGAGCTTAATAAATGTCTGCTGCATTGAATTGCCCACTTTCCTATGAATTCATTATGGAGAATAACCCCTACTATATGTCATTTCTGTGCATAATTTAAGTTTCATACTTTGAACTGATAAACCCAAAACATTTTATACATTTTATAAGCCAAACACCAGACTCATTTTGCCCACTCCACCATCTCTAGGCAGAACTCTGCTAAACCTATCTTGATGAAATAGAAACATTTATATTGGGTTGGCCAAATAGTCATTCAAGTTTTTATAACATCGAGTGGAAAAACCCGAACGAACTTGTTGGCCAACCTGATAAATGACTTTATGATGGTTGTACCACAGATGGCTCTAAGTAATGAAATACAATATCCATCATCAGTTACTTTTAGGAAAGTTCTCCAAGTTAACTTGGACTCCAAACACCTAATGCAAAAGAGTGTGAGCTTTTCTCTTCCTGTGTCCTTAGCTTTTAATGATTAGGAAAAGAACCAAACTGCGCATGTAGCTTGTCGACCACACAATGTGCCTTTTCAACTCTGGGCTGATCAAGACTTAAAAAGATAATAATTTGACAACTTTTCTATATAAGCGCATATTTTCACAGCTTTGCTTCAAGACTTAAGCTCTTCCAGCTGATTATTAATTGCCAGGAAATGTCTGCCCAGTCTATCACAGTGTCTTAATTAAGCAAAAGCACAGAAATTACATGGGGCCAGAGGCCCATGGCATTCACCAGGTGGAATGAATTCTTAAGAAGCAGTAGTTATAGATTTCCCAGGGTGTGCTAATAATACACATGAGGTAGAGGACAACAGCATTAAGAATTCTTTTTTTCCCCTCCTTTCTACCAATCTCTTCTAAAACATAGTAACTCTTCAATCTTTAACTCTCAGTTTAGATGTCTTCTTTCCAAAGAACTTTCCAGTTTTCGTTTTCTGCCTTCCATTAGGCTACCTTCAGTGACCCTCCTCTGTGTTTCTGCCAGTAATCAGCATCGCCCTTGTTCTAACCACACGCTGTTCTGAGGATCTTGTTATCTGTCTGTCACCCCCAGTGAGTCAATGGCCTTGTCCATGCCTTACATTAAAATATTACAAGAATTATATAAAATGCCCAGTCCACAGTTATCTCTCCCAAAACTGACTGGTGAAATGAAATGTACAAAATCACCATTTTGAGCTCCCCAGAGCACTTTAGAAACGAGAGGAGCAGAAGGAGTCGTTTATTTTTAACTTTGAAAAATTATGCTCATGAACAGAACCTGCACTGGGCAAACCTTCAGCTAATTGCCTACCTACTTTTGCCAAGCTGGGAACTAAAACACTGTGGATGACGCTTCCCAGTGGGCTGCTGTGTTTATCCATAACTCACTCCTCAGAGGACTTTTCCAAGGGGGCGGGGGAAGGGAACCACTGGTGAAGAGCAGATGCCCAGACGGCCTGAGGCATGTCTGACACATGCATGATGGAGAAGATGGGGAAAGGGAGCAGCAGTTCCTGCCATGACATATTTAAGAGCCTCAGGAGGTGTATGGCTTAAAAATGACTGATCCTAAGAAATGGTTGCTGTAAACGGTGTGTGGGATGTGCCCTTCTGTCCATACCAAGGCAGTTGGTAAACACAGAGAAACAGCATCTTCCCTGAGTACTTGAAGTTCAGAGAAATGTCAGGGGTAAGAGAGAGAGTGCAGATAGGAGCCCTGCACAACCTGGAGCTCTCGCTTGAAGCTGAGGGAGGAAAGAGGAGTTAAGAGTGAACAGGCTGGGGCATCAAGCAGCAATGATATGTGACTTGGGGCTTGTCTCAAGGAAGGGAGATGAAATGTTCACTGCTTTTGAAAAAGCCAAGTGCTTACTTTCCGAGGACCT
Organism: Muntiacus reevesi; assembly: GCF_963930625.1. Lineage (NCBI taxonomy): Eukaryota > Metazoa > Chordata > Mammalia > Artiodactyla > Cervidae > Muntiacus > Muntiacus reevesi. Next base: position 213,178,951 of record NC_089251.1, read on the forward strand.
GGCCTTCCAAGAAGAAATAATTGAGCTGCACTATATGAACAACTTCTTTCTCCAAGAAACTGAGGGTTTGGCTTCCTGAATCTTGAAAAAGAAGAAAAAGGAAGCATAGCCACTGATGTTCAAAGAGAAGGAAAGCCAGAAAATGACCACATCGTGACTTGCAGAGCTTTTCCTGGGATGTGCATGTGTATGCAGGATATGTACCCTGAGGAAGGGCACTGAAGCTATTCAGGGAAGATTAATTTGAGTAATACTGGTTGAATTTCCACTCCCTTTGGCATATTGGGTTGACCAGAAAGTTCATTCGGGTTTTTCCACAAGCTAGTATAGCAAAATCTGAATGAATTTTTTGGCTGACCCAATATCAGTCATGCATTTTAAGCAAGATACTTAGGGATTATAAGAAGCAAGAGACATTCTCTGTCCTAAAGGACCCTAAGGACTTTTGTGAAGATTGTATAAATAGATTAAAACTAACAAACCATGGTTCATATGCTTGGCATAGAATGGGCAGTAGGTTAATACATGGCTTTCTGCTTAGTGGTAAACAGTAAAGTCTAATTGCCAGATATCACTAGACGTTAAGTACAAAGTATCACCTAAACTTTGCTCAGTCCAGCAAAGGGTGAGGCCTGTGTTTGGCACTGCCTCCTCCTCAGATCTGCACACAGAGTCTGTGGTTCACTGTCTTCAGGGATCTCTGCCCTTTGGTCTCATGAGGCCTATTTCAGGACCTGACCCCTTGGCTCCATCCTGCTCCCTTAGTTTGGCAGCCCATTGCTGCTATTCCAGTTTACCCACCAAAGGAAACCAATCTGTGTGATTGTGAAAAGTCTGTACTAATAGATAAGACTGGGATCATGAGTGATGATTGTGTGTTTAGACAGGAGATTGATTAGCTCTAATGCAGAAAGAAGATACCAAGCTTGGAGTCAGAAGTGCAAAGTACTATCTGGGTCAGTCTCTTACAAGTGTGTGCCCTTGGGTAACTCACTGACGCAGAGAGTCCAGATTTCCTCATCTTTGCAGAACAGGGATCCCCAAAATAGTGTAGGTTTTACCAGGCCAGTGGTATGAGCTGACAGCCTTGAGTTCACACTGCATGAACACCAGTCTGATTCAAAACACACATGATCCTGGAAGTCCTTCACTGGTGAATGCTGACAAACTCAAGTAAAACACAGGTTATAGCCAATGGTTTGACTTCATTTGGGCCAGTTTCATGGAAACTTGGGAAATGCAGGTTACATATAATGGGAAAATATATTATTTTCCCCATAAGGTAAATATATGAGCATCCAACAGAATCTAATTGCATTGCCCAAACATTTCTCTTTTTTTCACTCTTTGCAGATTTATTGAGATATAATTAACAATAAGGTATACATGTTTAAAATGTACAGTGCCCAAACATTTTCTGAATCTATTTTATTAAAATCATTACAGAAAAATTTTTGTTGATAGTTAAAATAGAAGGCTTAGGGTATAGGGAAATAATGTGGGCTTTGTGTTCTTAACCTCAAGGCAGTGGCCACACATTCTACGTTTCCTCTGGAGGTCACCCCAGCCATCAGCTTTCAGCACCTTGACACATTGATTCCATTCTATTTATTTCTATGCCCTCCACAACAGCTCATAAAGTGACTTATGCAGTTCTCTACAGATGTGCTAAGTGAAAAATGAATAAAATTATAATTAGAAGTCCATAACAGCAAGAAGCAGCGATATTAAGGCAGGCAACATGGTGTTTGCTGAGCAATTGCTTAGGAGCCCACAGTTTGAAAATGCTATACTCATGGGTGTGCCATTAATTAATGAACAGCCAAATGCTGAGTTCAGGAACAAGAGAAGACAATTATACCTCAGCTGCTGGTGAGGCAGTTCTTTCATCAACATGTGAGCCCTGCATTTAGTCTTGGTTATTTCCATTTTAATAAAAAAACAACCTTGGAGAATCAAAGAGAACAGAAGAATCTGTTCTTTATCCCTGACAGTTTGGTTGTGTCTTAAAATGAGGTTCTGCCACCTTGATGCAAAATCCTGGTTGCCAGTTTTGTTCTACATTTGCAGGCACCTTCTTAGCCCTCTAAGAGATGGGAAAGAGGCTGTGGGTACTCCCACCAGGTCTCTTGCCACACTATGTATAATTCGATTTTAGTCTGAGATCAGAGGGAAATGGTAACTGGGGCAAAATATGACCAAGCCAGCCACTTTGGCATATGACTCAGATTCTGAACTCAAGTGAACTCAGCCTCTCTTGCAGAGAGTCCTGCCTCTGTGTAATCTCGCCTGCCCCTTCCACTGGCTCCCCCACTACTAATGGCCCTTTACACTCAGCAGTCTTCTACGGGATTGCTAGTCACGATGTTCTTGGTAGACCCACTGACTCTTTTCCCTTTAGATCTCTGACTAAGGATTCCGGTTTCCAGCAGTCTTTGCAAGATTTTGCAACTCTAAAAGAGATGCTCTTAAGTTAATAGTTATCTGTGGATTGGCAAGAACTGAACCCTAGTGGGATAGTTTTGCTGACCCACATCAAGGATTCAGTCAGAGATAAGCTGGGAAATTAAAGGCATTTTTTTGTTTGTTTATGCATGGACAGTTCAATCAAGATAATTGAGATGCATCTTTATGCTGAAAGCAGTCATGTAAGTGCACTTGAGCCCTGAGAGGGGAAAAGATGACACAGGATGGAACCCTCTTTGTCCATGTGATGATGCTAAAGAAACTCAAGGGGTTTGTTACCCTTGTCAATGCTGTTTTCATCAGGGGCTTAGGGTGGACATGAGGGAGGTTAGCCAGAGTCTGAGTTAACTCAGTGACCCTCCGCAGTACTGACACAAAGCCAAAGAGGAGTTAAGGCGAGTCCAAGTTCAGTGAGTAGAGAAGGCTGGGTATTCTCGCAAAACAGAGACCATATCCTGTGGGATGGAGAGACTTCTGGGGTCAAGGGTTATGGACAAGGACAGCAGGGGTAGGGTAGATGCTCTAAAGCAACCAAGGGAGGGAATAAATAACAAATATGGCCTTTCTTAGTTTTCTCTTGCTGCCATAACAAATCACTACATGCTTGGCTAAAACAACATGGATTTTTGATCTTATAGCTGATTCATCCAGAAGTTCAAAATGCATCTGACTGGCTAAAATCAAGGTGTTGACCAGGCTGCCTTCCTTTTTGGAGGATTTAGGAGAGAGTCCATCTTCCTGCCTTTTCCAGCTTCTAGAGGTGCCTGCGTGCCTCGGTGCTTGGCCCCCTCCATCAAATTCTTCTCATGATGTCATTTCTCTGTTTCTACCTCTTTTACTTTTTGTTTTTTTACCTTTTTGTTCTGCTTTTGAGGACACATCCTTCATTTTATTTTCTGACATTTCTATTGCATTGATGTTGGCTGTCATATTTTTAATTTCCTTTGTCATAGCACCCTATTCCTAGGGATATAATAACTTCTCTTATCCATTGAAGATTGCTAATGATAATACTATTTTGCTTTGTAATCTTTCTTCCTTTTTTGGATGATCTCTATTTCCTCCATGTTCTGCATATTTAACCTTAGGTTCCTGGGCATCCTCTCTTGCCTTGCTTCCAGAGCAGTGACTGGCAGTCAGAAGCTATTACCCTGGGTAAAGGTGGAGGGGTACTCTTTAGAGAAATGGAAGAACCCCAGAAATTATGTCTGCATATCATTAGTAAAGGGATCCTTGATTAAAAAAAAAGTCAAAATTTGGTAAACCTCCTTGATAAAATCTACTAGCAGGCAAACCCTCCCTATGCACCCTGAGTGAGACTCTAAGACAGTATTTAGAAGCTCAGGATTTATGGGTACAGGCATGTTGATGTCTACATAAACTCTGTCTTCATTCTCTAACCTCATAAGAAACTGATATCTAGGCCTATTATACACTTATTCAATTTCTCCCCAGAATTATTCTCCTGAGATGTGAAAGAGGGGTGTTATCTATTCAAGCAGTTAGCAACTAAAAGAATATCTAGAATACCAGAACTGAAAGACAAAGTGTTTGATCTGAAGAAGCTCAAACTACAGTGACACTGATATGCATTTAAACTGATATAGTATACATTGTTTTGATAGAAGTATAATGAGGAGTTGATAAGAACATAGCAAGATGGAAAAAAAATGCAATCAGTGGTGTCACAGAGGGAAGAAATGTCATCTCTGTTTGGGGAAAATTTCAGAAGGCTTTCCGCATGAGAAACCTTGGAACAAGGAGCTTCTGAAAGAACAGTGTAGATAGTAGGATGAAATTTTCAAGCAGCAGAAGGCATTAAGAAAGGAACCAAGAAATTTGAAAATGGCCTGTTATTCTTGGAAAATGATAAGAAGTTATGGGTGATGGAATACTGGCCCTGAGGGTAAATAGTCACTCTCAGAATCAAGATCATCAGCAGTTATGTACCTATATCATAATGTTATTATACTTCAGAAAAATTCAATTGTGAACTTATTCCTTGAAAGATTTTGGGCTGCTAGTTTTCATTTTCTCTCTCACTGTGACTCTGTCTGCCCACCTATTCTTTCCTTAACTACTCTTGTTCTCAATGTCTTCCACTACTCAATAGTTCCGGAGAGATTATGAGGCTTATTGAATCAAAGGAAAGAGAAAGGGGTTTTCCCTGGTGGTCGGGGGGTTGGGACTTTGTCTTCCAATGTGGGGGCCGCAGGTTCAATTCCTGTTGGGGAACTGGGATCCTACATGCTTCATAGCCAAGAAACCAAAACATGAAGCAGAAGCAATATTGAAGAAATTCAATTAAGACAAGGAAAAAAAAAAAGGAAACAGAAATGAGTAATTCAAATATATGTGATGGGATCTGTGGATTTAATTCACATCTACTGCTATCAGAAATCTTGTTGGATTTCAGTTTTGGCTATGAATTTCATAAGAAATCATTAAAGTATAGATATTTATGGCTAGCATAAATTTTTGCCATTATAGATGGCATCACCAATTCAATGGACATGAACTTGGATGAACTGAGAGACAGGGAGGGATGGGGAGGGATGGGGAGGGATGGGGAGGCCTGGTGCCCTGCAGTCCATGGGGTTGCCAAGAGTCAGACATGACTGGGCAACTGAACAATGACAACATTTATGGCTAGACAGTCTTTAAAGACCCAGTTCAGTTCAGTTGCTCAATCGTGTCTGACTCTTTGTGACCCCATGAAACGCAGCACGCCAGGTCTCCCTGTCTATCACCAACTCCCAGAGTCCACCCAAACCCATGTACATTGTGTCGGTGATGCCATCCAACCATCTCATCCTCTGTCATCCCCTTCTCCTCCTGCCCCCAATCCCTCCCAGCAACAGGATCTTTTCATATAAGTCAGTTCTTCACATCAGGTGGACAAAGTATTAAGAGTTTCATCTTCAACATCAGTCCCTCCAATGAACACTCAGGACTGATCTCCTTTAGGATGGACTGGTTGGATCTCCTTACGGTCCAAGGGACTCTCAAGAATCTTCTCCAACACCACAGTTCAAAAGCATCAATTCTTTGGCACTCAGTTTTCCTTATAGTCCAACTCTCACATCCATACACGACCACTGGGAAGAGACTAGACATGTTATAATGTTGCACAAGGTGACATGGCCCTTAATCCTTGTGCTCCAAAAACTTAGCTCTCTTTGCATATCAGCTCAGTGTTCTTTTTATTCTGTTTCAACCCTGCTTAGTTTACAGGATTCAGAATCAAAAATATTTCTTCCAAAAAAAAAAAAAAAAAAAAAAAAAAAAAAAAAAAAAAAATATTTCTTCCTTCAACGTAAACAGTGTCGCAAGTGGCAGTGGTTGTTTAAAGTGGATGAAAGTCAAGAATATTCTGTACTCATTATACCTCTTTTCAGTTTGGTCACATTTGAAGACTCTTACATGTTTTAAAGCCTCATCTGTAAATCTAGCCAGATCTTTGTTTTCTATAGGCCATTGTCTCAATTTCTCAGGTAAGGAAATCTGAATTATATTTCACCCTTCTAATTCTTTTATTATTATCCAATTAATCTTTACTTCTTAGTAAAACAGTGCTGTTATATGAATCTTCTCAAATACTCCCAATGACTTAACTACCGCTCAGGACTAAAGCACTTCAGACTAATAACCAGTGCTCTGAATAAACCCTGGCCTTTATATACAACTATAGAAAAATACAGTGTTGCACTTTGAAGGTGCTTAATACAATCTGTCCTTTCACTGATACTCATATATAATTACAAATAAAGAAACTTATATAAATGAAAATATAAAGGATAGTACCTTTCAACCATTTTATTACTGTTGGATCTCTCTGTAAATAATATACCAAAAGCAAATGTCATTCAGAGCCTATAGGCCCTTTAAGTATAAAGATTATATATTGTAAAATTTCAGTTTTTACACCTCAGAATTTAACCACAGTCCCAGAAACACTATATATCTTCCTGTGATACTAACCAGCTTTATCTTCCTTTGGGTTAACTAGTTTAGTTCATTCACATCCAGGAACTAAATTCACAAACTGATCCAAGATTTCATGTTGACAGTAACTGTAATAATAATTTCATCTTGCATGCATGATGCCTTTACTTACTATATCATTTGAAGTTATTAGGTCATTGGAGCCTGCAGGTGTCATACGAGGTTAACAGAAGAGTATTAGTTGTTCTGTTTTACAGAAAGGTGAATATAATTTTAGTGGGAATAAGGAATTTGCCTGTGGTGACATGGCTAAGAAATGGCAGAAATATGACCTACACTGAATCTCCAGATTCCTGGTTAAAATATAAGCCAGATGAACTTTGAATGTCAGAAAAGAATAGGCAGTCACCTTGGCTCACTTCACTAATAGAATCTTTTACCCAAGTCTGGAAGAATAGCTTTGTCTTGGTATCTGGGAAAAATGTAGGAAAAAATTAATGGAATTTGGTAGAAAACAAAGAACTTCTTCTCTGAAACCCAAATGCGGTTTCCATACTTTTTCCTTGGCAGAAGAAACCCTTTTTCATAAGAAAACATTAAGTGGAATTGCTCTGGTTGAAGCGAGTAGAGAACCCTGAGAAATGCAGGCTTGCATTACTTTGTCTTCTCTATTTTGCTCCTGGGGTACCCACAGAACCACAAGATTCCAAGAAATACAGTCATTAAAAAAAAAGCACTTGCAGCATTCAAGATCTCCCTCCCTTTACAAGCAAAAGAATTTGAATCTAGCTGATCTTGGCAAAAAAGGCATGTATTATTCACTTGAATCTTCTGACGGAATTTGATTCTCTCACAAGAGACTTGAAAAAGTAGATCTGAGTGCAGCATGCCAGAAACAAGCCATGACTAACGTGATAAGGATACCGTTGCAGCTGTTAAAACTGATGCTGTGATGGACTTACTTCTGCTGCTGCACCAGAAGATTATCCTTGGTGTCACAGTTATTGTCAGCAGAGAGAACTGTGAAACCTTAGTGTCCTGGGGTCTCCAGTTTCCATTCAAAATCCAAGCTGGTGTGTCCGATTGGAAGAGCTTCACTACAGGTCCTCATGACTTTCTAGCTGCAAGGGAGCCTGGGGAACCTGGGAAAAGGTGCTGTCTCCACCACAATTCACAAAGTGGGGAGTTCCTGGAACATAAAGCCCAAGATCTGATGCTACTGGGCAGCCAAGGCAAGTGACCAAAGTTAGTTATACATTTGGTTCACGGGCATCATTCCGAAATGGCCGCACAGACAAATCACCTGAGATTGCTCTGAGGGCAAATTAAATGACAACATACCAAGGAAACCAACTGGATCTAAATCCCTGAACATGGGACCCAGGCTTCCATACATTTATTTCTGTCTCTACTGGAAACTCTAACACAGAGAGAGGGTTGAAAACCAACAGCTGAGATGGATTCTAAAGTAGTTCCGGCTCTATTTTTAGGATTCCATTATAAATCCAGTGCTCTTTTCACAACTTTTTGCATTTTACTTCTTAAGAAACTCAGTTTCTCACAACAAAAATGAAACAAAATCAGGAATAATCTGGGGAGATGGGATAGTTAGCGAGCTTGGGATGGACATGTACACACTGTTACATTTGAAATGGATAACCAACAAGGACCTACTGTATAGCACAGGGAACTCTGTTCAATGTTATGTGGCAGCCTGGATGGGAGAGGAGTTTGGGGGAGAATGGATACAAGTGCCCATATGGCTGAGTCCTTTTGCTGTCCGCCTGGAATTATCACAACAATGTTAGTACACTGTTAATCAGCTATACCCCAATACAAAATAAAAAGTTAAAAAAAACAGGAATAATCATCCTACTTTCTGCCTTTGAGCTGATTCAACCTTCCTAAGAGGAGACACTGAAGATAGAAGAGTGGCTTTATATTCTCCCATGGTTGCATACACCCCTGGGGGGCTACCTATGTACGCACAATTGCCTGACATGAGACACATTTTTCTTATCATATAAAGGGAGGAATGAAAGTGAAGGAAGAAAAGTCTTCTTCTGCTTATAAAGGGAAGGCAGCCTGGCTTTTCTGGCACACAGTTATCGACACTCCATAGCAGTCCATTCGACTGATTAATCTAATCTATCTCATGTGCCAGGGACTGTGAGGGACACTAGGAATACATAGAGATCTTCACGCAGCTCAAACACACAGCTCCTGGCCCTTCTGGTGTTTCAAGCTAATGAAGATTTTTATAGATATTTTGAAGGGAAAGATCCGTTATATTGGAAAATAACAGGTTGGAGGACGCCATGGAAAGGACTGAATTGGAAGGGGCAGGGTGGAGAAGGGTAAGGGATTGTTCCTCTGATAAAATGACTTTCAGGTATTACTGAATGTGACCAGATCAGATTTGAAACAGAGCCACTAATTCTCTTCCAAGTTTTTAAATCAAAGGCAATTTCTTTTTCTCTATTTAAAAAGAGGAGATCAGACAACCAGATGGGCATTTGCTCAACTGGTTTGCTATTTATACTTTGAAACATATTGAGAAATACCGAATCCATTACAGACAGCAAAACACACCACATTTGGCCAAGGTTCTTGAGGAAATTTCTCAGTAAGTACTGGGGCTCATCTTCTGTGAACTATGTTTGCTTAATAGGACTAGATCTGGGTTCTCCTAGCTAGCCTTCTCAAATGATTTGTGTAACAAGGAACAGAATAAACACACATATTTATCTCTAGTTAATTATTTCCTGCCTCCTAAGGGAAAACCTGCCTGACATGTTTATCTTTAAATTGGTCCAATCCTTCTCCTTCACCACATAGGAGAAAAGATCTCAGGCACTCTTTTTGGATTTTCAAATTGATGCTGCCTATTGTGGAGGTAGCCTCTGACTGAGAGAATGCTGTCCTAACCCAAGCTACCTATATTGATGGCTTTCCTAGACCGAATTAAAATAGTCAGAACAAACCCATCAATAATACAGCATTGGCTACAATGTCACTGCTAAAAGACACACCCAGAGTGGAAACTGCTTACTCATTTCCACCCACACCCCTTGGGTCACTGCCCACAAGGATTTCACTGGGGGTGTATTAATGTCAGTAGCTGGACTCGCAGCATGTCAGCAGAGGCTACCTTGGGCTCTAGACTGAAGTCATTGCTAAGAACCAGGTGTAAAACAAAAAATGGTGCCCAGTGACCAGTCCTACATGAATCAAGTCATTAGCCACTCAGCTGCTGACTTGCAAAACACCCTGAAAGGAATTCAGAGTGAAAATCAGGATTAGGCACTCTGTGCTCTGGGAGAGCAGGCAAAATAGGCCCCTAGATAGTTAGAAACCGTTTAGGAAAAAAAAGATGGATTCTTCCATCTTTTCATACTTGGAAAAGCACTAAAATCACTTACTGAGGTATCTGTTCCTCGTGACTAGCAGTAATCTAACTAGATGTTTCCTCGATTGCATACATGCCTTCGCCAACATCACATACATGTTAGTGTCTCCCCCCATCTCTTCAGAGGGGTTCCTTAGAATTACCTGAGAAGTTGTCTTCTGGGAATAGTCTTCAAATAAAACTGAAGCTCACAAGTCTCATGTTATATGTTTTCATTTCATTCGACACAAGAATCCCAGTTCACATACAAGCTTTTTCACATACTAGCCCTATGACCACAGGAAAACCACTGTTTTGGGCCACAGTTTCTTTATCTATAAAATGGGGGCAATGGTCCCTACCTGCGTGAGCAGATGGATGGAACATTAAAGGAGTTAGTTTGAGATTAGTATATTAATAAAACATAACACACTTTAAAAATATAAGGCAGGATTATTAAATCCTTCTCTTCATTTCTTCCTACTTACCCTCTTTCAGGGGCCTTGCAGGAAAAGGAGCCCCCTCCCCACCACCTTTCTGTGTGAAGCTTTTCCATCAGCACAATTTCTCCACCTGATGCTCTATCCCAGGTCTGAATTTTTTTCATCATTAATTTGAGGCCTTGGTTAGCAAAGGCTTTTGTTTTTTCAAAAAGAAGAGAAATCAGGAAATCACAGCAAGCCCTGAGGAAGAGGGGAAACTGAGGAGAAGGAGGAGGGAGGGGGTCTTTTTGAAATTGTAATTAGGGAGGTGAAGGAGTACCAGGAAGATGTCAAGTCTATTGACGGACTCACTTAACAAAATGCTAAACTGACACACTTTTTTAAAAAGTCAAAGTAAAAATGTTTGCTTGTTCATTTATTTTAAAATTTACATACAGTAAAGTGCACTCATTTTTTCATATGGTTTTAGAAGTCTTGACAAACACCACAACCATGCTTAGACCACAGAATGGTCCCGTAACAGGAGGGGAATACGGAGGGTACTACCTTTAAAAGAATGACATAGTCATCAGTTCAATTCAGTTCAGTCGCTCAGTCATGTCCAACTTTTTGTCAACCCATGAATCGCAGCATGCCAGGCCTCCCTGTCCATCACCAACTCCCGGAGTTTACTCAAACTCATGCCCATTGAGTCGGTGATGCCATCCAGCCATCTCATCCTCTGCCGTCCCCTTCTCCTCCTGCCCCCAATCCCTTCTAGCATAAGAGTCTTTTCCAGTTAGTCAACTCCGCATGAGGTGGCCAAAGTATTGGAGTTTCAGCTTCAGCATCAGTCATTCCAGTAAACACCCAGGACTGATTTCCTTTAGGATGGACTGGTTGGATCTCCTTGCCATCTAAGGGACTCTCAAGAGTCTTCTCCAACACCACAGTTCAAAAGCATCAATTCCTCAGTGCTCAGCTTTCTTCACAGTCCAACTCTCACATCCATACGTGACCACTGGAAAAACCATAGCATTGAATAGATGGACATTTGTTGGCAAAGTAATGTCTCTGCTTTTTAATATGCTACTAGGTTGGTCATAACTTTGCTTCCAAGGAGTAAGCATCTTTTAATTTCATGGCTGCAATCACCATCTGCAGTGATTTTGGAGCCCCCCAAAATAAAGTCTGACACTGCTTCCACTGTTTCCCCATCTATTTCCCATGAAGTGATGGGACCAGATGCCATGATCTTAGTTTTCTGAACGTTGGGCTTTAAGCCAACTTTTTCACTCTCCTTTTTCACTTTCATCAAGAGGCTTTTTAGTTCCTCTCCACTTTCTGCAATAAGGGTGGTGTCATCTGCATATCTGAGGTTATTGCTATTTCTCCCGGCAATCTTGATTCCAGCTTGGGCTTCTTCCAGCCCAGCATTTCTCATGATGTACTCTGCATAGAAGTTAAATAAGCCCGGTGACAATATACAGCCTTGACCTACTCCTTTTCCGATTTGGAACCAGTCTGTTGGTCCATATCCACTTCTAACTGTTGCTTCCTTGCCTGCATATAGGTTTCTCAAGAGGTGGGTCAGGTGGACATAGTCATAGGACATGACAAAGACTGGGTAGAACCAGCTAGGTCCAGGATGGCAGATGAGTGGACTTCCACTAGACCTTGAGACTCATTAAAGAAACACTGTAACACAGCAAGCTAAGTGACAGCATTCACCAATGCCATGGCAGTTCTGAGGCTAACCATACAAGGCCAAAAGGTAGGCGGTGACCCAACTCCTGGAAATGTCCACCTCTTCCTTGAAATAATTCGAATAATCCTCCCTCTCATTAGCCTATGAAATTACCCAGCCTATAAAAACTAACCATGGCATATTTTGGGGTCTCTCACCTTCTGAGAAGGCTCAACTATTGTCTGTGGAGTATATTTCTCTCTAAATAAGTCTACTTCTTACCTATCACTTTGTCTCCCGCGGAATTCTTTCTGCAAAAAGACATCAAGAACCTGAGCTTCATTAAGTCCTGAGACCAGGTATGTGATCTCAATTAACAGAGTGTGGGTTCAAGTCCCAGTCTGGCTCCTGACTGGGTTGGAGTCCCAGCCCAGGGATTCAAGTCCCAATGTGAGGTGCATGGTTACAGTCCCATTACCCTCAAAATACTCCCTCCTGTTGCTCATTTATAGTCTAACCCTCCCCTCAACTTTTAACCCCTGGCCACCACTGATTTGGGGGAGGGGGCACCAAAATCACCACAGATGGTGATTGCAGCCATGAAATTAAAAGACACTTGCTCCTTGGAAGAAAAGCCATGACAAACCTAGATAGCATATTAAGAAGCAGAGACATTACTTTGCCAATAAAGGTCTGTCTAGTCAAAGCTATGGTTTTTCCAGTAGTCATGTATGCATGTGAGAGTTGGACTATAAAGAAAGCTGAGAGGCAAAGAATTGATGCTTTTGACTGTGATGTTGGAGAAGACTCTTGAGAGTCCCTTGGACAGCAAGGAGATCCAACCAGTCCATCCTAAAGAAAATCAGTCCTGAATATTCATTGGAAGGACGGATGCTGAAGGTGAAACTCCAATACTTTGGCCACCTGATGTGAAGAAGTAACTCATTGGAAAGGATCCTGATACTGGGAAAGATTGAAGGTGGGAGGAGAAGGGAACTACAGAGTCTGAGATGGTTGGATGGCATCACTGACTCATTGGACATGAGTTTGAGTAAACCCCGGGAGTTGGTGATGGAGAGGGAGGCCTGGTGTGCTGCGGTCCATGAGGTCACAAAGAGTCGGACATGACTGAGTGACTGAACTGAGCTGAACACCACTGATCTGTTCTCTGACTCTACTGGATTTTTAAATGTAGAAATGATTTCCCACCTGGGTGGGAAATGTGGTTTCCTTCTATTCTCGGCATTGCATTACCCTTGCTCTGGATTTTGGGTTGTACTCTAGCTCAAAGTAATAAAGATCAGAGAAGAAGGATTGCCTTTTAAGCATCCCTATCATTGTTTTGGCAAATGCTCTTCTGTCTGGGTGCCAGAGGAAGGTCCTAGGGGTGGTGATATATTGTTTTTTGCAAAAATGAACATGATCTCATAGTAAGGCCATTTTCAGCACAGAATTGCAAACTTGGTATAAAATTAGAATTGCTTCTCAATGAGAAACAACCTTTGTTAAAGAAAGTACAAATTCTTTCAGGAGAATCCTAGATTTGATATAACTTTTAATTAAGTTTCTCAAAAGCTGGAGCTCATTTATTCTTCCCTCTGTCTGCCATCTAACCACAGTGAGAGGACCCTGTTTTCACTGACACCTTGCTTTGAATTCTAATTCCAATTTGAATTTTTATACATAATTTTGGTTCGTTCCATGGGTTTATCTAAAATTATTTGCTTGACTATCATCAATATCTATCTCCCCTTTTCCTTCCATTTTCACTATGAAAATCATTCTGGATAAGGCTATTAAGGAGTGTGAGCTATCTCTTCTTAATACTGGATTATAGTTAGTATTTTAAAACCAAATTAAACAAAATGAATTCCCTACACAAATGAAATTCCAATATGCATTCATTTCTTTTCCTGACTGGAGATAAAAAGCTGATAAAATGAGACTTAAGAAAATGATTCTAGCAGTAATATGAAAAACAGGTGAATTTTTCAGTTTATCTGGCTAGAGAAAGGCCAAATACTGTCAAAAGTTTTAATCAACTTTGGAATTCCAACCAGTGTTTCCTTTGGCATCCAAAAAATTAAAGGCAGACTATGAACAGAGCAGGCATTTGCAGAAGGTAAATATCACTCTGTGATTATTTTCTAGGGGCGTAGGGTGGGGGGAAGTGGTATGATGTTTCAGAGGCAATATAGCCCACACATGTATTCAGAATTCTCTAAAGCAAATGTCCAAAGGAACTAAATTAATACCACATACTTTAACCATCTTTGATCCAGTCTACATTTTGCTGCTGCTAGAACTGTCCTAGTTGGAAGTATTTCTTTGGACTAACAGAATAGAGAGGTTTCTTATGTACTTTGTATATACGATGCCTCTTCCGTAAATCATGTGTTTACAGATTGCAAATTTCACTTCACTGCACAAAATGCCTTCAGAACCGGTAACTCGGAAATGTAACAGCATTTGTGTTTATGGGAGGCTGTCTTCTAGCTACTGAAACTGGCTGAAACTCTGTGTATAAAGTCTGATTACAAAACTTTCTGGGAAAAGAGCTATTTCCTCAGGTCCTGTAGGTAACAACAACTCTTAGAGGCCTATATAAGAAATAATAAAAATAGACTTTGATGGTTTTTGCTTTTAAGCAGCCATCTTGATAAACAGATCTTAATTATTTTCTACTGCCTGAGAGCATATGGGTAATTACTATAATCTCCTTATGTTTTCCAAATAATTAGTGCATTATGATGGTATCATTTATGCTTAAAAATGGAAAATAGCTTGAATTTAGTGAAGGAGGAGCACCAAAGAGTCAGAGGAGGAGGCATGCAGAGGGCTAAATTTCTGAGAAGTGGCACCCTGTTTTCCCACCAGAAATCTTAGCCACATCTCTGAATGACATGTTTAAATCCAAGTGATCTTAGAATTTGATAACCAGAAGTGGATGATGGGATCTAGTGCTTTATATTTGACAAAACTCAAGCCCAAATGAGTCAGAGTCACCCATGCCGTTAGTAAGCAGAGTTGTAAGTAGAACCAGCAGTCACATGCTGCTCTACTTCCTAACTCTGGGTGCCCGAGAAGAAAGGGATTCTTTTCTTTTTTGTCTGGAACCTGGCTGGCTCTGAAAAGCTCAGAGAACAGAGCAGTACCAGGGGTCCCAGCCCACTGATGGCTCTTTCTGATGAACTTACTGAGCCCTGCTGGATTCCCAAGAAATACCAACCAAATATTCTCCTCCTAAAACAAGGACAATCTTCATTAAGACTGGAGGGAATTAATAATCACATCTCAGCTCCTTAGTTTTAAAATTTTATAATTACCAGTCTTCTTTTGACCCTGTAAGCTATCATAAGAACTATAATGTATCATATAATATGTAACATATGTAATAATGCCATAACAGTTACAATAATACATAATACAATGAAAATGGCTTTTATTTTCAAGATTTTGCTGTGATTATCTGGCATTCATTGAGCATTTTAAAAAATATTTTCTTGATGTATACTTGATTTTCATTGAATATTTAACATGTTTTAGGTGTTTTGCTTTATACTGTTTTTAAAATTTTTTAACTCACAATAAATTGATCTAGTAGGCACTTGTGCTAGTTATTATTGCCTGTTTGCTGTCAGATTTAATTCTGGTTTTTCCCCTGCTCTGTGCAATACTGAGTGGGGCTGAGTCCTGCAAGTTACATCACCTAAGGTTTCCTACCAACTGGTTTTCAGTTAGTTTTAGTAAAGAAGGAAAGTGACAAAGATGAGAAGGTAGGAAGAGGAGAGATGCTGAACATTTCTGCCCATTTGATTCAGCTTCAGGCAGCATCTTCAAGAGCACCTGTGTCCCCTCCATTGTTCTGGCTTTTACTATACAGGCTGGGCTCCAGGGCTTTGGTACACATGTTCTCCCTTCATCCCTCCAACCCTACAGGTGGTGGGAGCTCCTGATGGGGTATCTCAGGATCTCAGTTGGCCATTTCAGCTCTCCTAGTACCTATACAATCAGCTCCCAATATTAAAAATTTCCTCTTACCTGGTGGCTCAGATGGTAAAGAATCTGCCTGCAATGCAGGAGATGGGGGTTTGATCCCTGGGTTGGGAAGATCCCCTGGAGAATGTAATGGCAACCCACTCCAGTATTCTTGCCTAGAGAATCCCACGGACAGAGGAACCTAGCGGGTTACAATCCATGGGGTCACAAAAGAGTTGGACACAACTGAGCGACTTTCACTTCACTTCACTTCACTGGATCTTTTGACATGGATTCTGTTATTTGGACTTGAATCTCATGACTGTCTTCATCCTATAAATGAAGGCCATGAAGGTTGGAGAAGCCTGTCTCACACCAGAGACTGTACTTTGTGTTAGACACTGCATCAAGCACTTTTACATTTTACTTTTACATCTCATTCTCACAAAAATACAGTGAGGTAGATATTATTTCTATTTCACAGAGAAGAAAATAAGGCTCAGGGAACATAAATAACCTAACTAACATCTTACTGTTTATAAGTGGACCTGGAGCTATGCTTGTAACAGCAGGATCCTACAAGACCTGCCCAGGGCAGACCCCTCCCCTATATCCTCTGTCCTAGTTCCTCTCTGAAATACCCAGATAATAGTATTTCACGCATAGTTACTGAGTTTTTCAGATGCTAAAAACTGAAAGGAAGAAATCAACTACTTGATGATCATAAACACACAGCTCCCAGATCTACTGGCACCCACCTAGAGACCAATAATGCTAAACCTATGACACCACCTTATTACCTCATCAACCAATCAGAGAGTTGTGCGCAAGCTGGTCACATACCCTGGGACCCCCTCCCTCACCTGGCCTTTGAAAAGGCTTTGTAGAAACACTTCAGGGAATCTGGGGCTTGGGGAGCCTGAGCCACCAGTTTCCTCACTTGGCTTTGCTCCAAACTCTGACGTTTCAGTTTATTTGACCTCACTGTGCATCGGGCACATGGACTTATATTTGGTAACATACTAAGATCAGCCTCTAGATCATGGTAAGCATACAACCAATTAATTAAGATATGCCTGAAGATGGTACTACTTTTTCCAGAGTCTGATTGGTCAAACTCTTCAGGAAGTTTATGCTGCAGACTGGCAAGGCAGATCTCTGCTGCATTAGCCAAATCAGCCAGTTTACCAAAAGGCTGTCCATATCACAGGGCTAAAAGCAGGTGTGCTGCTAATGGTTTCACAACGCACCCTCCAGGAGAAAAAGTATTGATTTCGTTTGTTTGCCAATTTTCATAGTGTAAATATTCCCAATACGGCTGATTTTAAGCAACAAACGTGATATCAATCAGCTCTTGAGATTCCTGAAACTCCAACAATAAACTCCACCACTCCAATGGCTAAAGGAATAAAAGGCACGTGGCTAGTTTTAGTTGACTTGGTTCTGTTAAGCACATGTATTTTCAGATTAAGTCAGGAACTAAAAAGATAAGTTGATGAATTGCTATTCTTCAAAAGACATCATCAAAAAATGAACAGCATACCACAGACTGGGAGAAGACAGTTCATGTATATATACACATTTATAAACATATGATAAGATGCCTGGAACATAAAAACAAATATTGCATAAATCAATAAGAAAAGGGGCAAATAACACAGTTTTTTAAAATGGACAAAAGACTTTAACAAGCCCTTCATTAAAGACTATATCCAACTCTTATGGCTCACAAGTATTTGAAAACACCCAGAATCATTACTCTGAGGGAAATGCAAATTAAACCACTATGTGATACTACTATGATATATTCCCAGAGGGTTAAGGCAATAGTGACTGGTAATACCAGGATGTGGAGATGAGAATACCAGGATGAGGATGTGGAGAAACTAACATCCTCATATTTTGCCAGTGACTGTGCACATTTGCAAAACCTTGTTGCAATGCCTCCTACAACTAAACATCTGCTTACCCTATGACATTTTAGTCATGGTAACAAAAATACGTGCCTATCTCCATCAAAAGACATGTACAAGAGTGTTTCTATCAGCTTTATTCATAATTGCCCCAAGCCAGAATAGACTATATATGTATTATGAGAAAAAACATTTAAAAATTATGAAATATTTATACACTATAATGTCTAGCATTAAAAAAGAATGAACAGATGAAGTCCCATCCCCCAGAAAAATATGGGAGAATTTAAAAAATATGATGATGGGCCAAAGATTCCAGACATAAAAGAATACATTTTGTGTGGAGCTTTCAAATGAAGTTCAAGAACAGAAAAAACTAATCTATGGGGATAAAAGTCAGAATGGTGGTTATCTAGAGTGGGGGGATAGGCAGTATTACTGATTACAGGCAGTAGTTAGAGACCTGGGTTCGATCCCTGGGTTGGGAAGATTCCCTGGAGAAGGGAAAGGCTACCCACTCCAGTATTTCTGGCCTGGAGAATTCCATGGACTGTATAGTTCATGGGGTCGCAAAGAATCCAACACGACTGAGGAAATATCACTTTCACTTTCAATCTTCTAGGATGTATACATCCATAAGATTTCCTGAACATGTACACTTGAGATTTAAGTATTTCACTGCCTGTAAATTATGAGTTTGATTTTTTAATAAAAGTAATTTTGGGACCCTTTGAGCAAGTCTCTGAATCATTCACAGCCAAGGTCCCGGGGGAGGGAAGTTTTAGCCCAGCATATTCACGTGCCCCTGAATCAAATGACAGAGAAGTTTGCTTACCATGACTGCTCTTTTTATAAAAATTTCTCTTACATGAACCCTTAACCTTCACTAGATCCCTAATTCAACATGAGACCTAAAGCTTAGGGTCACTGAGTCAGTAACTGAGATGATCTGTATTACAGACTCTGGCAAAGCATCTTGGATTAATTGTACTATTTTATGTCTTTCTTTCTTTCTTTTTTTGACAATTATCCTGTCCCTGATAATTTACCAGGTTCTAAATACTTACCAACCTCTGTCTTTGCAAGGAGATCTAGACTTTTTCTGTGACTTTTTAAACTGTTGGTTTATTAAGTAGGAACTAAGTTATTAGATCTTTGTCTTGTCTCATTATCACCTTAAGCATTTTGTACAAGCTTTATGTCTCTAGAACATCACTCTTTACATACATCACATCTACAGATTTTAACATTATTTGTCTGCACATACCACCCTCTTCCTGTTAAGTAATAATTCCCCAAATATTTCTTCTGCTTTATTTTGTTTGGTTTGTTTCATCTCTGGGTATTTTGGACCATTTCTTTTTCTGTTATAATTTAATTAAAACAAAGCAATGTTAATAAAGTGTGATTGAAACAACCGTGCCATTAAAAACAAGACATATGACATATCATCGCTTGTGTGAGCTTAAGCAATTTGCATTCATAAAATATGGCCAGTTGTTACCTAGTCCAAGTTCAGGCAATAACTGGGAGGTGTTGAGGCAAGGAATAATGGCTTTTTTCAGAAAGTCAAGCTTCTGAGAAGATGGCAGACTAGGGTCCTAGAGTGTCATTTTATCAGGGTCTGGATGCTAGTTTCTTTTATAGAGCAGAGAAGAGGAGGTAAGAAAGTAAAGTGAAAGCCTGGGGGGGTGGGGGGGTGTTAATTTTTTCTTTCCTGTAGCCTTTCACAGATGGGCAAGACCAGAAAGTCTCCCTGTGAGCTGAAGGGCCTTTAACATTTAGGTAGAGGAGCAGGGTTCCCCAAGGTCATCATGTAGGCTTATTTCTATCGACAGCATCTTTTTACTGATTATAGCAACAAAAGTAATGGAAAGTGAAAGTGAAAGTCTCTCAGTGTCCAACTCTTTGAGACCCCATAGACTATGCAGTCCACGGAATTCTCCAGGCCAGAATACTGGAGTGGGTACCCTTTCCCTTCTCCAGGAAATCTTCCCAACCCAGGGATCGAACCCAGGTCTCCAGCATTGCAGGTAGATTCTTAACCAGCTGAGCAACAAGTAATTAAAAGCAAAGGTTAAAGTAAAAGAAACAGATCTAACAAGGAGTCAGATTTTGTGCTCACCTGTTTCACAATGACATATAAAGTCAAGGGCTGCCTATCCAGAGACTATCTTTAGGTTATCAATTATTGACAGTATTTTGATACAATGGCTCTACTAGCTATGAATCTATCTAATTTTAGTTTCATGTGCCCACAATAATTAATAATTAATAATTAATTCCTTGAATAAATAATATTCAAGGAATATTAAAGGTCATCTAGTTCACTTTCTTTCTCCGTATTTACATATAACACGGAAAGTGGGGGAGGGAGCTTACATCATTTATTCAGTGTTATTTAGTTAGTAAGGTGGTTAAGCTTGTATAGCATTGAGTCTCTTGCTTTTTGGCTTGTTTCTACACTCATGAGAAATTTAGCCAAATGTCCTGTTGAAACTAAGATTCCTGATACCCATTATTTTTGCCTGAAAATGCCAGTCTAATTGAAGTCTAAATTTCTATGTACTATGATTTAATGGTTTCAAACCTCCCTTCAAGACCACTGTTGGCAACCTACTTGCTAAACTTCAAAGAAACAAACACATCAAGTGAGTCAATCAATCTGTATAAAACATCTTCCTTCTCCTTTCTTGTCAAGAGAAAACAAAATGGAACTCTTCTAACTATTTGATTATGATAATCTAGCAATATTACCATTGCCATATACATATATGCTAGGCTATGCAGCATATTACTGAGGATAGGATAGGAAGCAGTCCAATAACAACAGTGTTCAGAAGACTATATATATATCAGGGTGAATGGAGAACCAAAGAATTCTATGTACAATAAAAATACCAAAATTAGAATTTTGTTAATGTTTATTCTTCTCTTTTGTTCATTTTTCTGTTTTTTTGGTATAGAACATACAGAGCGATAAGAATAAATAAGGGAAATGCTTTGTTTTTTGATCTAGCACAGAGAGTATCATATTGAGAGATAACTGGAACAATATAAAATTACTCACGTTTTGTTTGTTGAACTGTCTCTAACATGGAACATAATCTTCATATTAGAAAGGTAAAAAAACAGTGAGAAGTAATATGATGTAATTAAAAAAAAAAATGATATATGGAGTTCAACAACACAAAGTTGGATCCAGACTCTTCTTTCATGAGTTATATGATCTCATACAACTTATTTGCTCTGAGTCTTGCTTGATGATATCAATAGTTTCATCCCCAGAGGATTAGGAGTATTAAGTGAGATAATGCATGGAAGGCACTTTGACACAGTAACAGTCCAAGAAGTGGTAGGTAATAGGGGACAGAAGCCCAAAGTAGGTTAGAGAATATCTAAGAATTCTAAATTTAACAATCTTTCAAGGCCTTGAAGAATCAGATCCCAATGTACTGAAATACTTTCTAACAGCAATGCTAATTTCTAACAGCATAGCATAGCAATGTTATGGCCACTAATCTTTGAGAAGTCATGGCAAATGACAGATGTGCTAAACTGCTTGCCCAAATTTTCAAAAAAAGAGGGGAAAAGAGGATTCTCAAAACTTAGTAATTCCAACCAGCAACTAGATGTTTTAATCTCCATGACATGCCAGATGAGCTATGGATTATGAAATGGATATTCTAAATGCAATTTTAAAAGGAAGTTGTGATTGCTAAAACCAGCATTTAGTCAAGTGCAAGTCATGCTGAAAGCAACACGGTTTCCTCTTTTTTTCTTGGAGGGGCTAAATGCCTAAGCAGAGAAATGCCACAGACACAATGTATGTGCATTTCAACAGGGTATGTGACAAAGTTTTCAGAAACCTTTAATATACACTTATTAGTATCCAGAGGGAGCTATTAAAATATAGTACTTTCTAGATTATTTGTCATAGTGCCTTTTTTTTTCCCATCTGTAGAGCAGCTGGAAGAAATTAAGTTAGGCATACATTGTTGAAAAACACAAGTCTAGTCTAAGCCTGGACAGTAATATTCTGCACTGGTCAGGTAGTCTTTGAGATAGTTTATCTCCAAACATCATTTTTTAAAGAAACTCTGAGAAACTAGAGTATGTCCAAAGGAGAAGACCAGTGTAATGCATTATAGAAAGCTATATATTTTACAAAATGCAATATATTATAAAGAAAATAATTAGGAAGTGTTATGGACTCAATATTTGTGTACCTTCCCCACCCAAAACCATACACTGAACTCTTAATCCTTAATATGATTGTACTTGGATGTGGGGGGTTCTTTGGAAGGTGAGTAGGTCATGAGGGTGGAGCCCTCACAAATGGGATTCATGCTCGGAGAGAACTTTCAGACAGCTTGCTTATTCCTTCTTATGGGTAAAGATGTAGCAAGAGGATGGCTGTCTAAGAACTAGGAAATGAGTCCTCACCTTATATCTATCTGCTAGGTCTTAATCTTGGACTTTCCAGTCCCTATTTCTTGAGAAATAGGGGCCTCCTTGGCAGTCTAGTGGCTATGAATCTGCCTTGCAAAGCAGGGGACACAGGTTCCATCCCTGGTTGGGGAATTAAGATTCCACATGCTGTGGGGCAACTAAGCCCTCGAACCACAACTACTGAGCCCAAGAGCTACAACAGAGAGAAAACTATGAGCTGCAACGAAACATCCCAGGTACCAAGTAAGACTCAACATAGCCAAAAATAAATATTTTTTTAAATGAATTATGAGAATAAATGCTGTTGTTTAAGTCACTCATTCTGCAGTATTTTTGTTAGACCAGTCCAAATGGACTAGGAATTACTACGGAAGAGACATCTTTGGGAGTAGGG
Organism: Muntiacus reevesi; assembly: GCF_963930625.1. NCBI lineage: Eukaryota > Metazoa > Chordata > Mammalia > Artiodactyla > Cervidae > Muntiacus > Muntiacus reevesi. The sequence continues at coordinate 213,201,596 of NC_089251.1, forward strand.
CTATTCCTTAAGTCAATTTAAAGTTTTTAAGGGTTAATTATGCGGACAAGGAATTCGAATCATTCTGTTTAAACAACCAGAGACAAGAATGTTATGTAGAAATTATAGGGGGGCAGTGTGTGCAGATTTTGACTGAATATAAAGACTTGTGAGAGCACTAGTCTTAGGATTTGACAGACTGGAGTTGCATGCTTAGCCTACCACACCCTGGATACACTCAGCAAAGGACCCAATCCCCCAGAATCTGTCTTCTTATCTGTCATGTAGGAACATTCACAGAAGGACTACAAAGTAAAAATCCTATACTGAATTTGAAAAGATCCACATAGCTCCTGGCACATTAACAGTCAATAAATGGAACTCTGATAGTGTTAATAACAGTTAGTGTTGTCCAACAAGAAAAAGGTTGAAGAACCTCTGATTATGGAAAGCATCTTCAGAGTGAAAATGATCAAGCACATTTTTAATCATTTAAAATAACTGAAAGCCTACTGTGAGCAGCACATGTCAGAGAGAGTAGTTGTGACAGAGTTTCTATCTCTCTGAACTAGCAATCACATGGGAACCAGCCAGGGAAATGAGGCAAATACATTAATAAACCGTGACACAAAGACAAATGCTATCAAAGTTACAAGAGGCTCAGAAATGAAGTACCTGAGTGCTAACCCTTTTGAGGGAAATATGGAAGGCTTCGTGAAAGTAGTAACTTAAGAAGAATGGGAGAATTTTTAGTGGGTGGGGCAACAGAAGAAGCAGCACTTTGTATACAGGGAGGATCTATTATGAAGAGAGGTCCAAGCAGGCAAAGACAGAGACATACTCAGATAAGCAACCCAGTTTGCAGGGATCCAAGGGCGAGTCTCAAGAAAACTGAAACATAAATCTCAATGATTTGGAGGTGGGGGTGGGTCACAGAATGAGTCCTGGACTTGGGGATCAGTGAGGAGACAGACAGTAGATATCTGGGGGGAGAGGAGTGACTTTATCAAAGCTGTGCTTTCAAAAACTGAATTTGGCAGTGACAATAAACGTGCCTAGGATCTGTGTGACTCCCAGCGCAGGAAAACCAGTAAGAAAAATAGCACAATAGGTTAAAAAAAAAAAAAAAAAAAAAAAGGTGGGGGGAAATCTCAAACATCATGGAAGCAATGAGAATGGAGAGGAAATCCTTAGCAAGTCACATCTGTAAAGCAGATTGTTGGGGAAGATGTGACAGTAAGTTAGACGGTGATGGCCTCAAGTGAAGTTTTAGTTAAAGGTAGTTTTCAGTAGAAAGATCAAGATTAAGGTTAATTTTTCTCAGCAGAATAGCACACAGTAAACCCTTATTAAATGTTTGTTCAGTAGATGAATTACGTGAATGAATGATCTGGATTGAGGTCTAAATAGAAGAGTGGAAAATGGTAATAGATGAATTAAAGCTTGGGGGAGTCAGTATGAAGAGGGTGAGGCTGGCTGCATAGAGATGGGAGTTAAGCAGTTACACGTACGGAGGGAGGCCTGGGAGCTAGATTATGGGTCTGCTTACTGGTGCAGGAGACGCAGGAGACAGGGGTTCATTCCCTGGGTGGGAAGAGCCCCTGGAGGAGGAAATGATAACCCACTCTTGGGTTGTCTAATACTCCTATATTTTTGCCTGGAAAATTCCATGGACAGAGGAGCCTGGTGGGTATAGTTCACGGTGTCACAAAGAGTCAGACATGTGAGTTACTGAGCACCAGCACACAAGTACAGCCAGAGCCCAAGGGTCAAATTCAGGCCAGCACCTGATTTTGTGCAGCCCACGAGCTAAGAATTTGCATGGTTAAATGATCAGAAAAACATCTGAGGAAAAGTAATATTTGGTGACAAGGGAAAATAAATATTAAACTCAATTTTCAGTGTCCATAAATAAAATACCTGCTTTTTTGTTGTTTTATCATTGCAGAAAGGACCAGTCTGCCCCTTAAGCAGTAATAACATGCTAAAAGGACCTTATAAATATTATCTATATAAATCTCACTACAACCTATGAAACATAACTCATTCCCAATTTACTGATAAGTAAACTGAAGCTTGTATTTCAGTAAAGTTCCCACAGTTCATTCCAGACTTTCCATTCCCCTTGGATAAAAGCTCTGGCTCTAAGTAGTGAGACCATGAGGTGGTTATAAAAGAGGGTTGAGGAGTGTGCTGAATGCTTAGAGGGCAGCTTTGGAACAGAATCAGAAAAGGAGAATGGTTTAGACAGACGCATTTCTAAGACACGTATATGAATTAATTTAATTCTCATAATTCTCCATGATTTGGACTGTATTATTATTAACATCCCATGTTGGTATAGGGGTGGCCTTCTTAAAGACCATTTCCTAGGTAAAAGGCTCAAACACTTTTGAGTCTTTTGACAGGGGACACAACATGGCCTCCAAAGACTCATCCAACCCTAAAAGTCTAGGGTCCCTTGTTCAGAAGTACTTAGGGAAGGCTTCCAATGGAATGAAGGGCTCCAGGGTCCTACATTCTTTTCCTGCAACTGGGTTCTCACACTCCTCATCCCCTCCTCCACCTTCATCCCCTAAACAGGCTTCTCAGACCTTTCAGTTAATTTGAGGTTGGTTCACTTCGGGTTTTGGTATAACATTTTATGGAAAAACCTGAATGACCTTTATGGCCAACCCAAAAGTTCCGTTCCTGAATCACAGCAACTAACCAGCACCTGAAGAAATGCAGCAGAGTTTAAAGTTTAAGTGTGCTGGGATGTGAAGGCAGGGACCTCTCCTAGGAAAGCCTGGAGGCAGATGACAATCTTTTTTCAAAGATTCAGCAGCTGTCGATCTCCGGTTAAAGCCTTGAACTGGCCTGTATCTTTTGTCCTTGTTACCGCTTTGGTGGCCACTTCCCCACTGGGAGCTTACCCAAGGCGGCTGCTGCCAAAACAGGAAGTGACTTGAATGTTGTCTGCTTTTACAACACTCTGAACTTGAGTTTTAAAGCAAGGTTCAGCAGTGGATTTACTGCTCTGCGTTCCCACCTCCTTTTCTTCTAAGATAACTTAGTGCCTGGGTGAAGCCTCAGGGACAAAGTCTTGTACAAATACTGACTTAGTATCCGCGTTTGCACACCCGGCCTCGCCAGCACTTTCAATTCAAAGCAGGCCTGTTGTGGGGTTTGTTTTTTTTGGCTAGAGCCCGGTGGGGGTGAGGAGAGAAAGAAGGAACTAGGAAGGGAAAGGAAGGAAGTTAAACGTCCCTTCCCTCCCTGTCTTTCAGAAAACCAAAAATGGCATCTTCCATGAGGAGCCTGTTTACTGACCACAGCAGATACGTTGAGTCTTTCCGGAGGTTTCTCAGCAATTCCACGGAGCACCAGTGTATGCAAGAATTCATGGACAAGAAGCTGCCGGGCATACTAGCAAGGTAACAGCAACAGAAAATACAGGCCGTCTTTTGTGCAAGGGACAAGCCTGGGCGCGCTCTGTGCAGTGATAGATGGGTCATGCCCGGGCGGCAGGCTGGGCTGCGGGATAAGAGGAACTGCGGCTCTGCGCCCCTCCGCCGCGATTCGGTGAGCGATCACTAGAAACATTCAAAAGCTCTGATTTGTGCGGGTTTCAAGCTGCTCGGAGATAAGCGTTAACCCTTTGAAGGCACAAATTCATGTTCCTTTGGGAAAAGATAAGATCCAAATCTTTGAGATGAGATTTTTTTGGCCCTCCTCCAAATTTTATGTTTCAAAAAATCCCAGAGTCTGGTGTTCTTTGCATTAGAATCAAATAATTACCAAATACTGTTTACCCTTGGAGATTGAGTGGATGCCTCTCAATTCTTCTAACACCCATTTAAATTCAGTTTCCTTATCCATTATCATAGTTACCACTCTCCAAAAGAAAAATTGTCTTTTTACTTTCAAGTTAATATTAACAATGTGGCCCTACCAAAGCATTTTTCCGTTATCAGTGAAACTCACTAGTTCTTATCCTTCTGGCAGACTGCTTTTTTTTTTTTTTTTTGGTGATTAATGTGTTCAATTTGTGCCAGAGCTGATAAGCATTATGAGAATAACAGATTCCACATGGTAAAGATAATCAAATCACCTATCTAGGGGGGGATTGCTGTAACCTGACGCTGCTTCAGGAAATAATGATGGAAAACTGGGGGAAATGACTGTGGATCCAATTTGCAACAGCAAAAAAACCTAACATTTTAGTCTTTTTGTTGGATTTTTCTGCTATAGGCCTGAAATTCTTTCACCAGCGCAGTTAAATCTGCCTGACTAGAGAAGGCATCACTGGATGTATAATATATGGAATTTTTGTTTCCTTTTCTATCTTTTATTTGCCATGGTTCAGTTTTCAATTAAAAAAAAAAACTGATTGTTATATATTAATAAATAATAGGATAATAGGACTTCCCAGGTGGGCAGTGGTAAAAAGTCCACCTGCCAATGCAGGAGATGCAGAAGACACAGGTTCGATCCCTGTGTGGGGAAGATCCCCTGGAAGAGGAATGGCTACCAACTCCAGTATTGTGAAAAAATTTCATGGACAGAGGAGCCTGGTGGGCTACAGTCCACGGAGTTGTAAAATGTTGGACCTGATTGAGTGACTGAGCACACACACAATAGGAAAACAAAGCAAAAATCAAAGCAGATAGAATATAAACTGTTTTTTATCCAAAAACAAATTATAGTTTCTTTGGGTCTTTTTGCTCATTTCCAAATTAAAGGTAATGAGTTGATTTCTGAGTTCTTTCGCAGTACTAAGCATCCATGTTCTAGTCTGTGGTTATGCAGATCCATAGTTTACTTCAGCCATCAGTTTGGTTTGAAGACATATGATGGATGCACAGAACATAATGAATGATGACCCCCTGTCCTGTCTTCAAGTGTATACAATCTAATTGGAATACTGAATGTGAAATCTGTGAACTACTGAATATTTTCAAAGGCGTAACTAAGTTTGCCTTATAGTGGTAATATCCAATTAGAAGTCATCTGAATCATATTTCTTTAAAGTAATTTTTTTCTGAAGGTGATGTGAAATGAGATTTAGCTAAAGGACTTTCAAAACTACTACCTAAAGTTGTTTATCAGTTATCAACATGCAACATGTCTGCTTAATTTTTCATTTTTATTAAAGCAAGATGTGCTTATATTTTAAAAAGTCAAATGATTCTGAAAAGTTTACAGTAACAACAACAACAAAAATAGTGGTTTCCTGCCCTTACCACTCCCATTCCTGATTCATGCTCTCTAGAGACAATGACTTTCAACATTCTGAAATCATTTAGTTATTTCTTATGGAATTTTCTTTCCTAATTCTAAGTAACATGTTATTCTCTTTCTTAATTTTGATGTATTAAAAGTGCTAAATAAACATGCACATCTCTCTCCCCACTATATGTACATATATAGCATGTATATATATGTGTGTGTTTATACATGCATATATACCTTACATATGTTAAATTTTTATTAGTTTATATCATATCATTTTGTCTGTACATATTATTCATAACTGAACAATGCATTTATACTATCATTACATTCCATTTCATGCATAACTTTTTGTTTTTTCCTAGAGTTATCTATTGATTTTAGTTTATATCCTTAGTTTTCTATGTACCTATCACTATTTATACCTCAAACAGAAATATTAATCTCTCAATATATTCCAACAGATCAAGTAATCTGTTAATTTTTCCTCATGGGAACATTGTTTCTGGACTTCTCTGTTCTTTTTTTTTTCCAGTTTGGCTTGATTTGGTTTTGACCTGATGAGGGAATTTATTTCACCTTATAGAAATTCTCTTCTCCTCTCTCCAGTACTAAATTCTCTGATTCCGAATTCCATGCTGTGTTTTTCTTGGTTTCTTTAATCTTTTTTCTCCCTGTTAATCCTTTAAGGGTTTTCTAAGAATGAGTGCACAGGAAGTAAATTTTTTGAGACTTTGTATGTTTAAAAATGCCTTCTCTCTGCTCACCTTTGTTAGAGTTAGATAGTTAGGGTATAAAACTCTGCACTGAAAATGAATTTATACCAGAAATTTAAAAATATTTTTCCATGGTCTTATAACCACTAGAGGGCTTCCCTCATAGCTTAGTTGGTGAAGAATCTGCCTGCAATGCAAGAGACCCAGGTTCAATTCCTGGGTTGGGAAGATCCTCTGGAGAAAGAAATGGCAATCCACTCCAGTATTCTAGCCTGGAGAATCCCATGGACAAAGGAGCCTGGCAGGCCACAGTCCATGGGATTGCAAGAATTGGACACGACTTAGTGACTAAACCAGCACGATAGCCTCTAGTTACTACTGAGAAACCTAATGCCATTCAAATTCTTCATCTTTAGCCTGTGACCTTTTGCTACTGTGGTTTATTTCTGGTTCTTTGTAAGGATCTTCTCTTAAATCTAGTATTCTGAAATTTTAAGATAATAATTTATAGTATGGGTATTTTTCACCCATTTTTGTGAGTAGTCCCTGGGACATTTCAATTAAGATTCAGATCCTTCAGTTCAGGGAAGCTTTGGTATTATTTAATCATTCCTCCCCTCTTTTTTTGTCTTTCTGGAACTTTTATTCATCAAACAGAGGACCTCCTAAATCAATTCTCTAATTTTCTTATATTTCCAGTTTCTCCAAATTTTATCTTTCAGCCCTCTATTGTTTGGTATTGTGTTTTTAAATTCCAAGAATATTCCTTTTTTATAGCATCCTAGTCATCTTTCACAGATAGTCTACCTTCTTTTATCTATTATAAAATTTTCCTCTGCTTTCTGTGTGTTTCTCCTGGATTCGCCTTTTCTGTTTCTTTTGGTCTCTCTGTCACTGCTTTCCTGGTAGCTCACTCAGTAAAGGATCAGTCTGCAATGCTTGAGACCACCTGCAAAGTAGGAGACCCTGTTTCAATCCCTCCATTGGGAAGATCCCATGGAGAAGGAAATGGCAACTCACTCCAGTATTCTTGCTTGGGAAACCCCATGGACAGAGGAGTCTGGCAGGCTATAGTCCATGGGGTTGTAATGAGTTGGCCACGACTTAGTGACTAAACCACCACCACCACCATATTAGGGAAGCTCCCCAACTACCTGATAAGCCTTGTTTGTCCATCCAGTTAAATAATGAGACACTAAAAATTGGTTCAGATCCTCTTTGTGTATGTACTGAAACAGTCTGTTGAGCAGCCGACTCGTTGTAGTAATTAGATGTGGACTTAGCTCTTGATGGAGGATTCTCTGATACCAATATAGATAAGCTTATCAGTGAGATGGGTTATTTCCTCAGGGAGGAATTATTCAATCACCTGTCTGGAGGTAGAGATCAGAGTGGGGTGGGCTATAGTATATAGCTATAAATAGTAGCTTATTATTGTTGTCACATATAATGCACTTAGATCCTTACTTGGAAAATAGCAAGTTTTCAATAATTCTTAGGTATCATCATACTATATGAAATGTAATAATAATAGTATCTAACTTACAGTGGTGTTGTAAGAATTCAAAGAGTTAATTCATTACTGATGGCCAATGAAAAGTATGAAAGTGAAAATGTTAGTTGCTCAGTTGTGTCTGACTCTGCACCCCCATGGACTGTAGCCCACCAGGCTCCTCTGTCCATGGGATTCTCCAGGCAAGAAAACTGGAGTTGGTTGCCATTTCCTTTTCCAGGAGATCCTCCAAACCCAGGGATTGAACCCAGTCTCCCACACTGCAGGCAGATTCTTAACTCTCTGAGTTACTAGAGATGGCCAGTCACTTCAGTTCAGTTCAGTTTGACTGCTTAATCATTTCTGACTCTTTGCAACCCCATGCACTGCAGCACGCCAGGCCTCCCTGTCCATCACCAACTCCTGAAGTTTACTCAAACCCATGTCCATCTAGTCAGTGATGCCATCCAACCATCTCATCCTCTGTCGTCCCCTTCTCCTCCCGCCCTCAATTTTTCCCAGCATCAGGGTCTTTTCAAATGAGTCAGCTCTTCGCATGAGGTGGCCAAAGTGTTGGAGTTTCAGCTTCAGCATCAGTCCTTCCAATGAATATCCAGGATTGATTTCCTTTAAGATTGACTGGTTGGATCTCCTTGCTGTCCAAGGGACTCTCAAGAGTTCTCCAACACCACAGTTCAAAAGCATCAATTCTTCAGTGCTCAGCTGTCTTTACAGTCCAACTCTCACATCCATACATGACTGCTGGAAAAACCATAGCTTTGACTAGATGGACCTTTGTTGGCAAAGTAATGTCTCTGCTTTTTAATAAGCTGTCTAGGTTTGTCAGTGTCTTTTAATTTCATGGCTGCAGTCACCATCTGCAGTGATTTTGGAGCCCAAAAATATAAAGTCTGTCACTGTTTCCCCATCTATTTGACATTAAGTGATGGGACCAGATGCCATGACTTTAGTTTTCTAAATGCTGAGTTTTAAGACAACTTTTTCACTCTCCTCTTTTACTTCCATCAAGAAGCTCTTTGGTTCTTTGCTTTCTGCCATAAGGGTGATGTCATCTCCATATCTGAGGTTATTGATATTTCTCCCAGCAATCTTGATCCAGCTTGTGGATCATCCAGTTTGTGCTTCATCCAGTCCAGCATTTCTCATGATGTACTCTGCATATAAGTTAAATAAGCAGGGTGACAGTATACAGCTTTGACTCACTCCTTTCCTGATTTGGAAACAGTCTGTTGTTCCATGTCCAGTTCGTACTGTTGCTTCTTGACCTGCATAGAGATTTCCCCACAGAGACTGAGACAGAACTTTGTTTGGGTGTCTTCTGAGGAGGTATGGGTCAGCAGAGGACTGCTGTCAGGGCTGGGGCTCTGGGTGTGGGTATGGCATAAGCCCTCTTGGAGGAGGTCGCCATTAACCCATCATAGAGCCTCCAGAACTTACACAGGACTGGGGAAACAGACTCTGCAAGGGTACAAACGGAACCTTGTGCGCACCAGGACTCAGGAGAAAGGAGCAGTGACCCCACAAGAGATAGCCAATAGGCACATGTTAAGATGCCCAACATTACTAATTCTTAGAGAAATACAAATCAAAACCAAAATAAGGTACCACCTCACACTGATCAGAATGATCATCACTAAAAAGTCAACAAATAACAGTTGCTGGAGAAGATGTGGAGAAAAGAGAATCCTGCTACACTGTTGGTAGGAATGTAAGCTTGTGCCCCCACTATAGAAAATAGTATGGAGGTTCCTCAGAAAGCTAGAAATAGAATCACTATATGATTCCAGCAATCCCATTCCTGTGCATATATCCAGACAAAACTGTAATTTGAAATGATACATGCACGTCTATGTTCAGAGAAGCACTAGTCACAATAGCCAGGACATGGAAACAACCAAACGTCCATCAAAGATGAATGACTAAAGAAGATGTGGTGTATATCCACAATGAAATACTACTCGGTCATAAAAATGAACAATATAATGCCATTTGTAGTAACATGGATACATCTAGAGATTATATGAAGCGAAGTGAATCAAAAAGAGAAAAACAAATACCATATGAGATCTCTTACATGTGGAATTTAAAAAATGGCACAAGTGAATCTATCTATGGAACAGAAACAGAATCATGGCCATAGAGAACAGACTGCTGGCTGCCAAGAAGGAAGGGATTTTGGGAGGGAGGGAGCAGAAGGTTGGGGTTAGCAGATGTAAGCTTTTATATATAGAATTCATAAACAACAAGGTCATATAGCACAGAGCACTATGTCTGATATTCTGTGACAAACAATAATGGAAAAGAATATAAAAAAGAATGTATATATCAATGTATAATTGAATCACTTTGCCCTATAACAGTAATTAACACAACATTGTAAATCAACTGTATTTCAATAATAAAAATTTAGAAAAATGATTCATATAAATTACTTAGCTGAGCTTAGAATAAGTTGGGTGCTTGTCATGTGCAGATAATTTCTAAAGGAGTCACATAAATTATGTCACTTAATCCTCACAACTCTTTCAAAAAGCAGATACTATAATTATAACCCTAAATGGTAGCAGGTATTATTATCCTATTTCTTAGTAATAAAGGTACAGAGAATAATTCATTCAAGGTAACATATTACGATTTCAACCTATGTGCCTAGGTGCTCTGCTCTGTAACCTCACTATTCTTTCCGCAGATAGAAGCATCTTCAAGAATTAATCAAGTGCACAGACAGGAATGGGTATACTAAGACTTATGATCATGAGTTGGAGGATAGTTAGAACTGAGGAAGGCAACTCATTCACAGATGTCCTTGACTGTCTGCTTTCTAGTATTTTTAAGAACCCTGGTTGAATCTGTGTTCTTCCTCTCTCTCTGGGCAGCCTCCTCACTTCAGCCAAAAACCAAGCTTGTTTAGCATCCTAAAACACAAACAAACACCATGCTTTCAGTTAATGTTTCCCCTCCAGTCTCCTCTTTTTCCTTTTCACTCTTTCATCCTTTTTCAAAAATCTCTGTGTCTTCTTTCTCTTTATCAATTTCACTCTTAATCCCACTGCCATCTGACTGCAGCTCTCAACCTCCTTTAAAGCTGCTGTCATCAGATAGTCATACTGCCAAATTCAACAGAGTTGTCTTTTTTATTGCTTAGTTGCACACTCTTATGCCTCTGACACTATCATTGGCTTTTTTCCCTCTCTAATTCTCTGATCACCTCTCTGAGCTCTGCTGTTTCCCTCTGTGTCCTTGTTTGTTCTCCCATTATCCCATTACTTTTAAAGCCTGCTACTCTGTCACGATCCCACTACTCTTCTCTTTTATTCTTGGGTGATAGAACCTATTCTCTTAGTTTTGACCATTACTCTATGATAATTCTCCAGAGTACATCATAGATCCCATCTCTCTTCTACCTAGCTTCAATATTGCATATTCAAATATCTGCTGAATTCAGGTTTATCAAAACCCTAAAAACACAAAACACACAAAAAACTGACAAAACATAAACTTGTCATAAAATTACATCCTCCAGCTTCTTTTGCGATACCACACTTCACCTGGTTATCCAGATTGGAAACGTGGCAGTCACTGTGCATCTCCTACTTTTTTCTGACCCTTTTTTTTTTTTTTTAATTTTTTACATCAGTCTAAAGAAAGTCCTACTATTGCATCCCAACCCATCAGTTCCTCTCTATTCCTATACAGAGTCATATACTTGGCTTTTATTATCTCACAATTCAACTTGAGAGAAAAGTAGTATCTTATTCATTTTTATATATCAGTGCCTAGGACAGGCACATAATAAATGTTTAATTAACATTTGTTTATTGAAAGGAAGTTAGCAAGAGGAAGGAAAGAAGGCAACTATCATAAAGATAGTATGAATCACCTTAGCCTTTCTGCCATCTACAATGAAAGAAGTGCGTGTCACTCAGTCATGTCTGACTCTTTGCAACTCCATGGACTGTAGACCACCAGGCTCCTCTATCCATAGAGTTCTCCAGGCAAGAATATTGGAGTGGGTAGCCATTCCCTTCTCCAGGAGATCTTCCCAACCCAGGGATTGAACCCAGGTCTCTTGCATTGCAGGTGGATTTTTTATCATCTGAGCCACCAGGGAAGCCCATTTACAATGAATGGCTTATTATAATGACCAGACTCAAAAGTCACTTTTTCTGCTTTTATTCTCCAAATAGTCTTTAAACAAATGCTATTTCCTACCTCTGAGATGTTTATGGTGCTATTTTTAAAAGTCTCCCAGTTTAAGACTGTTAATGAGTGGGATCTTCACTTCCAAAGATTTATAAAGACAGCAATATAACCACTGAAATGATCGACACCTTTCATATTGGCCTAATTTTTGTTCACTGTACTTTTCATCTGTTCTCTTCAACTAGATTTGATAATCAGATTTTATAAACTTCCTGGCACGTTTTTCTTAAACTGCCTATTTTTTTTTTCAGGATTGGAGACACAAAATCTGAAATTAAGATTCTAAGCATTGGCGGTGGTGCAGGTATGAACAATGCATTTTAAAATTTGGATTTCACTCCAGACATCATGAGCTTCCCTCATAGCTTAGTTGGTAAAGAATCTGCCTGCAAATGCAGGAGACCTGAGTTCGATTCCTGGGTTGGGAAGATCCCCTGAAGAAGTAAATGGCAACCCACTCCAGTATTCTTGCCCAGGTAGCAGGTTATAGTCCATGGGTTAGTGAGATTCGGACATGACTCAGCAACTAAACCACCAGACATCATGCTGTTTGATGGCAATTTTGTTCATTCTTTAGAAAGCCATTTTCCTTCTCTTTTGGAAGAGGTTAGTTTATTAAAACTAGTAACAGCCATATCACTTCAACTAAGATTAATGTCCCCATATGTTTATGGGGTCTAGGACATCAGATTTCATTATTATCTGTTATAGGGATAAGTATGATTTTATTTTCTTAAACATATAAAGAGCATGGGAAAACATAGAATAATTTTGAGGATGGCATTGAACCAAATTATTTAACTGTTCATAGTAAAGGAAAATTTCAAAAGACATTCCTTAAACTTGTGCCACTTAAACAAGATTCATAGACTGGTTTGTGGTTTGTGGACTATTGCTGGTGCCTGAGGAGATAGGCGTGCCCTGGAATGTAAATCAATGCACAGCTTCATTCATTGAGAAAACATCACTATGGAAAAAAAATATGCTTAATGACACAGCTAATTTACCCTCTTGTGGCCCCACTCCTTGAGTTGCCGTGGCCTAAACCATTCCTTTCCTCTGACTCACGTCCACAGCTGCCCTCTAAGCATTCAGCACACTCCCCAACTAGCTTTCATAAGCAGTTCATGGTCTCACTACTTAGAACCAGTACTTTTACCCAAGGGGAAATGGGAAGTCTGGACAGGCAGATTAATGAGCGTGTAGTTTCTAACTCTGCTACTAGTGAACTGTGTGAACTTGGATGAAACATAAGCTTCAGTTTGCCCATAAGTAAAGTGGGGGCAACGAAGTATGTCTCACAGATTGTAGTGAGATTTATACAGATAAGTTTATAAACTGCTTTTATAATGTGCAGATAGGTCCTTTCTACAAAATAAAAGAAGAAAATTTATCTCCAGACTTTGCCACATATCAAACTCCTGAGTAGTGTTCGATTTAAAGTTGCGAGTTGTCTGAAAGTCTGAGTTAATATAATGATAATGTGTATAATATATAGTATATATAATGATATATATTAATATAATATAATAGTCATATCATTTATAATGTTATATAATATATTAATATATAATAATATAGAGTCATATATATTATTTATGTGTTGATATCCTTATTATTGTTTTCTTTTGAAACAATCATGGAGTGATGGCTAGTAAAGGTTACCACTTGGTGACAAGTGAACACTACATTACCACTTGTCACATGGGGTTAAATAGTGATTTCTTGAGTCTCTTAAGTGTAATTGCTCTAATCCTACATGAATGAGTTCAGTTGTGGCAACACAACACATCTTAACACAAAGATAACCAAGAGCCCTCTAATGGGATAGGATATTTTTTTATGTCATCTTCTGCTCATTTTTCATAAAATATGCTGTGATGTAATGTAATAAGGACTGACTGTCAGAGGAATTTTACTTTATTATCATCTTTCAGCAAGAAAACAGAAACCAACAAGGACAGGTAATGAAAGATACTGTCATGAATGATCTAATACATTGTGTTTAAGCTAAAATACTCTATTATTGCTTGTGATATTTTATGTCCTAAGGATTATAAGAGTGATGAATTGCTCAAAGAGTGTCCTATTAATTCATTTAACCAAGACAGTCATTTCCAGTGTGTTTTGCATATGAATTTACGGCAACCACAGGCAATGAGACTATCATTTGATAGTGTCACTTGCGGTTGGACAAGAAGAGAAGCCCTACAAGGAAAAGTAATTAAAAACAGTCTCTACCATGGCCAAGTTAATTGACCTTTTAATATAACGTTAATTGAATTTCTAATGTAAATTTATCCAGATGCTTATAAGCTATCTAGAGAAAGGAACATTTGCCCCACACAGTGATTCCTTACATAAAGGTGCAAATAGGGGCTAATATAGAGAACTTTTCAAAACAGAGAGAGGAATGCTTGGTGTTCTTCTGACTGAACCTTAACATTGCATTAATAACAAGCTCTGCCCTGGGGGGAATATGGGTGCCCTTTAAGGTCACTCTTCATAAGAGACTGATCAAAAACATAAGAACTGCAAGAGAAATTCAAGCTGTAAATACTTAGCCCTCACTGCTCAAGTAAGATATGAAATCAAAAGTGATACACTTAAAATCCCTAGGTCTAAGAGCCCTTGGTGTGAAAGAGCAGAAAGGTGTTTGAAGGGAAAGGACACCCCACTCAGTTAGTCTGAGTGTTTATATACCAACTGGGAGATACTTATCTAATAGTTTGTCATTGACTAAATGCAAGTACTGGGTGCACAGAAGAAACACACTTTATTATACAGTGAGGAACGTTCTGTCCTTGCCTTAGAGAAATGGTCTCCCTGCATGGTTCACGATCTACAGTGTTCCTGAGACTTTGCGTTACCCTGTGGCTTATGTCGGAGAAGGCAATGGCACCCACTCCAGCACTCTTGCCTGGAAAATCCCATGGACGGAGGAGCCTGGTGGGCTGCAGTCCTTGGTGTCGCAAAGAGTCAGATATGACTGAACGACTTCACTTTCACTTTTCACTTTTCACTTTCATGCATTGGAGAAGGAAATGGCAACCCACTCCAGTGTTCTTCCCTGGAGAATCTCAGGGACAGTGGAGCCTGGTGGGCTGCCGTCTATGGGGTCGCACAGAGTCGGACACGACTGACGTGACTTAGCAGCAGCAGTGACTTATGTATCCTTAAAAATCCACTGCTGGACTCCAATCCCCAGCAAAGGTCATCGGCCCTGTCTTATACCTTGTGTTCTGCTCCCACAATGCATCTTACAGGGTTCTGCTCCAATCTTAGCTTATTAGCCTCTCTGGTTTCACTTCCTAGATGTTTTCTTCTTGGATGCCTAGGCACCTCTAGATCATATTCTGCATATATTTAATGCAAATATTCTCTCTGCATTCATAATGGTGCTACCACTTCTTACCATCACAATGAAAAAAAAAAAATCTACCAAAAGAAACACACTAAAAAACTTCCCTAAATCAGATTCCTGCATTTATATCACTTAATATTCATGCTCTTTGGGGACCTATTTGATTTTCTTCTCAGAACCATGAGTAGGGGTGCTATGCACCCTTTTTGTCTTCTGTCTCTTCTATTTGTTGTTGTTGTTGCTAAGTTGCTTCAGTTGTGTCTGATTCTTTGTGACCCTATGGACTGTAGCCTACCAGGCTCCTCTGTCCATAGGATTGTCCAGCCAAGAATACTGGATTGGGTTGCCATGCCCTTCTGCAGGGTATCTTCCTGACCCAGGGATTAAACTCACATCTCTTACATCTTCTGCATTGGCAAGCAGGTTCTTCACCAATAACTCTATTGGTATTTGGGTTGAGAGGGATTTCATAGTCTGAGGGAGAATATAAGGATTTTGAAAAAAGGTATTTGGCAATTCAGTTCAGAAACCAACCAATTATTAAGGCTCTGTGCAGTTCAAAAGAAAGGAAATTGATGGAAAATTTTCCAATGTTGCCCATAACTGATCTACCACATCAATAAAATACAATTGATAAGCTGCATTATTATTCATAGATTACATGTTTAATGTTAGGAGAATGTTTGAAATATATACTATGGGTATTCAAAGAAAGAAAAAGAGGAAACCAGGAGGAAAAAAATCACATACAGAAATACAGACCATGTAGTTTTTACAGAGGCCAAATGGTGGGGGTGGTGGTTTCGTCACTAAGTCGTGCCCAACTCTGGCGACCCCATGGACTGTAGCCTGCCAGGCTCCTCTGTCCATGGAATTCTCCAGGCAAGAATACTGGAGTGGGTTGCCATTTTTTGCTCCAGGGGATCTTCCCGACCCAGGAATAGAACCTGGATCTCCCGCATTGCAGGCATATTCTTACTAATTGAGCTATGAGAGAAGCCCTGAGGCAAAATAGGGAAGTGTAAAGTTGTATATGCGCGTCAGTTTGTATGCTTTAATGAAATAATGTGAGCAATGGGAATGCTTTATTTGAGGTATCAGAGCATTTGTATCATGCTGATTTCAGCAACTGTTTTTAGATATTGAGAGCAACCACATTGTATTCTAAACCTTACAGAATATGCTTTTTAGTCCATTGTCAACATTGATGCTTCCTAAAATTAAACTACCCAATGGAGCTTCTTTATTATTCAACTTTTAATGAGTACTGTCTTTATGTTTGATGGTACATAGAGAAAAAGAAACCCATATTCTTTTTGGTAAGGGAGAGTGCTGTTAATTTGCAGTGCACACACTTATGCCTGGAAAAATGTTCCAGAAAGCAGTAATGGGCAATGTGTTCTTCTTGCTCTGGGCTCTGCTAAAAGGAGAATCATTTTATCTGTTGCATTGTTCAATTCTTATGTTCAAATGCCAGAAAATTTTATAAGGTTTAAACAGGACTGTAACTTAAAAAATCTCATGTATCCAGCTTTCTACTTCTTTTTATCAGCCTATTATGTACCAAATGGAGAAGGAAATGGCAACCCATTCCAGCATGTTTGCCTGGAGAATCCCATGGACAGAAGAACCTGGTGGGCTACAGTCTATGGGGTCGCAAAGAATCAGACATGACTGAGCGACTTAACTAACCATGTACCAAATCAGCTGTCATACCTTATATAATAGTGTATATATTTATACAAAATTGTTCAATCCACTGAAGCAACTCACATATAAATACAAGTGGTATGGACCCTCTTATATAATTTTTCTGATAATAATTATGCTGACATGTTTAGAGGGGTTAGGTGGTTTTCTTGTTCTATCACATATAAACATCAACATAAAGACAGAGATTAAAATATAGAAGAGAATTTAGAGATCATCAAACCCTCATTCTACAAACGAAAAACCTGAGAACAATCAAGAAAGAATAAAACCTAGGTCTCTTAACTGAAAAAAACAACAGTCTGACAAACTATACTAAACAGATATAAAAGTTAATTATTGACTTGGCAAAAGAGAGACTGAGTATTTAGTAAGGGCCAGCTTTTTGGAAATCTAATTTTATCAGATTTTCAATCTTGTTTTCTTTTGTCAATGACATGTTAAGGTGACCCTGAAGTTTAATTTTCTAAGCTAGGTGAATAGAAGTAGAAATGAATGTAATTAAGGCAAGAACTGGAAACGTTGGTATATCCAGTTTAGAAGCAGAAGCTGGCAGGAAGCGAAGGTTAATGTTTCCAGTGGCCTCAGGAAAGCCCACAGTGTACATCAGGGACTAAGGAGTGATTGAGCAAATACAAGGAAGTGGAGGATTTTTTTGCCTAAAAAAAAAAAGAAGAATTTGAATACATTTGTTTTTAAGCAAACCACAGACTATTTGGCCCTAAAGAGCCAGTAGTTGAAAGAGAAAGTTTTTTTATGTTGTTCAGTATTAGAGTTTATAAATGATCAAGATAGGTGCTTTCACTTCTGAAAGCATGTATCTTTGGCTACAAAGAGCTACCTGTCATGTTAGGAGTATTAGCTGAGGCTGGAGAAATACTTTTCACATATGCTATTCAAGGGACTCAGGCATTGACATCTTGGATATTGGGCTATTAAAGGTGCTTTCAGTCCAGTAAACTCATGATCTTATGAGTAACCATCTAGAAAGAGTGGTGTGGCACCACCTTTGTTTATACTAAAGAAGTGAAATTCAAATAGAACTTCTAGACATGCAGATTATTTTTAGTCTGGATTTGAACAGCTTTATAACTTGACCTGAGTAAGAACTATTTCACTTATGCACACCACTTCCTTCACAACCAGAAGGATATGGACCTGGGCTCTAGTTAATCACTAACCTGGAGGATTTAGGGCTGTCTACTTCAGATAATTTGGGGCCTCAGATGTAAAGTATTCTTAAAGGTATTCATAACTATGCCATTTTAAAATAAACTCTCCTCCACATGTAAATTTACCAAAATAGTTTACCTCATTGTATGGTATTTAAAACTTTGAGTGAAGTATTGTTAAATACAGGTATGCTACAGAATTGAGAGGCATGAGCATAATACTACAATATTGGCACCACTGTCATTAAAACCAAAGTAAACAAGATTGTTTTGGCTAATTCAATAAGGCCTGAAGCAGGAAAACAGGGATTAATGAGCAGAGTGAAGACAAAAGTATCATTATCTGCAGATGAAATAACTGTATACTTAGAAAAGCAAATAAACTCAGTTGTGCAGCCTTACAATTAATAAGAATGCACAATAAGAATGGACTAATGGCCTGATACAGGTAAAACAGGAAGAAAGCAATATGGTAGATCTGCATTTCTTTCTGCCAGCATTTAAATGTTCATTTACAGGTTGGCTATTTACAATGTACTTAGAAAGTTCATGGCATGTGGCTCTCGGTAATTTTGCTGAGGGACAGATTTGTATCTTCCCCGTTCTCATGCCAGTTTAGGACGCATTCTCTTAGTGGGTGAATGTGCTTCTACTTGACATACACTATTGAATAAAACTTTGTGATTTAATACACACAGTCATATAACCCTGGTATAGGTTGTCAATTTCCATCCTCATTTCCATCCTAATCAGATATGCTGCAAGGAGGTTGGGGTGGCGGAGCGGTCCTAGAGATTGGGAGTCAAAACCCAGGCTCTTCAGAGGCTTTGTCTCTATTAACAACAGTAAACTGATAGAAATGGGAGAAAATATTGGATTAGTAAGCTGCTGCTGCTGAGTCACTTCAGTCGTGTCCAACTCTGTGCGACCCCATGGACTGCAGCCTACCAGGCTCCTCCGTACATGGGATTTTCCAGGCAAGAGTACTGGAGTGGGGTGCCATTGCCTTCTCCAATTAGCAAGCTACTAACTACAAAATATAAGAAAGCTATTTTGAAGAAAATTTTTACTGACAACAAGTTGACAAGATTTAAACAGCAAATATGCCATAATGAGGTTACTAGTGGCATGACAGCTTTCATGTACAAAAAAGCTAAGAGTAGGAAATGAAATGAGATTTTCCTGAAAGTAGCATGGCATTATGTATCAAGAACAGTAGAACAGTTCTAATATTCATCTAATGCACAAGGAGCTTGTGACGCTAGTTGTTACAATACTGACATACTTCGTAAACAGCCAATCCCTGTGGTCCCAACAAGGCCCCTGCTGCTCTTCAGTCCCTCCTTGGAGAGTCTGTACATCCTCCCCATTCTATGTATCTCAGCCCCCGACCTCTAAGGTACCCAGCAATTGGACTGGTCTTGCCTGCCCAGGGGTCTTCTGAGAATCTGCTATAGTTCTTCAGCCTGTATCCTTTGCAAGAGCTGGCATCTGAGACCTGGTGTTTGGGGTTTTGTTTTAATATCACCAAAGATCAAGTTTCTCATTTTAACCATTAATTCTGGTTCTTGGTATGAATATGTGAAGAGATTTTTGCACAATAATTCATGGTTCATTGTCAGATGCCTCATAATAGCAAAAAGTTTAAAACTAAGTGTAACTAACTATATACCTTTTAAACATCACAATATTGTAAGTATAGAGCAGCAAATATTTTTGTATTTAAAAAGTGTAAATTGAAAAGTAAGGCAAAATTTAGTCTTTTTTTGAGTTATTTGTTGAATATCACTACACCTCAATGTTCAGAACCCTTTGGGAGATTTTCTTTAAGTTTGTGTCTCAGAGAACATTTTGGTAGTAAGGCTTAACTTCTACGTTGCAAAGCATTCAGGCGGTATTCTTCCTGGGCCAACAGCCAGAAGACACGAAAGCAAATGGCAATGCCCTTTTCTGCTCAGAATTTATATTTATAAGCCCCTTCCTGAGACTCTCCAGATATTTTAATATTCTACTCTCATCTTTCCATACCAACAGAACTGCCTCCATACTGAGGCTCCCAGTGTAGAGGTGGGTGGAGAAAAGCAGTGAGAGAGAGAGAGAGAGAGAGAATGGGAGAGGGAAAAGAAAAGACAAGAAAAGGGATCTCATCAATAATCTTTTATTTTTGCACTGCAGCTCAAAATCAAGTCAGATTTTGCTCTGGTTGCAAACTCATTGCTGAAATTATTTTTCATCACTAAGCGCAGAGTTATCTGGGCAATTTTTCTCTCTAGAGACAATTTGTGTGTGTGTGTGTGTGCTTGATATTCTGGTAGAGGGAAAAAGGAAGATTGTAATCTTAATCCAACGTGTAATAGAATAAATTTTTGCCTGCTGATAATCTAAAGAACTCATATATATTTTGATATGAGAAATGAAGCTAGAGTAGATGGAAATCAAATGGCTGGAGATACCATGACTAGCCTTTAATCCTCCATTTTCTTGACGTGGAGGAATATTTTATTTGGGGCATAGCCTCAGGGTTCTCCAGCTGGGCTTTGTGCTTCGTTTAATGTAGCTCAGTCAGAAAGACAAGCCATCACGAATACATGATGAGTGCTCTTTCAAACTGTCTTTTTATTATGGAGCTGCCCATTTATAAAGGCACATCTTCATTTCCTTCTTTCCCGGCCTCCTCAGACTTCTCTTAAATGTCACCTTTCCCAGGAAGCTTACATGACCACCCAACTGAAAATCACGAACCCTCCCATCATGGCTTCCCCTTGCTCTTTTTTCCCTTGGTTTTAGGACTTACCACCATCCGTAAAGGTTGAATGTTTTGGTCTATTTTATTCATTGCTGTATCTCCAGTGATTAGAACCTAGCATTTATTAGGTGCTTAAAAGTATTTGTTGAATTAATGTATGGTAGCTTCAAATGTATTGAATTATTACTATATATCATGAACTGTGGTAAATTATATCCATATAATGCCTTTAACATTTACAATGACCCTGCAGCATAGACCATATTATTCCTAATTTAGAGATATGTAAAGGGCAGAGATATTAACAAATTTGCATATTTCCATTGAATACTAAATTTGAGTCCAATTTTGTCTCTTTATAACCTCTAACTTTTCCTTTTTTTTCCTTTTTAATCCAATGACCTTGGAACATTCCTCTGCTATCTCATTAAATATATTCTTGAAATTCAGGAAATGAAGAAAAGTTGTCTGAACAGTATGGACTCCACCCTTTCCCTATTGAAATGGAAAACCAAGTTCTGTTCTTGGAACTGGAGCTGAAGAATGAATTCTAAAAACTTGCAAACATACAGGCAAAGTTTATTTTAAAGGATAGAGATACAAAACTCTAAGCACAGACACTGAGAAGGGGTGAAGCACCCCAAAAGGTGCAGATAACAGTAGTTTGTATCTTTATTAGAATTGATCTGTTTGTTTTTGGTTGGTTCAGGGCCAGATGCTTGTAATTTCTGACCAGTTTAAATGTCGCAATATCTAGTTTGTCATTTTTATGACTTTCTTTTGGTTCCCAGTTTCTCAGTTTCCCCAGACATTGTGTCGCCATCCCACGACCCGTTCTTAAGACTCCAGACCATCATTTCGGGACCAGACGTATGTTTAAGAATTAGTGGTCTACCTGGAGTTTTTTTTTTCCTTGATAAACTGAACAGCAGTTAATGATTGTCTTGTCCTGGGTCTGAATGTATTATGATCCTCCAGACCAGGGAAGCATTCTTCTGAATGCCTAGAAACTGGAACAAAGAGTTTAGCTTTAGGTTAAAGAAGTGAGATGCTTACTTGAGAAGAAAAAAATTGAACTTAAAAAAAGGGAACTGAGGTCTCAGAGTCCTATCCTGTCTAACAATTTCTGCCTCAGTATTTTTGAACTTTTTCTTTAAGTTCCACTGTCAGAGGTTTCAATTATATATCCTTCTTCAAATAGAGGCATGATGTGTTTAAAATATGGCCTATATGAAAGCAAGATATAATCACAAAAATATCTGATTGTAAAATTAAGTGAAACACTCAACGTAGGTCAGAAAGGAGACAAGGAAAGTCATTCTAAAGTTGTGACTGATTTGATGGACAAGGAAATACAAAGGAAAGAGATTTGTGAGAAGGCAATTTAAAAACTTTAGTTTTCATTTAACTTTCCGAATCAAAAAATCAGCATATTCTGTTTGATAGAAAGTAACACAGGAGTGAACAGAAGAGGAAAAATAAATAAATAAATCCACAAACCAGGCTAATAGAAAGCAATTTTTGATTCATGCCAACACATGTTAGGATTTCCTAACTTTGCTCAAGCTTCACTTATTGATAAACTGAGAAAATCAGTTACATCATCATAAAATGCCAAGACTCCAAAATCAATGATTTGCTTTGGTAGACGCAAAAGGAGGTGAGGGTGGGGGAGAAAGAAATAAAAAAGAAAGGAAGATTGTATATGGGAATAAAGTTGCTTAATCACTATAATTTTCCATTTGTCACAGGAAACTTTGCAGATTTTGTTCTAAAACTAGAAACACACTGCAAGGTTTTAGTAAACTGAAACAGCTGTTGGCCTAAAAGCTTAGGATGTCAACAACAAGTAGTCTACAATTGTCAGAATCATCATTAAGCAATAAGAGATCATATTAGAGCAGAGATTGACCATAAAATGAACAAGTATTGCTTTATTCCCCTTAAATATGGTTTCCTGGACCTGACAGTTAAGATTCCCAGAAGGCTTTGTTATACACAATAAAAGCAGCAGGCTGCTGGCTTCTACATTTCTGTTTACCCCTGAATTTGCTAAGAATTTCTGAATTATTTCATTGAGTCACTTCTAGTTACCTTCCCCCATTCTTTCAGCATGTTAATTTGGCTTGCGTGCTCTTTCTCAAAAATTAATTTATTTATTTTTGCTGCACTGGGTCTTCATCGTGGTACATGGTCTTTCTCTAACCACCGCATTGTTGTGGAGGCTTCTCTCTAGTTGCGATGCATGGGCTTTTCATTGTGGTGGCTTCTCTTGTTGCGGAACTTGGGCTCCGGAGTACATAAGTTTCTGTAGTTACAGCGTGAGGGCTCAGTTGCCCCAGGACATGTGGAATCTTAGTTCTTGAACCAGGGATCAAATCCATGTCCCCTGCACTGGAAAACATATTTATAACCATTGGACCACCAGGCAAGTCCAGCTTGTTGTGTGCTCTTTAAAAGCATTTATAGGGTGCTTAATATCTAATATTGGAACACATTCATACTGTTATGGCCCCTACTCAGAAGGATTCAGTTGAGAAAGAACAAATGATCTTCTTTCTTTTTTTTTTTTTTTTTGCCATTGTTTGAATCTCTTACTGCTGGCTTATGGTACTTACGTGATAGCTCAGTTGGTAAAATAATCCGCCTGCAATGCAGGAGACCCTGGTTTAATTCTTGTTGGGAAGATCTGCTGGAAAAGGGATAGGCTACCCACTCCAGTATTCTTGGGTTTCCCTTGTGACTCAGCTGGTAAAGAATCTGCCTGCAATGAGGGAGACCTGGGTTCAATCCCTGGGTTGGGAAGATCCCCTGGAGAAAGGAAAGGCTACCCACTCCAGTATTCTGGTCTGGAGAATTCCATGGCCTGTATAGTATAGTCCATGGGGTCACAAAGAGTCAGATACAGGCTGAGTGACTTTCACTTTCACTTTCATGGTACTATAGTCTGTTAACCCTTCACATGCTTTTCAGTGATTGATGATCAAAGTTGCTCAGTTGCTCAAACTAGCATTTGAGTCCTTGATACCCTTTAACAAACTCATTGGAATCAAGCCTTTGCTTGTTTTACTTAATTCTACAACAAGATATTTTTTGTGATTATATCTTGCTTTCATATGGGCCATATTTTAAACACATCATTCCTATATTTGAGGAGGGACATATAATCGAAACCTCTGAGAGTGGAACTTAAGGAAGAATTAAAAGGTTTCAGGTTAATTGGGCCAGCTTTGGAGAAAACTGTCACATAGATGTCTTCATTCTCCACTTCAGCTTCCTTCCCCTACTTCCTCCCTACCCTAATCCCCACCCACTCCCATCACCACTACCTGGTACATTCATTATACCATTAGACCTCTCTCTTTTCCTAGTCAGGCATCTTTTGTTCCTGATTTATCTGCCTCATCTCCTCCTTCCAGCCTGCCCAGTCTTATGACCTATGTTTTTTTTCACCTGCCATATCTAACCTTGGAAAGGTTCTGTTAATGCCATTTATGCCAAAATGTTAAAGACTAGTGTCATTTTCATATGCTAGTCTTGCCAGCACATAAGTATTTTAGTGAAGGTCAACATCATAACTAAGAGAATAAAAGTGCAAAACTTCATTTGGAGGCATTAGTAATAGAGAAAGAAGAGAGATTTTTAAAGAGAGGGACTCAATGATAACAATAAAAATAATGAACAGCTAACATTTATTAAGTGCCAACTCTCTTTTGCAGTGTGCTTTATGTGCATTGCCTCATTTAATTCTCACACCCAATAAATTATGTACTATCATTATTTCTGTTTTTCCAATGAGGAAAATACAGTTTGGAGAGAAAGCAAATGGCTGAAGGTGGTAATATCAAGTCAGGGGATCAGACAGGTGTGGAATTCAAGTCTATCCAATTTACCACAGTCTCTCTCACATCGTCACCTACAGGCTAAAGTTTCATCAGGGCAGGTATTTATTTGCTCCTCTTATCATTTGCTAGAGCCTAGTGTAGGAAAAGGCAATGGCACCCCACTCCAATACTCTTGCCTGGAAAATCCCATGGACAGAGGAGCCTGGTAGGCTGCAGTCCATGGGGTCGCTAAGAGCACAACTCAGTGACTTCCTTTCACTTTTCACTTTCATGCATTGGAGAAGGAAATGGCAACCCACTCCAGTGTTCTTGCCTGGAGAATCCCAGGGACGGGGGAGCCCGGTGGGCTGCCGTCTTTGGGGTCGCACAGAGTCAGACACGACTGAAGTGACTTAGCAGCAGCAGCAGTGTAGTGCCTGGCAGACAGTAAAATAATCAATGATTCACTGGTACATGAGTGAATGAATAAATGTCTATTTTGCCATAACCTCCTTTCCATTTACTTCTCTGGAATCACCTCTTTCTTGGAGGCCCTGCCTTACCTACACATTATAAAACCCTGAACTGCCAGCAGTCCCACATATACTATTTTACTTCCTGTCCTCTGCCTGCAATTCCCATTTCCCCAAAAGTCCCCAGGCTAACTTCCACTTACCCTGTAACACAGAACTCAAGAGTGGTCTGCCATGCAGCCTTCCATTTCTCTGGCCTCTTGTCTTATCCTCTCCATCACCATCTCCTTCCTTCTTCCCTCCATGGCCCAACCCAAGCCAGGGTTCTTTCCATGTCTGTCTCTTCCACAAGAACATGATGTTTTTGAGGGCACATGTCTGATACAATTTTTTATCCTTCTTTTATACCGGATATGTTTTATATAATTCTGATCTAGCCTAATTTATTAGCATATTTTTTCACAGTTTAATATCTCAGATTGGTATATATCTTCTAGTTGGTGAAATCTTACAATTATAATTGACAGGGTTCTTTTTATTTTCTGACTTAGTGATATAAAAGAAGGCTTGTTTCTATCCTATAATCAATGGCATCTTAGAATTTACCGTAATACAGTCAGTCAGTCAGTTCAGTCACTGAGTCGTGTCCGACTCTTTGCGACCCCATGAACCCCAGCACACCAGGCCTCCCTGTCCATCACATCCCAGAGTCCACCCAAACCCATGTCCATTGAGTTGGTGATGCCATCTAACCATCTCATCCTCTGTTGTCCCCTTCTCCTCCTACCCTCAATCTTTCCCAGAATCAGGGTCTTTTCAAATGAGTCAGCTCTTCCCATCAGGTGGCCAAAGTATTGGAGTTTCAGCTTCAGCATCAGTCCTTCCAATGAACACCCAGGACTGATCTCCTTTAGGATGGACTTGTTGGATCTCCTTGCAGTCCAAGGGACTCTCAAGAGTCTTCTCCAACACCACAGTTCAAAAGCATCAATTCTTTGGTGCTCAGCTTTCTTTATGGTCCAACTCTCACTTCCATACATGACTACTGGAAAAACCATGGCCTTGACTAGATGGACATTTGTTGACAAAGTAATGTCTCTGCTTTTCAATATGCTGTCTACGTTGGTCATAACTTTCCTTACAAGGAGTAAGAGTCTTTTAATTTCATGACTGCAATCACCATCTGCAGTGATTTTGGAGCCCAGAAAAATAAAGTCAGCCACTGTTTTCACTGTTTCCCCATCTACTTGCCATGAAGTGATGGGACTGGATGCCATGATCTTAGTTTTCTGAATGTTGAGCTTTAAGCCAATTTTCTCACTCTCCTCTTTTACTTTCATCAAGAGGCTTTTTAGTTCCTCTTCACTTTCTGCCATAAGTGTGGTGTGATCTGCATATCTGAGGTAATTGATATTTCTCCCGGCAATCTTGATTCCAGCTTGTGCTTCCTCCAGCCCAGCGTTTCTCTTGATGTACTCTGCATATAAGCTAAATAAGCAGGGTGACAATATATAGCCTTGACATACTCCTTTTCCTATTTGGAACCAGTCTGTTGTTCCATGTCACAGTTCTAACTGTTGCTTCCTGACTGTTGCATACAGGTTTCTCAAGAGGCAGGTCAGGTGGTCTGATATTCCCATCTCCTTCAGAATTTTCCACAGTTTATTGTGATCCACACAGTCAAAGGCTATGGCATAGTCAATAAAGCAGAAATAGATGTTTTTCTGGAATTCTCTTGCTTTTTTCGATGATCCAGCAGATGTTGGTGATTTGATCTCTGGTTCCTCTGCCTTTTCTAAAACAAGCTTGAGCATCTGGAAGTTCACAGTTCATGTATTGCTGAAGCCTGGCTTAGAAAATTTTGAGCATTACTTTACTAGCGTGTGAGATGAGTGCAATTGCGTAATACAATAAAAGGTATTAAATACAGTTTACCACTTCTGCTTCAATGACTACACTAAAGCCTTTGACTCTGTGGATCACAACAAACTGTGGAAAATTCTTAAAGAGATGGGAATACCAGACCACTTTGCCTACCTCCTGAGAAACCTGTATGCAGGTCAAGAAGCAATAGTTAGAAGTGATAGTGGAACAACAAACTGATTCCAAATTGGGAAAGAGTACATCAATACTATATATTGTCACCCTGTTTATTTAACTTATATACAGAGTACATCATGTGAAATGCAGGACTGGATGAAGCACAAGCTGGAATCAAGATTGTGAAGAGAAATATCAATCACCTTAGATATTCAGATGACACAACCCTAATGGCAGAAAGTGAAGAGGAATTAAGGAACCTCTTGATGAAAATGAAAAAGAGTGAAAAAGCTGACTTGAAACTCAATATTCAAAAGACTAAGAACACGACATCTGGTCCCATCACTTCATGGCAAATAGATGGAGAAACAATGGAACACTGACAGACTTTATTTTCTCAGGCTCCAAAATCACTGCACATGGTGACTGCAGCCATGAAATTAAAAGACGCTTGCTCCTTGGAAGAAAAGCTATGACCAACTTAGACAGTATATTAAAAAACAGAGACATTACTTTGCCAGAAAAGGTCCATATGATCAAAGCTATGTGTTTTTTTTTTCCCCAGTAGTCATGTATGGATGTGAGAGTTAGACCATAAAGAAAGCTGAGTGCCAAAGAATTGATGCTTTTGAATTGTGGTGTTGGAGAAGACTCTTGAGAGTCCCTTGGACTGCAAAGAAATCCAACCAGTCCATCCTACAGGAAATCAGTCCTGAATATTCATTGGAAGGACTGATGCTGAAGCTGAAATTCCAATACTTTGGCCTGACTCATTTGAAAATACCCTGATGCTGGGAAAGATTGAAGCGGGAGGAGAAGGGGACAACAGTGGATGAGATGGTTGGATGCCATCACCGACTCAATGGATGTGAGTTTGATCAAGCTCTGGGAGATGGTGAAGGACACGGAAGACTGGCATGCTGCCAACCACAGGTTCGCCAAGAGTTGGACATGACTGAGTGACTGGACAACAGCAACAACAATATGAAGGAATGAATGGCAATCATAACCCTCCTCAAAACACATTTTTAACCTAGCTGTTCTTCATCATAGACACTATGTCAGGGCAACGGCTGAGTATTCTTCTTTATTTATGCTGGACTTTCGTAGAGATAGTAAACTACTTGAAATTATTCTTTTCTTTTCTATTCTATTCCATTCTATTCTATTCTTTTCTTTCTGCGCCAAGGTGAACTGTTCTATGTGCTTTTCTTCTAGGTGAAATTGATCTTCAAATTCTCTCCAAAGTGCAAGCTCAGTACCCAGGAGTTCATATCATCAATGAAGTTGTTGAACCAAGTGCTGAACAAATCACCAAGTACAAAGGTACTTGTAATCCATGATGTGTGTATGTGTGCACTCAGTTGCTTATGGTGCTGTATATCAAATCCTTTTCTGAAAGGCTTGTCTTCCCACATGCATCCCTCCAGTCACTAACAACATGGTTACTGTGGTACATTCTTTGTAAGCTTATTGAGGGAAGAACCTAATTATTTTCTTGGCAGGCATGCCTTAAACACCTCAGAATATAAATAGTGACTAGAATCCTTTTTTTTTTTTTTTACTGTCTCTCCATCCATCTACTGGTCATCAACCATTATTTTTTAGAGACAGTCATTAATTCATCCAGAGGTATTTAAACAGAAACCTTACCCTAAAAGCTTATGTGTAATTGGTAACAACAAGAATCAGCAAACTTTTCTTTGAAAAGGGCTAAATAGTATTTTAGATTGAGGCCACCTGTTCAGTCACTAAGTCGTGTCCAACTCTGTGATCCCATGGCCTGCAGCACACCAGCCTCCTCTGTCCTCCACTATCCCCCAGAGTTTGCTCAAATTCATGTCCACTGAGTTGGTGATGCTATCTAACCATCTCATCCACATGATCCCTGTCACAACTAATTAGCTCTGTCACTGAACACCAAAGTCACCCAGAGACAATCCATACACTAATGCGTGCGGCTTTGTAGCAGTAAAATTTTACTTATAAACATTAAAGTTGAATTTTATATCATTTTTACCTATCATGAAGTACTATTCTTCTTTTGATTTTGCTCAACCATTTAACATTTTAATGGCACAAAATATGAAGGACAGAAGCATGAAGTCGGGAAGGAGAGTAATGTATATTTTTAGCTTGCAGTCTATTTAAAAATAGGCAGTGAGTCAGATATGGTCCATGCAATAGTTTACTGATTCCTAAGTTATAGAATCATATCACCTGTTTTATGTCAATTCTCCATTGATAAAATTCACCAGTTGATTTCCCATTAACACTTGAGATAATGTGCCTATACACAGCTTCCCTGGTGACTCAGTGGTAAAGAATCCTCCTACAGTGCAGGAGAGGCAGGTTCGATCCCTGGGTCAGGAAGATCCCCTGGAGAAGGTAATGGCAACCTGCTCCAGTATTCTTGCCTGGGAAACCCCATGGACAGAGGAGCCTAGTGGGCTACAGTCCACGGTGTCACAGAAGAGTCGGATGTGACTTAGCAAGTAAACAACAACAATATTGCCTATGTCTGGTCAGTGTTCTCATAATTATTTCTTATTGGCTCTTTAGGTATCTCTAATTTCATTTAATGCTAGAGGAAAAACTAGAATGAACTCTCCGGTCTTCTGGAGCTACATAAAAAAGAAAAATGTGCTTTATATCTGTTGTGTATATAATATTGATTGCATT
Source organism: Muntiacus reevesi (assembly GCF_963930625.1). Lineage (NCBI taxonomy): Eukaryota > Metazoa > Chordata > Mammalia > Artiodactyla > Cervidae > Muntiacus > Muntiacus reevesi. Next base: position 213,231,232 of record NC_089251.1, read on the forward strand.
AAAATTCTAAATGGAAATGGGTTCCAAATTTGCAATTAAAATTGATGGTGAGCCACCTTTTCTCCATATTTTAGAACTTGTAGCCAAGACATCAAACCTTGAGAACATAAAGTTTGCTTGGCATAAGGAGACATCATCTGAATATCAAAATAGAATGATGGAGCAAAAAGAACTTCAGAGGTGGGACTTTATTCATATGATTCAGGTAAGAAATATTTATTGTTATATACTCTCAGAAAAAAAGATTCTTCAAAAATATTTCAGGGTACTTAATATTCTAACTTTTAAAAGAAAAATGAAAATCTGATTTCTGATTTTATAAGTGAACATCATCTGTCCAAACTGAGAATGGACCAACATCCCAGAGTTTTTCTGAATCCTCTTGATTTTGCCTTCTTCATGACCTGGCTAGTGTGTATGCAACAAAGGGGCAGGCTAGATGATTCCTTGGGTCAACAAAGTGTTACTGACATCAGTCTTTCTGCCAGAATTTATTTCCGTGGTCCAGCACTAATAGTGTATTTCTTAGATATACAATAGTGTATTTTTTCTAAAGGGAGTGCCTCTTCAGTAGATAATATTGGGACATATTTCCAGAGGTCACTGATGTATCTGAATAGCATATAGGTGGATAGGCTTTGGGTGCTGGCTACCATTAGAAGATATACATATTTTAGAAAAACCATGATGAACAAGATGCTTTCTGCTTTCTATAATCTACAAGCACAGTCATCCCAAAGGAATAAACTCTTTTGTAGACTTTTTAAAAATTGAAATATAACTGATTTACAATGTTGTGTCAATCTCTGCTGTAGAGCAAAGTGATTCAGTTATACACCTATGCTGCTGCTAAGTCACTTCAGTCGTGTCCGACTCTGTGCGACCCCATCCCTGGGATTCTCCAGGCAAGAACACTGGAGTGGGTTGCCATATACAACTATAGACACTCTTTATTTTTATATTCTTTTCCATTGTGGTTTATCACAGGATATTGAATATAGTTCTGTGCTATATGTTTGGACCTTGTTGATTATCAGTTCTAAATGCATTAATAATAGCCTGTATCTACCAACCCCCAAATCCCAGTCCATCCCTCTCCCTCCCCACCTCCCCCCCTTGACAACCACAAGTCTGGTGTCTATGTCTGTGAGTCTGTTTCTCTTTTGTAGACAGGTTTATTTGTGCCATATTTTAGATTCCACATGTAAGTGATGTTATATGGTATTTGTCTTTCTGACTTACTTAGTATGATAATCTCTAGGCCCATCCATGTTGCTGTAAACGGCATTATTTCATTCTTTTTTATGGCTGGGCAGCCTTCCATTGTATATATGTACCACATCTTCTTTATCCATTTGTCTGTTGATAGACATTTAGGATATTTCCATGTTTTGGCTGTTGCAAACAGTGCTACTGTGAATGTAGGGTGCATGTATCTTTTTGAATTATAGTTTTATAGGTATATTCCCAGGAATGGGACTGTTGGATCATATGGTAATTCTAGTTTCAGTTTTCTGAGGAACCTCAGTATTGTTTTCCATAGTGGTTGTATCAACAGTTAGGGGGATTCCCTTTTCTCCACACCCTCTTCATACTTGTTATTTGTAGAGTTTTTAATGATGGTCATTTTGACTAGTGTGAAGTGGTAACTCATTGTAATTTTGATTTGCATTTCTCTAATAATTAGTGATGCTAAGCATCTTTTCATGTACCTACTGGTCATCTGTATGTCTTCTTTGGAGAAATGCCTGTTAAAATATTCTGCCCAGTTTTTGATTAGGTTGTATTTCCTGTTGTTGAGTTGTATGAACTGTTTGTATATTTTAGAGGTTAAGCCGAAAGGAACAGACTTCTAAAAATTACAGGAAGAAATGACTTCAGGGTTGTCATATCTAGGCAATTCTACATCTTTGCTTTCTTAGTAAGCAAATCTTTTAACTGTAAGGGAGTGCTTTCAACATTGCCCAGCAAACCTAAGATGTTTCTCTACTAGACTTGCCTTTCTATCTTCTTATATAGTTGGCCCTTGCATAACACAGATTTGAATTAGGTGGGTCCACTTGTATGCTAATTTTTTCTTTTTAAATTATTTTTTTCTTTTGACCACACCATAGGGCTTGTGAGAGCTTAGTTGCCCAACCAGGAATTGAATCCAGGCTTCCTATAATGGAAGCACCGAGTCCAAACCACTGGACCTCCAGGGAATTCCCTCGATTTTTTCAGCAGTAAATGCTGCATGACTGGATATGGAACTCCAAAAACAGAGAAAATGCATATGTTATATGTGAATTTTTGACTACACAGAAAGTTGGTACCCTAATCCCTGCCTGTTCAAGGCTCAACTGTGTAACTATTTCATACCTTCTTCTTTCTCCTTACAACTCCTGTAACCCCTTCTTTGCCACTGGTTTCCAGTTGATACTCTATAGTGAAATGAGAAATGATCAAGTAGAAAATCATCTTTTACTCACCACCTTTATAGAGATGCACCTGTACCCACCATTTCTTGCTTCTTATTACAAAAACCTCCCGGGAATCCTCTTGTACTGTTGGTGGGAATGTAAACTGATACAGCCACTATGGAGAACAGTATGGAGGCTCCTCAAAAAATCTAAAAATAGAACTATCATGCTGTGCTTAGTCGCCTAGTCATGTCTGACTCTTTGCGACCCCAGAGACTGTAGCCAGCCAGGCTCCTTTACCCATGGGGAGAATACATAGAGTATTCTATGTATTGAATTGAGAATACTCAACCCACTCCAGTGTTCTCCACGCAAGAATACTGGAGTAGGCTGCCATGCCCCCCTCCAGGGGATCTTCCCAACCCAGGGACTGGACTCAGGTCTCCCACATTACAGGTGGATTCTTTACAGTCTGAGCCACCAGGGAAGCAGAGAATGCTGGAATGGGTAGCCTATCCCTTCTCCAGGGGATCTTCCCAACCTAAGAATCAAACTAGGATTTCCTGCATTGCACGTGAACTCTTTACCAACTGACCTACCAGGGAAGCCCAGAACTACCATGTGACTCAGCAATTGCACTACGGGGCCTGTACCCAGAGAAAACCGTAATTCAAACAGATCCATGCACCCCAGTGTTCATAGCAATGCTATAGAGACAGAGGTGTAGAGAACAAATATACAGATCCCAAGGGAGAAAGGGGTGGCTGGGATGAATTGGGAGATTGGCACTGACACATATACATTACTGATACTACGGATAAAAGCTAACTAATGCAAACCTCCTGTACAGCAAAGGGAACTCTACTGAAAGCGGTCTGAAAGGGAGGGCATATATGTATATGTACGTCTCATTGATTCTGCTGCACAGTAGAAGCGAACACAACACTGTAAAGCAACTATACTCCTCCCCAAATTAATTTTAAAACCAACAAAAGCCTCCTTTTATCAAAAGCCAATCCCTTCACATATGCTCTGAATCCCACTCCTCACTTGTTATAAAATGGTGCAGCTTCAGAGATCGTTCTCCAGTTTCTCTCAAAACCTCCACATTTGTTCTTTCTTTCCTATCTCTGCTTCCTCTGCACTACCACTGTCTTCCTTTAGGTCTACTCTGCACTTTTCTGTGTTATATCTCTGTCTCTTCATTGCTCCTTACAGCTCTAACATTCTCATGGCATCTTTCAGCTTAATATTCATAGTCAACTGCAGAGAATCTGTGTCTATTAGATCAAATTTCAGAGCATCTGCTATGATTGGCCTCCTCTTTTTGAGCCAGGTCATGTCAAGGATTATTAGCGATCTTGTGGACCAGCTGCATCCGGGTACCCATCTATATGTTCCCTGTGTGAACAGCATGGAGTGATATGATACTAAATATGGCTTCTGAGACGGCACAGACCATGTGCATGTCCCTTGTATTTCATTCGTTCATGTGAGGGAGGCATAGCTCAGGTTATTTTTGCTTTATGCAATAAATTCTATCATGTGTGTGTGCATGCTCAATCATGTTCAGCTCTTTGTGATCCTGTAGAGCCTGCCATGCTCTTCTGTCCATGGAATTTTCCAGGCAAAAATACTGGAGAGGGTTGTCATTTCTTACTCCAGGGTATCTTCCCAACCCAGGGACTGAACCCATGTCTCTTGCATCTCCTGCATTGGCAGGTGGATTATTTACCACTGCGCCACCTGGGAAGCCCGTAAAAAAAATTGAATAAAATATTGAATTCTTGTCTGAAAGAGTAGAAGATAAGACATAAAAAGTAAGTGTCTATCTGGGGTAGATTCCAGGGCTATAAGCCCTCGGGGAAAAATTTCCGTTGCCCATGTATAATTCCAGGCTCTATCTATGTTAGGTGGAAAGGCTTCTCCCTGCAATTCACCAGAGATCATTCAGAGTTATTTAAAATAGGTGGACTGACACCTATCCCCTTGTGATAATGCTGCAACCTTAGACTTTATCCGGTCCATTTTCCTAGAGAATCCGTCAACATCAAAGCTTGTCGCATTTTCTGTGATTTAAAAAAAAAGCATTGGTGAGCATATGGTAAAGCTAGTGCAAAGGGCTTAATTTTGAAGCAACGTTCCATGAAATGGAATGTTTTTATGGTGCCAGCACCATTTTCTCCCAGAAGAACTACAATTCACAAAATATAGAGAAAGCACAGAATCAATGCCCCCACGTGGAGTAGAGACTGTCTGAAGCTATAAATGTCTGTGTTATGGAAGCCAGAAAGAGCAAATTTTAAACTATTTGATTCTTGTTGAGTAAATACCATAGTTTCCCCTATCCCCAAATATTTTCTCTCATTATTATTCTCTCTCTCCATATAGCATCTTTAACTTCTAAATTTCTTACGTATTTTGTTGAGTAAAAACCCACTCAACTTGAAAATCAAATTTTCTAGTGAGTATCTAGTCTGAGCAACAAAGACATTGACATAGAAATGTGCCTTGTTTCTCTTTTCCTTCATTTCTAGATGCTGTATTATGTTAAAGACATCCCAGCCACCCTGAAATTCTTCCATAGTCTCTTAGCTACCAATGCTAAGATGCTCATTATTCTTGTGTCAGGTAAGTTATTTTCCTTCCACTTAAATTTTCAAAAACCAATAGTTCATGGATGCATGTGTTTGAAGGCTGATGGTATATTTCATCTTCATTATGAAATTTTTGACCTGGCTTATGGTCATAGTCAATTAATTAACACAGTATTAGGAAAGTCCTTCAAACTTTCAATTTAGGATTTCCAGTGGAAATAAGTATCTGCTTCCTCTTCCTCTTGAGAAAGTATATCTTTGTTGTCCATATATAAATTATTTTTTATATAACATACAGCAAATATAACTGATAGGAATTCTTTTGAGGAGACTAAAAATAGAAAATATTTCTATTTACCTCCTTTTTGTCCCTTAAATGTCTCTTTCCCTTCTGTGATGTTTAAATAATAAATAAAATAAAGGGTGAAATATTTGTGACACTGTCAAATATTTGATTAATTTGCATTTCTAGAGCCACTATCAATGCTGTTCATTATAGGTTTTCTCAAATAACTATCAAAAATAGCTAATGATTCACTTGTTTGGTTTTGTGCTGTTGTGTTATTTTCCAAAGATGGCATTTGATCATCCTTTGTTTCCAGTGATACAATTAAGTATCACATAGAGAACCTAAATAAACAGATTAGCAAATAAAACACTGACACTGTTGAATTCATTAATTCACTACTTCATTCAGCAGTCTTTATGGACTGTTCACACAGTGCTATTCAGGTTGACTCTAGGTATATAGCAGCCTCTATCTTCCTAAATTTATACCAGACCCTATAATCAAAAACCACGTCATAAAATTCATTTATTCTTAAATATGAGGAATGGCTTTAAGGATGGCAAACACAGTTGTTGCCTATAATGCTAGCTTTGAATTTATGTGGGATTCTGGCAAATGAAAGTTCCTATACACAACCTCTTCTGCAAGAGAACATTTGATATATTATTTTTATCTCAGGTTAGTTAAAAATACTCATTTATGTGGGAAAGTTCTATCTTCCCATTTAGGAGGGCTTATGTAAGGTGGATGCTTCCCACTAACCTCTCTCCAAATGAGAACACTTGGATAAAGCACTTTGAACATTTAGGAATACAAAAGTAAATTTAGTTATCAACACTGAGTTGATAACTCAGTCTATTCTTGATAATCTGTATCAATAATACAGAAAGTGTTGCAGGCAGAAATAACAGTTCATCCAGCAGTCATGTATGTCTGATTTTAAAATATATTTCACATCAAATGAAGATCCACTTTATTTATATTTAGTTTATCCTTAAATATTTTCAGAAATTATGTATTTGAGTGTCAGAAGGCAGCTCTCTTGTGAATATACACCTACCAATATGAAAAAACCAGCCTGAGGTTTACAAAGTAGCGCGAGTAGTCTACAAGCAACTGGGAATTGACTCAGTGTTCTTATGGATACAGTATTTTGCTGGCTACATCATGAATATAGTTACTAGAATCAAAAACCATTTAGCTTTCATCAAAAAAGTATTTTGAGTCAAAAATTATTCACTCTGCATTGAATGGTAGAAATATTTTACTAACTTTTTCAGTACAGAACTTACAGTTCTTCATGATTGCACAGTGTGGGAGGCAGGTGTCACAGAGAAGAAAACGTTGTTAACGGATAATCCTTTTAGCTCACTGCTTTTCCTAAGATACCAACTCTTCACTTTCCCCTTCACCCCTTCTTACTTGTGACATAGAGCAGTTTAACTCCCCTTTGCTCTTCCTCTCTGACCTAGATAAACCTGTTCACCTATAAACCTATCTTAACAATAATGTATTTCTCTGAGAAAAATTGTATTGGCTCCTTGGTATAAGGAAGTAGCTGAAGTTCCCCTTTTCAAAAAGAGCAGTAATTGCCTTGTTGCATTAGTAAAACTGATACAAATATATATGGGTCAGCTTTTAGAAAAATAAATTATGGTCAATTTCCAACAGTGAAAACAAATTTAGTCACAAGAAGATTTGTCTTATATCATTGTCAATTAACATGTATAGAATTGATCCACATTGTCATTAGTAACTTGTTCATTTCATAGAATCACTACAGTTCCCTATGTGCCAGACCAGTCTGCTAACCTGTGGATAGTAGACTGATGTGATCCCCAGGTCATCTGAGGTGCCTGATCAACTTCCGATCTCATTCCTGTTTAATAAAACCCATTATCCTAAACTGCCTTCTCAACCCAAACTATAATTCTTGAAACCCGATTCTCCATACTTACCCAATGAAAACATGCCTTAAACTTGACTGTTACCTTAAAACTTGGAAGACCTACACCAAAATGGTTCACACAAGCCTCTGTTTTTACTCAGGTTGTTCATGCCCCTTTGTAAATGGAATCTGTTCAGTATTACCTAGAAGTGGCTCTGGCTTGGTGGTAAAGAATCTGCCTGCCAATGCAGGAGACCTAGGTTCAATGTTGGGTTGAGGAGATTGCTTGGAAAAGGAAATGGCAACCCACTCCAGTATTCTTGCCTGGGAAATCCTATGGACAAGAGGAGCCTGGCGGGCTACAGATCATGGGGTGGCAAAAGAGTCAGACATGGCTTAGTGACTAAATGACAACAACCTAGAAGTGAAGACGTTTGTTTGTATATTTCCTTTGTTTCAGCAATATCGTCCTCCATGGCCTTATGGCAATATAGCAACCGAGTGCTCCTTGCAAACAGACTCGGAGAAGCCTGGCACTAGTCACTCAATTAAATTTCCATGAGTGCTCAGTGAGCTGGTATCTCAGCAAGGCACATAATGGTATGTTTGGATTACCATGCTGCTCTAAAGGTCATCTTAAATATGCTCCATAGCTAAGGTTTCTGCCTGTCCATTCCATTAGACAGTGACCTGTGACTGAACGGATGCATTCTCTCTCTGAATAAACTGAATTACTCAGTTATTTGAGTACCATATGGAAATCCATTTTTGCAGTTTATTCAATTGTAAGATAATGAAATATGGGATCTGTTTCTAGACTTAATTATGCAGGGCACCTAGCTTGGTTAAGGTGACAAGTGCGTTCAGCATATTCAAAATATAGCTTGGTTAAGGTGACAAGGGTGTTCAGCATATTCAAAATATAGCTTGGTCTCAGGTTGTCTGCATAGGATAGCTATTGTGCAGATTTGGTTCATTCAGCTTTTCTTGAGCTCCTCTAATCCATCATTAGGTAGACATAAATTTGAGCAAACTCCGGGAGATAGTGGAGGACAGAGGAGCCTGGCATGCTACAGTCCATGGGGTCGCATAAGAGTTGTCCATGACTTAATGACTGAACAACAACAGTTACTCACTGCTAGGCTCTGAGGTTGCAAAGATAACTATTACTCCTCTGCCTTTGATAGACTCCCAATCCAATGGAGGATTGAGAGGTGTAAACACTTTCAGCAGTGTGCTAATTTCTTATCAGAGGCAAATGGGGAGTTTTTAAGGAGAGTTTCTGGAGAGCAGGAGTTCTGCTCTCTAGACCCAGATTTTTGCAAAACCCTTGGCACCTAGAACACACCCAGTGAATGTATTTGAATTGAAAAATGAAAATGTTAGTAGCTAAGTAGTGTCTGACTTATTTGTGACTCCATGGACTGTAGCCCACCAGGCTCCTCTGTCCATGGGATTTCCCAGGCAAGAATACTGGAATGGGTAGCCATTCCCTTCTCCAGGGGATCTTCCCAACCTAGGGGTCAAAATGAATAATTATTTATTGTTTCTTCTTTACAATATCCTAACTACAACTGATTCTGAATGTCCATCCAAAAAAAAAAAAAAAGAGAGAGAGAGAGAAAGAGACCATGTTTTAGCTAAAATTTACTACCTGATAGACATGGAATCAGGGAATATAGAGAGTGCTAGAGATTTGAAGACGGACTTAATAAACAGGAGTAAAAGACTCAATAAAGAAGATACACATATTGACATACAAACAGTGCATGCTAAAAGAGGCAAACAAAAGCACAGATGAGTAGGCAAGGAAACTAATTAGGAAAAGGAAGAGAAATTATATTCAGAATTAAATGACAGTGTTTTACTGGTCAGCCTATTTGAATATATGGTGCTTGAAGGAACAGAAGCTTTCCTCTGTTTCCAAAGAATCCACTGAAGAATTAGCCCATATGAGTAGACATTCATTTATTTATAATGAACAGAAGTTTCTGATTATAGAGACAAAAGATCTGATTTGGGGATGAAAAAGCAAAGAAATAAGAAGAGGTATATTTTTAAAATGAGTATCCCACACTAAAACAAAGTCAGTGGCATGTTTTTCTGCAAATGTAGTAGCCAGGCATTAGTTGACAGAGTTGCTATTAATAATTAAAATGCAACTTATCTGGTTAAGGGAGATCAGTGACATTTTGTTTCCTGACCTCTCCTTATGTGACTAAGGAAGGAGGCAAATCATGGTGTGTTATTTTTAATAGAGTGTGTGGCGGGGAAGGACCTGGTTTATATCATGTTGAATACAAAAGTAACACCATATGTTGTGCCCACCGAGAGCCATTATGATAATGTATCAGTCAGAAAGTGTCTAATTGCTCAGCTTAGAAGTGGCTCTGAGTCACCAAACACTGACACCAACAAATGCTCTGCAATTAGGGCTTGGCTCTTTTCTCTCTGCCAGGTTTAAAAAATAATAATGATAATGCTAACAGAGCCTCTCCTTAACCACTGAAATATTTATTCTCTTATAAAGTCCTATTTGTAGGCAAATTCTTATTTGGGCAGACAATCACTGTCTTTGGAATGAAAAATTTTTTTAATACATACTCATGACCCTCATTTTTTTTTTTTCACTGAACTGAGGTTTCTTATTTTTTAATTTTTCTGCTTCATTCCAATTCTACCTTCTCCTAAAGCTTACCCTGAAGTTATCACTCTTCTACAGTATTAGTGGAACATCAGTTATCTAGGCTATTTATTATTTACCGTTTCCTGCCTTGACTATTCTCTTCTATTGAGCTGAATCAGGAGACTTTGGCCAAGCTCATGGATGAGCCCCAAATCCTGCAGTTACATGAAGAACCATGTGGGTAGGTAGTGTTCGTATACTTTTCCAAGAGTCTGATTACTTTCAATACATGGTAACGGAGCTTTCGGAACCAAAACATTCATGCCTTTGAGATCTTAACTCTTAATCATGGAAACTCATAGAAAATATAGATCCATTCTTATATTGCTTTGGCCAAGTCCAGCTTAATTTCCTGACACTTCAGCAATGTTTACTATATGCCATTCATGGTTTTAAGTGCCTTAATTAACTCAATGAAAATCCTTGGAACAATCCTATTAATATATTCTAGTATCATCCTTGATTTACAGATGATAAAACTGAGACACAGGTTCATAAAGCTGGTAAGAGGAAAAGCCAAGCTTTACCCTCAGAAAATCAGGGTTTAGAGACCACTCTTAATGCACTGCATGCACTGTATATATAACAGCCCAGTATTACATGCTTATATTAGAAGGTCCATAAAATTCTCTTTTGTTTTAATTTGTATTATTATAGATTTTTGAATAGCAAGTTTGTTTTTTCACAGTCTCAAGGTTACAGCCAGTGAAAATATCAAATTAATTCCATTTATTGTTCATTTATTTTCTAAGTACATATTACACATCTGCTATGTGCTTACCATTGTGCAATGATTCACTTCAATTATCTTATTTAATATTTGCATTGGCAACAAGTATAGTTATCTCTGTCGTATAAATAAGAAACCTGAGGTTCTGAAAGACTGAATAACAAACCTTATGTCATTCATGAAGAGTCAGAGGAATAATCCAACCTCTCTTTCCCTCAGATTCTGTATCTCTTAGCTGCTACACTGGGCCAGATTTTCAATTAAATACATCATACAATGCTAATATACCTTCTAAAGCTAGGGACAGAATTTTTAAACTCAACTGAGGTATTGCAGTCCAAGGCAGCATCTTGTAAGTGTACAGACCTGAGAGGCTATCTCATCTTTGGTTTGAGTAAATTACCATTGTATTTGCTGTGCTTTCTTCCATTTCAGTTTTTAGTCAGACCCTTTCCTCTGAACCAGACTAATGTAAACAATTGCTTTCCTCTTATCACAACCTAAATATCCAAGAGATAGCTCAACTTTTATACTTCCAAAACAAGATGCCTGGTAAAACATTGAAAAATGTTCCTCCCTCATTCTTCCCATTTCTAATAACGGCAGTTATCTCTTTTCAGATGCTTGGGCCAAAATCACTGAGGTCACCACTGATTCTTTTCTTTCTTTCATGATCCAAACTGTTATTGCTAACAATATACAAATCACTAGCAAATGGCATTGGCTCTAGGCATGTAATATATAATGTATATATAAATATACATATATATTATATATATACACGAAGCATATATATACATATATATGTACATATATACACGAAGCATATATATACACGAAGCATATATATACATATATATGTACATATATACATGAAGCATATATATACATATACATATATGTACATATATACACAAAGCATATATATACATATATATGTACATATATACACGAAGCATATATATACAAATATACACACACATATACATATATATATATATATATATACACGAAGCAACCATTTCTCATTATTTCCAACCTGCTGTTTCAACTTATCATCATCAATCACCCAGATTTTTGCAGTAGCTTTCTTACTGTTCTTCCTGCTTCTGTCCTTATGCCCCTGTTCTCATCTGTGTGGCCAGAGTGACCTTAAGAAAAATGTAAATCAGGTCAAGTCACTCTAATGCTGTGTCATCTGATATGTAAGTCACAGTTGACTATTGAAAGTGAAATGAATTAAAATGAAATAGCACTTAAAATTCATTTCCTTAGCCAGACTAGCCATAGTTCACATGTTCCAGAACCATAACGTGGTTAGTGGCCACCATATTGGACAATGCAAATTTGGAACATGTCCAAGAGTCCATAACAGTCTATTAGACAGCACTGCAATGGCTTCCCATCTTTTCCTATATGATTTAGCACCCAGTCAACTCCTCACCATCACCCAACCTCATCTCTTTCCATTCTCCCCCTGGCTCAATTGCAATCTCACTGGCTTTCTCGCTAGTTCTTAACGTGCCAAGCATGTCCCTGCTACAGGTCCTTTGCAGGTGCTCTTCTCTCTACTGGAGTAACCTTCCCCCGATAGATTACTACATATCTACGCGCCTTGCTGGCATGTCTCTGCTCAAATGTTACATTATTAGAGAGAATGTCTGTGACCATCCTATATGAAGCAGCAATCCATCCAACTCTGTGATCCCCCTTATCTCTTGCTTAGATTTGTTTCTCATTAGCACTTTGCACTATATGATGTATAACTTATTTATTTAACTTTCCCTCCAACCCCTTGCACTCCTTGAACTGAGCTACAAAAGTCAAACACTCCTACTTTTTAAATGGGCTGCTCTATAGTAGGTAAATGAAAAGAAGAATAACTGAAAGCATGAATGTTTTTCGGTTGCACAGGAGCCAGCAGCTGGCAAAAGCTTTGGAAAAAGTATGGATCTCGCTTACCCCGGAATGACCTCTGCCAGTATGTCACGTCGTCTGACCTCACTCAGATGCTCGATAAGTTGGGGATTAAGTACGAGTACTATGACCTTCTGTCCACCATGGACATATCTGACTGTTTTATTGATGGCAATGAAAATGGAGACCTACTTTGGGATTTTTTGACAGAAACCTGCAACTTTAGTACAACAGCACCACCTGATCTCAAAGCAGAAATTATGAAAGATCTGCAAAAGCCTGAATTCAGTATAAAGAAAGACGGAAAGGTTCTTTTCAACAACAGTCTGAGTTTCATAGTTGTTGAGGCATAAATACACATCATGAGAATATTAGAAAACTACAATTTGAACAATGTTGATCATTTGTGTATTAAAATTATAAATATATCTCATAACATAAACAGAAGCATCTTCTCTTATATGTAAAACCTAGAAAGTTTTAAGACATTCTTGGACTTCCATATAGAATCATATATGACACTGCTGGTCTTATCTCTCCTATAGGTAAAGAGATGACATGTGGGCTATATATCACATAATCTGAAAAATTAGACAACTAAGTTTCAGGGGGCTTACTGACAATAAAATTGACTCCATTTATTAACTGTGATGGAATTTTCTAGAATATTAACAAAATATGTGCCATGGATTTTTAAAATACTAGTAATATAAGTAATACTACTACGACTACTGATACATTAGACATTAAGAAAGCATATGTTTATTGACTTTCCCCTTTTGTAAAGAAGTATTTGTCTGTATGCATTTCTTTGCTATAGTTTCTATCCTTACCTTTAGTGGTTACTAAAAGTAAGCACCTAGGATGTTACAAAACTAAATGTCATGTATTGTCATTTCCTTCGATTTTGGTTTCTCTTTTAACTTTGTTTATGGTGTTGTAATGTTTTGTTTTTAGATATACTGAAGTTTTCTTTATTCATTCAGATTTAGTTGTTTTTTTTAATTTCTGGATTTCTGAAACATTTTAAAAGGCCTCCTAAAACCAAGGTTTTAAAATATTAATGTATTTTATCAAAATGATTGTATAATTTCGCTGTATAAAAGTCTTTGATCTGTTTGAAGTTTATATAAAGAATGAGTTGAGAACAAACTGATTTTTCACAAGAAGACCATCTGTATCAACACAGTTGACAAAAAATGACCCCACTTACTTAAAATAAATCTTTTATCATTTACTAAATTCCTAGAAAATATTTGAGTCTATTTCAATACTTCATAGTCCTTTCTATGACAAAGATCTCCTCTAAGAGCAAGAATCATCTTTAACAGTAAGATTTCAGAGAATTTTTGAAAAGTTTTTGATAACCTTTAGTTGGTTAATCCAGTGCTATCAGAATTTAACTTTGAAAGGATTCCTAAAGTAGCTGAATGTTACCAGTTCCCAGAGAAAATTAAAACCTTGATAGTTTGATGTGGTTTCATGGTATAAAATAGATTATTTAATTTTATGTGAAAATTTAGTCTAAAGATTAATTAATTATATTACTGAAGATCAGTAGTAGCCTGAATATTGCATGTAAACCTATTAGATATAGGCTCCATATCACAGCTCAGTGGTAAAGAATCTGCCTGCAATGTAGGAGACACTTGATCCTTGGGTCAGGAAGATTCCCTGGAGGAGGGAATGGCAACCCACGCCAGTGTTCTTGCTGGGAGATTCCCATGGAGAGAAGAGCCTGGCAGTCTATAGTCCATGGGGTTGCAAAAGATTTGGATACAACCTAGTGACCAAATAGCAACAACATATTTAACAATAAACATCTATCATTCTTTTAAAAAAAAAAGCATACCTCTTAAGTAATTAAATAATTTTATAATTAGTAAATACTTACATTTCTTATGTAAGTAAATAATTCTCTCTGTTAAAAACAGAATAAAAGTAAGGTTTTACTAAAGAGCTCATAGACCCCAATTCTCCAGCGATGAAGCCTTCAACATGGTGTGATATTCACTCTTTCACATCACAGAGCCACCACTTAATGCTGCAGTATAGTCACTTAAAAGAGTTAATGCCCCTCCTTCAGGCCCAGAGAGTACACTGGAGTAGAGTCTATTTACACCAGCAAAGTACCAAGCTTTATTGTTCATAATAAGTAAAATTGACTTGCAGACTCTATTCTTGGACAACTTCATCAATGTTTTTTGAATTGCCAGTTCCAACAAATGAAACGACAGTTATCCAATCACATTCCTGAATATGAACCCTGAACCATTAATCATACTGATATGTACTACTGACAAAGGAAATCTGTGAAGCAGGCATGATTGATGGATATGGACCATGACGACCTTGAACTACTTCACCAAAAAGATAGAAATCAAAACTGCAGAGCAAATGATAGCTTTCTAAAAAGCACGTGTGCAAAGCAAGAAGAGAACTAATATGCTGTTTCAAGATGAAAAACAATAGCAGTATATAGATGGATGTTTGTAAATATAGTCTTTTTTCCTCATATAGTTTTTACTATAAAATACAAGGAAAAATAAATTTTCATCTGCTTCAATCTAATGCAATGGGAATAATCAAGTCTTTTTATAAAGAGAAAATCCTCAGGAGTTCAGTACCAGTCAGTGATGGAAAGATACAAGGGTACAATAGGGGCAAGGGGATGGAACTCTTGGCTTCTGGTTGTATTGCATATTACAAAGGGCTTGAGACAGTCACATATTTAATTTTCTAGGCTGTTGTTGGGCTTCAGAAAAAGAAGCCTACAACATGAATTTGGAATGTTGTTTTATATATCACTGTACATCTCCCAGTGTTTAATATGGGGGCTTCCCTGGTGCCTCAGAGGGTAAAGAGTCTGCCTGCAATGCAGGAGACCCGGGTTCAATCCCTCGGTTGGAAAGATCCCCTGGAGAAGGTAATGGCTACCCACTCCAGTATTCTTGCCTGGAAAATCCCATGGACAGAGGAGTCTGGTGAGCTATAATCCATGGGGTTGCAAAGTGTCAGACACAATGAAGGGACTTTCACATTCATGCATATGGAAGATGCTAAGTAACAGAACACCCAGTGAATTCTTTTTCAAGCATTTATCTTATACCTATATGTTTATAATTTTACTATAATCAGAGCTTGAGAAAACCAACAAAGTTGTCTGTTACATTCAGTATTAGTATAAACCTTAACTTTTTTATGGTGTTTCTGAAACCTTTCTGTATTTGTTAGAGAGTACTGCCAAATCCAAAGAGCAGATATTAAATGGAGAGGAATGTTTTAGGACCTTGACTTTGTTTACTATAAAAATTGACAAATTTCTTAATTGAAAACTCTGCCAAAAATATACAATGGAGAAAAGATAGTCTCTTCAGCAAGTCATTTTGGTAAAACTGGACAGTCACATGTAAATCAATGAAGCTAGAACATTATCTCACACCATACACAAAAATAAATTAAAAATGGCTTAAAGACTTAAATTTAAAACACAACACTATAAAACTCTTAGAAGAGAACATAGGTAAAACATTCTCTGAAATAAGTCATAGATACCAATGTTTTCTTATGTCAGTCTCCCAAGGCAATATAAATAAAATAAAAAACAAATGTTGTTTAGTCACTCAGTCATATCCGACTCTTTGCAACGCATGGACTGCAACATGCCATGCTTCCCTATCCTTCCCCATCTCCCAGAGCTTGCTCAAACTCATGTCCCTTGAGTCAGTGATGCCATTCAACCATCTTGTCCTCTGCCATCCCCTTCTCCTCTTGCCTTCAATCTTTCCCAGAATCATGGTCTTTTCCAATGAGTCAGTTCTTCACATCAGGTGGCCAAAGTATTGGAACTTCAGCTTTAGCATCAGTCCTTTCAATGAATATTCTATTGATTTCCTTTAGGATCAACTGGCTTGATCTCCTTGCAGTCCAAGGGACTCTCAAGAGTCTTCTCCAACATCACAGTTCAAAAGCATCAGTTCTTTGGTATTCAGTCTTTATGGTTCAACTCTCACATCCATACATGACTACAGGAAAAACCACAGCTTTGACTAGACGGACCTTTGGTGGCAAAGTAATGCCTTGGCTTTTTAATACGTTGTCTAGGTTTATCACCAAGGAGCATGCATCTTTTAATTTCATGCTGCAGTCACCATATGCAGTAATTTTGGAGCCCAAGAAAATAAAGTCTATCACTGTTTTGATTGTTTCTCCATCTATTTGCCATGAAGTAATGGAATCAGATGCCATTATGTTAGTTTTTTGAATGTTGAGTTACCTAATAGAACTTATAAGCTTTGTATAGCAAAAGAAACCATAAACAAAATGAGAGGACAACCTGCAGACTAGTAGAAAATATTTACAAATTCTACAACCCACAAAGGTTTAATTTCCAAAATATACAAACAGCTCATACAACTGAACAATACAATAAAAAATTGGCCCAGTACCTAAGGAGACATTTCTCCAAAGATGACAAACAGATGCTCAACAAGTACATGAAAAGATGCTCAACATCACTAATTTTTAGAGACACAAATCAAAAATACAATGCAGTATCACCTCACACCAATCAAAATGATCATCATTAAAAGCTCTACAAATAACAAATGCCAAAGAAGGTGTAGAGAAAAAGGAACCCTCCTCTACTGTTAGTGGGAATGTTGATTGGTGCAGTCACTATGGAATACAGCATGGAGGTTCCTTAAAAAATGAAAAATAGACTTACCATATGGTCTAGCAATCCCACTCCTAGCATATATCTGGAGAAAACTAATTTGAAAAGATATATGAACCCCAATGTTTATGGAAGCAGTATTTACAATAGCCAATACAGGGGAGCAATCTAAATGTCCATTGACAGGTGAATGGATAAAGAAGATGTGATTACACATACAATGGAATATTACTCAGCCCTAAAAGAGAATGCAATAATGCCATTTGATATTTGCAGCAACACAGATGGACTTAGAGATGATCACAAGTGAAGTAATCAGGAAGAGAAAGACAAATACCATGATATCACTTACATGTGGAACCACAGTATGACCCAAATGAGTTTATCTATGAAACAGACTCACAGACATAAAGAACAGGCCTGTGGTTGCCAAGGGAGAGAGAGGTGGGGGAGAGACAGACTGGGAGTTTGGAAGTAGCAGATACAAATTACTATATATATATACATAATAGATAAACAACAAGGTCCTACTGTGTATCACAGGAAACTATATTCAACACCCTGTCATAACCATAATGGAAATGACCATGAAAAAGGAAAACAATACATATAATTGAACCACTTTCCTGTATACCGGAAATTACTACAGCACTGTAAATCAACTATGCTTGAATAAAGTATTTTTTAAAAGCCCAAAAAACAAAACAAAAGAAGAGAACTCTGCCAATCTGCACAAAAGAACAACTTTAAATTTCTGGTGTGTATCCATAAAAACAGATGCAAAGGTCATAGAAAACACTAGATCTTACATCTGTGAAATGGCACAGTCCCAAAAGAATATTTAATGTCTTTATAATATTTCTTTAATAAAAATAGCTTACACAGAATATTTTTTCATTTTAAAAGCACATTTGCATGTATTTAACCCATCAGAATGTTATTTCTAAAAAAAATAACTTCTTGCTAAGCCCCACAGGGGATTGCATAAAACAGTCTTGTTAGATGGTAAGGCAGAACCAGATTTCCTGGGTTCAACTCCTGGTTCTGTTAATTACTCACTGAGAGATCTCAGGCAATTCATTTTCTCTGTATTCTTACATTTATTCATCTTCAAAATGAAGATCATAATCCTAATAGCCACCTCAGAGGACAGTTATGAGGATTCTAAGAGTTAAGTTACATAAATATGCTCCTAAAGTGGCAGGCTCATAGGGAATTCAAAAATATTGACTATGATTATTATCAACAGCACATAAAAATTCAACATAAAATGCAGAATGCATTTTTAAACATTAAAATTAAGGAAAATTATGACTGAGGCCAGAGAGAGAGCAAGTACCTGGAGGAATCAATCTAGTCTCTGACCTTGACATTTCTAGCCAAAGGTAGATGGTCTCTCTGTTGAAGCTGAGCTGGTGCTTCACAAAGCCCAAGTGCCACCAGAGCTGGGCCACTCAAGCCCCACCTGAGGGCATCTGCCATCCTGATGCTATAAATACCAGTGCTCTGTACTATGTAAAGGAGCCCCATCTCAATCCTGAGAAGACCAAGGGTGGTCAGCTGCCCCAAGGATGGCACTTCAAAGGCTGGCCAGAAATTGACTGCAGCAGCTTCTCTTGAAAAATACAAAAGTGATCCTTTTAATTCTGTTAGAACTTTAGAATTCCAAATCTAGGGAAATTAAGCATTTCTTCTTTCACTCATTCATGAAATATACATTCCACCAATACTAATTGTATGAGACACTGTTCTAGGCAAAGGTGTTGATGGAGTAAAGAAAGTTCCCAATGTCAGTGAACTGATTTCCAGCACGAGGGTGAACTGAAAAGTAAATATTTGTCAGATAATGACAGTCACTATTAAGAAAACAAACCTAGATAAACAGAAAAGCATACCGGTGGGGATAATACTAGTTGGAATGGCCAAGGAAAGCTTATTTTTTCTTTTAAAGGTAAGATTTGAACAGAGATTTAAATGAATTGAAGGAGAGGCCATGCAGACTTTGGAGATGAGCATTTCAGGAAGAAGGATGTAAAGTATAGCATCCCTGATGTGGGAATGAGTTTGACACATCTTACAGTCAGAAGGCTAGGTGACTTTCTATAATAAGTGAGCTGAAAAGTCATGAGATCGATTCTAGTCCAGAGTAGCTACTGCTGTAGCCATACATGGGGCGACCTCACTAGGATGCCACAGTTAGAGAGGGAGAAATAGAGCAGCCCCACAGAGATAAGACCCCGTAGCCTTTGAACAGGAGATGCACATTGGCTGTCTTGAGTCATGCTCCTTATCATTTCCAATTCCTATCTGAGTTCAGCCTGAAAACAACCACACCTTTCTCCAAGGTATCCATATGGGTGTCTGCCTCTTGCCCACCAAATGTCCTAGTTAAAGAGCTTGTAAGATCTCACTTCAGTTCAGTCGCTCAGTCATGTCCGACTCTTTGCAACTGGACTGCAGCATGCCAGGCTTCCCTGTCCATCACCAACTCCAAAAGCTTGCTCAAACTCACGTCCCTTGAGTCGGTGATGTCATGCAAACATCTCATCCTTTGTCATCCCCTTCTCTTCCTGCCTTCAATCTTTCCCAGCATCAGGGTCTTTTCCAGTGGGTCAGTTCTTCGCATCAGGTGGCCAAAGTATTGGAGCTTCAGCTTTAGCATAAGTCCTTCCAAAGAATATTCAGCACTGATTTCCTTTAGGATGGACTGGTTGGATCTCCTTGCAGTCCAAGGAACTCTCAAAAGTCTTCTCCAACACCAAAGTTCAAAAGCATCAGTTCTTTGGCACTCAGCTTTCTTTATGGTGCAACTCTCACATCCATACATGACTATTGGAAAAACCATAGCTTTTACTAGATGGACCTTTGTCAGCAAAGTATTGTCTCTGCTTTTTAACATGCTCTCTAGGTTTGTCATAGCTTTTCTTACAAGGAGCAAGCGTCTTTTAATTTCATGGCTACAGTCACCATCTGCAGTGATTTTGGAGCCTGAGAAAATAAAGTCTGTCACTTTTTCCATTGATTCCCCAACTATTTGCCATGAAGTGATGGGACTGGATGCCATGATCTTAGTTTTTTGAATGCTGAGTTTTAAGCCAGCTTTTTCACTCACCTCTTTCACCTTCACCAAGAAGCTCTTTAGTTTCTCTTTGCTTTTTGCCATAAAGGTGGTGCCATCTGCATATCTGAGGTGATTGATATTTCTCTCTGCAGTCTTGATTCCAGCTTGTGCTTCATCCAGTACTTTCCCCTGAAGTACTCTGCATAAAAGTTAAATAAGCAAAATGACAATATAGAGCCTTGACCTAATCCTTTCCCAGTTTGGAACCAGTCTGTTGTTCCATGTCTGTTTCTAACTGTTGCTTCTTGACCTGCATACAGGTTCCTCAGGAGGTAGGCAAGATGGTCTGGTATTCCTATCTCTTTCAGAATTTTCCACAGTTTGTTGTGATCCACATAGTTGAAGGCTTTAGCATAGTCAAAGAAGCATAAGTAGATGTTTTTCTGGAATTCTCTTGTTTTTTCTATGATCCAGTGGATGTCGGCAATTTGTTCTCCGGTTCCTCTGCCTTTTCTGAATCCAGCTTGAACATCTGGAAGCTCTTGGTTCAAGTGCTGTTGAAGCCTAGCTTGGAGAATTTTGAGCATTTCTTTGCTAATGTGTGAAATGAGTGCAATTATGTGGTAGTTTGAACATTCTCTGGCATTGCCTTTCTTTGGGGTTGAAAACTGACTTTTTCAAGTCCTGTGGCCACTGCTGAGTTTTGCAAATTGCTGGCATATTGAGTGAAGCACTTTCACATCATCATCTTTGACGGTTTGAAATAGCTCAACTGGAATTCCATCACCTCCACTAGCTTTGTTTGTAGTGATGCTTCCTAAGGCCCACTTGACTTTGCATTCCAGGATGTCTGGCTCTATGTGAATGATCACACTATCATGGTTATCTGGATCATTAAGATCTTTTTTGTATAGTTCTTCTGTGTATTCTTGCCACCTCTTCTTAATATCTTCTGCTTCTGTTAGGTCCATACTGTTTCTGTCCTTTATTGTGCCCACGTCTGCATAAAATGTTCCCTTCCTATATCTAATTTTCTTGAAAAGATCTAATCTTTTCCATTCTATTGTTTTCCTCTATTTCTTTGCATTGATCACTTAGGAAGAATCTCACTTAATTCTTACTTAATGAGTTTGAAAGACTGATTACTATTATTATTATTCCATTTTTGAGGTAAGACTTCCTGTTGGCTCAGACAGTAAAGAATCTGCCTGAAATGCAGGAAGCCTGGGTTAGATACCTGGGTTGGGAAGTTCCCCAGGAGAAGGGAATGGCTACCCACTCCAGCATTCTTGCTTGTAGAATCCCAAGGACTGAGGAGTCTGGCAGGCTACAGTCCATGGGTCGCAGAGTCAGACATGACTGAGTGACTAACACACATATACACATTTTTGAGGTGAGGAAACTGGGATGCTAAATTAAATGAATTGCCCAGCTCTCAAAATCAGTTTGTAAAGGAATGTAAGCTAGTCTGTATTCACACTGTCCATCTATATATTGGGAAAAGTAAGTTGATGACCCTCTGCCATCATGGTAGTGGTGGTTTACTTGCTAAGTTATGCTGACTCTTTTGCCACCCCATGGACAGCAGCCTGCCAGTCTCCTCTGTCCGTGGGATTTCCCAGGCAAGAATACTAGAGTGGGTTGCCATTTCCTTCTCCAGGTTTAGTTCAGTTCAGTCACTCAGTCATGACCAACTCTTTGCAACCCCATGAACCGCAGCACGAGATCTTCCCAAACCAGGGATTGAAGCCGCACATTGAATGAGATTTTTTGCTGACTGAGCTACCAGGGAAGCTCTGGTCATCATAGGTGCAGATTATTTTACAGAGTAAGACTCATCAGACTATATTGCCTTTGTCCAAATGTCCATCTGCAAACTGAATTGGATCTCATTGCAGAAAAGAAGAAACAGGATGGTGAAAGGGAAGTATTAAAAAAAAAAATCACTTCCTTGAATGGTGAATTAGCACTCTTTCTAAATGCTATGCTTCACTAATAAGTTAGTTTTAATCCATTCCCAAATGCCTGGGTTCTCTCATCCATTTGCTTCAACTTTTGATTTTTTTTCTCTATTCCTACCAGGGGGCTTCCCTGGTGGCTCAGTGGTAAAGAATCTGCCTGCCAATTCAGGAGACATGGGTTTGATCCCTGGGTAAGGAAGATCCCCTGGAGCAGGAAATGCTAACCTCCACTCCAGTATTCTTGCTTGGAGAATCCAATGGACAGAAGGGCCTGGCAGGCTACAGTCCATTGGGTTGCAAAAGAATCAGACACAACTTAGCAACTAAAGAACAAAAACAAAATTCCTCAGGTCCCAGGCGTCACCCATTTGTTTCATGTTTAAATAATCTGTCACCTATATCCTAGATTCCCTGTGATTCATACACTGTGCAATATGCATTCATAGTGTGCGATCAACTAATGCAGGGGAGTTAAAGCTATGGATTGTGTAATCCATTTCTCAATGTGATATACACTGAAAAAGCAACTGCAGTAAAAGGGAGGTTGATTTAAGAGGCTCCCTGGGCAAGAAGAGTCACAATTTCCAAATGTGACAAAAATTCATTAGGGCTCCATGTCAGATTGCTGCACTCTCTGTAGCAATGGTTTAATAAACAGAGTGATGCACTGTTCTAGAGGCTGCAATGACATGTTGTGGATATTTGATATGAGCAGTGTCTTCCCGTGATCATATTCTTCTCCTGTAGAATTATCCATGTTTCCTGATTTGTCTTAATGATACCTGAAGGACTTTGCAAATAATCTGCCTATGGTAGGAAATGTTGAAATAAATCACAGAGGCTATCAACCACAGTCCAAGCTTGGTGAGTTCTCCAAAGACACTTAATACAGAAGATGCCGGAAAATGTCAGCACCTCTATTTATGTCCTACAGCTAACTAATTTTATGCTAATTTCATTTCGATACTGTGATTCCTTTTTCTACGTGTTGATGGATGGGTTTCATGAGTTAATTCTCTAGTCTCTGATGCAGGCGGACTGGACATAAATCCTAGGGTTTTGTAGAAGAGGCAGTTGTACCATGCTACTTATTATCAGCACGAGCACATGGCAACCTTGGCTTATTTTTCCAAGAGACTGCTACCATTCCGCACATTTCCCAAGTGCAGACTTCATCTACCCCACAATAATTTTTAATGGGAGAAGTGTAACAGTCTTTGTGTTTTGTTTATTATTGATTTTTATTAGGTGTTTCTTTTATTTCTCTAGGTGTGATTGGGAGAAGAGTTTGGACTTCTTTCTCAGTTTATAAAAGATAATGAGAAAAAGGCACAAGGAAATTAGCTAGGGCTTGATGCTTCAGAAGACACCTCATGGGAATGATTTGTCTGGACAAGGTTGGCAACCCATGGGTTTGCCATCTGTGGGTCCTAGGAATGGTGGAGTAAATATTGGCTTCCAGGCTTAGCTGATTCACTGTGTTTTCTTTGGTTTCTCTAGTTTATAGATTTCCAGCTTGAAAAAGAGTTGATCACGGAGAAAGAGTCTTTGCTAAATAAAACAGACCTTAAAGAATTTTGAGGATTACACATTAATAATAGTTAATATTTACTGAGAGATTATGTGTTAGGTGTTATGTTACATTATTTAATCTAATCCTTGTAATGAGCTTATGGAATAGTTATTATTTTTATCACAATTTCTCAAATAATGAAATTTTATAAAGTTGCTTATATAACTTACCCCACATTATCACAGCTAATGCCAACCCATACAGATAAAACTCCAGAGATCATTTTCTTAGACTTCATAGCTTGACTGCCTCTAATGGTGATCTTCTTCGATTCTCCCTTGATTCCTTTCTCCCCTGACTCTTTAAGCTTCCTTATAGGAATTACCTCCTAGCTTTGAATTTTCATTCTATCTCCTGAGGACTGATCTTATCTGGTGGCTCTGGTAGAAAGAGAATACTTTTTTGACTTGACCAACTTTGATCCAACATTTTATTATTTTCAAAAGCAGCTCCTATGTGGCTGTGGCCTGCCTTCTTGGGCAGAGGACTGGTTTTTTATTTTGATCTTGTGTACACATATTTTCACTTAGTATCTATAACACAAGAAAACTTGAAATGGCAAATCATAAGGCCAGTCCAGTTCCAGTTGGCACAGAGTTGAATGTAATATGGCAGATATTGTTTCCTAACAGCAATTCTTCCTTCTTCTGTGATAATATAATATCTAATATTAAATTAGGTGCATGGCTTCTTAGAGGAAGACTATATTTCCCACACTCCCTTTGTGTCACATATAGTCAGATGAATGAGTTAAAGCCAATGGGATGTGAGAAGTGACGTTGTGGTATATGCTGACAAAGGAAGATGCATGTTATCTTCATCTGCTGGTTTTTTTTTTTTTGCTTCTGGATGACTGGAATGTGGATGTGATAGTGAGCTCCTTCAGACTACGCAGACAAGAGTAGCAATGCCCTAGGAAGTGCAGAGCAACAGGAGCTGGGTCCCTGGACCTGATGGAGCAGAGTTACTACATTAGGGAGTGGACTGCTTACCTTCAGACTATTATGAGACAGAAATAACTCTCTGCCTCCTACATACAAGGCTAACTTATTTGAAATAACAGTGACTGACTCCATGCCCTATCTTAACCAAGTCCTTCCCATCCTTTTCAGAATCTTTTTTAATCTATAAGGCACTCCAAAGACATATTGAGGATATAAGAAAAAAAAAACCTTTGAAAAATGCAACACAGATTAGGTCTAGGAGGCTATTTTTGCAAAAAAAAAAAAAAAAATCATTTTTCCCCCCAAGTAGAGTCAAAATATCAAGATAACTGTACCTATTTTATCAATTACCTGAATTCTAGATACTTAATCTTCATGATATCAAATATTGACCTAGCAGATAACTTAGTTATTCATCACAGTATTGATATTTAGTTCATTTCAACAAGTTACAGAGATAGCAACATCAATAAATTCTGTCAATCATACTCACTCCCTACTTTTAAAATTTCAGTGGGCAGAAGAATCACCTGGGAGGCTTATTATACATGTGAAATTCTTGGTTCCACCCTAGATCTGAACCATGTGTGAGGCCCAGGAATCTGTCTTTTTATGAACCAGCCAGGTGACTGTCTGGCCCATCAGAGCCTCAAAGCCTACAAGATATGGAAGTTTGTATGGAACATTGGTAATAAAAATACGTAATAATAATTGGACTATTGTAATTAGTCCAGTTGTAAAAACTGGACTATCTAGGTGGCACTAGTAGTAAAGAACATGCCAATGCAGGAGACTTAAGAGACGCAGGTTCGATCCCTGGGTTGGGAAGATCCTCTGGAGGAGGGCATGGCAACCCACTCCAGTATTCTCGCCTGGAGAATCCCATGAACAGAGGAGCCTGGCAGGCTATGGTTCATAGGGTCGCAGGGAGTAAGACATGACTGAAGCGACTTAGCACAATGGTAATAATTATAGAAATCTTACATCATTCACTGATACACCTGGACCAGTATCCTCTAAATGTTGCAAATAACAACATACAAAATGAAGTGAGCACTGATTATGTGTCAGGCACTATATAAAATTTTTGACATGCAGTTTCATTTAATTTTAAGAATAAAAAGGCATTTTTTAAAAACAAACTGTTCTCATTTTATAGAGGGAGACAATGAGGTTTGATAAGTTGAAATGGACTTGAATACAATCAAAGGCATAGCAGAACTGGGTCTCTGCTCCAAAGTTCAAGAGCATAACTCTGAGATACTAAGGCCTCTCCACATTCTTAGCACTATTGTTGATCAGGGAGAAAAGCCATGTTTCAAAGGTTATTCAAATAAGGACAGTAGTGAGTACACATGTGTTCATTAGTCTACACCTGCCATTTGTAAGATACCATATCAGTCTCGGGAAAAAAAAAATGAATTCAGGAATTAAAAGAAAGAGCATTAAAAATATTTTTTTCTAAGTTTAAAACTCAAGCTTTCTATAAAACATCTTGGCCATTAACACGTTCATACACATATTTGATAGATGCAAAAATGCTTTCAGTAATTTCCCAAGATTGTATCTGCTCTGTTTCATATTTAAATACACTATCATTTAGCTCAAAATCCTTTAGTGAATTGTTTCATTTTTTTTAATTTAATTGTATTGATTTTTTTTTTTTTTTGGTCTATACTTGGCTAAGCTGTGGTAAGCATTGTTCAATTTTGTCAATTTTTGTCAAAGTGTATATATGTATATAAACCATATGTGTGTGTATGTGTGTCTGTGTGTGTATGCCAGCCTCCAACCTGCCCATTTATGCACGAACATAAATCATTTATATCTGCACTTCCACATATTACAGCTATCAATCTCTGTGGAAAGTAGAATCATCATGTGGATTACAAATTCATGTTAATTTAACATGTATACTTGTGGATTTTCCTAATTTAAAATAATACTTACATAAGCAAGACACCAGAAATAAATCAAATCTTAAGTGGGTCCCTAATTACAGCAGGAAGTTAAAAAACAAATTAACATGCAAAAATGTTACATTTAACTCAAAGACATCAATATATCTCATGCTTCTGTTTTACAGCAAGAATTTTTAACCAACAGTGCTACTCAGGAGAGAAAAAGTCTCCATTTTCAATTAAAAAAAAAAACTAAAATTAAATAGATTAATATCTAATTTTATACCTTCATTTATATTATGTGCAAAATTATCTTAAATATTTGTTATGGATGAAGAGGCTTTCTACCAAATGGGGCCTTTTCATAGTAGGAAATGTTAACATAAATTGTTGCATAAATCATTGCCTTGTAGAATACCAGAAGGCGCATATAAAAACCCATATCTTTACTGCACATATTTCCCATTAACCATAATCTATTAGTAATTGAAGTTCATTACAAATTCTTGTAGACTTTATTGCTATCATGCTGCATGACATACCGAACCTGGCTTGCATAACAAGAAGTCCTTGCTGGGAAATATCCTATTAACAATGACAGTGCATTTGTCATTGTGATAATAAACCCAAGAGCTGCCTGTAGATTATAAATTATCAAGGCGCCATTTGTGCTGCCCTGGCTTGAAGGTTTGTCTGTGCTTCCATTTTAAAACCCTGATTTTCAGTGAGTTGTAACTCAACTATCAGAATCTGCGGTGAGCTGCAACTCTGCATCTAAGGATTCAGCTCAAGACACTTTTTGGAACAATTCTTAAGTATGATTTGCATTTTCCAATCAAAAAGAACAGAAGTCTGCTGGCGTGTGTACAACAGTTTTGAAGGGACCTGTGAGACATAATCATTTTCCACCAAAAAAAAAAAATAGGTTTAGATCTGGCCCAGATACCTAAGTATTTAAAATCAGAGTTTATAACCGTCACAATTTTGTGCTTTAAAAAGACATTATTTAATTTTGGGGAGAGTAACAGCTAAACTCAATGTCAGGCATTCAGGGTAATGACATATGCCAAGTGATTTTTCCTTCTGTACAAGAGCCTCCCATTTCTACCCTTTTCATAAAATAACCTGAAAAGTCAAAGAATTTACATGGTGCAGTGAGAAAACATTACTGAGAAGGGAAAGGATCACAGGAAAAGCAAATGTAATATTGAAACAGAAATAGCTACAACTGTGTAAATAGATATGCCTTTGGCTTGGAGGCGAGATTCACCAGTCTGTAGTATTTCTCAGCCAAGGAGTTGGAAGCCTGCAGGGCCAAAAGGGGCTTTTTGCATTACAAGGGCAACCGGTTCCATCAACTTTGATCTTTCTTACTTTAAACTGGGGAATTAGATAATTACAGTTACCCGAAAAAATCTCCCAGGTCCCAAATTAAGAGCATGCATTTCTATGGCTGTGATCACTATAACCAAGAAACTCAAGTCTTGGGGTTCTGCACAGGGGGAATGACTGACAGGGGCTAACTTTGGACACTTGTACACAAGACCAAAAGTTAGGTTTGATGGGAAAGTGCTGGTGAAGAAGCTCAGTCTGTCTATGGCAGCAGTTACTAACTGCTCAGGTGAACTGACAATTAAGAAAAATATAGCACAAGATAAAGTGAGCCAGAAATGCAAGACTGAGCTGTAGAAACTACTTGGGGGAATGTGACACAATTAACTCTTACTAGAGAATGAAAGAAATTTCAGAGGCAGGACAGTTTTGTGCAGGATCTTGAAGCATTACATCGCTTTTTTTTTTTTTTTCCTTCTTTTGTTTAGCGACTCGGCTCCCACCCCATCACCTAGCACAAACGCCTTTTCTGGAATAAGTCATAAAAAAAAGAGGAGAATAATAGATGCCTGTTTCAAGAATGACCATTAACTTAGGGTTGGATGGATTAATTTCTGCTTGCCCACTTGTTACCAGAATGTACCAAATGCTTAGAGGGAGTGAGGAGCAACTAAACTGTAGCCAGAAGGAATAAATCTGTTTTTTATTTCAGGGAAACTCTAATGTTAGGTCCTTCTGGTCTCTTTCAATGGCACATTGAACCTTCAGTTTTATTCAATCATTGAGTGGAAAAAAGCAGAGCAAATGGGCTCTTTTACTGAATTTATTCCCAAATGTCTTTGAAATAAAAGGCAAATAGTTCAGGGGATATTCGGGCAATCTCTGCATAGCATCTTCACTAAGAAGGACTGGATGCAAAAATCCTAAGTTCATGTCACAGGTAGTATGCTAAGCAATCTATGTATCTCACTGTGTTCCTGCAAATCATGAAGGTTTTACTATTTCCATTTTATAGAGGGAGAAACGGATACTTTGGCAAGCTGTAGAACCTAAAATAGGTTAAGATTTGCCTACTATCATACAGCTATTAAGTGGCACAGTGTATCTATGCCACACTATATACAGGCTGTGCCACACTCTATTCTCCCCAATTGCTATTTTTTAAATTAATCTCAAGAAATAAAGTTGAGCATTGAGAGAGCCAGCTCCCACAAGCCAAAACTTAGTTTATGTTATTATGTACTATGCTTTATTTTTCCTCCCTCTTCCCTCCCTTCCTTCCCCTCTCTTTTTCTTTCTTTTCTCCCTCCCTTTTTTTCTCCCTCTTTCTTTCTCCAAGTAATTTGACTGATGCTTTCATTCCTGTATCATTCTGCCCTTTTTATTCTCAAGAGCTCTTCCAAAAATACAGTGATTTCATATTTAACTACAGGCAAGAAATTAAATAAATGTTGCTTACTCAAACATTATTGGTTCTATCAAATTTACACAATATTCTGTTTGACTTGGGCTTCCCTTGTGGCTCAGCTGGTAAAGAATCATTCTGCAATGCAGGAGACCCCTGTTCGATTCCTGGGTCAGGAAGATCCGCTGGAGAAGGGATAGGCTACCCACTCCAGTGTTCTTGGGCTTCCCTTGTGGCTCAGCTGGTAAAGAATCCACCTGCAATGTGGGAGGCCTGGGTTTGATCCCTGGGTTGGGAAGATCCCCTGGAGAAGGGAATGGCTACCCACTCCAGTATTCTGGCCTGGAGAATTCCATAGACTGTATAGTCCATGGGGTCACAAAGAGTCGGACATGACTAAGCGACTTTCACTTCACTTCACTTCTGTTTGACTTATTTAGAACAAAATCCATGGTTCAAGACATACTTTTCACTTGACAATACTTTTGATCTCTGTAACAATGAAGCACATAGAGTTTGCCCATACCTAGATAAAATATTCTGCCATCTTAACTTCAAATTTCACCATGTGCTCAGGCTCTTCCTTTCCTCTGTTAGCATCCTTGCCATCTGGTGATAGATCTCTGTTCTTTCAAATGCCATCCTAGTGCTCTAATAAATCACATTTTTTTTACTAGCAAGTTTTATGTCCTTTTTATAATGGTAAACATGACTTGCATGGTACACAGAGTACTGAAATATTCTGAACAAATGGAGTAGGGTCATTTTGATTCCAAATATTTGCCCAGGCAATAGTTTGCCATTTGGAACCAACCTGGAAGCCAATGAAAGCATGATGAACCATCTGCTCATTCTCTCTTTCCCATACTCAAGAATTTAAAACAATTATTCCCATTACCATAGCACCTTTCTTGCAAAAAATTCACCAATTGCCAAGCACATTATTTCATTTATCAACTCAAGCATCTTATTAAAATATATATTTTTTAATAAAAAAATAAAAATAAAATAAAAATAAACAAATAAAAAATATATATTTCAGGAGAATGTAAAAAGCTACTATGTATCAGATCCAATGATATCACCAGAGTTTTCTCATCATGGGAACCAAAGAATAAAGATAGCATATATCTTACTCCAAGGATAAAGCATATGACTTCAGTAAATAGTGATTTCCTCTCTGCTCAAACAAATTCCCATGTCTTCATCAGCTAAAGATGGTTTGAATTCAGAATGACAACTATGGTTATCAGAAAAACAGGAATGTTAGACTTGAGAGAATGCTTGTTATTGGGGGATGGAAAAGAAACACATAAGCCCAACTCAATGTCAAATATGTAAAGTAACACAAAAGATCCTTTTTAAATATGGAGATCTGAGAGTACAGTGTATCTGGGTCTTTCATCCTGGGTCAAAGCAGGGGAGACTGCAGTCCTCATAGAGCAATCTTTCTATAACCATAGGCATCTATTGAAAGTAAAACTCACTTCTGGCACAGCATGGTTCAACCTGTTAAGAGGAGGCGAGGGAAATGGAAGACACCACACTCCAGGATGTTCTCAAAAGCCCCATAGTGGCACAGAAAAGCATTTCTAAGATCCCTATCCACTCCGCCATCCCTATCCACTTCACCTTTCAAGGTGAGCAAGGGTCAAGAAATAGCCACTGGTC
The DNA here is from genome assembly GCF_963930625.1 of Muntiacus reevesi. Lineage (NCBI taxonomy): Eukaryota > Metazoa > Chordata > Mammalia > Artiodactyla > Cervidae > Muntiacus > Muntiacus reevesi. The sequence continues at coordinate 213,262,264 of NC_089251.1, forward strand.
TTCATCAGATGTTTTATAGATACTGAGAAGATGCACCCAGAGAGGGCTGCTTGGGGAGAGGGGCTGGAGGGCCCTGAGAAAACAGCGGATGCCAGCGGTCAGGAAACATTGCTGACAGAAGCTGCAGGACTGTTTTGCCTACTTGACTCTCACTATGCAGATCAATATCAGTGCTGATTCTCCCTGAGAGGGAAAGTCAAACTCTCCCTACCTCCAAACTCACAGAGAGGGATGGGTAGAGAAAGACTTTGTGAATTTGCCATTTTCCTCCAAACAGCTAAATGATCCATTATTTGTCTGAATTTGAACAAATAAATTATTTGTGCCACCCTTGTTAGTTACTCAGTTGCGCCCAACTCTTTGCAACCCTTTGGACTGTAGCTCACCAGGCTCCTCTGTCCATGGGATTCTCCAGGCAAGAATACTGGAGAGGGTTGCCATTCCCTTCTCCAGGGGATCTACCTGACCTAGGGATCGAACCCAGGTCTCCTGCACTGCAGACAGATTCTTCACTGTCTGGGCTGCCAGAGAAGCCCTTTTCATGTTCCCATCCTTAGGTGGAAATGAAATTGAAAGAGACAGGAACTAAGTCCAATTTGTGAAAAAATCAGTTAAAATTCTGCTTTTGTAACTTGCAAAATATCTGTCACTCATGGAAGAATTCAACTAACCCTTGAAATCTATTGATACCAGGGCTTGACATGTTGTCCTTGATGGGAGAGTGGAAAGAGTATTCCCATAACAATAAGACAGGTTTGATTTCAGATATGTTGTTTTACACTCTAATAAGCCCTTCATCCCACTTTCATGCAAATTTCTTTTAATCTGTAGAGATCTTGCTATCCTGAGCCAAACTCTGCTTTCCACACAATTTCCATACATTATGTCTTAGGCACAGTGCATCACAGTGCAGAAAGATTATTGCTTAAACACAGCCCAGTACATATGTACTCAGGCCTGTGCGTCTTGCCCCCTGAGAAAAAATTACTCCCTCCATAATTAGACAAAGCTATTAGTAGTGAAAGAAACTCAAAGTTTCAACAAAAGAAAGCCAGTCCAGAAGTCCTGGTCTCCACCATTACACAGATCATATAGAATTCATCATTCTCTATATTCCATATGTGAAATCCCATGAAATCATTTTCTGAGCATATCTTCTAACTGTGCTTGTGCTCAGTCGCATCCAAGTCTTTGCAACTCTTTGGACTGTAGCCCACTCAGCTCCTCTGTCCATGGGATTCCCCAGGCAAAAATACTGGAGTGGGTTGCCATTTCCTCCCACAGGGTATCTTCCCAATTCAGTAATCAGACCCGCGTGTCCTGGGTCTCCTGCACTACAGGTGGATTCTTTACCACTGAGCCACCGGGGAATCTCCCCAGTTCCTAAACTTTTCCACTGCGACTTATCGAATGCCCGGTCTATTGTAACTGAAGATCCCTGACTCTTTCTTGAGAGTACCTCTTTCCCCCATATCCCTTTCAGATGGTAGCTGTTCGCTCTTCTTCAGTCTATTGCACCGAGTTTGTAGGAGGAATGAGCATCTTTTTATCCCTCATTGCTCCTTCCTTTGTATTTTCTCTTCCTTCTCCACAAAATCACCTTGAATCTGAGATGATCAGGTGTTTCCACACACCACTCCTTGTAGTGATCACCAATTCATACTCATGCCACTTCTGAATTTTGGAAAACTTTTGATCCTGGTTCTTTATCACTTTCTTTTGCACCACTCCTGCTTCTTGGGGATATCAATGCTCTTCTAGTCCAATACGATCCTTCTAGTACCCCAGCTTCTTAGTCCCTGAGTTCTTCTCTTCCCAGGATCCACTCCTCTGTATTCCTCAGCCTTCTGTTCTCATGAATATACCATAGATCTTGTCATTATCTGAACTGTGTCCCTTCCATATTCTATGTTCCCAGCATCACACTCTCTGATAACCACCTATCTTTCCATCCCACTCCTTCCAGTACCATCCCTCCAAACCTACGTTTGAGTCCACTCAGGACCTAAAATCTATCAATGATAGCAATGATTAATTTTTCCTGATTCACTTGGATTCACTCCCTTTCTCATTGAGCCAAGTTCTGTGACCAATAATTATACCCCCTCCTTTGCATATATCAGTGGCTTCTTTACCCCCTTCAGCTTCATTATAGGCAAAAACACAGCCCTTAATCAAATCCAACTGTCGACTCCATGCCTGCAACTGTGCATCTCAACATGATTAAAGAAAAGCATAAAACTACGATAAATGGCTTCACTTTCAATTCATGACCACTCATCTCAAATGTGTCCTTAGTACTAACTGGAAATTATATTTCCATATCCGTTTCTCTCCCACTCTACCAGTGGACTATTGTGTACTTGAAACCTCCAATACCTCTTCCCCCATCCTCTTTTGTTAGTTGATGACTTGGTTCATCCTTCTCAGCTTCAAAACATTTGCTGAGAAAAGCACAGGTCATCCAAAGAGAACTCCTTCAATCTCTCCCCACATCTCCTACCTATCTGAGTCTATCCTGTTCATCTTCTGTCTTGGTACTTTGGATGCGCTGTCCGTGCTCTTAGCTCACACCAATGCCTCTACCTGTGCCGTGGGTGCCAACCCCTCCTGTCTGCTCAAAGACACTGCAATTACCCCCTCTTTTTCCTGAACCATGACTTTCTTTTCTTTGTTAGATCATTCTTATCAACAACATAATTTACTGTTTATTCTGCTCTGTTAAAATGTCTTAACTAATTCTACTACTCTCTCTAGCTACATTTCTGTCTTTCCTTTTACAGAAACTCTTCTCAAACATTTTCTCTATGTTCACTGTCATTCATTTTCATAGTATTTCATTCTCCCATAAGCCCAGTCTCTTTTAATTCATGCTACTCCACTGATTCTGCTCCTTTCAGCATCACCAGTGATCTCTGGATGACTAGATGTAATGGTAAGCCTTTAGTCCTCAACTTATTCTATTTATTAGCAGCATTGTTACATTCTCTCTTGAAACACAGTCCTGTGACTTTCAGGACACCTCTTTTCATTTTTGCCTTAAACCTCATTTGCCGCTACTTCTAAGCTTTTGTGTTAGTTTTACACATCAACTGACATGGCTGAGAGATGTACAGATAGATGGCAAATCCTTATTTCCAGGTGTGTCTGGGAGGGTGTTTTTGAAAGAGATTAACATTTGCATTGGTAGGCTGAGTAAAGAAGATCATTGCCTTGACAATGTAGGTGGACATTATCCAATCTATTGAGTGCCTGAATACAATAAAAAGGCAGAGTATGCAAATTTGCTGTCTGCTTGAACTGGGACATTCATTTCCCCCTGCCCTCAGACATCAATGCTCTCACTCTTCAGACTCGGACTAGGACTTACACCACTGACTCCCCTGGTTCAAAGGTCCTTGGATTTGAACAGAAACTACACTATCAGCCTTTCTGGTCCTCCGGCTTATGGGCAGAACATCATGGGACTTCTTAGCTGCCATAATTATGTTAGCCCGTTCCTCATAATATATTTCTTTCTAAATATGTCTATGGGCTTCCCTGGTGGCTCAGTGGTAAATGCAAGAGACACGGGTTTAATCCCTGGGTCAGGAAGATCCCCTGGAAAAGGAAATGGCAGCCTATTCCAGTATTCTTACCTGGGAAATCCCATGGAAAGAGGTCACAAGGAATCAAACATGACTTAGCAACTAAATAACAGCAGCAACAAAATATGTCTGTATCTCTACATGAGTCCTGTTCGTTTTGTTTCTCTGGAGAACCCTGACTCACACAGCTTCTTTTTGAGTTCCTCCTCATCTCCCTGACCTCTTCCTTTTGGAGTGCCAAAGATTCTATCATGAGTCTTATCTGTCTATCTGTGCTCACTCTTCTGCCATAAGTGTGGTGTCATCAGCATATCTGCAGATGACACCACCCCTTGTGGCAGAAAGTGAAGAAGAACTAAAGAACCTCTTGATGAAAGTGAAAGAGGAGAGTGAAAAAGTTGAATTAAAACTCAACATTCAGAAAACTAAGAACATGGCATCTGGTTCCATCATTTCATGGTAAATAGATGGGAAAACAATGGAAACAGTGACAGACTTTATTTTTTATGGGCTCCAAAGTCACTGCAGATGGTGACTGCGGCCATGAAATTAAAAGACGCTTGCTCCTTGGAAGAAAAGCTATGACCAACCTAGACAGTATATTAAAAAGCAGAGACATTACTTTGCCAATAAAGGTCCATCTAGTCAGAGTTATGGTTTTTCCAGTAGTCATGCATGAATGTGAGAGTTGGACTATAAAGAAAGCTGAGCGCCGAAGAACTGATGTTTTTGAACTGTGGTGTTGGAGAAGACTCTTTAGAGTCCCTTGGACTGCAAAGAGATTCAACCAGTCCATCCTAAAGGAAATCAGTCCTGAATATTCATTGGAAGGACTGATGCTGAAGCTGAAACTCCAATACTTTGGCCTAACTCATTTAAAAAGACTCTGATGCTGGGAAAGATTGAAGGCGGGAGGAGAAGGGGACAACAGAGGATGAGATGGATGGATGGCATCACCAACTTGATGGACATGAGTTTGAGTAAGCTCTGGGAGTTGGTGATGGACAGGGAAGCCTGGCCTTCTGCAGTCCATGGGGTCACAAAGAGTTGGACATGACTGAGTGACTGAACTGAATTGAACTGATGCTCACTCTTACTACCTTGGGGCTTTTCATTTGATTTATTTAAGTACTCTTGATATGCTGATAATTCTGAGATCTCCCTCTCTGTCTCAATTCTAGATTTACAGACACAACTACCTTTGTGGAATCTCTTCTTAAACATGTAATAGGTATTACACAAATTTAATATGCATAAATATTAAACTCCTAATCTCCGCAAACCTAACCCCTCATCTTTGCTCCATCAGAATGCCATCCTTCCAAAGGCTCTGGCCAGAAACCTTGTGTTCCTTCCTGAGTCCCCTCTTTCACTCATACCTCTACATTTCTCTGCTCAGACACAATTGAGCAACTGAACAACAACTACGTGATAATACTGATGATAATAATTATTATTATCTGCATGAATGCTCTTTACTCAGAAGACCCATGACTCTCTCTTTTACCTCCTTCAGATCTTTACTTAAATTCCATCCTAAATGAGGCCTTCCATGACTTTCCATTTAAAATTACAACCTTCTACTCCCAACACTTAGCATTCACTTTCCCAGCATTTTCATCTGCATTGATCCAGCAAAATCATTACCTGACACATAGGGAGCCCTATAGGGAGCTGAAGGCCCTCTCCTTAGACAACTAAGCTTCCAGGGTGGGATCCTCAGGTCTTCCTGACAGACACTCCATCCTTTTGAACATTTTTTTACAGAACTTATTGCTCACTCTGACCATGAAAATACATACTAGTTTTCTTATTTCACTGGAGAAACAATATGTGTTGACAAAGGAAAGTGGTGATGAAAGGAGGTTCATTGCTTTCATGACATAATAGACTCTGGCAGGGTGGCTTAGTAACGTATCATGATAATACTAAATATTCATTGGAAGGACTAATGCTGAAGCTCCAATACATTGGCCACATGATGCGAAGAGCCAGCTTATTGGAAAAGACCCTGATGCTGGAAACGATTGAGGGCAGGAGGAGAAGGGGGCAACAGAGGAAGAGATGGTTACACAGCATTACCGACTCAATTGTCATGAATTTGAGGAAACTCTTGGAGATAGTGAAGGACAGAGGAGCTTGGCGTAGTGCCGTACATGAGATCACAAAGAGTTGGACACAACTGAGCAACTAAACAAAAACAACTACATGATAATACTGATGATAATGGTTATTATAATAAGTATGATTGGTTGATCACTCAATAACAGAGGAAACTTTCCAGGGAACTCTCTTTTTCCTGCCTCAGGTAAAGGCAGAGAGCTATGGCTATGGATCTCTGAACTCCTGGAAAGGAGGCAGGAACAGTTGAAGCAGGACAGGGTTGGTGAAACTGACTCCTGCCTGATGGGAGAAAAGGTCTCTTGCCTTGCAGAACTATCAGTACATAGATCATTTTATGTTGAACAGTTCTTCTAGGGAGGACAGGTGTGTAGATGAAAGATGGGAAAAATTTACCAGGAATTGGGTAGGAAAAAAGTACTAAAGAGTTTAAATACTACATTTTAAACAAAAGACCTGTGGGGACTCCATGGGGGGTTGTAAATCCCTGATACTGACTTCTGAGACCCTTCAAATCTTAAATAAAGGTTATAATCCAAACACTAGTCCCCTACTTTTTCTCTGTATGCAAAATTTTGAGTCTGTTTCTTGAGAGTTAAGTTTTAAACAAACTTTACAGATAAAGGAACTAAGAAAAATGTTTATATGCGCAGCACTATAAATTTACTCACCAAATATTTACTGGTCACAAATATGTGCCAGTAACTGAGCTAGCTGATGAGGAGTCATCTAGCACCAGATGGACAGGATACCAGTTTTCATAGTATATATTCTAGAGTGAGAGTGATAGACAAAAGGGAAAAAATAACAGGGTGTTAAATGGGACTTTCCCTGTCTTAGAGTTTAACTGAGGCCTTAAAGCTGAGAATAGCAGGTGTAATGTACTCCAGATTCTAAATCTAGTGTTAGATCATCTATGCTGGCTCTGCAAAAAGACCGGATAGAGTCAGTTCTGCCATCTGTTTCAACACTCACCTCCTGGCTATGAAGAACAGGAAACAAAAGAGGCCTGGGGTACAGAGTGATAGACAGTGTGTTGGCAGAGTGCAGCCCAGGGTTAGGGAACCAATTCCTTCATCCTCAGAAAGCAGGTGTTTGGGAGACATAGGTTCTAATATCTTACTACTCATGGCTGAGTGCCTCCAACTAACCCTGCACAACCTTTGGTAGCAGGTTTCATTTAAATGTCTCTGCTATGATCTGAATATGTCCTCCCAAAATGCACGTGTTGAAACCTAATCCCTAATGTGGTGAAATTTGGAAATGGAGCCCTTAGGAGGTAACTAGGTCATGAGGGTGAAGCCTTGATGAATGGGATTAGCACCCTCATAAAAGAGTTTCTGGAGAGCTCCCTTGCCCCTTGTAACATGTAAGGTTACAGTGAGAAGATGACCATCAGTGAAGAAGTGGGCTCTCACCAGATACTGTATCTGCCAGCTCTGTGACCTTGGACTTCCCAGCTTCTAAAACTGTGAGATATAAATGTTTGTTGTTCATAAGGTACCCAGTTTATATTTTTGTTGTAGCAGCCTGAATGGATTGAGACAGTCTTGCATGTGCTGGGGTTGGCAATGTAAGGCTGAATTATTTTCTCTGTTCCAGATATAGTCTTTGCAAAAGGGAACTGTACTTGGATTATCTCAAAAGTATATTGGACAAAGGAATGCTGCTAAGTCACTTCAGTCGTGTCCGACTCTGTGCAACCCCATAGACGGCAGCCCACCAGGCTCCCCCATCCCTGGGATTCTCCCATCCCAGGCAAGAACACTGGAGTGGGTTGCCATTTCCTTCTCCAATGCATGAAAGTGAAAAGTGAAAGTGAAACCGCTCAGTCGTGTCCGTCTCTTAGCAACCCCATGGACTGCAGCCTACCAGGCTCCTCTGTCCATGGGATTTTCCAGGCAAGGTACTAGAGTGGGGTGCCATTGCCTTCTCCAATAATCAACCAGCATCTAAGGCATTAACTATATCAGAAAACTGAATAGGGGGCATCCCAGCTGGAGGTCAGCTGTCAGGTCTACAACATGTAGACAGCCTTGATGCCAGGTTACAATTACCCAATTGTAATTGTACAATTACCCAAGTAGAGTAAATTCCTTTTATGCCCCATCTTGCTCTGCCCTTGCTTCAATCCTAAAGAAGACACAGGAAGCCTATACACTTCAGTGGAGGGAGGAGGGGATGCAAACTAAGGGAGATAGTAAAGAAGCTGATTTTGTTCTCTTTGTCCAATGCAGTCTCTCCAGCCTAAGGCAGGGGCCCAAGCTGAGCAATGTAAAAAGCTTTAAGTGGTAGAAGTCTAAGAAATTGAAGTGTAAGTGTTTCACTGAATTAAAATTTAATAACTGAGAAGAATAGGAGAAGCTATGGGATCATCTATTGTGGAGGATAATGAGTTAAGAGATCAAGGCTAATATAAAGTTGTTTTCCACATTCATACATCAGTCCAACTCATTCAGTAGTAAAGTTTTAGAGAACAAATAACCTTGAAGATTGTGATTAGTGCTACGAATGAGCTAACAGGTCATGGGAGGCCTTCCTCAGGCACGTGTCATCAAACACTTGAGAGACTTGAATAATGAGGAAACAAGAAAATGAAGGGATGAGGAAAGACCTTCTCACCAGAAGAAAGAACAAAAGAGAAGAAATGAGGCAGAAGCTTCTAACGATCAAGGCATGGACCGAAACGCAGAAACAGAGGGAGAGAGACCTCTAATGAGGCTGGCATGGGAGCCAAAGGCCAAACTGACGAGTTTAGACCTTGACCTTGAGATCAAATTCATTACAAAGGCAAGAAGAAGCTGTCAGAGGATTTGAAGGTGTTCAGATCTGTGTTTTCAACAACGAAAACAACTCTAGCTTCTGTGAGGACAATGGTGAGTAAGAGTGGATCCAGGGTACCGGTTGGAAGGGTTTTACTAGTGTAGATGAGACATGATAGTGGCTTGGCCTGGGTGTTAGAAGTGGAGCTGAAGCGAGATGGGTAGATTTCAGATCAAAGAGCTGCATGCTGCTGCTGCTGCTGCTACTAAGTCACTTCAGTCGTGACTGATTCTGTGCAACCCCATAGACAGCAGCCCATGAGGCTTCCCTCTCCCTGGGATTCTCCAGGCAAGAACACTGGAGTGGGTTGCCATTTCCTTCTCCAAAGAGCTGCATATTGAGGGATCAATTAAGAATCTTTAGTGAGACACTCCCCTGGCAGTCCAGTGAAGGAGACTTTGCCTGCCAATGCAGGGGATGTGGGTTCAGTCCCTGGTCAGGGATCTAAAACCCCACATGCCTTCAAAAAACCGAAACATAAGACAGAAACAATATTGTAACAAATTCAATAAAGACTTAAAAAGACTTCTTTTTAAAAAAAGAATCTTTAGTGGATGATAGGGGTACCCTGTTATTACCCTTTTTGTTGGCAGATATACCCCCTCCCCAGCTACCATAAATGTTGGGTGCTAATTGTTCACAGCTGCCACATTTTCTGGAGAATTTCCCCCAGTTAAACAGTAGCTAAAGTTCTTGGGAAGTTATGTCCTCCAACCTCCCATTTCTAGGAAGCCAGAAACCTGACATGTGGTTATAAAATGCCAGCCTCCTTGCCTCAAGGGGAGACCAACCTCGGGCACAGTTGGCCCTCCAGAGGTTTCCTATGGGATGATACCAAAGCTGGTCTCACCTAGGTCTCTTCCCCAGCCCTCTTCTGTTTCCTTCCCTTTCTCCTGAGAGCATTCCTGAAATAAATCACCTGAATATCACTAAATCAGCAAATGTAATAAATCACTGAAGAATTTTTGTCTGAGGCTCTGCTTCTAAGGAACCCAACCTGAGAGAGGATTTTAATTTTGAACATGTTATGTCTGACATGAATATGAGGCATCCAAGTGGTGGTGTTAAGTAGGCAGGTTGATAGATGACTCAACCTCAGAGAGATGGAGCGTTTGGGCATCAGTAGCATATGAATGGTATTCATAGCCACAGGAATGGATGAAATCTCAAGCAGTTATGTAATTAGGTAAGAAGGTCTGGAACTGAACCCTGAGATCTCCAACAGTTAGAGGTAGAAGGTAAGGATTCCACAAAAGAGAGGGTATGCTACCTTGGGGTTATAATAAGGCTCTGCTATATAATATTATGGACTATTAGACTCTCGAGTGACTGGTGACTGTCTCTTTTAATACAAAACACAGAGAAAATGCAAGAAATGTGATTTCCGGTTAAAGAATCTTTTAATCTTTGATACCTGCAAGCTGGTGCTTTTAGAATCTTTGTAATGCTAGGTAAGGTTATTTCATGTTAACTGCACAATTAACTCATGTCATCAATGAAGCTTTTTTCATTTGAATTAAGTCCCCAGTCCCTATAAAATTAGAATTTTCCTCATTTGCCGAAGTCTTCCAATTACTCTCTAAGTTGAATTAGTAGTGCACTAAACTTTTATTTCCAGAGAAATGAGTTCAAGCAGAGGTCATCCATGCAAATGAGTTGAGTGATCTCAAACTAGCATTTAGGTGTGTCAGAAAGTTCTATCTGCATTAGTTTATTTTTAAAGGCAAATGAAAGATGAGGATATGAATATTGTGTATTTATTTAAGGATAGATTTCTGAAAATGACCGTACTTCCATCTAAATCTTCAGCACCCATCAATTAACTTGCTGGGGAGCAAAGTTTATGGCAGGCCTGAGAATCTGAGGAGATAACAAGTCAAAGAGTTAGGACCAGCAGAAAAGATGTTCTGAGTTAAAGGTGCCATGGACAGTTAATCTGTAAATGACTAAAGCTTATGCCAACTTATAAGGTAATGAATTCTTATGATGCCAAAGCTAAAAGCTTTCAATTCTCATTTAACCTTGCTTGCAGTGCTTTAAGTTAGCAGGTATTTTCTTCGACTTGAAAATGGTGCAAGTGATCGAAAGAGCTAGACAACTTGCTTGAGAAAGCAAAGTTAGTAAGTGTTAGATTAGGACTCTTATCCAGGTTCTTCTGATTCCAAGGTTTGTAATTTTCCCCTCTATACTGACATCAATCAAAAAGACCCAGGTTCTTCACTGTGGTAACAGAAAAGACCTCCAGAAGATAATATATAGGGGAGAAGTGATGGATGTACACCTAGTCTTTGATTGTCTCCCTAAGTGCACCTCCTCAACTGGGTCCTCACCCACTGATCCTTGTACTTCATTTGTCCCTATAATGTAAAGATTGCACTTCTCTTGTCTTTAAGCATAGTTTATATAGACATTTGAGCCTTACCATGTGAGCTGCCAGGGAAGCCCACTTACTTAGACATATTTTTCTAAGGAATTTATAAAAGGTATGTGTTGGGGGGGAATGATACCAAGTGAAGACACAGCTTCACTTACAGTTCCAGTTGCAAAATTCAGGTGTAAGATCCTAAAATATCATGGCTGGGCTGTGTCTGGAGCTTGGGCAGTACTGGTGGGTAGACATGGGCACTTAACTTCTCTATTTGTATGTCTATTTGTATGCTCTTCTTGCATAAGGGACAAAAAAGATTTGGTCAAAGGGGAATGGAATTCAGACCACCAGAGCTCTGCATCCAGAGATAAAACAGATTGTATGGGTATAGGAATTGTGTTTGAAGACCAGATTGTAACAGAAGGTAATCTGGACCCTTTGAGAATAGGAAGCTTGGACAATGTGAATGAGACTCAGTACCAAGGCTTAAGCTGTTGGATGCTATTAGAGAATCTGAACAAGCATGTCAGTTGATACTAGGACCTCATACTGGCATCTGGTCTGGTAAGAATGGAAGAACCGCAACTCTTGGAAGCTTGGGTTATTTACTGAGGATCCAAGCGAGGAATGACATAGACAATGCATCATCCTTCTGCCTTATTCAAACACAACTCCTTTTCACTACGAAGAGCCAATGACAAGAAACCCTAGACCAAGGCTCAAGGGCAAAACAGGCAACATCCTCCAGTCCTGTAACGTTCACAAATATTAGATGCAGTAGTGATGTTCCCAAGGAACCATAACGGAGGTCAGTGTTTAGGAAGTTCAGCTGCTAGTTGTTTGAATATCTGTTTTATTAGCAATACAAAATAGACTTCAAAAACTTTTTGTTTCATATTGGAGTATAGCCAATTAACAATATTGTGATAGTTTCAGGTGGAAAACAGGACTCAACCATACATTTACCTGTATCTGGGAATATCTCTATTCAAATGAGTCTCAAGGGGGTCTGATTTCCTGCTTAAGTGGTGGTGGGGGTGGTTTAGTCGCTAAGTCATGTCTGACTCTTACGATCCTATGAATTGTAACCCACCAGACTCCTCTGCCCATTGGATTTCCCAGACAAGAATACTGGAGTGGGCTGCCATTTCCTTCTCCAGGGGATCTTCCCTACCCAGGAATCAAACCCACATCTCCTGCATTGCAAGTGGTTTCTTAGTCACTAATCCACCTGCTTAAGTGGCAGTTCTTTAAACTACAGAAGACTAATTCACTGTGTCAGTTAACTCACTGCCATGCCCCTATTCCTATTCTGGGATTTCAGAAATACTTGAGGCAGGGAAATTCTAGAAAGACTGAGCTTACTGTAGAGAAGCTGGAGAGTAGTTCAGAGTAGACAGACTTGGCTTTTTATAAACTGGGATCATCTCATCTAAACACATTCTTTTCTGACTTCCTGCCTAACTTTTCTTTATTATCATCTCATGACACCCATTTCATGGGTCCACTGAGGTTATAGTTTACTTAAAGACTTTGCTCCATCCTCTCATGCAAATAAGGGAATTTAACCTTTGAAGTTGCTTCAATGTGTTTTCACAAGACACTGGTATAGTGGGTTGGATGATGGTCCCTACAAAGATATATCCATGCCTTAACCTCCAAAACCTGTGAATGAGACCTTATTTTGAAAAAAGTCTTTGCATTTCAAGATGATGCTATCTTGGATTGTCTGGGTACACCTTAAATCCAATGACAAGTGTCCTTATAATAGTCAAAATAGGAGAAATCAAAAAGGTCATATGAAGACAGCCCAAGGTTGGAGTTAAGCAGCAACAGGCCAAGGAACACGTGGAGCTAGCAGATTTTGAAAGAGGCAAAGACGGGTTTACCCCTTCAGTCTTGAAAAAGCACAGCCCGTCAACGTCTTGATTTGATACTTCTGGCCTCCAGAACTGTGCGACAATAATTTTTCCTATTATAAACCACCCAGTGTGTGCATAATTTGTCACAGTAGCCACAGAAGGGCTTCCCAGGTGGTGCTAGTGATAAGGAACCTGCCTGCCAATGCAGGAGACACAGAGACTCTGGTTCGATCCCCAGGATGGAAAGATCCCCTGGAGGAGGGCACAGCAACCCACTCCAGTATTCTTGCCTGGAGAATCCCAAGGACAGAGGAGCCTGGTGGGCCATGGTCCACAAGGTCACAAAGAGCCGGACACGACTGAAGCGACTTAGCAGAGCACAGCAGAGCAGAGCCACGGAGAACAAAAACAATTAGTAACGGCACTAAAACTACACAGTAGCTATAGTACAAATATAGTAAAAAATGGGATATGCACTCCAAGATTATGGTCATTGAACAAGAGTGTGGTTATTGAACACCTACTTATATTTTTGGAGCATTTCATACTCAGAATTCTCCCATATTTCTTTGTCATTCAAAACTTACAGAATCATGCAAGTGGGCAAGACCATCCCAATATTACAGCTGATGAAACTGGATCTCAAAAAAGGTTAAAGATTTTCCCAGAAGACCCCTGCAATTAGGTAGGAGAGTGGGGATTTGTGTCTAGGTCTGTCTAACATCAAAACCATTATCTTTTCAATATGTCATTCGGCCTGCTCATTAGGGAACTCGTTTATTTTAAACTATTTCAAAATTAGAGTAAACTGGTGGGATAGCTGAAGATAATTTAATACAAACACTGTCTACCAGAGATGCAGTGTCACTAAAAGCACTGTAATTTTCATCTTTCTGTATTAAAATATTTCTTCTAGAATCTTCCTTCTCTTCCTAGAAAGACTACAAACTAGCTATCTGTGAGTCAGATTTTCATTCCCCTTTGCTTAAGGGCTTCAGAAATATTTTTAGAAAGTTGAAAGTGATTCACAAAACAGGTACATCTCAAGTAGTTATCCAAAAGATTGACAAAAATTGACAAAATTATATTTGTCAAGGATGAACAATGAGTGTCATTAGAGTTAGTTTGGCAAAGTCTGATCTAAATGCTTGGTATGTTTTGGGGAGAATTCCAAAAGGTTCTGTGTTTATCAAGGCCAGAAGAAGGTTGTACCAGGAAATTATGCCAAAACAGAAACTTCATGGAATAATAACATTAAGGAAAGTGAAATCATTTGTAGCCACCCACCCTACAAAACTTCTTCTCAAATTGCTAATATATTCCTGGTTCTATTCTCAGACAAAGTGAACAAACTGCTGAGACTATGAACACGTGTTATTGTCAAACAGAAGGTAAACGATCTCCTACTGGAATTCTATAATATTTCCAGAAAGTCTACTGCAGCATATGTCTACTACAAATCTGATGATGTTAAAAAGGAGGGAAAAGTGCAGAGTTCACAGCTCAGAAATATTTCTGCCCAGGAAAGCTAGCAGTTAGAACAGGGGACAGGCAGTTAGGTCTGGGATAACGAGCAGTACCAAGGTACCCTGCTTAATCTGATCTGCCTCTAGGTCTCAGGATGTTGTATAGAAAGGGGCTTCATTTCCATAGGGGGAAAGGAATGAAATGACAACAATCTGTTTATGATCTCATTGTTCAGATACTCAGAGTTTTATATTCTTTAGAAGAAAAGTACTATGTAGATACCAGACAAGAGCCCTTATCAAACAGGATTGTATTTATCTACTTGTTTAGCAGTTTTAGGGACTTTCTTTCCACCATTCTGTGAGCTCAGGAAGCCTGGGCCCTTGAGGATGAAGGCAGATGCTCAGAATACCTATACATCACGCTATTGAAACAAAGGAGGTTCTCCTTAAGTGTGGGTTAAATGAATGAATGAAGAATGAGAGAAAGAGACAGATACAATGATAAGAGCAAAGGTTTTGGAAACAGACAATACAGGGATTAAGTCACTGCTCCATCACCCGCCAGCTCCCTGATCTTGGAGAAGCTCACAGGTTTCCTCATCTGAAATTAACCGGGCACTGGGCTTGGCCTCTATCCAGCATTAGATTCACAGTGGCCATGATTAAGTTCTCAATCTGGTGAACTCCATAGACGACCTTGGGAGAACAGTCCTAGCAAGAAATTCATTTTTTTTCACAGAAAAGGTATTTTTGAGCACCTGTCACATGACAGATGGCACTTGAGATACACAGATGAAACTACAGGGTCCCAAATCTTAACACAAAATGACATTAATAGATATGAAATGTGTTGTCTATTATTACAAAAGACATTATTGTTAGTATTAAAATAATATGATGAATGTTGTACCAGAGCCATGTATAAGAATCAGTGGGAACACTGAAAAAGGAGGCAAGGGAAAACAGGGAGATAGGGAGCCATGTATAGTTTTATAGGGGAGGTAGCAGTTGAAATTCCTATAGTTGAGCTTATTATAAAATAAGAAGTTTTGGAAATGGGCTGAGTTGAAGGTCATCGGGCATTTGACTAACCATTGCTAAGACACAGAAGTGATTACCTGTGTTCCTAGGGGAACTGTAAAATCTCCTTGCCCCCGTCCCCTAAATTTCTTCAGCAGATGTTTGCCTTTCTGTTGAACACTGCCCTGTCTCTTGCAAACATCCCAGGGGAGGTGGACCACCAGGTATCTGAGGCCACAGCACACAACAGATGATTAGACAATTTTCTGTGGAAGAGACCAAGTCTGCCAAAGGCAAGGCTGGGTGAGAACAGAGCAAGCAAAGCGCCAGGTTCCGTAACACGTTGCCATTTTCCATAAATTTGTCAAGGAGAACCCTACTGAATTTCTAAGATTTAGAGCAACGCATGTTTGAGGGCAATATAAATCACTTCCTACACCATTTCCAAACACTAAAGGTTTGGATCTTGAGCTCTGAAAAAAATAACTGCTGCCTCTTCACTTCCTACATCCACCTTTGGAGCTGGGGTGAGCTGGGACAGAACCTGGGGCTCCCCAAGGCAGATCTCTGTTACTGTGAGCTCCCCAATCCCAGCTTTCCCCTCTGATTCTGTAAGAGATTACAGAAAAGCTGAGCATAAATGGTAATGGGACAGTACCCTAAAGTGATGAAAACTGGCGTGGATGTACCATAGTATCTCTTCAATCTTTCTGTGAATTTTGAGTCATGGGATCCTCGAGCTTCCCTGGAAATGTCCTCAAGTGCTGCCATTTGTCTTCAGGAGCGAGTGGGTCACCAGACACCTTTCAAGAAAAGTAAGTGGCCCTTATCTGTTATTTATATTGAATTCCTATGCAATCTTCTATTTAAAGAAAATATTTTGCCACTGCTAAAATTTGGATAACACTGATCCAGAACAGTGGTTCTCAGATATGGGCAGGCATTCGAGCCACCTGAAGGAGGTATTAAAATATTAATACATTAGTCCTACCCCTAGAGTTTGGATTGTTAGTCCTACCCCCAGGGTTTCTGACTCAGTAGATCTGGAAAGGTGCTGGGGAACCTGCATTGTTAACAAAGGCCAGATGATGTGGCTACCACTGGTCTGGGGATCAAACCTTTGAGAACCAATGATCAATGGAGACAAAACCAACTTGGGAAGAATGGTCCTGGACTCTAGGCCTTACTATAACACTAACTAGAAATACAAATTTTGAGAACATCATTCTCCCTCTCTGAGCTTCAGATTCTACAACTATAAAGTTGGTGACGACAAGCAGGACATCCTTTTTCAGGATGTTAGTGATAGAAAAATGACCCAGAGCTAGCTTAATAACAAAACAGAATTTTGAATTTACAAATGGAATTTCATGAACTTACAAAGTCCACGTGTAGATATTTGATTTCATTCACAGTTGGACATGGGTTTTCAAACAATATCACTGGGGTTCTGAGCCCTTGCATCTCTGGGTTTGGCTTTATTTCAGGTAGGCTCTCCCTCATGATGACAAGAGGGCCACAAGCAAGGCCAGGCATATATCTGACCAGCTTAGCAAGCTTAGAGAGCATCTCTTTTTTGGAATGGATTTCATGAACCAATTTGAAACACTGCTGACCAGAATGAGGACATGTGCAAACTCACAGAACTAAAGGGCAGTGTAAACATAGCTCAGGTCACGTGGTCTGAAAATGGAGGAGAGCAGCTTCTAAGAAGTTATACCAAAGTCTTGCTATCAGAAGATGGGTCCTGGTGAGGCAAAGTCAGAAGGTTGTATATCTAGGGTGGATAAAAATCAGATCAGTGTTTCTTGACTTTGCTTTTTAACCTGTGGACAGGCAGCCAAGGGAAATTTGTAAGACTTCCTTTAAAGGGGTTCATGCTTTGAAAGTTACTGTGTGCCGTATGCCAAGTCGCTTCAGTCAGGTCATGACTCTTTGTGACCCTATGGACTGCAGCTTGCCAGGTTCCTCTGTCCATGGGATTCTCCAGGCAAGAATACTGGCGTGGGTTACCATTTCCTCCTCCAGGGGATTTTCCTGACCCAGGGATCAAACCTGCGTCTTTTACTCCTACCTGTAGGTGACTCTTTTACCACTAGTGTCACCTGGGAAGCCCTGAAAGTTATTGGAAATGTTTTTGTTCTATTTTGTAATATCAAATTACATTGACTATTTCACATGCTTTTGCAAATAATGCCCCCTCCCCTAGAGCTGTAATTCCCAGGATAGGATTGGGGCAGGCATTGCTAGTGAGGGAGAAGGAATATTAGAGTCATTCAGACTGACTGTGAATTCCAGCAATGACTATTAGGCTTGCTCATTCTGTTTCTATGGAAAGAAAATATCAATACCCATCTTGTAGGCAGATGATGGGAATAAAATTAGATGATGTATGTCAAGAACCTGCCCCAATACAGAGACTCAACAAATCACAGACATTTTTACTATTATTGCCAAATTCGGGGGGCCCATTTGGTTAAAATAGTCTATTCACCAGCTCGAAACTTAGGGTTATTTCAGTCTATGGACAATCAGACCCAGACTGCCTTTTTGAATAAAGTCATCAATTTGACAGAATTGTGTTTGTTATTTATTTTTTCCAACTCTCAGAAAGTCCTGACATCTTGTAAACAAGAGATCTGGGGCACTTCTAGGAGTTTATAAAATAAAGTGGAAAGTAGCCAGGCTGAGATAAACATAAAAAATAGAGGGAAAACAAAGCGAACCTGGAAGCAGTAGGAAACTTCATTTTCTTTAATTAGCATATTTAAGTGAAGCTTAGAAGCTGCTCCTTGCCTGAAACATTGCATTTTATTAAAAGCTGTTTAGTGCTCATAACCATTCTGCTGATTTTCTCAAAACACGTCCTCCTTATAGGCTAGTGCTAAACTGTGCATATGAAATGAGCACGGCTTAATGTTGTGTTAAAAGAATTTGGTCTCCAGAGCTGTCTCTCTTCTTAATAATATGTAATCATACTCCATCTATTTAGTTTTCATTTAACTTGCCCCATGCAGGCAATGAATCCGATTTAATTAAATGTGCCTTTAAATAGTCGAACGGCACTCATTTGCACCTAGCCAGCCTCCCTTTCATCCTATTAGGACCCCCTCAAGGTATAAAAACCCAATAAAGAGGCCATGTAAGATGTGTCTGATAATGCAAAGGAAGCCTGACATTCACTCCAGAATTTAGTGAAAGCTGCGGTAGCTTTTGGGCACACTGTCACAGTTGAATGGGACAGTGTGGGGCCTCTTGGAGGGCGGTATCTGGACCAAATCTCATCAACAGTGCATTTGGAGATGAGCTGGTGATCCTGGGGATTGAAGCCACGCCCAAAGTAAGGCCCACTGTGCCAGGCAGCTGCCTATGGAGGCTCTCACAGGGCATGGCCTGGGTCTCTGGTCATATTCTTGGGGACATAGGGTGGCTGCAACTGCAATTTTCTCTTATTATAAAATTTGGTAAAAGGGCAGGAAAGTCAGTCCTGGAAATTGAGAGCAGAGAAGTAGGTAGTATTTTCCAGTCAAGAAAGGATAATCCTAGAGCTTTGTCGAAATGATCATCCAAATCCCTAGCTGAGTCCCTCAGTTAAAGAATGGACTCTATTCAACCCAGTACATCACGATTCATGCTTTTAACATGTTATTTATCCAGTGACTGCCAACTGCGAACCTATTACTGATCAGGGACACAACTGCAAATGAACCAAAATCTTTTGCTTTCTTCAAGCATAGGTTCTAGGTGGGGGAGACAGAATAAACAAAAACAAGCAGACCACAAGAAAATAAACATATGGTGTCAGGTGGTGAGAAGAAATAAAATAAATCATGTCAAAGGGGAGCCAGATTAAAGGGGTGGGGAGGACATAGGGTCAGAGAGGACCACGTTTGTTAGATACTATTTTGCAGAATCAGATGGAACACACTTTTTTTTAATAGCTTTTTTGGTAATCTTATTTATTTATTTATTTTTGGCGGTGCTGGGTCTTCACTGCTATGTGGGTTTTTCTCTAATTGCAGCGAAGAGGAGATACTCTTTGTTGCATTTTGTGGGCTTCTCATTTTGGTGGTCTCTCTTGTTGCAGAACACAAGCTCTAGGCTCATGGGCTTCAGTAATTACGGTAAATGGGCTCAGCAGCTGTGGTTCCCAGGCTCTACAGACAAAGGCTAAGTAGTTGTGGTACACAGGCTTAGTTGCTCTGCAGCATGTGGGATCTTCTTGGACTAGGAATCAAACCCATGTCTCCTGAACTTGCAGGCAAATTCTTCACCACTGAACCACCAGAGAAGCCCCTCTAACACATTCTTATGGCCTATGTATGCTGAGCTAAGTCCAGTGCTGGGGGCTTTCTCTAGGACACTGGAGATCTGGCTGTAATTTATGACACTCCTTTGGTTCACTTGGAAGATTAGGTTGACTGGACGAGGGTCCTTTATTTGTATCCTTCCTCAACCAGAATGCAAATGAGGACTTACCCCAGTTATTCTCACCAGAATTTATTAATGTCATGTTATACTGTTCTCTATGAGTTCTGGTATATGTAAGCCTTGCTTGCCTAGTGAGAAGATAAATTCCTTAAGGGTGGGGACTCTGTCTTTTAGTTATTTAGTTCCCACTCATCAGGAACTGGAGAAGGCAATGGCACCCCACTCCAGTACTCTTGCCTGGAAAATCCCATGGATGGAGGAGCCTGGTAGGCTGCGGTCCATGGGGTCACTAAGAGTCGGACACGACTGAGAGACTTCACTTTCACTTTTCACTTTCATGCATTGGAGAAGGAAATGGCAGCCCACTCCAGTGTTTTTGCCTGGAGAATCCCAGGGATGGGGGAGCCTGGTGGGCTGCCGTCTATGGGGTCGCACAGAGTCGGACACGACTGAAGTGACTTAGCAGCAATAGCAGCATCAGACACGCTTGTGTAATACAGGGCAACCCACATTCCCAAAATTCCCATTTTTAAAACTTTAAATTTTATTACTTTATGCTTTTCAAAAAATTAGCCTGTATATCATTCTAACAACCCTGCATGGTAGAGAAGCTCTGCAATGTTTAGATATGTGGTCTTAGGCAAATTCAATCATTCATTCATTCAATAAATATGATTTCAGTGCCAGAATCAATTTCCTTGGAATTCAACTAAAAATTCCTTTCTCATATAAAAATTTAGAACATTAATATTCATTTGAATGAAAGATGTGGTGGGGTATGATAACATAGGTCTAATTACTACCATAGTACATGTAACAGATGCCCTAATAAAAGCCATTCATGAGCACAGCTATGTATAGGCAGGTAGTGAAGATGAAGGAAGGGTGTAACATATCGTGCAAAAGAAATAGCTACAGATCAGATCGTGATGGACTTTATAATAACTGAACTGTGCTGAAGACCGTTTGCAGTGTTTTTAGCTAGGAAGTGGCCTGATCACACTAGAGACTGTGTGGAGAACAGATCAGAAGGTGAATGTAATAGAGGGGGAAGGACCACTTAGACGACACTGTGGGTGGGAAATGATGGTGGTTTAGGTATGACAAAGGCAACAAAGAGAAGGCCCTAGACACAGGGCATGGTGTCACAGCAGCATAGTCAGGGCTCGGCAGGGAACGGAATGCAGGAAATAAAGGAAATGGAAGAGACTGCACCATTTTCTGAGGGAAGTAACTCTCAAGGAGAGTAAGTTTGGCTTTTGGTTGTTCACACATCATACTGAGATTCTTCATGAAGCTCAGAAGATAATACTGGGCAGGAGAATATGTTTGAGGCCAGTGGTAATAGGTGGTATTTATAAATTCATAGAAGGAAATAAGAGCACCAGGAAAGAGTGTGGCATGAGAACAGAGGGCTCTGAAGAACTCCACAGCTTAAGGGCTCTGTAAAAGTCAGAAGGGGTGAGACTGAGGATCAGGGACCCAGAAGGAAAGTCACAGAAGCCATGAGGAATGATTCAAGAGGAAAGGAGTGACCTATTCTGTCGAAACCTGCTATGAGGCAAACTTAGATGAGGATTTAGCAAACGAGGTCAGTGAAGACCTTAGAAAGAACAAATTTAGAAGTCAAAGAAGCAGACCAGTTTGGAATGACCATGAAAATAAAGAGGGAATGATAAGATGGAGACATTTTCGGGAAATAGTTACTGAGACTGACTACGTGCCAGGCTCTGTTCTAGATGCTGGGGCAAGAGTAGTAAATTGAAAACCAAAACTAGGAACAAAATAACATGCCTGAAGACAGTTCTGATACAGAGGAGAGACAGACAACACACAAATAGTTAAATATGCAATATGTCAGATGGAGAGAATAACTTGGTATTAAGGAGGAGAGGTACCACTGAGTGGGGGCCGTTGTTGCTTTATATAGGGAAGTCCTCTCTCATATAATGATGGAGCCCAGACCCACAGGAAGTGAGAGACAGAGAACTTTTCTGGGACCACAGTCCAGGCAGCAGGAGCAGCATAGACAAAAGATAATTGCAAACAGGGCATTTTGGAGAAATAACAACAAAGCCAGGTTAGCTGAAGTAGCTATACAAAGTGGAAAAGGCCTGGAGGTGAGGTTGGAGTGGTGATGGCATGGGGGTGGGGCAGATCATGTCTGGCCTTGAAAATCTTTTCTCATGAAGGCTTCTCTTCTGAGATGGGAAGCCATGAGGGGTTCTCAGCAAATGCTGCTTCAGAAGGCAGGGTAGAGAGAGGAGGGAAGGCACTCAGGTGGCTATCGCAGTGGACAGCTGAGGGGTGAGAGCAGCTAGCATCAGGAGCTGATGGTTGACAGGATGAGAAAAGGTAAAATTATGGAAATATTCTGAAGCTACAATTGATTTAATTTGCCATTAAATTGAATGCTACGGATGAGTGAGAGAAGTTGAGGATGCTGGGGCAGATGATTTAAGAAGTTAATGGTGAAGACCAGTTGAAAATATTGGGCAGTGGCTGAATGGTGATGGGGATCAAGTTAGTAGATCAAGAACACGTCTGAATGCTAATGAGAAGACTCCCCTAAGGAAGAACACTTCAAATTTAAGACAAAGAAGATATAACTGATATAGAGAGGTTTTCTCCAGGAAGGCGAAAGAGGACCTGGGCATTTGGGAGCCTTGATATCTGTAAAAGATACTTTTTCCTTTAAAAAGAGGAGGATGAGTTTTCATGTAGGAAAACTGATTCGGATGAAATGGAGGTTCAACATTTCTGCTTCACCTTTGTACTAAAGGATGAAACTGAGCGGAGGTGAAGGTTAGGTTTTATGAGAAAGGTGGGAAGTATACAAACTATATTTTAAAGCATGCAGAAGAATCGACTTAGTAGCATAGACAAGTTAGGATGCTAAGCATTTCTGAAAGCTCAGTTGAGATTTATAGATCATAGAGTTATAATCATACTTTCACACAGGTATGTGGAAATGGGTGGTCACACTGAAATGAAGGTGAAGGCCATTTCAAAGTGAAGTGTGACAGTCGCTCAGTCATGTCCAACTCTTTGTGACCCATGGACTATACTGTATAGTCCATGGGATTCTCCGGGCCAGAGTACTGGAGTGGGTAGACTTTCTCTTCTGCAGAGAAGAAATAATTCAGGGAAGTGAGAGACCAGTGGGCTGAAGATGTCATAGGCATTGTCTTTGAAGTTTTCTAGAAGCGGGGGGTCAAAGTTGAGGTGGATATTAAGACAATGAACAGGGCATATGATATTCAGTGAGAGTGATGTAACATCTCCATGTTGGTAAAGGATTGGTAGGATGACACAGAAGAATTCTGTCCTTCTCAAAGGAGTATGGAATGGTCTGAAATTAGCCCCAAGGAGAAAGGGAGATAATTCCATCTCCCATCCTTATTATGAGATAAACTCTCCATTTCTGTAGGATACAGGAAACAGGGTCAAATAAAAGAATAGGGACTTCCCTGGCAATCCAGTGGTTAAGAATCCACCCTGCAATGCAGGAGACGAGGGTTTGATCCCTGGCCAGGGAACTAAGATCCCTAATCCCAGGGGACAACTAAACCCATGCATCACAACTATGATTGTGTGCCACAAAGAAAGATGCCAAAAAATATAACAAAGATCCCATGTGCTGCAACGAAGACCCAATCAGCCAAATGAATAAATATTTTTTTAAAAAAGGGGGGAAAATGGGCAGAGTACCTTTGCAAGATAAGCTAAGGATGAGGGGAATCTGCCCACTGGGTCATGATTACCAAGACATGGTGGAACAGTTTAGGATCAGCAAGGTGTGGAAGGGAAGCTTCCATGTTGGAGAGTGGAGTGGGTGTGAAAGTTGTGTGACTGATGACTGGTGATGCTTACACCTGTGCAAACAATGGCCTGAGCAACTGCTGACAGAGGACTGTGCTCACTAGGCCTGGAAGGATCTGTCTACAAGGCCCAAACAGCTCTTCCTTTACTTCCCAGCCTGCTGGTATTAGAAGCTTCGAAGAGTGTAGTTATGGACAGCAGCAATGAGAGAGCTCAAAACAGGTGGCTCTTTTCTGGGGGGCAGGTGACTGTTGGCCACAGCAGGAGCTGCATCTTCCTTTTCCTAGTCCAACTGGGCAGGTGTAAGGAAATCAACCCTGAATATTCACTGGAAGGACTGATGGTGGGGCTGAAGCTCCAATACTTTGGCCACCTGATGTGAAGAGCCAACTCTTTGGAAAAGACCCTGATGGTGGGAAAGCCTGAGGGCAAAAGGAGACAGGGGTGACAGAGGATGAGATGGTTGGATGGCATCATCGACTCAATGGACATGAGTTTGAGCAAACTCTGGGAGACAGTGAAGGACAGGGAAGCCTGGAGAGCTGCCGTCCATGGGGTCGCAAAGAGGTGGACATGACTGAGCGACTGAACAACAACATGGAAGACGAAGCCCTCATATAAAAACTACCACTAACTCTAAGTTCAAGAGCCACTGTCAGGCTAACAGCACAGAGGCCGGCGTAAGTTGCAAAGTTGCTTCTCTTTGGAAGTACTTCTGCCAAAAAGGGTCACAGCCAAGGCACTCTCAGTGACGAGAGATATTCGGGTAACTCGTCAAGTAGCCTCCTCTGCAGTCTCCTGCTCCTGCCATGTTCCCTCTCCTTGAAGTCAAGAGCATCTACCTTTTTGAGGAAAACTCACATGAAACAGAACACAGATTCAAAGGAAAATGTGTCCCTGAAAATAGTTGCATTTTGCGCTTCTCAGATCAAAAATCATAAGAAAAATGAATTGTGTCAATCACTGGGAGAGGCAGACTAATGTGTGCATTTTAACCAAGTTTGCCCATTCCAGAACAGCAAGTTCCCTACATACAAACCTTCAAGTTGCAGCTTTCAAAAACGCAAGCAGGTGTTCACGTGTCTAATCATGTGAGTTACATGTGTCTGGCATACACTGTCACATTTGTGCATCCCCTACAAGTGGCTGTGCTTTTGTGTACCATACTGTACTGCATAGAGTACAATAGTATAATATCTTTATTTCAAGCCCAGGATGCCCAAAGCAGTGGGGATATAGATGGAACTGCTAAGAAGTGCCAGCTATTATACTGTACTACTGTACTTTTCAAGGTACTGTAAGATTAAAAATGCTCTCTTTATTTTTTGTGTTTGTTTTTATTTATTATTTGTGTGAAAAGTATTATAAACTATATAGCACAGTGCTATATAGTCAATTGTGTTAGTTAGATACCTAGGCTAACGTTGCTGGACTTAAGAACAAATTGGACTTAACAAATGGACTCTCAGAACAGAATTCATTTGTATGTAGGGGACTTGCTATAGTTGCAAGAGGGGAAGCACCTCCCCCGCCCCCTCCACCCTGCAGTGAAGGGCCAGCAATACAGCAGCCTCTGGGCTGGACAGGAAACACTCAGCATAAGGTCTACACATTCTCTCCCTCAGTCACCTGCTCCTCACGGGCTCATTCAACGAGAGCCCTACAGAATATGTAACATTTAGATTTAGACTTAACAGCAGTGGGGAAAGATGAAAAACAAAATGAAAAGTGAACTTTTCTACTCCTTGCATTCACAGACAAAAATACGCTCTGAGTTCTGAATTTGGGATGATGGGTATGGCAGTGAGGGGAGAGACAGTGAGGGCCTGAAAGCAGGGGTTGTGGATTGTTCTTGGAGTTAGAGGGTGAATAGGAGAGAAAAAAAGAAAAAGAAAGCTTCAGGTTATATTTGCAGGATTGAAACAGAGGCCAGGTATGCTTTCTTGGAGCTGGGTTCTAGAATTTGAGTTCTATCTGTACTGCACACAGTTTTCTAAACTGAGTCACAGAAAGAGGAGTGATCAGGAAATAGTGACAATTAACTGACTTAAAGTGCAATAGTGACCCAAGAATCTTAAGCAGAAAAATATAGTTTATTCAAATATTCCTCATTTTGAGTAAAGAAAACAAAATGAGAGAAGGTGGGTGATTGCCTGTCTACTATCACCTTATTATGGTTCAGTGATAAAGAATCTGCCTGCCTCTACAGGAGACACAAGAGATCTGGGTTCAATCCCGGGGTCAGGAAGATCCCCTGGAGGAGGAAATGGCAACCTACTCCAGTATTCTTGCTTGGAAAATCCTATGGATAGGGGAGCCTAGCAGGCTACAGTCCATGAGGGTCACAAAGAGCCAGACACAAATAAGCACACTCACATGCATGCATCACTTCATTGATGCTTCATTAAGATGGATTTTAGTAGATGACTGAAGTGACTTAGCAGCAGCAGCAACCTTAATATGATAGAGTACTACATTGAAAATACTTTTAGAAATCAAAATAAATTAACAAAAGGTTAAAAAACCAATGTTTAAATAACGACATGGATTAGTAAAAATGTAATGTTCCAATCATATTCTTGGACTGAGCATTTTAAAGATATTTCTCAATTATATTCATGAATCTAGTGCATAGAGTCTGGCTTTCATCTACCAGAGTTCAAATTCTGACACTGACACTTACTCTGTGACTTTGGGCAAGTTGCTTAATCCAAATTTCAATTTCCTTATCTGTAAAATGGGACTAATGAGAAGAGTGATTCCAGAAGAGTTGTCATGGTGATTATGTGACTGATGTGGGTTAAGTGCATGTCTGGCACAGAATAAGTACTTAAAAAATAGTTTAACTATGAGGAAAAATGAGAGAAAGTGAATCTTAGTCTTTGAGATGATGTGTCAGTAGAATGTAAGCTAGGACAGAAAGCGATAGGGCCCTACGTAAAGATGAGTGGCCAAGGTGAAGTGTGGACTCTGTGATATACGCCGCTCTCACAACAGACGTGAAAATGATTTTTTGCTCAAAAATCAGGGGGATAAGTGCCATTCAAAGCATTAAAATAAAAGGCAGTTACCTTTCTTCTATAATATTATATATATCCTTTGCTCAAGTATATGCTCCACTGTTCCATTAGACTTCATTTACAAAACACATTCAACGATTAAATGATCATGTTTCAAGACAGCAATAGTAGACACAACACTAAGTGTGGGGTTCTTCTGAGGCCCTGCTCTCACTGTTCCATAATAAAAAGTGAATGGTTAGAAATGCAGTCCATTAAGTAGAATGAATTAATTGGGATTTTTCAGATCTATTTGAATGAGTCAGAGGCCCGGACGTTTTTCTGCTGAACAGACATGCTTTACATTTAGGTGACTACAGCTGGGTTATCAACCAGTTTCACTTTGTTATGCCTGCAGAACATAGTCATACACACACAGGTTCCCAGAGAAAAACATATACTAGGTTACATAGTAAATTTCACCACAATAAAGATGCCAGATACAACCTTAAAACTAGATAAAACTTCTCAAGGAGCACCCTGGGTCTAAACTGTGCTCATCCCCAACAAATTGGATTAATAGGATGAACTCATAAGATTTGTCTGCCTAAGCCATATGGACTCCTGATTGGTAACGTGGAAACTTTATCAACTAATGGATTAGAATTCAAAGGAAATACTTCAGGGGCTGGCTGGTGATAATTTGGTCAAAAGAGACAATTAATCTTGGAAAAGGTTATCTGTTGGGTTGGAGTGGGATTGTTTCAGTTATCCCACTGCCCAGCTCATAATCAGTAGGGCAGAGAAAGCAAGTCCACACAGACTAAATGTACAAGAACAGATGAAGTGTGAGTTAATAGTGCAGTATTAGGAACACAGCTAAAAGAGGACCCACAGGTGCCCAATGTTAAAGAGAGGTAAAGAGAAGTGCTGATATTCTGAAAAGGGACAAGTTGGAACAGTTATTCATCAGCAAATATTTTTAGACTGGGATTAGGGAGGAAGGTCTCAAAGAAAATATTAGCCCCAAAGCTGAATTTGCTTATGGGTGGTGTAAAATATGCGCAAAGTCCCCCTCTCCTTTCATATAGTAATTAACATTGGACTTCTATTGTTTTCCAACATGGCTGTTAATTTTTGAAAAGTAATCATTTTACAAATGAAAACTTGAAACAGAGTCTGCCTGATGCTTAGGAGAAAAGTTAAGGAGTATTAGAGTATTAGGAGTCTTTGAGAATTAGGTAATTTTTTGATCAGGGCCAGGTGGTACAAAAGAAATCTGATTCCAGTTCCACTTCTGCTATTTACTCTGTATGACTTTTATTACATTTTTACTTCCTCACTGGCCTTCAAGGTACTTCTTTGTCAAATGAAATGACTGGACAATTTCCAAGTTTCTTCTACAAACATTCTGTGATCCGTCCCCCAAAAGGACTTCACAAGGCAGTGGAAGAATAAATAGCAACTAGAACTTACTCTGAAGAAAAGCCATTATCTGTGACCACATTAAGTCACCTCTACCTATATATATATTTTTGCCCTTAAAAAGGCAATCACTTTTATTTATTTACTTTTTTTTATATTGTAGTGGTTTTTGTCATACATTGACATGAATCAGCCATGGATTTACGTGTGTTCCCCATCCCGATCCCCCCTCCCACTTCCCTCTCCAGCCAATTCCTCTGGGTCTTCCCAGTGCACCAGGCCCGAGCACTTTTCTCATGCATCCAACCTGGGCTGGTGATCTGTTTCACCCTAGATAATATACATGTTTTGATGCTGTTCTCTCGAAACATCCCACCCTCGCCTTCTCCCACAGAGTCCAAAAGTCTGTTCTGTACATCTGTGTCTCTTTTTCTGCTTTGCATATAGGGTTATCGTTGCCATCTTTCTAAATTCCATATATATGTGTTAGTATACTGTATTGGTCTTTATCTTTCTGGCTTACTTCACTCTGTATCACCTTTACCTATATTTTATCCTGTCACACTTTTCCCATCCAGCTTCACAATCTTCCCCATATCCTTTCCACCTATAGCAGTGAAAATATAATGTTACTCTCAAATACTGTAATTCAGCCTATAAGTTTGATGTTGTTGAGTAGTTGCTCAGTTGTGTCTGACTCTTTGCGACCTCATAAACTGCAGCATGCCGGGCTTCCCTGTCCTTCACTGTCTCTCCGAGTTTGTTCAAACTCATGTCCATTGAATCGATGATGCCATCCAACCACCTCATCCTGTGTTAATCTTTCCCAGAATTAGGGTCTTTTCCAATAAGTTGGCTCTTTGCATCAGGTGGCCAAAGCATTGGAGCTTCAGCTTCAGCATCAGTTCTTTCAAAGAATATTCAGGGTAAATTTCCTTTAGGATGGACTGGCTTGATCTTCTTGCAGTCCAAGGAACTCTCAAGAGTCTTTTCCAGCACCATAGTTCGAAAGCAATGATTCTTCAGTGCTCAGCCTTCTTTATGGCCCAACTCACAGCCTTACATAACTACTGGAGAAATCATAGCTTTGACGATACAGATCTTTGTTGGCAAAGTGATGTCTCTGCTTTTTAATACGCTATCTAGATTTGTCCTTGCTTTTCTTCAAAGGAGCAAGTGTCTTAATTTCATGGTGTGCAGTCACAGTCCATAGTGACTTTGGAACCCAAGAAAATAAAGTTTGTCACAGCTTCCAAATGTTTGATGACACAATTTATTTCTCCAAATTAAAGCAAAACAAGATCAAACTCACAGAGGAAGTTTAGACAAGAGTTGCCAACCCTCTTCTTTGGACTTCCATGTCCAAAGGAGAGGCTGACTTTCCAATCAGTCTGTTGTAGCTTCTGACCTCGTGATTTTTCATATCCAGAAAGTGTCATGGAAGAATTTGGCTAACAACGTCAAATAAGCTAGGCTTCCCTGGGTGGCTTAGATGGTAAAGAATCTGCCTGCAATGCAGGAGACCCAGGTTCAACCCCTGGGTCAGGAAGATCCCCTGGAGGAAATGGCAACCTACTCCAGGATTCCTGCCTGGAGAATCGCTTAGACAGAGGAGCCTGGCAGACTACGGTCCATAGGGTTGCAAAGAGTGGACACGACTAGGTTTTCACCAGACAAGCCTCCATTGATGACTTTTCGGGGGAAGAAGAGAGTGGAAGTGACTGTGCTTTTGCTGCTGACTTCCACCCAGAAATACCCTCACTGGTTCTAGAAATCAGCTCTCTCAGTTTACAGTCATTCTCTGAAAATCAGGAAAGTTTCCTTTTTTCTCCTGTGAAACACAGGGGGTGATTCTGGATATACCTATCGTCTGAACTATGAGGCTTTGCTAGACTTCCTTTCATGGATGGTTACCTATATTGTTTTTAGGGAACCCCTACACCTAAGAAGTTTGCAATGTGGTTCCTGAAGTCCCTTATAAAAATAAATGAGTTACTTTACAAAGCTAAGAGGTTGGGGGACGCCGACTGCTTGGGGGTCGCGTAGCTAGTTAGCATGCCACAGTCTCATTTGTTATCGGAATTAACCAGACAATTGCTCCACCTTCTAAGAACAGTCATGCACCACCACCCATGGCATTGAGAAAGAGTTATCAATCTGCCAATCCTGTCTGTGTCTGGGCTGGTTGAGGTTTCCCGTGTTTATATGATTTAGCCATCCCAATCCTGGGCATATGTCTGGAAAAGATGAAAACACTACTTTGAGCATCCCAATGTTCACAGAAGCACTATTTATAATAGCCGAGACATGGGAGCAAAAAGTGTCCATCGACAGATAAATTGGTAGAGAAGATGTGGTAAATACACACACACACACACACACACAAACACACACACACACACACACAAACACACACACACACACACACAATGGAATACTACTCAGCTATAAAAAAAAGAATGAAATATTACCATTTGCAATAACATAGATGGACCTAGAGAATATCATACTAAGTGAAGTAAATCAGAGAAAGACAAATATATTAATCTAAAAAATAATACAGATGATCTATTTATAAAACAGAAACAGACTCACTGACCTAGAAAACAAACTTACGATTACTAGAGGGGAAAGGGAGGGGGAAGGCAAAACTCAGAAGTATGGAATTAATACACTACCATATATAAAATAGATAAGCAACAAGGATGTACTATACAACACAGGGAACAATATTCAATATCTTGCATTCAATAACTTATAATGGAAATAATATGAAATATATATATATATATAACAATCACTTAGCTGTACACTTGAAGCTAACATAATGTTGTAAATCAACTATAACTTCAATCAAAATAAATTAAAATTTTTAAAAATTAAAATTAAAAATGAGTTACTTGAAGAGATAACTCTGTATCCTATTAAAATTCTTTATCCTTTATGCCTAATTAACAAAAGACTGCAGTATGAGACAAAATAAGAATTAATATTTAGCTAATTTACAACAAATATTTGCTGAAATTCTGCTCTCTATAAGCAACTTACCTATGTGTGGGAGATCCCAATATGAAGCCAATTCTGGCTTCTAGAAAGGTCACAAAGGATGTTACAACTTTGGGAAAATATATATGATTCAAAAAAAAGCCTGTCTTGGAAAAACTGTGATGAGTTATAAAAGGAGAGCAAAGCAAGTTATGTTTGAGGGGAAAGAGGTGGTGGTGCGGTTCTTTAGGAATGTTTAGATCTCATCCTGACTTGGAGCCTGAGTAGAACTTCAACAGTGAAAGAAGTAAATGAAAACCTCATAATAATATCTAATATTTTCTGAATATTTACTTGATAGTATTGATGTTTCTCATTTTAGGGAAGAAAATTTGATGAAAGTGTTCTCTTTGTAGCATTTCAGAACAAAGTTTGAAGGTGTTTTTGCCTTCAAGGCCTGAATTTAAAATATTTGGAGGTACAAATTAAATATATATTGAATATACTGATAATGTTTGAGCAAGGTCCATTGTGTCCAGTGTGGTTGCCGCATCTGTGAGAGAAAGAATATGGAAGATGGAGAGATCATTTAGTCCAGATTTCAGAAGGATCTGACTACCAGACAATAACTGATACTACACTATTGAATAAGAGAGTCCTTGACAGTGTATCTTGGAGGGTGTGGTGAGGAAGAATTTTACTATGGAACACCATTAAATATTAAGACATGTGGGTGTCTGAGGTAGGCTAATAACTGAATACAACTTAAGAATAATTTGCTTTTAAATATTTATATTCAATAATTATATTAAGCATTTAAAGGACAGGCAGATCACTGTGTGGAGAATGTTGGACAAAAGGAAACCACAGAGGAGGTAGTTGACCTTGCACATATTTTTCTGAGTTCTGGTTCCATGCTTGCATGTAAAAGAAAGAAAAAGAAAACCTTTCCATTCATTTGAAAAAGAAAGGAAAAAACCTTATAAGATACTTACTGGCATCAATCATTATCCAATCAAGTCTTTAAAGGGTCTCATTCCTCCTCCAAGGCTCTTGGTAGTACACTAGACATTTGTCACGTTTTCTGGCTAATACTTTCCCAATACCACCCCAAGAGAGAAGCCAGAGAAGTGGCTCTTGCTACTGGAATTCAGAAATATGACTTGGACTTTACTAACTACATGCATCTTTGCAGTACTGTGGTAAAAAGTAAGCAGTAGCAAAAGTGAGAACTGTACAGAGTTCATTGTCCTGCTGTTGTTGACGCTGTTTTTGCAAGGTTTAAGGTGTCCATCATCGGGGTCTGTGGAGGCAGCAACACTGGCTGCAGAAACAGAGGTCCTGACGTACTAGTGACAGTAGGGTGTATTTTGTCATCTAGCCTACAGTGGCCTCAGCTACAGTTTCTTGCCCAATGTGGTTTTGAAGCATTGCCATGAACACAGTCTCCAGCTTGCTTTCAATGGTTCTGTGATCTTCTCAATATCTTTTTAATAAATTCCTTGTCTGCTCAATCTTTTCTGAGTTAGCTGTTGTTGCTTGGAACTATACTCATCTGATACCCAATTTCCTTTCCTTTCTGATAAGCTCAATCTTCTACATATTGTTACGTATCCAATGATGTTTTCATTCCTCAACTGATGGTCTAGCAGCTGATATGGATGAGTGCCTCAGGCAGCTGTTGTGACAGTCTGCTACTGAATCTGAAACTGAATGTTGGAGGGAATAACTCCAGGAGGGAAGCCAGAAAGTGGCAAGCAAGCATAGATCATGGTATGACACAAAAATAGGGACAGAGAGCACTAAATGAAGCACTCTGAATCTGAAAAATTGTTGTTGTATAGTCAGTAAGTCATGTCCAGCTCTTTTGTGATCCCATGGACTGTAGTCTGTAAGACTCCTCTGTCCATGGGATTTCCCAGGCAAGAACACTGGAATGGGTTGTGATTATCTTTTCCAGGGCATCTTCACGACCAAGGGATTGAACCTGCATCCCCTGTGTTGGCAGGCAGATTCCTTAGTTTATTTTAATGACATTAATTCTTCGAATACTTCAAGAATGCATTAAGCTAACTTTTGTTTGTATATTTATATGAGTTTGTAATTTTGCTAAAATTAAATAGCACCAGAGAAGCTCAGGGCTGAAAAATAATTAGGCTCCTATTCAAAGTCTGTCTTGGATTAACCTTGAGTTCCAGCTATAGTAACGTTTGAAATTTTAGTTGCCCCCCATCTCTGCGTTCCCATAACACAGAGCACAGATCTTTATTATAACATGCCATACTACAATTATGGAGTCACTCATCTGTATTTACCACTAGTCAGTCTAAAGCCAGGACCATGACATTCTTTTTTGTCTGTACCTATTAGTTACCGTTGAAGTGCGTGGGAAAGCCAATAAAGAGCACCTCTCATTCCTACTCCTCAAATTCTGTACAAATTGGTAGATAAAGTACTATCAGCAAACACTGATATAGCATTTTCCCAAGCACTCGCTACTAACTCTTCTCATCTATAACAATCCTGTGTAAGTTAGTACAGGTATTTTCCTATTTTACACATGAGAAAACTGAGAAAGAGGTTAAGTAGTTGGACAAAGATCATCTAACTTACAAATGGAAGTCTTTCCAGTGTCTACAGCAAGGCAGTGAAAGATTAAAATGTTAACTTTTTCATAATACAGCTGAATGAGATTCCAGCTTAAGTGAAAAGCGACAGTGAACTTTATAATACTGCACCCTCATCTCAAACAGCCAAAGAAAACTGTAGGCCTGCCCAAAGGAAGCCTCAAGCACTAAGTTTAGCACACGGCCAGGAGCAGACAAGAACACCCTTTCTCTGAAGGCAGAGAGAGAGTTCAAAAAGAGAGCAAGAGACTGAGCATCCCCAGTCCCTCTCCCTATCACAGCAATCTGATAATTCATTCCATCTGCCTTAGAGAGGAATAAACAAGATGAGAAGAGCAACACCAAGAGGTTATGACTGATGTCTCTTCTCTCAGAAACATGAACCAAGATAAGCGCTTTCTAATCAGCATTCCTAAGACTTTGGTTCTCTTAACTCCTTTAGTTTAATCCTATATACACGGTCAACAATGGCATGATTATCTCATTGGGGGAGAGAGTAGCAGCCCATTAGGGTGGTTTGATTCTACCTTCATAAAGCTCTCTCTTAAAACAATAAAATCACTCCTGCATTAAGGACCCTCCTGAGGTTGCAGATGACAGTCTAGACTGTTCCCCATTGAAATGGGTCATTAATTAAACTAATTCTAAAACCATGGTAGCCACGTGAGATTTCTGCCTTATTTTTAACCAGTTTTGAATTATGTTCAAGTACATTACCTAATATTACTCATTGGGAAACTTCAACCAATGATAAAATTCCCAATACCTAAATATAAACTCCCTCCCAGGATCAAATTCCTTGGGAGAAAATAAAGCTCATAGATTAGAGTCACTTGAAAGTTCAAGTACAACAATGGTGAAAGTTATTAAATTCCAAAGTTAGATATTGTTCTTGGGTATGAAAAGACCAAAGAAAGTGAAGTCTTTCTTGTATGCTGCTTTGTCTTAGTTGAAGGTGTTCTCTCGTGACCAAAAGGAATCGGGTTCCTTCGGAAGCCACAACCTAGACTGTTCATCACTAGAATACAGGCAGTTCCCTTGGACCTTACAAGTTGAATTCAGCTCAGTTAGTTCAGTCTCTCAGTTGTGTCTGACCCCTTGCAACTCCATGGACTGCAGCACGCCAGGCCTCCCTGTCCATCACCAACTCCCGGAGTTTACTCAAACTCATGTCCATCGAGTCGGTGATGCCATCCAACCATCTCATGCTCTGTTGTCCCTTTCTCCTCCCTCCTCCCCCTTCAACCTTTCCCAGCATCAGGGTCTTTTCCAGTGAGTCAGTTCTTCACATTAGCTGGCCAAAGTATTGGAGTTTCAGCTTCAGCATGAGTCCTTCCAATGAATATTCAAGACTGATTTCCTTTAGGATGGACTGGTTGAATTAGTGTCACATAAAATCTTTAATGTACCTCACTCTTTAAAGAGTTCAAAGATATATTAGAACACAACATATTATTTCAGAAGTGCTTCAAACATAGAAACAATGGCAATTCTCAGTCCTCAAGTCCTCATCTCAAGCAAAGAAACTTAGAACTTAGGGCTGCCAGAGAATAGAAAATAGCAAAGATTTGATGGTATTTGAAAGAATTGGGATTATTGGGAACTTTTAAATTTTAGCTCCAAATGATGTCAATTAGGTTGACTTAAGAAGGCCATCACCTTTCAATTTAAACTCAGTTGGAAGGTCTTTTTAAAGAAAATTTATTTGGGTATGTGCTTTTACCATATCCAAGAGGGAGCTCCATTTATGGGTTCTGTCATCCAGAAAGTGCCATTTGACATAGTGTATCTTCTGGGGTTTAGAAATTTGCAATGTAGCAGTCCAATCATCAAGTCCTTTTTGAGGTACCATTCTTCCCCGTTCACTGTATTTAAACTTTATTAATTTCCATTTGTCCTTTGGATTTCCCCAGTGGCTCAGTGGATAAAGAATCTACCTGCAATGCAGGAGACATAGGAGACTCAGGTTCAATCCCTGGGTCAGAAAGATCCCCTGGAGGAGGAAATGGCAACCCACTCCAGTATTTTTGCCTGAAAAAATCCCATGGATAGAGGAACCTGGTGGGCTACAGTCCAAAGGGTCAAGAAGAGTCGGACATGATTGAGCGACTAAGCATACACGCACATTTCTCCTTTAATCCCTGAGTCCTATTGAGCATAACTTGTTCTAGAAGCACATTTTATAGTGAGAATGCAAGCAGGCATTATTAGCTCTATACCTCAGTGTCTATTAACCAAGTCCCTTGTGGAATTGATTAGGCCTATGAAATTGCTTCCAAGTTTCTCCCTTTCTTTACCTAGGTCTTAGCAGGACCAATACCCTGGAGCAAAGCCTTGATTGCTTCTGAAATTTGTATATGGACGAAAATCTCTGACATGTGCTCTCCAAACACAGAAAAATGAAGCAATAGCTTAGTGATTAACTAGTCCTGAACCAATCAGAAGCCAGTTTGTGTCTCTGGGAGCAGGTGGGGGTAGTTATATGCCAGGCTTTCAATAAGCCTCAGGAATACAGAATTCTTTCCATAGTCCTGAAAATGGAATGGAATCTGGAAGTAGCAAATCGAGGTCAACCTAGCATTTTACTGCCTGAGTCATATCAGTGTTCTGTATGCAGATCCCAGCCACCTTAAGTTTTGTGTTGTTGTCGTTGTTTAGCAGCGGCAGATGGTCTATCCACTAATGCTTAAAATGATCCTGCAATGCCAGCCAAGCTTATCTTGAGTAACTTGAGATTAAACCATGTAGCCCATGTCCTAAGAGCCCCCCGTTGAGCTGAGAACCTTGGCAGGACTGGCTCCACAACCTTTAAGACCAAGTGAAAAGTGAAAATGTGAGTCCTTTGTTCAAAATTTAAAAATTTCAAGACCATGACAGCAAAATATTAACCCTAATGTGGGCTCTTCGAGGAGAGGACCTGTATGACTGCACTGCCCTTATACCCATGACCCGAG
The DNA here is from genome assembly GCF_963930625.1 of Muntiacus reevesi. NCBI lineage: Eukaryota > Metazoa > Chordata > Mammalia > Artiodactyla > Cervidae > Muntiacus > Muntiacus reevesi. The sequence continues at coordinate 213,298,757 of NC_089251.1, forward strand.
CCCTGCACTGCGGTGGCTCAAAAACTGTTTGTAGACCTGGCACCATTTGCCTGACTTCAGCCAAATTTATACTAATAAAACTGATGGAAAACTTTACACAAGTGTGAGGCAAGTCTGGTTGCATAAAACGGAGCCTTTTTATTAGAGAAATTGACAATTCCTGTCATAAGCATGGAGGGCAAACCACAGACTGGTCACCATTAGAACAGAACTCTTACAGTTAAGCTGAACACAGGACCAAGAACTGACCAGACAGATTCCAAAGAGAAAGAGAAAAAAAGGGGCTGAGTCACACCAGGTTCCTCTTAAAACTCTTCAATAAAGAAGGTCACTGCCCACCTTTACTCCCTAACTGGAGAAGATGGGGGAGGGAGATAGGTGGCCCAGGGGGTTAGAGGCAACAAGAGGTATCTCTTCTCGAAGAGTCCTGACGCTGGGAAAGGGAGACGCCCAACCCGGCCTCTAGGATCCCTAGACAACAATTACTACGGTGTCTGTTGTGCAGAGGTATTTAATAAATATTTGTTTAAAGAGCAAACATCCATGACTCCTGCACGTGTACCGTGGCCTATGTCAGAATTCCAGGGAGACGTCTTTATTGTCCAGAGAACAGAATATTCATCTCTTTTGTTGTTGCTGTTCAGTCGCTAAGTCATGTCTGACTCCTTGCAACCCCATGGACTGCAGCGCACCAGGCCTCCCTGTCCCTCACTACCTCCCAGAGTTTGCCCGAGTTCATGTCCATTGAGTCAGGGATGCTTTCCAACCATCTCATCCTCCGCTATCCTCTTTCTTCTTTTGCTTTCAAATCTTTCCCAGCATCAGTGTCTTTTTCACAGTGGCTGTTCACATCAGGCGTAAAGTATTAGAGCTTCAGCTTCAGTATCAGTCCTTCCAGTGAGTATTCAGGGTTGATTTCCTCTAGGATTGACTGGTTAGAGCTCCTTGTTGTCCAAGGGACTCTCAAGAGTCTTCTCCAGCACCACAATTGTAAAGCATCTCTTAGCAGCAGAGTAATAGCATAACAATTTACCATATATGTTTTATAGTCCTTCCTTCCACTCTTGCATGGCTTTCCCTATCTTGGCTTGCTCGAAAGAAGCTTCCTCTAAACCCTGTCAGTCAGCGTGCAGGATAGAGTGCCGGACAGAGAGTGAAGGAAACTCACCTGTGAGTCTAGGCTTTGCATCTCATTTACCCATGAACGTGGCCAATAGGCTAACTTCTTAGCTTTCTGCTTCAAAGTGAAGGGGTTGAGTCAGATATATAGTTTTGAACATTTCACTTCCCCCAGCAGTCCCTCAATCTAAAGCCCAGGATCTCCAAGGAAAAAGAATAGCAGCTCTATTTTTCTTGCAAAAGATGTATGTTTACAGCATTCTGTCTTAGGTTGAATATTTAAAATAGATCCTCAGAGACCCATTAAAAATGTTTGCCATTAGATAAAGGAGAGAGATTCACTATGATGATACATGGTAAGATAATTTCTCATGTTGCAAAAGGTCATGGATAAATTATCCCTGGTAAGTAATAGTTTTAATATATAGCACATCATGCTTAATGGAGGTTGAATGAAAATTAGCTCTTGGTAATTGTTATAAAATCCCACCGATCCACACAGACAACCTCTGCAACCCAGCAGAAGCATTCATAGCACTGAGGGACAGTCAGTACATGGAATGGTGAAGCTCTACAATCCGAGTCCTGAGTGGTGGGGTTGTGATGGAGAGGGATCAGTCCTTGTGGCTGTTACGACTCTTCCCTGAACTCAGGGCTCTCTCAGGATAAAATTATGAGCTAAGTGAAGTTCTATCTTTGGAACCATACCACATGTCCCATGAATAACTCTTGACCATTTTCCATGTGACAGTACTTCTTTCATCCATGAGTATAAGGAACTGATAAGTTCTGTGCCTAGAATAGCATGGTGCAGGCCAGGGCACAATTTACAACAAGAGAATGAGAAATGAATGTAGCAGGTTCTTTGGGCTTTGTATCTTATTTTGTCCAGAGAATTATGCCTGCTTGTCACTTTGTAAAAGCTAGGAAGCAGAAAAGAACAGCCTACCTCTCACATTTAAATAAGAAAGGGAATGATGTATCAGGTTACTATGTCTAGTAACGGTCTTGGTAGGGAGGAGCGCTGTCAGTAAACTTGTCTGCAGAAGAATCTCTTTTTGTTTCCCCCTCATAAAACAGAAGAGATCTTGAATCTATATTCTGGCATTTGAAAACTTAAAAGTAAAAGAACTCATTCACACCAAACTAAGAAATCAATGTGGCAATATTTAATTATTAATGTAATTTTGAGGAGAAAAATACAAGGACTTTGCTGAAAACTTTCCTGTCCAAAGTTTCCCTTGTATTTTCCAAATGCTCCTTATTGCCTTATAAAAAGAGCCAGTTAATTTGGAGCCTGAGAACGAGTTGGAAATCTCCCATAATATTTCCCAATACAGAAACACACCTACAATTTCTCCTTGGGATGGTTTTATTATTGGATTTCTCATCTACAGTGACTTCCTCCTCCCTGTCACAGAGTCACAAAATAGACCAAGGATTTCAATAACCTTAATACTAAACCTGTTAGCCCTGACAACATTTATTGTGTCTTCTACATTAGCTGATGGGAGCAAAGCTACATCCCAGGTAACTAGACCCAAGGTATTCAGACAAATAGGCAAGTGATTAAGGCAAATGATTATGGGTCTACACTCTCTCTCTGATTCATCTTTCCCTGCCACCAGGCTTTGCATTGTCCTGGTCACAAACTCTGGTTCTGCTATTTTTTGTTCCCAATCTCAACTTGGGCATTTAGCTGATTTTTTATGTTAACTCCAGTTCTTCTCGTGAGTACAGCCTCCTCCAAACAAAAGAGACCATAGCAAAAATCAACAAAGCCAAAGGCTGTTTTTTGAGAAGATAAATAAAATTGACAAACCATTAGCCAGACTTATCAAGAAACAAAGTGAGAAAAATCAAATCAACAAAATCAGAAATGAAAATGGAGAGGTCACAACAGACAACACAGAAATACAAAGGATCATAAGAGACTATTATCAGTAACTATATGCAAATAAATTGGACAGCTTGGAAGAAATGGACAAATTCTTAGAAAAGTACAACTTTCCAAAACTGAGCCAGGAAGAAATAGAAAATCTTAACAGACACATCACAAGCATGAAAATTGAAACTGTAATCAGAAATCTTCCAACAAACAAAGGTCCAGGGCCAGACGGCTTCACAGCTGAATTCTACCAAAAATTTAGAGAAGAGCTAAAACCTATCCTACTCAAACTCTTCCAGAAAATTGCAGAGGAAGGTAAACTTCCAAACTCATTCTATGAGGCCACCATCACCCTAATACCAAAACCTGACAAAGATGCCACAAAAAAAGAAAACTACAGGCCAACATCACTGATGAACATAGATGCAAAAATCCTTAACAAAATTCTAGCAAACAGAATCCAACAGCATATTAAAAAGATCATATATCATGACCAAGTGGGCTTTATCCCAGGGATGCAAGAATTCTTCAATACCTGCAAATCAATGAATGTAATACACCATATTAACAAATTGAAAAATAAAAACCATATGATTACCTCAATAGATGCAGAGAAAGCCTTTGACAAAATTCAACATCCATTTATGATAAAAACCCTCCAGAAAGCAGGAATAGAAGGAACATGCCTCAACATAATAAAAGCTATATATGACAAACCCACAGAAAATATTACCCTCAATGGTGAAAAATGGAAAGCATTTCCCCTAAAGTCAGGAACAAGGCAAGGGTGCCCACTCTCACCACTACTATTCAACATAGTGTTGGAAGTTTTGGCCATAGCAATCAGAGCAGAAAAAGAAATAAAAGGAATCCAGATAGGAAAAGAAGAAGTAAAACTCTCACTGTTTGCAGATGACATGATCCTCTTCCCAAACTTCTTTCAAGATCTTTTTCATAAATCCTTTTCTACTTTCTCTCACCTAAAACCAAGCTACTCCTCCCCAACACCAGTGTACAAAGCACTGGGTAGCTTTATATAACATGTTAGGCAATCGCATGCATAATGCAAAGCGACAGGGCAAATGTGGGAATGAATCAGGTATTCACTAACACCTGGAGGTTTGTCATCCTTGGAAAGTCAGAATCTCCACTATATCTTTTTAACTCTGGACCTCTAACACTGTTCCGCTTAAAATATCTGGTGTATTCAGGCTTTACTAAAGGACCTGCTTTACTCAAAGACAGAGATCCAATAACTGAACACACTACATGGCAGTGGCATAGTGTTCCTAATCAGGAGCCTTTGCTTTGCTAGAAAAAGATTTAGTAACAAATCCTGGAGAGGGTGTGGAGAAAGGGGAACCCTCCTATACTGCTGGTGGGGATAAAGTTGGTGCAGCCACTATGGAAAACAGTATGGAAGTTCATCAAAGAACCAAAATTAGAATTACCATATGATCCAACAATCCCACTCCTTGGCATGTATGGTAACTTTATGGTATGTATGAAACTTTAACCCAAAAATATATATGCACCCCTATGTTCACAGCCGCACTATTCACAACAGTCAAGACATGGAACCAACCTATGTAACTATCAACAGAGGAATGGATAAAGAAGATGTGGTTCGTGTGTGCAGCAGAATGCTGCTCAGCCATTAAACAGAGTGAAACATTGCACCTGCATCAACATGGATGACAGTCATATGAAGCTAATCAGACAAAGTGAAATACGTCAAAAAGAGAAAGACAAACACCATATGACATCGCTTAGAGGTGGAATCTAAAATACAGCACAACTGAACCTACCTACAAAATGGAACCAGATTCACAGACACAGAAAGCAGGCTAGTGGCTGCCAAGGGGGGAATGCTGGGAGAGCGACAAAGTTGGAAGTTGGGGTTAGCAGATATAAGCTGATACATGGAATGAGTAAACAACAAAGTCCTCCTGTATAGCACGGGGGACTATATTCAATATCCTATGATAAACCATCATGGAAAAGAAGAATATTAAAAAAGAATGTATATATATGTATAATTGAATCCCTTTGCTGTATTGCAGAAATTAACACAACATTGTAAATCAACTGTACTTCAATAAAGTTTTTTAATAATACTGCAAAAAAAAAAAAGATTTAGTAAGAACTGGGGGCCAGGCTTAATTAAAAAGGAGTAAGTCTTTAATAGAACAATGCAGATAAAATATCACTGGGGAAGGAAACTTATTTCCTCTACTTATTAACTCAAATCTGCTTTACTATGAAGCCATCTAATGGCTACCTGAGCTCGACATCCTGGGAGGCACTCAAGAATCTAGTAGAGGGTGTAGGATGGAATAGAGGTTTTGCCAGTATTTTTATCCTACTTGAAGTCTTTCCCATTCTGGGTCGTTTAAAACAGAAACTCCAGAATAAATTACAATGCAGAACTAATCAACCTCAAGTGGAAGCCCAGGTAGTGGATTTTGGAGGCAGCATCTAAGCACTGTAAAGTGGTGACAAGACCCAAAGAACAGAAATGGTTTGTTTGCAGGGTGGGTGGTATTATTCTGTTTTGAGATTTGAGAAATATTCTCTTTGACAATCTCACTTTTTTATTCCTTTTCTTTTTTCTTTCTTTTTTTAACAAACAAGCAATGCTATTCTTGGCTAAGAACTTCTTTGATCTTAAATTCTAGTGGTCTTGATCACTTAGATGGATTAGTAACTTCAGCACAAGGAAAGAGAGGAAGTTGCTTATCTCTGTTACTTGCTGCCTACATGGAGATTGTTCTGGGAATGGAAAAGCTCACTGCCAGGTTAGACGATCCCCTGAAAGAACTCTAACCTCCAGGTAATGACATCAAACTTTAGACTGGAATTCAGGGAGGAGAAGCACATATGAGATACAAGATGAGTAAATCCCTAATCAGGATAAAATGGACAACAGTGTAGGCTACATACATAGGTATATGGGTGATGAATGTAGAAAATAGGCCTAGGAAACATTCATAGGTGATTTTAGCAAGGGAATGATGAATCTCTTAGAAGATGGTTGTGGAACTCTCTAAGTCCATTCCACAACCCATACCACCATCCTGCTAGAAGTCTTTACCATCTTCCTTTGGATCTCTAGAGACTTGAACACTGTCCCCAGCTCTCGTGTTCCTAGCTTCCTGTCCATGCTGTCACCAGAAGGATGCATGAAACACACATCTGGTGATAATGTCCTGCTGCTTAACTTCCTCAGTGGCCTGTAGTCACCTACAGGACCACACTCAAGCTCCTTCAGAGGGACTCGGCCAACCTCACCTCCCACAAATATCCAGCGTGTGGACATTGTCGATGTGCTCATCCTCCCATGTGTACCCACCTTCTCTTATCTTACACTTGAATGACTTTTTTAAACTTTTAAATTCTGAACCATTAAAGTAAGTAAATAAATAAATGAATGAATTATGAACCACAGACCAGAAAAAAAATGAAAAACTGGTACAGAGAGTTTCTATATATCCTTCACATCCCCTAATGTCTTACATAGCAGCAGTCCGTTTATCGAATAAAAGACATTCACACTGTGACTGTTATTAACTAAGCCAATAACTTTGTTCAAACTGCACCAGCTTTTTCACTAACTTTGTTCCTATTCCACATCCTGTCCAGGATCCCACCTTGCATTCAGTTATTATTTCTTCTGAGTCTCCTACAGTCTATAACAGTTCCTCTGTCTTCCCTGTATTTCATGACTTTGCCACCTTTGAAGAGCATCAATCAGTAGTTTTGTTGAATGCCCCTTGGTTTTCTTTTGCCTGATGTCTTCTCATGATTGAAGTGAAATTATTGTGAAAAAGAGCACTGCAGAAATACAGAAATGCTCTGTTCTTTTCAGCGTGTTGTATCGCTGGGTTCACAATGCGGATATCTTCTTACTGGTGATGTTGATCTCTACCTACTAGAAGGTGGTTTCGGCTGGATTTTTCTCCTAAAAATTACTCTCTTTGCCTTTGTATTTAATACATATCTTAGGGGACATATTTTGAGACTGTGTAAATTTTGTTTATTCAAAAGGTTTTACCCACTAATTTTAGCATCCGACAGTGAGTCTTAAGTTCATCAGTTATCACTGGTGCATGATCTGTTTCTCTTTGCCTTAAACATCTGCCCCCACTTTTTCCTTTCAGCCAACTTCTATTCTTCTTGCACATCCTAACTCAGGATAGCTTCTCCTCTGGGAAGCCTTTCTTGACTATCCCAGCCAGATGAAGAATTTCTTTCTCCACACTTCCTCTGCAGTTCATACCTAGCTTCACAACACACACCAATATCTTTATTGTTGTTGTTGTTGTTTTCCCTCTGTGTTTTCTTGTGAGTCACCCTGCATGAACTTCTTGGGGGAGGCCTCACAGTCTTGGCAGTTTTTTCTACCAATGCCTAGCACACTGTCTGGTCTATAATAAGAATTCAATATATGTTTGCAGAATAAATGAATGAATGAATACATCTATTATAGTCTTTCCAAAATTCATTTCCAGGCTGAATAATTTCGAGTTTTTGTTGGTATAAAGAATAATGCTCATTTCTAAATACATGATTCTGATTTTCTGCCAAAATCTTGCCCCTTTGGGAAATTTACTTCATCATGTTCCTGGCATCAGCCTTATTTAATCCTCTAAAAACTGAACTAAAATCCTACTTGCTGCCTTTTTTTTCCTATCTCCCCTCATCATACAATAGCCTACCTTTTCTTTCTTTGCTTCTGATTCAGTTTATACGTATATTTTCAGGGGTGTAAGAAAAGAAATTGCTCTTTCATTTCTTTTGCTAAGCTTCTGTGTGTCCCCTCCTCTGGCTCTGACATGAGCTTCCTTCATCCTTGGTGACACTTTCCCTCCTGTGTGTTTGCTTTATTCTGTAAACTCATGGGGGCCTTTCTAAAACTGCCTTTATTCACCTGAAGAAGCAAGTCAAATAGTGAAAACTGATTCTTTGGCTAACAAGTCTCATTATTACTATTACATAATCAGTGATTTGAATCATGAAGGCAAGAGACCAGGCGCACAGGTAGAACAGTCTTCCTGGTTATATGCCCACAGGCATGTCAGCAGTAACTAGTATAATTATAGATGCTAAAGGAACCTGTTCTCCAGCATCATCATGAGCATCACTGTCTTCATCACCGAAACCTACGCCACATTGTGTGTGGTCTGCCCAGAACCACACTTAACACTCCCAACACCTAACATCATTCCTTTGAATCTTCACAGCACTTTGAACCCTCATAATACTTCATTTTGGTAGTAATTCGAGACTGTATTGCTGTTATCTGGGGTTGTTATCCTTCTTGATCTCCTTTTCCCTACCCACTCTAGAACAGGAATTTCCTAAAGGCTGAAGATTAAGCTTATACTCTCTTTATCATTATTGCCTATTTCTGGGCTGAGAACATAATAGAATTTCAACAACTATCTGTGAAGTAAAACTGTTTATCTTTCATCTAAAACAGAAAAAAAAAAAAGAAACTGAAAAATTGGGGAATAGCATGCAAGGAACTCACAATTACAGAATCATAACTTGTTTCTTTCATTGGTAGAATATTATTGATGAGCACATTTTAAGTAAAACAAAGCTTCCAAAAGTTCTGAGAAGTTAGTGCAAGAAATCAACAACTGACCTTTTATTAAGAAACATAGACTCAAAGATAAGACCTGAAAATACCAAAGATTCATTTGGACTTGATTTATGTAACACTTTTCTAATAGTGGGTGACACTCAACAAAAGAAACTGTCTAAATGCCATATTCTTTTTGCCTTTGCAGCCATATTAATTTAAAAAATCTACTTACTCTTAATTTTCATTGATAATGTCTTGGTTCTGACACTGATTATTTTTCATCTGGATAATTGCAGGGCCTTTAAATGATTTTCCTGGTTCAGTTTCTTTCCCTTCAATGAATAAAAAGTGGCTTCTCATTGACCATAACACCAAGTTCTAATTCCTTGTCATAGCAGAGTAGATGCTTTAATTTTGACCATCACTCTTTTTTTTTTCTTTCTCTCTTACCATTCCCCTTATATGAATAATCTAGTCACACTGACCTTTACAAATTTCCAGGAAGGAGTACAACTTGATTTTTTAGCATTCCACACATTTCCTCCCACTGTTTCTACAAACTGAAATGCCCATCACTTTGATCTGAGCCTCCAAGGACAAGGTGAAAAAGATACTATTCCCTCAGTGAGGTATTCCTTTAGTTTACCAGGCAGAATTGATCTGTCTCTATCATTTGCCACAGAACTTACTCTGTACCTCTACTAAACCATTTGTCAGGTGTTAGAATTCTTTGTTTACCAAACTAAAGTTCTCAAAGGCTACAGCTATTCATCTCTGGATGACCAACACCTGGACAGAGACTGTGGTAGACTGGATCGCTGTAACAAACCCTGACATCTCTGTGGTCTATTGTGAAGACAGCCCAGTGCTCAGTCATGATGGGCCAGCATGATGGGGAGAGGGGAGGAGCTTCCGTCCCACACGGTGACTCAGTGACCCAGGCTCCTTACACTCATGTTACCACCATCTCCAGCGTGTGGATTCCCAGCGTGGTACAGAAACAGTAAGTAGAAGATTGCACGTGCGAGATTTTTATGGCTGAAAAATACTCAATATTAAACATGATTCCACTGTCATAACTTGGTCACAGACCCTACTTAACTTCATGGAACCTGGGAAAGGTAATTTAGCTGTGTGGCCAGTGTGAAAAAGAGAAACTTGGATGTTAGCATAGCATCCCCTGCCATCATGAACGGTAAAAATGGGTGCAAAATGAATACATGAGTCCAATCTAAAGCCATTGTGATAGACTGGAAGAAAAAAAGGAAACACGTTTCAAAGGAGAAAGTTGAGGTTTCAGACTATGGCAATGCAAGCCACTCACTAGAGCTCTGTGATCACTGCAAATACTTAAACTCTCTGAGCTTCAATTTCCTCATCAGTAATTTGGGATTAATTAAGGTAATACATGAAAAGCATCTGACACATAGGCAAAGCTATTTAATAATTATCCTTTTTCATTCAAACCAATATTTTATTAGAATCTGCAGTGTGCTAGTGTGGTGTGCTAAGTATCAGGAAAAGAAAGATCTATTAAAAACATTCCTACCTTTAGAGAATTCACAGGCCAGTTGTTAGAACATAATTATAGACAAACAAATAGACATTTACAATACACTGTGATATACAGTGTTCTTTGTAACAGGAGACATCAAAACACTCAATAAACTGTGCAAAAGGGCTCACATCATTAACCACCAGAAAAAATGCAAATTAAATCCATAATAAGTTGTCAATATATATCAAAAGGAGTAAAATTAGAAATATGAATAATATTAAGTGTTGGCAAGTCTATGGAGCAACTGTGAATTTGTTAGCAGGGTGACTGTAAATTGGTCCAATCACATAGAAAAAAATGTTTTAAGGTACTTAATAAATCTCAACATACCCATAACTTAGAAACCTCATCCTGCACATATGCCCAGCAGAAATGAGTGCTTATGTCTACCATAATGTACAAGACCACTCATAACATCTTTATTCATAAAAAACCGAAACTGGAATGAGCCCAAATTGCCTGGAAAAAAACCTGACAGAATTTTCTGGAATGATAGAGATGTTCTATATCTTGATACAGATGCAGATTAGAGGTATTTGTCAAAAATAATAGAACTATACACTTAAACTTTGTATATTCAATATATGTAAATTATGTCTTAATAATAATAATAAATAATAGTGTGAAGCAGGTGCTTCCAAATTATCAGCTTATGAGAATCTCTTATCACACCTCAGTTTTAGTTGTGTTTGACAATGACTCCTATATCTTTCAAGATATGCCACAGTTATACATAAGGCACAGATATGCCTTATGCATCTAAAGCTTTTTGATTAATTATATGGATTATCTCAATAATGACCTACACATTCTTAAAATGATTATTATTAAAAAGTTATGCCCAATTTTAGCTTCTGGACAAACTACTAATAGCTCTAGAATAACCACTGTAAATTATGCATGCTACCTGGACTATATTTTAAGGTATACCACCCAAATACACTGTCCATTTGGGTAAGAATCCAGGCAATCATTTTTAATTTTTTATATACAAATCTTATTCATAGAAGAGACAGTCTTTCTCACTTTGGGGATAAAAAATACTAATTAGGGAAGAAAATATTTAAGAAGCAATAAAACCAGTGCCCTCAGAGTCGTCTATAGTATAGTATAATATAGTCTTTTAAAAACTATACTCTATTCCCTAATTATATAGCAACATATGAATATAGTAAAAATGTTTGAAAGTATAATAAAATAGAAGGACAAAATCATCACCCAAACTTCCAATCTCCAAAACAACCACTCTGCATTTGAGATTATCTTCTGTCGATAGATAGATACTCTTTACTTAAAGCTATTTAGATTTTTAAAATTTGAAAGTAAAGAATAAATATTGGCAAATATATCAGAATCACTCACAATTCCATCATGCAAATAATGTGAGCATCATACCTGACATCATAGAAGAACTGCTTGATTCCTTGGTTGTCTAGGTTTTGGAATAGGAGAATGGAATATGGAGCATCTTTCCATCTGGCTCCATCTGCAAGATAAATAATTACAATTTTTCTTTAATTTTTGGTATTATTTTCCAATTTTGTTTCTATATTCTGAGTTTTAACCTTTTGCTGTTTCTACATTTTTCACTTCATATATTTGCAATCATATTTTAAATGAGAGCTGGAAGAGGCCTTCATGGAGACTGCCCACTTGCCCTTTTGAAATCAGAAATCTAATAGCTATAGAATGTGGAAGCCCCTTGAATTAAGTACTATCAAGTATCAAACATCACAAAGATTTCTGTAAAGATTGACTTACTAAGGAAACTAGAGATGAGTTTTGGAAAGAGAAGCCAAAATAAAAAGATTTCTGAAGGCAAAGAAAAACATGGAGAAGACTGTCCTATTGTTATTTCACAACAACAGATTCCTTTGTTGGCCTCATTGCAGATTTCTGAGTGAGCAAAGAAGATAGATTTGGCATGCCCATTTAATCTCATTAGAATTCTTCCTCTTTTCTACTTGATGACATTTGCTTCAGATCATTAGTAACTGAAAAAGCAGTGTATAAGCTGGCAGGATAATTGAAGCAGAGATCCTTGGTGTGCTATTTCCCAGTAAAGATCACAGTTCAAATACTGGGGGCTTCTCAAATAGAGGAAAAAGGAGTCACCTGTGGGAAAAATAATGTGAATTTTATCCCAATCATGCAATTTCATTTGTATAAGAATAATTTTCATTATTTCTAAGACAGAAACTTTGAAGATAAGTTACTTGACTTCTGTAGCTCTAACTGACATTTCCTTATAGAGAGACTTGTAGGTTGGTGGTTGCCAACTGTGCCACTTTTACAGAATCACTGATGGTGTTTTTCTTAGAGAAAAGGACTAATTCACTCAGAAATGGAATTCCAACATTCTAAATAATCTGAAGGGTTCCTGCAAAGTTTTATGAAACCTGATGTAGGTCATGGATTTTTTTTTAAATGCTTAAGATTTCAAATAAAAAATAATACAAAAGTAGACATCTTCATACTTGGGAGATTAAGATTATCGGGCAATAGTGCACTGGATAAAATGCCCTGTTTCATACACGTCTAGTCTAATCATGGTTAAATCTAATTTTCTGCCTACTCCTCATCTACTTACTAGCAACTCAGCAGTTGAACATGGAGGGAGGAAAAAAACCACAGCTATATTACCTGGGATTATTTCATTTTTAGACCATAAACCTAAAGTTGCCCCACTGTCAGGCTATCCTCACAATAATAGCTGACACTTCATAAAGTCAGGCTGTTTTAACCTCCCAAACAAACCTACGATGTAAGTATTATTATTATCACAATTTTACAGATCTGGAAACTGAGGTGCTTAACTGCTAAGCAAGTTACCCAAGGCCACAATCATAAAGTGACACAGCCAAGACTGAATTCCAGACAGCCTGGCTCCAGAATCTACACAGAATAGCTAGTACACCATGCTACCTCTAAAATCTTCCCTTGGTTTCCCTAGGAAATTTGTTTTTTCCACTGTTAGAGGCCACTACTGACAGTCTCTTAAAATTTATAGAAATTGCTTCCCTTTCTTTATTCTTAATTGATGATCTTGTTTGTTTTGTTTTTTTATTTCCCCAGGAAAATAAAGTTTTCAGAAGACAATGCTCTCATCTTTCCATCATTAAATCTCCCAGTCTCCATGACTCAATATCCCTATAGCCAACTTCCTTTCCTGATGCAGCAGGTTAAAACATCCTTACTCAGATAGGGCTGCTAACACTAGTCTCTCCGAAAGTGTGCTGTTTCCCATGTCCTCCAGTCTGCTCAGGAATTTGACTATTACATTTAATGTACTTTCTCTATCAAATCATTCCTACTGGCTCACCATAGCTTTCATAGCTCGCCTACATTTTCCACCTCCTTTCCAGTTAGGCAGGTTGTGTGATTACGTCTGACCTATTAAACATGCATCAGTTCAGGGTTAGAGAATGAAAATCTCATTCATTCTCTTCTCTTCTTTCTCTTCTACTGTAGCCACTGAGACTTTGCATATTTGAGACCAGGCACATATAAAGAAACAGAATCTAAGTCAGATTGTAACCCCGAAACTATGAGTAGCACAGCCTTCAATGGACTCTCCTAGAACGTGTAGCATGCAGGAGAAATAAACCTTTGTTGCAGTAAACCACTGGGATCTGGGACCTAACTTCATACTGCAGCATAATCTAGGGTATTTTGACTAACACAGCATACAAATACTGTTGCAAGAAAAACGAACAAAACTCTTGATTCTACATCCTCTTTCAGCTACTGTCAACTTATTTTGCTATTTTTAGGGAGAAAAGTCATCGAATGGATCATCTACATTCCAGTCTCCACTTTCTTAGCTTTCAGTTTCTTTTTTTATAGCATTACAAATATTTTTATTTGTAAATGATTGATATTTGGGTGAAGCCCTGCATACTTTGGATAAGTATGCAGGAAATAACATACTTTGGCATCACTGAAGTACTTATGTTACTAAAAAGTTAACTCTATCCTCTTCCGCTCTCCTAAAAATAACCTAAAGGAAATATCCACTGGTAATAGTAGTATATTTTTCTAGAAAACCATTACTACCATTATTGTTTGTAAAATTAATTGCAGGTATTCCTTCTTTCACCCTGTAACTTCCTATTTTGAGCTACAGATTCATTGGTCTGCAGAAGGCATTCTGATTATTTATTGGTATCTTAAACTTAAGACATCAAAAATGGAATTGGGGTTAATATAAGCTTTTACTTAAAGACCATTTTCTTTTTAACTTTATAGCAGGCTCTTTTCCTTACTAATCACTCATTATGTCACCAACACCTTCTTCTCACTAAATCCATCAGTAAGTTTGATGTCTTTATCTTAACCCCACCATTTGGTGAGATTGCAAATATATACATTCTTTACTTTATTCTCCAAGAAATTTATTTATTTCACAGACCACTTCAGTTTTATTTCCCAGTTGCTTTTCCTCTACCCTTCCGGAAAATTGTCCTTCTTCCATTCTTTGTCCTTGACCCTGTTCTCTCTCTACTTCCCTCAGTGATCTTCCAACCGCAGTATCTTATGTAGTATCATGCTACATTACATGCTACATCGACATACTGATGTCATCTAATATGTATTCTCCATCCAGATGGCTCTGACTGCAGACTTGTCCTTAACTCAGCAGTTAGTAGTAACAGTAGTAGCATGAGTTCAGTCGTTCAGTCATGTCTGACTCTTTACCCCCCCATGGACTGCAGCACACCAGGCCTCCCTGTCCATCACCGACTACTGGAGCTTACTCAGACTCATGTCCATCGAGTCAGTGATGCTATCCAACCATCTCATCCTCTATCATCCCCTTTTCCTACTTCCTTCAATCTGTCCCAGTATCAGGATCTTTTCAAATGAGTTAGTTCTTCACATCAGGTGGCCAGAGTATTGACGTTTCAGCTTCAGCATCAGTCCTTCCAATGAACACCCAGGACTGATCTCCTTGAGGATGGACTGATTTTATCTCCTTGCAGTCCAAGGGACTCTCAAGAGTCTTCTCCAACACCACAGTTCAAAAGCATCAGTTCTTCAGTGCTCAGTTTTCTTTATAGTCCAACTCTCACATCCATTCATGACCACTGGAGAAACCATAGCTTTGACTAGACTGGCTTTTCTTGGCAAAGTAATGTCTCTGCCTTTTAATATTCTGTCTAGGTTGGTCATAGCTTTTCTTCCAAGGAGCAAGCATCTTTTAATTTCATGGATGCAATCACCATCTGCAGTGATTTTGGAGTCCAGAAAAATAAAGTCTCTCAATTTCCATTGTTTTCCCATCTATTTGCCAGGAAGTGATGGGACCGGATGCCATGA
Source organism: Muntiacus reevesi (assembly GCF_963930625.1). NCBI lineage: Eukaryota > Metazoa > Chordata > Mammalia > Artiodactyla > Cervidae > Muntiacus > Muntiacus reevesi. Next base: position 213,314,231 of record NC_089251.1, read on the forward strand.
TCTTAGTTTTTGAATGCTGCATTTTAGGCCAGCTTTTTCACTCTCCTCTTTCACTTCCATCAAGAGGCTCTTCAGTTTCTCTTCACTTTCTGCCATAGGGTGGTATTATCTGCAAATCTGAGGTTATTGATATTTCTCCCAGCAATCTTGATTCCAGCTTGTGCTTCATCCAGTCCAGTGTTTCTCATGATGTACTCTGCATATAAGTTAAATAAGCAGGGTGACAATATACAGCCTTGACATACTCCTTTCCCGATTTGGAACCAGTCTATTGTTCCATGTCCAGTTCTAACTGTTGCTTTTTGACCTGCATACAGATTTCTCATAGAGATACCTAACTTATAATATGTTCAAATCAAAACTGTGTACTTCTACCTCAACTCCTCTAAAGTCTGCTTTTTAACTATCTTCCTTATTGTAGCTACCAGCATTCATCCACTTGCTAAAGCTTCACCTGTATACGGATGAAGGTTGCGCCCTGCACAAATATAGATGCCTCCATTATTTCAGATCTTTCACTCACCTTAACTCCCCCCATATCTAATCCATCAGAAAGCTCTGTTGGGTCCACTCTCAAACTATATTAATATTTAAATCCATTACCTCTGTTCACTTCTCCAAACATCACACTCTGAGATACCGTCTTTTTCATGGATGGTAGAAACTGCCTCACAACTGGTCTCCTTGTGTCTGCTCTTGCAACATTCCAGTTTCTTCTCTGAAGGCAGTTATCAGAGAGCTCTTTAAACCACAGACCAGATTCTATCACTTCCCCTGCAGTTCTCATCGCCTGCCTCATTGATGCCCTCATAGAAGAAAAGAAACTGATGGATTTAGTACTCTTAGAATAACAGCCTCGCTCCTTCTTCAGGGCTCCCTTGGCCTATGTAACTTGGTCTCTGCTCCTCTCCAGCCTTCCCTGTCTGTATTCCTTCTTACACCCTCCACTTTAGTCACATTGGCCTCCTCGAGGTTTTTACAACACTCCAAGCTCAATTCTGCTTTGAGAACTTTACACCCAATATTCCTTTTCTATTAGTTTCATCAGATCTTTTCACAGTTTGTCCCCTACATAGCTTCAGATGTCTGCTCAAATATCACCTCCTCAGAAAAACTTACCCCGATATCCATTCTAAAATAGTCTTTCTATTTCCTAGGCTCTCTTTAAAGTCTTGGCAACACTTAGCGCCTGAAAGTACATACTCGTTTAACTATCAAGTTTCTATCTCTCCTACTGTAACTTAAGCACAGGGAATTTGTCTCATTTGTTACTAGATTTCCAGTGCTCAGAATAGAGCTAGGCATCCAGTAGATGCTCCACGCAGGGCTATTATAGTCATTAATAAATTATTAAGTCACACACATCTGTAAGAGAAGGAGACAAAAAGTAAAATGTATCATCATGGGCAATAAATGTCCCAGTTATTGTCAAAGAAATTACTCAATATTAGCATTCCCTTACAGTCTAAAAATAATGCTTTGGTTTAATATTAGAGCTTTATAATTTTAAAAATTTCTTAGTATGTGTTATGGCAGATTTTCTCAGACTAGCTTTTGAAGCACTAAAGAATTGGTATCCTGAAATTTTACTGTTTTTTTAATTTTTTTAGTGCTTTAGGTCACACATTTATTTAGCTATTTTTATTAAATGCTTGCTTTTGTGGAGGTTCCTTGAGGAGAAGTCTTGGTTCTTGTCCTCTGAGAACTCGACTGAAATTTGGGAAAAGAACATATGAATGCCAGTCACAGTTGGAGAAAAACTGAACAAACTTGACCCAGATCCTATGTTTGAATGCTCTGGAAAGAAACTTCCAGGCATACCCAAATGTTCTAGATAACAAAAAAACAGATAACAGACCCAGCATCTTCTCAGATTGCTAATAGCATAAGTCCTGATAAGTTTTAAATTTTATACTTTTAGAGGGATTTTAATATTTCAAAGTTTCTCTTATCTCATGGTAACCCAAATCTGTAAAATAAGCAAGCTTGCTTTTAAACATCGTTTGTCAGAAGTGGCAGCAAGAAGTTAAAAGGCCTGTTTCAAGTCTTACAGTTAATAGAAGAGTAGTAACAAGGCCCCTGTGCAATTTGTGATTATGAAAAATTATATGAACCAATTTGAGTAAATAAATGGCAGAGGACCATATAATGGCCATTGCATCTGTGGGCTGAAGGATGTGTACAGATGGTAAAAACACTCTCCATCCATTACACTATGTGCTTTATGGTCTATATTTTTTAGGACTAATACATATTATTTTCTTCTGTGTAATTTTCTTTGTGATGAGTGTCTTTGACCTCTTCAAGGCTTGATAGAAGTACATGAGGAAATGTAAAAGATTCTGATTTCTGAAAGTGAAATGATGACTAAATATTTTACTAAATATTTACTATTTTGATCCAGCTACTCTTCCTCAGTCTTAGAAAGCTCCACAGGTGGAAACAGTGGCCCAGATTGTGTGTCTATTGTGTCTGTGTGCCCAGATTGCTGTCTCTATTGCCAGCAGCCCCAGCAACAAGACACACAGTGTTTGCCTGTATTTGGTGTGTGGCATACCTTCCCCATGCCAGCAACATGGAACAATGGGCTGGTTCAAAACTGCACAAGGAGCATGTCAAGGCTGTATATTGTCACCCTGCTTATTTAACTTATATGCAGACTACATCACGAAAAATGTCAGGCTGGCTGAAGCACAAGCTGGAATCAAGATTGCCGGGAGAAATATCAATAACCTCAGATAGGCAGATGACACTACTCTTATGAAAAAAAGTGAAGACGAACTGAGAGCCTCTTGATGATATTGAAAGAAGAGAGTGAAAAGACTGGCTTAAAACTCAACAGTCAAAAAACTAAGATCATGGCATCTGGTCCCACCATTTTATGGCAAATAGATGGAGAAATGATGGAAACAGTGAGCTATTTTATTTTCTTAGGCTCCAAAATCACTGCAGATGGTGACTGCAGCCATGAAATTAAAAGACAATTGCTCCTTGGAAGAAAAGCTATGACAAACCTAGACAGTGTATTAAAAAGCAAAGAAATCACTTTGCCGACAAACATCAGTGTAGTCAAAGCTGTGGTTTTTCCAGCAGCCATATATGGATATGAGAGTCGGACCATAAAGAAGGCTGAGTACTAAAGAATTGATGTTTTTGAACTGTGATGTTGGAAAAGACTCTTGAGAGTCCCTTGGGCTACAGGAGATCAAACCAGTCCATTCTAAAACAAATCAACTCTGAATATTCACTGGAAGGATTGATGCTGACTGAAACTCCAATACTTTGGCCACCTGATTGAAGAGCTGATTCACTGGAAAAGACCCTGATGTTGGAAAAGACTGAAGGCAAAAGAAGAAAGGGGCAGCAGAAGATGAGATGGTTAGATATCATCAACAACTCAAAAGACATGAATTTGAGCAATCTCTGGGAGATAGTGGAGAACAGAGGAGCCTGGCAAGCTGAAGCCCACGGGGACACAAAGGTTAGGCCACTACTTAGCAACTGAATAATAACAACAGTTTCCTCACTCTAAATTCAGTGGTTACATTTTTTGCTAAAATGAATGTACATCTTGTGAAGGAATATGAGACATGATGAAGGTCTTTAAAAATAATTGTCCCATTTAATTGCAGCATTCTTTACAATAGTCAAGGCATCCTAAGTGTTCATCAGTGGACAAATAGGTAGCAAAAAAATATATGCAAGGATATTACTCAGCATCAAAAAAGGAAGGATATCTTGTTACCTGTGACAAATGGATGGACCTTAAGGGCATTATGGAAGTGAAATAAGTCAGATGAAGATAAACAAATATTGCATGCTCTTACTTATATGCAGAATCTAAATAAAAATAAAATGAACTTACAAACATAGAAAACAGATTGGTGGCTTTCAAAAGTAGTGAATGGCAAAGTGGGTGAAGGTTTCAAAAGGTAAAAATTCCCATCTATAAAATAAATAAGATATGAGGATATAATGTACAGCATGGTGACTATCATTAATACTGTACTATGATGATTCCCTAGTGGCTCAGAAAGTAAAAAACATCTGCCTGCAATGTGGGAGACTCAGGTTTGATCCCTACATTGGGAAGATTCCCTGGAGAAGGGAATGACAACCCACTCCAGTATCCTTGCCTGGAGAATCCCCAAGGATAGAGGAGCCTGGCGGACTACAGCTTATCAGGTCGTCACAAAGAGTCAGACATGACTGAGCGACTAACACTTTTACTTTCATGTACTTAAAATTGCTAAGAGAATAGATCTCTAAAGTGTTCATCCCCCCCAAAAAATTGTAACTATGTCTGGTGATGGCTGTCTAACTATGCTTTTTCGTTGTGATCATTTTGCAATACATACAAATATCCAATCACTAAATGCAGTGTTATATGTCAACTATAATCTCACTTAAAATTTTTTTTAGAAAACCCTAAAGACTCTTCCAGAAAATTACTAGAGCTAATCAATGAATATAGTAAAGTTGCAGGATATAAAATTAACACACAGAAATCCCTTGCATTCCTATACACTAACAATGAAAAAACAGAAAGAGGAATTAAGGAAACAATACCATTCACCATTGCAACAAAAAGAATAAAATACTTAGGAGTATATCTACCTAAAGAAACAAAAGACCTATACATAGAAAACTATAAAACACTGATGAAAGAAATCAAAGAGGACACAAACAGATGGAGAAACATACCGTGCTCATGGATTGGAAGAATCAATATTATCAAAATGGCTATTCTACCCAAAGCAATCTATAGATTCAATGCAATCCCTATCAAGTTACCAACGGTATTTTTCACAGAACTAGAACAAATAATTTCACAATTTGTATGGAAATACAAAAAACCTCGAATAGCCAAAGTAATCTTGAGAAAGAAGAATGGAACTGGAGGAATCAACCTGCCTGACTTCAGACTCTACTACAAAGCCACAGTCATCAAGACAGTATGGTACTGGCACAAAGACAGAAATATGGATCAATGGAATAGAATAGAAAGCCCAGAGATAAATCCACGAACCTATGGACACCTCATCTTTGACAAAGGAGGCAAGGATATACAATGGAAAAAAGACAATCTCTTTAACAAGTGGTGCTGGGAAAACTGGTCAACCACTTGTAAAAGAATGAAACTAGAACACTTTCTAACACCATACACAAAAATAAACTCAAAATGGATTAAAGATCTAAATGTAAGACAGGAAACTATAAAACTCCTAGAGGAGAACATAGGCAAAACACTCTCCGACATAAATCACAGCAAATCTTCTATGACCCACCTCCCAGAATATTGGAAATAAAAGCAAAAATAAACAAATGGGACCTAATGAAAATTAAAAGCTTTTGCACAACAAAGGAAACTATAAGTAAGGTGAAAAGACAGCCCTCAGATTGGGAGAAAATAATAACAAATGAGGAAACAGACAAAGGATTAATCTCAAAAATATACAAGCAACTCCTGAAGCTCAATTCCAGAAAAATAAACGACCCAATCAAAAAATGGGCCAAAGAACTAAACAGACATTTCTCCAAAGAAGACATACAGATGGCTAACAAACACATGAAAAGATGCTCAACATCACTCATCATCAGAGAAATGCAAATCAAAACCACAATGAGGTACCATTACACGCCAGTCAGGATGGCTGCTATCCAAAAGTCTACAAGCAATAAATGCTGGAGAGGGTGTGGAGAAAAGGGAACCCTCTTGCACTGTTGGTGGGAATGCAAACTAGTACAGCCACTATGGAAAACAGTGTGGAGATTTCTTAAAAAACTGGAAATAGAACTGCCATATGACCCAGCAATACCACTTCTAGGCATACACACTGAGGAATCCAGATCTGAAAGAGACACGTGCACCCCAATGTTCATTGCAGCACTGTTTACAATAGCCAGGACATGGAAGCAACCCAGATGCCCATCAGCAGATGAATGGATAAGGAAGCTGTGGTACATATACACCATGGAATATTACTCAGCCGTTAAAAAGAATTCATTTGAATCAGTTCTAATGAGATGGATGAAACTGGAGCCCATTATACAGAGTGAAGTAAGCCAGAAAGATAAAGATCATTACAGTATACTAACACATATATACGGAATTTAGATAGATGGTGGCGATAACCCTATATGCAAAACAGAAAAAGAGACACAGAAGTACAGAACAGACTTTTGAACTCTGGGGGAGAACGTGAGGGTGGGAGGTTTTGAAAGAACAGCATGTATATTATCTATGGTGAAACGGACCACCAGCCCAGGTGGGATACATGAGTCAGGTGCTCGGGCCTGGTGCACTGGGAGGACCCTGAGGAGTCGGGTGGGGAGGGAGGTGGGAGGGGGGATCGGGATGGGGAATACGTGTAACTATATGGCTGATTCATGTCAATGTATGACAAAACCCACTGAAATGTTGTAAAGTGATTGGCCTCCAACTAATAAAATAATATTTAAAAAAAAAAAAATTTTTTTTAAAAAACCATTGTAGAATGCAGAGAATCAGCAAAGAAGTCAAGAAACACATGCATCTTATCTTGGGCCTCCACTGGCCTAAAGACAGTATTCAGGTATACTAGAGACTTGGTAACTCTATGCTTGAAGAAAAGAAGTCTGGAAGACCAAGCCTGAAAACACAAAAGAGGGACAGGTTTCACACTGCTCACCTTTGGAGTTAGAGCTAGAACTGATGTGTGGAAGGTACTGGGAGACAGTTTAATACATGAAACAATTTTCTTAAAAAGTTATAGTTTTCATGCCAATAGTTATTCTAGATGTGTTTATACATTATTAACTCTGTGTCTTTAGATACCTCAACAGTTTTAATCTTTATAGAAATTTACTTTACACATCACAAAATTGAAATACCAGGGTGTGACAAAATGTAGCATACTAGTCAGGAGCTAGAAGAAATAGAATTTGAACACACAATCTAGCTCTATAGGCTACAGGCTTAACAATGAGCGTGTGATACTTCTCTGATGCTTTGAACTGTAATGGGATTCTCTACTAACAATTGATATTTTATATTATTGAAACTATTTAAATGAAAAATGACTATCCTCTATCTGGTATATAGCAGAAGAGGATTTCTGCCTTAGTTAGAAGTTGTATTAGACCATTGATGTCTCTTTTAAGTCTTAGATTCTAAAATCAAATAATTTGGATTTTATGGGTTCTCTTCATGTATTGAACTATTGATATTATTGTGCTGTTACTCACTTGAGTTTGCCTATAATATAAACTATGATGTGGCAAATCAAGTTTAGACCTGCTGCTGGGCTCCACCTTTGTAAAGAATATAGACTGATTCCATAATACGGAACGTGCTATGGCAGCTCCAGTTTTGACAATGGCTAGAGTCTATCCAAGTTGTCATGCATAATCAGAGAAACAGCATTAGGGAAACCTGAAGTTATATTTACAACTCAATTACTTTGTATAACTGAGTCTGGTACTGTCAAACACAACTTGACCAACAATGGAGCAATTTAAAAAGTGTAAGTGAAATAGATTTGCCAATTAGATATATCACTTTATAAATATGGATGACTGATTCTGAGGAACCAGTAAGTATCTGGAGAACTCAATAATCACTTTAAAAAGTAATCAAGCCATGTAATTCCATCTGAGTTTTCATATCATGAAGAAAATTATCTGAATCAAGAGAAGGAGCATAGAGATTTCAATTTGTCTTTAATATTAATTAAGTTGGTTACCATGTTGCTGTAAATATTGTACCATCTTCTCTACCCTGTTAATTATCATCATTTTGAAATGTAATCCAGAATTAGGTAAGAGATATATGAATACCTGATAGTTTTTTCTTTTAATATAATGCAATTTAAGAAAACAACTGCAAATAAGATGGGGAAGTTAAACTTATTTCATGTTCTAAATTAGGAGTATGGCAGGAAATGATGTGAATTTGGAAGGTCATTTGTTAGTAAGCTTCATTATTACTCAAGAAGCCAATCCATAACCCCAAACACAATGATGTTCATTCTGTAAGGAACACTACACCAGTGCAAACAAATTAAAACTAAAACTCTATGAGTAGGAATTTATAGTGATCATTTAACAAAGTGTCAAGTAGTCCTAGTCACATATCTTGGGGCTAATTTTAGAGTGGGGCTACACTTTCAATTCAAGAGATTCACAAAGTTTACTTAGAATTCAACTTATAAAAACTCATAGATTTTTTTTTTTATTCCTCTAAATTTACCTTCTCTAAGCTCAGAATTGCCTCAAAATTCCACCTCCCAGAGCTAATATTTGTATGTTACCACCATCTTTGAGAGAAGTGAATATTAAAATAGGGGTCCTGATAGAATCCACAGGGACTCATCAGAAAATCATTAAGAAATCCTGTGTGCCAATGTTTATATTGAAATCACATCTACTCACAATTCCTTAGGGTCCTTAAATATCAACTTGAGAACAGAAAATCTGCTTGGAGCCATTATACTAGTTATTATCAGATTTTTGATCTTTTAACAAGGAGTATTTTGCAATTCATAGAAAGATACCAAATAATTTCATAAAAGCTGAAAACAGGCAAAGTTAGATGCATAATAATTAGGAAAAATAAATTATCATAATCATATGTGACCACATCTTCCCAAATCTGTAGCTATTAGTTTTTAGGATTTTTCTCCAAAGTACATGCTGTGGAACACAATATAAAAAGAAATTTTGTGTTAAAATAAGTTCAGAAAGCACAGCAACAAATACAGCTCTCTTTTACATAAATATGCATACTAAAGTTCAGAGAAATCCTGCCCCCAAAGTGTTTATTACAGTCTTTGCAAAATTTATTTGACCACAAACCACTCTCTTTTTTCTTTTACCAAACATCTATTGTCATTCTGTAGAACAAGATTAAGAAGTTTTTAGCTAAAGTATTTAATTATTTTCATTAGTTGTTAATATTTTAATTACATTTTGATAAATAGGCCACTTTATTCCAAGGTTTTATGCTATATTAGAGAATTTAAAAAATTCAAATTGAGCTTCTAGAAATGATGTTAAGCTAGACTATTTGAGTAATTCTTCCCTCAAAAACTAACTAAAAACCCTACATAAAATATTTTTATATGCAGAGAAGAGATATAAAGGGACTTCAAAACTGCTTTTGACCTATACTTACATTTCTCCTAAATTTAGTTTGGTTGCTTTGCGGGACAAGTGGAGAAAAATCGAAGCCCAGGTCTGGCAGTAGTTGGGCAATCTTAGAGGAAAAACACCTTTTTTAAGGAGTGGTGGGGGAGTTGTTCCTAAATTAAATCCTGTTTGCTCCTGAACATTGCAAGGACTAGGGACTCTGATCCTCGATGCAGTCAAAATTCCACCTACAACTTGCCAATCAACCCATTGTATTCCTGATTCTGCATCCATGAATTCAGCAATGGCTTAGGTAGTACTGTGCAAACAGGCACACTTAGTCATTCAGTCATGTCTGACTCTTTTGTGACCCCCCAAGGACTGTATGTAGCCCACAGGGCTGGTCTGTCCATGGAATTTTTCAGGCAAGACTATTGGAGTGGACTGCCAATTCTTACTCTAGGGGATCTTCCCGACCCAGGGATCAAACCCACCTCTCCTGCATTGGCAGGTAGATTCTTTACCACTGAGCTACTTGGGAAGCCACATGTAGTACTGTAGTATGCATTTATTTGAAAAAAATCCATGCATAAATGAATCCATGCATAAGTAACTTGTGGCAGTTCAAACTCGTGTTGTTCAAGGGTCAACTCTAAAGAGAAGATGACCTCATGTGTCATTCCAGGACCTCAATATCCGTCCCTGAAAACTTAAGAGGGTGAAGGAGGCTGATAACCAACTTAGGTCTCTGAAATCTGGTGGATGGAAGCTATCCCTGACAAACTGCTCTAAAGAGAGAGGACAGTCAGTACAGCATTTCGTGGAGGATCCTGGTTTATCAGGGGCTTGGCAACTGCTTATTTACTAAGACCCAGACCTGAGATACCCATTAAAGAAAGAACATGACTGCCTGGAATAATGTGGTGACCACCATAGAGATGATGGACCAGCTTCTTCTAGGAGCTGACAAAGAGATACTAATACCAAATCAGAAAAAAAAAAAAAAAAAAAAAAAGACATTTACTTGTGTCAAGGGAAAACAGTGAGAGATCTCAAGATGGGGGTGGGATGTGTCTGTAAAAATCCAGGCAAAAACATCCCTTTAGAGAAAGAGTACCTTTAGATTTCTTGGAAACCCAGAGAATACTAACACCATTTCATGACAGCATCAGTGACTCTTGCCTATTTTGATATCAAGCCTGGAAGAGCTAGAGTCTGCCTAGTGTATGAGGGAAGAAAAATTGAGGTGCTAGACTAGGACCTGTAGGAGCAGACACTTCCCCTCCCACCACTCACAAAGGCAGCCTGCTCAGAGCAGGCCCAAACTGATTGAAAAACAAAGGCTTAACCTTATATGGACCTGGATGTTTGGACTATTTGAAATCTTGAATTAAGACTGTTTTGTGGCTTGAAATGACTTTGAGAACTGCTCATTTTTTAGGAGGAAGCAGAAGAATCATGATTACTACTCATTTTCATCCAAGGGACTGGGGGAGAATTAGCTGTGATGGTTAATTTTATATGTCAACTTGGCTAGATTATGGTGCCCAATTGTGTGACCAAACAACGGTCTGGCTGTTGCTGTGAAGGTATTTTTTTTGATGGAACAAACTAAATTAGGCTTCCCTGGTGGCTCAGAGGATAAAGAATCTGCCTGCAATGCAGGAGACCAGGGTTCAATCCCTGGATTGGGAACATCCCCTGGAGATGGGAGTAGCTACCCACTCAAGTATCGTTGCCTGGAGAATCCCCACGGAGAGAAGAGCATGGGGGGCCACAGTCCATGGGGTTGCAAAGAGTCAGACACAACTGAGCAACTAACACTTTCATTTTCACATTTAAATCAGTGGACTTTGAGTAAAGCAAATTCTCCATCATCATTTGGATTGGACGCATACAAGCAATTAAAGTCTTAAGAGCAAAGACAAGCTTCCTGAAAAAGGAATTTGGGTTCTTTGTTGCAATATAGAAATCCTGCCTGTATTTTGAGCCTGTTTGATCTGTCTAAAGGATTTCAGACACAAGAGTCTTACCTGAATTCCAGCCCGATGGCATGTTCTATGGCTTTGGGACTTGTCAGCTCACAAGATCACGTGAGTCAGTGATGAAATAAATCTCCCTCCTCACCCTCCTCCTCCTACTCTTCCTTCTCTCTATATATATTATTTCCCCTTTTCTTTCATTTATATACAGAAAGGGTTAAATGGACAGTGGGAGGAAAAAAAATTAGGTTGCCTTATGAGCATACCCTTCACCTTTTTAAATATTCATATTTTAACATCTTTTTACCCTTCCAAGTACTTTTGATTATGTGAATACACTTGAAATCTAGGGGTCATTAGTTTTTGTCTGAAATGTAATGTTTGTTACTCCCCCTGGCTCCCTCTTCTCTCTCTGGAAAGAATCCTGGTCCCCATCTCTGCCTGTTTTCCAGCACTCACACTAGCAGACTCCTTCAGAGGTCATCTGACAGCTGGCTCTTTAGAGCTGCCTGGCTCTGAATCTGGTCTATTTTGGCTCAGTGAATAATAACCTCACAGTTGCCTACTCCTTAGTTCCTTGGTTTTAGTTCACTTGGGTATGTGTGTGTGTGTTATCCAGATAAGGTGTTTTGAACTGCCTCCCAAGAGTGATATGAAGCATAACTAACTTTGGTAAAATACATATTCCAATACAGATTATTCTGTAAGCTTACACATGCAAACTTTTTTATAGCCTGGTTGCCAAAAGAATAGATAAGCATGCAAACCTCAGATACATTCAAAGGCAATCGCATATTAAACTAGGTTAAGTATCCTGTGATTTGAAGTTATTATATCCAAAGGTCTTTGCTCTCCGTGATTTTTAAGTAATAGAAGTGAGAGTGTAATTTTACAAACACTTGAGTTTATGCCACCTGTGTCACTGGAAATAGAACTTCATCTTCATCCTAGTTTCTGCCTCTGCCTCTTGGTCTCTGGGAGAAAAGTGTCTAATGCTCTTCCCCCCATAATGCCTCGCATAGTGCCATGTTTGTATGTACGTGATCAGTCATGTCCAACTCTTTGCAACCCCATGAACTGTAGCCTGCCAGACTTCTCTTGTCCATGGAATTTTCCATGCAAGAATACTGGAACGGGTTGCCATTTCCAACTCCAGGGGAACTTCATGACCCAGGGATCAAACACGCATCTAAGGTAGCATAAAAAAACAGCTTTCTGATTGTTCATTATGATGCTGGCTGCTCTCAGATGGGAAGAATTACATACTCCTAGAGCCAAGGACTACCCACTCCAGTATTCCTGGGCTTCCCTGGGGCTCAGGCAGTAAAGAATCTGCCTGCAATGAGGGAGACGTGGGTTTGATCCCTGGGTTGGGAAGATCCCCTGAAGGAAGGCATGGCAACCCACTCCAGTAGTCTTGCCTAGAGAATCCCCGTGGACAGAGGAGCCTAGAGGACTACCACCCACAGGGCTGCAGAGTCAGACATGACTGAGTGACCACGCACACAGAGCCAAAGCAAACCTTAAACAACCACGGGGTTTTGTCTCTGACTTTGGAATCACGAGGTTCTCCAGATGGCCGAGAAAATCTGCACCTCTGTTTCACTCCTGTTCCTGGGTGGCCAAGTCCAGCTTGCCATCTTTTATTATTCAACAGACAATATAGTTACACCTGCTGTTCTGGGCTCTGAGAAATAAAATGATGATGAAAACAGAATCTCTGATCTCATAAAGTTACAGAGCAGGGAAATACTAATGACTCAAGCAAGAAGAAGTTTTTGTGATCATTCCATCTTCTCTAGTGCATATCATTCCATAGGTCAGGAAAGTTGACTCAGAAAAGTTAAATATTTTCTCAAGATCTAAACACTGGAATTTCTATTTTCAACTGTTCTTTGTAGCATATGAAAATACATTTAATTTTTCTATATGGACATTGTTTCTGTGACCTTACATAATTCATTATTTCTAGTTGATTTTGTATGTGTGTGTTGATTCATCAGAATTTATATAACATCATATGCAAATAAATGCATTTACCTATTTCTTCCCTAATGCCTTTTATTTTTGCCCCCTTGCCATATTGCCCTGGTCAGAGCCTCCAGTACAATGCTGAACAGAAGTGGCGAGGATAGATATCTTCTCTTACCCTTGCTCTTAAGGGCAAAGGCCTCAGTCTTTCACCCTAATCTTCAGTGTTAGCTGACGGCTTTGGGGTAGATATCTGTTATCAGATTAAGGTAGTTCTCTTATATTCCTAGTTTTCTTAGAGTTTTTATAATGTTTGTGTTAGATTTTTTGTGTGTGTGTGTGTGTGTTAGATTTTATCACATTCATTACTGCATCTGTAATTCTCCTTTTTCATTGTTGCTAATGTGGCAATATAACATTTATTTTTTTGAATGTTTAACTTTGTGCTCCTGAGATAAACCCACTTCATCCTGATGGGGTGATTTTTATACACCAGACCTTTCTGAGGCCTTAATATCTAGCATCTCCTAGGGTCCAACAGATTGGCCCAGTTCTTTCTCAGGATGTTCTGATGTCCTCAGTTATTCAGATGACTGAGTGCCCCTTGGCTCTTGCTGGTTGCAGGCACTTCTGAGTCTCTACAATGTTAATCATATTGCCTATGGTGCAGGAAGTCTGTTTATTGACTTCAATGTGACTATCTGCCAGATTCTCAGCTCAGATTTCACACCAAAAGAAACCGATGATTAAGAGCCAGAAGACTCTCTTGTTACTTACATATTAACAGTGCAAGTTCTCTCATTATATATTTCTTCATCAATTCTATACAATCCCAGCAGACATCTCCTGATAAGAGTTTGATACTTTTATTTCCATACTCTTGTCATTTTTTAAAGCATGTCTATCCATCTATCCAGCCATCCATCTTTTGATTTATAGTTACATATATTTGCAGTTGTTCATTGGAGTCAGAAATGAGATGAGATGGCAAATACATTGTTTAGGAAATTGCTTATTTGTATTATTATTTTTAAGATAAATATGTTTTGATTACCTTTCCAAGTGAACTCATAATTTGTTGTTAGTTTTTAGCCTCTCCAATATATCTATTTCCTAGGAATAAACGTCTAGGAATCTAGAGAATTCCAGAAAAACATCTACTTCTGCTTCATTAATTAAACTAAAGCCTTTGACTGTGTAGATCACAACAAACTGTGGAAAATTCTTCAAGAGATGGGAATACCAGACCACCTTACCTGCCTCCTGTGAAACGTGTCTCCTGTGTATGCAGATCAAGAAGTAGCACTTAGAATTGGACATGAATCAATGGACTGGTTCAAAATTGGGAAAGAAGTACATCAAAGCTGTATATTGTCACTCTGCTTACTTAACCTATTTGCAGAGTACATCATGAGAAATGCCAGACTGGATGAGGCACAAGCTGGAATCAAGATTGCCAGAAGAAATATCAATAACCTCAGATTTGCAGATGACACCACCCTATGGCAGAAAGTGAAAAGGAACAAAACAGCCTTTTGATGAAGGTGAAAGGGGAGAGTGAAAAAAGCTGGCTTAAAACTCGACAGTCAAAAAACTAAAATCATGGCATCTAGTCCCATCACTTTGTGGCAAGTAGATGGGGAAACAATGGAAACAGTGCCAGACCTTTATTTTCCTGGGCTCCATATTTACTGCAGACAGTGACTACAGCCATGAAATTAAAAGATGCTTGCTCCTTGGAAGAAAAACTATGACAAACCTAGAAAGTGTCTTAAAAAGCAGACATTGCTGACAAGGGTTGGTCTAGTCAAAGCTGTAGTCATGTATGGATGTAACAGCTGGACCATAAAGAAAGTGAGCGCTGAAGAATTGATGCTTTTGAACTGTGGTGTTGGAGAAAACTCTTGAGAGTCCCTTGGATCACAAGGAGATCAAACCAGTCAATCCTTAAGGAAATCAATCCTGAATATTCATTGGAGGGACTGATGCTGAGGCTGAAGCTCCAATACTTTAGCCACCTGATGCGAAGAACTGACTCATTGGAAAAGACCCTGATGCTGGGACAAAATGGAGGCAGGAGAAGAAGGGAGCAACTCCTGCTTTATTAGCTATGGCAAAGCCTTTGACTGTGTGGATCACAACAAACTGTGGAAAATTCTTCAAGAGATGGGAATACCAGACCACCTGACCTGCCTCTTCAGAAATCTGTATGCAGGTCAGGAAGCAACAGTTAGAACTGGACATGGAACAACAGACTGGTTCCAAATCGGGAAAGGAGTATGTCAAGGCTGTATACTGTCACCCTGCTTATTTAACTTATATGCAGAGTACATCATGAGAAACGCTGGGCTAGATGAAGCACAAGCTGGGATCAAGATCGCCAGGAGAAATATCAATAACATCAGATATGGAGATGACATCACCCTTATGGCAAAGAGCAAAGAAGAACTAAAGAGCCTCTTGATGACAGTGAAAGAGGAGAGCGAAAAAGTTGGTTTAAAGCTCAACATTCAGAAAACTAAGATCATGGCATCTGGTTCCATCACTTCACGGCAAATAGATGGGGAAACAGTGAAAACAGTGACAGACTCGTTTTTTTAGGCTCCAAAATACTGCAGATGATGACTGCAGTCATGAAATTAAAAGACACTTGTTCCTTGGAAGAAAAGTTATGACAAACCTGACAGCATATTAAAAAGCAGAGACTATTTTTCAGATAAAGGTCTATCTAGTCAAAGCTATGGTTTTTCCAGTAGTCATGTATGTATGTGAGAGTTGGACTATAAAGAAAGCTGAGTGCGGAAGTATTGATGCTTTTAAACTGTGGTGTTGGAGAAGACTCTTGAAAGTCTCTTGGACTGCAAGGAGATCCAACCAGTCCATCCTAAAGGAAATCAGTCCTGAATATTCATTGGAAGAATATTCCAATATTCTATTTTCAGTCTTCTTCAAACTCCAGATCATTTTGTAAAAACCAAGGCATTCATTTAAAAGCAAATTTTCAGGAAAACATGTTTTAAACAAGATAAGAAATCTGATCCACCATCCATGTCACCATAAATGAAAATCTTTTCCCTTTTATTAAAGCATATATTGATATCCCTCACTATAATTTGAAGCATTTCTTTAATATATTGATATAATTTTGGTACACTAAATGCTAATTTTATACCAATGCATTTCAACTCCTTTTTTGCTTTTAATAATGAACACTTTTATTATATATATTTTATATGTAGGAAAACTATTAGCATTTTTGTAAATTAGTGATTATCTTTATAATGTAATAAACTCTATAATCTTAAAATATTTGTATTTTTCACTCATCCTTTCAAGCATTTATACTTCTCAATTCTTTGTATTATCTAATCATTTTAGATAGAATTTCCATAATATTATGGTGGCTTCAGTGGGAAGAACTCCACTATCATATCATAAGACACAATGCTACTATTACCATTTAATTCTACTTTGAAAGTTTAAAATTATGGTAGGATGTTAACATTGATAAACATAGTTTTGGCTTCAACAGAGGCACTCACTATTTTATTTTACCCTTTGGACAAATAATGGTGCTTTCCTGTATTCGCTTGCAGTGAAATATTCTACTGTCAAAACAATCAGGGCAAGGACTCTTGTATTCATGCCCTACTTTTAAAGTCTCTAACATTTTCATCACCATTTATAAAAGTATATATTAGTATGTCATGGCCTTTCTACTATTGCTATTTTATATCTATAACTATTTTATTATAATAATTAAAAATATTTCTTTTTCTATCACTACCAAATTTTACTACCAAATAACTCATTTGTGGAATTTGTATCCCTTGAAGGTCTAAGAATATTAAATGAAAACTTTTCTGAACCCAATATTATAGCAAGAGGCACAGGGATTGGGTATGTTTCCTTTCAAGGTTGCTGCTTTGCTCATGTCTTTAAATTTATTTCACTTGTCAAAAATAAAAACTTTGCATTTGTGTGTAAATGAATTTACTAGGATGACTTTTTCACAAATAGACTTCTACTAAGAAATCCACAATAAAATAGTTTAAACCTTTCTCTTAAGAAAGTAAATTTATACCACACCTATAGTGGAGAGTTACAAATAAAATGAATTGAAAGATACCAAGGTAATCATTGCAGTATTTGTGTGAACATTACAACAGGGGTGATGTAATTGTTCCTTAAACTACCATAACAAATCACTACAAAGTTAATCACTTAAAAAAACAATAATTTTCTCACAACCTTGAGGTTCAGAAGTCCAAAATCATGATAATGACAAGATTTTGTTACTTCTGAAAACTGTAGGAGAAAAACCTTCCCTGTTTCTACAGTTTCTTATAAGGACATTTGTCATTGAGTTCAGGGCCCAGGCAGATAATATAGGATAATCACACCTCAGAATCTTCCATTTAATTACACCTATAAAGATCCTTTTTCCAACTAAGGTCATATAGACAGGTTCTGGGTGTTACAATGAGGACATGTCTATCAGAGCTACCATTTCAACCTTTTGCTACAGGTGATAAAATTAAAAACCCTACAATCATCATTTTCAAACAAACAGAATTTATTCTAACAAGAAGGAAAAGGCTTATAGTAATTCCAACCCCTCCATTAGGGATTGCATATGAAAGTCATGGCAATAAATTACTCAGAATAAGAGAACAGACTCAAGATCTTGCTCATATAATAAACTAAACTAGACATGTATTCAATCCTATATTGCCAAGATACAGAATATGGAGAAATATATCTTAAGTAAAATTAAGGTATATTACTTTTATTTACCTTTTCTTTTTCAAACATGTATTTTTTCTGTTATCAATTTTATGTGTTTATTATATTTATAATAAAAGATAAAGACTATCTTAGACTTTATAAAGCAACTGAGTTGCCTATTCTTTCTTTCCTAAAGTTTTTATTGAATAAAATTGAGACTTCTGTCTTACTGTTTCAATTTTAAGGTTTTACACTTTGCATTTCCACATAAAATCATTTTTGGTAACTTAAATTCCATTAGAGAGTGCCTCTACTTTATCCACATGTTCAAGCTTATTTGAGAAAAAAAAAAGAACAAGTAGTAATTTATTATTCTTTTATTTTCCCCTGTATTTGTGGGTCTTTCCTCATTATCATTTCTATGGTGAGGTATTTGCATTGTTTTTCTCTTTTTTGCCTCTAACTGGTTAACCAATGATTTATCTAATTCATTATTTTCATAAGTTTGCTAACTGACAATCTTATTATTGTCTTTTTTCTTTATTACTTATTCCTGATTTTTCTTTAATTAGTTTTATTTTCTGAGTTTATTTGGTTTTTAATTCTAACTAACTTAAATTTAAATAGCTCCACGTGGCTAGTGGCTACTCTTGTTGACAGTGCAGCTTAGATGAAAGCAACTTTGCTATGCCATCAGTGGGTTGAGTTTGGGGACTTGGAGGAAGTCGTGAAAGTGAAAGCTGCTCAGTCATGTCCGACTCTCTGCAACCCCATGGACTACACAGTCCACGGAATTCTCCAGGTCAGAATATTGGAGTGGTAGCCATGCCCTTCTCCAGGGTAGGGAAAATAAGGGTATCAAAAAAAAAAAAAATCCATCATATTGGAAGGAGTGATGACAGTTATTTTGTTGCAAATCAGTAGTGACTAGACAGTGGCATGAAATTTATGGAGTTTTGTAATATTTTCTTTCTTGATATGTCTACTATTATATGAACATTTACTTTGTGGAAATTCCTTGAGCTGTGTCTCATAATTGTGATGTTTCAATTAAAATTACATAAAGAAAGAAAGAATATACCATGACTAAATGGAAATTTTTTAGGCATGCAAGATTAGTTCAATATTAGTACTATATCATCTGATTTTGATAATTGACATTTGACAAAATACAACAACCATCTTTGACAAAAACATAGTAAACAGTAAGTGATGAACCCTTTCTTAATATGTACCTCATTTTGAAAGTCAGCTAATAGGGAAATAGTAAAGAACAAGTCAAATTTACCCACTTGTACTACTATGTAATAGTTCATTGAAGATACTAGCTAATGTAGGCAAATAAAATATTCAAAAATTTGAATTGTAACTAGAAAAGTAAAAAAATCTCTATTATGATCAAATATCTGAAAAAATCCTAAGTCACAGGAAAACCTTTGCAAATAATAAGTGAATCTACTGAAATGACAATATATTAAACTAATATAAAATTTGAGATTCTAATATATAAATAAAAGGAGATATAAAGGAAGAGAAAATTTCCATTAAAATGGAAAAAGATAAAAGGATAATTTAAGCATAAATATACAAAAGTAGATGAACAAATTTTCAGACTGACTAAAATCCAAAAAGTTTTATCATATAGTATTGTGAGATGGAAAAATAGGCACTCATACATTCCAATAGCTATTAGACAATATTTAGTAAATTTTCACATGCAAAATTAGCCCTTTGACCCAGCAATCATACTTCTCAAAAAGCATCCCCAAAGAACTGGTAAATACATTAAATGACCTATGTGTATAGGTCACCATCTTTTTATAATCCCCCAAAGAGTCTTATTTTCTAGTTCAGTTCAGTCACTCAGTCATGTCCAACTCTTTGTGACCCCATGGACTGCAGCACGCCAGGCTTCCCTGTCCATCACCAACTCCTGGAGCTTACTCAAACTCATATCCATCAAGTCAGTGATGCCATCCAACCATCTCATCCTCTGTCATCCCCTTCTCCTTCTGCCTTCAATCTTTCCCAGCATCAGGGTCTTTTCAAACGAGTCACTTCTTTGCTCCTCTGTCCATGGGATTCTTCAGGCAAGAATACTGAAGGGGTAGCCATTTCCTTCTTGAGGCGATCTTCCCAACCCAGGAATCAAACCCGCGTCTCCTACATTGCAGGCAGATTCTTTACCAACTGAGCTACGAAGGAAGTACTTGTGAAGGTGAAGTGGGCAAAATGTGAGAGAAACTAAGACCAGAGGGGTTTTGATTTTTATCCAAGGGATTTGCTTGGGAGGTCAATGGGAACCCAGAGCAAATCTTAGAGGGGCAGTCACCTGAAAATCTGGGCTAAGGAGGAGCAAGACTGAAAACAGAGATAGTAGTACCAAGTGACTGAAAGCCCCAGCCAGAGAGAGGTCACATGGGTGCCTCCAACAGATCAAGAAAAGCACCCAGAAGACAGAGGCTTTACATGCATAAATAAATATGTGTATGTATGTGTGTATATAAGCATATATTTGTTTCTTCATTTTTAAAAATATTTATTTGGCTGCATTGGATCTTAGTGTGGCATGTAGAATCTTTTGTTACAGCATGCAGATTCGAGAGTATGTGGGCTGTCTAGTTGCCACAAGGGCTTAGATGCCCCATGACATGTGGGATCTTAGTTCCCCGACCAGGAATCAAACTCTCATCCCCTGTAACGGAAGGCAGGTTCTTGACCAACGGACAATCAGGGAAGTCTTTGTTTCTTTCCTAAGCTGTTGTATGTGCTGGTATCATTTTGCTATTGTGGTAAAACATGTGTAACAAATGTATCATTGTAACCATTTTTAAATGTATAGTTCAGACAGGGGCCATGCCATTCTTTTCTGTATTGCTCCAGTGTTAGTATATGTGATGCCACAGAGAGAACTGTTGCTTTTTAACTTTATTTTTCCTTTTTATCTTTTGACCCTGTTCACCCATTTCTCTCACCCCCAACCCCACCTGGGGGCAACCACCAATCTGTTCTCTGTATCTGTAAGCTTGGTTTTTTTCCTTCTGTTTTGGTTTTAATTTCACATACAAGAGAGATCATATGTTATTGGTTTTTCTCTGACTTATTTCAAACAGTGCCCTCAAGGTGCCTCCATGTAGTCTCATATGGCAAGCTCGCACTCTTTTTTTTAATAACTGAATAATGTTCCTGTGTGTGAATACCGTATCTTACTTATCCATTCAACCATTGATGGACACCTACATTACTTCATGTATGGATGTGAGAGCTGGACTATAAAGAGAGCTGAGAACTGAAGAATTGATGCTTTTGAACTATGGTGCTGGAGAAGACTCTTGAGAGTCCCTTGGACTGCAAGGAGATCCAACCAGTCCATCCTAAAGGAGATAAGTCCTAGGTGTTCATCGGAAGGACTGATGTTGAAGCTGAAACTCCAATACTTTGGCCATCTGATGCGAAGAGCTGACTCATTGGAAAAGACCCTGATGCTGGGAAAGAAAGATTGAAGGCAGGAGGAGAAGGGAATGACAGAGGATGAGATGGTTGGATGGCATCACTGTCTCAATGGACATGAGTTTGGGTGAACTCCGGGAGCTGATGATGGACAGGGAGGCCTGGTGTGCTGCGGTTCATGGGGTTGCAAAGAGTCGGACACGACTGACTGAACTGAACTGCTTCCATAACTTAGACTGTAAATAATACTACAATGAACAGAGAAGTGACTGTATTTTTTTAAATTAATGACTCCATTTTCTTTGTATAAATATATAGACAGACTTGATGGATCATGTAGTACTATTTTTAATTTTAAGGAAACTGCCATATTTTTTTCCACTGTGGCTGTATCAATCTAAATTCCCAAGGACACTGCAGAAGGATTCCCTTCTCTCTACAACCTTGCCAATACGTGCTACTTACTGTCTTTTTTTGATGATAGTCATTCACTATGGTTTTGATTGGCATTTCCCTGATGATTAGTGACATGAAGCATCTTTTCAGGTACCTGTTGGCCATCTGTATGTCTTCTTTTGGGAGAGATCTATTCAGACCCTGTGCCCATATTTTAATTGGACTGCTTGATTTGTTGATATTCAGTTGTATGAGTTCTTTGTATATTAATCACTTTCTCATCTATATTATTTGCAAATTACTAAATTATGACCGTGTTCAGTACTTCTACTATTAAAGAGTGATCGAAAAGGCACAAGGCTTTCAGAGTATTCCAGCTGCAGAGGTTAAATCTTACCCAACTGCATAAATTGTCGATGGAGCATCAGAGTCAACAATAAAAGTACTTCAATTACACACTATGAGTTGAGTTTGCTTGAAATACTAGTTATTACTGTTACTGTTCTTACTCTACAAATAGCTTTTGTTAATGTCCTTCTGGCTCTGCAACTTTGTTCTTTCATCAGAGTGCCCACTGTTTTGCATCACGTGGTACAAGGTTTCACTTGCACTTTCACAAGATTTCACTTGCTTCAAGACGAGGGACTGGGGAGAATCTATCCTACTCCCTTTTTGATGGGGAGGTTAGAAAAATTTCTGATTTGGGTTTGCACCTAAAATTGCTCTCCTTTCTTCCCACTTACTTCTAACAAAGGCTTATTCCTTGATCAAACTCTAATCAGGCTCCTCTGAGTCCTGCTTTCCACTGGGTCTCAAACTTGACCTTGAACAAACACAAATACTTGCGCTAACTTGAGCTAGCACTAACTTGGAATCCAGCAGCTCATGACTGCAGCCCTAGGATGACCCTGGCCCCTTGAAATGCTTACCTAAGAAAACTCAAGGCTACTAAAGTAATGTCCTCTTTGTTCCAGCCAACACCTTAAGATAGGGCCACAGTCTACCAGGCTCTGCGGAGGGTGGGAGCCCACATTTCAAAAGCACTAGTTAGCAAACACAGGTGGGTTTCTTATGCACCAGCCTCCTTCCAGCTTTTAGTAATTGTTCACTTTCTGACTCTCCTGAGTACATGCCCACCCCCTCCTCACTCCCTCACCTTCCCTTTAAAATGCTCAGTGCCCTCTGCACAAATTCAAGCTGAATTCAGCTCCTGCTAGACTCTTTTTCCTACTGCTAAAGTATATTACTGATTAAAATCTGTCCTTACCACTAGGGTCCAGCTTTGCTTATCTTTGAGACTTCTCGACATCAACAAATATTTTTTCTTACTTCCAACAGAACAGAATAGAGCATTTTAGTTTGACACAACTTGTTCCAAACATGTGTGATTGAAAAACTCTCTGGAGAAATGTTACTAAATTTAAAGAGAAAAAAATTCCCTTGTAAAAATGTTTAACTATTAAATAACATCTGAACATTGTTTTTAAATTGGGAAATGTCTCCGGGGATTTTAATGTTTTAATGCACTTTGTGAATCAAATTTCCAAAGGGAAGATTTAAACTGCAGCCTTTATCTAACGTATTCAGCCACAGTAACCCTTTGTTTTTGGCACACCAGTCGCAGGACATTCCAGAACTAATGTTCCAAGAAAAGCACTTTTTTGAAAACCCCGGCTTAAGGATTTTGAATCCAATATGTACAGTTTATGCTTACATATTATTTCTGTGATCTACAGAAACATCAAATGATGGCAAGATTTTCTTCAAGTGTAGACTTTTACCATCTTATCAGAACCATCTCAGTATGTGTGTTCAAAAATGCAAATTTCTGGGCCATGCCCCAAACCTGCTGAATTGGTATCCCTCAGATTTCGAATGGGAATGTACTCTGTGGCAACCTAAGGGGTGGGATGGGGTGGGGGTGGGAGGGAAGTTCAAGAGGGAGGGGACATATGTATACCTGTGGCTGATTTACCTTGTTGTATGACAGAAACCAACACGACATTGTAAAGCAATCATCCTCCGATTAAAAATAAAAAAATTTTTTTTACAAAAGAATTCCAATGGGAGGTGGGACCTGGACTCAGAATTCTAAGTGTCAAAGTTGGATAGCTGGAGTCTTACCTACATTAAATCTCAAGAACTCAGGTGAGGAATCTTACCTCTGGCTGCCCATTCAGGATCCACTGTTGACATCATTCCCCCAAAGTTTCAGGTTTTTTCCTTTCAAAGCAATAAACTGAAGGAGGATGTAGCAGAAAGCTCCTTAGACTGCATCTGCATAGAAAGAAAAAAAGAGACAAGAGAAAAAGTTCAGTGATTAACTTTTCCCACCCGGCAGGTGCTAACCTTCCACTGTGCTTTCAGACAGGCAGCATTCCTTCCAACCGATACTTCCAAGGGTGTTGGCTGGCTGTGTGTTTCCTGATAATTATATATAGTGATTCCCTCCAGGCTTACAAATGTGTAACAATTACAAACTGACTCTGTAAGCCATCAAACTAACTCCATAAAAACTTACTTCTAAAAGAATATTTATTTAAAAAAAAAACTCATTTGATTGTATAAATAATATATTAAATAAATCTATTATTTAAATTGATTTTATCCAATTTTTCCAGATTTAGAGAAAGAGGAAGTGAACCATTTTAATCTTTTAAATCCAGAGTAAATATTCTGATTTCTTCGGTGTTTCCAAGTTAGACGGACGTGCTTCTCTTTTAGTGTTAATACATCTTCCTCTTCCCCTTCATCCTCTCCTCCTCTTCCTCCACCTCCTCTTTCTCTTTTCCCTTCCTCTTTAACTTCTCCTCTTCCATTTTTGAGGCCTCTCAAGTTCAATTTTCTGTTCAATACAGAAAATGAGATATGTGTTGTTAACTATGCATATTGTAATGAAGTCTGCTTAAATGCCTTTTGAAATCTTTTATTTCTAGACTTTGCAAAATGTTCTCCCCGTTAGGGATATAGGCTATTCAAGAAAATGACTCTTGAGGGTTCTAAAACAAGGGGTAATGCTGAATGAACAGTCAGTTTGAGGAGAACTGCTTGATGTGTACCTCTGGGACTTTTTATGATTGTTAAAAAGAAGAAGAAAAAAAACTGAAGCTGAGTAGAGAAGTGCCATGTTCTTTAAGAAAAGAATCTAAGCATGGAATATAATTCAGTGGTTCTCAAACTTCAGTGTGCATCAAAATCACCTGAAAAGCTTGTTAACCCAGATTGTTAGGGCTACCCCCAAGGTTTCAGCAGGTCTAGGGTAGGGCCTGAGGACTGACATTTCTAATACATTTCCAGGTGATGCTGTTGGTCCCGGGACCACATACTCTGCTTCCAAATACTCTACATGCTTTCTATCTCTCTTATTTCCCTGGAAGGAAAAACCATCTATAAGTGAAAGAAGATAAAACCTAAAAGGCAACATGCAATCAGCATCTTGGAAAAGCTGGCGATCACAGATATAATTTTTAACAGGTATTATCTATGATGGTTCACTAAGAGCCAAGCAGCTGGTTCCAACGTATGACAGAACCTGGCAGGATGCATTTTTAAAATTAAACAGGGTGCTGTAACAAAGAAACAGTTAAAGACTGGTGAGGAATATATTGGGTTGGCCAAAACGTTCCTTCAAGTTTTTCCATAACATCTTCTGGAAAAGCCCACACAGAACTTTTTGCCTAACCCAATAACAGAGGTTATTTAAATGTTGCTCTAAAATATATTTTTAAATGAATTGGTAGTGTGTTCTTTAACCTTAAATAACTGGTTATATTAATAAGGAATGGGAAATACATGTTAAAAGATCTGTGGAGTGTTGAATAAAAATACTTACCTGAATTCTATTTCATATTTTGCAGGACAGTCTCACGATTCATTTTTTGGAGGATATATCCTATCAATTTTATGAGTTACAACTCTAAGTCCCAAATTACTAAGTAACAATAAAATACAAACTATTAAAAATGTTTTATCAAAAGATAATCCATATTTTCTTCTAAGCTTTTTCCAAAAATTCAATGTAAAATAATAAAGCCCTTTTTAATCCCCTCAAACCAAATGCTATGCTAATTCCCAAAGATGACTACTGTAGCAGTATTCTATATAAAAGGGCTTTTCTTATTCACTTCCTCAGTGTGTGGCCAATATATCACCCTTTTCTTTGCATCTTGTATGCAGGTCTAAGCAGTATTTTCCCTCCTACATTTGAGTTATTCATCTTGGGATTTTAAAAATTTATCTAGGACTTTCAAGCTAAAAGAGTTAAATTCTGAACAGTAAGGTATAATGAAAGAGCCTTCAGGATAATTTAAATACATCATTAACTGGCTAATATGACAAGAAATTCCAATCAACCTTTATCAGTTGCATCTCTCTTCAATGACCCTTCAACCTACTTTCCTTTAAACTACTTTGAGCTGTAGAACTACTTTGCAAATTCTCCTGAGGAATGTAAATGACTTGCATTTTCAGTCACCCCCTGACAATTTTCATTCACTATTTAACAGGCAATTATCTGACCATCCAGAGTTACAAATAACTCTCCAGGAGAATGGAGTGTCCTCTGAGTTCAATGAAGAGGTGAGAGCCCATATGCCAATAATAGCCGGGATTTTAGTCCTGTAACTTCTCTTTTCTCCTTCAGGTTTCTTCACCCAACTTTTTCTCCTGATCTTCTCAGTGTGATAAATCTACTAATAACACACCATCTCCCAAGAATCAGTAATATAAACTGTTTAAGAAATGTATTAAATACTGTGTATCTCAATGTTATTACACAATAAAGTTATGTATGCAACACCTTATAGCAGTGGAATAAATTTCTTATGCTCTGAAGGATAGTATATTCAAGGCATAAATTACTTTTTTCAATTTAACCAAACATTTAATATCACTTTTACTTTTCTGGCTCTGTTTAAGGATCAAGCACCATACACAGGTAAATAAGATGGAGATTTTTAAATATTTTCAATTCATAGGGAAAATGAGAAGAGTCACAATGGAGATGAGATTGCAATTGTTATGATGAAAGTCTACCAGCAGACTGGACAACATACACAGGAGAATAAAGGAGGGGGTTCCAGAAGAAATAATTTCTGAATAGCTTCCTTGTGTTCAATTTAACTATGGCAGCCATCACTAAATACATAGATTTTAGTTTATTCTTTCAATTGAACATTTTTCCGACATTGGAATAAGAAAGAAGAAGAACATGTCAAGTAATCAATAACTTAATTCATCTTCAGTTACATATAATTATATATATATATACATATATATATATATATATATATATATATATATATATATATAAATATGCAATCTCTTGAATTCTCAAAAGAGATCTATAGAATATGCACCTTTTCTCTCAACTCCTGCATTTTCTCTATGCCCTCACTTGTCCCATTTCTACTTTTTTCTTCTCTGATTTATTTAAGTGAAAAGGATTATAACCTTGCTCTCTTGTCCCTATGATACCTACATAACTATAAAACTATAATAGAAAAAACCTGAGAATCTAGGAAGAAATTAGTAATAAGGATAGACAAGAATAGCTTTAAAATGTCCACATCAGAAATTATGTGGAAGGAAACCTGCTCATTTCTGTTCTTTGTGGTTGTACTTCCAGGAGTCATCTACCCATTTCTCCCTTCTTTTTTAGCCCATGAATCAGTCAGTCGGTCAATGCCAATCTCCTCTTTCTATAGAGTATACGCATAGACAGACACACACCACCACACCACCATCACTACAAAACCACCTAGAGCCCTGCCCACAGGTTTGAATCAGTATACTTGTTTACAACTCTTAAGAAAAATTTTCTTCAGAATTTGAATTCTAAAATTGGAATGCAATGACAAATCTTCCTCAATTTACAATGGGATCATATCCTGATAAAGCCACCATCAAGCTGAAAATATCATATGTTGAAAATGCATTTAATACATCTACCCTACCAAGTATCACAGTTTAGCCTTGCCTATCTTAAACTTGCTTGGAATACTTACATTAACTTACAGTTGAGCAAAATTAGCTAACACAAGGTTTCTTTTATAACAAAGTGTTGAATAGCTCATGAAATGTATTGAATACTGAAAGTGAAAATGGAATGCCCGTATGTGCAGAGATGGTCATAAGAGTATGGGTTGTTTACTCTCTGGATCTCAAGGTTAACTGGGAGCTATGACCTCATTGCTGCTGCGTGACATCACATGAGAGTACATTACCAAAAGTTCAAATGTGAAGTACAATATCTACTGAATATGTATTGCTTTCACACAGTCATAAAGTAGAGAAATCATTAAGTCAAACCATCATAAGTTGGGGGTCATCTATCTGCAGTAGGTCTAAGGAATACAGACTTTCATGTAACCGTGAAAATAAAAATAATTGAAACTCAAAGGAATTTTAAGATTTTTTAAATTTGCCCTTAATCTACCCCCAAAATACAGATATATATCAATATACTTTTTTAAAACTCCCATTAACCCTTGAATTTAGTTGGTGATATTTCATGTGTAGACCTGGTTCCTTATTTTTCATCAGATGACTTTGCCATCTAAATGTTTTGTCATCCTACTTCTCACCTTCTTTTGCTCCATGGAGACTGGAATATACTTTTACTTGCTCTTTGGGGTATTCTGAATACGTTAAATTTAAATCACTGTCGGCATTCCATGATTTTCTGAATGAAAATAAATTACCATCAATTATCTTTTACTCATCATTTTGTTGAGTTGCTATGTTTTTATTCCTGCCTTTACTAACTGTATAAAATACATAGTGGGTTTTTCATCAACATGACTGTCATCAGGCATATTGAGAAATTTTACAAGAAATAGCAAATGGACAGACTACTTGGGTAAAAAATGATGTTTTCTACTTTTAACTCCTATAGTTCACCTGCTGTGAATCTCATTAGGTGTCAGGATCTAAAGGACAGTTATCACAATCTAAATGACAAAGAATTCTTCATTTGACAAGTCTCTAAAAGCCCCACAAATTATTCCCCAGACTGCTTCCTAGTTGATACTGCCTACTATATTTCATTAATGTATTCCATTCTGATGTTAACAGGACAGTTGATTAGATGCTCTATTCCCAAACAGGGTTGCGTTATGCCTTAGGCACTTTGCTCTGTGAAAGAAGGAAATGGCAGCCCACACAGGTATTCCTGTCTGGAAAATTGCATGGACAGAGCAGCCTGTGCAAAAGTTATAGCGTAGCAGAGTGGACGTAACTGACGGCATGCACATGTGTGCACAGTC
This sequence comes from Muntiacus reevesi, assembly GCF_963930625.1. Taxonomy (NCBI): domain Eukaryota; kingdom Metazoa; phylum Chordata; class Mammalia; order Artiodactyla; family Cervidae; genus Muntiacus; species Muntiacus reevesi. The sequence goes on from NC_089251.1 coordinate 213,343,131, forward strand.
ACACACAAATACACACGCTCTTTGTTCTATGGGTCCCTTATTCTAACAAAAAATAAACAGATACACACACACATATATATAACATACACATATTACACACATACATTTATAATGTATTTAATATATATTAAAAGTATATTTTATAGGTTTTTTGATATAAAGATGAATATAATCCAACCTGTTGTAAAGATATAAACATTTTCTTCAGCTCTAAAAGTTTATTTTTTCTTCTGACTTAAAAAAAGTAAAATACTGATATTTTTGTAGGCCTCCCCAAATTTAGTGGGCCCTTGGATCTGTACCTTCTCTGCTTACTGGACAAGTCAGTTCTGCTCCCCAAAATCTCCATGGCTCTCTTCTCATGTCCTTCAAGTTTTTGCTATTGACACCTACCTTGACCTCCCTACTTAAAATTATACCTTCTCCTTGCTCCTATACTTCCAATCTTTCATATGTTTCTCTGTATACCTTTCATATCCTATGTCACCTTTTTAATGTATTATACACTAAGATTGACTTGTGACTTATGTTTGTTTCCCCTATTAGAATGTGAGTTCCATGAGGTCACAGATATATCTCCAAATCCCTGAGCAGCATTTGGCATTGAGGAACGTCTCAATAACCCTCTCCTAAATGAAACAGGTAGGAAATAAGTCTTGGCCTACCTTTATTCTTCATGTTTTATAAATTTCTATTTTATTTTTTGCTGGTCCCAGAAACTAAAGGGTGGGATAGAGGAATGTTTCCACATGCTAGCAGATCAGTGTGTAATATGAGGGTGGTTTTAAAGACTGCATTAAAAATGAGCTTTGTGCTTTAAAGACTCAAAAATAATAAAAAATTTTGCATCAGTTGTCAGTCTTGCTGTATCCCTCCAAGGTCCTCATTATTTATATTTTAACCTTTGTCTGAAAGGCCACAGTTATATTTGAAGGTACCATGTCCCTTTCAGAATGTCAGCATTGTTTTAGTCAAATCCAAGCCATAATCACAACACAATCCTTAGAAAGCAAAAGTATGAATACTCTCACTTAATATTATATTGTCATGAGAGGGAGGAAAAAGGAAAGAGGAGGAAAGCTAGTTTTTCATACCTATTATGTGCTAGGAGCTGTAAGGCTCTCTATATGTAATCTCACGAATCCTCAGAACAGCTCTATGAAGTAGGTATCAGTGCGTGCTCACTTCATCAGTTCTGACTTTGAGATCCCATGGACTGTAGCCTGCAATGTTCCTCCGTCCATAGGACTTCCCGGGCAAGAGAACTGGAGTGGGTTGCCATTTCCTCCTCCAGGGGATCTTCCTGACCCAGAGATCAAACCCGTGTCTCCAGTGTCTCCTGGAGGAATTTTTTTTTTTTTAAACCACTGTGCTACCTGGGAAATCCCGGGTATTAGTATTCCTAATTTAAAAGCAGGGAAATACATTCAGATTCCATTCTACTTTAACAGAATTTGCCTGAGAACACATGTCTGGCACAGATGAACTAGGATTTAAAGCAGTATCTATTGGGCTTTACAGCTTGAGCACTTCCAATTACATTTTTGTCACAAAAAAAGCATTGTAAGTACTGGTTAAAAAAAAAAAAGCACCAGATCCTGGGGACAATGAGAAGTTATAAAAGGATTGCTAAGTCTGGAACAACTCTGTGTATGACAAGGACTTGTATCACTCATTTCTTTAACAAAGAATAACAGCAAATGGTTATAGGCTAATGTGACAACATGACTGGGTATTGTCAGTGACTTTGTTTATTTTTAAAAGTATCTATTCACTGATTTTACTGTAAAAGTCTCTGTCCAGTAATTTTACCATGAAACTTCATTCATTACTCTTATTGATGAGAAATAGCCAGAACTGGGTATGACTGATACTGGCTTCAACTTATTGAGATCAATCTACTGCTGTAAATTTATTTCTCTCAAAAATATTTCTATCACCAACCCCTGTTTAAATAACCAGTCATCATATAAAGAAGGAAAGTGGGCTATCTGAAATCATCACGTCTTATTTGATTACAATTATTTCCATTAGGGCCAATTTTAAAGCCAAGAGGCAAAACTTGTTCAGAGAAAGCATCAAGAAATAAAAATTTTCCATACCTTTGAGGGTAACTGTTTCTGTAAAAGTACTGATGTAAAATTTAAAAAAAATTACTCATTTTAATCAACATTTAGACAATAAGCAAATTCTGTTTTTTTCAGATATAAGCATTTTGGTATATATAAAATAAGTACTGTGGAGTTGAGTATACATTTCTTATCTCTTAATCATTCAGTCAACAAAAATTTCTTAGTTGTCTATTGTACATAAGGATCTGTGTCCTATAGCACTCATAATTACATCAAAATATAAAATATTGATAGACACTAGACTTGACCTAGAAAAATGTTTACCCTTGAGTTGGAATAATAAGACAAAAAGCATGGCTTACAGAGATTAATCACCAGATGGTAAATCCATGTTGTCTGAAGCACAAGACTACCCCATTCTTCATGGTACTAACTCCTGGACATTCTCACAAGCCAGCAACCAAAAGTTTTACGTTTGGCTCGACAGGGACCATCCTGAGTGATGGTCAGCTTACCAGCTTAGTGACACTGAGACACTGGATGACAGACAGCAAGGTATTGAACTCTCTAAGCGTCAGTACACTCTTAAAACAGAGATAATTTCTACCGTAAAGAGTTGATTCTGGGGTCACAGAAGATGTATTTAAAATGCCTGGCATAATAAAAGGTATGAGGTGATATCTCACTGTGGTTTTAAGTTGCATTTCCCTGACAATTGGTGAGGTATGACTGCATGTTCTTTGGAACTGCTACTACCAAAAAGGCAAGAAATAGCAAGTGTTAGAGAGAACAAGGAGAAATAAAACCCTTTTACATTGATGATGGGATTATAAATTGGTACAGCCTCTATGGAAAACAATATAGTGATTCCTTAAAAATATTAAAGATAGAACCAGCATGTTATCCAGCTATTCCACTTTTGGGTATTTATCTGAAGAATATGAAAAGACTAATTTGAAAAGATATATGTGCTCCTTTGCTCATTATAGCACTGTCTGCAAGCCAAGATATGGAAACAACCCAAGTGTTCACAAATGGATTAGTAGATAAAGATGTGGTGTGTGTGTGTGTGTGTGTGTGTGTGTGTGTGTGTGTACACACACAATGGAGTACTACCCAGCCATAAAAAAATGAAATCTTGCCATTTGTGATGACATGGATGGACCTGGAGGGTTTTATGCTAAGTGAGCAAGTCACATGAAGAAAGACAAATAGTGTAAGATTTTCATTTATACATGGAATATTAAAAAACAAAATAGATCAAGAAACCAGACAGAAACAAACTCATAGATACAGAGAACAGAGTAGCAGTTACCTGAAAAAAAGAGGTAAGGGGAAGGCAAAATTGGTAAATAGGATCAACTGTATGGTGACAGATAAAAACTAAACTTTTGGTGGTGAGCATGCTGTAGTACAAACAGAAACTAAAATATAATGCTGCCCACATGCAGCTCTTACAATGTTATAAACCAGTGTTAGGTCAGTAAAACTAAATTAATTAACTAATTTAAAAATGTCTGGCACATACTTAGCACTTAAAGAATAGCAAGTTTTAGTTCTAAAGACAGTATATGTCTAGGGAAACAATAGAGAAGAAAAAAATGAAAAATATATTTCCCTGCATTTTGATAATACATATACAGCTTCAAGGGCTTCTCTGGTGGCTCAGGTGATAAAGAACCTGCCTGCAATGTGGGAGACCTGGGTTGGATCCCTGGGTCGGGAAGATCCCTTGGAAGAGGGCATGGCAATATACTCTAGTATTCTTGCCTGGAGGATCTCCCTGGACAGAGCAGCCTGGCGAGCTTCAGTCCATGGGGTTGCAAAGAGTCAGGCACGACTGAGCGACTAAATACAGCACAGCATACAGCTTCAGATGTGCCAAAGGTAAATGTAGTCATAGAGCTTCGGCAGTTGCAACATATTCAAAATTAATTTGATGCACAGTATGAACATATTAATCAATAAATGATCCCGTTTGGTTATATAGCGCTTCTTCTTCAGAAAAGATTTAAAAAAAGAAAAAGACCTTTACATTGTAGTTAAATTGTTTCATAACATGCCATTATGCCACCAATTTATGCTTCCTTTATAGCAATTTTCTTACTTAGTTGCTCATTAACTATCATTCTTTCTTCCTAGACCACAAGCTCCATGAGGGCAGGGCCCGTCTTTTCTGTCACTACATCGTCAATGTCAAGCAGAGTTCCTGGTACAGAGTACTAGGCTCAATAAGTGTCGGTTGATTAAATTAGTGAATTAACAGTGGTTTCTGAAGGGAGAGGGATTTCATTTTTATTGAATATGTTCTAGGCATTTTATCCCATTTAATCTTTGAAAAAAAGTTTTAAAGTAGTTTTCCTATTCCCACTTTATGGTTTAGGAAACTGAGGCCCAGAGAAGTTAATTAATGTGTCCAAGGAAAAGATAGATTCAACTGAATGCAGAGTTCCAGAGAATAGCAAGGAGAGATAAGAAAGACTTCTTAAGTGAACAATGCAAAGAAATAGAAGAAAACAATAGAATGGGAAAGATTAGAAATATCTTCAAGAAAATTGGAGATACCAAGGGAACATTTCATGCAAAGATGGCCAGTCAATCCTAAAGGAAATCAACCCTGAATATTCATTGGAAGGACTGATGCTGAAGCTAAAGCTCCAATACTTTGGCCACCTGATGAGAAAAGCCGACTCACTGGAAAAGATCCTGATGATGGGAAAGATTGAGGGCAGAAGGAAGAGGGGACGAGAGAGGATGATGATTGGATTAAAATCACCAACTCAATGGACAAGAGTTTGGGCAAACTCTGGGAGATAGTGAAGGACAGGGAGGCCTGGTGTGCCGCAGTTCATGGGGTTGCAGAGTTAGACATGTCTTAGCAACTTGAACAACAAGCTCATTTACATCAGGAGAATTTAATCCCAGGTCTTGATTTAAAACCCATGTCATTTCCCCTCTACCACTCAAACTATGGCCTTGCTTGTTTTCGATGAATTGTTAGGCTTTACTGTCTGAGGGAAATTAGCAATTATCTGTGTCTGCTGAGAAGCTGCAGCTTCTGAAATTTTTCAACATTAGGTAAGGAAGTAATAAAATTCATCTTTCCAGTTATTCCTGCAAGAGACATGATAGAAAGAACAAACGTCAGGACAGTGTGTTTAATCTTTTCCTCCACTACCTCCAACATTGGAAGTTAGCTATTCTGGAAAAAAAAAAAAACTTGGCTTCAAAGACAGATGGTGGGAAGACACAACAAACATGAAAAATACTTCAGAAGAAAAATGATAGGAAGGAAGGAACACAACAGAAATAAACAAAATCCTGGCCTAGAAGAATATATCTAAAGGAACAGAAGAAAATTCCTCACATGAATTTCAATCTATAGATCATCTTACTATGGATATGGGTCCAGTTTAAGAAAACAAACATCATGAGATTATTTAGGGGGATTGCAGTCAGAAAGAACAAATACTGATATATAAATAATCAGTAAAAGAAAAACAGCAAGAAACAAATGGCAGTAAAACTGAAAACAATGATGGAAAGGAAAGGTTAGAAATAATCAGCGTGAACACAGAAGAAAAAGGAGAAAAGATGAAGGAATAGGAAGATATTTTAAAGTCAGTAGAGAAAAGCCATGGACAGAGAAAGATGAGCCAACAGAGTCACTGAAGAAGAGAATTTTACAAATACAAAGAGGGAAAAAATTAGTTTCCAAAATTCTAAATGGAGAAAATTTATTTAATGAAGAAAGAACTGATTCAGCAAATTGATAAGGAGCAGTAAATTCCAGGAAAATGTGAAAAGATACTCAATGATGAGTTAAGTCCTGATAAAGTAATTTAGCATCAACAATAAAGAAAAAATGCACTCAACCAGCCACAAAAATCCTTGACATAATGGGAGAAGTTCAGGCTAGCTTGTGCTCAGAAATATTTAATGCCAGCAAATAATAGGACAGTACCTCAAAAGTTCAAAGCAATATATCAAACTTCTGATGAAAAATGAAATGCCCATATGCATTTTTCAAATGGAAGAATACAGGAAATGAAGCACCCTTGAACTCTTGGAAATTTCACTTGAAATCTGGAAAAGATTAGAACAAAGGGCTCAGAAATAAGGAGCCATTAGTAAAGAGTTAATAACGGGCAGACTTAAATATAGAACAAATTCAGACAATTCTATAACTCTGTTGTAGAACAGAGTTGTAAATGATTTTGAATTTGGCAGCATAAACAAAAATAATTTAATCTGGAAGAAGCAAGACACATGAAAAATATGACTGTTATTTTTCTATTTTTACAGTGCAAGTAAAAATATTCTTTATAATGGAAACATGTAGTTTTAAAATTAATGCCAACCTTTTACTATTTTCTAAAAGCTTAACCCAACCTTATGATGTTGAAGGAAATATTTTCTTTGGTAAAAGAGTGATATCTGAAGTCCAGCAATGATTTTGATTTTATTTCAGTAAGCTTTTTATTTTTTTTATTAAATTCAAGTAAAGAGGAATTCAATATGACTACAAAAGTGTGTGTGTGTGTGTGTGTGTGTGTGTGTGTGTGTGTGTGTGTGCATGTAAGAGCTAAGCTGACTCTTTGTGATTCTATGGACCATAGTCTACCAGGCTCCTCTGACAATGGGATTTTCCAGGCAACAATATTGGAGTGGGTTGCCATGCCCTCCTCCAGGGGATCTTCCCAATTCAGGGATCAAATCTGCATCTCCTACATTGCAGGCAGATTCTTTACTGCTGAGCCACTGGGGAAGCCCCTTAAAAAGTATATACATTACATAAAAGCATTCTATCAACATATCAAGCCATTCATTCTTTTATCTGTAGAGATGTAAAGAATAATGTCTAGAATTTCATTGAACTAGGATTGCTATGTATTATTTTCAGATGATGAAATTTGGGGTTTTTTCCTTCCTTTTTAAGTATTTATCTTTATTGCCTATACACTTTGCTATGATTAGCCATGAATTTTATAAAGGGAATAGTCACTTCCTTTAAATAAAAGAACTACATACACATACACATACCCCTTTTGGATTTCTGCTCAGTGAATTGCCTATTTAAACCATTTGCACATTTCTTTTTCTCTTGTCTTTCCCATTATCTCTGTACAGAAGATATTTTCATGTTTGCTCTAATAACTTATCTTCGGTCATAAGTGTTGTCAGTATTCTTCCTTGTTTTTTATGTTTAATAATGTCTATTATATACAAATATATTAACAATTAGAATGAAGTTTATTGTTACTTATCCTTTAGCATTAATTATTTATCAAATTCAAGTATACTCTGGACAATATAATTATTTACTCTGAAATTCCTATTTTGCTTAAGGAAGCCTCCTATAGAAATTCATGTAAACATTCACCTATATATTCTCCCTATATTTTAGATATTCATATTACTATTGTATCAAATGCATTTTGTGGAAAATACAAGTTGAACTAGTTTCATCTTCTTCCAGATAAATAACGGTCTATGCCAGCACTGTTTTTTTTTTTTTTTTTTTTTAATCTCATTGAGCTAAAAATGTTAATTTTGATCATTCCATGTGATTCTTGCTTACATTTTTGGATATTGTAACCTATCTTAGTGGATATTGTAACCTATCTCAGTACTGTGATTGTGGTTTTATAGTAAATTTTAATAGCTGAAAGATAAGCTCATCTTTTTAGTATTCTTTTTTATTCATTGCTTGTATTATTCTCAGAACTTTATTCCATCATCTAAACTTTAAAATAATTTAATCTAGTACCCCAAACAAAACAAAATAAAAGCATTAAGATTCACAGTGGAATGCAATTTCGCTTAATACTATCTTACTTCATATTTGTTTATATTTAATAATTTCTCTTATATAGACTCTATTAAATGTATTTCTAAGAAATTAAAGGGCTAGCAATTGTTATTGAGCTTTCTATTTTTCCATTTTTGAGTACTAGTAATAAAGGAAAAAGCTATTGAATTTTCTATATTTATGATATATTAGTAAAAGTATGTTTCTTATTTTATACCATATTAATATAAATTTGAAGCATGAAAGGTACCATTTCTCATTCATAAGATTGATAAATGCTTTAAATCATGGTAACATTCAGTTCTAGAAAGTATTTAAGGAAACAGGCACTATTGTATATCGCTGGTAGCATTAGGATTTACTCAGAAAGTTAGACCTTCAATTATCAAAATTGTTTTGGCCTTGTTATAAAATTAAATGAGGCAGTGTTACTCTTATTACTGTGCTGAAAGTCCAAACCAGTTCAATAAAACAAGAAAAAATGGCATAAAAATTGAAAAGAACAAAATAATCTTCATTTACAAATGGGAAAGTTGAACAGCTGCATGTAAATCAATGAAGTGAGAATACTCTCACCACACACAAAAATTAACCCAAAATGGCTTAAAGACTTAATTACAAGACATGACACAATAAAACTCTTAGAAGAGATCATAGGCAAAACTTTCTCTGACATAAGTCATACCAATGTTTTCTTAGATCAGTCTCTCAAGGCAATAAAAATAAAAATAAGAATAAACAAATGAGACTTAACCAAGCTTATAAGCTTTTGCACAGTAAAGGAAACCATAAACAAAATAAAGACAACATATAGAATGGGAGAAAATATCTGAAAACAATGTGATCAACAAGGGCTTAATTTCCAAAATATACAAATAAGCTCATAAAACTCAAAACCAAATCACAAATCACAAAATGGGCAGAAGACCTAAATAGACATTTCTCGAAAGAAGACATATAGATGGCCAACAGGCACACGAAGTGACACTCAGCACTGCTAATTATTACAGAAATGCAGATTGAACCGACAATGAGGTGTGTCACCTCACACTGGTCAGGATGGGCATCATTAAGTCAACAGATAACAAATGCTGGAGAGGGTGTGGAGAAGGGAAACCCACAACTACAACGTGGGTTGGGATGTAAGTGGGTACAGCCGCTACAGAAAACAGTACAGAGGTTCCTCAGAAAGCTAAAAATAGGGAATTCCTAGGCAGTCTGGTGGTTAGGACTCCGTGCTTTAACTGCCGAGGGCACAGATTCAGTCCCTGGTCAGGAAGCCAGGATCCTGTAAGCTCCGCAGCGTGGGCAAAAGCTAAAAATAGAATTACCATATGATCCAACAATCCTACTCCTGATCACATATCCAGGCAAAACTTTAATTAAAAAAAAAAAGATACACGCACTCCTATGTTCATAGAAGCACTACGCACAATATCCAAGACATATAAGCAACCTAAATGTCCACTGACAGATGAATGGTAAAGAAGATGAGGTACATATATACGATGGAACAGTGCTCAGCCATGAAAAAGAATAAAATAATGCCATCTGTAGTATCATGGATATAACTAGAGGTTACCATACTAAATGAAGTAAGTCAGAAAGAGAATGACAAATACTATGTAATATCACTTATATGTGGACTCTAAACTATGACACATGAAAAGTGGCATGATTCACGGCATTGGCAACTTTCTGTGGCCACAGAGCAACCAGAGTTGGAAGGTCCACGGGAAGGCTATCACAACTTCCAAGGACAGCAGGAAGGCAACCCAGGCTTCAGGGAACAGCAGGAAAGAAGTAGAAGCTTCAGAGGACATCAATCAAGAGGTGGCAACGAAAGCAACAGATTCCAAAACAAAGGCCAGAAGCAGAGTTTTAATAAAGCACTTGGACAGTAATTTGAAGTAGAGGATTTATTTGGCAAAAACAGAACTATGTTCATCAATGTGGAACTGAACATTATTTTTCATATAAAGTTAAAGGCATGTTGTATTTCCTTCCTGACCACTTGCCCAGTCCCCATCTCTTCGAGAGAGAAAAGCTTTATCTAAATTTCATCTGATGACTATCATTTATAACTTTATTGCTACTTCTGTTTTGGGTATTCCTTTGGAAAAGGTGCATGGATGCATTACATATTCTAATGTATTGTCTGTAGATTATAAGATAAAGTCAAGCATGTATCTGCTGATGCTTTTTAAGTTGGCCTGTCTATATACTTAGAAATGTCTTTTAATAGTAGGCTCCCCTGGTGGCTCAGATGGTAAAGACACTCCTGCAATGCAGCATACATGGGTCGGGAAGATCCCCTGGAGAAGGAAATGGCAACCCACTCCAGTAATCTTGCCTGGAGAATCCCATGGACAGAGGAGCCTGGCAGGCTACAGTCCAGAGGGTTGCAAAGAGTCAGGCATGACTGAGCTACGATCACTCACAAACTATGACACAAATGAACCTATCTATAAAACAGAAACAGAATCATAGAGAACAGACCTGTGATCACCAAGGGGGAGGGGGTTGGGAGAGATAGAGTAGGAGGCTGGGATTAGTAGATATAAGATATTACATATAGAAAGGATAAATAGCAAGGTCCTGTTGTTTAACACAGGGAAATATATTCAATACCCTATGATAAACCACAACGGAAAAGAATATAATACTGTATATACATGAATAACTGACTCATTTTGCTGTACAGTAGAAGTCAGCACAACACTCCAAATCAATTATACTTCAACAAAAATAAATAAATAAAAAGAAAATGGAATTTGAAAACATTTTTATTAGAATAAAATGCTTCCAATGTCAGAGAATGAATCTAATATGTGATTGGAAGAACTCTACCCAGAAAGCTATCAAATATTGCCTGGGGAAGTGCAATAGACTTAAAGAAATGGAGAGACATGGTTACTTGGGATTGGAAAATTCACTATTTTAAAGTTGCCCCGTTCTCCTCAAACTGATTCAAACTGGATCACTGTGGTCCGACTCAAAACTCAGCAGGCAATTTATAGAAATGCATAAACTGATTATGAAATTCATACGGAAATACAAACGGCCAAGAATAAATAAAGGAACTTGAAAAAGAACAACAAAGTTAGAGATCTTACGTTAGCTGATTTTGAAACTAATTATAAACCTAAGATAGTCAAGCTAGTGCTGTATTGTGGTAAGGGCCAAAAAATAATGAAACGAGAGAGTTCAGAGATATATCCAAACATTTACTAACAACTGACTTTTCACAAAGGCACCAAGATAATTCAATGGACATAGGAGAGGGTTTCAATAAATGGTCCTTGAAGAACTTGGTATTTTTATGTGATGTGGCAGCCTGGATGGGAGGGGAGTGTTAGGGAGAATTTGTTGTTCAGTTACTCAGCCATGTCCAATGCTTTGCAACCTCAAGGACTGCAGCATGACAGGCTTCCCTGTCCTTCACTATCTCCCAGAGTTTGCTCAACCTCTTGTCCATTGAGTCGATGATGCCATCCAACCATCTCATTCTTTGTTGCCCTCTTCTCCTCCTGCCTTGAATCTTTCCCAGCATTGGGGGTTTTTCCAATGAGCCCCTCTGGGCATCAGGAGTTCAAAGTATTGGAGCTTCAGCCTCAGCATCAGTCCTTGCAAAGAATATTCAGGGTTAATTTCCTTTAGGATTAACTGGCTTTATCTCCTTGCTGTTCAAGGGACCCTCAAGAGTCTTCATCATCACAATTCAAAACCATCAATTCTTCAGTGCTCAATCTTCATTATGGTCCAACTCTCGCATCCATACATGACTACAGAATGCAGTAGTCATATATGGATAAATCATAAAAACCACAGCTTTTACTATACAGATCTTTGTCAGCAAAGTGATGTCTCTGATTTTTAATATGTTGTCTAAGTTGGTCATAGCTTTTCTTCCAAGGAGGAAGCATCTTTTAATTTCATGGCTGCAGTCAACGTCCACAGTGATTTTGGAGCCCAAGAAAATAAAGCCGGTCACCGTTTCCATTTTTCCCCATCTATTTGCCACCTGAGGGAGAAAGAATACATACGTATGTATGACTGAGTCCCTATGCTATTCACCTGAAACTATCACAACGTTCTTAATCAGCTATTCAGCTCAGTTCAGTCACTCAGTAGTGCCTGACTCTTTACGACTCCATGGACTGCAGCACACCAGGTTTCCCTGTTCATCACCAACTACCAGAGCCTACTCAAACTCACATCCATCATGTTGGTGATGCCATCCAACCATCTCATCCTCTGTCATCCCCTTCTCCCTCCACCTTCAATCTTTCCCAGCATCAGGGTCTTTTCCAAAGAGTCAGTTCTTCGCATCAGGTACTGGAGTTTCAGCTTCAGCATCAGTCCTTCCAATGAATATTCAGGACTGACTTCCTTTAAGATTGACTGGTTGGATCTCCTTGCAGTCCAAGGGACTCTTTAGAATCTTCTCCAACACCACAGTTCAAAAGCATCAATACTTCAATGCTCAGCTTTCTTTATGGTCCAACTCTCACATCCATACATGACTACTGGAAAAACCATAGCTTTGACTAGACGGACCTTTGTTGGTGAGTAATGTCTTTGCTTTCTAATATGCAGTCTCTGTTGGTAATAGCTTTTCTTCCAAGGAGCAAGTGTCTTTTAATTTCATGGCTGCAGTCACCATCTGCAGTAATTTTGGAGCCCAAAAATAAAGTCTCTCACTGTTTCCACTGTTTCCCCATCTATTTGCTATGAAGTGATGGGACCAGATGCCATGATCTTAATTTTTTTCTGAATGCTGAGTTTTAAGCCAACATTTTCACTCTTCTCTTTCATCAAGAGGCTCCTTAGTTCTTCTCACATTCTGCCATAAGGGTGGTATCATCTGCTTATCTGAGGTTATTGATATTTCTCCCGCAATCTTGATTCGAGCCTGTGCTTCATTCAGCCTGGCATTTCTCATGATGTACTCTGCATATAAGTTAAACAAGTAGGGTGACATTATACAGCCTTGACATACTCCTTTCCTGATTTGGAACCAGTCTTTGTTCCATGTCCAATTCTAACTGTTGCTTCTTGACCTCCATACAGGTTTCTCAGGAGGCAGGTCAGGTGGTCTGGTATTCCCATCTCTTTCAGAGTTTTCCACAGTTTGTTGTGATCCAAACAGTCAAAGGCTTTGGCACAGTCAATAAAGCAAAGTAGATGTTTTTCTGGAACTCTCTTGCTTTACCAATGATCTAGTGAATGTTGGCAATTTGATCTCTGGTTCCTCTGCCTTTTCTAAATCCAGCTTGAACAACTGGATTCACATACTGTTGAAGCCTGGCCTGGAGAATTTTGAGCATTGCTTTGCTAGCGTGTTAGATGAGTGCAATTGTGCGGTAGTGTGAACATTCTTTGGCATTGCCTTTCTTTGGGATTGGAATGAAAACTGACCTTTTCCAGTCCTGTGGCCATGGCTGAGATTTCCAGATTTGCTGGCATATTGAATGCAGCACTTTCACAGCATCATCTTTTAGGATTTTCAAATAGCTCAACTGGAATTCCATCACCTGCACTAGCTTTGCTCATAGTGATTAAACATTTTTTAAAGGCACCATTTAAAAATACATAAGCAACAAATGGAGACAAAATTATCATAAATACCTATAAGTGACAAAGATTTATATCCAGAATATATAATGGATACACACACACACACACATTATTGCCTGGAGGGAAGATTAAATCAGAAAACAATGAGAGAACTTTTTAGAATAATGTAAATGTTCTATATCTTGATTGGGATGTTAGTTATATGGCTATAAAAAATTTATCAAAATGTAAAAACTGAAATTCACAATCTGTAAAATTCAGATCTGATGATTTATTGTATAAGTTATACCTTAATTAACAATGACAAAAATAACAACAAAAAAGAAAATTTGTGCTCTGCACATAAATTTGGACTGTTTGGTTTTTTACTGCCATTTTCCTATTTGCTAGATAGATTAGAGCTGTGTGATATAGAAATAAGCTGTGCATGGCATCTTGGAACTGTCTAGAGGCTCAAACCTTTTTTGATGAATTTTATTTGCCCTGACTGTGCTTCACTCTTAGTTTCACATTCTGTTAGTTGACCTTGGCTTGTAGCAAAGTTCCCAGATTGAACTAAGCTGAGACACTTTAAAAACTGTTATAGCAGAATATAGGAGGTCTTGATAATTATGCTATTACAATTTTTTATTGAACAAACTTGAAAGAATAGTTGAGTTTAATGTGCAAACACTGTTTGTTTTATAGTTCTCTGCTCATATGATTCAAGAAATTTCTTTTATTTGAACTCTTGGACTGGGCTTAAGAGAGAAGAATTCGGAAGGTTTGAATCAATCTGTTCCTGAACAAGGGTAGTGGGTGAAGATAGACTTAAAAACATTCTTACCTACTTTTGCTGAAGGACCAGGGGAAGCTAAATAAGTAGACTCTGTTTAATATATTCCTTTTCTCTTTGATTTCTTCCAAACTACAATTACATTACTTTGGGGGAAAAGTTTGTGGCTATAAACTACAAGGCTGGATTTACTTCTCTTAAAAAAGATGGGCCATTCTGTAAATCATGATTCAATATATAGAATTCCAAAGTGAAGTTTTTTGTCGTTTCATTTCTGGAATCCCATCGATTGTCATCTGGAAGAACATTCAGAGCAGTAAAAGTGGCTCCTTCTGATTTCGAAATGTACAGCCTTTAAAATTTATTTCCTATAACCAGTGTTTCATTATATTGGCATTCCACACAGTTGCCATGTCCTGCTGAGCAGTGACTTAACGTAGCCCTGGAGCTGGATTTGATCATACATTTAGATTCATCACAGCACAACAACTCTTATGTACTTCTCCCGAATGAAACATCAGGGAAAATCAATTCAGAAATGAACTGGGTAAATCTCTGGAATTGAGATTGATGCCCCAGATTGCAAATTATCCGGACAGCAAACATCTTGTAGGCAGCTGTTTGAATTCAGGGGTTTCTAAGACAGCTGATGGATTTAAGATAGTGCTCTAAGACTGAATTGTCAGCTTATTCTGGATTACAAATATTGATGATCAATAAAATTGTTGAGGAACACCTTGATGTAAAGAGCAAAATAAAATACCAATATTCTATAATTCCTAACTCTTCAGATGCTCGTGGTAATTGAGATGTATTCTGCTGTATGTATCCAACAAAACCCATCTGGACCTTATGTCTGGCTCTTTCTTGGCAGCAGTAGGTGTCTGAACTCCCCCTTAATAGACTCAACAGACATTAACACTAACAAAATACAAAGGCTTCACAACACCTCCCTGAATTCACATCTCCTTTTCTAAGTGAGTACCTGACACAAGAAAATATGCATAGGATTGTCTTGATATTACTAAATAAGTAAAGGAAGTAATTAATCCACACTAGATAATTTAGTAGTTAATTGAATACTACTTTTCCTGATTTTCTAATGATTTCTTATTCATTGATTCATTTCTCAAGGAAGGTTTAAATCTTCTAGAAGCCATTTTTTTTTTCAATCTGTAATTTTTCTGTGGACAGCATAATGCTATGACCATACTAGTTCAGTTCAGTTGCTCAGTCATGTCCAACTCTTTGAGACCCCAAGAACTGCAGAACGTCAGGACCCCTGTCCATCACCAACTCCCAGAGTCTACCCAAACCCATGTCCATAGAGTCGGTGATGCCATCCAACCATCTCATCCTCTGTCGTCCCCTTCTCCTCCTGCCCTCAATCTTTTCCAGCAACAGGGTCCTTTCAAACGAGTCAGCTCTTTGCATGAGGTGGCCAAAGGATTGGAGTTTCAGCTTCAACATCAGTCCTTCCAATGAACACCCAGGACTGATCTCCTTTAGGATGGACTGGTTGGATCTCCTTGTAGTCCAAGGGATTCTCATGAGTCTTCTCCAACACCACAGTTCAAAAGCATCAATTCTTTGGTGCTCAGCTTTCTTTATAGTCTAACTCTCACATCCATATGTGACTACTGGAAAAACCATAGGCTTGACTATATGGAACTTTTTTGGCAAAGTAATGTCTCTGCTTTGTAATATGCTGCCTAGATTGGTCATAACTTTCCTTCCAAGGATTAAGCATCTTTTAATTTCATGGCTGCAGTCACCATCTGCAGTGATTTTGGAGCCCAAAAAATAAAGTCAGCCAGTTTCCACTGTTTCCCCATCTATTTGCCATGAAGTGATGGGACCAGATGCCATGATCTTAGTTTTCTGAATGTTGAGCTTTAAGCCAACTTTTTCACTCTCCTCTTTCACTTTCATCAAGAGGCTCCTTATTTCTTCACTTTCTGCCATAACCATGGTGTCATCTGCATATCTGAGGTTATTGATATTTCTCCCAGCAATCTTGATTCGAGCTTGTGTTTCATCCAGTCCAGCGTTTCTCATGATGTACTCTGCATGTAAGCTAAATAAGCAGGGTGACAATATACAGCCTTGATGTACTCCTTTTCTGTTTTTGGAACCAGTCTGTTTTTCCATGTCCAGTTCTAACTGTTGCTTCCTGACCTGCATACAGATTTCTCAGGAGGCAGGTCAGGCAGTCTAGTATTCCCATCTCTTTCAGAATTTTCCCCAGTTTATTGTGATCCACACAGTCAAAGGCTTTGGCATAGTCAATAAAGCAGAAATAGATGTTTTTCTGGAACTCTCTTGCTTTTTTAATGACACAACAGATGTTGGCAATTTGATCTCTGGTTCCTCTGCCCTTTCTAAAACCAGCTTGAACATCTGGAAGTTCACGGTTCACATATTGCCAAAGCCTGGCTTGGAGAATTTTGAGCATCACTTTACTAGCGTGTGAGATGAGTGCAATTGTGGAGTAGTTTGAGCATTCTTTGGCATTGCTTTTCTTTGGGATTGGAATGAAAACTGACCTTTTCTGGTCCTGTGCCCACTGCTGAGTCTTCCAAATTTGCTGGCATGTCGAGTGCAGCACTTTCACAGCATCATCTTTTAGGATTTGAAATAGCTCAACTGGAATTCCATCACCTCCACTAGCTTTGTTCATAGTGATGTTTCCTAAGTCCCACTTGACTTCACATTCCAGGATGTCTGGCTCTAGGTGAGTGATCACACCATCATGATTATCTGGGTCATGAAGATCTTTTTTATACAGTTCTTCTGTGTATTCTTGCCATCTCTTCTTAATATCTTCTGCTTCTGTTAGGTCCACACCATTTCTGTCCTTTATTGAGCCTATCTTAAGTGCTTAGGAAATTATAGTTGATTAATTGCACATTGTTTTCAGCACCAAAACATCTCTGAGTACAGTTTTATGGCTTCTTTAATCCTTTAGTTGAACTGCATCACTAAACATTTAGTTTGTCCTGCATTTAAACTGTGTCATTAAAGTTTTAAATATTCCTTTATCTCTGATAATAGACTTCCACATCCTTATTCCTCCCTCTTGAACTTCCAGTTCTGCAGTCTCATCTCATGTGTTTGGTTTATCCTAAGACTTATTCTTGGGTTTTTCTCTCCCATAACCCATCCTCCCTTGTCCACCTTGCAGAACAGAGAAGTAAATTTTATTTCAGTTCAGAGAAACTTTCATCACACACCAACAATATGCCAGGCAGTGTGTGAAGCACAAGTGACCCAAAGAAGACATGATTCCTCTACTCAAAGATTTTTGTGGTCTGGTAGAAGACATATAAGACTTTCACTGAGAAATTATAGAAGACAGTATAGGCTATTTTAAGAACACAGGCTACCTACTCCAGCCTAGTGCAAGGATACATTCTATGGCAAGAAACCTGGAGCAGGATGTGAGGCCAGGCCTTCGACAAGAATAATGCTAACGCAGTCTCCTCCTCCAAGCTACAGAGACTGTTCAGATGTACAAACGCACAGAGACGAGGGGGCAGTGACAGGTGCAAAGACCAGAGGAAACGTCTGAAAAGCCTGGCAAGTGAGCCAGAGAATCAGAATTAGACATAAGATGTGCAAGATGATGGAGCAAGAGATGTAATGGCTATGTGTTAGACAAGTGACTGGGCAAGTTCAAGGTACAGAGACTATGGTCACTTCTGGCTTTCCACGATGTGAGTGGAAAGGACAACGGATAAGGTTGGGGTGAGGATCGGGGTTAGGTTTCTAGGGCTGGGAACTTCCTTTAATAATAGGACTCTGTAACTTAGACAGAATTCTTTCTACTATATAGTATTTGCATTTTTATGCCTATATTCATGGATTTCCCTGATAGCTCAGTTGGTAAAGAATCCACCTGCAATGCGGGAGACCTGGGTTGGGAAGATCCCCTGGAGAAGGGAAAGGCTACCCATCCAGTATTCTGGCCTGGAGAATTCCATGGACTGTATCATCCATGACCAGTGGAATAAATTGTCTATAATTTTACTTTAGGGCAAATGTATACACTTATATATATCCTTTTGGGTTTTCTATATCCTTTTGTGCTTTTTCTGAAGAATAAATTAGTTACTTTACTCCTGTACCTGATATTGTTACAGACATAGAAAGAACAGATAAAGACAATAGAGTTGAGAGGTCAAGGACAAGGGCTTGGATTTGCCTTCCTTGGCATTTCTTTAAATGTAAATGAGGCCAATAACAGTCTCTTATAGAGCTGTCATCAAAATTAAATGAGTTTCTATATGTAAAGCTCTAAGAACAGAGGTTCATTGGAAGTAATCAATGAATAATCACTGGTACTATGATCATTATTTTCTGGAATGGATGGACAATGGTGACAAGTACAACTGAGAGATTTTGGTACCCAGAGAACTAGACAAAATATACCATCTCTCTTCAAGAGAGTGATGGTCATAATTCTTATTTCTTATAGGTGTGTTACCTATAAGATAGGAGAACAAAATCTAACCAAATAGTTGTTTAGATGAATAACTACATCAAATAACACAGTAAATTTAGAAGATAGACTGAGGATATTTATTTTATTGTCTATTATATCAAAATTTATGGGTAATCACATCAGAATACACACACACACACACACACATGCACGCACACACACATCATGTTGTTTTTTGTTTTTTTCCATGAAGAGTTACAGAAGTTGATAGCTCTTCTTTCCATTGTTGTTTCTGCTTTTGTTCAGTCGTTCAGTCATGTCTGGCTCTCTGTGACCCCATGGACTGCAGTATTCCAGGCTTCCCTGTGCTTCACCATCTCCCAGAGTTTCCATAAGTTGAACTGAATTCTAAACTAAATTCTAAAGAAAGATCAACAAAAGGAGGCCTAAGAAAATCTCTTACACTCAATGATAGAAACAATGTGAAATCACATAGGAAGGGTCCTAGTAAACGACTTGTTATCTTGAGTTGAATTCAAAAGAGAAGAATCTTGAGTGAACAGAATATTAACAAAAAGCAGGAGAAACATAACAGTTTTGAAAAAGTGATCCTTTAAACAGATATGAAAGGAGCATAATTTATGCATCTCTGAGAGCACTGGATCAAGGTGGGGAGCTGTGAGGTGGATCTGGCACAAAATGACTTCTGACACATGCCATGTATTATTTACCACAAAATGCTACCACGTGCATTAACATGACAGGCATAGTCACTTGATTAACCAAAGTCAACTGGTCAGTGCATATAGTGAAATTTGGTTCAGATGTTTCCTGGTATAGGTGGAGAGAAAAAGTAGAAAAATCAAAGAGCTGCCTCCTAAACAGAGGAAGTCATCTGAATAGAGGTGAGAGTGTGGGGAAGAAAGAAGTGAGAGGTTGAACTCAAAGTTCTCAAGAATGTGAATCCAAAATTGGGAGGCCATGGCCCACTCTCAGCAGCTCAGATAATAGTTTATATCTTAGCGATCTTAAATGACTGTTTATGACTTTTCTTGCCCTACTGATAAAATAAGAACTTCCCCAATGGTTCAGAAGGGAAAGAATCCACCTGCAATGCAGGGGACACAGGAGATGTGGGTTTGATCCCTGAGTCAGGAAGATCCTCTGGGGGAGGAAATGGCAACCCACTCCAGCATTCTTGCTTTGAAAATTCCATGGATAGAGGAGCCTGGCAGGTTACAGTTCATGGGGTCACAAAGAGTCGGACACGACTGAGCGACTAAGCACACACACATACGCTGATAAAATAAGGAACTGTCTCATCTGTCTCTGGGCTTCTCTGGTGGCTCAGAGAGTAAAGAATCTGCCTGCAGTGCAGGAGATCTAGGCTTGACCCCTGGGTCAGGATTATCCCCTGGAGAAAGGCAAGGCAACCCACTCCAGTATTCTTGCCTGGAGAAATCCATGGAGTCGCAAAGAGTGAGATATGACAGAGCAACTAATATTTTCACATCCACTCTTCATCTGTCTCTACCTCAGAAGAAGCAATGATAAAATGAGAGAGGACAGATGAGATCTTCAGAAACAAGAATTCTAGGAAAAGAGCCTAATGCGTAATTATTATTATTATTATTTACTTTAGAAGACTGACTTCATCTCCTTACACTTTTTGCTCTGACTTTAGCTTGGACCCATCAACCTTATTATTATTTTTTTTAATAAGGGCAATTCAGTGCTTTGTTCTCACCTTGTGAAACCTCTGAAGGTGGTCCTTGCACCCCTGTCTAAGAAATCGATTTGATTCTCTGCCTTTTCCTACAGCCTCATGTCTCCCCTGGGACAGCTTACTATACAAACGAAATATGAAGCAAGACTACAGTTTTTACAGTGACAGAGCCAAAGCCTTTTCTGTTGTCCTTCGTGTAGCCCATAGGGAAATATCAGAATGGGGATTGATTTTGCCAAAGAGACAGTCCACAGAGATGGCTGAGTTTAATAAATCTCTGCTATAAGAGGCTCATATTTAAGTTCCAGCAAGTCTCAGAGCTTATTCTACCAGGGCTATCTAACCTCTTGCCTCCTCAGTTACAAATTAAATATCCCTTTGTCACTGTTTCTTTGCAGACCGTTTTGAATGAGACGGAAGATGAAGGCCCTCCATCAGCCCATTCCCCATATTACAGAAAGCTGAGTTTCTGGAGCTAATTACTTTGTGATGTGTTCCAGTGGAAGCCATGGTTTGGTAGTAAATATCACTTAGGCTGGTTGATGCTACTTCCTGAGGACCATGGAAGTTATACCATTCATCACACATTCTTCCCAGACTTCTAGAATTCATTTTGTCCTCATGGGGTTTAAGGAAGAAGAGATACACAATTAGTACCTTTTGGCAAACCCAAAACGTAGTTGGTTCTAATATAATATGATTGACTGATGGTTCTGAAAATAATCTGTGAATAACTGTATATCTATAGCTATATTTGTCTATCTACTCACACATATATATGTATGTATACATATACCTGTAAATAATACATAATTATGCATTTACATATAAGTATGCAAATATTCACAAATATATATGTACACATATATAAGATTAATAATGGTAAATTATTCTATAACATTAAACTCTTTTACCCTTGATTTTCATAACTTTAAAAGACCAGTTTAAACTAGATGACCACTACAGTTCTTAAGTTTTATAATAAATAACTTTAGGCCAAAAGTTCATTATACAGTGGTTGAGTAAACTCTCCAACAAACAAATTTGGAGGAGATCAATCATCCTGGAAACTCCATAACAAACATTTTCTCTGGAACCTGGAAAGAAAATTAAACAGGCCAATAGGAATTGAGCTTCTGACCTCTCCCGATGCTCCCTGTTTGTTTCCTGTTCTTGTAATTAGCCATGTAAATCACTGGGTGGATTATGATTTATTGTAAGGACAGAATCCAATGTTTTTCATTTGTGAATCCGAAAGTGGGAACTTGCACGTAGCTGGCATTCAACAAAAGTATGTGGCCAAACTGTTCAACAGCTTAGAAAGTCCTCAATCATCATTACTTTAGCTTTCATTAATAGCATTATCACCAGACTACTTCCAACACCTACGTTTATCCACATCCCTCCACATGGGCCGTGCTCTTCTTCCCCACTGTGTTAATAATGTGTTGCATGGGGCAGCAGCACCAGTCTTCTCAAACCAGCTACTTGGATGGATGGTTATTTATGGCGTTTGATATACTAACAACACTCCTGAGGCTGTGGACCATGTACATATGCATAATTCAGGCGCATTCAGCATTTTAAACTCTACCTGGGGTTTACTTTAAAAAGTCACATTGATTTTGATTTAAAACTCTAAAGAATAAGCAAAAGCAAGCTGCTGAGTTGTTTATATTAAGAATACTTTTTCTTTACTACTGGTTAAGATAGTGCAGATAACAAAACCCTCACCAAGCTGTGTGCCCACAATCTTAATAAAGGCCTTCCTTTAGAAGCTGTGTTCCATGAATAGCCCACTGGGCTGAAGGTTGAGCCAGACACCTCTTGAATTTGTTTACAATTTGAAAATAAATAGATGTTCTTTCACAGGATTGGCAACTTAGCCCCACTCACTAATTTGGAAAATCTATCCCAGTTATCACCCTGACACTTCCAGTGAGTGTTAAAGCATTAAAATTATCTTGAATAAAATTTTGTTACTAACTGCCAGGCAGCACTGTCAGAAGACAGAGAGGTCAAGAACAAAATGTTTTCTGCTTCAGTCCCCGAGATTATTCTCAGAAGCTGAAATGCAGATAACATAATATTGAAATGTTCTGTTCTCATTTTAGAAATATCCAAAACAAACAAAAGGAACCAGAACAGAAGGAGGAAACTTCTCTAAGCATTGCCTAAATACATCTTTGTTTTGAGGCCAGTGTCTTCATCTGTGGAATGATCTCTAAAATACATTTTAGCTAAAATGTTCTTTTTCTTCCTGGTTCCTAATGAAGCTGCAAAGGAATGGACTGGAGTCATCTCTTAGAAGGGATTCCTGGGAGGTGGTTTTTCAAATGATGGAGAAAAGGCAAGTACTAGATTCACATTTACACCCACAAAGAAAAGATTGCCAAGGGTCGTTGTACCTTATGGCACCCCACTCCAGTACTCTTGCCTGGAAAATCCCATGGACGGAGGAGCCTGGTAGGCTGCAGTCCATGGGGTCTCGAAGAGTCAGACAGGATGGAGCGACTTCACTTTCACTTTTCACTTTCATGCATTGGAGAAGGAAATGGCAACCCACTCCAGTGTTCTTGCCTAGAGAATCCCAGGGACAGAGGGGCCTGGTGGGCTGTCATCCATGGGGTTGCACAGAGTCGGACACGACTGAAGCGACTTAGCAGCAGCAGCAGCAGCAATTGCTCTAACTCACTGTTTCTCTGGTTTGTTGAAGGACTTTCCATGTTGAACAAGGGCTACAGTCGGGAGTAGCTCTGCTTGAGACTGAGAGATATGTAAAGATTCTAAATATCACTCCAGCTTGGCTATGTTTCTGCCATATTGATAGCAGAGTATGCGTTGGTGCACCGGCGGGGCGTGTACCCCAGGCACACAGACCCTGTGCTGCCCGTAGGTGGTGTTACCCACAGGGACAGTACAGCGGGGATTTCTGTTCCAGTTACCATCCATTACCCAATACATTTTGAACCCAGGTCTGTCTACCAGCACCTTTGGATGATATTTCATCTCCGCATATCCTAAATAAAACTTCCTTCTTTTCTTCCCACACCCCTCTTCTCCTATCTGTGCCAGTCACATGCAAGCATATTGCCATCCAATCAGATGCACAGAGTAAAATTCAAAAGACCACCCTCGGCACACTGCTCTCCTCGGCTCCTACAACCCGTCCTTCAAGTTTCTTTCATTTTCCTCCCTACATGCATCTCAAGCCGGTCACCTTGTGTCCACATCTCCGGACACCACTCACGCCCACTATCAGGTCTCACCCAGATGACTCTCACGCCCTCCTGGCACCCCACCAGGTTGGTTCTCCACTCTGCTTCCTCAGCGAGCTTTGTAGCAATAAGACTGCTCTGGTAAAAGTCATTGACGTCTCTCATTATTCCCAGGATTAGGAAGACAATATCTAACATGACCCACAAGGTCCTGCAGTCTCAGCCAAGTTCTCCATATTCACCTGGCACCACTCTCCCTGAGACCCCGCGGCTCTGTCCCGGCCCCAGTGGACTCAAGTTAGCTTCTTCGGCATATCTTGCTCCCTTTCGCTGAAGAGCCTCAGCCCCCAGTTGCCTCCCTGACACAACTTTCTCTCCTACATCTTTGCCTAGTTAATTTCCACTTATCTTTCATGTTGCAACTCCGATGTCACCTCCATGGGCAAGTCCTCTGTTACGGTCTGAATGTTTATGTGTCCCTAAAATATATTTGAAACTCTAACCTCAATGTGATGGTAGTCAAAGGTAGTTTGGTTTAGATGAGGACATAAAGGTGAAGCCCCCATATTGGGATTTGTGTTTTTACAAGGACATGAAAAGACACCAGAATTTCCTCTCTCAGCCTTGTGGGGACGCAGTCAGAAGCTGGCTATCTACTAGTGAGGAAGAGAGGTCTCACCAGAAAGGCTTCTTGATCTTGGACTTCACAGATGCCAGGGCTGTGAGAAATGACTATCTGTTGTTTAACTCACCCAGTCTATGGGAAATTCATTATAGCAGTCTGAGCTGACTCAAGGACTTCCTTGAGCCCCTAGGTTGAAATAGATATCCCTACTCTGTCATCTCACGCCTTTAGTGGATGTTCTTCGTAACACCTACCGCAGCTGACACTACGTGAGAATATAGTTGACTACTCAATCAGTGGCTCCTTCCCCTAAGGTCAAGGTCTGAGGTTATGCTTGTTCATTGTCACAACATCTAGCACAAAGACCAGTTCACAGTCAACACTTGATAAATGCCTGGTGAATGAATTTAAAGCAGTTCTAGGTAACTCTGATTCATTAGCATAAAAGTGCCTGTTTCCATAGAAAATTCTTAATTATAGAGAATAGGCCTGCTAACACTTTCAGTGCACATAAGAGTCTGTTAACTATTAGTACACTTTAAGAATCTTCTTTCAAGTAAATGGATGTCCCTTTTACCTCAAAAGAGGAGACTCCCCCTCAAATATTCAAGTCATCAGTTCAATTTGGATACAGCCAAAATGATTCCATAAGCTTGATTTTCCCTTTAATGACATAAAAATATACAATTTTAAATTTTAACCGATAAGCATATTGGTATAGATATTCACAATTCAAGGCTGAAGGGAGCTAGAAACCATGTCCTCCTGGGAAGTGGCTGAAGAACTTGAGGCAAGAGGAACATTTGAAGACTATGGGGCAGTCTTCAAATGTTCATGATGCTTTGGGGTAGAAGAGGCAGTAGTTTTGTCTGACTGAAAGGCAAAACTGGGAAGGGAGGGGCAAAAATTATATTAACCTAGGTTTCAACCCACTTAAAAAAGAGATTTCTAACACAATGCAATGTATGCTCAGAAGGCAACAGGTCATGTCCTGGGAGAAGGACTATCTTGCCAAATCAGAGACACTGTAGAAAGAATTCCTACATCAGATGCTGGGCTGTCTGCAGAAAGACCCTCCCTTGCATGGGATTGTAGAAGGGAATAGCCATCTAGAACTCTAGTTGATATTTGAAAGATTGTTCTGCTATTAATACAAATTTGTCTGTATAACTGAAGAAGTCAGTTTCTGTATGGATTGAAGTCACATTTATAGAGATAGCTGACTTTTGAATGTATTTGAAAAAAAAGAAAAAACAAGTTAAAAGGTCAAAAAGAATTTTTTCAGGTCAGGTTAATGAACATTAGTATACGGTAAAATGCATGACATTTTAGAAAAACTGGCTATTTTATAATTAATTGCTAATATTTCAGACAGGCACTATATTTCCTATCTGGTTATTTTGCCAATATTTGATTATGGTGAAGCAATTTATAGACAGGTTAGCTTGCTGCTTTTAATGAGCTGGATGTGCTATCTAATGGAATTGCTAAATTGGTGCTAAATTGTAGCTTGGGGACTTATTATTATGAGATTATATCTTCTTTTTTGCTAGTTTTCTTTTTTTTCTTTTCTTTGCTAGTTTTCTTCTTCATGGAGAAGAGACTTAAATTGGCTTCAGGTATAACAGAGAATAGCAATTTTGTAGAAATTACCCTATATATTGACTTAGTTTAACCTTTATTAGATATTTAGTCTATGGCAGATGTAAAAAACTTTTGTATTTTTTAAAACTGAATTATAGTTGATTACAATGCTTCAGGTATACAGCAAAGCTATTTATTTTTGTATATTAATAAATATGTATATATTAATATATACTTCTCAGATTCTTTTCCATTATAGGTTATTACAAGATAGTGAATGTAGCTCCTTATTCTAGGACAAAGGCTGAGAAGTGGGACTGATAAAGAGCAATGATCCAGTGGGCATGAGAGGATTCCATTAGGACTCACATTTTAGGATTGCTCTCATAGTTAGACAGGACGGGAAAGAGTGTGGGAGACACATAGTGACTAACCCATAAATGTCCTGTCTGCAAATGCCCCCTCGAGGCAAACAGGCTGATCATTAACAAAATAGATCTCATACTTTGCTTTCTTATCTCTCATGCTGGTTTCTCTGCCTTTTAACTCATTTTCAGCTCTATCCTCCTCCATGGCAAAAATCCAGTGACTTCACCCACCCACCCAAGACCACTCCAGTATCCAAGACATCCCTTTTATGAACTCAGCATATACACTCTTCTATTTGATACTCAACCTTGAGCTGTTTTAGGATGGCATGTAATTTTTCCATATTTAAACTTGTTAACTCTTGTGTTCCTATTGAACTTCATGTATCTGTGCCTGACCTCTCCAACTACAGTGTAATTTTTTGGAGAGAAATGATTATATCTTATACCTGTTTGAATAATCCTATCAAGCCACTCAGTAACTATTTAATAATTAATAGTATATCAGTTATTTCAGCCAGGAGTATTTAATTATTAACAGTATATTAGTTATTTCAGCCATCTGATTCAAATTTATAAAGTATATATATATTATATCTGTCCAACTCAGAGTTGGACATGACTGAGAGACTTCACTTTCACTTTTCACTTTTATGCATTGGAGAAGGAAACGGCAACCCACTCCAGTGTTTTTGCCTGGAGAATCCCCGGGACGGGGTTGCACAGAGTCGGACATGACTGATTATATCTGTAGCACATTCTAAAACCTTTTGAAAATTTTTTCACATTTATGAACTAATTTCATTTCCAAAACCTTTCTTTGAGTTAGACAGTACAGAAAAAAGGATCACTTTTTAGATGAAGAATTTACACCCTAAGAATTAAGATTCTAGCATTAATAAGAGCACCAAGGCTAGACTTAGCTCTCTTGACTACTAGTATCACATTGCTTTTTCCAGCACAACACATCATATCCAGGTCCCAAACATATAGTTCCTTGTACACACTTCTACCACTGGTAAAAGGGATATTTTAACTAGATACATAAAACAGTTCTAGAACTTCATTACCAGAAATTTCCCTCCAAAGAAAGAGGGAAGTGCTAATTCTGAAAGCATGCTCTTAAATCTTCAGTAGATTTATAAGGCTTAGCATGCTTGTTTGCTTAGAAGTACAAGGAAAAAAAATTATATAAGCTCCAAAGTACATAGCCTCATATTTGGCTCTATATAGAACAGATTAGAAAACACAAGTTCAATTTTATCTCTACTTCTGTAAGATTAAAACAAAAAACAAATCCAGATCCAAAGTTGTTTTTGTTTTTTTTTTAATATAGCAAAGTCTCTTTAATGCTTAAACCACATAGATTGGACTTAGGTAAAACACATGTTCAACTATCTGAAATGCTATCATTCTTTTATTCTGATATGAATCATTATTCTTGCAAAATAAATTGATTCTACTTTAACTGTCTGTCAGCTGTGACTATAAAGAAGCTATGTGAGGCTTACAATTGAATCTTTACCACAGGTGGAAATGAGGATACAAACCTCTAAAATACAGTTCATTTGGGTCATTGTTTAAGAGCTCATATTCTTTCCAATACTTCAGACTAAATTACATTATGTTTATGGTGCTATCAATCACATTATATCTTCTACACATCCAAAAAAAATATATCATGTCTCTTTATCTATATTCCTTACCCAGTGAAAATTGCTTAATTATTCTCTGTATTAAAGAAAAATTACAGAAGGATGTTAATTGCTTACCTACATGATATTTTATTTCTGAAGCTAAAACATTAACATATGCAACAACAATAAAAGTGGAGATGAGTAAATTACATAAAATAAAACCATGCTTAGGTTTATGGGCTATAAAACAAACATAGCCTGACTTTAAAAGCTGTTAATATGTATAAATGAAAGTAGAGAAAGGTCACAAAAATAAAGGATGTATTTCTTCAAAGAAGAAAATGAAACGAAGAATCTTCACTATGTACATGACAGTTGTATGATGTTTATTATGGCAAGGCATTTTTAAAAAATGTATCATGAGTTGAAATTTTGAAAATCAGCCAAAGCATTTATAGAAAACTGATGCTAACAGTCAACAATCTCTGCTTTCAGAAGCATTTTAATATAGGTAGAATTTTTGTTTACTTTGATTATTAAGATCTTCATCTTATATATATTTAAATATTTATAGATTTTTTCATTTCCTGGCAAGTGAGTAAGTCCAAATTTAGCTTGCAAAGATGAAGCTTACACAGTATTATTGTGCTTTTATATTTAGTGAATGAAGACGTACCTCAAATGTTTTTAAGTAATTCCTGTATATTAACTTGCATTCTGTTATTATTAATGTTTTAAAGAATTTAACCAAATTTCACTGTACACACTCTTATGCTCATGGCATATACACACACATAGCCTTGCTTTCCCAGTGAAGTCACTCATCTGACAGCCTGTCATTGTGGATAAACACTGAATTTGGGGTCAGATATTCTGGATTTTGATTTGGATATCTACCAAGTAAAACATTATACTAGGCAAATAAATCAATTGCTTTTTATTGGTGGAATGTGGACAATTAATAGTTTCCCCTCATAACCCAGGAACTGTGAGAATCATATGAAATTTTATAACAAGCAATATAAATGCAAGAAAAATATAAAATCTATTCATCTGCCATTTCAAACTACATTTTAAAAAGTTTTTTACTGGAGTATTTTTGCTGGTTTCTACTGTACAGCAAAGTGAATCAGTTATACATATATATTTTCACTCTTTTTTAGATTCTTCTTCTATATAGGCTACTACAGATTATTGAGTAGAGTTCCCTGGGCTATACAGTAGGTCCTTATTAGTTATCTGTTTTACATATACTAGTGTCAAAATACATTTCCTAAAAGTTTTAATAGGAAACTCCAAATTTTCCTTGTCTACAGAAGAGACAAATATCGGAATTCCAGGAAATCCCTCCTTTGTCTGGACACAGGCTCTGCTGGTAGCATTCATCTCCCAACATACACTTCAGCTAAGGTCACTGTGAGGTTTCCATCTATTTCCTTCCTTTACAGGGAGTACTTTAGTCTTAACAATTCAACGGTAAGCTTCTAGGGGTAATGACCACAGTCTGTCGGCCCCCCAGTAGCTGCTGGAGCAGACACACCAGGAGCACATTCTTTCTTGTTCGGTGATTGCGAGTGGCTGAGAAGCTTGTGAAATGCGTCCAGACGGGTGGAAGGACACTCTGTTCCCAGCCTGTCTGCGCATGTTTGATATGCAAATCAAATAATGAGCTGCCTCAGCCACTGGCCACCTGATTGGCTGTGGGACAGACAAATGGATCTGATTAACATCTGCAGAGATTCACAAAGGCCTACTATTAATAAAACATGCCGTTTCCAGGTGAGTGCCAGTGAACATGTCCTGTGTACCCTCCTGTTCTTATAAAAATGTGCACTAAAATATATTTTTAAATTTTGTGATGTAGTCACACAATAGATTAAAACATTTCAGATATAGATGCATTCTTTAGCATCTAAGAGTTTTCCAATGATTTCAAAGAATTAATCATTAATTCCAGGACAAAGATTTAAAAGGTTAGAGAGGGCTCAGTAGATAAGAATCCACCTGTCAATGCAGAGGACATGGGTTCCATCCCTGGTCCAGCAAGATTCCACAAGCTGCAGAGCATTAAGCCTGTGTGCCCCAACTACTGAAGTCCACTTGCGGCAACCACAGAAGCCTGCATGCCCAGAGCCTACGCTCCACAACAAGAGAAGCCAGTGCAACGAGAAGCCCATGCACTGCAGTGAAGAGTAGCCCCCACTCACTGCAACTGGAGAAGGCCCATGCAAGGCAACAAAGACACAGTGCAACCAAAAATAATTTAATTAATTAGAAAAATAAACAAAAGATTAGAGGGTGTGGATGGGTAGATATGAGTTATCAAGGGTATGGATAAGATAGAGGGAATACTGAGTTGACAAGTGGTCACTGGAATTGAATCCCAGAGAAGTGTGTTTAGGCTAAGGGTTGGCAGCAGAAGGTGTAACAGAGGGAAAATGGGGAGAGGAGAATGTGGAAACTAAAGGAGAAAAGGATAAGAATATAATAGAGAAAAGAACAAAATGAAATCAGAAAAGAGAAAGAGATTTCTGAAAAAGAAACAGGAAAAAAGAAAAAAGCAACCATCTGAGTAAGTGCTTTTGTGCTTTTTCCCGGCATTATCCAGGAAAATATTTTTCCATGATTCAGACTAATTTCTTGCAAATCTACCTTTGTCTCAAAAAGTTCTCCCTCTTTTCCTTAAAATAGGAATCTATATAAATATATGCATGTACATTCCAAAGTTGCTTTGTTTGTTTTCCCCTTGTGCTTTAGAAGCTATAGTGCAATGAATCACTTCCCTGTATATCAAAAAGCAGTCTCTGTCAGCACAAGCACACACATGGAATTGATTACGTCCCTTTGGGTGGCTGGCTCTGTGGGTTTTGAATGCTGCTCTCCCAGGTGTCAGCCCCTCTTTC
Organism: Muntiacus reevesi; assembly: GCF_963930625.1. NCBI lineage: Eukaryota > Metazoa > Chordata > Mammalia > Artiodactyla > Cervidae > Muntiacus > Muntiacus reevesi. The sequence continues at coordinate 213,373,875 of NC_089251.1, forward strand.
TTACTCTTAATGATGGTATAAGAGAAGGAGCATATCAGGTGAGCAGTGGAATTATATCATGAACACCTGTAATGAATTTCATTTCTGTTCTGCTAGCATTTTATGACTTTCAGTGGGACTGTGAGTACTTCTTTCTGATCATATAAATATTTGGGGAAGAGGGCTTTGAGTTTCTTGGAAGGGACTGTACATTTCCATGCATAAGGAAATTTATACAATGAAAATGATTGAATTACTAAAGAGTAATGTGGACCATGGGGAAAATGTACATTCCCAATGTTATGTGGCAAGGTTCTGTTTTTGAGATATTAACTCAAAGTAGCTTTTCCCCTCTCCCACAGTTGGCTCAAAGGAGAAAGAAAAAACAGAATATAGCATATTTTTCACTTTTGTTTCCAAAAGAATGTGCCAGTTAAAGGCATTATGCCCAGGGTCTCTGTGTTGAGCTTTAAAGCTGAAGGAGAGTTTGAGGACTGAGGAACATGCAGAGGGAGTGATGAAGGGATTTCATCTGGTGAATCAAAAACGTCCAAGAAAATGTGTAAGAAAATAGACCTAAGTGGGTGGTTTGACTGTTCCCTTAAGAAGGGGTCTATACATGAGGGCCCTGAGAACCAGAGTGAGGGACAGCTCAATGAACAGACAGTGTGAGCGGTATTGTTCCTGACAATGGAAGCTGAGTCCCTGGTCACAGCCATCTTGGTTTCCATGCAGGGCCACTAGCTGTCCTTTCCACAGCAGTTCAGAGCAGGGCTATCCTTGTTAGCTTCCAGGGAACTACTCAATACAAACGGTGAGTATCACTTGGGACGATCAGAAATTAAGTCTCCCAGGACTCCATCTGACTTCTTAGAGATGACCAACACCCAGTGAAAGTACAAGTGTTAGTTACGTAGGCATCTCTGACTCTTTGGGACCCCATGGATTGGAGCCCACCAGTCTCCTCTGGCCACGGGATTCTCCAGGCAAGAACACTGGAGGGGGTAGCCATTCCCTTCTCCAGGGGAATCTTCCCGACCCAGGGACTGAACCTGGTCTCCTGCATTGCAGGCAAATTCTTTACCATCAGAACCACCAGGGAAGTCCTCCAACAACCCAGATACACATTTAAATAAACGTTCCCATAAGAACAAGGAGCACAAGAAAAGCAGAGCTAAGACTGAGGATCTTTCCTTAGTTTGGTGGGAGAAAGTCCCTTCCATCTGAATTTGAGAATAAGTGGTAAATAGAACCAATTTCTGAAGCCCTCTACTCTAGCCCAGGACAGTGGGTTAACACTTACCCAGGACACTACAACTTTAAGACTAAGTTTTCCTAATTCATCACATGTATTTAATTAATAATTGAGCAACTCTTTGAGTTTAAGTCAATAAAAGATAGAAGGGACATGGATAGCCTATTGATTCATTTAATATCCTTTAAACATAAGTAGGGGTTTTGCATACTCATCCATACACTTAGTTCTTTGGGACACACACACACACACTCTCTCTCTCTCTCTCTCTCTCTCTCTCTCTCTCTCTCTCTCTCACATACATGCACACCCCACTGACCCAGGTAATCATGCCTTGAATCTACAGAAGTCCTGGTAACATTGACAGTCTAGCCCTCTATTCAATACTGTAGGATCAAACTAATACCTGGAAGAAAGGAGACATGGATGCTCAGGGACAAATAATTAATTAATCTTATTAATGTTTATTGAGTCCGCAATATGCAAGATCCTGTACTGGCTTTGGGAGCTGACACGCTGTAGTATTAAAGGCAAACCTTGTTTTTTAAGAAACAGAATCCAGTAAGAGCATAAAGTGAAACACAGCACTGTACCTGACCTAGTGGTTAACTTGCATATATGAATAAATAAATGAGACTCATAAACATGGACAAAAAAGTAACAGGATGAATTATTACAATGTCAATAAAAACTGTGATAAGGGAATTTATTTTAAAAACAGCATTAGTTAACTGTACATAGGAAAAAGAGAATACCATTTATTCTTCCTTTATCCTCATCATATGAGGAGAAATAAATAACTCTTTAAATACAGACCTGCCTAGGGAAGAATTAGGATTAGCTAGAGCAGGAAGTTTTGTGAAAGAGGGATCCAAATGCCTGGGGAGTGGTGTGTGCTAAGTTGCTTCAGTCATGTCTGACTGTATGAGACCCCAGGGACCGCGGTTCACCAGGCTCCTCTGTCCATGGGATTCTCCAGGGATATATACTGGAGTGGGTTGCCATGCCCTCCTCCAGGGGATCTTTCTGAATCAGGGATCAAATCCACATCTCCTGAGTCTTTTGCATTGGCAGGCAGGTTCTTTACCACTAGTCCCACCTGGGAAGTTCAGAGAGGGATATATGTACTAAAGGTACCCTAAGCTTGAAAAAAGATATCTGTATTAGATTCATTTCACTAACTGGAGAATCCTCTAGGTGAGTGATTTCTTTTTACAAATGTCTCTGTCCTTCATTTATTATTTGGAGTAATATAAATTTTGTGCTAGAAGGAATGCAGGAATTCACTCATTTATTCATATATTTTTCCTTCCATTTATTTATCCATCCATTCATCCATCAGTTCAGTTGTTCAGTCATGTCTGATCCTTTGCGACCCCATGGACTGCAGCACGCCAGGCTTCCCTGTCCATCACCAACTCTCGGAGCTTGCTCAAATTCAAATCCATACAACCATCTCATCCTCTGTTGTCCCCTTCTCCTCCTGCCTTCAATCTTTCCCAGCATCAGGGTCTTTTCCAATGAGTCAGTTCTTCGCAACAGGTGGATTAAGTATTGGAGTTTCAGCATCAGTATCAGTCCTTCCAATGAATATTCAGGACTGATTTTCTTTAGGATTGACTGGTTTGATCTCCCCACAGTCCAAGGGACTCTCAAGAGTCTTTTCCAACACCACAGTTCAAAAGCATCAATTCTTCAGTGTTCAGCTTTATTTATAGTCCAACTCTCACATCCATACATGAGTACTGGAAAAATCATAGCTTTGACTAGACAGACCTTTGTTGATAAAGTAATGTCTCTGCTTTCTAAAGTGCTGTCTATGTTGGTTATAGCTTTTCTTCTAAGGAGCATCTTTTAATTTCAGGCTGCAGTCACCATATGCGGTGATTTTGGAGTCCAAGAAAATAAAATAGCTCACTGTTTCCATTGCTTCCCCATCTATTTGCCATAAAATGATGGGACCGGATGCCATGATCTTCATTTTTTGAATGCTGAGTTTTAAGTCAGCTTTTTCAACTTTCCACTTTTACTTTCATCAAGAGGCTTTTCAGTTCCTCTTCACTTTCTTCCATAAAGGTGGTATCATCTGCATTTCTTAGGTTGCTGATATTTCTCCTGGCAATCTTTATTCCACCTTGTGCTTCATCCAGCCCAGCATTTCTCATGATGTACTCTGCATATAAGTGAAATAAGCAAGGTGACAATATACAGCCTTGACGTACTCCTTTCCTGATTTGAAACCAGTCTGTTGTTCCATGTCCAGGTCTAACTGCTGCTTCTTAACCTGCATACAGATTTCTCAAGAGGCAGGTCAGGTGGTCTGGTATTCCCATCGCTTTAAGAATTGTCCATGATTTGTTGTAATCTACACAGTCAAAGGCTTTGGCGTAATCAATAAAGCAGAAGTAGATGTTTTTCTGGAACTCTCTTGCTTTTTCTAAGATCCAACAGATGTGGGCTATTTGATCTCTGATTCCTCTGCCTTTTTTAAATCCAACACCGATATCTGGAAGTTTTTGGTTCACATACTGTTGAAGCCTGGCTTGGAGAATTTTGAGCATTACTTTGCTGGCGTGTGAGATGAGTACAATTGTGTGGTAGTTTGAACATTCTTTGGCATTGCCCTTCTTTGGGATTGGAGTGAAAACTGACCTTTTCAGTCCTGTGGCCGCTGGTGAGTTTTGCAAATTTGCTGGCATATTGAGTGCAGCACTTTCACAACATCATCTTTTAGGATTTGAAATAGCTAAACTGGAATTATATCACCTCCACTAGCTTTGTTCATAGTGATGCTTCCTAAGGCCCACTTGACTTCTTATTCCAGGCTATCTGGCTCTAGGTGAGTGATCACACCATCTTCATTATCTTGGTCATTAAGATCTTTTTTGTATAGTTCTTCTGTGTATTCTTGCTGCCTCTCACATATATTTATTTAGTGCTTAATTGTTTACAAGCATCTCAAAGATGAATTAGGCATTGACTTGTCTATCCAGGAGTGTATATCATAGTGGAGTAGGAGGGACATATAAATACATGCATATAAAACTAAACAATATTTTAACTACCATGATGGAGCCATGAGGCTTCTTTGTGAACCCCAGGAAGTATTATATAATTGTTTCTGGGTTGAGAGTAGGGAAACTTCTTTTAGGAATAATACCTGATATAGAGCTTCAAATAATAGAATTAGCCATAAATATGTGGCTAGGGAATGAGGAGAAGCAAAGAGCATTTCACAACAAGAACACATGTTTAAAATTATGACAATAGCATGGGGCCTGCTCATTCTTTTTTCCTTTGAATGGAAAACTAAAGCCCAAAGGTTATGAATTGTCAAGTTTATAACCATTTTGGTGACATATCTAAAGCAGAAACAAGATTCCTAACTCTAGTTGAGTACATACAGCACACATGCATGTAATGAAAAGTTTTCTAGAAGAGCCGCATAAAGGCAAATACATAATAAGTAGGGAGAATTATGATTCTTGTTATGGGTTAAGTACCTAGTTTTCAGGGGCTTCCCAGGTGGTGCAGTAGTAAAGAATCCACCTGCCAACCAGGAGACTTGGGTTTGATCCCTGGGTTGAGAAGATCCCCAAGAAGAGGGCGTGGCAACTCTCTCCAGTATTCTTGCCTGGAGAGTTCTTGCCTCCAGATTCTTCCCATGGACAGAGGAGTCTGTCAGGGTAGAGTCCATGGGGTTGCAAAGAGTCAGGCATGACTGAGCAACTATCACTCACTGTATTTATGCATGTGTTCATGCTAAATTGCTTCAGTTGTGTCCGACTCTGTGCAACCCTATGGACTGTGGCCCACCAGGCCATAGAGTAGACACATGTAAAAAGAATGATGAAATTGGCCTTATAAATTTTACTGAATAAAATCTTAGCAGTTCTAGGCCAAAATATTTCTACTTCTAGATAGAAAAAGAAAGTGAATATCTATAGATGTCTTTTTAAACTTTGCTTTTCAAAGTATCCTTGCTTCAGCATTTGACTACCTGTCATGTTCAAAAGTCCCGTTCCCAAAATAAATAATAAAATAACAATCCCATTACATTTCCAAGTATTCAAAATCTAGGAGACAAGATGGCTTCTTTTTGTTGCAGAATTCATAAGTGATGTAATGCAGCAGGGATTTCACACTTGGCCTTAGGATGAAGGAAGTGGTTCGCTGTTTGTAGCAAGTGCAGTTAACAGGGCTAGTGAGTAATGACTGTGCTTAGGCAGACTGCTGATGCAGGAATACACAACTGGAGAGATATCAAGCAGTCTGATTTAGGGCTCAGAGGCAGTGGGGAGCAGTGAGATTGATAGCCCAGAAAGGAATCTTTTGGTAGAGGTCCATGGCCTGCATCAGAGCTTTTGGGATTGATAGCACGGCATGCTATCAATCTCGGTACTGTAAATGGGACTACTATTCTCTATGAAAAATGGGTCATATTAAATACTCTGACATTGACTAGATTGAGAACTGCAGAATGACTACGGAAGCATACATGTTTGCAGGGATACTGCTGTACCATTTTGCTTTGTAGTTTGTTGAAGGAGGAGAATGAAATCCAAAATAAGTCACACATATCTGAAACACATGATCACGCAGATGGTACTGTGACTTAAACACTGAAGTGAAAATTAATGAGAGCTTAACAGTCATGATTAAGATCTCATATTCTTTGAAAGGATGTTAATGGTAGAATTATAGTCAGTCAGTAATAATTCAATAAAATGAAAGAAAATGAACATATGGCTGGCTACATTGATAAAGAATAAAAACTAACCCCCAATTTGTGAAAGATTTAAAAGAATGGGTATAAATGAAAATCTAATGGTGTTTAAATATTTTATAATATTTTACTCATACATCTGGTACCTGCTGTCTTGCAGGATATTTTTTGTTGCACAAGAAATAGAGTTCACAGAATTAAATCTGTTGGAGTGAATAATCATTCTAGGGTTTTGTATTTTCATTCAAAATAAAGCTTTTTTCATTCTCACTTTATTTAAAATTAAAGTTTATATTTCTTGAATTGTAAGACATTAAGCCTAAAAAGGACTTTAAATTTCACAGTCTAACAACTTAATTTTTAATGCATAACTTAAGCTCAAAATACATGAACTTGGTATACAGTCTACTAAAAAAAACAAGAGGGATAATTTTAAACCCAAGATTTTTCCAAGACAAAATGTAAATGAAATGCTTCCTGAAATGAAACCAATTTGGTCTGCTAAGATCTGGCATAAAACCTGCTCAAATGTGAGTTGTGTCAAGTATTGGTCATTGCCATCTACAATCGGTTGATTACATTTGCAGTTAGTGTTGCTCAATATCATATAAAATATATTATCAGTTAAAATTTTAAAAAGTAAAACAATATGGAGTATCATAGTCATCATGTACATGTGCTTAGTTGCTTCAGATGTATCCAATTTTTTGCAACCTTATGGACTATAGCCTGCCAGGCTCCTCTATCCATGGGATTTCTCCAGGTAAGAATACTGGAGAGGGCTTGCCATGCCCTCCAGAGGATCTTCCCAACCCAGGGATGGAACCCACATTTCTTATGTCTCCTGTACTGCTAATCAAAATAACAAATATATTGACAATTTTATAAATAGTTATTTAATATAAAAAGTAAACTTTTAGAAGTGTATCCCAATGTAATATGTAGGATTTTTTAATTAATGTGTTCATCAATAAATATTACCTACTGCTAGAGTTTACATCAGAATATGGTCCTAAAATAGGGAACATTTTCCTCTGTGTTTGGATGTCTGTAGGCATCATTTTAACAGCATAAATCAAGTCCAATCTGAAAAGACACAATAAAGGAATTACAAATGGCAAGACTAAAGCTGTACCAGTTGACAGCCCACAGATAAAAAATCAAAACTTATGCTGATGTCCAAGCAGTCAGAGTGAGCAATTTGACATGAAAAGAAAAGTTAGCATCATGTGATAATTGAGCAGTAAAGCCTGGTTCACAGGTTATGGGGAATGGACACTTAACTTGAAAATTATTATGTAACTTCTAAATGCACTTACTGTTTTTATTTAATTGTTAAAGTATTTTTGCTTACATCACTTTAATGTAGAAAATAAAAACTTAGGAGGCTTTCTTTTGTGTGAGTGTGTGTGTGTGTGTTTATTCTTTTTTGTTTTATTTTCAATTTTTTAAAATTAGTTTATTTATTTTACTTAGGAGGCTTTCTAAAATCATAATATGGAGGTCCACACCCTTCAAATTGCACAGGAGTACATGCAGTTTGTTTATATAAATACACTATCCAGTGGAACCAAGTGAACAGTATATTCCTAATTATCTCCCTTTCCATCCCTGATAGTTCAGTTGGTAAAGAATGTGCCTGCAATGCAGGAGACCCCAGTTCAACTACTGTGTTGGGAAGATCCGCTAGAGAATGAATAGGCTACCCACTCCAGTATCCTTGGGCTTCCCTTGTGGCCCAGCTGGTAAAGAATCTGCCTGCAATGCGGGAGATCTGGGTTCAAACCCTGGGTTTGGAAGGTCCCCTGGAGAAGGGAAAGGCTACCACTCCAGTATTCTGGCCTGGAGAATTCCACGGACTATCCATGGGGTCACAAAGAGTGAGACACAATGGAGCAACATTCACTTCACTTCAGAGTTTAACAGAGCTCAGTAGAAATGATATTCCTAGTTTTTATTCTGTAGGTGATGAATCATGTTAGATGATGATCAAACTTACTTACATAAATAGTACAGAAGACTGGATATTGTTCAATTTAGGAGATTTTTTTCCCCATTGACTATGAAGACATATTTTATCATTAATTGGTTTTCATAATTATATTTTTATTGCTTTTTAAAAAGTGTAAAAGATTGATAGAAAAGAGAGTATTTAAGAATATTAAAAAATAGTTAAGTGATTTTATTTCATGTAAAATTTATAATTTATATATTCAGTAGAATTAAAACAGTGTATCAATTAGCTAAAGTTAAAATTTTTAAGTTCAAGATATTGTGTCCTCAGTTGCATTTTGAGAGTGTTTCTTCTTCAACTATACCCCAGGGACAGAGAGCCTGGTGTGCTGCAGTCCACGGAATTGCGAGAGCTGGACACAGCTTAACAACTAAACCACCACCACACAGAGGAAGATGCTGTTTCAAAGAGTGCAGTTAATATACTTCGGAGAAATTATAAGCCAAAAGAGAGATATAATAGGCAGTAAAAAAGATCATAGGCAAAATAAAATATTTTCTGACATAAATTGTACCAAAGTTTTCTTAGGTAAATTATAAGCCGAAAGAGAGAAATCATAGGCAACAAAAGAGATCATAGGCAAAATAAAATATTCTTTGACAAAAATTATACCAACATTTTCTTAGCTAAGTCTCACAAGGCAATAGAAATAAAAATCTAAATAAACGGGACCTGATCAAACATACGCTTTTGCAAAACAAAGAAAACCATAAACAAAATGATAGCCTACAGAATGAAAGAAAATATTTGCTAATGATGCAACCAACAAGGGCTTAATTTTCAAAAGTATCTAACTTGATAACAAAAAAACAAACAACTCAATCAAACAATGGGCAAAAGATCTAAACAGATATTTCTCCAAAGAAGACATACAGATGGGCAATAGGCATATGAAAAGACATTCAACATCACTAATTATTAGAGAAATGCAAATCACAACCAGAAAGTACCACCTCACACTAGTCAGAATGACCATCACTAAAATGCCTACAAATAACACATGATGGAGAGGGTATGAAGAAAAGGGAACCATCCTTCACTGCTGGTGAAAATGTAAGTTGCTGCAGCCACTATGGAAAACAGTTCCTCAAAAAACTAAAAGTAGAATTACCATATTATCCAGCAATCCCACTTCTGGGCATATATCCAGACAAAATCATTATTCAAAAAGATACATGTGCCCCTACATTCCTCAAAGCACTATTCTCAATAGCCAAGATATGGAAACAACCTAAACGTCTGTCAACAGACAAAATGATAAAGAAAATGTGGTCCACATATACAGTGGAATATTACTCAGCCATGAAAAAGAACAAGCTAATGCCATTTGCGGTGACAGGGATGGATCTAGAGATTGTCATACAGAGTGAAGTAAGTCAGACAAAGATAAATATCATATAATATTACTTATATGTGGAATCTAAAAAAAATGATACAAATGAATCAATTTACAAAGCAGAAGTTGAATTACAGATGTAAAAAATAAACCTATGGTTACCAAGGGAGAAAGTAGGGGAGGGATAAATTGGGAGATTGGGATTGTCATATACACGCTGCTATATACAAAATAGATAACTGATAAGAATTTACTGTATAGCACAAGGAACTCTACTCAATACTCTATAATAACCTATATGGAAATAGAATCTAAAAAAGAGTGGAGATATATGTGGATATAGTATATGTATAACTGATTCACCTTGCTGTAGAGAAGAAACTAACACAACATTGTAAATCAACTATATTCCAAAAAGGTTAATTTTAAACAAATCAGCAACAATAAGGACAAAAAGGATGGGATACATATATACAATGGAATCTTACTCAGCCATGGTAGAGAACAAAATGATGCCATTTGCAGCAATGTGGATGGAACTAGAGATGATCAAGGCAAGTGAAATAAGTCAGAAAGAGAAAGACAAATACCAATGTTATCACTTATATGTGGAATCTAAAATATGAGATAAATGAACCTATCTATGAAGGAGAAATAGACTCACAGACATAGGAGACAGACTTGTTAATGCCAAGTGGTGAGGGGGAGGTGTGGGTTGGGAGTTTGGGGTTAGCAGATGCAAACTATTACATACAGAATGGATAAACAACAAAGTTTTACTGCATAGCACAGGGAGCTATATTCAGTATCCTGTGATAAACCATAATGTAAATGAATATTTTTTAAATGTATTTATATATACATATATATAAATAACTGAATCACTTTGCTGTACAGTGAAAATTAACACATTGTCCATCAACTATAGTTCAATTCTTAAAAAAAGAAAAGAATGTGATTGGGTCACTAGTAAGCACAAGCTTATTGACAGTGTATTAATGATAATTGTTAAATATGTTATTTGGCATGGAATCCATAATACAGTCCCATTAATTTGGTATAAATCAAATAACTGCCAGATGGAGATGAATGTATGAGCAAAAAAAGTGGACAATGAGTGAGAGAAAGCAAGAAACTCATCACAAGATAAAATACAAACATGGATTTGTAATGTCCAATTATGATTTGGGGAAAACTAACATATTTATTTTTCAAGGCTAAATATCTGTTCTGGACAATATCAATCATTTACTCTGATATATGTTCCTTTTATGAAAAGATGTATTGGTGATCCAATGTAGGTAAACAAACTTTTCACCTCTTATCTTTGAAATGATGCCACATGAAGTGATACATGGGGGAAATTGTTCACCAAGCCATTTTCACCATAAGAATGATAAAAATGCATAGAGGAATTATTTCTCATTTCATGGCAGATAGATGCTTTTATTATGCTATTTCTAAATTCTTGAATATTCTAACTCTAAATGTAGATTGATTGATCGGTTGATAGATGGTGGATAAATGAGTCATGCAGTCTTGCTTGGATGAGGCAAGGTGCTGCTGTCCTTGGTACCTTCACCTGAGCGTCTGTGCTTTACTTTCCTGAGATCCACCTTTAGGCGTGATGCATTATTTGACAATAGTTAAGCAAAGGAAAAGATAAGGTTGTTAAAAATGTCATCATTCTCCAAACCCTTTGCTTTCTCCCACGCTACATATACCTAATTTTAAAATATACCAATGCAGGCTAATGCTTCTAATGCTATGTTGTTTCTGAAGGCAGTATTTAAAATGAGGAAGGATGGGAGATGGGAAGCCTCTCTCTGGTTTTGCTTTGCGTTCATGTCGAACCTTTGATGCCTCCAGAGGTTTTCTATCTTCAGAACAAAGCAGCATACCAAGATTGGTGATTGATGAAATCTCTGATTTTTCCTTCAGAAAAAACTTTCAAAGAGCAATGTGAGAGGGAAGATAGAAAGAGAACTTGTATGGTGCCTTGAAAGCAAACACCTTCTTGGACTTGTTAACCTTAGGAACAGATGCATATGGAAGCAAAGGATGAGACACTGCTTGTCTTAAAACCATCTACATTCACATGACTCCTGGAAAGTTTTCATATTCCCCAATACACAGAGATTGCTGTTCTATGTAGGGAAACTGAAGGCAGGAGAGTTAAAGGACTGACCCATGTTTCTATAGTTGTTATTTGTAGAGTAAGGATTATAATCAAGGCTAAAACACTTTATTTACAGGGTCTTAACATTTATAAATTACACATTCCCCATGCAATCTTTTATCAGATATGAGACTCAAATTCATGAGAAATCAAAATAATCCACAAGGTTTCCTTTTGGAAAAGCTTGGGGTACTTAATGTAAAGGTGGTTATGCATTATCTCTAGTTTTGTATTATAAAAGACAGTATTTGTGAATAATTATGGAGTATGAAATGTATATGTATACATAACCAATTCTTCTATCAAAAAACTCTTAAGGTGTTCACATTTTATTATTGCTCAACAATTTTATATTGACATTCTCTGGAATAAATGCACTAGAGATAGGAATTTTTACAATTTTCTCTAGAAATATTTTTGTAATAGAGACTCCAATGTGATCTATATAGTGTGGTAATTTTAACAGGGAAGTAGAAATTATGCAGATACAGACTCAGACTCTCAAAATCTGAAACTATTGAATTAATTGGGTTGACAGTGCAAAAAAAATTTAAATTGACACTCCTGAAAAGGATTTGAAGTGTTTCCTCTTGAAGTTAGTAAGATGTGTCCCTGAAAAGCATATGAAAATTTTACCAGTAACTTGCCTTAATGGCAGTTTTGAAAACATGTAAAGAGAAATAGACATGCATATAGTATTATATATATTTCCCCAAATAAACAATGAAGTTGTTAAAGAGAAAGGGGAAAAGTAAATTTAAACTGAAGTTATAAAAGGTAAATTCAATTTCACAGGTAAGTCAACAATTGTGAACACTAGAATAAATAACTGAAATAAAAAATAAATGAAAATAGAAAGATGCCCCAGAGACAATCAATGTAATTTAAGAATTATCATGTTCTGAAAAGTCTGGAATCTTGACTCAGTGTATAATGGCAATTTTAAAAAAATAAGAAAATCTTAGGAAACTATATTCTATAGTTCCAGATGAGGTGTATTATCAAACTCATTCTATAGTTTTATATTGGGCAATTATTCTGGCCATAGCTTATTTGAATAATAAAATTGCTTTGTTTTTTAAGATACTTTAAAAATTAGATTACAGGTATAAATTATGGTGAGATGAATGTGAAAGAGGGTTTTTTTTAGTAGAAAACAAATGTGATGACTAAAGATCAAATTATCATTATATGCTTTGAGTGCGTGTGTTTGGAGATAGATGAAAAACATAAGGAATTAGAATTCTAATTGATATCTTAGATTGCACAGGAAAATTGTTAAAAATTATTAGTAACCTAAGAGATTAACATAGCTATTAGAAAGTATCCAAAGAGCTACATACAATTTCACATTATCATTTTCAACACATACTCAAGTGAAGAACCATTTGATTGGCATATGATCAAACAGTCAAATAACACCTCCAGAAAGAGAATATTCATGACTTCATTGCCTCCCAAAGTAATCTGTGTTTGTGACTCTATACAGAAGCACCCAGGTGAACACAAAAGAGTAGAATTTGGAATTCCTTGATTACTCTTCATGTTTTGGAGCAGAAAGAATGTAAATTACTTGACCTTCAAAAAGCCTTTGACCAGTTTCAAGTGTCATTTCTAAAAATTAATTCAGATTTGAAGAAAAAAAAAGTCATCACCTATCCCTATGGACTGAGTTTCCATCCATGAAACAATGAAAAAGAATAAACAGATCTAAATAGAAGAAGTGTAAATTGAGAAATCTTTTAAGGATTGGTCTCGGAGAACATTTTTAGATGTGATCCGGAAAATGGAGTGCACAGTGACATCTCCAAATTTGCTGATGACACCAGGTTTTCCTGATAGTGAAATGCCAGGCTGACATGAATAAATTGCAGGGACATCTTGGGAGACTGTAGGAGTAAGTAAAAAAATAGTAACTGAACTTGAGTTTCAGAAAGTGGAAGGGAGTGTTAGATTTGAGGAGAATAATCTAAACTTTATTATTGAATGACTCATTCATTCTGCATGCAAATAAGCATAATATTATGGACTGAATTTCTGTCCCTCCACACCCACATTCGTATGTTGTAGCCCTAACACCCAAAGATGATGGTACCTGGAGATGGGGCTTTGTGGGGGGGGTGGGGATTAGATTTACATGAGGTCGTGAGGGTGAGACCCTCATGATGGGATTAGTATTCTTACAAGAAGAGGAAGAGAGAACAGAGCTCTGGCCCTCTTTCTGCCATGAGAGGACACAGGGAGAAGGCAGCTGTCTGCATGCCAGGAACAGACTTGACAGGCTCCTTGATTATCGACTTTCCAGCTTCCAAATTTGTGAGAAATAAATATCTGTTGCTTACACCATTCAGTTCGGTTCAGTCGCTCAGTCGTGTCCAACTCTTTGCGACCTCATGGACTGCAGCACGCCAGGCTTCCCTGTCCATCACCAATTCCTGGAGCTTGCTCAAACTCAGCCTTTTGGCCTGGGTTTGCTTCAGAGCCTTTACCTCTCTCCGCTGCCATGCCCCCTCAAGACACTGCCACAGATCATGGGGACTCTTGGAACACCCTGTGGAAACTACTGATGTGGCCTGGAAATCAATCCATGGCCACTAAATAAAAATATCAGATTGTCAAAAATGCTTTGGAAACAACTGAGTTAAACAAATCAGTCAGGTCTCTCTATTCTAGGTTTGTTCAGTGCCTTGAGTCTGCTGTCAGGAATCATGACTCTCCAAGTTGGGAGTTCGAGAATGTACCTTTTCCTAAACACAAGTCTTTATTTTCCTTTGGGAATTTCAAAAGGGCTAGTCTCTGTCCCTCCACGTCAGGAGACATGGTGATGGCCAAACTAGGGTAGATTTCACTGAGAATCCAGGCCTTCTGACATCCAGTGTCACTCACAATTTCTACCAAGTTATTATGATTCCCTCTTATTTTATGTACATAACTCTATTTAGAGAGAGGCCATGGTCTCCCACAAAACACTATTTTTTAATTTTCTCATACACAGTCTGGCTGGGGGGTGGTATTTGCTATGGTTTTACTACATTAAACAAATTTGCTTTTTTTGTTTTCTTGTGTACCAAGCTCATGTTTCTTTCCCACAGCCCTCAGAGGCTATGACTCAAGTGCTACGTTAATTTTAAAATGTAAAAGAATGAAACATCTGTTATCATGACAGGCCCTCAGGACTTTCGTTTTTGAATGAGAAGGGTGAGAAATAGATTTAGAAGTGAGGGAAGATAAAAAGACCCAGGTGATACTCATTTAACACAATCCCCAGATACTGAGAAAAAGCATCTCTGATAGGAGTCAAGCTCACAGAAATAGCTGGTCCTTCTGTGGTACAAAGGAACCTCTGGCCCATCTGTGTTTCCCCTCGACTCTGCACTGCTACATCCCCTGAACCAACTGCAATCTTAATTTCTGAGGATATATCTCTGTGCCAAGTGGAAGATGATATTTTGAGCTGGGAAATTAAGCTTTGTTTGTGGATTTACTTTTTAAGATCTGGATCATCATTGTCTAGTTACCTACTGAAACTTAGGCTGGAGTACAGGAAAACAGAATCATGGGGCAAGCATAGAGGAGAGAGGAGAATTAGCGGGCACCAGGGTGTGAAAGTCAAGTCAGTAATTTGAGAAGCAACTTCCTGGAGAGAAATCCCACACCAAAACCAGCCAGAGTGTCAAAGTGAAAATGAAAGTCCCTTAGTTATGTCTGACTCCTTGCAATCCCAAGGACTAAACAGTCCACGGAATACTCCAGGCCAGAGAATACTGGAGTGGGTTCCCCTCTCCAGGGGATCTTCCCTACCCAGAGACTGAACTCGGGTTTCCCACATTGCAGGTGGATTCTTTACCTCCTGAGCCACCAGGGAAGCCCAAAGATCGCACAAAGTCCTTACAGCCGTAAGCAAACCAGCAACCTAAGCATCAAAAGAAGGAAGCATCTCCAAAGGGCACTGGGAATGGAGCAAAAGCCAAGTGCAAGATAATTGGAGAGAAAACAGGAGCACATGGGAGGGTTCAGAGTGGAAGATGGTGCTTATATTCTGGGAGATGTCCATGAGACCCAAACACAGCCATGCCATATTTTCCAGATGCTATGATGGCTCTGACAGGCAGAGAGGCATAGCCAGAGAAGTCTATTGCCTAGCATGGAAAACTGTCACCTTTTACATTGTCGATACTTTGAAACTCCACAAAAATTTTCATTTAATTTGACTGAGTAGACAATTCTGTGAAAGAGGCCGAGGTCACAATTCAATTTTTAACAGAGCCTGCCAGCATCATTATCTTCATCTTCCCTCCTTCTATTGAGCACCTATTACGTGTTCTATGAAAAACATTTTATGCAGCATATCTAATTTAATCTTAATAACAGGCCTATAGAGTGGCCTCTTTATTCTCATTTTTTTGATGAGAAAACTGTCTCATAGAGTTAAGCAACTTGCTCTAGATTGTACTTGTCTTAGTTGTGAACACAGACTCACATTTGTCTGGCTCTAGTGTCATTATATCAAAGAGAGCCACTCCCTGTCCTCTTCCTCTTGTGCCCATTTCAGACACGACTAATCGGTCTCTGATCTCCTTCCCACTGTACATGGTTTCAGAATCCTTCTCAGCATATTATAAGAATCCACTACCAATCAATCAGTGGATATTTAGGTGGTAAAACTAGTCTTATATCCCTTTTCCACACCATTCTGCATTCCTCTCTTACACAGGCAACCACATGTAGACAGAGTAGGCTTGCAAAATGGGACCAAGACCAGAGTCCAGATGACTGGGAAGATGCCTAAGAAAAAAAGGAAAAAAATTGGTTTAAAAAAATTGATTGCAGGAAAATCAAATAAAACCTGGAAGGACTGAGAGTCTTTTCAATCCTGGCAGAATTAGGGAGTCAAAGAATGCTACTACTGAGTGATGAAAATAGTGAGCTTTCAAGGATGAAGCTGTTTGACTCGATTCATGATATTTGAGTGTGGGCAACATTGGGACTGGAAATTTTTACTGTAGTCACAAGAAAATAAATAAGGTAGAAGTAAGAAAGCAGAGATATTCAGAACTAGGCTTGCAAGGTAGATTTAGTTGGCTTGTAGAGGTCTGCAAGTACAAATATCTGACATGGACTGATGAACCATTCATTAGAAACAACTAGTTCATTGATTATTTTCTTCATTGAATTAACTAAATCAATCCGTTGAAATAACATCTTTAATCAAACAAATACTTTATTCAGGAGGATAATTCTATAAAAACAAAACCAAACAGTATTTTGGAAGTAAAATAATATTATATGTAACTGTTCACATTTTAACCAAATGGCACAGAATAGGTCCAGTCAAATTTTCTGGAATCATTTTTAAGGTTCACAAAATCACAGATATTGATCTATATAATACTGTGTGCTGATTACTAGAGTTTACTTTTGAGGAATGTAATGATAGATCACATGATCACTGTCCCTTGGGATCTTACATCTTATTAGAGGCAAAAGATAGACAAATAAATAGATTAAATGCATTTTCCTCTGTGTGATGATACATTTATATAGAGACACTGAGAAGTATAATGGGCAAAACATAACTCTCTTGGGGTAGAAAGCCTTCACACAGGGACTGAAAGTAAGCACAGGATTTGATGAGGCAGAAAACGTGGGGAAGAATGAGAAACAGGGATGGAGAAGGCACTAGGCAAAGGAAATAGAACTTGCAAGTGGATGGAGCAGAAAAAAGCTACAGCAAAAGGAAAATTACCAGTGGTACAGAGTGAACGGTTCTACTGTGAAGTGCAAGGCCATGAGAGAGAAAAGGCAGAAGCTGAGGCTGACCAGACAGAGACCAGGTTACAAATGGCTGTGTGTCATGCTAAGGAGTCCTATTTCGTGATGAAAGTGTTAAGAGTTTTAGGCGGCTGTGTGTTTTGGACAGATCACTGTGTATGTTGGTTGGGTGGAAGAAGCATTCAAGCATGATGAGAAAAATCCAGAAAGATCCATGAGCACAAAAAACTGATGAAGATATGAACTAAGATGGAGGCAAAGCGAGCGGGAGGGTAAATTCCTGAGACACTGAGCATCAACCTAACTTAGCTGTGTGGCTAAGGGGACACGTTCCAAGAAGACCTTGGGAGCATTGTTCCAAGAAGACAATGAATCAAGGGCATAAAGGAAAGGAATTTTAGAAGCAGCCAACCTGAAGCTTACCAAATGGGAACATAGTTAGCAAAGTACAGGCAGTTGAAAACATTTCAATAGCACTTTTTATTAAATGAGCAGGAATAATTTTGGTAAAGAAGTTGGAAGAAGTGAAAAAGTAAAACATTCAAAAATCATTCATAATCTACTTTCTAGAGATAAACTATTGGTAACGTTTTAGTATACACGTGGAATTTTTCTAAGCTCCGGGGGACGGTGAAGGACAGGGAAGCCTAGCACGCTGCAGTCGCTGAGGTCGCAGAGAGTCGGACCTGACTGAGTGACCAAACAGCAACGACAGCAGGTGTTTCTAAACTTGAAATCATGTCAAGTAAAAAAATGCTGTGTCTCGCTTCTCTCACTTATGTTAAGGAAATATTCCTCATGTTATTAAAATTCTTTCAAAAATGATGTCTAAAAAAATAAAAAAAATAAAAAATGATGTCTAATGAATGTAATACATTTGATCTTATAATGAATCATTGGGTATTTCACTATTTCCATATTTGGATGCAGGTAGTTCATCATGAGGGCTTCCCTGGTGGCTCAGATGGTAAAGAATATGCCTGCAATGCAGGAGATACTGGTTTGATCCCTGGGTCAGGAAGATCTCCTGGAGAAGGTAATGGCTACCACTCCAGTATTCTTGCCTGGATTGGAAGTACAGGGACATGTTCCAAGTGTCTGTGTATACTATTTTTTTTTTAATTTCTAATTGTTTCATTAAAATATGTTAATACGTTTACAAGTTTCAAATCTGCTTTAGGTACAGTGGTTTGGTGTCAGAAGGGCATGAATTTATATGCCTTCTCAGGGTGGCTGAATTCTATCCCAGGTTGTAGCACTTTCTATATTTTCTATATATTTTCTATACTTTCTATATTTCATGCCTGTAATGCTTACCAGTTATTAATACTTATTAGTTATCTTAAAAATGGCAATTTTGTCAGAATTCAGTTGCTTATTTTCTAAAAGATTTGCATGCATGGTGAATTTACATGCCTAAAATTAAACACTTGAAAGTATAATACTGACAGATTTTTTCTTAGTGAATTTAAAGGAATTAAATGACTTCAATTTCCCATACACATAGTTCAGTAATATTACTCCTATTTTGAAAATTTTGACATACATTATCATTTGTGAAGTTCACTTTTTTCACTTAAAGCATATTCTACATGTTTTCACACCTGACAAAAAAAGGATTTTAATGAACTAATTTAAATTTTAGATGACATGGTGAAAGTGTCACCAGATCTTGACATTGACCTGTATAAGCAAATAAACTCAATTAGTATACTTGAGATGCTATGTCATTGTGGGACTATTCAGTATCTTGAGAGAACATTTTGTTTTTTCTAATATTTAGCTTTAATTTTTTATAAATTTTATATAAATTATAACATTAAATCAAGCAATATATATCAAAATTCACTTAACCTTTTTTTTTAATGATAAGATAATGGCCAAATGCTTATCTCAAAGATTATTTCATTGAATGAAATCCACTTTAATTTTTTTTCCACTGAAAGTGAAAGAAGATTTTGTATTTATCTTTCCCGTAATCATCTTGGGTCCACTGGAATTTATCCTCTTTTGAAATGTTTAGAGGACTAGATTTATATGACTTCCTTACTACTCACCTCAGTACAAAGAATTCATACTTTCAAAGCTCCTCTATTATGTTTATAGAAATAGGTTAGTGCTTGGATCTGCACATGCAAGAATATATGAGACATAGGCCAGGGAAATCCGTCTTCGATTCACTAGAGTTTTAAGAATCTCCCTAGGGCTTCCGTGGTGGTCCAGTGATTAAGAAAACGCCTGTCGATGCAGGGGACACGGATCGGATCATCCCCATGGAGCAACGAAGCCTGTGTGCCACAACTGCTGGGCCCGCACCCCAGGGCCTACGCCCTGTAACACAAGCCACCCAGAAGAGAAGCTTGCATTCCGCAACTGAGAGCAGCGCCTGCCTGATCCAACTAGGGAAAGCCCTCCCAGCAACAAAGACCCAGCAGGACCAAAAAGTAACAATAAATCTTAAAAAGAGAATGTCCTTAGGTGTTACTGGTTATTTGTATCTGATGGGTATGAAAGTGAGTAGCCAGCATCTCCAGGAAAGTTGTGAGAAAGTATTAAAAATATATAAATAACAATTCACAAATATGTGGCAAAGGAGCTCTTACTCTGCGTAAGGGCCCATGGACTCCTTACTCTGATTCCTGCTATCACTCTCAGTAAAGACTCAAAGGGCCACAGTGGCTGTCCCCTTAGGCTGCTGAGTCTTCGGATCTGTGCTGTATTCTACACAGCAACACCATTAACAGCACTAAAGGAATTTGTATTTGTTGCCTATTGCACCTTTCTATCCATTGTGACAGTCTCATGTTGTATAACCCGATTTCTTTTTTGATAGATCTCAAGTATCCTTTCTTCTGTCCTCTGTGATGCCTTCTTCATATGGAGTCCCCTAAGAGCCTCCTAAAATCTGAGCATCTAATTTGACTGAATGTGGTGCTTATCTAGCTAACCCTACTAAGAAATTCATTATCTCTTTATTTGAACTCTTATTTGATGGATCACCATCTTCAGTTTTGCTGTGACCTGGCCTGTGAGCCCAAAGGATTGAAGATGTAAGCTGCTGTGAGTTTTGTACATGCAGATAAATCAAGGGTCCTGGAAGGGACTGGGAAGAGTTGGTGGTGGTGCCACTTTCCAGTTGAGAAGCTGCTCAAAGAGGAGAGCAACAGAACCGAGAGCCATTTACAGTGGTTATAGATGACTCCACACACCAGAAAAGGTAAATCACACAGAAAGAAATTAAGAGAGCAAATTAAAATGTTGTTTCTCCTAGAAAGTCTAAAGAGAGGTGCTAACAGATTAGTTCATCTTTAGTCTTTAATACCTCCTAAGAGGAGAAGTGAAGTTGCTCAGTCGTGTGTGACTCTTTGTGATCCCATGGACTGTAGCCAAGCAGGCCCCTACATCCATGCCATTTTCCAGGCAAGAGTACTGGAGTGGGTTGCCATTTCTTTCTCTAGGGGATCTTCCTGGCCCAGGGATTAAACCTGGGTTTCCCACATTGCAGGCAGATGCTTTACCCTCTAAGCTACCAGAGAAACCCTTACCTAACAGGAATCTAGGGCAATTTACAGGGTTTCTTTTTTTTTTTTTTCTTTTTTGCCTGATTTTAAGAGTGATTTTAACTTTTGTCATAATATTTCATCATGATGAAACAACTGAGCCCACTTTCTATTCCATTTCTCTTCTTCTCTGTGTTGTTCGTTTTCGTTTCTTGCATTCCTGAGGAAAGCCTGGCCTGCATGTTTATCCTGCTACACTAGGGAACCCACAGCTTATCGTGGGGCCCATCCCTCAGTGAATGAAAGGAACCATGCTGCAGGTTAGGGTGTGTCCGCAAGTCCCCAGTCCCTGAGTCAGGATAGTTCTTTTTAAATTCAGTCATATGGAAAAGTTTGTATCAGGTACTATCAGAATTATAAACCAGTATTCTCATTGGAAGGACAGAAGCTCCAATACTTTGGCCACCTGATCAAAGTGTCCACTCATTGGAAAGGACCCTGACGCTGGGGAAGACTGAAGGCAGGCGGAGAAGGGGACGACAGGTGACGAGATGGTGGGATGGCATCACTGACTCTATGGACATGAATTTGAACAAACTCCAGGAGATAGTGGAGGACAGAGGAGTCTGGCCTGCTACAGTCCATGGGGTCACAAAGAGTCAGACACAGCTTAGCGACTGAACAATTTTAATCCTGAATTCAGGGCTACGGATGGGGGGGCGGGGGGGGCAGGATTCCCTTGGTATAAGTAGTCTATTACGGAATCCACATTCTCCAATAAATCATCATCATTCAGTAATGATGACAAAATTAGGCCCTGTCCTCCAAAGCCGTGAGCTCTGTCCTTGTATAAGTACATGTAAATTGGAAATGATTGCCCTGCCCATAGATCCTGGATATTCTAGCCAGCAGTCATCATTAGGCTATATTCTCAGCGCCAAGCAAACAGGATGGTGAATACAAAACACACAAACATATAGAAGGAATTTGCAAACAGCAGTTTTCCCATTAAGATGTATCCTACCCACAGCACAGAGGAGAATTCTGGCCCTAATTTAGTGCAGGTTTGTATTTGGCACATGTTACCTGTAGAGTATTTGGGTAAATTACTGATGTCAGTTGTATTTCTCTTGGAGACGAGGGAAATAGGTTATTGGCACAATAAAACATCCAGAGGCATTTAAAATGTCAGTCTAATCGCAAGAACCAGTAAGGCTTTTAATTACCTTCTGTGCAATTTTTTTTAATTGCTCCAATGGCTGTAGCGCTTGGTAAGTTCCTGACAGCGCAGCTGCAACAAACTTAATTTAAACATTTTTTTTTCCCTAAAGCTCTCAGAGAACAAAAAGGAACCTGAGATGCAGGGTAAAATTGGTAAACTCTTGTTGCAGGCTAGCTGTAGGGATGCTTGGTGCTTGGTCACTAATAGAATCCTACCTCCATGTTCATCCAACTACCTGCAGGGCTTTCATTTGCCGATGACATTCTTTGGAAAGACTCTTTGTTGTTGTCATCACCTTCCCTCACAGAAGAGTCTAAACCAGCTAGTCTATGTAGCTAGGCCAACTCAAATTCCCACATTTTCTTGGGGGCTTGCTTAATTCTAAATTTGGGGAAAAAAAAAACAAAAAAGGAGAATTCAGAATTCTTTTCTTGAGTTGTGCTAGACATTGATGTGAGGGAAGCTTCTATTTTCTACAGTTTTCATCCCCTTCAACTCTACCTTACATTTTGATAGAAACACCCTTTATTTATTTGCAAACACTCTCTATCCTTTAGGCCTCAATTTTCTCCTTCTTCAAAAACTATTCTCTACTAAGGGACTTGTACTGTGGCCTGATGAGAAGCACACGCACTTTACAATCAAGGATGTCTGGGACTGAAACCCAATTTGCTCTAGCCTATCTTCCCAGGTGACTCAGTGGTCTAGAATCCACCTGCCAACGCAGGAGACACAGGTTCAATCCCTGGGCCGGGAAGGTCACGTGGAGGAGGAAATGGCAACCTATTCCAGTATTCTTGCCTGGAAAACTCCATGGGCGGAGGAGCCTGGTGGGCTATAGTCCATGGTGTCACAATGAGTTGAACATGACTGAACATACACACACCTTAACTATTTAACCTGTTTTACTTCCATAAAGAAGGCATAATAATAATGCCTCCTGAGTAGAGTTGTGAGTTCAACAAAGTAACATGTGAAGAGTGACCAACAGAGTCAGTTTTCAGTGAGAGGTAGTTCCTGGGCAATACCTGCCTGTATCTCCACCTCCACTGCAAGTTCCCTCATCTAGATGTATATTATATGTAATATATAGAGAGAGAGTCACATGTGCATTGCTGTGCCCTGAGACACAGCAGGTTGTGCCTCAACTAGACTCTGATTAGTGGGGACAGAGTCTGAGCTATGCTTCCTGCAGTAAGGTATCTAGTGCAATGCCCTTAATTTTGTTTGTTTTAGTTGCTATGCTAACAGATTCAAAAATATTCAGGGAAACTAAGCCTATTAGAAGATGGATTGCTAATGAGGTCAAATTTAAGCCTAAAATTTTTAAGGTGTTTTATGTTCTATGAAGGGTAAGATCTAATTAAACAGAGTTACAAAATGTTGAAGCTGGAAGGAAACTGATAGCATCCAGTTCAATCGGTTATTTAATTACACAGACAAATAAGACCAATAACGGCAAAACTAGTTAATGTCTGAGTTGGCCAAGGTTTCTGGCCTCATATTTCCCATTTCTGGGCTGTTCCCACCATGCCATAGGCCTCCAGCCCACTGGTGTTGATGCTAAACCCCTGACATCTGCAATTCTATTCTGCATACTCTATTTACCTACAGGGTATTAGGTGTTCTTTTCTGCTGAGACAGTAATGTAAACCATTAATACTAAGAGCATCCTATCATATTTTCTGAAATCTTAGGAAAAGAGTAAAATGAATATACAGATAAAGTAGAGGGAAATGGCAGAAATAGTTAGGCAGATAGCATGAAAAAATTTCACAAGGAGAAGTAAGAAATGAAGAAACATATGAGACAACATGTATTTGAAGTTTAGAATATGCCTTGTGTTTAGTAGATGCTAACTACTTTGGGTGAGCCATCTAATTAAGCCCAAATAGCCCTAGGAGGAAAACAAACTTTTCTTCTTTTCAACTAGTTGTATCATACCTTCCACTCATTCAGCTAAACATAAATCCCGATGACCTATATCTATGGATTCAAACCAAAGCCACCAGTTCCTAAAGCCTGATCCTTTATTCATTAAACTCTAGGATTTCTGCAAATACAATTTGATAAAAATATTAGACTAAGAGGATTTTCAGGGAGTAGCAGAGGAATTATGAAAAGAAGGCAAATTCTAGGCAAACCAGAGAATTTGGTTGATGGGGTGAAAGAAATATGATCTTGTACCCTATTATTAAAAACCAATAGAAAGAGATGATTAAAATCAGAGATGCCTGAGAACTCTAACATAGTTGGTTCTCTTGGCCTTGGTGGCTGACATTTGTTACCAAGTGTGTGTAGATGCAAGAACGTGTTAGTTACTCAGTTGTATGTAATTCTTTGTAACGCTATGGACTGTAGCCCACAAGGCTCCTCTCTCCATGGAATTATCCAGGCAGTTGGAGTGGGTTGGAGTGTCATTCCCTTCTCCAGGGGATCTTTGCTACCCAGGGATTAGACTTGGGTCTGCTGCATTGCAGCCAGATTCTTTACTGTCTGAGCCACTGGGGAAGCCTATAAATATAAGAAAATGCTGTGAAATATTGCTCCCTTCTCTACACATTGCACTTTCATCCCACATTTGCATTCGCTAGAATCTCTTTGCTGTGAGGCTGATTATGTCTGCATGGGCCCAGATCACTTTGTCCCGAGGATCACCAAGGTCAATCCTGTCTTCTCTAGCACAGTCACATGTGGTACCTCCATGGAGAGAAAGATGAAGCCGAGTGTTGAGTGAGAGGAAGAATGAAGTCAAGCAAGAGGGACCGAGGCAATTGCAGAGCAGGGCAACATGTGGCAGAGGCTCCCACACACTGGCTCCCTTCACAGAATACTGGGGCTGGGAAATAATCCAAGAAACTTCCTTTCAGTCAGATTAACCTTGTTCTGAGGCAGCCACTTCATACTATATTTGAAATTGTACAATATGGTTTTCCGCTATTTAATGTGATTATATACTTGCCAAGTCCATAAAGTCATCCTTTTTTGAGGACTGGAGGTACAGATTGTGTTTAATACAAGAATCTGGGAAGTGTGAGTTTAATTTCCTAATTGTAGTCATCTGATCATGTCCTATTTTCTCTTCTTGGACTTAGTTCTGGGTTATATAACCTCACATGTAATTGACACTTTGGGCAACAAAGTTTTTTCCTTGCTTCCTCTGTGTGGCTCTCAATGACAAGCCACAGAGGTTATACAGGAAAAGGGGCAGATCGCTCATGTGTCAAGGAATACCAGGACTGAAAGCACTTGTCTAAAGAGATTATTGTCCCTTCAAACTTGCCTCTATCCCAGGCTCCACAGAATAGGATCTACAAGTCACCCACTGACCTCCTGCTTCTGCATGTACACTGCTTCTTTTGTAAAATTTATCAGTTTTTAATTGGAGAATAATTGTTTTACAATACTGTGTTGGTTTCTGCCATACATCAACATGAATCAGCCATAGGAATACATATGCCCCCTCCCTCTTAAACCTTCCTCCCACCTCCCACCTCATCCCAACCCTCTAGGTTGTCACAGAGCAACGGGTTCAGCTCCCTGCGTAATACAGCCATTTCCCATTGGCTATCTATTTTACATATGGTAATGTATATATTTCCATGTTACTTTCTCAATTTCCACTCCCTCCTTTTCCATTATATCCACACCCCAGCAAGACTGATAGCTACCTTCCATTGATATACTGAACATTTGAAAATCTCATTTCAAATGTAATAAATAAATGCATGTAAATTAATAACACACACCTTTCTTCTTACAAAAATGATTCATTATCATAATGTGACAGATGAAAAACATTCCAAATGGTGGCTAATTTGAGATTCAAATTCAGGTATATATAAGACTGATTTGAAGCTGAAACTCCAATACTTTGGCCACCTGATGCGAAGAGCTGACTCAATTGAAAAGACCCTGATACTGGGAAAGATTGACGGCAGGAGGAGAAGGGGATGACAGAAGATGAGATGGTTGGATGGCATCACCAACTCAATGGACATGGGTTCGGGTGGACTCCGGGAGCTGGTGATGGACAGGGAGGCCTGGCGTGCTGCAGTTCATGGGGTTGCAAAGAATCAGACATGACTGAGCGACTGAACTGAAGACTCAAAAGCCCCACATTATTTTTACTGTACTTCATTTTCATGCTTTTGCTCAGCTAAGAAAAAGGACATCAGGTGGAAACTTCAACTTCTGAAACTCTAGAAAAAAAAAAAAGAGCTTCTTGAGGAGTGATACAATTAGGGCTGTGTCAGAATCACCTTGAAAATTTTAAAAATCTTTAAGATCTATTAACTCCAAAATACTTTCCCTGTACACTCGATAATCACCAGCAGAGTGAAAGCGCATTTCTCATGGAAGAATCAATTACTCTTAGCAGCAAAAAGACCGAGAACCCCTGATCGTGGCATCTCCTTATACAGTATCTTTTCCATGCACAGAGCATGACTCTGTGTGCCTGTGTGTGTGTGTGTGTGTGTGTGTGATGTGATGCATATTTACCCACAGATGCAGGCACACACCCCTATTCCCCTCCCCCCACAACACACAGCCCACCACACCTATAAAGCTCATGTGAGGAAATCTCAGTGAGGATCCTAGTAGGAAACAGTTGGCACACCCAAACTGGGAAAACCTGAGCAGGGATTATTTACAAAGCTGTGGTTTGGTCCAACAGCATACAGTGTAGTACCACAGGGCATAGCACATCATTCCCAAGTATGAAGGGACAAGGGGATCGAGAACTTCTTGGAATCCAGAGGGGGAAGCTGTATGGAGAGATTATCACACTGAGTGAAGTCAGTCAAATAGAGAAAGACAAATACCGTATGATATCACATATATGTGAAATCTAAAAGAGAGCACAAATAAACATATCTATAAAACAGACTCAAAGACAGAGAGAACAGACTTGTGGGTGCCAGGGGGAGCTGTGGGGGAGGGAATGACTGGGAGGTTGAGGTCAGCAGATGCAAGCTTTTATATAGAGAATGGATAAACAACAAGGTCCTACTATGTAGCACAGGAAACTATATCCAATATCCTGTGATAAACCATAATGGAAAAGAATACAAAAAGAATGCCTATATGTGTATAACTGAGTCATTTTACTGTACAGCAGAAACTGTCATAGTATTGTAAATCAACTGTACTTCAATAAAAAAGTAAAATTAATTTTCAAAAAAGAGGGATTCACAATATTGTCAAAATGACTATACTACCCAAAGCAATCTATAGATTCAATGCAATCCCTATCAAGTTACCAACGGTATTTTTCACAGAACTAGAACAAATAATTTCACAATTTGTGTGGAAATACAAAAAACCTCGAATAGCCAAAGTAATCTTGAGAAAGAAGAATGGAACTGGAGAAATCAACCTGCCTGACTTCAGACTCTACTACAAAGCCACAGTCATCAAGACAGTATGGTACTGGCACAAAGACAGAAATATAGATCAATGGAACAGAATAGAGAGCCCAGAGATAAATCCACAAACCTATGGACACCTTATCTTTGACAAAGGAGGCAAGGATATACAATGGAAAAAAGACAACCTCTTTAACAAGTGGTGCTGGGAAAACTGGTCAACCACTTGTAAAACAATGAAACTAGAACACTTTCTAACACCAAAACCACTACAACATTGTAAAGTAATTAGCCTCCAACTAATAAAAAAATAAATGGGAAAAAAAAGAAAAAAAAAAAAAAAGGGATTCACCTGCCACTGGTTGTAACCTATAATAGAGGCATGTGGCCAACCAGTGATGACCCAGAAGGGAGGTTATAGGCAGGGAATATATACAATGACTTCAATTTCTCCTGTCTTCTGATTTCCTTCCCCTGCTAATTTCCTTCCCATTGGCTAATCCAGTGGGACAGAAGAGTCCACTGAGGTGAGAAAAGTGGGTCAGCTTTTAAGGACACAAAGAGGAGTGAAAAAAATGTCAAGGATGAGTCTAGCAGGCCAAATAGAAGACATCTAGCTAGGTAAATAGATTGACATATCTGAGAATTGTCAGAAGGGCCTTATCAAAGCTTGGGGAAATAGTAAGTTTCATGTCAATACAAATTTTAATTTATTTCTGAATCCTCTTGGATTACAATTTAATGAAGGCTTATTGTTTGTGAAGCACTGTGTCAAACTCTTTAAATGCACCATGTCTTCCTTCATCATAATAACTGTTAGGAGGTAAGTAGTGTCATTCCTATTTTACAGGCAAGAAAACTGAGTTGTCTAGCTCTCAAAAACTTGTCAAAGGCCACGAATAACAAGCAGGAGAGCTTATGTTCAAAGTTAAGCCTGTGTGTTAGTCGCTCAGCCATACCTGACTCTTTGCAACCCTGTGGACAGGTTCCTCTGTCCATTGGGATTCTCCAGACAGGAATACTGGAGTGGGTTGCCATTCCCTTCTCCTGGGGATCTTCCCAACCCAGAGATCAAACCCAGGTCTCCTGCATTGCAGGCAGATTCTTTACCATCTGAGGACACCAGCGAAGCCCACAAGTTCAGCCTGGCTGACTCCAAAGCTAGACTCTCCCTCATCTTACAGTTTATCACAGGCTAAATGAAGCAATAATCTAAGAAACTGCTTGTGTGAAATCCAGACCTTGTACATAATCTTAACACTCAAAGAAGGCAACAGAATTTGAGCCAGGACTGGGTTATACCATTTAGCTTAAATCTAAAGAATTTAACATGTTCATCCTTCAAAGTATGAATGTCACTGATGCTGTCAGGGCTCCCACCCACAACCCTTACACGCTACCACTTCAAGTGCTCTGGCTGATCATCAATTCCCAGTGTCCACGTCAGAAGAGCAGAAGCCCATGCTGCCCTTGTGTGTGGCAAGCCTTCAGTACAAGAAAATAAACACCCCTGAAAAAAAGCCTTCAATCAATGACTTAGGAATCAGTATAAAAATGTCACAGTTTCCCTACCACTCATATGAGATAAAACTCAGGGATGTTTTCTATCTTTCGCCAAAGTTTTCCCATAGGATTAAGATCAGGTGTTCCACTTCTGGTGGCAGGCTTCAAAATGTACAGCTTTTGGGGCTGTCCTTCCTTCGCTGTATCACTTTCCCATTTTCCTAGCAGTGCTCCTTGCACTTCTTACGTTTAAATCTCTCTGGGACCACCCAAACTAGAACTCCTACCAGAAGTTTTTATACCAGTTTTCCTAAGAAGTTCCTCAAGAAGGAATTCTGACATAGAATTACTTGCTGGCCAGACGCCCCACAGCAGACCACTGCTGGTGGATGTGCCAGGGTGGTTAACCTAGCATACCATAGCATCTCAGGAACCAAGACTCTCAGCTGTAGTGAAGGGATGGAATAGAGCTAAAAGTGGTTGCACTGGCTTAGGCAACATCTCAGTTATTGAGAAATATGACTGCAGTCATAAGTGAAAGGACCACATATTTCACTGGTGCCTTTAATGCCATGATGGCTGAAAATGACTGGCTCAAGTCAACCAACTATCAATTCAGGAGCATGACATGAGGGCCAGAATGTATCTATGACTGTGTTTTAAGAGACCCTTATCTCCTGCAGCCATAGGCGAGAAATTTCTAAGCTTTGTGAAACCATTAACAGCAAGCAGAAAAAAAAAAAATTATGATCTGTGTGGAAAGGAAAAGACACTAAACAGATTGGAAGACAGAATTATGAAGTCTGTGTTTTCTCTAAAATATTTGATTGACTTCAACTTGAGCAAGCACTTTTCCTGTGTGCAAATTCATCAGGAAAAGATGAAATCTGCAAAGGTATGAGGAATATGTACCTTGGTTGAGAAGTTTTGGAACTAAGTTTAGGTCTCTTTTTTTTAATAAGACAGTGAAATATTCCAAGCAACCAGCACTCTCTTCCCGAGAATGGCACAGGAACAGAGTGTGCAGTTACACCACTTGAGATAAACAATTACTCTGAAAATGGAGACAGTCAATCAATTAAACAAATAAGATACTGTAGGCAAATAGCCATCTGCAAATAAAATGTAGGGTTGGTGGTAAAAGATGCTGAATAAATGTGAAATTTAATCTGTAATTACAATCTAAAACAAACCCTCTAAATAGAGGACAAGAGGTCCCAGGTACTTTGATGGAGCTGGAGGATTGGCACAGAGGATCCTGACGGGTGATTTTTCCCTGGAAAAAGAGTCCGAGGTGAGAAGGAGCTGGGGTTAATTCTTTCCTGATTCTAAAGGTGTTTCTCCTGGTGAAAGTGAAGTCGCTCAGTTGTGTTTGACTCTTTGTGACCCCATGGACTGTAGCCCACCAGGCTCCTCCACCCATGGAATTTTCCAGGCAAGAGTACCGGAGTGGGTTGCCATTTCCTTCTCCAGGGGAACTTCCTGACCCAGGGATCAAACCTGGGTATCCCATATTGCAGGCAGATGCTTTACCATCTGAGATTATCTGTCTGTGCTTTGGAAAAGACTGATATTATACACTTGCTCCTGGAAGAGGCTGTGGGATTATAAACTGAAGTGAAAACGATGCCAGTGAAGAAAGCATTGCTCCTCTGATGGAATTATTCATAGTGCCCCTTTTCTCGGTGTCAATTTCTATTGCTGCCTTGGTCATGTTCTATTCACAACACTGCTCATTCTCTCAGAAAATGGGTAGTCTGCTCCTTATTATAATCAGCATGAGTACGGAGTTAAAAGACATGGAATTAAAAGATCCGGGTCTGAGTTCACTGTTCAGATACTGTTGTATCAACTAGGTTTCTTCATTTATCAAATTAGCCTGGCAATATTTTCTTGGTAGAGATATTGTGAGTATACAAGGCAACTTATCATGTTAGGTATATTAATTGCTTGCCTGCTAAGTCATTTCAGTTATGTCTGACTCTGTGCGACCCTACAGACTGTAGCCTGCCAGGCTCCTCTGCCTACAGGATTCTCCAGACAAGAATAGTGGACTGGGTTGCCATGCCCTCCTCCAGGGAATCTTCTCAACCCAGGGTTTGAACCTGTGTTTCTTATGTCTCCTGCATTGACAGGCAGGTTCTTTACCAACAGTGCCACCTATTATTAACTCCCCCCTCTAAATTAAAATTGTTAGAATACAGGACTTCCCTGGTGGTCCAGTGGCTAAGACTCCCTACTCCCAAGGCAGGGGCCCCAGGTTTGATCTGTGGAGAAGGAAATGGCAACCCACTCCAGTGTTCTTGCCTGGAGAATCCCAGGGATGGCAGAGTCTGGTGGGCTGCCGTCTATGGGGTCACACAGAGTCGGACAAGACTGAAACAACTCAGCAGCAGAAGCAGGGAACTAGATCCATATGTCTCAACTAAAGATCCCACATGCTACAGCTAAGACTCGGTGCAGCCAAATAAATAAATGAAAATAAATGTTTTTAAAAATTTTTTTAGAATTCACATGTGACCCACATTTTGCAGTGTGACCCGAGGTTTAATTTCAGGGTTACGGTGATCAAGAGAACATGCCTTTCAGATTTTTGACAGCAGGGAATGAAACTGCTTAAGGGCCTTGGTTGCTGCTCTCCGAAACCTACTTCAGTGTTTGCACAGGAGACTGCTCCCTAACGGCCCTGGAGCACAAAGGGGACATTACGGCAGCCCGTGCCTGGGAAATGCCTCTCTTGGAGGCTGACCTTAGCTTGAGGATCTTTGAGAGTCCCAGCAAACTTTCCTTAGACCTGTACTGCAGCCTGCCACACTCTCCCCAGCCTCCTTCCCTTCCTCGCTCTCCTTCACTCAGGGTCAGGCTTAATCACAGTCTGACGGCTCTCCCACCCTCTCTCAGCTCCCTCCCAGGTATTTTCCCTAATACATTTCTTGCATGTCTAATCACATTTTAGCATCCACTTCTCAAAGGACCCAAATGAACACAAGGATAAAATATTAGGAAGTTGTAAGCAGATCACTACTTCTCAGATATGCGCAGATATTGATATTGTGGCTAAAAACCAATGCCATTTGTTTTCATTTATATTTTTAAAAATTTATTTAATTGGAGGCTAACTACTTCACAATATTGGAGTGGGTTTTGCCATACATTGACATGAATCAGCCATGGGTGCACATGCGTTCCCCATCCTGAACCCCCCTCCGACCTCCTTCCCCACCCCATCCCTCAGGGCCATCCCAGTGCACCAGCCCTGAGCACCCTGTATCATGCATTGAACCTAGACTGGCGATCTATTTCACATATGATAATATACATGTTTCACCACTATTTTCTCAAATCATCCCACCCTCGCCTTCTCCCACAGAGTCCAAAAGACTGTTCTACACATCTGTGTCTCCTTTGCTGTCTCGCAATATAGGGTCATTGTTACTATCTTTCTAAATTCCATATATATGCGTTAGTATACTATATTGGTGTTTTTCGTTCTGGCTTCCTTCATTCTGTATAATAGGCTCCAGTTTATCCACCTCATTAGAACCAATTCAAATGTATTCTTTTTAATGGCTGAGTAACATTCCATGGTGTATATGTACCACAGCTTCCTTATCCATTTGTCTGCTGAAGGGCATCTAGGTTGCTTCCATGTCCTGGCTATTATAAACAGTGCTGTGATGAACATTGGGGTGCACGTGTCTCTTTCAGATCTGGATTCCTCGGTGTGTATGCCCAGGAGTGGGATTGCTGGGTCATATGGCAGTTTCTATTTCCAGTTTTTTAAGAAATCTCCACACTGTTCTCCATAGTGGCTGTACTAGTTTGCATTTTAAATAAAGGGAAACTTGCCCCAAAGACCTTTCATTGTTCCTGCATAGGACCGCATAATAAGCGGGAAGATTAGCATCCCTCTGGCAAATGTCACCAGAAGAGTCCTCCCTCTAAACTCGTCTCATGTCATTTCATTCCTGGAAATCATTTTCTTCCTTTTATTTAACTTGACTCTTCCCTGCCCACACCGACTTAGACGTCCTCTAGAAAACTTGCTCAGACAATTCCAAACCACACTGGTTTTTCACTTCAACCATCTGCTTTAAAACTTTAAAGTGATCACAACTTGGCTTTGTTAAGCTGACATATCTTGATTGTGTGAAAAAAAAAGATTAACTTGATGAGAAACCTTATAGGACAGAGGCATTTTCAGAAACTGTGCTTAAGAAAATACTTAAGAAAAGAGTTTTCAAGCTCTTTAACAAGAATGCACCAATAGGTTAATTACAAATGACCTGTAGCCACTCATTAAAGTAAATTTAGCAGGAATCCTACTAGGGAACATTTTTATGATCCTGAGCAAGTTTCTGGGTATGGTAAACCAAAGGAACTGCATTTCTGCAGAAACAGTAGCATACCACATGTTGGTGGGCACTCAAATACCCACCAGTTGGTCCCATTTGCTATTTGATTCTAGATGTTTGGGCTTCCCCGGTGGCTCAAATGGTAAAGAATCCACCTCCAATGTAGGAGACATGGGTTTGATCCCTGTGTTGAGAAGATCTGCTGGAAGAGGGAATGGTAACCCACTTCAGATGTTTATGGATGAAGAATTTCTTTGAGGCAGATGAGGATGACAGTGATGAAACTTGATAAGAGAACAATTAGGGGGAAATCAAATCTAGACTAGGACTCAAGAACTTTTGTCTAAAATAAACACATGAACTTCATGATTCTCTCAGGGACCATCTTCCAAAGCTAGACTGACTTAAGTATAAGCCCCTGAAAAGCAGGGACCCTGTCTAATAAGTGCTTAAGAAATGTACTGAATAATCCTATGGATGGATGGATAAAAGGCACTGGCACTCCACGAGATGGTGCATACTACCATATCTAAGGGATCTCTATCCCCAAGGACTGGCTGCCAACAAAACTATGGTAGTCAATTCAACACAGCTGTCCTTCAGTACTGCCTTTCTTGTCTTTCTGCCCCTGGGACAGAGACCTGTCTGCCTGAAGCTACCCTATTAAGAGAACCAGCCCAGCTGGGTTGTACTGGGTTGGGCCAGCTTATCTCCTCTGTCTCCACTCTGTCATTGAGATAGCATACACTAATAAGCTAATTTCACTCATCAGTCACCCAATTTATATCATGCAGTGACTTCCAGATCAAAAGACCCAGTGGAATCATTTGGCTCTCTCAAGGTCACAGGGACAGTTAGTACTGGGTATGTGGAAGCCACGCTTTCTGACACCCGAGTTGTTGCACTTTGTCCCAGAGGATGCTATTTCATATATGCTATATGTTTTCAGTTACTCAAATGTGGCTTTGTTTTTTCAATTAGAAATTACACATTTTCTGTAAGTTATAGCTGTCCTTCGATCTTCTATAGCCCCATTATTTTATTTGCAAGACCTGATGAACTTCAGTAAAGCCACAGTAGGAGAGATCTCTTTCCTTGAGGAATGTGTATCCTTTCTTCCTCTTTAGTTGGAATATAGCTGGGATCACAGTTAGATGCTGTTTCTGCTACTCTTGACTCTTCTCAGAGCTTTGACTCTTGAGGTAAAGAGCATCTGAGCTGAGAGGCATAGTTCATGGTGCATAGTTGCAGGCATAGCTGAGTATTCCAGCAGCATTTGGGTTTGATGGCAAAGAAATCCAGGAGTGAATTTTCAGGCAATGTAGCATAATTCATGATTAAGGTTATCGGTAATATCTAACATTTAGTAAATGCCAGCTGCATAATGATGGCTAGCAAGCTTTCTACAGATACTGCACTGAGTTCAGCCAGGCCATAAGAATCTATTTAATGGAACTCTAATGGGAAATGACCAGGATCTGACTACAGAAGATTAAAAGTGACAATGCTAATTGACTGCCGGGGTATCTACATGAACAAGGGCCAGAAAAATCATTTAAGTCTAAATGAAATTGGACTGATTTGATATTTGAGAAAAGTATCACCTTCTTGCTGTGTTTGGCAGGGTGAATTAACTGCTTCATGTTTCCAAGAGAAGAGTCTTTGTGGAACAATGGGCCACAGCTGTTGGGAAAAGAACTTTCCTCAATTGGATTAGAAAAGGAATTGCAGCTAAACTAAAGGTTTCACTGCTACTGTGACCATAACACTTAAACACGAGTGTCTAGTACTGGTATCTAAGTTCGAAAGGGTCTCAGAATTGGGAAGGGCAGCCCATTCTTCAGCCCTACTGAGGGCAGAGGAAGAAAGAGATTTAGCTGATGGTGGGGAATGAAGTTTCATTCTTAATTAACACTTTTTATTAATTTAGTAAGGCAGTGAACAAATGAGTATTTCCCAGCTGGCACAGTGGTACAGAATCTGCCTGCCAATGCAGGAGACGCAGGTTTGATCCCTGGGTCAGGAATATCCCCTGGAGTAGGAAATGACAACCCACTCCAGTATTCTTGCCTGGAAAAATCCATGGATGGAAGAGCCAGGGAGGCTACAGTCCATCGGATCACAAAGAGTCAGACCCAACTGAGCATGCATACACACATACACAAACCAATGAAGCTTGAAAGTCAATCTATCTCTCTTTACTGATTTGTTCATTATTAGAGTCTTATCTAATTTTTGAAGAATTAATAGATATGCACAACTTTCTCATTCACCAACGATGATGTGTTCCCAACCATATCAAGGAATTTGCTCATAGTCTGCTCCGCCTGCTCACAGATATGTAATTCCTACCCACCTCTCAGACCTCAGCTTAAATGGTTTTACAGGGACATCTTCACAAACACCCAGATTAAGTGGATATACACAGTATGACTGTGGTTGAAAATGCATAATTTAGAGACAGACGCAAAACCTAGATGAAAACAGACTTGGCCACTCATTGGCTCTTTGACCTTCACAAATTATTAATGTTTCCATTGCCTCACATTCTTCAGCTATTCAATGGAAATGACAGCTACTGTAATTACTTTGTCAGTTCAGTTCAGCCACTCCATCAGGTCCAACTCTATGCAACCACATGGATTGCAGCACTCCAGGCTTCCCTGTCCATCACCAACTCCCAGAGCTCGCTCATACTCATGGCAATTGAGTCAGTGATGCCATCTAACCACCTCATCCTCTATCATCCCATTCTCCTCCTGCCTTCAATCTTTCCCATCATTAGAGTCTTTTCAAATGAGTCAGTTCTTCACATCAGGTGGCCAAAGTATTGGAGTTTCAGATTCAGGATCAGTCCTTCCAATGAATATTCAGGACTGATCTCCTTTACGATGGACTGGTTGGATCTCCTTGCAGTCCAAGGGACTCTCAAGAGTATTCTCCAACACCACAGTTCAAAGCATCAATTCCTTGGAGCTCAGCTTTCTTTATAGTCCAAATCTCACATCCATACATGACTACTGGAAAAACCATAGCACAGACTAGATGGATGTTTGTCTGAAAAGTAATGCCTCTGCTTTTTAATTCTCTGTCTAGGTTGGTCATAGCTTTTCTTCCAAGAAGCAAGAGTCTTAATTTCATGGCTGCAGTCACCATTTGCAGTGATTTTGGAGCTCAAGAAAATAAAGCCTCTCACTGTTTCCATTGTTTCTCCATCTATTTGCCATGGAGTGATGGGACCAGATGCCATGATCTTAGTTTTCTGAATGCTGAGTTTTAGACCAGTTTTTTCACTCTCCTCTTTCAATTTCATCAAGAGGCTCTTTAGTTCCTCTTCACTTTCTGACATAGGGTGGTATCATCTGCATATCTGAGGTTGTTGGTATTTCTTCCGGCAATCCTGATTCCAGCTTGTGCTTCATCCAGCCCAGCATTTCTCATGATGTACTCTGCATATACGTTAAATAAGCAGGGTGACAATATACAACCTTGACGTACTCCTTTTCCAATTTGGAACCAGTCTCTTGTTCCATGTCCAGTTTTAACTGTTGCTTCTTGACCTGCATACAGATTTCTCAGAAGGCAGGTAAGGTGGTATGGTATTCCCATCTCTTTCAGAATTTTCTACAGGTTACTGTGATCTACACAGTCAAAGGCAGTGGCATAGTCAATAAAGCAGAAATAGATGTTTTTCTGGAACTCTCTTGCTTTTTTGATGATCCAAGGGATGTTGGCAATTTGATCACTGGTTCCTCTGCCTTTTCTAAATCCAGCTTGAACATGTGGAAGTTCACAGTTCATGTACCATTGAAGCCTGGCTTAGAGAATTTGGAGCAATACTTTGCTAGCATGTGAGATAAGTGCAATCGTACAATAGTTTGAACATTTTTCTATGAAGACTTACAAGACATTCTAGATCTATCATCAAAAAAGATGTCCTTTTTCATCATAAGGGACTGGAATGCAAAAGCAAGAAGTCTAGAGATACCTGGGGTAACAGGCAAATTTGGAGTACAAAATGAAGCAAGGCAAAGGCTAACAGAGTTTTCCCAAGAGAACGCACTGGTCACAGCCAATTACATTATAGGCTTGCAAGAGATAAATATGGATGGACATTCGTGACATTATACAGGAGACAAGGATCAAGACCATCCCCAAGAAAAGATATGCAAAAAAGCAACATGGCTGTCTGAGGATACCTTACAAACAGCTGTGAAAAAAAGAGAAATTAAATGCAAAGGAAAAAAGGAAAGATATACCCATTTGAATACAGAGTTCCAAAGAATAGCCAGGAGAGATAAGAAAGTCTACCTTGGTGATCAGTGCAAAGAAACAGAGGAAAAACAGAATGGGAAAGACTAGAGATCTCTTCAAGAAAATTAGAGATACCAAGGGAACATTTCATGCAAAGATGGGCTCAATAAAGGACAGAAATGGTATGGACCTAACAGAAGCAGAGGATATTAAGAAGAGGTGGCAAGAATACACAGAAGAACTGTATAAAAAAAATCTTCACGAACCAGATAATCATGATCATGTGATCACTCACCTAGAGCCAGACATCCTGGAATGTGAGGTCTAGTGGGCCTTAGGAAGCATCACTACAAACAAAGCTAGTGGAAGTGATGGAATTCCAGTTGAGTTATTTCAAATCCTGAAAGATGATGCTGTGAAAGTGCTGCACTCAATATGCCAGCAAATTTGGAGAACTCAGCAGTGGCCATAGGACTGGAAAATGTCAGTTTTCATTCCAATCCCAAAGAAAGGCAATGCCAAAGAATGCTCAAACTACCGCACAATTGCACTCATCTCACACGCTAGCAAAGTAATGCTCAAAATTCTCCAAGCCAGGCTTCAATAATACGTGAACCGTGAACTTCCAGATGTTCAAGCTGGATTTAGAAAAGGCAGAGGAACCAGTGATCAAATTGCCAACATCCCTTGGATCATCAAAAAAGCAAGAGAGTTCCAGAAAAACATCTATTTCTGTTTTATTGGCTATGTCACAGCCTTTGACTGTGTGGATCAAACACAGTCAAACAAACTGTAGAAAATTCTGAAAGAGATGGAAATACCATACCACCTTACCTGCCTTCTGAGAAATCTGTATGCAGGTCAGGAAGCAACAGTTAGAACTGGACATGGAAAAACAGATTGCTTCCAAATAGGAAAAGGAATCCTTCAAGCCTGTATATTGTCACCCTGCTTATTTAACTTATATGCAGACTACATCATCAGAAACGTTTGGCTGGATGAAGCACAAGCTAGAATCAAGATTGCCAGGAGAAATATCAATAACCTAAGATATGCAGATGACACCCCCCTTATGGCAGAAAGTGAAGAACTAAACAGCCTCTTGATGAAAGTGAAAGAGGAGAATAAAAAAGTTGGCTTAAAGAGTAACATTCAGAAAACTAAAATCAGGGCATCCAGTCCCATCAGTTCATGGCAAATAGTTGGGGAAACAGTGACAGACTTTATTTTTAGGGGGCTCCGAAATCACTGCAAATGGTGACTGCAGCCATGAAGTTAAAAGACACTTCTTGGAAGGGAAGTTATGACCAATCTAGAGAGCATATTAAAAAGCAGAGACATTACTTTACCAGCAAAGGTCTGCCTAATCAAAGCTATGCTTTTTCCAATAGTCATGTACAGATGTGAGAGTTGGACCATAAAGAAGGCTGAGTGCCGAAGAATTGATTCTTTTGAACAGTGGTGTTGGAGAAGACTCTTGAGAGTCCCTTGGACCACATGGAGATCAAACCAGTCAATCTTAAAGGAAATCAACTTTGAATATTCATTGGAAGGACTAATGCTGAAGCTCCAATACTTTGGCCACTTGATGCAAAGAGCCAACTCATAGAAAAGACCCTGATGCTGGCAAAGATTGAGGGCAGGATGACAGAGGATGAGATGGTTGGAGGGCATCACCGACTCAATGGACATGAGTCTGAGCAAGCTCCAGGAGATGGTGAAGGACAGGGAAGCCTGGGGTGCTACAGTCCATGGGTCACAAAGCATCAGATACAACTGAGTAACCAACAACAACAAATTGTCATTCAATTTTTAAGTTTTTGAGGAGCCTGTAAAATTTTTTCCATGGTGGCTATACCCGTCACAGTTCCAGGAACTTCTTTTTACAAGAGCTTCTTTTCTTCACATTCTTGCCAACATTTGTTACCTCTTTATTATTTTTTTTTTCCCTTTTACATTTGTACAACTTCAAAGGTTAATTAGCAAAAGGTTTTTGTTTTTTTTTTTTTTTTTTGGTCTGAATTGTTCACATATGACAAAGCTTTGGCAAATACAGCAGATCATAGCAAGAAAATGCCAATTGGATATTTGCATGTCTCTCTCATAATCTTTTTCTTTTAACTGAGGATAATTGCTTTACAATGTTATGTTGGCTTCTGCCATAGAACAACATGAATCAGCCATAAGCATACCTTTGTCCACTCCCTCTTGAGTCTCCCTCCCACCCCTCACTCCATCCCACCCTTCTAGGTTGTCCCAGAGCACCAGGTTGAGCTCCCAGTGTTATCCAGCCACTTCTCACTAGCTATCTTGTATTTTTAATGAAAGCCATTCTAGCAGGTGCAAAGTGATATCTCACTATGGTGTGATTTTCATTCTTCTGGTGAATAGTAATATTGAACACTTTTTCATATACCTTTGCATGCCTTCTTTGAAGAAAATATCTATTAAGATCTTCTGCCTATTTTTTAATCTTTTTCTTGCTATTAGATTATATGAGTTCTTTATACATTTTGGATATTAACCCATTATCAGATACATAATTTGCAAATATTCTCTCCCATTCTGTATGCTGTCTTTCCAATTTGCTGTTTCTTTTGCTGTGCAGAAGACTTTTAGTTTGATATAGTCCCATGTATAAATTTTTACTTTTTTTTTTTGCTTGTGCTGTTGGTATCATATCCAAAAAACTGTGGCCAAGACCAATGTTAAAGAACTTTTCTCTGTTTTTTCTCTAGAAGTTTTATATTTTTAGGACTTATGTTAAAGTCATCAATCTTTTTCAAGTTAATTTTTGTGAGTGTTCCTTTCTTCCTCTCTTGCTGCCTTTCTTTGTGAATTAATGATATCCCTTAGTGTTATATATTGATTCCCTTTTGTGTACCTACTGTAAGTTTTTGCTTTGTGGTTACCATGATATTTATATAAAATATCTATTTTACAATTTTAACTACTTAACTTTGCCCACAGACAGTAACTGTATCCTTTTACTCCATTTCCCCTTATGTGTTTGATTTCACAGTTTACCTCTGTGAATGGTGTATTCATTTACAAATTATGGTGGCTATCATTATTTTTCATATTCTTGTTTTTTTAGCTTTTTTACTAGAGTTAAGTGGCTAACACTTCACCATATTACAATCTTAGGGTATTCTGAACTTGATTATATACTTACATTTACCACCATGTTGTATATTTTCATGATTTTTTGTTAATAATTAGCATCCTTTCATTTTAGCTGGAAGGACTCCTTTCAGTGGTTCTTGTAAAGTAGGTCTAGTACTGATGAATTCCTTCAACTTTTTTTGTCTGGAAAAGTCTTTATCTCTCCATTTCTGCAGGACAGTTTGTCAAATTTAGTATTCTTGGTTGACAATTTTTTGTTTTCAATACTGTAACCATATCATCCCATTAGTTATAGGCCTATTAGTTTTTTCCTCTTGCATCTTCTAAGATTCTCTCTTTGTCTTTGATTTCTTACAGTTATATATAACATATATCATATAACATTATATATATTATAATGTGAACTGGAGATGATCTCTTTAAGTTGATTTTGTTACTGGTGTTGATTTATGGTTAGTACTTTTTGGGTCAAAAGTAATCTTTTCTCCCTCTAATATGCTTTAATATATATGCGCCCATATTTTCTGCTAAATTCTTAAAAGTTTCATGTTTTAAACCTCCAAATTTGTATTTGTTTAGATTCAATGTTGTGAGTTTTATTTGCCTATAAGTTTTAAAATCATGTGATCAATTTATTCAAAATATTTGATGAATTTTTAACTGAGACTGTCCATGGCAACCCACCCCAGTATTCTTGCCTGGAGAATTCCACGGACAGAGGAGCCTGGCGGGCTACAGTCCATGGGGCTGCAAAGAGTCAGGCATGACTGAGCAACTATCGCTCACTATATTGATGCACGTGTTCATGCTAAATTGCTTCAGTTGTGTCCGACTCTGTGTAACCCATTGAACTGTGACCCACCAGGCTCCTCTCTCCATAGGATTCTCTAGGCAAGAACACTGAAGTGGACTGCCATGCCCTACTCCAGGGAAACTTCACAACCCAGGAACAGAACCCACGTCTCTTAACATCTCCTGCATTGGCAGGGAGGTTCTTTACCTCTAGTGCCATCTGGGAAGCCTACATTATATCTATAGATTACCTCCAATAAAATGAGGTAATTTAATAACAATTTTAATTTTTTATAATGTATAAATATAGCATATATCTCCATCTCATGAGATTAGTTTATATCTTCCTTAAATATATGACAGAATTAATCAGTGAAACTCTCTGGGTTGGACTGTCTTCCTACATTTTGATTTTAAAATTTAAGATGCAATTATTTCAACAAATATATAATAAGTTAGATTTTTTATTTCATCATGCTTAAGTTTTAGTAAGCTATGCTTTTAAAGATATTTGAGTATGTCATTTAAATTTGTTGAATTTATTTGGATAAATTTGCTTACAATAGTCCTTTACAATATCTATAGACTTTGTAGTGATAGCCTATCTTTCACTACTGATTCTGGTAACTGGTAAGATTTTTTTTAATGTTTTTTTTCTTGATTATTCTTGCTAGAGTTTATACTTTTAAAAAAATAACATGCTACTTTGCTATTTATATTTATTGTTTGTCTTTTAATTTCATTGTTTTCTGCTTTTATCTTCACTTTTTTCTTCTCATTTACTTACTTTGGTTTTAATTTAATCTTTTCTCAAAAGCTTATTAAGTTGGGGAATTAAACCATTTTAAGCCATTTTTTCCTTTTTAATGTATAGCATAGCATGTTAAGCTATACATTTTCCTTTAAACATTGCTTTAACAGCATTCAGCTGATATTCACATATCTTATCATACCAAACATTCAGTTTGAAATTCTTTACTTCCCTATGATTCTCCTTTGATCTATGATTTATATAGAAGCATGTTGTTCAGTTTCCAATATTTGGGGATTTTTCATATATATTTTCGAAGAAGGCAATGGCAACCCACTCCAGTACTCTTGCCTGGAAAATCCTATGGACGGAGGAGCCTGGTGGGCTGTAATCCATGGGGTCGCAAAGAGTCAGACATGACTGAACGACTTCACTTTCACTTTTCACTTTCATGCCCTGTAGAAGGAAATGGCAACCCACTCCAGTGCTCTTGCCTGGAGAATCCCAGGGATGG
The DNA here is from genome assembly GCF_963930625.1 of Muntiacus reevesi. NCBI lineage: Eukaryota > Metazoa > Chordata > Mammalia > Artiodactyla > Cervidae > Muntiacus > Muntiacus reevesi. The sequence goes on from NC_089251.1 coordinate 213,416,522, forward strand.
GGGAGCCTGGTGGGCTGCCGTCTATGGGGCCACTAGTTAGCAGCAGCAGCAGCAGCAGCAGATACTCTACTATAGCTGGAAACACAATTCCCAGTGATTCACTATTTTAAAGCAAACAAAATGGATTCAAAATTATCCAAATAAAGTCACTTTTTAAAATGCAGATGTGAATTTTCGGTGTATTCGGTTAGTTATATCAGTATAATACTATGAATAACCATGGACATGCCTTTGAGAGTGTGCCTTGCAGGTGCGTGTCATCTGTCTCGTGGGTTATGAAGAGAAGGTTGAGAACTGTGCCTCCCGAGGGGGCCAGAGTGTCCCCGGAATACATCCAAAGTTACCTATAGGAACACTAGAGATAAGCTATATTACAATAATGTTGTTGCTGTTTAGTGACTAAGTCGTGTCCAACACTTTGCGACCCCATGCACTATAGCCCACCAGCCTCCTCTGTCCATGGAATTTCCCAGGAAGAATACTGGAGTGGGTTGCCATTTCCTTTTTGTTATTGTCCCCCCTATTGCAATTCCAGTGTTTCTTCTGCAGTGCTTTGAGTTCTGTGCAATTTTCAGGGATTAAGTGTTACCATAATACATGCAACTTGGGAGAAAAATGTACATTTTTAGTATCTCATTTGCTATATATCAGAGAAACTGACTCCTATGAGACCAATAAACTAAGAACCTGCAAAATCCAGGTCTGCAGACTGGTTTTGTATGCAGTTGGTTCCCATAGTTTGCATCATGCTTCAGCATGTTAATCCTCTGCTCCTAGCTTTCCTCTCTATTTCTGCTTCATGGAACATCATTTCTGCTTATTCCTGGGTTCATTACCCAGTAGTTAATATCACTATCTTATTTCATCTAGATTGATACTAAATAATTTTGTTCATTCAACCCATCATATCATAAGGTGGGTATCTTCCAGCCACTCACTTAAATATTGAAGACAAAGTGGTGAACACAAAATCAAATTCTCTGCTCTTCTGGAATTCACAATCTTGTAAAGTCACCCCAACCCAGAAATCACAGCATCATGAATTCCATCAAATAGGAAGGTTAACTAAAGAGGAATTTCTTCACTGGGGGAACTGTAGCAGAATTGTCATTTACTTTCCTTTCTCCCTGAGGTACAGGTTTCATCAGAGAACTAACGTTAGAGGGAAGCACTTTGCAGTCTATGGGGAGGGTAAAAGTCCTCTGTGTGTGTTTTTACTCTAACTAATAAATACACCTTGATAAACACACTTGGGAGTGCTCCTGGTTTGACATAAACCTTGGTTGCTCTGCAGTCACACAGTACATGTTCTGAAATGTGCCGCGGTGTGTTATAGGTCCACCAACGTGGACACTTATATCTCCTATTGGTAACACTCTAGGGGGATACTGTGTTCCCTTCACGCTCTGCTTGAATGTAAATAATTTGGAGCTTAGAAAAACTGAAAACTTTCTTAAGACATATTATTATATATCTTCATCCTGCTGGTCAGACCACTGGAGAAGGGATAGGCTACCCACTCCAGTATTTTTGGGCTTCCCTTGTGGCTCAGCTGGTAAAGAATCTGCCTGCTATGCGGGAGATCTGGGTTCAATCCCTGGGTTGGGAAGATCCCCCGGAGAAGAGAAAGGCTACCCACTCCAGTATTCTGGCTGGAGAATTCCATGGACTGTAGTCCATGGGGTCGCAAAGAGTTGGACAAGACTGAGGGACCTTCACTTTCACTTCACTGCTGGTCAGAAATAAACCTAACACATCTGCTGAGTTGTGGCCTATGTGCACAGTGATACCAAAGTAATCCTCTGGTGTTTCAAGTCAGACAGATAGCAGAGTTTAACTTTTTTAATATTTTCAGAAATGAAATTCTTTCTCATGAGTGAAATTTCCAAATAAGACCTATTTATCAAAATAAGAATGGAAAATATTTAACTACTATTGAAGACTATCTATCCAAACTATATTTTCATAAACAGTGCCATGAAGCCATCATACTTGATTGACTCATTGGTTGTTACACTGTTTTCCATTAGAGATGACAACATGACCAGCTGATCATCAGGTACGCTCAGTTGTTGACGCTACTGCTACATTTCTAACACATCCTTTTTCCCCACTGATAGATACACACAGGCATACATATACATACAGACACAGGCATACATATACATACATATAATATTATACAAGTATAATATTTAAAATAATCATCTGCTTTTTATTGAGGTAATGTTGGTTGATAACATTATATAAGTTTCATTAGTAAACATTGTATTTTGACTTTTGTACACACTAGAGTGCGCTCACCACCAAAATTTAGTTTCCGTTTGTCCCCATATGGTTGATCCCCCTTGCCCACTTCACTATCATCCCAACCCCTTTAGCCCTGGTAACCACAACTCTGTTTCCTGTATCTATGTGTTTGTAAAACAACTATCTTTTTTTTTTTTTTTTCATTTATTCTTATTAGTTGGAGGCTAATTACTTTACAATATTGTAGTGGTTTTTGCCATACATTGACATGAATCAGCCATGGATGTACATGTGTTCTCCATCCCCATCCCCCCCCTTTTGATAAAGCATGTTTGTGTTTTGATTATTTGCTGTAATGCTGGCCTCCAGACATATATACCTATATATATGTCTCCATACATATATATGCAAATTATTGTATATAAATGAGGTTATAATACATGACCATTTTGTTTCTCAAAAAGTGACTTTTTATAAATCTTAATAAGAATGGCAAAGCAATTAAAGTAGAATAGAAATCAATGTATTCATAAGACTGGCATCCTCACCATGTCATTTTTTTTTTAATCTATCTTGAACTATACATTAGGCTCTAGAGAATTCTTATAATTTAAATAACATAAAAATAATAATTTTTCTCATTTATGTTCCCAATGTAGAGCTGGGACATGGATTACAGTCATTATTAGGAAACCAAACTTCAGTGCACATTAAAGTTGACAGTGGGTGGTGGTGGTTTAGTCACTAAGTCATGTCTGACTCTTGCAACCCCATGAAATGTAGCCTGCCAGGCTCCTCTGTCCATGGTGTTCTCCAGGCAAGAATATTGGAATGGGTTGCCACTTCCTTCTCCAAGAGATCTTCCTGACCCAGGAATCGAACCCGGATCTCCTGTATAGCAGGCAGATACTTTACTGACTGAGCTATGAAGGAAACCCTAAAGTTGACAGTGGGTCATCCTAATTTTCACAACTTATCACATGGAACTTATTTTGGGAAACATTAAAAATGTTCCTAGCCCAATCTAAGAAAAGTATAGATTAATTAAGTGTAACTAAGTGGATATTCCCCCCTAGAATGGTGATGACCTACAGTAAGACAGAACTATAGAGGCAGAACCCAAACCTGAAAGCATTTGCTAAGTGTGAGTCAGTAGCAGATCTTCACGTGGGAGGTGACAGTGTCAGAAACTCCAAAGATCCTGTGTGCTCATTTACCCACTTTACCAACCAGACCAGAAGGTGACAAAGGAGTCTTTTGCTCACCACAGCTTATGGCATTTGGGGATGCTTTAAGCTCCATGCAGCTTTTCAATCCCTCTTACTGGTTTGCGTATCCTCACTGCCTCCTCTTTATGTCACCTGTTAACAGCTCATCCCAGCAACATTCTTCAGAGGATTGCCCTTGGACTTCTTTGAACCACTTTCCTGGAACCACCTTGGAGCTTATATAGACCCCCGGGGGTTGGTAGCCAATGACTGCAGAAGACAGGGGATAAAAGCCTGATCCCTCACACAGAGGAATAAAACACTCTGCTGTCTTTAACCTACAGAGCTCCTGGGATCAGGCTGAGACTAGGACAACGCCTGAGATTGCTCTCTTGTTTCATTTCTTCCTTCTCCCACCCCCTTACTTGTCTCTCCTAGGAGCATTTTCTCAAATCATTTATAAAAGTCTTTGCCTAAGCATCTGCTTCTGGTAAATCTGACCTAAAATAATGGTGGTATGTTCATATCTATTCTTCCAATGCATTCCACTCAGGATCCAAAAAATAATTTTAAACCCCATGCGGGGCACTAATGGCTAAATAACCGAAATAAAACATGTCCTTGGGAAGGGGCAAGACTCTTTAGTTCTGTCTTCACTGATCATGGGAGATCTTGTTAGAACCAAGAAGAAGGGAGAAGAGAAACAAGCGGGCATGGATTAATAAAGTAAAGAAAAATTTCAAGCTATGATTCAGCAAACAATTGTGGAGCATCATTAATATTTCAGGCTTTCTTCTAGCCATGAGGAACATGCTTCCTGCCCATGGAGTTTATATTTCACTTGGAAGAGAAAAGTGAGAACTACTAAACCACTGGTGAGAAGAAGAGGAGATATTTGTCCCTGGTCGGAGCCTGTCTCTTCCAACACTGCTTGTTGCTTGGTCTTCCAAGCACATATTTCATGGACTGACTCTTGATGAAATGAAATATAAACACTGACTATCCATACTTGGATAGAAAGGCCCATGATTTGGGCTTCCCAGTGGTGCTAATGGTAAAGAACTCACCTGCCAATGCAGGAGATCTAAGAGACGCAGATTCAGTCTCTGGGTCAGGAAGATCCCCTGGAGGAGGGCATGGCAACCCACTCCAGTATTCTTGCCTGGAGACTCTCATGGCCAGAGGAGACTGCCAGGCTACATACAGTCCATAAGATCACGAAGAGTCATGACTGAAGCAACATAGCACACGCATCCTTACTTTAACTATCAAAGTTTGAATTCAGCTCAACCACAACCCAGAAAACCAATCCCCATTCTGAAATGTTACGTATACCTGCACTGAAATACCACATCTATAGAACCAGCAGATACCAGAATGCTTCCTCCTTTCCTCACTTTTAAAATCCAATCTCACTTACTGTTTTATATATACTCTTTCTTAGATATATTCCCTAGATAGATCCTCTTTGCTAGGGATATTTACATATTAAGTTTTCTCTAAAAATATTCATGCTGTATAGAAGAGATTTCAGGAATTCTTTAGCCAGTAAGGGGGAAGATTTTTCTTAAATTGGCAGCCTTTTCTTCACTTACTTCAGAGCATATGCCTGGCTTCATGTGCCATTGGTTTGCCAGCCAAAGGACCCCCTCTACTGACACTTCATAGAAACAGGTGTGTCGGAGGGGCCTCAAAAGGTGGCCATTTAGGTAATAATAATAAAAGATTAAATTGAACTCACAAAAATGTTACAAATATACTTTAACTAATTTAAAGATTTAACATATAAATGCACATTCATATGGCAATTCTTTGATGTAGGACCAATGGCTTTTGACTACGGGTTCATGATTAGCATTTCCATTCATAATTAATTGTCCATAATTTACAATTTCATATTTTTAAAATGAAAAATTCCTAGGGAAATTTATAAAGCAATCTGATTTGAGAATTCTTTTAATTTTGGTGAATTATTTTTTCCCTTATCCATTCTAATTCAATTTTTGTGACTAATAGTTACTGGATTTGTGCAAGGCAGTCAATTTGTTTTTATAGGCTAAACAAAACACCTTTTTACTTTCATAAGTGTATACTATTTCAGTTATTTTTCATGCTGTATATTATTTAAATAAATAATAAAATTACAGTAACAAATCCAACCAGCATTTGGATTTGCCAAAAGCTAAACTGATGGAAAATAATACTTTGGTCATTTTAGAGATTAGCCAGGGAATTAAGTGTCCCATGAGAATCAGTTTACTTTATAAAAGGAGTTGACAGGGTCAATTATTTTAGAAAAGTGCTTATATGGAGATGAGTGAAGAAAGATTTCATGGACTGTGCTCTTGCCTTTGGAAGGTAAAAAGGTGGCTAGCCCTGGGAATTTGCACAGAAGGAAGAAGGGCAGAGTTTCTAGGTAGAGCATCCTCTTAGAAACAGTGACTAGTTACTGGGAACAGGCCAGCTAAAACACCCAGAAAACCAAAGATGTGCCCGCTGATTACCAGCTCCAGTTCGCACATAAAACATAAGTCCAACACTATTGTTTTCTCATAAGGTTATGGACACCATCGCAGAGAAAGACCTGTCATTTATATCTTAAAGTTCTAGAAAGGTTCTCCCTATGTTGTTTCTTAAACTCCCACAATTACTGACTTCTGCACTGTCTTCATTATCTTTCCTCTTGAGCTCTTTCGTTAATTTCTAATTCTGATCATGATAGAACATTAAATTACTTAGCATCCACCCTGAAAGAATTAATCAGGTTCCTCTAGGAAAAGGGTTCAGACAGTTTGAGTATATGGAGCATTCTTTGGGGGTGGTGAGGAGTGGCTAGTAGGAACGGAGATCTAGAAAAGGGCTTAGAAAATAAAAAGTGGACAACCTAAAGCATATTTTTTTTCTCTTTCCAAATTTTGCTGAGTGCTAACTAACTCCCTAGCTATTTATGCTATGTTCTAGTCAATGAACTACTAGATGGACACTGATTATTTTTAGATTGTACTAATTTCAATCTTCTATCATGAAGAATATCCAATCAAACTAGAAGCGAAACAAGTCAAGGTAAGCTTTTTTAAAAATTTTATCTGTGACTTTGATGAAAAGATACATTTCTCCATTAAAATCATATTCACTTCTCAGTTGTCAATATGGTGTGTTCCCCATTTATAACCCAACACACTTGGATTATCCATCATTGCCACCAGATATAAAAACCGCTGCAGTTCTTTTTTTCTTTTTATCAACTTACTACTTTGACATGTAAAGAAGAGTCATTTTGTAAAATTCTAGACTTTTACAAAGGTAAGAAATGGTGAAATAATAACAACATTTGTCTTCTGTCAGGAAATATTGACACAGTATTACTATAGCAAAATTGGTTTGTGTTCTGAAGTGTGTCTCATAGATAAATCAGATTTTAGATTTCTCAAAACAACTCAAATTGTTCTTTCTGTATTAATGTCTATGAAAACATCAGGGCATATAAGTGTGGAAGAGGTTCTATAAAGTAGGCGTAAAATCTGGATAGGAACCATGAAATTCTCTGAACACTAATTCTCTATATTTGACATTGACACAAGGTCATTTTCAAAGTATCATATGGCATATTTTGTATTTCATTAGTGTCTAAATTGTGGACTTTCTGAGCAAACAAAGCCTCTTATAAATGGCAAAGAAATGTCTGCTTACTCTCTCTGTAAGACTGTATCCAGAGAACTGAGGAAAGAAAGGGTGAAGTATGTGAGTGAAAACATAAGGATTCACACAGCAAATTCATGAAATGGAGAAGAGCCCAGAATGACTAAAACATTGGCAGCAAAAGCTCTCCACAATGAAAGTGAACTATGGTCTAGCAGTCAACAATTTTTGAACTTGGAAGTCTTTCCAGCTTGTTTTCTGTCCATGCTCACCGAGCACCTGCCAGAGCCAAACACCTAGCGCCATCTGTCTCATCAAACAAAGACGACGACAGGGCCACAAATGCAGACGAGGATGCCCTTGGTGCTTCTCACAGCTTTATTTTGATGTTAAGGAACAAAAAGTGAGTTTGAGGCCAAGTGTGAGTTCATTTAACTGGCTTTTAAATTTTTCAATTGAAAAATAGTAATAGTTCAACTCACCTGCTTTCAAATGACAATGCAAAATTCCAATATTCAACTCATTTGAATATTCATGGCAAGTTACAGGCAAAATGAAGGCACGCAGATGACTAGATAGTAGGTAGGATGTGCTGCATGCTCGCTGGTTACTGTAGCCTCAGGGTTTGCAAAAGGGAAAAGCTGCTGTCCTAAGAGATAAGGGCTGTTAAATTAAATATGTACAGTTGTTAGATAAGGCTGCTCCCACATTGCAGGTGAATTCTTTACCAACTGAGCCACCTGGGGAAGCCCTCAGTTAAATATACACGCTACTATATATGCCATAGATAACTAGTAAGGACCTACTGTGTAGCACAAGCAATTCTTTCAATACTCCGTAATGACCTATATGGGAAAAGAACCTAAAAAAAGAAGGATATATGTATACATATGACTGATTCACTTTGCTATACAGCAGAAACTAAAACAACATTGCAAAATAACTATACTCCAATAAAAATTAATTAAAGATAAAAAATGAAAAGCTTGAATGGGAAGCAGGGCATTTCTTTTAAGAAATCATCAGAGGCCTTCTCATGAGGGAAATGAGCCAATTAGGGAGATTCAACTTGATTCAACCTTTATAAGGTTAGTTATATACAATATACATCATCTCATTTACATCTTGGTAAGAAAAAGCAGAAATAAGAAAGGCACAAAGGCAAAAGAGATGGAGAATATGGAGGGATAGAGGATAGGGAGAGTAGGAAGGGACAGAGAAGCAGGGAGGAAAAAAAGCAAGAACAAGATTATGTGGAAATTTAAGTAAAATCTTAGTTGAGAATTAGGTGCAAGGTATCATGTCCTCTTTCTTGAAGTGTCAGTTTCTGAGAACTCACCATTTCCTAAACTAGGAGTTAAATTCCTGGCTTGCTATCTATAGACACCTAAAAACTTGGGTTAATTTTGTCTTATGTTTAATTATCTGTCTTACTTGTTTGATTATTTTTAAATTTATTTGTTACTTAATAAATCTTAACATATTTTAAATGTGAGTGTCTTTAGGAGGAACTGCCATGATGTGATTCACCACTCCCTATTTTCCTATACCTGCATTTATATATCCGCCTGACTTCTGTAGGTGTTGGGAGTTTGTGGTTCCAACTAGAAGACACATTACTAAAGACTTTATTGCTGAAAAAAAGTACAAGTATTTGCATTTAAGCATGCCTTAAAGTTAAAAATAATATTAAAACACACATGTTCAGAAATTTGGGGAGACACATTCTACATTCCCCTACAACATTTCCAAAGAGAACAGTGGGCTATGTGGGAGAAATGTATCAGATATCTCAAAGTGCCTGTCATGCTTTATCAGCAGCCATTAAAAGAGCATCTGCTACAAATATTCAGCCAGATCTGGGAGGAACGCATATATTTATCTACACAGGTTCAAGGCTAAAGATGACATTAAGTATGATAATTCTGCATTTCACTATTAAGGAGGGCATTTCAGATATCTAAGGTCTAAAAATGTTATCAAATTTTATAGTTAAAATGGGTAGATTTTACTGTATTCAATAATATTTTTATAAAAAAATATTTTAAAATATAAGGTATAAGAAAACTGAATAAACATGACAGAGTGTCCATGCATTTGCATCTCCTTCCACTTTAAATCCTACCAAAGTAAAGGTAAAGAAACAAAAAAAGTTATAAATCCATGAGAGCAAAGTGATCAGGAGTGGAAAAACCAGTTAATTAAAAATAAAAGTCAATAAAATTTAGAATGACAGAAATTGAAGAGAAGAGCCTAAATCCTAAATGCCTGCAGAGGTGAATACAAACAAAGTGTCAACTACAGGCCCTCAGAAAAACGACAGATGGTCTTAGAAACTGGGGTAACTAGAGTACAGAGTAAAAATGGGGTGATTAAGTCAGGCCAAAAAGGGTCAGCCTGGCTTTGAAGACTGGAAGAATGACAACTCAGACTTGGTTCAAGACTGCTCTCCCACTGGTATTAAGAAATTAGTAAGCATTATTGAGATAATCCCAAAACAAAGACACAAGAGAGGACCCCAGCTGCCAGTGTCTCTGTGTTTCTCTCACAAGGGCACACTCAAACTGTAGTCAATTCTTGTTTCTTGGACTTCCCAGGTGGCGCTAGTGGTAAAGAATCTGCCTGCAATGCAAGAGACCTGGGTTCGACCCCTGGGTCAGGAAGATCTTCTGGGGAAGGAAATGGTAACCCAGTCCAGTATTCTTGCCTGAAAAATCTCACAGACAGAGGAGCCTGGCGTTCTACAGAGAAGCAGGTTCTCTGAGAGAACCAGAGAGCTGGGTTCTACAGAGAACCCTATAATATAGGCCATAGGGCTGCAAAGAGTCAGACACGATTGACTGACTGAGCACATTCTTGTTTCATGTGCAAGAAATTCACAAACCAGAAGATCCTTGAACCACAGGTTTAGACTTTTTATATAAGATAATAGAGCCTGTTATTCCTTGAAGGTCTGGCTAATGCCCTACAGTGGTTAACTTTATGGTTGACTGGGTTAAGAGATATCCAGATATTTGGGAAAACATTTCTGGATGTGTCTGTGTGGATGTCTGCAGAAGAGATCAGCCTTTGAATTAGAGGGAAAAAATCACCCTTACCAGTGTGGTGGGCATCATCCAATCCACTGAGAACCTAAATAGACAAAAAGGTAAAGGAAGGATGCATTTGTTTTTTTCCTGAGCTGGGAAGTCCATCTTCTCCTGCTCTTAGACATTAGGCACTCCTGGTTCTTGGGTCTTTGGACTCCATCTGAATTAGACCATCAGCTTTCCTGGTTTTCTAACTTGAGGATGGCAGGCTGTGAGAATTCTCAACCTCCCTAATCACATAAACCAGCCCTATAATAAATCTCTTTCTATATATCACTGTATCTCCTACTGGTTCTGCTTCTCTGGAGAACTCTAATATATACCTTATGAAAGGCATTCTGGCTCTGCCATGGTGGTGGCAGTGGTGGTTTAGTCACTAAGTTGTGTCTGATTCTTGTGACCCCATCCATGGACTGTAGTCTGCTAGACTCCTCTGTCCCTGGGATTCTCCAGGCAAGAATACTGCAGTGGGTTGCCATTTTCTCCTCCAGGGGATCTTTCCAACCCAGGGATCAAACCCATGTCTCCTGTAGTGAAGGCGGATTCTTTACCACTGAGCCACCAGAGAGGCCCCTGGTCAGGCAATAATTCTATCCTTTTGAGTTCTGTAACAACTTATGGTAGACGACGTCATGACCCAGTTGAGGGTGAAAGCCTGCAGAGGGGGCAGCTGGCTCCAGGATCCAGGTCCCATGCATGAGAGCCTGGGGACTACATCTTCTCCTCTAACAGGAGAATAAAGGTTTATTCTTTGCACAAATCAAATAAACCAGGTTCTGGACACGGGACACTTGACACAGTAGAGAATAAGAGGATAGATCTGGATTAGAAACAAGAGATTTATGTAAAAATGTGCAGAAAATACAGAATAGTAAGATCTCAAGCTCTTTCTCAGAGGTCCAATGGCCAGGCCTATACACCGAAGCAGAGATCAAAATATCCTTTTTCTGAACAGTGTCAGATGTTAACTAACATTTAGGGTCTTACCAATGAAACTGCTGTATTCACAAATTACCCCCTTACAATAGAGTCTACCCACCCATAAGTCATTTCCAAGCAATTTGTTTCTAGGAATTTCATCCTTTAATGTGCATGTTCAGTCAAGGATCACAGGACATGCAGAAGTTCTAACACTGAAGGTAGGGACCAAATTCAGTAAACACTAAAAATTCAGAGTAAACAGACACTGCAGAGAAGTGTGTGTGTGTTTCTTCTTGTGTCCCCACAAAAATGCATTTATAGACAGACAACCATAAAAAGCCACTATTTTATAAAAGTTGACTTTTGTGTCCAGTTCTTGTCACTGGATAAATATTTAGGAAATTGATGACAAGTGCTCATTTTTAGCCAAAAGAAAGTAGAGGTGTAGGAGGAAAATCCTTTCTAAGATTATGTATCTTTGTTTATAATCTTTCTTAGACTACCTCTCAACTGCAAAGATGAGAATGCTAGAGACCAGCGGTCTCCAACCTCCAGGATTTAATCCAGGTGATCTGAGGCGGAGCTGATGTAATAATAATAGAAATAAAGTGCACAACAAATGTAATGCATTTGAATCATCCCAAAACCACCTTTCCCCCACCCATATCCCACACTTCTGGTCAGTGGAAATACTGTCTTCTACAAAATCCAGTCCTTGGTACCAAAAAGTTTGGGGATCACTGCTATAGACTCAAAGAGTGGTTTGGAAGAATTGAGCAAATAAATCTAATACAGCCTTTAACTAGACCTGAACCTATTCTCCAAAGTTTGGAAGATTTGTGTCTGAGTTTTCCAATGGTCAGTCACTAAACATCTGGAACATTTCTGTGGCAAAAGAGATTCCCTCCAATATGCCTGATTTGGCTGCTATGTCTTGAGTATATCTACGTTGCCACACAGCATAAATGAAATTAAAACTAGAGATTTCAGGAAAAATAAATCTGGTTTACATAATGAATTTTATTTCAATGAATAAGATTGGATAAATGAACAACCACCAGTACCTTATCCATAATAAAATGGTAGTCAGATCATGACATGTAAGGAAGGAAAACACAGCACCGCTAATGCTGGTGTGGTGGCGCAGGGGATGTTCCTGTCATCGCCCATTCGACTCTGCCACAAGTTTTCTTGGATTGTCATGACTGCAAACTGAAACATGTGTAATAAATCTCTTTAGAAACAATAAAACTGACATAGTGGTAATTTATGGTTAATCATATTTGGGCTCTATAAGTGTTTGTGCAATGGGGTCTAATGGTGAATATTCTGAACAGGGCTCTTTAAAAAACTTCAAAAACTTGGTCATAATCTTGACCATTGCAGCATTACCTCTGAGTCTGATTTTGATAATAAAACTTATCAGCAACATATTAAAAATTTAAACACCTTGTTAAGTAACTCTCTTAAATGAGCCTCCCCTGTGTGGGAAGACTCTTGAAGGCTGATTAGAACAACAAAGAAAATCAGCCATCTGGACTTGATAACTTTACTGCTTTAGAGGAATAGACCGTGCTCCTCTCAAAGTCATCAGAGCAGAAATGGGGAACCCTGTCTGTCTTACCAGTACTTCCCAAGGAGTTCACAAGTTTGGTTTCTTTTTTTCTCCCAGTGAGTACAAAGCTGTGTGTGTGTGCTAAGTCACTTCAGTCATGTCCAACTCTCTGTGACCCTATGCACTGCAGGCCCCAGACTCCTCTGCACACGTGACTCTCCAGGCAAGAATCCTGGAGTGGGTTGCTGTGCCCTTCTCCGGTGGATCTTCCCGATTCGGGAACGGAACTCGTCTCTTACATCTCCTGCATTGGCAGGTGGGCTTTTTTTAATCACCAGCACCACCTGGGAAGCCCTGTACAAAGCTGTACAACTCAATATTTTATTTCAACCATTTTTCAAAACACTTTGGGGTTTTGCTTAGTATTGAAGGGACCCATACTGCTTGTCTTAGTCTGAGCTGCTATAACAAGATACTATAAACTGGGTGGTTTATAAATGAAAGTTTATTTCTTACAGTTCTAGAGATTGAGAAGTTCAAGATCAAGTCATTGATAGATGCAGTCTCTGGTGAACACCTACTTTCCAATTCATAGATGAGGCCTTTGAGGGGTGGGGGGTTGCGACCTTTATATAGCGGGAGGAAATCAGAGAGCTCCTTGGGGTCCCTTTTATATAAAAGTACTATTCCCTTCTATGAGGACTCCACTCTCCACCTCTAGTCACCTCCTAAAGGTCTTACCTCCTAATACCCTTATGTTGGGAGTAAGTGTTTCAGTGTATAAATTTGGAGTGAATATAAACATTCAAACCATAGCACTGCTTAAAAAAAAAAAAACTAGGACAGATAAGAATTAGAATGGTGCACACAGAGATGTCTATCAGAAAGTTGATTGAAACAACATGTAGAATCAAATCTGGCTAAATGAATCATCTTCACCTTTCTCTGTCAGTATCCCATTAAAAACTTCACCCTTCCTTGTCACCTTCCACCACACATAGACAAACACAGACAGATGGAAACAAACGCCTAGAAGATTCATTATTAAACATAATGCTTATTCATTTCCAACAGACATTTGTTGCAGAGAGAAAGTATTTCCAGAAAACAAGTATGTTTGATTATTACTGACATAAAAATCAATGACAAAAGATAGGAGGAGGGACACAAAATCTTATAAAATACTTGAATCTTCTCTGGATTTTTTTCTTTTGGGTAGAAGGTGGTAGGAGGGAACAAAGGAAGTCAAGGACTTGAGAACATCAATATGAATAAAAGTATCATAATCTTTTCAGGTGACTAGCTAAGAACATAGATTATAATATGTCAGTCTATATTAGCACTGAGAGAAAGCAGAAATTCCAAGTCCTTACTAGCTAAGCAGAAAATAAATAGGCATGCACTGTATTTCAATGTTTATAAACAAAAACCAGAACAATTAAAGAAATATTATAGTCATTAATTTCAAGTTACAGTCATTTTCTATTAGATTTGCTTGTAGCCAACAAGCTCCAACAGTACTGAGTCCTTGATGGTGTCTGCATATTATGTATGTTTGAAACAGAAATATGCATTGATTTCACTGGTTTAGAAGGCTAGAGCTAATGATAATAAAGCTGGCATGGCATCCAGATTAAAGTCAGTGAAGTTACAGAGAGCGTGAGTGATCTACTATAGGTCCAAAACCATGTAATATGAACCTAATTCCCTAACAAAATCTTCTAAACAAGAAAAACAATGGCAGGAACATAGTATGTAAGAGGCTCTGATCATATTGTGAGACGGTGAACATAGAACTTGAGGTCAGAACTGCTTGGTTTAAGTAGAACCCTGCCATTGCCTCACTAACCAAGGAACCTATGGCAAGTTTCTTGATATGCTTCACTAGTTAAAGCCAGGGCATCAATATGCCTATGATGTCTTCCCAGAGATCAAATAGGATAACATGTAAAATTGTCATGCTTCATAAAGTATACAAACATAATGCATAAGTTTCCTTTCATGGGTAAAATTGGAAAAAGGCTCAATTATAGGATCATCTGGAAATTTTTAAACTCTAAGCAGTTGTAATAAGATCCTACTATATCAGTTACTATGGAAAAGCAAATTTTATTCACTGTCATGGAACATTTTTTTATAATGATGTTCTGAATAAAACCCAATCTGATTAGATTTTGTCAATGGCTTATGGGTAGATCCAATTTTTAGGAGAACTGACTTTAAGATTTTATCTTCACCCTCTTGGTCTGGTAGTGGCCAATGGACAGATGTTGAAGTTGAAGCTCCAATAATTTGACCACCTGATGTGAAGAGCCGACTCACTGAAAAGGACCCTGATGCTGTGAAAGATTGAGGGCAGGAGGAGAAGGAGGTGACAGAGGATGAGATGGTTGGATGGCATCACTGACTCAATGGACATGAGTTTGAGCAAATTCCGGGAGATACTGAAGGACAGAGAAGCCTGGCATGCTGCAGTCCATGGGGTTACAAAGAGCTGGACTTGACTTAGCGTCTGAACAACAACAATTTAAATAATGGTGAGGCTAATTTTTAATGAGCAGAGAAAGACTGAGGCCAAATAGAAGCAATTATGTTACACACATAACAGATATTCCTTCTTATTTAAGATACAATCAGTATGTCTATACGACTTTTAAGAAGGACTTTGGAAGGTCACGTACACACTGCTATATTTAAAATGGATAACTAACAAAAACCTATGGTATAGCACATGGAACTCTGCTCAATGTTAAGAGCCAGCCTAGATGGGAGGGGGGTTGTGGGGAGAACAGATCCATGTAGATGTGTGGCTGAGTCCCTTCACTGTCAATCCCTTCACTGAAACTGTCAGAACATTGTTCATCAGCTATACCCCAATACAAAATGTTTTTGGTGTCAAAAAAATAAAGGAATTACACTGTAAATACAGATCAGAGGCCATTTTACTCTAATTATCTACAGAGAATACAGATCTGAGAAATGTTAAAATATCCAACAATCCTAGTTTGGAATTTTTAGTATTATCTTTTTCTTGATGGCCTATGCTTTAAAATAAGTAGTTATAATCACAACCATCATCTAGAATTTTAGAATTAATCAAGCAATTTCAATTCCATGACTTCACTTAATGTTTACATAACCCAGTGTGGCAAGTTTTATGACAATGATGATGGTATTTATCTGTGGCACAGATTTCAAGAAAAGAACCTCTGACAGGAAGGTCTGGGTCCACAGTCAACACACCAGGCTGCCTAGCAGTGGAACAAGGCCCCCATGTGCCCAATGGGGCTCAATGTTAAACATAATATTCCAGCAACTTGAGCGCCCACGTCTAAGCATAGACTGATAACCCACTTACACACGTTGCCCAGGTGGGTTCATAGTTCCTTTCAAACCTCGAGCGTTATGCCTTGCCTCACATTGTAAACAGCTCCAGTTCAGAGATGACACATTTTCTAAGAACATACAAGGCTATCCATAGAATACGAGATTGATTTTCATGAACCATATTATCTTAAGTCAGTTTGGGCCTCGAGTTCCTCATTGGAAAAATTTCTATTGAGCCCTTCCTGCCTCATAAAAATATTACACATGAAGGCAACAGTATTCTATGAACAATAGGTGGTCTTAGTAAATTCACTGTTAGAACTCCAGCCTCTTGACTCTCAGCTGGCCTTATCCTTCAGGTAATGTTGTCTAACATGGCATTATTTCAAAGGATACCGAGCACGCTGATACATGAGACAGGCTACAGGCCCTGGACAACACATTCCTTCCCAACAATCATGCGGTTGTACCTCATTTCCCAAACAGAGCTGTGAGTCAGTTTATATTCAAAGACATATTTCAAATGGAGAAGGATTTCACCTCTCCTAGCCCCTCACTGTGTAGTAGGTAAGGCTATCTTCCAATTAGCAAGAAAATAAGAGAAAGGGTTTATTCTCTCTTCTTGGTTTTTCAGGGAACCATGTTGCCAACATGCCCACAAACATAATTCAAGAATCGTTATTAGTTATAGTCATAATAGACAAGCTTATCAATATTATTGTAGTTGGTTTTCTTCTGAAAGGAGGCCAGAAGGTACCTTGCTGTGGCTGCCACTGAATCTCTAAATTCCTTTCAGCTCTGTTCTCCAGGAGTCTGGGAATATCAGCAGAGGAAGTCGCAGCCCACAGAATGGCTGGAATAGTACAAACAAATGAAAAGACAAAGATAAGTTTCCCTTAGGCTAACAGGTTATTGCATTCAGTTATTGGGGCCAAGTCTACAAAAAAAAAGAATGGTGAATCTCTCCTGACTGAATGCTTCACTGGGTACCTGTCAGCAGGGCAGGTGTGCCAGAGACCCAGGTCTGATTCAGTTGCATTCACAAACACACACACACATACACACATAAGGAGGAAGGCACAGGAGTCACTGAGATCTGACAATTACTAAACATATTTTGACTGATGTGGACTACCACATTGAATCCTTACTCTGATTAAAGGTATGATCTTTAGACTGTATATTCTCTATCATCAAAGATACAAGATCTACTATTTTCATTGGACAATACTCCCATGATGTCTCTATGTTTATCCTTTATACATGTGTCCTCATCTCAAACTAGTACTTTTTTAGTAATAATGAAGTAAGCTTTCATGAAGTATCGATCTACTCTGTTAATAGTTTGAGAGCTCATTCGGGCCTAAATTTAGATCTTTCAAAAGACATGAATACAAATGTAAACAAATATTCTTCCAATAAACAACACAAATAACCAGGAAGAGCAAGCAAGAGTTTGTTTCTTTTAAAGAACTAAAGACTGGGTAGACACACTGCTGTATTTAAAATGGAAAACCAAAAAAAAAAATTTTAAAAAATAAAATGGAAAACCAGCAAGGACCTATTGTATAGGACATGGACGTCTGCTCAGGGCTGTGTGGTAGCCTGGATGAGAAGAGAGTTTGGGGGAGAGTTCATCCATGCATATGCATGGCTGAATAGGACTCCCCTGGTAGCTCAACTAGTATAGAACCTGCCTGCCAGTGCAGGAGAGGCAAGAGATGGAGTTTCAATTCTTTGGTCAGGGAAAATCCCCTGGAGAAGGAAATGGCAACCTACTCCAGAACTCTTGCCTGGGAAATTCCACGGACTGCAGAGCCTGGTGGGCTACAGTCCATGAGGTCGCAAAGCGTCTGACGGGATTGAGCACTCATACACACACCCAGACATGCATGTATGGCTAAATCCCTCACTGTTGACTTGAAACTACCCCAACATTGTTAACTGGCTATATCCCAATACAAAATAAAAAGCTAAAAAAAAAAGATGGTATAGAAAATAATATCAAAATTACTTAGGCTCCGAATGGGTTTAACATTTTGTCACAAGCATCATCCTGTAATTATCATCACTTACAGCTTATGTTGTTATCAGTTGAATATTCAGATCAGAAATGGATCCAGTCAAACTTTACATACACTTTCTCTTGACATCTTGGGAATTACATATATAACACCAAAAGCAACTCATTCCATGCTGTCTATGAAATAACATTTTCGGTAAAACAGATGCAAAGGTTTTGGGAAGCTTCAGAAAAAAAATGTTTTTGCGCATCACAGAAGATATGATTTTTTTTTCTATTACCTTTTGTTGATACCATTTTCATCAATAAAGGTCTTCATCTAGTTGCAAAAACTACAAAGAAAACCTTTTCTATATCATACTGAGAACAACCTTGATGTAGTTCTCCTGGCTTTGAATTATAATGTATGTCATCAGTAATGTAAGTTGTTATAATTTACTTCTGACATTAAGATGTTGCTTTAGGGCATATTGTTGCAAATATATCCTATTCACTTTCTTGCCTTCTAAATGCCCTTCATGTTTCAGTAAAACAATCCAATCAAAACTAAAGACCAAAAACACTGTAAAACAAATCAAGCATATAAATAGTTCCTAAGCATTTCTGTTACATTCAGCCCTTTAGCCAGAGGCTCTTAAATTTCTTGAGCTGTATATAGTAGTTTAAGTTAGCCAACTGACCACAGAAAATTACATCAGTGCATATTGTTTCCAGTTTGGTTCTTAAGGACTGCACCCTGGAAAGACTTGGAAGATATTGGAATCATTTGGAACACCAGAAGTCACCCAGATAGAGCTCTCACTGAGCCTGTCCAATATTAATTAACCACATTCCTTCCTCTTGCATAGTTGGGGGTAGGTCACTTAAGACATAGCCTCACCCTGGAGCCAGCCAGCAAGAGCACCACCGCACCTTACCCAGTTAGATAGAGAAGGATGGTTTGGGGAAGATATGGATGTTTCATGATTGGTGGCTCAAAACTTAACTCTGTCAAGGAGTCTTCCAACTGCAGAATCTATGGAAAAAGGATCTTTTTATTATTGCTAACAGGGATAAACTGAAATTCTGGAGAAGGATATTAATTTGCCATAGGAGAATACTGTCATATGCTCATTGCAAAAATATCAGGCCACCAACAGGAGAAGCAGTGAAAAAGCTGTTTTTGTAATGATACTTTCCTTCCAGGGTCCAAGGGGGACTTTATTATTATCAAACAGAATAGTTTAATATTAATTCTTAAATGCCATACTCTCAGACAATTTAGAGAAAAAATACGTATATATGTATGTATGCATTTACGTAGGTAGGTATGTTCAGTTCATTGCTCAGTCGTGTCCAACCCTTTGCGACTCCATAGACTACTGCACGCCAGGTTTCCCTGTCCATCACCAACTCCTGGAGCTTGCTCATATCCTTTGAGTTGGTGATGCCATCCGACCATCTCGTTCTCTGTTGTCCCTTCTCCTCCTGTCTTCAATCTTTCCCAGCATCAGGGTCTTTTCCAAAGAGTCAGTTCTTCGCACCAGGTGGCCAAAGTATTGGAGTTCAAACTTCAGTATCAGTCCTTCCAATGAATATCCAGGACTGATTTCCTTTAGGATTGACTGATTTAATCTCCTTGCAGTCCAAGGGACTCTCAAGAGTCTTCTCCAACACCATAGTTCAAAAGCATCAATTCTTCAGTACTCAGCTTTCTTTATAGTCCAACTCTGTCATCCATACATGACTGTTGGAAAAAACCATAGCTTTGACTAGATGAACCTTTGATGGCCAAGTAATGTCTCTGCTTTTTAATATGCTGTCTAGGTTGGTCATAGCTATCTTCCAGGGAGCAAGGGCCTCTTAATTTCATGGCTGCAGTCACCATCTGCAGTGATTTTGGAGCCCAGAAAAATAAAGTCACTCACTGATTCCACGTTTGCCATGAAGTGATGGAACCAGATGCCGTGATCTTAGTTTTCTGAATGTTGAGTTTTAAGCCAACTTTTTCACTCTCCTCTTTCACTTCATCAAGAGGCTCTTTAGTTCATCTGCACTTTCTGCCATAAGTCTGGTGTCATCTGTGTATCTGAGGTTATTGATATTTCTCCTGGAAATCTTGATTCCAGCTTGTGCTTCATTTAGCCCAGCATTTCACATGATGTACTCTGCATATAAGTTAAATGCAGGGTGACAGTATACAGCCTTGACATACCCCTTTTCCAATCTGGAACCAGTCTGTTGTTCCATGACCAATTCTAACTGTTGCTTCTTGAAGTGCATATAGATTTCTCAGGAGGCAGGTTAGGTGGTCTGGTATTCCCATCACTTTCAGAATTTTGCATAGTTTGCTGTGATCCACACAAGGCTTTGGTGTAGTCAATAAAGCAGAAGTAGATGTTTTTCTGGAACTCTCTTGCTTTTTCAATGATCCAAGGGATGTTGGCAATTTGATCTCTGGTTCCTCTGCCTTTCCAAAATCCAGCTTGAACATGTGGAAGTTCACAATTCACGTACTGTTGAAGACTGACTTGGAGAATTTTGAGCATTACTTTGCTAGCATGTGGGATGAGCACAATTGTGCGGTAGTTTGAGCATTCTTTGGCATTGTCCTTCTTTGAGATTGGAATGAAAACTGACCTTTTCCAGTCCTGTGGCCACTGCTGAGTTTTCCAAATATGCTGGCATATTGAGTGTAGCACTTTCACAGCATCATCTTTTAGAATTTGAAATAGCTCAACTGGAATTCTATCACCTCCACTAGCTTTGTTCGTAGTGATACTTCCTAAGGCCCACTTGACTTTGCATTCCAGGATGTCTGGCTCTAGGTGAGTGATACACCATCATGGTTATCTGGGCCATGAAGATCTTTTCTGTACAGTTCTTATATCCTTGCCACCTCTTCTTAATATCTTCTGTTTCTGTTAGGTCCATACCATTTCTGTCCTTTATTGTGCCCATCTTTGCATGAAACGTTCCCTTGGTATCTCTAATTTTCTTGAAGAGATCTCTAGTCTTTCCCATTCTATTGCTTTCCTCTATTTCTTTGCATTGATCACTGAGGAAGGCTTTCTTATCTCTCCTTGCTATTCTTTGGAACTCTGCATTCAGATGGGTATATCTTTCCTTTTCTCCTTTTCCCTTAGGTTCTCTTTTTTTCTCATCTATTTGTAACGCCTCCTTTGCCGCCACTGCCACTAAGTCGCTTCAGTCGTGTCCGACTCTGTGAGACCCCACAGATGGCAGCCCACCAGGCTCCTCTGTCCCTGGGATTCTCCAGGCAAGAACACTAGAGTGGGTTGCCATTTCCTTCTCCAATGCACGCATGAATGCTAAGTCGCTCCAGTCAGGTCCGAAACTCTGCAACCCTATGGACAGCAGCCCACCAGGCTCCTCTGTCCACGGGACTCTCTAGGCAAGGATGCTGGAGGGGTTGCCATTTCCTTCTCCCAGGTCTCCTCAGACAACCATTTTGCCTTTTTGCATTTTTTTCCTTAGGGATACAATGTCATGAACCTCTGTCCATAGTTCTTCAGGCACCCTATCAGATCTAATCCCTTGAATCTGTTTGTCACTTTGACTGTATAATTGTAAGGGATTTGATTTAGGTCATTTGATTTAGGTCACTAGACCCCTGGATGATCTAGTGGTTTTCCCTACTTTCTTCGATTTAAGTCTGAATTTGACAATAAGGAGTTCATGATCTGAGACATACTCAGCTCCTTGTCTTGTTTCTGCTGACTGTATAGAGCTGCTCCATCTTTGGCTGCAAAGAATATAATCAATCTGATTACAGCATTGACCACCTGGTGATGTCCATGTGTAAAGTCATGTGTTGTTGGAAGAGGGTGTTTGCTATGGCCAGTGTGTTCTCTTGGCAAAACTCTGTTAGCCTTTGCCCTGCTTCATTTTGTACTCCAAGGCCAAATTTGCCTGTTACTCCAGGTATCTCTTGACTTCCTCCTTTTGCATTCCAGTCTCCTATAATGAAAAGGACATCTTTTTGGGGTGTTAGTTCTAGAAGTTCTTATAGGTCTTCATAGAACTGTTCAACTTCAGCCTCTTCAGCATCACTGGTTGGGGCATAGACTGGGATTACTGTAATATTGAATGGTTTGCCTTGGAAATGAATAGAGATCATTCTGTTATTTTTGAGATTGCACCTAAGTACTGCACTTTGGACTCTTTTGTTGACTATGAGGGCTGTACCATTTCTTCTAAGGGATTCTTGTTCACAGTAGTAGATATAATGGTCATTTGAGTTTAATTCAGTCATTCCAGTCCATTTTAGTTCACTCATTCCTAAAATGTCAATGTTAACTCTTGCTATCTCCTGTTTGACCACTTCCAATTTACCTTGATTCATGGACTTAACATTCCAGGTTCCATGCAATTTTGTTTTTTATATCATCAGACTTTACTTCCATCACCAGTCACATCCACAGCTGGGCATTGTTTTTGCTTTGGCTCCACCTTTTCATTCTTTCTGGATTTATTTCTCCACTCTTCTCCAGTAGCATCCTGGGCACCTACCGACCTGGGGAGTTCATCTTTCAGTGTCATATCTTTTTGCCTTTTCATACTGTCCATGGGGTTCTCAAGGCAAGAATACTGAAATAGTTTGTCACTCCTTTTTCCAATACATACATATGTATGTACGTACGTATATATAGTTTTTCACATTACAAAATTACCCCAGAGCCTGAGTGCTTTGAAGCAACATCTTATCAAACTGCTGATTATTTCATGTATATCATGATATATACATCAAGTGCCTACTCAGTATGAAGCACAGTACTATATTAGGTACTGGCGATATACCAGTGAATGGAATAGACATGGTCCCTGGCCTCATGGAGCTAACCTTTTATTGGAGTAGACAGATAGTACATAAGTAAAGAGGTAATACACTTTTAATGGTAATCAGCAGTATGAAGAAACAGAACGGGCTTATGAATTAATAATTCCAAGGGACTGAACTTGTATTTTGCTTTACAGCATCAGAAAGACCTCTCTAGAGAAACATTATGTAAACTGATACAAATAACCAAATAAATTTGTTCAGAGTAAGTGCAAAGGCAGAGGAAGCGAACAGTTGAGGCTGATTTGAGAAATAGGGGAAAGAGGCTATAGGAGCTGAGTTCCAGAGAACAAAAGGAGGATGATGCAACAGGTAGCCAGGGGCAGACAATGTACGGGCTTGTGTGGGTGTGAAGAAGTGTGGATGTTGCTCTGAAAGTCACAGGGCATTATCGATGATTTAAAGGATGTTAATAGCACTGCCTTATGTACATTTTTGAGAGGTCACTTTGGCTAGTCTTGGATAATGATACAGAAAGGCAAAAGTGTAAGAAAGGAGATCCTAAAAGTAATAGAACAAAGAAAAGAGAATGCAGCTGGCAGTGGAAATGGAAAGAGGAGGCCAGTTTTGGGGGTATACTGGAAGCAGAACTCTCAGAAATTGCTGATGGCTTGTGGTTGTCAGAATTTTAAAATGGCAAGTAAGACCCTGCCCGCTGGTATACATGCTCTGTATAATTCTCCTTCCTTCAGTGTAAATAGGACCTGTGACTGTAATGGGATAGTCACTCCCATGATTACATTATGTTGATTAAGATTTCCACATGGCATTTTGAAGTGGAATTTTTCTGCTAGCTTTGAAGGAGTAAGCTGCCATGGTGTAAAAACGTCATGTGGCTAGTACCTAAGAGCAGCCTCTGGGTACTGAGGGGGATACCCCCCAACCAACAGTGGACTTTAGCCCCACAATCACAAGAATATGAATTCTATCAACAACCTGATGATATATTACACTCCAATGTCCATTACAACACTATTTACAATACCCAACACATGGAAATGACCTAAATGTCCATTGTCAGAGGAATGCATAAAGATGTCGTACATATATATGATGGAATACTATTCAGCCATAAAAAGAAGGAAATAATGTCATTTGCAGCAACATGGATGGACGTAGAGATTATCATACTAAGTGAAGCAAGCCAGAGAAAGACAATTTCATATGATATCACTCATATGTGGAATCTAATCATTCTGAATGATACAAATGAACTTATTTACAAAGCAGAAACAGACTTACAGATATTAAAAACAAACTTATGGTTACCGAAGGGGAAATGTGGTAGGGGTTATATACCAGGGAGTTGGGATGAAACTTACACACACTACTATACATGAAATAGATAACCAACAAGGACAGACTGTATAGCACAGGGAACTCAGCTCAATATTCTGTGATAACACATACAAGAAAATAATCTAAAAAAGAACGGATATATGTTTAACATATATATATACAGCAAACCCAATCGGTTTGCTGTATACCTGAGACTAACATAGCCTCGTCGATCAAATACACTCCAATAAAATCTTTAAAAAATAAAAAAACAGCCTGATGAGCTTAGAAGAGGACCCCAAGCCTTGGATGATATTACAACCCAGGTGACACTCTGATTACAGCCTCTGAGCAGCTGGGTGGCTAACCAGTGCCTGGACTCCTGATTCATGGAAACAGAAAAACATGCTGTTTGTTTTAAACTACTAAGTTAATAGTAATTTGTTATGCAGCCATGCAAAACAAACATAGTGTGGAGGACAGAAACATATAAAGTGAGAAGTTCAATATTTTCAGCTTGTTGTCTAAATACCATCCTCCTCTTAAAAAAAAAAAAAAAAAAAAAAACAGATTCCATTAGAAAAATATCTGATTCTGGGGCTCAGTCAATGAACAGAGAAAAGGAGCCATGACTATCTTTTTGTGCCAGAAAGGAAGTACTCAAAGAATGAAAAGGATATGTTAAATGGGATATGAGACCAGATCAAAGGAGATTCCCAGTGGCCAACTCTAAGACACCTTGGGCATCAAAATTAATGATGGAGTAATGGTTTACAACCCATTAAAAGAAACAGCAATCCATAGGTCCATAGTATATGAATAAGTTAAGAGAGAAAGAAGTCAGGGAGAAGGAAATGCTCTTCCTTAGAGCAGAATGCTAATTAATAAATCTAGAAGGAATTATGGACCTGTAAAATTCAGCATTTGAGAAACATCACAGTCATGATCAATTCAATTGGAATATATGAAAGTACAATAAGACTACTGGCAGGAGGACAGTAGCTCAGTCAGGGTCCAGGTGGAGAAGCAGAAACAACCATGAAAAGATTATATATACATATACATGATTTATAGATATGAGTTATATTTATACATCATTTTATAAATAATAGTTTTAATCATTATTTCATCATGTATTATATAATTTACATTATATATTTTATTGTATATCATAATTTAGAATTAGTATAATTATAGTGAATAATGCTGATATATACTATATATATAAACCATGCCCTTGCAGAAGAATTTGGCCGTCTTCAATTGTGGAAGTCTGCTAAGCTGGTTTAAGCAGGCTTCTGTCTGTGGGTGATGCTGAAGACTTAAGTCCAAAACATAGGCAGTAAGCAAGGGAAAAATAGATGTAAAGTAGGTGAGTGCTGAGGGGAGCAAAAATGAGCTACAGAACTTCCCTGGTAGTCCTGTGGTTACGACTTCCTGCTTCCAATACAGGGGGTGCAGGCTAGATCCCTGATTTGGGAACTAAGATGCCACATGCCACATGGTGTGACCAAAAAATAAACAATATTTTTAAAAATAGTATTAAAAAAAAAAAAAAGAATTAGCTGGAACACAGATGCAAGCTGCAGACACGAAGAGGGACTGGAACCTGGGTCTATTCCCACTGCTTCTGTTGTAGATGATATGTGTCCTGTAGAAGTCAGGGCCCTTTGACCTGGCCAAGGAGTCAGAGAAGGTGAAAAGAAAACCAGGGAGAGGGGAGCAGTTACAGCCCTGGCCCCACATAGCAGTGAGGTAAGCCACTAGGGTAAGCAGCCAGGCATGAGAGTACAAGAAGGCAGCTGGTTCACTTCCACCCCCAAATGGCCCACAGGAATCTTGTCTGGCCAACCTTAGCAGAAACATTCTGGGAAGAGCAGTTCAGCCCAGCCAAGGTTGGCACACTCCAAAGCCAGTGGGATATAGGCTTAGACTTGGTGGATTCCCCCACAGAAGGCATCATTTACAAAGGAGAAAATTAAAAGTCTGGCAGACACCACCTTGAAAAAGGCTGGTGTGACCTCTTGAGGGAACAATGATCCCCATGAGCCTGGGAAGGATCCAGCAGCATTGCTCTGGTGTTCCCATCAAGAATGCATGAGTGCCGTCCAGACCTGAGGAAATCTGGCTGAGCAACACCCTACTGAGCGAAAGATCTGTACTCTTTAAAAGACACTGAGGACATGGGAGGCAGAGAAAGGCAAAGGCTGAAGAACTGGTTCAGATTTAAAGAGACATAAGAGCCATATATAAAGCATAAACCTGGATGGCATCTTGAACCAGAAGGGGAAGGAGATCTAACTGAGGTGGCTGGAGAATGTGAACAGACTTCAGGTGTGGTTGTAGTAATTGATCAATGTAGATTTCCTGTTTGGGATGATTACATCACAATTATGCTGGAGAATGCCCTGGTTTTAGAAGCTACACACCAGAGGATTTGAAGAGGGAGGGACATCATGTCTGCAATTTTCCCATAACCATCCATAAAAATAATAATGATAATGGGTTCAGCTCAGTTCAGTCGCTCAGTCATGTCTGACTCTTTGCGACCCCATGAACTGCAGCACGCCAGGCCTCCCTATCCATCGCCAACTGCCAGAGGCCACCCAAACCCATGTCCATTGAGTGGGTGACGCCATCCAACCATCTCATCTTCTGTCATCGCCTTCTCCTCCTGCCCTCAATCTTTCCCAGCATCAGGGTCTTCTCAAATGAGTCAGCTCTTCACATCAGGTGGCTAAAGTATTGGAGTTTCAGCTTCAACATCAGCCCTTCCAATGAACACCCAGGACTGATCTCCTTTAGGATGGACTGGTTGGATCTCTTGCAGTCCAAGGGACTCTCAAGAATCTTCTCCAACACCACAGTTCAAAAGCATCAATTCTTCAGTGCTCAGCTTTCTTTCTAGTCCAACTCTCACATCCATACGTGACCACTGGAAAAACCATAGCCTTGACTAGATGGACCTTTGTTGGCAAAGTAATGTCTCTGTTTTTTAATATACTCTCCAGGTTGGTCATAACTTTCCTTCCAAAGAGTAAGCGTCTTTTAATTTCATGGCTGCAGTCACCATCTGCAGTGATTTTGGAGCCCAAAAAAATAAAGTCTGAACCTGTTTCCACTGTTTCCCTATCTATCTCCCATGAAGTGATGGGACCAGATGCCATGATCTTAGTTTTCTGAATGTTGTGCTTTAAGTCAACTTCTTCACTCTCCTCTTTCACTTTCATCAAGAGACTTTTTAGTTCCTCTTCACTCTCTGCCATAAGGTGGTATCATCTGCATATCTGAGGTTATTGCTATTTCTTCCAGAAATCTTGGTTCCAGCTTGTGCTTCTTCCAGCCCAGCATTTCTCATGATGTACTCTGCATATAAGTTAAACAAGCAGGGTGACAATATACAGCCTTGACGTACTCCTTTTCCTATTTGGAACCAGTCTGTTGTTCCATGTCCAGTTCTAACTTTGCTTCCTAACCTGCATATAGGTTTCTCAAGAGGCAGGTCAGGTGGTCTGGTATTCCCATCTCTTTCAGGATTTTCTGCAGTTTATTGTCATCCACACAGTCAAAGGCTTTGGTGTAGTCAATAAAGCAGAAATAGACATTTTTCTGGAACTCTCTTGCTTTTTTGATGATCCAGTGGATGTTGGCAATTTGATCTCTGGTTCCTCTGCCTTTTCTAAAACCAGCTTGAACATCTGGAAGTTCACGGTTCACGTATTGCTGAAGCCTGGCTTGGAGAATTTTGAGTATTACTTTACTAGTGTGTGAGATGAGTGCAATTCCAGTAGGATTTACTAAATATCAAACCCTTAAAAGTAGAACTGTCCCTGGCTATAAGGATTAGTAATTAATGGGGAATAAAAAGGAAAAGCAAAAATGAACTACATGATTTTTTTTAAATGAAAAGAAGCTTATGCCAGCTCTGGGGAAATGTGTGTGATCCTACATGGTCAAATACCCAAAGATCTCCTGACGGAGGCTGACTGAGGCTGCTGACTGAGGCTCCTAGATTTTTCAGTAAAAATGAAAAACAATTTTCATTTGAAGCAGACAAATGCTTTGGTTAGGCAGGGAATGTGTGACTGTCCATTAGGAAAGATAATTGGGGAGTTACATTTCAGTGTCTTTTGTACCAAATTCTTCAGACTTTATTGAGATTTGTCACTAAATTATGATTTTTTCACAAACACCTTAAAATGTTAGCATTTTAAAACTCTAGTACATTGGAACTAGCTGCTATTTTCACTTACTCATCAAAGCATTTTTTTATATATAACTTCACAGAATTATCTTTCTAGAGTATTGATGAATTTGCCAATGATCCTTCCCTGCTGCATATATTTTCTGTTTCTGTTTTAGTTTAAGCATATGTATCTATTATCTATTTTATAAATATTCTGTTTCTAGACTCTTTACCAACAAAGGACATTGTATCTTTTTGAAACGCATACACAATGCCTCCACTGGCCTTATAAGTTGTACACTGGTCATAGCAGAGGGCTCTGGTTTAAATTCCCAACTCCTTCACTAACTATCTTCTTGACCTTGGAAATGTACTTATCTTCGCTAGCTTTAATTCCCTCAAATGTTAAATACAGGAAAGTATTGTGATTCATTTCAGTGAGCTACTTCTATAATTCATCCTTCCCCTGGGGTTACACTAAATATTTTAATTCTTCTCTTGGGATTTCATTATGTAATTAGTTTAAATCACATATATTAAGGTCATTGAAACGTAACTCTAAGACAGAAAGATGTAAACTCTTTAGGAAAGCAGGAGCTTGGGAATTATCCATCCACCCCTCATTTATCTCTAGGGCTTTTCTAGTTACATTAATGATATTTACTGAATAGTTAAGGGCTAATTTTAGGACCTAGTTCTGTATAAGGTGGTCCTTCCCTGTGGAACCTACATCCTTGGGATGCTGTGCTGATTATACGTACACCTAATGCAGTATCTGACACATAGAATGTCCTCAGTAGATGTTATGGTTATCATTATTATTGGTGGGAGTTATTCCTGATCATCCCTTTTACTAAAAGTCGTGCTGCTCTTAAGAACAGAGGCAAGTAATACACTTCACTTGCACAATTGAGACTGGAGAGAAAGGCATAAACACCATTCCTTGAATAACCTTCACAAGGTCAGACACAAGAACTCCAAACAAGGAAATGTCACTGGCAACACTAAAACCCAATGTCCTTCCTTGTTTTCCCTGGTACTTTTTTTTGGAGATATACTTTGCTCTATTTCCACACTGCTTCCAATCTAGTCCTTACAGATCGCCTCTTCTTACCTTAGCTCAATATGCCCATCACAAGACTTAAATTACTGTACAAGATATCACTCAACTGAGAATTCATTTGTTTCTCACTTCTTCCACTCAGTTCCATCCTCTCATGAACAGAGATGCATGTACCTTTCCTGTCCTTAATTTCTTTCTCTGAAGAGGTGAGAAATCCTCATTTCTGTTGCTTCTATCCAGTGTTAAAAACAGATCTATTTTTGCTTTACTAAGTTTTTCCAATTTAATGGTTAAGAACTTTTGCTTTTAACCCACTGATCTGGTTAGCTCTTCTGTACATTTCTAAAGAGGCCCCAGCAACTTGGTATTTTGTGAAAGACCATGTTTTCGCCCAGAGTTAAAGAAATCTCATCATTGTATCCAGTATGGACAAAGCATTTTTCTATATTAGAGAGAACCACGTAAATTTATGCTATTACGACTTCTGTATTAGTCACTAGAGGATATCCAGGCTTTTAGCTACATACAAATGACTCCCTCCTTAGAAAAGCAGTCTAAACACAAATGATTGTCAATAGCTAGCTTGTTTAAACCCTATTAGGAGTTATGCTAATAATAGGCAATTTAAGCACAATGAGACCTGACATTCTTCTTTATTTAAAACCATTTGCCCAGCTTCTTAAATCTTAAAAAAAAAAAAAAAAAAAAAATTAAAAATCAAAAATGACTTAAATGACCTGGGAGGTACAGAATTCTAAGACAAACAAATAGAAAATAGGTTTGTGAAAATCATTCTTGATGTTATTCTCTCATAGTGTTAAATTATTAGATGAACAGAATGGGGTGTTGCAAAAATATTTCATTATCCACTTACCACTGGTCTACTTTCGCTGCTTTGTCAACTCTTGCCACGCCAGACCAAAGCTAAAGAAACTGCCGCTTTAGCTTTTCCTCAAGTACCTGAGCTACATTCGGTCATTAAAAGTTGGCAGATATTTGAAAAGTTTTCTGACTGGGAACAATGCCTTTAACCTTTGGGGATTGAGAGGAGAAGCAAGGTACATCTTCTGTCTAGAGTGACCACTGAACCATGGATGATTTATGATTCCTAGGAGAAATGTGTAAACCACTGATCGGCCTTCTTTAGCCTGTCTTTGGGTCTTCATGTTTGAATTAAATGCACACAAGAGATGGGAAATGATGTAAACCAATGTTACAGGGTGGTTTATTTGAAGCCAGAAGACCTCATTTCTGTGTTCAGCTCTTTTCAGGTCATTAGAGTTGAATAGAAAAAAAAAAAAAATTCTCTTCATCCCTTCTAGGTTATTTGGTCTAATAAACTGACATAAAACAAATTAAGAGGACAAAAACAAACTTAATGTCCTTTGTGTGAGAGCCCCATAAAAATATGAGACTCAAGAAAGTGACCAAAGAAAGCAGCTAAATTTGTGAAGAAATGACAAAAGAGTTTATGCATGGGGTAGTAAACTGGTGAAATAATATGGTTTATAGAGCCTTCTTGGCCCTAAATTTCCTATCTTTGGAAAAATAAGAATGCCTTCAACCCTCCTGCTACAGGGAGGGTACCTTCCACGTGGGACACTTATCTCCTGTTTTCAGGGGGCAAACAGGGTCAGAGTGTGCTTCTTGCACTGATGTTTCTCAAGTATCTTTAATTCCAAATAATCAGTGTACCAAAGTGGCATATTCTGAAGAGGTGTATTCTGTTTCCTTTTACTAGCAAAGCTTTTTGTTTGGACTCTCTGTAAGTGACCCAGGAATCATTAAGGCCAAATGAATCCACAGCTTACACGTTTGCTGAAACTGAGTAGTTTCTAGATTTTCCTGCTTTTGTAAAAGTCTGGAAGGTTTGGCTGAAGCACACCTTCTCTCACAGCTGTGAGGGTCCTACTTTGCTGATTCCTTGCACCATGCTTAACCTCCCTTCTTCTAACCTGTTGGTTAATTCAACAACTTACTACTTCTTCATTCACCTGTATGTATTTATTTATCATATTATATGAATTTATTGCATATATATGTCAGGAGCTATGGAAACATGAAGATATAGCTGTGAATGATAGCCTGTCTCTACATTCAGCAAACTAACAATTTAGTAATGATGACAAACAAATATAATTGTTTTATTACAACATATAATTGTTATAACTCAGTCTTTTATGAGCCATGGCAGACATAGTGTTGGGAGGCATGGCAATCCTAAAGAAGATAAAGGAATTTAACTTGGGAGGTCTGAAGGCTTCCCAGAGGAGGTGGTTCTCTAAACCAAGATCTAAAAGCTTAGTGGATGTTTTAAGGAAAGTTGAGGAAACAGCATAGCGTCTCTCCAGAATCTTTGAGATTATTTCATGTTCATTTCTCTCTCCCATTCGTGTTTGTTGAATTACCATATTCATTCACTTATATTGGAAGATGGGTAAGCAGAGCTAACCTGCTTACCATATATCAAGGGATTTCTGAAAATGAAGAATGGGTCAGAGAAGAAAAAAAAGTGCCAGCTTAGATGCCAGAAATTTAGAGCTTGCTGCTAGGCCATTCAGAGAAGGCAATGGCACCCCACTCCAGTACTCTTGCCTGGAAAATCCCATGGATGGAGGAGCCTGGTAGGCTGCAGTCCATGGGGTCGCTAGGAGTCAGACATGACTGAAGCGACTTAGCAGCAGCAGGAGCTAGCCATTAGCTTCAGGTCTGTTATTTTTAGGTTCCATTTCTTACAGCTGAAAGAGTTCAGGGGTTGCCTGAAATGATCAAATTGGTTTAGAGGAGACACTCAAGGGGATTCATCAGCATAAAGCATCACTTGTGGTTATTTATACTGGTCCCTTTCACTCTGCTCCCTGAAGACAGGACTATAAGAGCCTAGATTCCTTCAACTGGGAGCAATATATTTGACTCAGACAATCATCCTTGGGCAAAGTATTTAAACTCCATAGGCATTCTTTCCTCTATTCATAACATGCCAACATGTATACTACTTATTGGATTGTTATAAGAAACATCTGTAATTATACTAATTCTAAAGAACAGAGTAATGCATATAGTAAGTGCTCATTTATATAATTATTTTAACATAATTATAATTTATGCATTTATTATCATAATCAGTAGTATTATATAGAAAGCAATCTCAACTCACACTTCAGCAGCCTATAAACAAGTGCTTTCCAAAATTCTTTGATAATACCACCAGCAGTTAAGAAAAGTAAAATTTAACACACACATGAAATTTATATACATATTACATCTATCTTTATATTGATATATTTTAATTTTAAAATGTACACTAAAGAATATTAAAGTTTAAAATGTATGAGATTAAAAAATAGAAATGGAAATTCTAGTGTTTTTACCCTGCATATTGTATTCTTTAATAACACCCAGTGAAGGGGGCTTAATTCATTTGTACTCCTTTCAGAGCATCTATCATATTGCTGAACACATAGTTCCCAATCTGTCAGGCTCCTCTGTCCATGGAATTCTCCAGGCAAGAATACTGGAGTGGGTAGCCATTTCCTTCTCCAGGGGATCTTCCCAACCCAGGGGTTGAATTTGGGTTTCCTGCATTGCAGGCAGATTCTTTACTATCTGAGCCACCATAGAAGCCCAGTTATCCAAAGATTACTTGATAATATACAGTTAGTAGTCTATAAATATTTGCGAAATGCATGAATGATGCAATGAAGAATTACATCTTTCAAAGGGTTGCTGGTTCTAGGCTATATACATAAAATAAGTAAAGAGATATATATTCATAAGTCTCTTTCATACTCTATTACAATGATATAGTAGGATATTTGAAGTTACAGAGCAGCCTTTCCTTGGATTAGGTTGCATTTTAATTATTTTAATCAAATATGTGTGAATTTTAGGACACCAAATGGCAAAGGACACCAGAGATTGGCCACGGAACATCACAGGCTTTTTGTTCACTATGTAAGGTCTGAAATATTCATATGCTATCAACACTGTGGTCATTTATCTGCCTGGCGGTGGGTCAACTTTACCAGAAGGATGCTGGGCTCCAGAAACAACAGGAATCTTTGGTACTTGGACCCTGATGATGACACATTGGCTGTTCCTGCTCCAAGTTCCTCCAGGTCCCCCCCAGATTGCTAATGTTGCACACCACTTTATTCCAACCCTCTAGCAAGACTGTAGACGAGATGTAACTGCTAGTAAAACCCCTGCAGACTTTTGCCCATATTAAGTAGTAGTATGATTTTCCTTGACGTTATTTGGAAATGAAAGGGCACACACAGATGTGCAAGTATAATTCACTCTTCTTGGAACCACTATGAATATAGTGGTTAAAGGAAAGGTCACAGTGATTTTGATGGTCATACTTTGGTTACCAAAATGTCACAAAATATATAACTTTCTTTCACTTTCTAAGGAAGAAGAACACATTGCTAGAGGGAAGCTGTAGGATGCTCATATTCCATCTTAAGAGTTTCCTCAGGATCTCTGAAACACACAGCAGAGTGACAGACTAGACTTTCCCACTTCTATGGTGGGTGATGTGCAGGTCTCTGGTATTACAACTAGATGTGGCTTCTCATGATCTCAGTGAGACCAAATTTTTTTAAAGTTATCTTCCCATAACACATCTTCTACACAATGGGGACAAGGAATAGAGTCACTAACCAGTACCAAACATTAACTCTTCCCGGATGGGAGCAGCAGATATGCCCCACTCTGCCTGCAGGGTCAATGGTTTGGTTATTCAATATGGTAGCTCTCTTGGGAAATCTCCTTGTCCATCACACTCCATGCTTACAAATTTGCCCTCTGAGGGGATCATCTCTAAAGTTTAAATTCAGGCTGATGTCCTTCCTAGAGGATGCGTGACTTTTACAGCCTACTGTATTTCACTGTGAGTCTGAAGGTGCAGGATGAGAAGTATGTGAGGCACGGGGAGATAAGGTTATTTTAAACAAAAGCTATCTTCGACCATGTCAGGTCTAAGGTCTCTTTGGATATAGAGAGCTTCCTCAGAAACTAGGTAGGCATCCACCTATTTACTTCCAGTAAATTCCTTGAGTAAAAGAGTCAAAGATCTCAACTAGTCCTCACCTGTAGATTCTCATCATTTACTTTCTGGTCCCTGTGCTCTGGCTATTCTCTAAACTTAGGTTACTGACAGCTACTTAAAAGAACATAAACCATTAGGCTTAACTAGAAAGACCACCTTCCTAGCCTGCTCTTAGTCCTCCTATTTTTCTGAACACTTAGGTTGTAACTTTGCCACAGCTCACTGTAACAATTTAAAATAGGGGAACAGAAATGGTTGTTTTTCTTCAGTTTGCAAAGGGACAAGTTATTACAGGGCTTCACCCTTAGAAACTCCTATTCTTAGTTTAAGCATTTATACATATAGCAATCTATCCTTTAGAAAAATGTGCATAACTTCTTGTTTCAGTTTGAATAAAATTTGGTTACTAAGACATTTATAGAAAAGAGAACATTATTTTTTTTTAAATAAAGGAGACCTGAAAAAGCCTTCAGTAGAAGTAGGGGCCAACGTTTCGGGGAAAGCCGTGGAAGGACTCCAAACTCAAGTAGGAAACATAGCATCTGGAAGTGCACAGACAGGCATTTATCTTCTGAAGAGCAGTGCCAGGTGTCCTGACATCCTCAGGCATGCAGTAAATGCCAGGCTTGAAGCTAGCCTTAATGGCAGGGATAAAGCAGGGCTGTTCTTCACAGAAATTGGAAGATCTGCCTAAGGATAATTATGGTTTCTAATGGGAATATTAAAAAGCCAGGAAAAGGTCTTATATTCTAATCTCTTCTGGAAGAGTGTCATAGAATTCTAAGATTGCCCTCATGACTTCTGCCTCCTAGTGTAGTGTCCATGATTAGGGTACATTATATAATAAAAGAGGCTTTACAGATGTAATTATGGTTAATCAGATGATTTTGAGTTTCAAACTATGAGAAGCATTTGATGTGAAAGAGAGTCTCCATTTCTGGATGCATACACATATTAAGAATGCAGACAGCCTTTAAGAGCTAAAAGTGGCCCCCAGCTGACACTGTGAAGAAAAAAAGACCTCAGTTCTACATGTACAAGGAATTGAATTCAACAAACAACCTGAAAGAACTTGAAAGTGGATTCTTCCTCCAGGTTTCTAGGCAAAACCTCAATCTGGCAATCCCTTGATTTTGGCCTATGAGACCCGGAGACCCCAGTATGGGAGGGCTGACTCTGATCCATGAAAACTATGAGATAATAAATTTGAGTTATTTTAAATTGCTAAATCTTCAGTAATTTGTCATGGGGCAAGAGCAAACTAATACAAGTATGGAAATATGATCTGCCATTTATCCAGCCGGTACACTCCAGAGAGAATCTTACCATGTACACAATGCTCTAGATAACTTCATCACTGAGTGTGGAGGCCTCTTCAAAACATACCCAATGGTGAAGAACAGTTCACTATCAATGGCAAGTGAAGTTCAGATCAGCTTCCGATAATAATCCAACATTATTATTTATACTAACAATCTCATTTATTTAAAATCTGAAAAGATGATGCTGTTAAAGAGTTGCATTCAATATGCCAACAAATTTGAAAACTCAGCAGTGGCCACAGGATGGGAAAAGGTCTGTTTTCATTCCAATCCCAAAGAAGGGCAATGTCAAAGAATGTTCAACCTACCTTACAACTACACTCATTTCACATGCTAGTAAGGTTATGCTTAAAACACTTCAAGCTAGGCTTCAGCAATATGTGAACCGAGAACTTCCAAATGTACAAGGTAGGTTTAGAAATGGCAGAGGAATTAGGTATCAAATTGTCAACATTAGTTGGATCATAGAGAAAGCAAGGGAATTTTTTTTTAAAAGCCTACTTCTGCTTCACTGACTACATTAAAGCTTTTGACTGTGTGGATCACAACAAACTATGGAAATTCTTAAAGAGATGGGGATGCCAGACCACCTTACCCATCTTCTGAGAAACCTGTATGCAGGTCAGAAAGCAAGTTAGAACCAGACATGGAACAACAGACTGGTTCCAAATTGGGAAAGGAGTATATCAAGGCTGTATATTGTCACCCTGCTTATTTAACGTATATGTAGAGTATATCATGCAAAATCCCAGGCTGGATGAATCACAAGGTAGACTCAAGCTTGCTGGGAGAAATATCGACAACCGCAGATATCCATGTTATATCTGAGATATAAGTAGACGATACCACTCTAATGGCAGAAAGTGAAGAGAAACTAAAGAGACTCTTGATGAGGGTGTAAGAGGAGAGTGAAAAAGCTGGCTTAAAACTCAACATTGAAAACACTAAGATCACGGCATCCAGTCCCATCACTTCAAAGCCAACAGAAGGAGAAGTGGAAGTAGTGAGAAATCTTCTTTTCTTGGGCTCCCAAATCACTGAGGACAGTGACTGAAACCATGAAATTAAAACACTTGTTCCTTGGGAGGAAAGCTGTGACAAACCTAGACAGACAATGTACTAAATAAAGAAGCACCACTCTGCTGGCAAAGGTCTGTATAGTCAAAGCTATGGTTTTTCCAGTAGTCATATATGAATGTGAGAATTGGACCATAAAGAAGACTGAGCACTAAAGAAGCAGTGCTTTCAAACTGTGGTGCTGGAGAAGACTCCCGAGAGTCCCTTGGACAGCAAGGAGATCTAACCAGTTAATCCTCAAGGAAATCAACCCTGAATATTCATTAGAAGGACCGATGCTGAAGCTCGAATACTTTGGCCACCTGATGCAAAGAGCTGACTCATTAGAAAACCAACTCTGATGCTGGGGAAGACTGAAGGCAAAAGGGGGGGGGGAGTGGGCGCAGAGGATGAGATGGTTAGATAGCATTAGCAACTTAATTGACATGAATTTGACCAAACTCCAAGATATATAGTGAAGGACAGAGGAGCCTGGAGTGCTGCAGCCCATGAGGTCACAAAGAGTTGGACATGACTTAGCGACTGGACAACAACAACAATAATGTTATTAATATAATCAATGTTTAGGAGACCAAGGTTCAGCAGACATTTGAGGAAAACTAATAGTCAAATTGGAAGAAGCACAAGCTAGAATCAAGATTGCCGGAAGAAATATCAATAACCTCAGATATGCAGATGACACCACCCTTATGGCAGAAAGTGAAGAGGAACTAAAAAACCTCTTGATGAAAGTGAAAGAGGAGAGTGAAAAAGTTGGCTTAAAGCTCAACATTCAGAAAACTAAGATCATGGCATCTGGTCCCATCACTTCATGGGAAATAGATGGGGAGACAGTGGAAACAGTGTCAGACTTTATTTTTTTGGGCTCCAAAATCACTGCAGATGGTGACTGCAGCCATGAAATTAAAAGACGCTTACTCCTTGGAAGGAAAGTTAAGACTAACCTAGACAGCATATTAAAAAGCAGAGACTTTACTTTGTCAACAAAGGTCCATCTAGTCAAGGTTATGGTTTTTCCAGTGGTCGTGTATGGATGTGAGAGTTGGATGGTGAAGAAAGCTGAGTACTGAAAAACTGATGCTTCTGAACTGTGGTGCTGGAGAAGACTCTTGAGAGTCCCTTGGACTGTAAGGAGATGCAACCAGTCCATCCTAAAGGAGATCAGTCCTGGGTGTTCATTGGAAGGACTGATGCTGAAGCTGAAACTCCAGTACTTTGGCCACCTGATGCAAAGAATTGCCTCATTGGAAAAGACCCTGATGCTGGGAGGGATTGGGGGCAGAAGGAGAAGGGGACGACAGAGGATGAGATGGCTGGATGGCATCACCGACTTGATGGACAGGAGTTTGAGTAAACTCCGGAGTTGGCGATGGACAGGGAGGCCTGGCGTGCTGTGATTCATGGGGTTGCAAAGAGTCAGACATGACTGAGCGAATGAACTGAACTGAATAATCAAACTAAAAGTTCTGAGAAGAGTAAATATTTCCACAAGAATAAATATATATAATTTAGAGAATAAGAGACAACTTTCAAAAGCTTAAAACTAGCAAATTCAAAGGGATTTGAAAGGAGAAAAGACTAGTATAAAAAGACAGAAAACAAAGAACAGAATGCAGTCCTTGAAAAGTCAAATTGTGGTTGCTGATCTTTTTTTTTGATCATTAGAAAAAGCAAAAATAAAGATTAAGGAATTCTTTCAGAATACAATGAAAACAAAATACAAAGAGATTGAAAATATGAATCATGTGGCATGATTTTCCAATTGATGGAGTGTTAATAAAAGGTAAGCTTTTTATTTTGACAGTTAAAACATTATTGTCTCCACAGGTTAGAAGTCTATATTTCCTTCTCTACTTGTTCAATCATGCTACCAAAATTTTCATAAGCACTATTTACAAATAATTACACAAATTTGATAAACTGTTCTTTCTAATTTTTAGAATTATTTAAAGCACGTAAGACTTCAGTGAGAGAAGACAATGTAAGTGCTATCAGGTCAGCTTTCTCATACCAGGATTAATTTTTTTTTTCTCTCCTACTCTCCATTCTTCTGATGTATGATTCCCCTGAGAACTGCTGCTCCTCTAAAATCACAGCTTCCAGTGTCTCATTCTCTGGCCACATCCTTCCATATTCCTCTCTTTAGTGTCCTCAACAGTCTGTACCAACATTTCAAAACCACGACTCTAGTTCATTTCCTACTGTCCACCACACCTGTATTCCCACTGTCCTTGAGCAGCCTCAGCTTCCAAAATCCATCATCTTTCCCTTTGAACAACCGTTTATTCTCTGTCCTCATTTCTTCTACCGTGCTTGCCTAGCTAACACTCAGTCTTAGGAGCGATGCTCAGTTGTGTGCCATTTCATGTCTTGCACCCAGTAAGCTGGGGGAAATAAAAAGAAAAAACAACTTTCAAAATAATATTGGCTTGGTTAACTTCTTGTTGGGAAATCCTTGGGAAATCCTCCTGCATTTCTCTAGTTTGCTGTCACACTCTCCAAAATGACTCCCTCATAACTTATTTCTCCTTAAATTATCTACACTCTACTACCATTTTCTCTCAACTAATGGCCTTGCTCAATACTTTTCTGATAAATGAATATAATCAGAGAGTAGCTACTTTTTGTGCCACTTCATTTATATGCATATGTACCCATACACTGTGCTTTTCCTCCATGACAATGAATAAAGACCCTTACCTTATCTGTGTCAAAGATTATTCCTTACTCACACTTTTTTCTCTGTGTCTCTTCTCCTCTTGTCATATTAGGTATAACAGCTACTTGAGTTTTATCCTCTCTACTCTACATCAACATTTGCTCCCTCTCCACTGAATTATTCCCCCAAAGGTACAAATATGTTCTAATATCACCTCTCTGCTAAGTACATTATTTCTTAACTCTCCTTCCTAGCTAAACTTCCTAAAGTTGCTTTGTAAGTTTCTGTCTCCGTTGCCTTCCATCCCTTCTTTCACCCACTCCATGACAACTCCTATATCTCACTTCTCTGAGGACGCACTTGAGAATGACTTCCTCGTGGCTGGGCCAACAGCCGCTGTCCTCACTTGATATCGCAGCAGTTTTGGATATCGTTCACCTATACCCTCTTTCTTGAAACACTTTCTTTGGGTGTCCTTGTATGCCCCTGTTTTCCCTCCCTTCTTATTGGCCACTTCTCAGAATCTGTGGCTCGTTTGTTCTCAGCTTGACATCTAAATGTAAAAGCACTCCAAGACTCCTTAAATCACTTCTTGTCTTCACCTTCCCACTCTTTCCTTAGATGATCTCATTCAGTCTCACTGCTTTACATGCAAACTATTTATGAGTCATTTATAAATATGCATCTCAGGTATGACGCCTTCTGGAATATCTTACCACCTCCTGCATATTTTACTGCCTACTTACCAGCAGCACTTAGGTGCCTCTTGGTATCACTCTCATGCTACGTTGTTTATCTCAACATTTTCATCTAAGCGGGCTTCTCTTGAGTTTTCCCATCTCAGCAAAGAGCACCACCCACTGTCCAGCTTATATGACTTCTCTGTAATCTTTCATTTACATCTGGCTTCCAGTTCATCTGCAAGTTCTATGAGTTCCATCCTTAAAACATATCCCAATTAGGGTCTAATCATCATGAGTTTTCACTTCAACTACAGCAATAATTTCCCAGATGGTCTGATGCCCTTCCCACCCCTACCATCCATTCTCCACACAGTTGAAATAAACTCCTAGAATTGGGCATCAGACCACGTTCCTGTGCATCCATACCATGCCCAAAGTCTTCCAAAGACTTCCCATCATGCTTGAAACAAAATCCAAACTCTTTACCCTTTTTAAAATTCCTATGTTATGGTATGATACCTGCCCACCATACTGACCTCACCTCTTAGCACCCTCTCTTTCCTGTGCCTTTCTCACTCTCTAAATTTGATAAATTCATTAATATTTATCAAATATTTAGAAATGTGAAAGAAATAACCAGAAGAATTAAAAGCATAAACAAATTTAAATGAATGCACTCATGATTATGGAGTTTCCCAGGTGATGGTAGTGGCAAAGAAACCACCTGCCAACGCTGGAGACATAAGAGACGCAGGTTCAATTCCTGGGTTGGGAAGATTGCCTGGCAAAAGGAAGAGCAACCCACTCCAGTATTTCTTGCCCCAGAGAAGCCTGGTGGGCTCCAGTCCATAGGGTCACAAAGAGTCAGACACAACTGAAGCAACTTAGCACGCACACATGCCCCCATGATACGTAAGATATTAACATTAGGGGAAGCTCAGTGGAGGGCCCATGAGAGTGCTCTGTACTACCTTTACAATTTTTCTGTAAATTCACATTTATTCCCAATTTTTAAAATTATATAAATAAAAAGCAGAATTTGGTGAAAGCACCCATATTTTGGAAATATGACAGATGAATGGAATGTAAATAGAGTTTTTATTTTATGCTTTTCATATTATTTGATTTTCTTCATGTGTGCATGTCTTTAATTATGATGCTGAGTATGAAAAAGAAGACAATGCTTCTGATGATAGTGATGAGTGAAAGCTTTGAAATATTTTAAAAATATTTTTTAAGTAGCACTTGTTAAGATGTTTGAGTAAAGGACATCATCCCAAGGATGGAAGGGAAGAAGGGAAACAGGGAAGCAGGGAGGGAGGAAGAAAGGATTATTTGATGAGTAGGACTAGGTCCTGGTCATGCCTGATGTTGAGATGGGTCTTCTATGGTGACAATGAGACCACAGTGGGAATCTTCAAGACTGGTTGCACCTTATGACTCATTTCAACTGGAGCTGTACACCAACCAGATGCTGCTTTCACTGAAAGAGAGTCGAGATCCCAAATAAAAGCTACTAAGATGCAGGTGCATTGTCAGGCCTCAGTCTAACAAGCTGAGGACAAGAGCCCAGTCCCAGGTCTCCTGTTCACACAGGCACATACAGCAGAGACACAGGAAAAGCAAAATCATAGATCA
Source organism: Muntiacus reevesi (assembly GCF_963930625.1). Taxonomy (NCBI): domain Eukaryota; kingdom Metazoa; phylum Chordata; class Mammalia; order Artiodactyla; family Cervidae; genus Muntiacus; species Muntiacus reevesi. The sequence goes on from NC_089251.1 coordinate 213,458,333, forward strand.
AACAAATGAAGAATTAGAGGGAATATGCCAAGCTAATAAATTGGTTCCCTCCCTGTATTTGTTTTCTATGCTGTTACAACTCATACCACAACTGAGTATCATACAAGCACTCACAAATGTAATGTCTTACAGTTTTTTGGGTCTAACAAGGTCCTGCTTGGCTTAAGTCAAGGTGTGGGCAGGAGCACCTTTGGTTCTGGAGGCCCTAGGAGAGAATCCACTTCCTCACTTTTCCAGTATCCAGAGGCTGTCCACATTCCTTTGTTCATGATCTTTCCCATCTACGACGCCAACAAGAGTGAGTTGAGTCCTTCTCACACTGCCATCTCTCTGGATCTCTTCCAAAAACACAGCAATCTCTCTGATGAGGCACAGCTGGAAAAGGTTCTCTGCTCTCATGGGCTCAAGTGATTAGACTGGGCCCCGGTGGATATTCTCTCCCAGGTCCATAACCTGACCCACATCTGCGAAGGGCCTTCTGTCACATAAGGTAGCATACTTACAGGTTCCAGGTGAGTAAAATGCGGATATCTTTGAAGGCAATTATTTAGCCTACCACACCTCCCAACCTCTGAAATTCCTTCTAAAAACCCAAATCCATATTCTTTGGGATTCTATTTCTGTACTGACCCAGATGGTTTTAGGGACTGGGTGGATGTCCCTGTAGGTATTCTGCCTCAATCCTGCAAATGACCGTGATGAGAAAGGTGGGTGGGCTGACATGGAACAAGCACGGTGATTAAAATGATTGTTTGCAATGTTACTCCTCTTTTATCATTTTAAAAATATAATATTTAGGAAAATCAGCTGCTACCTTTATATGAGGTGGCTTTTTATATCTAATTCTCAAAGCAACCTGGTAATTATGAAAATGAGAATCACACAATGAAATTTAATTTCACCAGGATAATAACAAGAGAAAAAACTCCTTTTTTTTAAATTTCCCAGGAAGACTGGATATTATTCTTTCCCATCCTCCTTTGCAGTTTCTAGGCTCTGCTCCCATAATGGATTTTTATCTGTTTTATAAGTAATTTCCTTAATATTTCAATGGTCACAGATAGTAAGAAATGCGTGTCTCTTCAGGAAACATATATTTCATCAGTGCTGTCACAGACTAGAGTCCCAGAGCTTGTAGACTGATGTTTTTGCCCATTTTTGCTATCAGACCCATAGCACAGAAATAAATGTATTGTCTGTTGGGAACTTTAATGAAATTGAAAACGTAATAACATTTTTCAATGTCAATAAGCTCATTTTCTTGTTTAGATGCTAATGTTGGTTTTTCCTGAGGATTCCATTCTCTAATTGTGAGTCAGGACTTTTTTTTCCTAGATTCAAACACCATTTCAGAGAACAGTTTGAATTATGCCAGGTGGTTTTCAGCCCAGGACAGAACTAGATATTTTTATTTGCCTAAAACCGATGGCATGGGCAAGGAGATGTGAGCAGAAGAGTTTAAGTGGAGCCCTTCAGCTTTACTAAAAAGTGTTCACCTTGACCTTGAGGGCTTACAGGGTGCCAAGCATGGTATTAGGCATCAAGCACCCTCCATCTGTGGTACTAGTTTGCTGGCACTAATACTATCATTCTTTCCATTTTACTGATGAAGAAATAAACTCAAAGAGGCAAGTAACCCACCCAAGTTTCTACAGTGAGCATGTTAGGCAGAGTTAGGGTCTCATTGACATCTGACTTCAAATCTGCCTGTTTCCACCAGCACTCAATCCTTGATGCTACTGCCTACACCCATCCTCTGAGCAGACCCTGGGGTGAAGCGGCAGGGAGGGAAGGCCTTTCTGTCTCTCACTCTCTTCCATCTCTGTTTGTTTCTGTATCAAATTTTGAATTCTACCATCTGGCAATTCCACAACACTTTCCCCAGGTTCAGATTAGTTTCTGTTTCCCACTCCAGGTGTCCAAGTTGTTTTTATTTTTTTAAAGCCATGAAATCAGATCTTGGTGAATTCATGTTCTTTTGGGCCCCTCTGCCCTCATTAGTTTTTCCTTCTTTTCTCTCCTCTCATACTTAACCCCTGTTATAAACACCTGTTTCACTAGTAGTTGCCTAACATCTTTGAACACCTCCCCCTTTTTAGAGACAGTCCTCTCGTTATGTCTAATGTATAATTGTTTGCATCATGACTTCCAGCACCAGCTCTCTGCTTCTGCTTAGTCACTCAGTCATGTCTGACTCTTTGCAACCCCATGGACCACAGCCCACCAAGCTCCTCTGTCCATGGGATTTCCCAAGCAAGAATACTGGAGTGGGTTGCCATTTCCTCCTCCAGGGGATCTTCCCAACCCAGGGATCAAACCTGCACCTCATCAAAATATTTTGATGAACTAAGATGTGGGCATAGCACATTTACAGCAGTGACTTTTTACTAGTGATCATCACGCCCTGAGCATCGTCCTGGCTCATTAGACCTACTAATAATCCTGCAAACTAGCTAATGAGTTCTACTTCTACCAAAACTAACTAGAGCAGAGTCTGTGGTTTTCAGCTAAGAACTATCTCCTTAGCAATTTCCTCAGAAAGGATAGTTACAATCTTTTCCATTCTTCTCAAATGCAGCGAGCCAACAACATCCTCTTCTACCTTTTGGAGTAACAGTCAATAAACACCAGTTCCCTAAGTCTTGCTCTCCATCACCTTAAAATTTCTTACTTTCATGAGCCTGCCCTTCCCTGTTCTCCCATCCTGAGTTCGAAGTGTCTGTGTTCCTTGTCAGTGAAGACTTCAGCAGTGAGGCTGAGATTAAGCCTTCTGTTTCCTTTGGAACATTATCTGTGTCCGCCAACCGCACCCTTCTCGCCTTACACCTTAAATCTCTTCCTTTTCCCTGATCTTTCTTCTCAGCACACAACCTGGCTTGAGTTCCTATTCCTAATACTCCTCTCTCTCAACACAGTTACTTCTTCAAGCTGCTGTCTTAGTATTTCTTCCACTATCTCTTCATTTCTTCACTCACTCACTCCTAAACCCCTTATAATCTGGTCTCTACTGGCCAATTTACTAAAACTACTTCCACAAAGTTACTACAAAGTTACACAAAGTTACCACAAAGTTACAAACCCTTAACATCCCAATCTCAATATGGCTTCCTCCTCAATATTCTCATATTCTTTGCCACAGTGGCACTGATCAAAAACAACTGTTTTTAAAAACTAGATCTTCTTCAATTGGCAAATAAGCACTACACTGATTCTCTTACTTGCCCCTACCAGCTATTTGTCCTCCTCCTCTAATTTAGCATTAAATTCCATCACCAGTCCTCTAGATCCATGCCAGATCTTTGCTCCCAATGGCATCGCACTTCAGTGATGTTCCCAAGTCAGCTAGCTGAGCATCCTCGATATTTTCCTTTTCTTTAACCCAGTCATGTGGTCAGTCATCAAGGTCTGCCTGTTCTATCCCATGGGTGTTTATCAATACTCCTTAAAACCCCTCAATGGTTTCTCTTTGTTCTTAATTAAAATTCAAATCCTGTAACATGACTTATAAACTGGCCCCATTTACCGTCTCAGTTTGTCTTTTAAAAGAAATCTCCCCTCTATATAGACTTATAATCTTTTCCCTTTATCTTGAAAATCTGAAACATTCCACTCACTCTATCTGGAACAATATTATTCTTTTTCTTGACTTGACATCATTCTTATTCCTCCTTTATGTACTCAGCTTAGGTGTGGCTTTCTCTGTAGTCTTTCTGGTCCTTTTCCCACTTTGTCCTGTATATTTCCATGTGATTACACTGAACATTATGTATTAGAATTGCCCCTTATTATTTCCATATTTCTAATGAATAGTGACCTCTCTGAAGCAACTATATTATTTTCATTTGCCATCACATTCACAGTACTCAGAAAACAGCTGTTAAATTAATGAATCCACTGATTTTTTTCTGTCTCATATATGTAGGTGTTACCCAGAAACCTAGCCTTGGTTTCATGCATAACTGAATTTTAAAAACTAATGATGTCATCTGAGCTTTTTCACTCTTTACATTTAGTGTGCAAGATGGCTACCAGAAGCCTCAGATACATAAGCTGCCTGCTACCTCTCAAACTACTTACCCTTCCAGATTTATTTTTTCCTTTGCACTCCATCCAGGCCCTTTCATACAACATTCTTTGTAGGCCACCAAATGAACATATCTTCTAGTTTCTAAGTTTTTGAACATGTTGTTGCTTCTACCTACAATAATGTGAATAATTCCTACTCACACTTCATCTCTGACAAAACTTTCTTCAATTGTCAAAACCAGTTCTGGTCCTCCTTCTAAATCAGCCTATAATAGATGGGTATCCCTATCAGAAACAGATCACATTGTGTTATAATTTCCTTGCCAATTTTCCGCAGATAGATTTTCTTTATCTTTCCCTAGAACATAACATAGGGACTGGCACACTATAACTATTCAAAAATACATGTATATTTTTGGATCAAATTAGAAGGTGAAGTTTTATACTGGAGGACTTTAACGTAAAAATTCTTAAACAATAAACTCAGAAACTTGTCTCAGTCAACTTTTTCCTTAATAATGCTGCCTAACAAACCACACCAAAACTAAGTGGCTTAAAATCTCAAGGCCTTATTTCTCTTTTCAAGTTTGCAAGTCAGTTTCAGTGCAATTTGGCTAGGTCAGACTCTAGGCTCTGGAGTCTAGGATTAAGGTTGGGTTCTGATGTGCTACACAAAATTTTCATGTTCTTTGAATCAATATCCACCTGGAAATTTTCTTCACTTGAAGAATACAAGGAATCCAAAAGCCAATCCAAACCACATAAGCATAATTAAGGACACTGCTTGTGTCACATCTACTAACTTTCCAAGCTCAACATCGACAAAGCAAGAAAGCTGACTCTTCCCCCAGCAGGAATGGCAAGGGAATTAATTTGCTGAACAGTCATCTACACCATTACAAGTTCTGCTAAAGAATACCGGGAGGAATAGATACTGAGCTATCTCTACTGCAAAAAGCAGTAAATAGACAAATCCAACGTCCCAGACATAGTAATGCACTTGCATTATTTTGGTCTCAATTTCCAGTTGACTTATGGGGGACTCCCTGGGATTTTAGTGAAGGGATTTAATTTTGGCAAAAACAGAGTTTGTTTGTTTTTTTTAGAGTATAACAGAATTACAAAATATCAAACATGTTACCTGGGTCTTCAAATAATTTTATGATATAAAGTAACATCATAAAACTCAAACGTTCTTTGCAGGCATATGTTTGGTCTAATCAGAATATAGAAAGGAAATAAAAAATCAGTATAAGAATAGAAAATATCAAGCCTGAACATGAACCAAAAAACCTAATTCCATCTCTTCTCATAGACTCCCCCCTGTATATATTTACCACTTCATGTAGTTGAATTTGTATCTGCCCTTCTCTGTGATGAGGGTGAGCAGAAGTGGCAATGGTTTTTGATTCAACACATATCTGAATAGCACAGTTGGAATTCATTTTATTTGTTGATAAAATGTCCATTTATACCAATAAAATATCTATTTATACCAATAAATTACACCTTTGCCAAGTACTTATTAGGGTATAAGAGATGAAGGAAATATTTTAAAAACTACATTTAGAAAAGGTGTGGATTTTTAACTGTGTTATTACATGAGGAAAATGCCCACATGACACACCAGTTTTTACAATAGGAATCTGTACTCTCTAAGAAAACCTATCAAGAGCATCAACTAGACAGTTGCTTACCATGAAGAGGGGTTCCAAGCCAAGATAAATCTAACACGTCAGAAGGTCAATTCTGACAAAGTAGCTTTGGAATTAAAAAGAGCTTAATTTATTTAGTGATTAGAGACAGGCAAATTAACATTATAAGGAGATAGCAAGTGCTATCAAACATACGGAGGAGCTGGAGTTTCCATAAATAGCTTGTGTGAAGATAAATTTGGTACAAGCACCTCTGAAAAGCATTGGCAGTACCAACTAAGTTTAAACATATCCACAGCCTGTGACTTGGCTATTAATATTCCAGGTCATAGACCTAGCGAAAATAGACACTTATGAGTACCAGAAACCATGTACCAAACTGTTTATAGCAACATCATTCACACTATCTTCATGCTGAAAACCATTTATATGTCAATCAAGAGAAGAACAAATTGATCGTGGTATAAAATGGATGCTACACAACAGTAGCAGCAATAACAACAAAACACAAACTATTGTTACACATAATAACACTGTCATATCTCAGAAATGTAATGAGGAATGAAAAGCAAAACACCAAAGATACATACGACATGACTCTATGGATATCATGTTTCTGAAAACAGCCCAAACAAAGCTGATGGGTCATCACTGAAGCAAGCGAGAAGAGAACCTCTGGGATGCTGGCTATCTCTCTCTTCTGAGTAGTGATAACACGTACCCTCACTTTGCGCCAGTTCATCAACTGTGCCTTTCTGATGTATTCATTTTTCTGGGTGATCGCTTAACTTGGATAAAACTTCTACTAATTTAGAAAGGAAATAAACAAAAATAATCCCAGACTATTTACTGTGCTTAATGCTTTCCTAGTTTATATACCCTTTCATTCTCATATCTAACCTATGAAGCAAGTATGATTATTTCCAGGGTGTAGAAGATGAATCTGAGGCTCAGAGAAAGCTGAGGTTAGATAATATCTTGTCACTCTCATAAAAATCCCAACAGAGGCACTTGAAGCCTCTCATTCAATTTTCCCTTCATGATCTGTTTGCAGAAAATGACTTGGGGGAAAAAAGAAAAGAAAATGATTTGCTAAATCTGTGACACAGCACTAAACTGTAAATGGAAAGATCATGGCTGCAAAGATGCCGTAAACAATGGATACAGACATTTGTTTGGTGAAGAACATTCTAAAATCGGACATACTTGGTAAGGGGAAAGTGGGAACCCTAGGGAATGCCAGTGAAAGCAAATTGCATCTCCCATTATAAAATAGTAATCAGAAATGGGGGGCAGGCAGCTGGTGAGGGCTAAAAGTATGCTGGATGGATATAGGTACAACTGGGATAGTCATGATCTAATAGATGTATAATACAAGCCACAGATATAATTCAAAACTTTCTAGTAGCCACACTGAAAAATAGTAAAATTAAGCTGAAATTTAATTCAAGACTTTATTTTATGTAATCCCACATATCCAAAATACTATGATGTTAAAATGATTAATGAAACATTATATATTCTTTTTCAAACTAACTCTCAAAGTCCAGTCTCTCCTTTACTCTTATGACACATCTCAATTACAATTTTTCATCCTTTAAATCTACATTTTGATATTTACTTAGGTTACAGTTGAAAAAGGAGATTCACATTCCTACCTTGTTCCACATATCCTTATTCCTATAACTGAGTCAGTTTTCAGTTCTTAAAATTTTATTTCAAATAACTATAATTAAGTATAATTAAATGTTTGGTTTACATGTGACTAGAGGTGTGTACTGGATACTGTGGGTATGGAAGAATGAGGAGCAAACCCACCCTGGGGAGCTGGAGTGAAATTAGGAGGTGATCCGCTGCACTGAAGAAGCTTAACTGGAAAACTTTATCTCCTCCACCATTAGACAGGTGAGAGATACTCCCCAAATCAAAACTTTAGTAGCCTGATGGGACATGGCTTATTCATTTACCTGCTACTAAATTATTGCTTTTTTTTTTTTTTTTTTTAGCTCTTCCCACAACTTATAAGTTCTAAGACAGACTATATATGAAAAAAAAAAAAAGACCAAAATTCTGTATTCAAAATTTTTGGCTTTAGGACTTCCCTGGTGGCTCAGTAGATAAGAATTTGCCTGCCAATGTAGGGGACCCGAGTTTGATCCCTGGTCCAGGAAGATTCCACATGCCTCAGAGAACTAAACCCTATGTGCCACGACTACAAGTGCCCACGTACCCTAGAGCTTTGCAAGCCACAAATACTGAGCCCAACCTCAACGACAAGAGAAACCACCACAATGAGAAACCTGCACGCTGCAACAGAGTAGCCTTTGCTTGCCCAGAAAGCCTGTGCACAGCAAGAAAGACCCAGTGCAACCGAAAGTAAAAATAAATATTTAAAAGTTATATCCATAAGATGCCTTTGACTTTAAATTGAAGAACACATTTCAAAGCCAAAGAATGGAAAGAAATGCAAAAATCCACCTAAGTAAATTTATTTGATAGAGCTGCAAACATTAAGTAGACAGAGACATATACTAAAAGCCTAACTTTTTAAAATATTAAATCTGCCATTATAAACTCAGGATGTCGCTATAAAGCCTATAGTAAGAATATGTTAATTATATGTTCTATGTATATGCTATATGTAATTAATACACATTGTGTTAAATTTATGAATAAAATCCCTGCTAATTACAATCTCAATTGGTTGAGAAAATATTCTCCAAAATTGATAGGCAGGATACGTATATTTTCTTACTGAACTCAAAGACATTTAGAATTAAGTAAGGGATATTTAAAGAATCTAACTTATACTATTTTTTAAGCTAAATAATGAGAGCATATTTGTAACATTATAAATGTACAATGTTTAAGAGAATTTGGCCTCCTGAATAACAAATGAAAATTGTAATTTCAATATAAAATATACATTTGAATAACAGATACAGACTTAGAATTTTAAGTTTAAATATGCCTCAATCTGCAAACAATGTTGAGATATTAGAGAATCCAAGTACATCTATGCGTTTCATTGACTTGCTATATAAAAATTACATAAGCATATGTTAGAAAATAGAAGTACTCAGGAGAGACTAAAAATATTGACTTTATAAATGTGGTTTAAAATGCTTGAAGAAGTCTAACTATATTAAAATTAGGACCAAAAAATAATCAAAAGCATCCTCAACAGTGATGATGATTAATTGCTGTATCTATAGAAAAAATAGTAAGTTTAGTAAACTGAATTGAAAAGCTAAAGAAAAGTTGGATTTGAAGGTTTACAACTTTAAGAAATTGAATATTATTTTTAAAACAAGAAAAATATCCTTGTTTCCTCTTAACTCTCTTCTATGTATATAATTCTCTTTATCCACTTATATATCGGGATTTCTGGACTAATTAACCTCTGCTTTGTATAGAAGCAGCATAGTAGAGATCAGGAGTTGGCAAACTTTCCCTAAAGGGCCAAAAAAATAAATATTTTAGAATTGGCAGGTCATACATTCTCTGCTGGAAACTATTCAACTCTGCTGTTACAGCATGAAAGCAATCATAGATAACATATAAATGAATGAGCACAGCTATGTTACAACTAAACTTTATATGCCAAATCAAGTGGTGGGCTAGATTTGGCCTATGGGCCATATTTGCTGACCCATACAGGAGATGCAGAAGACTACAGTTCGATCCCTGGGTTGGGAAGATCCCCTGGAGATGGGGATGGCAATCCACTCCAGTATTCTTGCCTGGAGAATTCCACGGACAGAGGAACCTAGCAGGCTATAATCCATACAGTCGCAAAGAATGGGACACAACTGAGGTTAATTAGCATGCATGCACACTGGTGATGACAGATATTATTTCTTCTATCATTGGGGCTTCATGTTGAATTCCAGCTCTGCTATTCACAATGTGACCTTGATGTTCTTGTCTTGAATTGGGGTAAGTATATTGAGCTCACAAGACAACAGAAAATATTAAATGATATGTGTGCTCACTCAGTTGTGTCCAACTCATTGTGACCCCATGGACTAAAGCCCACCAGGCTCCTCAGTCCAAGCTAGGCTTCAACAGTACACGAACCAGTAACTTCCAGATGTTCAAGCTGGCTTTAGAAAGGGCAGAGGAACCAGAGATTAAACTGCCAACATCTGCCGGATCACAGATAAAGCAAGAGAGCTCCAGAAAAACATCTACTTCTGCTTCATTGACTATGCTAAAGCCTTTGACTGTGTGGATCACAACAAACTGTGGAAAATTCTTCAAGAGATGGGAATACCAGACCACCTTATCTGCCTCCCGAGAAATCTGTATGCAGGTCAAGAAACAACAGTTAGAACCACACATGGAACAGACTGGTTCCAAATTGGGAAAGGAGTACGTCAAGGTTGTATATTGTCACCTGCTTATTTAACTGATATGCAGAGTATATCATGCACAATGCCAGACTGGATGAAGCTGAAGCTGGAATCAAGATTACATGGGGAAACATCAATAACCTCAGATATGGAGATGACCACCCTTATGGCAGAAAGCAAAGAGGAACTAAACAGCCTCTTGATGAAAGTGAAAAAGGAGAGTGAAAAAGTTGGCTTAAAGCTCAACATTTAGAAAACTAAGATCATAGCATCCAGTCCCATCACTTCATGGCAAATAGATAAGGAAACAGTGGAAACGGTGACAGACTTTATTTTTTTGGGCTCCAAAATCACTGCAGATGGTGACTGCAGCCATGAAATTAAAAGATGCTTACTTCTTGGAAGAAAAGTTATGACCAACTTAGACAGCATATTAAAAAGCAGAGATATTACCTTACTGACACAGGTTCATCTAGTCAAAGCTATGGTTTTTCCATAGCTTTGGTTTTTCCAGTAGTCATGTACGGATATGAGAGTTGGACTATAAAGAAAGCTGAGAGCCAAGAATTGATGCTTTTGAACTGTGGTGTTGGAACAGATTGTTTAGAGTCCCTAGGTCTGCAAGGAGATCAAACCAGTCAATCCTAACGGAAATCAGTTCTGAATATTCATTGCAAGAACCAATGCTGAAACTCCAATACTTTGGCCAGCTAACGCGAAGCACTGACTCATTGGAAAAGACCCTGATGCTGGGAAAGACTGAAGGCAGGAGGAGAAGGGGATGACAGAGGATGAGATGGTTGGATAGCATCACTGACTCAATGGACATAAGTTTGGTAAACTCAGGGAACTGGTGATGGACAGGGAAGCTGGGTGTGTTGCAGTCCATGGGGTTACAAAGAGTTGGACACGACTGAGCAACTGAACTGAACTCTTAAAACTCCTGCACTGGCAGGCAGGCTCTTTACCACTAGCGCCACCTGGACCACTAAATGATGTAATGCATATAAAGCTTCTGGCAGGGAGCCTGCCTAATAATGTTGAGTTTGGGGACTTATTTATAGAGGGAATGCCACTGAGTAAAGTAGCAAGTTTAGGGCATAACAAAGACTTCCACTAATGATGGTATGCACGCGATGGCTCAAAAAGTAATAGAAAATGTAGTCATGGAATTCCAGGATAGAGTGCACAGAGGGGGATGGGTGGGAATTTTAATGTGGGTCATCAGGGTGGGCCTCACCAAGAAAGTGACCTCTGGGAAAAATGTAAAGGAGTTAAAGAAACTGACCATGGGGATATATGTGAAGAGAAGAAACACCAGCACATTAGGCATGAAGGAAATACATAGTTGAAATATTCAGTGAGTAGCTAGGAGGCCAGTGTGCCTTTAGAGGATGAAAGAGTAGAAATTATAGAAGATGAGATAAGGGAAGTACTGGGAAACAAAGCAATCTTGCAAGTCATTGTAAGGACTGGCTTTTCGCCCAGAAGCATGACACAATGTGATTTCCATTTTGAAAGTATCTCTCTGGCAATCACTATGGAGAACAGTCTGCAGGTTCCTTAAAAAACTAAAAACAGAGCCACCATATGATCCAGCAATCCCTCTCCTGGGCATACATTCAAAGAAAATCCTAATTCAAAAATATGTATGCACCTCAATGTTCACTGCAGCACTATTTACAACAGCCAGGACATGGAAGCAACCTAAATGTTCATGAACAGATGTGTAGATGGAGAAGATATGGTGCGTATGTACAATAGAATATTACTCAGCCATTAAAAGGAAGGAAATAATGCCATTTGCAGCAACATGAATGGACCTGGAGATTATCATAGTAAGTAAAGTAAAATAGACAGCAAAAGACAAATACCATGATATGATTTATATGTGGAATCTAAAAAGTGATGCAAATGAACTTATTTACAAAACAGAAAGAGAGTCACAGATGTAGAAAGTAAACTTACGGCTACCTGGGGGAAAGGTGGAGGAGGGATAAATTGGGAGACTGGGCTTGACATATACACACTTTTCTATATAAAATACATAACTAACAAGGACCTATTGTATAGTGCAGGGAACTCTATTCAATACACTGTAATGACCTTCTTCAGAAAAGAATTTTAAATAGAGTGAATAATCTATACGAATAACTGACAAACTTTGCTGTAGAGCAGAAACTCAACACTGTAAATCTAATCTACTCCAATAAAAATTAAAAGCAACAATAAAACAGAAAGTCTCTCTCTGCTGCAACGGGAAGACTATACTGGACCAGGAAGGAACTGAAGCCACTACGTAGGAAGCGAAATCTCAGTTTGCTCAGGGGTAAAGAATCCGGCTGCATTGCATGAGACACTAGTTTGATCCCTAGGTCAGGAAGATCCCCTGGAGAAGGAAATGGTAACCCACTCCAGTATTCTTGCCTAGAAAATCCCATGGACAGAGGAGCCTGGTGGGCAACATATAGTCCATGAGGGCTCAAAGAGTTGGACCTGACTTTGCGACTAAACAACATTTGGTAGTCCAAGTGAGACCTAATGGTGGCTCTGTCCAAGGTCACTCCAGAGGAAGCAGTGAGAAGTGATCTTATTCCAGATACATTAAACATGGAAGCTAAAAGGTTTGCCTATGGATTGTTTAATGGATATGGAAAGTGCCACAGAAAGGGAGTGTTTAGGGATGACTGCAGGTGGGGGGTGGACCAGATTATATCTAAAATCTCTCCTCAGCATAACATTTTATGATTCTCTGATTATAGAGCATGCCTCCTAATTATTTGTGATCCTCAAAACTTGGTATTTGGGATAAAATGGGTAAATCAATTTTCACCCTGGGTTTCAGAATTTACTGATGCAGAATTTATCTCCTTTGAAAAAGCAGAGGCCACACCAGAGCTGTGAGAACATTCACTGGCTCAAAATGTACTATCAACAAACAATATTGTACGAGGCATCTGGGCAAAGTCAGAAGAAGTGCTGTTATTAAACTTGCCTCCTTTGGGATAAGATATTTTAGTCAAAACTCATTAAACTATAAACCTTTGCTTTTTAAAGAAGGAATGAAGAACCACTGGGAAAAAATGGGCTCTTTCTTGTCTTATAGGAAAAAGGAATGGGGACTGTCTGCCATCTGAGTCTGGAAACTTCGAAGAAGAAATATTATCTCCATCACCTTAGGTACTCTGAAACCAAACTTTCCTTCACCAGTTTTCCAATGAAATACTGTATCCCCTAAAAACTGAATCACAGTCCAGAAGTAACTTAACATCATGCCACCAGCTACATCTATGCAAAGAGGAAGTGTTCCCAGCAGTTCATATATCAATATTCCATCCTGGGCTAGAAGAGATGGGGCATACATTCTTTCTGTTTCTTCTGGCCTAGTCCACAGTAAGGGGGCTTCTTTTATTTTAAACAATGTCAACATTAAATGTGTTATATTCAAATCAAATGTGTAAATTGATGAAGGGAATTAGAATTTACCCTAATTTATTCAAATGAGCCCACAAATATGCTACATGATTCTTATTTATTCTGTTTTCAAACAGAAAAGTGGTCAAAAGCAGTAGGTAACATACCTGTTGGCACATTAGAAACTATCAGGAAGTTCTTTTGATGTACAGATTTCCAGGTGTCACACCAGCATTACCAAATCAGGAGGTTGAGGTTTGTGTTTGGGAATTGGGTTATTATTTTGTTTAATTTCCCCCAGAAAATTTGATGAAATTGACCTGGACCTGATTTTCCAGCATGGTGCTTTGGATATTCCTACCATTATTGTGAACATAATATTTACAAATGATTCCAAAGCAGAGCCTTAAAGCAAGGCTCTAAGAAATTACCCCCTAGGTGTGATCTGGGGCAGATTTGTCATTCACTGTGAGCCTGAGATCTGACCATTTGAGATAATAAGCTGAGTTCAGGGGACTTCTCCAGGGGTTACTCTGAAATGACCACCTACAGCATTCTCTCTTTAACTTTTGATTATCAAATGATCAGTTTTGCAGCCTCTTTGGAGAATGTAGTGTTGTCTGCTACTTTATTTTCATCATTGGTAAATTGCTGATCCCTGCCAAAGTTCACTGAAACAGCCAACCATACAGTCTTCAAAATAATTCACATCAATAATATGAGTTTGAAAGCCCTCTCATTCCTTTTTTGGCAGCTACAAACTGTTGACTCACACACCTTTCCCTGTCGACTGTGTTTAACTTCATATTGCAGCCTGATAGTTTCGTTCCAAAACAAAGACTGGGATTGGAAAGTGCAGGAGGAGACTGCAGTAGGTGAAATGAAAGTTTCAATATTTGTTACCATATACAGGACTCTTAAATTACCTCTAAATAATACACAAGCTATGACATGAGGCTGAAATGAATCTGTGGCAGAATGTCTTATCTAGATTCAACTTCTTTTCTCAAACAAAGAATAGAAGAACAAATTGTTTTGTAGAATGTTTTCACATTCAGGCATTTCCATGTATAATTCAAATTTGTCATGTAAGTTTCTGGATGATCCAGTGAAAAGAGTTGGTTTGCCCATCATTTCAGTCAAAATCCAGGCTTTTGATTAGTGGAGCATGATATTACTAATCAGTTGCTTTTCCCCAGAATGATGCTCAATATGTTATCATTTATGGCCTTGGTTTGTCAGGCATAAGAAATTATCACTAAATGCCTGCAGGGACTGATCATTGTAACAACCAAAAAACCTCTCCCCAGAAACTTCCAAATGCATCTAAAGAAGTGGTACCATTCCCCTTAAGGATCACTGATTCAATTGACGAGGAAATAAACAACTCTCCCACTTACTTAATACAGCGATCCACCCAGAACTGCAAAGCACAACATTACAACCTTAACTCATCTCTGTACTTTGAGAGAATTTTCAATCCTTTTGGATGAAGGGGTGAAGTGAAGGAAGATGTGGATTTGGAATCAAGCAGTCCAGGTTCCAATCTTAATTTTGCTTTCAGTTTAGTAACTACATGACCTTTGGCAAATTATCCCCCCATTTGGAATCTCACGACCCTGATCAATAAAAATGAAACTGTGGTAAAAATAATAACACCCCTGCCTACCTCAGAGGATGGCCAAGAAAATCAAAATCAACATGTGACCTGATTTTGTCATCTAGTTGGTTGGTAGAACTATGCAATAATTTTTGATGCTCAGTGTGTTTGTATGTACTCATTTGCTCAGACTCTTTGCAACCCCAGGGACTGTAGCCTACCAAGCTCCTCTCACCATGGAAGTTTATAGGCAAGAATATTGGAGTGGGTTACCTTTTCCTTCTCCAGGAGGTCTTCCTGACCCAGGGATCGCACCCACCTCTCTCCTGCATCACAGCCAGATTCTTTACTACTGAGCCATCAAGGAAACCACCCATTTGATGATTCCCACCACACTAGTTTACACAGCAACAATTTTCTGAGCAGGGCTCAGAGAAGCCATGAGAAGGCAGAAGGTAGATTGTGTGGGCTCCAGGGATATTTATAAACCTATGTGTTCTGGTTGTGTGAACTAAGTGTGACTTCACTGGGTCGAGTAAGTGCTGCTCCTATCAATGGCTTCATCCAGGAGATTAGGTTAGATTCACTCATTTGCCTCCTGAGTACATTTTCTATGTGGCCCTAGGGCATAGTTTCCAGGGTTGGCTCTTCTCTGTTTTACTTGGCCTCCCCCAGCCTCTCAACTGACACTTTCCCTACTAAGCTATCACTTTCCCCACTAATTTCTCTACAAACCTAATTCCCCTCACACCTGCCCTTCTCTCTATAAAACAATTTCCACTGAATTCTAAGAAAGTATAGCAGTAGCTCTTAACCTTGACTGTACACTGAAACCACCCATTTGATTATTTCTATCACACTAGTTTTCAGTTCAGTCATTCAGTCCTGTCTGACTCTTTGCGACCCATGGACTGCTGCACACCAGGCTTCCTAGTCCATCACCAACTCCTGGAGCCTACTCAAACTCATGTCCATCACGTCGGTGATGCCATCTAACCATCTCATCCTCTGTCGTCCCCATCTCCTCCCACTTTCAATCATTCCCAGCATCAAGATCTTTTTCAATGAGTCAGTTCTTCGTATAAGGTGGCCCAAACTATTGGAGTTTCAGCTTCAGCATCAGTCCTTCCAATGAATATTCAGGACTGATTTCCTTTAGGATGGACTGGTTTGATCTCCTTGCAGTCCAAGTGATTCTCAAGAGTCTTCTCCAACACCACAAGTTCAAAAGCATCAATTCTTCAGTGCTCAGTTTTCTTTATAGTCCAGCTCTCACATCCATACTTGACAACTGGAAAAACCATAGCCTTGATTAGACAGACCTTTGTTGACAAAGTAATGTCTCTGCTTTTTAATATGCTGTCTAGGTTGGTCGTAACTTTTCTTCCAAGGAGTAAGCATCTTTTAATTTCATGGCTGCGGTCACCATCTGCAGTGATTTTGGAGCCCAAAAATACAAAGTCTGTCACTGTTTCCATTGTTTCCCCATCTATTTGCCACGAAGTGATGGGACCAGATGCCATGACTTTAGTTTTCTGAATGTTGAGTTTTAAACCAACTTTTTCACTCTCCTTTTTCATCAAGAGGCTCTTTAGTACTTCTCTTTCTGCCATAAGTGTGGCAGTACTTCTCTTTCTGTCATCTGCATATCTGAGGTTATTGACATTTCTCCCAACAATCTTTACTCCAGCTTGTGCTTCTTCCAGCCCAGCGTTTCTCATGATATACTCTGTATATAAGCTAAATAAGCAGGGTGACCAATATACAACCTTGATGTACTCCTTTCCCAATTTGGAACCAGTCTGTTGTTCCATGTCCATGATTTCCTAAGCAGTGCTACTTATTTTTTTAATCTCTAGTGACATTTAGAAAAGCTCTGGGAGACCTTTGGAGGTAAGAAGTTGGCTCAGGCAGGTAAGCAGTGACCGGTAACAAAGTATCCAGAGGCTGGAGATCTCATGTGGGATTCAGATGTCCAAACAAGAGGAGGAAAACCACAAGTAGGCCAATCAAATTTGAGGAGAGAAGCTGGAAACTGGTGCAGAAGTCCAGGGTCAGTGGGTGAGCATAGATTAACCCTGCAATAAATGTACTGGGATGGTGCCTCTCCTGAAGCCTTAGACTTATCCAAAGCTGCTTCCTGCCATGTAAGAACACAGCCCTTGTGTTGATTTGAACAGTGACATTGGGCAACTTCTATATTCATCAGAGAATATCTCCAATGAAGAAATCTAAGACAAAATTTATTTAAACTCGTGAGTATTCCATGACATTCTAAGTTTTCCTAAATGACTTTTTGTGAAAGACCAAGCTAGAGCTAAGGATCAGATTCAACCCCTGAGAACAGGATCCCAAGACCACTAGACATTATCCAAGAAAGTTCAAGAGCCAGAACTGACCCAGGTCTCCTCTTAGGTTAAGGCATGAGAAGAATCAAAGTAATGGTGATTCAAAATCAGATGGGTGCTTTGTTCATGGTTTAATACAGTGAGGAGGTCTATTCTGTTTAAGTATATCTTATATCAAGTAGGGGCTTTGCAAGTAGCCTAGTGGTAAGGAATCCAACTGCCAATGCAGGAGACTGAAGAGACTCAGGTTTGATTCCTGAGTCAGGAAGATCCCCTGGAGAAGGAAATGACAATCCACTCCAGTATTTTGCCTGGAAAATCCCATGGGCAGAGGAGTCTTGTGGGCTATAGTTCATGTGGTCGCAAAGAGTCAAACATGACTGAGCACACACACTTATCTAGTAAAACCAGTATCTGGGAGGACTGGGAAAGGACAACTTCTAAGGCAAAGGACACAGTAAGTTCTGGGCAGGAAACCAGCCAAGTAGATTACAGTCACTAATAACGTGTTCTTAGGAAAGGTCATACTAGTCAGGAAAACTAAGCTGAAGAATAGTAACACAGTAACACTGGCTGAGTAACACAGCCGAGTCTCTGAGAGGAAGGTTTATGCTCTGTGACAATCATCCCAGGAATGAGCAGCCATTGGGTCTGATGGCACAGCTCAGCCCAGACTTGCCGCAATGTTGCATCTATAGGTTCAGACATACTGTTCACACTGGTCAAAACTGGTTTATAAATATGTTCACTTGTGTTGTATTTTATATTCCATGTATAAGTGATGTCATATGACATTTTTTCTCTTTCTGACTTAACTTCATTTACTATGATAATGTCTAGCTGCATCCATGTTACCACAAATGGCCTTATTCCATTCCTTTTTATGGTGAATAGTATTCCATTGAATACAGCACATTTTTATCCATTCATCTGTCAACAGACACTTAGGGGTACATGTATCTTTTTGAGTTATAGTTTTGTCTGGATAAATGACCAGGAGTGGGATTGCTGAGTCATAAGGTAACTCTATTTTTCATTTTTTGAGGAACCCTCCATACTGTTTTCCAAGTGGCTGTACCAACTTACATACCAATCAGATGTGTAGGTTTCCCTTTTCTCCATACCCAGTCGAGCATTTATTGTTCGTAGACTTTATAATGATGGGCATTCTGGCTAGTGTGAGGTGGTACTATATTGTAGTTTTGATTTGCATTTCTCTAATAGTTAGTGATGATCAGCATCTTTTCATGTGCCTATTGGCCATCTGTACATTTTCTTTGGAGAAATGTCTATTTAGGTCTTCTGCCCATTTTTCTACTGGGTTGTTGTTTTGTTATTGAGTTATATGAGCTATTTGTATATTTTGGAAATTAAGCCCTTATTGGTGACATCATTCACAAATATTTTCTAGTCCATAGGCTGTCCTTTCTTTTTGCTGATGGCTTCCTTTGCTGTGGAACAGCTTATACATTTGATTAGGTCATGTTTATTATTGCTTTTATTTCCATTGTCTTAGTAGACTGACCTAAGAAAACACCGGTATGATTTATGTCAGAGAATATTTGCCGGTGTTTTCTTTTAGAGGTTTTATGGTATCAGGTCTTATATTTAAGCAATCAATTTTGAGTTTATTTTTGTGTATATTGTGAAGGTGTGTTCTAACATTGATTTGCATGTGGGTGAAACCATCCCTCTTATGAGGGATATAAGATATATCTTATGGATATTTCACTACATTTCTTTTTTTTAAGTTCTTGATTTTATCTTTCATAGACCCCACCTCAAATCTTTCTATATACTCTGGTGGGATGATTAATATACTTGACACTTAAAATATTTGGCATATTGAGACTAAAATTCAAACCCCACCATTTATCAAACTATATAATCTTACAGAAGGTATTTGCTCTTTTCCAAGCCTCCATTTTCTAATCTGTAAAATGGTGATGATAATTCATTTCTCACAGCGTTCCTATGAATAAATGAGATATCATCTCTGGATCTTAAGTCAATAAATGTCAGTATTGATTGATTGCTTACCCTTTGATAATTTACTTCTCTTGGAATCACTCTTGGGATAGGATATATTTTAACATTTTCTTCTTTTTAATAAGAAGTTGACATTATTGATCTGCTATCAGTGGAAGATAATACTTCATTTATTTCCTATAAAAGGGAAAAGGCATGGATTTGCATCTTCTTTTTAATAAAGGAAACCAATTATATTGAAACAAAGTTATCGAAATATTTTTTGTATAGTAATATATGTGCTTCTTTATTGACATATCAAAAACAAGATCTAACAACTATGATTATGTTAATGTAGTGATGAGAGCAAATGATATTTTGATATATCTTCAAACGCTATAATGCAGTCTGAACACATTAGTGATTTCTGTTGGTTACAAAGTCATAAGCACTCTTAAAATTGCTAGGGCTTCTTGCCCAGGTATAAAGGAGAATGTTAAATTTCAGTTACAAGTGAGTAAAAATAAAGATATAATTTTCTCCTATCTAGGTTCACACACCCCTGAAATCTATAGACACCAATCAAGAGTTTTTGGTTACAGAATGAAATAGGAAGAAAGGAGAAAGCCATCACTGATTGAGCCTTAATACTCCCTCTGCCATTTAATCTTATTTTTTTTTTAATTTTTATTGGAGTATAGTTCAAGTGGATACAGTAGCCTCATATATTATATGGTATAGTTAGTTTTATAGCAGTGAAAAATTGTTGACCCTACTCAATAAGCTGTTGAGTGGGTAGTGATTTCAATTTCCAGGGACTATTTTAAATGAAAATGGCTGCTTTTGAGTAAGACACAATGGGAAATGACAGGTGGGATTTGACCCACAAAGAGTTAAAACAGCAAAATTAATTTTGGAGGAAAATTAAGATTCTTCTCACAGTCTCAAAGCTTCCTTCTCTAATACAGTGTAGACACTATCAGTGAACAGAGAATCTTTGTATTATTTCCAAGTTTCTCCCATTGTCAGTCACCGTGACAAAGTGCCGGCCAATTTGACACAATGATGAATCACTCCAGACATTGAGTTTTCACATAGCTGTCGAGGGTTCTCAGTAGACTCTGGTGTCTGGAAATGCCAGAGATCGACACTGGGTGCTCTGCTCATGAATAAAGCTGGAATTTGGCCAAAATTAAACAGATGCATTTTACAGAAAAGAGATGTATAATAATATTTACTAATTTTTAACATGTCTTCATGTAGTAACTGATTTAAATGCCTATTAAGAAAATTCTCACTTTCCAAATCTCTTCCTGTCTATGCTCTATTGAAATGAGCTAAATTTAAGAGTACATTGAAAAGTTTAAATACAAAACTTTTGTTTGTTGTTTGTAGCTCTGAAGTAACATGCGAGGTCTCCTTGCCCTTCATCCTTGAAATGCTAACAAACAACATGATTCTTTGCTAATAATTTTTAACTGACTAGATCTTAAAAACCCAGGGCTGTATGATGGACTGATGCATAGCCCAGTATAAATGTACTTGTAAGGTCTACCTTAGTTTTCTGTTGGAGAGCTTGTCAATACACCAGTGCCTCAAATCCATTTTCTCGGTAAAAAATGTTGCCGTTTTCTGATTATTATTCACAAAGGCAGCTTCCTGAGTTATTTCTGTTCCCGCACAATATTCATGATAGCAATTTGATACCTTAGCAGTTTCAAGGTTATCAGGTGATTGAAAATCCTACTGCTTACTTCAAGGTGTAACATATACAACTGTGCTGTCATCCATTATAGCAGTATAATAGTTTTCCGTAATACCTTTCATGAACTGCTGATTTAGAAGTGTAAGCCTAACTTCTGAAGGCGCTTATCAGTCTCGGCCTGGGCAAGTATTGCTTAACTGGTAAAAATCAGCCTGGGACTCTTTGTGCTATTTTAAAAAAAGAAACCAAGTCGCATTCCTCTTTTAGATGATGCTAGCGCCCTGCCCTGTGAAGTCATTAAAGTACATTTGCAAGAAGAAACAAACAGAAGCCATGATTTATCTTGTCCTTAGAAGGGCTAATGTTAATCACAATGAATTTAAGGTGGAAGCACTGGATTTTGTAGACTGTGGAGATTAAACCAGAAGCAAGGAATTACTGAGAGAGATGGAGATTTTGCTAAATTAAAAACACACAAAAGTCGAAGCAGATTCATAAAAAAGCTGAGAAGTAAAAATCAATCATTATTCAAAGTCCTCCTTTTAAGCTCTAGCCGCACATTTAATTTTTGTTTAGGGGTCTCTGGTTGGAGCAGAGGGTTGCTTGAGTGAGTTTAGAAGGTGGCATCTGTTTAAGTAACAGATGTCAGTGTCACTGAGGTGCTATGTTCTCACTTTTTATATATGGGGAAATTGCTGCTGAAAGAGTTTTATTGCCTTTATGCAAATGAAAATACCATATTCTTCTCCTTAAAGGGTTCTTCTTCCTGATGTGAATACACAACAACCATAAAGGACCTCAACCTCATCCATTTTTTTTTTTATATCTTGGAATATGATACTTTCTTATGAACTATCAATTATGCATGAAATGAGGTTTGGAATTGTAGACGTACTTACTCTTATTTAAAGAGCCCTCTCTGGGTTGAAGCAAATTGAGTAGGGATGAGAGATGGAGCTGACCCCTCACCAGCTGTGGCATCAACAGAGACCAAACCTGGAGAGACACCTGTACCCACTCAACTACTCTAAGAGTTGGGAGGAAGGATTACCTGATGTTTACCTTGATTTGGTTGGTTGTCAGTTTATAGAAATCTCTTTGCTCTTCTTACTTTCCAAGAGAGATGGGGAAGAGTAGAATCATCCAAAAACACCCTAGTTGACACATGGGATTTCCCTGGGGGCTCAGATGGTAAAGAGTCTGCCAGCAATGCAGGATACCTGAAAACTCAGCAGTGGCCACAGGACTGGAAAAGTTCAGTTTTCATTCCAATTCCAAAGAAAGGAAAAGCTGAAGAATGATTAAACTAATACACAATTGTACTCATTTCACATGCTAGCAAGGTAATACTCAAAATCCTTCAAGCGAGGCTTCAGCAGAAACTCCAGATGTACAAGCTGGATTTGGAAAGAGCAGAGAAATCAGAGATCAAATTGCCAACATTCATTGGATCATATAGAAAGCAAGAGAATCCCAGAAAAATCATCTACTTCTGCTTCACTGACTATGCTAAAGCCTTTGATTGTGTGGGTCACAACAAACTGTGGAAAATTCCTAAAGAGACTGGGAATACCAGACCACCACCTGTCTCCTGAGAAACCTGTATGCAGGTCAAGAAGCAACAGTTAGAACCAGACATGCCACAATGGACTGATTGTTGGGAAAGGAGTATTTCAAGGCTGTATATTGTCACCCTGCTTATTTAACTTATATGCAGGGTACATGACACTTGCTCCTTGAAAGGAAAGCTATGACAAACCTAGACAGCATATTAAAAAGCAGAGACATCATTTGTTGACAAAGATCCATATGGTCAAAGCTATGGTTTTCCCAGTAGTCAGGTACAAATGTGAGAGTTGGATCATACAGAAGGCTGAGCGCTGAAGAATTGATGCTTTTGAATTGTAGTATTGGACAAGTCTCCTGAGAGTCCCTTGGATTGCAAGATCAAACAAGTCCATCCTACAGGAAATCAACCCTGTATATTCATTGGAAGGGCTGATACTAAAGCTGAAGAGCCAGTGTTCTGGCCACTCGATGCAAAAAACCAACTCACTGGAAAATACCCTGATGCTGGGAAAAAACTGAGGGTAGGAGGAGAAGGAGGTGACAGAGGATAAGACGGTTGGATAGGATCAGTGACTCAACAGAGTCTGAGCAAACTCTGGGAGATAATAAAGGACAGAGAAGCCTGTCACACTGCAGTCATGGGGTCACAAAGAGTCAGACATGACTTACCAACTGAACACATAGAATGAACCATCATAAATAAAACAGGAAGCATGCATAAACAATTGCATTTCTGTTGCATCCTGAAGGATGGTGGCTAACCTCAAACAAAGCACTTGGGCAACTGTTTGAAGTGCAAACTGAACTATTTATCTCATTCACAAATGCCACTCTGACTTGAAAGTACAAAAGGGAGGCAAACTGGCTATTCCGATCTGGGTATTTGGGAAATATCATGAAAATGAGTAAGTCTATCACTTTGAAGAAAATGACTGACAGTATTAATTGCCACTGATAAAATTCAAGTTTTCAAGCGGAAATTTAAATTTTGAAAAGCCTGGCTCTTCTTCTTCGTGAAAACACCAAATGGCGGATGACTCCGGTGCTGCGGGAGGCCCCGGAGGCCCGGGGGGCCCTGGAATGGGAGGCCGCGGTGCCTTCCGCGGAGGCTTCGGTAGTGGCCCGGGGCCGGGGTCGTGGCCGGGGTCGGGGCCGGGGCAGAGGTCGCGGAGCTCGCGGAGGCAAGGCCGAGGACAAGGAGTGGCTCCCCGTTACCAAACTGGGCCTCCTGGTCAAGGACATGAAGATCAAGTCCCTGGAGGAGATCTACCTTTTCTCTCTGCCCATCAAGGAGTCTGAGATTATTGACTTTTTCCTGGGAGCGTCCCTCAAGGATGAAGTTTTGAAGATTATGCCCGTGCAAAAGCAGACCCGTGCTGGCCAGCGGACCAGGTTCAAGGCATTTGTTGCCATCGGGGATTACAATGGACATGTCGGTCTGGGTGTCAAGTGCTCCAAGGAAGTAGCCACTGCCATCCGTGGGGCCATCATCCTGGCCAAGCTGTCCATCGTCCCTGTGCGAAGAGGCTACTGGGGGAACAAAATCGGCAAGCCCCACACGGTTCCTTGCAAGGTGACTGGCCGCTGCGGTTCCGTGCTGGTGCGCCTCATCCCTGCCCCCAGAGGCACTGGCATCGTCTCCGCCCCTGTGCCCAAGAAGCTGCTGATGATGGCCAGCATCGACGACTGCTACACTTCTGCCAGGGGCTGCACCGCCACCCTGGGTAACTTCGCCAAGGCCACTTTTGATGCCATTTCTAAGACCTACAGTTATCTCACCCCTGACCTCTGGAAAGAGACAGTGTTCACCAAGTCTCCATATCAGGAATTTACTGACCATCTTGTGAAGACCCACACCAGAGTCTCCGTGTAGAGGACCTAGGCTCCAGCTGTAGCCACCACATAATTTTATAAAGAGAATAATAAAGTGAATGAAACCAGAAAAAAAAAAAAAGAAAAGCCTGTATCCATCACCATGAGCTTGCCAGCATCTTAACAGTTAAAGGTTTTTCTAGTAGGCTTGGTGGCGCTACAAATAAATGTGATTTTTTATATTGAATGACGAAATGTGTGAACATTTGAAAAGATATGAACCAATATTTTCCAATGTCTGATGTTACAGAATCATGCATGATAAAATAATCCACTCAACAGGCAAGATGATGAGAAAGAAAAATGGAGCTGGAGGAATCAGGCTCCCTGACTTCACTCACACTATACTACAAGGCTACAGTAATCAAAATGCAAGATGAGATAATGGGTTGTAATGTAAGAGAATCAAGAAAAGTTCACTGAAATGGTTTCAGATTTCAAACACACAGTTTTAAGAAACTACTACTTACTGAATTTTGGCGTACCATCAAAAAAAGAGTATTTACACTGATCTACAAAGGCAAGTAAAGTTCTCCTTACTCTTCCAACTACATGTCTATCTGAGGACAGAATTTCTTCATATATTTATGCAAAACAATAGACAACAGATTGAATGTAGAAGCAGAAATGGGAATCCAGCTATCTTCTATTAAGCCAAATATCAACAAGATTTATACTCACAAGGGTGGTCTTCAGATATAATTGAGTTGATTGGTTATTAAAACAAACCCATAAGACCTTTTCCCAAATTATTTTATTGTGGACAATTATAGAAATTAAAGTGACTTTAGGGGCTCATGGGAGTCTCATATCTTCCAAGAGCAATTGATACTACACCCATGAAATAATGTAGTTGTGGTAAACCAAATATTCCCAGGTAGCAGCAACCTGGTCCTAGTGAGGACAAATGAACTTTAAGGTCCGACCAGATTCATTCAGCCCCACCTGAACACTTCAGAACCTCAGCATACCCTTTTCTGGTCCTGCACGTCTCCCATCCCACGAGTGTTTCTGAAACCATCAGAGGGTTTTTCCTGTACGTTTGTGAATCAGTTAGTCCACTGGGAGTCTTGCCCTGTTCCTCACAGCTCAACCCAGAGCCAATATTGTGCATGCTGTCTCTCAGGCTACTTAAAACAAGAGGGGTTTAATGTTGATGTCATCAAGTTGCATTTGTCAGCACTGCTGTGAGAAGGCTGAGAAGATGCTCTTTTTCTAGAAAATGGGACTGCAGTGAGCAGGGACCTTCCTGTTTTCCTATGAGCCATGAAATAGGAAGAAACCTGTTTCTGAAGGCCGTGGCAGAGAGGGAAGGGGCAGGGATGGGGAAGGTGACATAAAAGTAGCTTCTGAGGAAAACTGGACACTGGTGGAGACCAGAGATGAAGTCTAGCTTAGCACCTGGTGGCAGGTAAAGGATGTTAGGGAGGTGATGAGGTAAGGTGCTGAGCTGGTGCAAAGGGCACAGCTATTTTAGAAGTCTAGTTTGTGAAAATGCTCTGGTAGCATAAAACTGGTCAAAGAAAAAGTGACTCCCATGACTTCAAGATGTCCCCAAAGTGTGAAGGATGTGACCCAAAGGCATAATGCTTCTCCCTTACTCAAGACTTCTGAGGCATGACCATTCCCTCCTATTTTGCTTTACATAACCAGATAATTACAACAATGACTATTTCATGAGTGTCATCTTTCAGAGAGAAGCATTGTCTTAACTCAGTGGGATACACTTAAAACTAGAAATTTAAGAGGCAGGTTTGAGGTTGGCAAGAATTTCAGAATCCTCACAGCTGAGAACAGCCACAAACCCCTCATTCTGAAGCAATTGCCTGATCTGAAGGTTGAGCTGTTTCCCCTCAATTTCTTTTCTTGGTTTTAAAAATCACATTTGGAAGAAAGAATCTTCTAAAGAAAGAGAATCTCAGAAAACACTCCTCCAGCCCTTTTGTCCCTCAAACTGTCTACACATATTTGTGCATAACAAACTTGAATATTTCCAGAAACACAACACTCATTATGAAGATAAGTATGACTGAAAGCTTTTATAATTAAAATTATTTTTAATTACATATACTGAAATGTATCTACATCATTGTAGACAAGTATGATTTGGTGGCCAGTTTTCAGAGACTATTACCAAACTTCAGCAAGGCTGTTTGAATTGAAAGAGGGAGAATATATCAGAAAGGTTCATGACAATATGCAAAAATCAGTATTAGAGCGACACCTGATATCAAGGCAGATGTGCAGGCTTTGTCTAAAAATTATGAAGCTCAAGCATCATTTCTGTAGGGCCTTAGCAACTTATTTGTGGGAAATTTATAGATATCATCATAGTGGCCATCACTAGTCCAGTGATCTCCCAGGAAACCTAAAAATCAGAAAGGGGCATCAGAGGAGCTGAGCAGAATGCCAATCAAGGCATCTGGAGATTTTGTTGCAGATCCCAAGACCAGAATCAAAAACTTCAAGACATACTAAACACATGAATGTAGACAGAGATGGAGAGAAAACCCAGACCCTCTCCCTCATCATCACCTCAACTCCACTCCAGTCACATCCCCAGCAAGACAGCCCCTCAGTCTTGCCTGGATATTACAGAGGCAGAAGCAACAGGGCAGAGTAGAAAGCAAAGTTAAGTGGGTATGATGGCATGAGAAGTGTAAAAACCCACCCCAGTGCAGTCATGGCGAGGAGTGTGACTGTACCTGGAGTCGGAGCAGAAGCTCAAGGTGAGGGGGCAGGTGCTTCCTTCTTAAGTCACGCCCAGATCACATTTCCTCCAATCTGACTTCACAGATAGATGTCTCAGGTCACTCCGATCATAGATAGCATGTAGATTCTCCTGGTATGCTGCCACCAGGAGGTGGCTAATGTACCTGGCATTCTGATTTGCAACAGATTTAAAGACAAAATGTAGGTTGTGGGGGAGATCAGACCCTAATTCACTTACACTATTTGCCATGGGCATGACAAGGGAGACTGCATCATGTGTGATATATTGACCACTGCTCCACCTGTTTCCAAACAGCCTGCTAAATGTGTGACTACCTCTTCCTTCCACATGCTCAGGTTCTAAGGTCACCTTGATGTTTGATGGCATTGCCTGCTGTGAGAGAGAGTGGCATGTATATGACAATTCTTGGCAGGGCGTTTCCATCTTTTCTTGTCTTTCCATTTCTAGAAGACATGAGGGATTCAAATCTCCATGTTCATTATTCTCACAATCCTTTTCACAGGTCCTGTTCCCAGAATAATTTCCCTAAGACTCCGACAGAAATACCTTCTATCTCAGTATTCTCCCAAATAAGTGACAGAGACAAAAACAACTGTTTGTGAGACAGCAAGGTCTCGGTGGGATTGTTCCCCCAGGCCACTCACATCCTTATGATAGTTCAAATGAAATGACACCCAAATAACCTCTTTATTTGTTCTCTCTCCTTGACTAGCCACCAGAATGGGAGCCGTTTTTCAGGAAACCAAAGTTAAAAATTGTTTGTTCCCTCTATTTATATTGCATTTTAATGTAATTGGTTGCTTGCCCCCATTTGTTTCAGGGTGGTGACACAGCTCAGGGGCCCGGCGATGATAAAGTGGATGAAGAGGAAGAGAGAAAGAGAGCACACACATGAAAAATCCCATCAGCAATACTTTCTCTTATTTATAGTGACAACACTGAGCAAAATATAAAAATATATTTAGGGAGATGACAGCTTTGTTACTTCTTGATCTCAAACTAGCACTTAGGAGTTCACATCTGTGAGCAGATAAAAAGGGCTGCATCTCGGTAAACCAGGGTGAGGAAAAAGGAGAGAGAGAAGTCAAGAGACGGGCAGTCTGTCCTAGACAAAACCAGTACAAGGACCACTGCAGCAGTAGGCTAAATAGAAGGAGGATCCTCGGGTTCAAGTTCATGGGAGCTCTGAACTGGAGGTGGATGGCGACCTCGTACCATTCATAAATTAGAATGACAGGAAGGCAAGAAGTCTTTAGACTTGCCTTCTAGTGCCAGGATTTACATTTGATAAATAAAACACTTAGTCTTCAATATAACTCACATCAAAATAGGAGAGGGGAAAAGGGTGCCTGAAAATGTTTGAGACATTATTTATTCCTGTATTAAGCAGAGGCAGGCAACTTATAAACAGCCCATGTTTGAACAATCCAACATTAGTGAACTCTGGGCTAAGCTCCATCGATGCAACGATGAAGATACAAACCCTGCTCTCAAGAAACTTGCTGCAGTGGAACCCAAAAGTTGATTTGGAAGTTGATGTGAAACTTATGATACCTTCTCCATAGAGATTGTGATCAATATGGTATTTGGTTTTCAGCCCCCACTTGCTTTGTTCTTGGCATATTGTTCCAATAGGGCTACTTCAACCCTTCTTTCATAGCAGTTTGTTTATTTTTTCCCTATGGTGGGAAAAAATATTTTGAGCATCAATCTAGGATACAAGAAACACTTTTCTGAAAGAATCCATTCAAATAACTGACTTTCCTGGTGTGAAGTCATCTGAAAAGGGAGAAGAGCAGGGAGAGTTGGAGGGCAGAAGGCTCCCCACCTGCAAAGTGACCCCTCTCTCCTGCGAGCACCTGATCCTATCAACTCTGACTTTGTCTGAGAATATCTCACCATTACTATAGACAGTTTCTCTGTTCTGTCCTTACTATCCATACCCTACTTTACCACTGAGGCCCCAGGAAAACCCAACTGGAGGAAAATAATGGTGTGCATTTTTATAATAAACTCTCAAATACTTATTATAAATCAAAGGGACAACTATCTACAAGTGAAAAATCAGGCATGATGGGAACCAAGTTAAAACTACAAGCTACATGAGGGTTTATAAGCTGCCTTTGTGTGGAAGTGACTCCTCACCTGAATCCTATGTGCTTTCTTTACTCACTAATCTGGGCTTGTTTCTCTTCAACTCTTCTCCCAATATATGAAACTGAGCGATGGCACATATAAGCAACATTTACTTCCTTAGAAATAGTATAATAACATCAAAGCTACCTAAATAAAGAACTGTAATCAAATATACAATATTGAGTTATAATCTTAATGAAAACCTTAAGTGACCTTTAAAAAAAACTAGAAACCTTCACTGTAGAGCTTAAAACAATTTTTGAAATAAATGAGAAAGAATAAAGTCTTAGTTCTGTGACATAATGCTGAAGAAACTGTAAAAATATAAAATTCTACCAAATTAATTTGCATGCTTGGTGTAATTCCAACAAAAAATAAAAGTTTGCATTTACATAAAGAGTTGAAATGTTATCTGAATGAGTCAAGAAGACAGTAATGTTGTTTTTAAAAGAAGAGCACTAATGAGAAATTCATTTTGCCTAATCACACCATGTGGTAATGCCATAATAATTTTTCAAAGAATGGTGTCAGTGCAAAATTGAACTAGTAGATTAGAATAGAACAAATGCCCAAGAAATACATGTTAGTCTATGGAGGATTTGGCATGTGGAAACTGATAAAATGAATGAGCAATGCTTGACTAGGCATGAAGACAGGAAACAAGTAAAATCCCCACTTTGGTACCCCAAATTCCAGGTGGCTTAGGAGTTAAAGTAATAATAAAATTCTATCAGAATAGGAGAAAAAGAATATCAATAATTATGTGATCTCAAACCAAAGATGAACTTTCAACACATAAATATGATAAAAAGAAACCATAACTAGAACTATCAATAAACCTGATTACCTGAAAATGAAAAGTTGTGTGTCATATATAAATTTAAAACAAAAGACACATTGGGAAAAATATTTGAAAGATTCATGATAAATGATAGAAGCCATCAATCTATAATACACTCATACAAATTGATTAAATGAAAGAAATCCTTAAATCCAATAGAAAAATGGTCAAAATAACAGCAAGCAATTCTGAGAAAAATAAATGTCCAATATATATACAAAAATGCTCAGCTTCACCAATAATACCATAAATATGCATTCAACAGCAAAAATAATGTCCCTCACCCATAAGAATGCTAGAGGTAAAAAATATGTCTCACTCAACACTTGGGAAATGTAAAGCATGTAAACTGGTATGATCTCTAATGAAAAACGATCTGTCATTATGCTCAGAATGCCATAAAAATTATTTTCTTTTGCTGTATTATTCTGTCTGAAGACACATTCAGATACATATTTGATCTATTATGGCATATCACAGTATAAGTTTAATGTAAATAAAAGAACTCTAAATATCCAGCAATCAGGAGATTTGCAATTATTATACATCCACACAAAGCAATATATAGAGTCACTAAATCATGTTTGCAAAGAATATCTGATAATATGCAGAAGTGCTCATAAAGTGTCAAAAGGAAATCAAGCACAATACAAAGTGGGATAAGAAGGTACAATAATAGTTATCGTTTCCAATGTTAAACTATTATCCTATTGTACCATTAAACTATTAAAATATAGATACGGTATAATAATATAAACCATGGTTCGCATATTCAGGGTACTTCCATGTACATCACCCATGTGATTCTTGTTTGGTAGGAAGAAAAATGAAGTATTGCCTGCTTTCTTGGGTGGCTGATAATAAAGATTCAAAGCTGAAGTTTAATCATCATAGCCTCTGTTCTTATTTCTCCTAATGCTGGTGATGTAGATAAAAAACTACTTAAAATAATTACAGGATATGTCAATTTTCTGAAACTGTTCTTGAGTTCCTCACACCATTAAATACAAGGAAGCATATTTTTTTGAGTAGCTAGTACAAGCTAGGCTTCTCTGTGAGCACAGAGATCCACTGGTGGACGAGAATGAGAGGTTTGCTTCTCTTATGATGAAACACCAAGGAAAAGAGTGGGCAAACAACAACAACAAAAATTACACAAATAGTTACTGTTTCAGGCCTAAGTGATAAGAAGAAAATAGAGAGGGTCCTGGTGGAGCATCAGTGTTTGTGGAGTAGTGGGAGCAGGGGCTTTATTCATGTGGTCATGGAAAACTTCCAGGAAGAGGAAACAACTTGAGTAGAGACAAATGATGAGAATGAGACAGCCGTGGGAAGATCAGGGAAAGGCAAGTTCCTGGCAAAGGGAACAGCATGTCAGAGGTCCCTGAGGCAAGAAAGAGCTTAATGAGAAACCTGGTGTGTTAATCCCGGCTCCCCAAAGAAACAAACCAATAGGACAGATACACACACAGAGAGCCACACACATATATCTGTATTATACATTCTAAGGAATTGGGTCACGTAATTATGGAGGCTAAGAAGTTCCAAGATGTGCAGTTGGCAAACTGGAAACACAGGAGAGTCAGATATTAACCTCATCCAGAAACACCCCCACAGAGTCACCCAAAATAATGTTTGACCAAATGCCTGGACACCCTGTGGCCCAATCAAGTTGATACATGAAATTAACCATCAGACCCAGTGAGTCTGAAATTAAGGTGAGCAAGGAGGAGACAGCATGAGATGAGTTTGAAAAAAATACTGGGGTCAGATCATTCTGGCTTGTGTAGGCAGCAGCATAGAATAGATCATAAATAACATCCATGTATGTCCTACTGGAAGGCATTCAGAGGAAGCAAAACTAAAACTGATCAAACACTTAGAGGAAGTAGGAATTATAAGGACAGAGAGGTGTGGAAGAGTATAGTGTTAACTAGAACAATAAGATGATGATATAAAGCAGATTTATATTCTGAGCATCAAATATGAAAGGCCTATTGTTCCTTCAGTTATTCCATTCACTGGAGAGGGGGTGGGGCTGAACTAACTTTTGCAGATAGTGTTTGTATTTTAATTATCATTTTAAGGATATTCAGGTATAATTAGTGTTAAACTCTTTTTTAGAATCCCCATTTTTCCTTTATCATACTACCTACGTTTTATGATATAAAGAACTCAGGAACAGTTCCAGATAATTGACACACACCATCTAAGTAAAAAGTATCAAAATTGTTCACACTCTGTACTGGTTACTAAAATTAACAATCAAAAGTTTAACAATAAAAGGCAAATGGGGAATACTGTCTAATCCTATCAATCATGTGAAGCTAATGATGAATGCAACTGATCATAAACTTAAGAAAAATAAAATATTTGTTGTGAAAGAATACAAATCTGAAACCTCAGCAATACAGCATAAATGAACAAAAAAATTCCGTGAGATTTCAATGCTTGGTCGATTTAACTTTATTGCAGCTAAACTCATCTCTTCCCTGTGAACAGATTGAAACATAAACGGATATTTATGACATTTTAAAACTATTCATAGTTCAGAGTAAAGAAAACATCTGAAAATGCTATTTATTTATTTATTTTGAGACAAGAAAAGCTGACTAACTGGCAGAAGAAAAAAGCCAGGCTCTCTGTTGTGCCTTTCTGGAGTTTTGCTTTGCTGCTTTCTCTTCTCTCTCTTCATATGCAAAAAAATTTTACTGACTGGGTGAGGGAGAGGGCGGCTTTGGAAAGTTTAAGATCAATTATCTCCTATTCAACTCACCATTCCAGCTCTTTCTACCTCCTTTTTCCCTTAACATTTGGCTTGACTACCCTGCAGAAATACAGTACTGGACCAGCTCAGTATTACCTTTTCCTGCAAGAATGGATGTATGTATATGTATAATAGAATCACTTTGCTGTACACCTAGAACTAACACAACTCTGCAAATTAATCATACTCCAATATAAAAAAAAAATTGTTTAAGATAAAAAAAAAAGTCTGAAAAAAAGTGATATATTCAGACAATGGGATATTAATCAACCATATAAAATAATGAGGTATTGATATATGCTGCAAAATAAGTTCTTGAAAACATTATGCCAAGTGAAAGAAGCCAGACACAAAGGTTATATAATATATGATTCTATTTCTATTAAGTATCCACAGTAACCAAATTCATAGGGACAGGGTATGAATTGTTTTCCAGGGGCTCCAGATAGGGAAGAATGGGGAGTGACTGCTAAAAGGTATGAGATTTCTTTGTAGAACAATGAAAATGCTCTGGAATTAGTAGTGGCAATGGTTATACAACGTTGTGAATATACTAAAAACTACTGAATTGTATAGTTTACAAGAGTCAATTTTGGGGGAGATTGGAATTGACATATTCACTTTACCATATATAAAATAAATAACTAATAAGAACACATGTATAGCACAGGTTTTTCCAGTAGTCACATATGGATGTGAGAGTTGAACCATAATGAAGGCTGAGCACCAAAGAATTGGTGCTTTTGAACTGTGGTGTTGGAGAAGACTCTTGAGAGTCCTTTGGACTGCCAGGAGATCAAACCAGTCAATGCTAAAGGAAATCAGCCCAGAATATTCATTGAAAGGACTGATGCCGAAGCTCCAATACTTTGACCACCTGATGTGAAAAGCCAGCTCATCGCAAAAGACCCTGATGCTGGGGAAGATAGAAAACAGGAGGAAAAGGGGACAACAGGACAAGATTGTTGGATGGCATCACTGACTCAATGGACATGAGTGTGAGCAAGCTCTGGGAGATGGTGAAGGACAAGGAAGCCTGGCATGCTTCAGTCCATGGGGTCACAAACAGTCAGACATGACTGAGCAACTGAACAACAAATAGCACAGGTGTGTGCATGCTAAGTCACTTCAGTTGCGTCTGACTCTTTGTGATTCTGCGACTACAGCTCACCAGGCTCCTCTATCCACTGGATTCTCCAGGCAAGAATACTGGAGTGGGTTGCCATGCCCTCCTCAAGGGATCTTCCAGAGCCAGGGATCAAACCCAAGTCACTGTGTCTCCTGTATTGGCAGGCGGGTTCTTTACTGCTAGTGCCACCTGGGAAGCCCATAGCACAGGTAACTCTACTCAATACTCTGTAACGACCTGTATGGGAAAAGAATCTGAAAAAGAGTCGATATGTGTATAGCTGATTTACTTTGCTATACATCTGAAACTAATACAATATTGGAAATCAACTATGTTCCAAAACTATAACCTGCCTAAAAGGGTCAATTTTACTATACGAGCATTATATCTTAACAAATTTTTTAAAAATCTTGACAAATAGAACTTTTGAACTTGGCGTTCCACATTCAGGTATCAAACTGAATTCCCATTTCTTATCTCACTAAAAGGTACCACCCTCCACTGAGACACCTGAGCCTAAAATCTGGGAACCATTTTTTACTCCCTTGTTCTACCCCTGAATTCAATAAAGAGGTTTCTTAATTTTACCTTCATCTCTTGTATTTCTTCACTCCACAGATATTGTCTCATTTTGGGCCCACATTTTTCAGTTCCTTCTTAACACACTGCTGTTCATTTACTCAGCAAGTGTTCATCAAATGCCTGTTATAGGACAGACTCTGTTCTGCATCTATGGGATGCATAATGAATATGTAATGGAACAAAATGCACAAAGCTCTTCCCTTGGAAAAGCCTAACTTCTGGCAGGCAAAGTGGGATATTCATACAAACATCAAAGATAGTAAATAAGCATATTATTATATGATAAGTTAAAAGGTAGTGATTGCTGTGGAATAAAACGGGGTAAGAGAGATAAAGAATGCAAGAGGTGTAGGGGGTTGCTATTTAAAATAGGGTGTTCAAGGTGGGCTTTACAAAAATGTTCCTTTTGGGCAAAGACCTAAATGAGGTGAAGGTATATATAGACCAACACATGGAATATCTTTGAAAAAGAAACAACTGATTCAAAATTCTTTAAGAATTTTGAAAAATTCTGAAATTCTGAAGAATTTAAAGACTGATCAGGAAGGTCAAATGGCTGAAACAGAGTGAGTTAAGAAGAGAAAGTATGTGAGGTCAGAGAGGTCATGGAGGTTGTATAGCACTTTTTAGGAACTTTAGGTACCTTGATTGTTACTCAGGGTTTTGAGTAAACAGTGATGAATTTGAATGCAGATTTTTTAGAAGACAAGAGTAAAAGCAGAGAGACCAATTAGGAGAATTTTGAAATAGGAGGTGATGGCTCTGGTCAATGGTAGGAGTGAAGGTGGCCGGAAGTAAGAGGATTGTGGCCACGTTATGACCACAGAGCTATAGGATTTACTTATGTATGGGGTGTAAGTGGGAAAGACACAGAAACCAAACAGGCCTCAAGAATTCTGGCCTGAAAAACTAGAAAAATGGAGATACCTCCCCCTGACACAGAGCAGACTTCATAGAGGAAAACCAGTAGTTCAGTTTTGGACACATGAAGTTCAAGTGTCTACTGGGTGCCCTGGTAGAAGTCTTGAGAAGGCAGTCGCATAAGTGAGGCTGAAGTACAGAGCAAAGAGCTGAGATTAATACATTAGTTAGTGAGGTGTCAGCATATAGGTGGTGTGAGTATAAAGAAACAGTAAGAGTGGTATTCCAGGGCACAGTAACATAAAGAGTCAGGGAGAAGAGGTAGAATCAGCAGAAGAGACTAAGAAGCCATGACAATGAGGTAGAAACCAAGAAAATGTGTGCCCTGGAAGCAAGGTCAAGAGAGGAAATCCAAGAATAGGATTTAGGCAACTATATCATTACCAGTGCCACTTGGGTGGAGGACTGAGAACTGACCCCTGGATTTAGCAAAGTAATTTCTGTGGAGTGGTGGGGCTTAAGCCCAGTTGTAGGTTTACAGAAAGAAAACCTGGAAGGAGAAGAATTAGGTCAGTGAGTATCTCAACAAGTCTTCTGAGATTTGCCATGAATGGGAGCAGAGAAACATTGGAGCAGTTGGTGGTCAAAGTGGGTCGAGAAAAGGATATTAAGATGGGAAGGATAATAATACATTAAATGCTGATGGAATGGCCTATCAGTGGGAAAAAGCAAGAGAATTGTTTTGAGTAGGCCAAAAGAAACAGGATCTAGAAAGAAGAGGGACTGGTTTTAGATGGGAGTCCAGGGAATTTGTGTGGTGCTAGACAGGAGGTGTCAGAACTTGCAGACATGGAATGTGGGTGGGTGCAGTGTTGAGTCTATTGGATGTTCTCTTCTGGCTCCTTCCATTTTCTCTGTGAGGTGGGAAGCAAGGTCAACCATGAAGTGTAAGTTTCTGGGAGGACATAGCAGTTTGAGGGAAGAGAACTGATGAAATAGTATCTAGGGAAGTGAAGGAGTGAATGGACTCAAAGCATGATTGCTGGGCAGCACAGAGCAGCCAGAGGAGGTAACTGGTCAGGAATATAAACTGAGATCTAGCAGTGAAGTTTGCTGTCTCTCTCCCTGGCCTGCTGGCTCCGTGTTTGCCTCATTCATGGTCAGAGCCCAGTGATCAGGACAGCATCTGGCACACAGCATGGATCCCACCCCACTCTGCCACCCCTGGAGTCTCCCCTCCTCTCATTCATTCTCCACTCAGCTCTCACAGAGATTACTCAAAAAACATCATTTCTCTGCTCACAGTTTCACATATGATGACTCCCCACAGAACTGAGTAAGATCTTAGCTTTTGATCACAGTGTAGAAGTCTAGCCTCGGGTTACATTTCAACCACACCTACTATGTTTACTTTCATGGTACCCACACATTAGGGTCAGCCAAAACAGCTACTTGGAAGTTCCCATAATGTTCCCTGCTAGCACTTCTGGATTATAGCCCTCAGCTGATTAACTCCTACTGACGTTTTAGGAACTCAGATCAGAAATCACCTCCTTCAAGGAGCATTTGCCGAAATTCTAACACTGCCTCCTCCCAGTCTGTGTTCCATGCTCCTGTGTACCTCAATCATAGCACTTCCCATACTGTATATATTACATTATAATTGTTTCTTCTCTTTGTTCCCCAAAGTATTGTATATAAACCTAGGACAGAGCATAATATTTATCTATACCCTGAGCTACTACCAGGGTGTCGGGCATATAACAGGTGCTCAGAAAGGGTCTATGGAATGAAAGAAGGAAATACTAGAGTCAATAATGGTTATCTACTGTCTACACAGGCAGGAGCCAGTGAATGCTAACACATAATATACATCAGGAAACATCAGGGAAGATATTCTTTTCCTTTTTGGATTATATGCTTAATTTTTGACTCTTCCCTACTCCTAGATGTATTTCATCATATTTACAAGTAAAATTTTACGAGTAAAACATTTGTGATTTATTTTTGATTTGATTTATAGACAGGTCATCAAGAGAACATACTCTGAACAGTTTTTCAGATCCTGGAGTTAGGTGACTCTGGGTCATGTTCACTCACTTGCATACAATTACCACGGGAGGAGGGGGAGACAAACACTCTGGAGTCCAAAAGATGAGGTTGGCTATCCCACTCTTTACTTCTTTGAATCTCAATTTCTTCATTTGCAACAAGCTTTCCTGGAACAACACTGTAAAGATGGTATTTAGCTGAACACTAAATGCCAATTAGCTATTATCATTGTGACCTGGGACTCTGAAGGTTAAGGCAGGTGCCCCAAATAAGGACTGGTTATAGAGGCTGAACAAAACCAACTGTTCCACTTGACAGACTATCTCTTCTCCTCTCAAGACTACTGCTTCTCTTCCGCTGGGTTTTCGTTTAAAAGTCCTGTCCTCACCTTCTGCCTTACTCCATCTTGATGAGTTCTTGCTACACCTGCCCCCACTCTCCCCCCTCAAGCTCCTCCTCTGTCATCACAATACTCCAGTTCTTTCATGGTGCTGACCACCAGTTGTAATTCTACAGTACAAATCTTATCATTGGATTGTTCAGAGGTATACTTCCAGTGCCTTTTCCAGAGTCTAGAACACAGCTAGTAAGTAATCAACAAGTATCTAAAGGATAAATTACACTATATTTTGATCATACTAGCCAACCAATGTGTGTATAGGATCTTTGGTGAGTTAACATCAGTGAGACACCTAGAAAATGTGTCTCTGTCATCCTAACGTGTGGAGACCATGTCTGTCATCAAATGGGGTTGGTTCTGGGTGCTTGGATCATGGCTTCTGAAACATGGTCCCCTCTGACTCTCCATTGACAAAGACTGAACCAAGGAAGAATATTGACAGTTATGTCAAGGACGGTTCTATGCTTGCAGAACAATTTGTAAGCTTTGAGAAGTTCTAAGCAATGTGTGGAAACAGAATATACAGAAAAATAGA
The DNA here is from genome assembly GCF_963930625.1 of Muntiacus reevesi. Lineage (NCBI taxonomy): Eukaryota > Metazoa > Chordata > Mammalia > Artiodactyla > Cervidae > Muntiacus > Muntiacus reevesi. Next base: position 213,496,882 of record NC_089251.1, read on the forward strand.
TCATTTCTCAAATGACGCCTCTGTCAAAGAAAGAAATCTAATAAATGCAAAATCAATTGGCCGTGCCTTAAGATAAGAATCGCAACCCAGCTCCCCGCCTTTGCCCAGAGCTGAGGGGGCATGCCAGAATGCTTTAAAACACTGATCATGCCCGGCGGTTGCTTACAAGCTGGCAGGAGACGTCAAGATTGACATCCTTGAAATCCAGTGAGAATACCAGTCGATAGAAATGATGGACTAAACTGTGCTTTACAGAGGAGTGCTACTAAAAGTTACCGTAACTTTAATAATGCCGGAGGAGAGGGAAGATCTGTGGAAGCTAAAAACCTCCCAAAGGGTATGGTACTTGAGGAAATACCTGAAGTGTGAGGAACAAGGGCGCCGCGGCCAAAGGACGGGGCCTGGTCAGAGAGTAGCGCCCCTGGCGGTGACACGCAGGCCCTTCGTGTGAAAGCAATATGGCGGCCACGGCGGGCACTCGGCACTGGGAGCGCTGTTACCTCAGCCCCAGGATGACGAGTGTGTCGCCGTGTGGCTAACCGCATTGACCGGCTTGCCTGTAAAGCTGAGGCTTCCCAGCCACTTCTCTTCGACTTCCCTGCCTTCTCTGGGCTGGGTGTGCTCTCCTCAGCCGTGTCCGACTCTCTGTGACCCCGTGGACTTAGCCCACCAGGCTCCTCTGTCCCTGGGGATTCTCCAGGCAAGAATACTGAGGTGGGTTGCTGTGCCCTCCTCTAGATCTTCCCACCAGGGATCAAACCTGCGCCTCTCACACTGCAGGAGGTTTCTTTACCACTAGCGCCACCTGGGAAGAGAAGGCAATGGCACCCCACTCCAGCACTCTTGCCTGGAGAATCCCATGGACGGAGGAGCCGGGTAGGCTGCCGTCCATGGGGTCGCTAAGAGTCGGACACGACTGAGCGACTTCACTTTCACTTTTCATTTTCATGCCCTGGAGAAGGAAATGGCAACCCACTCCAGTGTTCTTGCCTGGAGAATCCCAGGGGCGGGGGAGCCTGGTGGGCTGCCGTCTATGGGGTCGCACAGAGTCGGACACGACTGAAGCGACTTAGCAGCAGCAGCAGCGCCACCTGGGAAGCCCGTGCCTTCTCTGGAATAATGCAAAACTAAACCACAGTCACCACCACAGTAACTGCAACAAACTAAAACAAAAAGTTATCTAGCCCTAGGACTGGCAGCAGGTGGAAATTCCAAGCTCCTGCCAAAGGAACCATTAGGGCAGGCGTTTATGAAAATGCATCTGACTGAACAGTTGTTATTTCCCATAAAGGATGAAAGATTGAAAACAAATGACAGCAGGACACACAGCTTGCCTGTGTGTGTATGTGCGCTGTGTGTACATGAGCGGTGTTTATGCAGGATGCGTGTGGTGGGTGTGAATGAGTGTGCACATGTGTGCGACACGTCCATATTACGTGTATATATGTGTGCTTGCGAGTACAGGGTGTGGTGCATATGCTGGTGTGTCTGTGTTTGTGTGTATAGGGTGTACACTTTCTTCCCTCCCTTGGTGCTGGCTTGGGCATCCTCAGTTTTTGACTCCCTAAGAGCTAGAAGAGTTGACTCATTGGAAAAGACCCTGATGCTGGGAGGGATTGGGGGCAGGAGGAGAAGGGGACGACAGAGGATGAGACGGCTGGATGGCATCACCGACTCGATGGGCATGAGTCTGAGTAAACTCCGGGAGTTGGTGATGGACAGGGAGGCCTGGCGCGCTGCGGTTCATGGGGTCACAAAGAGTCAGACGCCTGAAGAGCTAGGAGGAGGTTTGGGGTCTGTCTCACACAGGGGCTGCTCCCTTTTCCACTTCCGGGCGCACCTGCCGTCTCCCTTTTGCCCACCCCCACCTCCCTTCCCTAGCCAGTGGCGGGAGGGGGGCGCGCTCCCCAGGGCAGGCGGAGGAAGTGACTTTGATGGATGGCTTTGCTCAGGAGGCCCAGCGTTTACAGATTAGAGACCGCTGCTCTGCACGCGCGTCTCCATCCGGAGGTTGTTCTGATGAGATAATTTTTCTCATTAACCTTGATAACTCTCTGCTGATATACGGATCTGTTTGCACTAACATAGAACTTTTTTCCCCCTTCAAATCCTTTTAGTCTCATGTACTTTCCAGGGGAGAACTTGGAGCCTGCTGGAGGCCGCAGCTGCCTAGCTGTTTAGCGGTTTTGCCAGGTTCTGGGTGCCTGGACGGACCCGGAGGGAACAACGTCAGTCCCTGTCGTCAGGATCCTGGATTTTCTTAGGCAAAAAGCTCTCAACAAATCTAGACCAAGTGATTTAGAGATTTAAGGAATGCCTGCAGGCAGGAAATGGGACGCATCTGCTCCCACTCGGCTCCCCCAGTGGTTAGCCTGCAGCAGAAATGAGTGAGCTGCTTCAGCTCTTCACAACCTCGCTCAGACACTCTAGCCTCTGGCCCAGCTGTTTCTGCACATAACCATCGCTGGGGGTGTCTTTCCCACAATACTTTCTCTTCTCCCCAGTTAAAATGAATTTCTGTATCCTTCACATACTTTCTTACAGTGCTTATTATAATGAATTGTCCCCGTGATTCAAGTCTTCTCCCTTGGTAGACTGTGAGCACTTTGAGACTTCAGGCTGTCCTTTTCATCTTTGTCTCCTAAATATTACTACAGTGTCTGACATAGTAAGCACTTGGTAAATATTTGTTGATTTTTGACATAAATCAAATAAGACAAGAAATTAGGAGTACTTTGAATGCTTCACAGAGTTCAATGTTGAGGAAGTTATTAGCATAGGTTGCACTGTATCCATTTGGGGCCTAATATTGGATGAACTCTCATACTTGCTCATCTAGATCCTGGGTATCTTCCCAGATCTTCTCATAAGGATAGGGCAGGTTGATATCTTGAGGCTCTTAGACCATTATCATGAATAATTGCAAGAATAGGTCCCAAGAATTTAACATATTGACAAGTTACTTTTATGAAAAGCCAATGCAATACAATTAAGCTGCGTATAAGTACAGTATCTGTTTATAAAATAATTCACAATGCATTACAGAAAGTATAATCCAGATATGGACCATAAGTGAAATGATGATTAATTTTCAAGTGATTTTACTCATAAGCCAATTTAGAAATTATATAACAAGAATCTAAATGCAAGCTCCTTCATAAATATCATGCTCAGGCAGAAGCTCTTATTGACTCCTAGTCCCTGATCCCAACTCCCAATCACACACATACACATACTACTAACACTTCATCTCCTTTCTTCCCTCAACCCAGCAAAAGTCTTTGCTTATCCTGAAATTCCGTTTTGTAAAGGTGCCATGTGCTTCAAGGGAAGTGAAATTACCCTCACAATTTGTTAATGAAGCCAGCGATGATGTTCTGTTGGGTCACAGGGGCAGGGGGAGTCGAATTTGAAGAATCCTGCTGGTTTGCAACCTCAGAGGTTCCCCAGGTAAAAACTCTATCTCATACTGGAGAGACAGAAGAAAGAGGTGGGCCAGTCTTTCTTGGTAGGTGGCAGGATTAATATGTAATTAATTACATTACAGCTGCCTGCCTTGGGCAGTGTGAGACTAGTAGATCTCCATAGCTGCCTTCCAGTGGGTTTAGTCACGTATGCCATCCATAGTCTCAACAACACACTGCTCTCTCAAGGCTGCTTTCCTGGAACAGTTCCCACTGTGAGAACTGTGGGCATAACATGCCTTCCAAGGACAAGAAGGGGATGAGGAGCCTCTGATGGTTCGGGTCCAGCTCACAGGTCACCAGGCAGTCATGTCCCCTCCATGACCTCCTCCCACCACTCTCTAGGCACTCTCCTCTCTGCAAAATGTGGGGAGGTGTTAGGTCCCAGCTGCTCTGAAGCTGAAGCCAGTGTTTGATGTTTGAGGAAAGATTCAGACTAGAAAGGAAGGATGCTATTTCCCCTTACAAGAGGGGTGGTTCTCAAACTCAGTGGACCAGTTGTTGCTGATGCTACTCGTCTAAAGAGCCACTGCCTGATCCCAGGAAAAAAAGCCAAATTACCCCCAAAATTATTGGAACTGAGACAGGAAACAGGGGGTATTATTTGTATCATAGAGAATTTATATCTATGAAGGATCTTATAAAATATCTAGTCCATACCTTCATTAAAAAAAAAAAAGAACAAGGGTCCAGTGAGGCAGGGTGACATCATTTTTAAAAATAAGTGACTCAATTCAATATGATACCAACAGAGACACATAATTGCTCATAAAGTCAACTGAGACCACCCAACTGGTTATTTCAGCTATCAAAAATTACATAAAGTGTGCACAATGGGGTTAAGAGGTAAACACTTGTTCTTTATCTAAAGATTCTGGTTCCTGAATTCAGTGTGAGGGAAACTATGCTCAAGTTGTGTTCCATTAAAAAAATGATCTCTTCCTCCTACACATGAGACACCCCCTGCCAAGACTTGGGAACGGAGTTCCCAGTCATATAATGGAGACACATTTTTGACCACATGGCTAGAGTTGGTCAAAGACAAGTTCTCAGAAAAGCTTGCCCCCCAGCTTATTATGAGGACATCAGACCTGCAGGTTATGGACAAGTGGCAGAAGTGACATGATCACAAATAAATGAGTTCCCTTTCAAATGTGCCCTAGCCTTTTGCAAATGTAGAGACAGATCCTAGTCAATGAAAACTGTTAGCTGCTCACTGTTTACAAGACCCAAGACATGAAAGTAACCTAAGTGTCCATTGACAGAGGGATGGATAAAGAAGATGTGGTACATATATATAATGGAATATTACCGAGCCATTAAAATGAATGAAATAATGCTATTTGTAGCAACATAGACAAATCTAGAGACTGTCATACTAAGTAAAGTAAGTCAGACAGAGAAAGAGAAATATCAAATGACATCCGTTATATGTAGAATCTAAAAAGAAATGGTACAAATGAACTTACTGACAAAACCAAAAGAGATCAGAGTCACAGACTTAGAGATTGAACTTACAGTTGCTGGGGGGAACAGAAAAGGAGATGGGATTAGTTAGGGAGTGGGGCGGGACATGTACACACTGCTATATTTTAAATGGATAACCAATAACCTATAGCACATGTAACTCTGTTCAGGGTTATGTGGAAGCTTGGATGGGAGAGGAGTTTGGGGGAGAATGATACATGTATTTGTATAGCTGAGCTCCCTCGCTGTTCACATAAAATTACCACAACATTGTTAATTGACTATACTGCAATACAAAATAAAAAGCTTAAAGATTAAAAAAAAATTGTTAACTGCTGCCTTATGTTTTCAGAAAGGCTGAAAAATTCCAGTCTTGGCTATTGGTTCTTATTTTCTGCTTTCACCACATGGCTGCAACCTCTCTCAGCCTTAGTTTTCTGTCTAGCTAATGAGGTGAGGATTTAATAAAATGAAATGATGAGAGTTACGTACCTCACACAGGGCCTGACATGTAGAGGACACTCAGTCAAATTGTAGCTCATGCCAAAATGAGAGAAGGTTGGTTCCAGATAAATGTAGCTTTATCCCATAAAATTGATAATACTATCATCCCCATTTTGCTATAATAATAAAAAACAACGGTTTAGATATGTGGTATAGAAACTTGCTTAAGGTCACGCAGTTAGCACACATAGATTATGAACTGAAACCCAAGACCATCCAAAACGAAATCTGTTTTCTTAACAATGCATTCTTAATGATGTTTTAGCCTGTGGGAAGGAAAAATATGGAAAGGACTATTTGTTACATTACTCAAGGAACAAGTTCTTTTCTTTTGATGTTGTGGTACATTATCATAGCAGTTTTCCTCACATTGTTTCTTAAGGTAAGAATTAAGCATTCGATCTGTGGCAGATTGCTTCGGTCCTCACTATCCCATTTCCTCTTACACTGAGTTCACTTCTTACATTACCTGCTTCCTCCGTTTGGCATCTGAACTTTGGCCCTTGAATATACCTTTAATATTTCTCCTTGAAAAAGAACCTTGATATATCCATACAGTTTGGACAGGTTAAGTTTATAGCAGCTTTATTTAAATAGCAAAACCAAAAAAATGGAAACAACCCATATGTCCACTAACAACTGAATGTGTAAAATCGCTGTGGTATATCCACAAAATGGAAATTATTAGCACTAAAATGAAACGAACTACAAAACACTCAAGAATATGGGTGAATCTTAAAAACAATACGATAAGTGAAAGAAACCTGACACAAAAAAACAGTGTGTGATTCAATTTGTATAATATTCTAAAACTGTAGTTTTATAGCCAAACTAATTTATAATAGAGACAGAGAGCAGATCAGTGGTTACCTCAGGGCAGGGTGTGGAGTAGGTGGGGGACTGACCTTAAAAAGACACAGGGAGCTTTGGGGGGTAAGGAAAATGTTCTACATCTTGACTGCAGCGGTGGTTGTTACACAAAGGTATTTGTCAAAATGCTTTAGAACATATACTTGACTTTTTAAATTGGCTCTTGCTCTGGTCGTCAAAAGGATGAGTAACAGCACAAGGCTTTTGAGAAAGAAAAGTTCTGGATGAAGGGATAAGGTCAAACAAGGCCCACTTTGCAAATGTGTTCAGGGTTGGATGGTGATAAGATTGCTTGTTTCTCTGAAAATACCTGCTAAGAGATAGCTGACAGAGCCAACCTGAAGAATCCCAGTTGCAACTTTAATTTGTTTCTCTAAGACAGTACAAGAAAGCAATGTAAGACACATAAGAAGTTCACACCATGGTGGAAAACATATTTAACGTAACTCTCCAAAAAGTCTTTAGCATGCCATGATTCTGAGGATTTTATCAGGAACTTAAGGCAGTGGTGGTAAAGCACTGGGTGCAGAAGTGATAGAGAAAATGAAGGAAGGGGTTGATTTTGAAAAGTAGCTGGTATAAATGGACAGAAAATTAAATTACTCTTCACTTGAAATCAAGAAAATTCTCAATATTTCAAGAAATCAAGAAAATTCTCAAGAGTTGAGACTGGGTTAAGGAGTCTAGTCCTCTAAACAAGTTAGAAGACAACACACACACACACCCAAACACCACCAAAAAAATAAAACCCACTACAACCAATATCTAAAATTGAAAACTGTTCCACATGGGAGCTTTCATTTGTGATATTTTATCTGAAACTTGACATCTCGTCAAGATGCAAGTAATGGAGGAAACTTGAAGAGTAGCTAATGGAAATGTAGGCTTTTTGTACATAAACTGGAAATCCACCAAAAATGCTTTATTTTCTTAATGATTCTCACTAATCCCTCAGTGTGGTACCTGGCACAGAAAGAACTCAGTAAAATCATTGCTAGAAAGAAGAGGGGGAAAGAGAGAGAGCAGGGAGGACCATATTTTAGGTTTGAGCTGAATGTATTTGATAAAAAGTTCAATAAGTAAGAGACGTTAACATTTTTCATTCACTTTACACTAACTCCCTCCAAATAACCTATTGATTAGTGAATTAAAATATGTATTAAGAATAATTTCAGAAATCCAAAATTACAAAAGGCATAAACTGGGGTGGCTGTTTAGAATGGATTTCTATCTATTCTTCCCTCAGCAAACTCTGAACAAGGAAGGAGTCAACATGATTCGACTCCTCAGTGGATGTCATGCTCTCATCTAAGAATTTGACTTCATGATTAGGAAATGGACCATGGTTATTGAGTAGACATGGCAGTCCACCTGAAGGATGATCAATGAACTTCAACTCAGATGCATAGTTTGAGTGACAAGAAGATAATTCTCATTCAAGCTAATGGGGAACTTGAATTAGACTCATGGTGTTAAAAAATGAGAAAATGGTGTCTTTCTAAATGAAGAAAAAGAATCTCCTTGGTGAGTCCATCCTTTTAGCCTGAATTCTTTTGATAGTCCATGATATAGAAGTTTGCATTTTCAAATGATCTTTTCCAGTTTAAATTCTTATCACTGTTCTCTGTCGGTATTACTTAGTGTATTTTCTCAGAAAGAGGATAGAAATTGCCTTCTTTTCTCCAGGAGAGAGTGGGTATTATAAAGGTTTTCTGCCAAAAGCATGGAGCCTTAGATAAGTAATCTCATCCTTCTTCCATGATAAATAAGCTATTAAAAATCAAGAAAAAAAAAAAGGTAACAGTTGGAATGTCTGAAACGCACAATGTTGTGAAAACCTCATTTTTAAGAGTCTTCTCCATTGTTCAGCCACAATGCTGGAGTCTTCTCTATTTATTTTTTTGTTTGGGGATTTTTCTCTTCCCCAGGCTGAAGTTCTTTGTGCGTGAGACTGAAAAGCTGCCAGGACTGGTCCATCTGGCTGGCCAAATGGATTGTGCTCACTGGAGCATTGCCAGATGTATATCAGTAGAAAGTTTAATTTTGGGGCAGTCTAAGGCCCCAGTTCCTTTCTTAGTTTAACCGAAACTACATTTCTATTTTCCAGAAATTCCTTCAATTGGCCTGAGTGTCATCACCTAGTGTTGACTCCTATAATCCTGGTCCCAGGCTCTAGAGATTACCCGACTCAAGACTATAACCTCTCTATCAAGTCCAAACCAGTGAAATAAGTTTGACCACAAGGTTTGTGCCAAATGAAAAACCACTGTGTTACATTTGATTACATTTGTCTGACCTTGATCAATCTTAGGAGCCAGAGTATTCATTTCAGTTAACTAATTTAGTTTAAATTGCTTAATTAAGAAATAAAATTTCATGGAATTCCCTAGATTAATTTGCACTTATACTTAAGAGCATCAACATTTATAATCAATTTAAAGAGGAAATAGGCCTAGAGTATTTTTATAGTTTGCAGTGAAACCTAATTGGATTCATTTGGGCTGAAACAGGAAATGTAGAGAGATCTGATATATTTTTAATTTCCCACATCTTAAGGACAATAATGGGCATTTAATCTTTGTGAGACACTGAGTTTTAGACTTGAAATTACAGAAATTGTGAATTCAGAAGATAAACTGGCTGATTGCCCCATGTTCTTACCTTTCAGGGAAAGCAGCCGGCAGGGCTAGATTGTAACAGGCACTCGGGCAGGGCTGGCATACACACCAGTCACGGGCAGGTGATGGGCACAGAGGAGGGTGCCTGGGGCCAGCAGGGGCCTTGTCAGCCTTTGTATGTGCTTTCTACCCAAACTTTTCACTTCTTTTTTTTTTGGGGGGGGGGGGGGTTGGGGGAGGGTGGCAGGCAGAGGGCGCACTGCATGGTTTGCAGGGATCCTAGTTCCCTGACCAGGGACCGAACCCACACCCTTGGCAGTGAAGCTCTGGAGTCCTAACCACTGGTCCACAAGGGAATTCCCTCACTCCTCATATCTTAAATGCGAGTGTGTCAGGATTAGATCTGAGTTTTTAGGAAGATTCTGTCTGAGATCTAGGGAAGGGATTTGGGGAGGAACGAACACAGAGTAAGAACAGTTTTGAGCTCATGTCTCTCTCTGTCCTAGTCAGACATCCTGAGGTAGCTGGAATTAAGACAGCAGTATCAGAAATGGAAGAGATATATTCTGGATATTGATCATCTATTGGGAGAAGATAAGAGGGAGGGGAGGGATGAGGGAGTGAAAGAAGACAATAATGACACAGGTTTCTGCCTGCAGTTACAGCCAGGCACCACACGTCTACACATCCAAGTTTGTCTGGGAAGTACAGGTTAATGCCTGTAGCACTGTCCTTTACTTTCCATTATGTCCTGTTTTGGCAGATAAATTTATATGATCACTCTAGTAGAAAAATGAATGGCAACCACACTGAGAATTTTAAGGAAAAGACTTGTTCAAGGGAGTTATGTGCGTGTGTGCACGCGCGCTCAGTTGCTCAGTCGTTTCCAACTGAGCCCCCTGGACTGCAGTCCACAGGCTCCTCTGTCCATGGAATTCTCCAGGCAAGCATACTGGAGTGGGCTGCCATTTCCTACTCCAGGGGATCTTCCTGACCCAGGGATCAAACTTGCATCTCTCGTGGCTCCTGCATTGGCAGGCAAATTCTTTACCACTGGTGCCACCTGGGAAGCCCTCAAGGGAGTTTGGGACATATTATATTTGAGATGCCTGTCATACAACTGTATTTATTCACTCACCTTCTTCAAACCTTTGTTTAAATCTCCCTTTCTCAATTAAATTCAGCTGACCATCTAATTTAATCCTTCAACTTGCCCCTTGACCCATTCCTGATCCCTCTTACCCTAATCTTTTTCTTTAATCTGAATACTCATCATCCATCATACTGTATAATTTATTTAGCATGATTATTAACCATTGCCTGTAATCTGCTATAATAGAATCTCCTTGAGGACAAGGACTTTGGTCTCTTCTGTTCACTGATGTATTCTAAGCACCTACAGCAGTGCCTGTTATTCAGTAGGTGGTCAACAGATATTTTTGAATGAATGAGTGTTCTGAATGCACTCAACAAATGTGTAATGAGCATCTATTGCTTTTTGAGCTCATGTGTCTATCCTAGTCAGAGATGTTCAATAATTTCCAAGGATGTTCAATAGAAAGTGAACACATATGATTCCAAGGCTCAAAAGAGGATCTGGACTAGAGCTGTAAAATTATGTGTCAGTAGGAAGCATATCATGTTTGAGCTATGGCATGATTAATATCCCTCAGTGAAATCATTTTAAGTGCAGTAAGAAGAGGACTCAGGACAAAGCCACAGGAAGGAAAAAATCTAGATAGAAACCAAGGAGGAGTGGCCAATAAAATCAATGATACAGGTAGAAACAAGAAAGAATAGTGGAAACTAGGCGAGATTAAGCAAAAATCTTAAGGAGGGAGTTGTCAAAAGCATGAAGCAAACTGCACTATTCAAGTAAAGCCAAATGGCCATCAAATTTATTAGAAAGACAGCTGTTATGAAATGGTGTGCCCCTAAAATTCACACATTGAAACCCTTACCCCCAACATGATTTATTTGGAGAGAGGGCCTTTACAGAGGCAACTGAGGTTAAATAAATTCATGGGGTGGAGGGGGACACTAATTCAATAGGACTAGTGTCCTAATAAAAAGAAAGACACCAAGGTTGCACCTTTACAGAGGAAAAGCTATGTAAGGACACAGAGAAGGCAGGCATCCTCAAGCCAAGGAGAGAGACTTCAGGAGAAACCAGCCCCGACAACACTTTAATCTTGGATTTCCAGCCTCCAGAACTGTGATAAATAAACTTCTGTTGCTTGAACCATGAAGTCTGTGACATTTTGTTATGAAAGCTTTACCAGATGAACACAGTGGTCATTATTGACAATGGACTGATTAAATTTTCAGAAGTAGTAAAGGTTGTATCATAGAGCAGTAGGGTCAAGAGACAAATGGGGGTGGGGGGTGGGGTTGGTGGTGAGTATGGGCTTCCCTTGTGGCTCAGCTGGTAAAGAAACTGCCTACAATGCAGGAAACCTGGGTTTGACCCCTGGGTTGGGAAGATCCCCTGGAGAAGTGAACAGCCAACCACTCCAGTATTCTGGCCTGGAGAATTCCATGGACTGTATAGTCCATGGGGTCACAAAGAGTCAGATATGACTGAGCGGTAAGTATAATCCAATTTGTACAGAATTGTAGCTAGGTAGGCGGAGACAAATAGCCTTGAAACCAGAGGGGATTTGTTGAAACCCCAGGAGAGCACTATTAAAATGTGGTTACCGCAAATTTCAAAGAGACAAGCTTATCATCTTCATACAGTACAGAATATGTGTAATTATGCATCTTGATGAGAGTGTATTTTTTTGTTTTGCAACTGAAGGAAGTCTTGGGAGAATTTTAAATTTGAACCAGGCAGGGGAATCTTACAAGGACATTAGTGATGAAGTTTGCACACTTCTGATGTGATTTCAGGTCACTAAATCAGCTGGCCCTCCTAATCGAAATTATATTGTGTTGATGCTATGACCACAAGCTGGAGACAGTTTAGGATTGAATTCATCTCTCAGATTTTTTAATGCACTGTGGGGTTTTTGTCTCCCTCAGAGTTTATCATTGACAATTTAAAGTCAGAACTGAGTCTTTCTTTTCAGAGGACATAGTTTACCCCTATTATTAACAGAACTTCCCTGAATTAGCATGCTACGCTTCCCAAAATGAGTCTGCAGTCAATGTGTCCTAAGTCCTCTCCCCCTGTCAGGGAATCTACTCCTGCAGTTACTCCACATCTTCCCTGCATCACCAACTTCCCATCACAATATCAGTGCCTTGTTAGTCTCCAAGATTAAAAAAAAAAAAACACAAAATTTACTCACATCACTCACGTTTTCAGTCTTTTGGCTTCTTCTTACAAAACACTTCTTAGAAGGTCTCGTGGTGATTTCAAGGAGATAAATATCATCTGCTAAATCCTTCCCCTGGGTTTTAGCCTGGTAAATGTAGGCACTGAAATTAACATGTCAACAAAAGGAAACTCCCCATTAGCACCACCATCTCTAACCCAACTGCTACGGCTAATATTTCACCTACAAGCAACGGCTTGATTTACCCAGCTGTGCAAGTCAAAACTTAGCAGTCACCCTTGAAACTTCTCTTTCCCAATCTATCACCGAAGTTGTGTTTGCTCAAGTCAAAAGTGAGATACAATGAAAACAAATACCGTGCTCAGAAAGGCCAGGACCGGTAGCCAGAAGGTCTGAGATTATGCCCAAGCCTCCAAGGGCTTCACTTACTCCCCAGCCCTGCACTGGCTCAGGCACAGTCCCCACACCCCCACGTGAAGCACATGGGAATTCAAAACCGAGATTCAAGTTTAAAAGACTGCATTCTCTCCCATCTTTGCCTCAAACTCCCTCCCACTACAAACTGCTCAGGTTCGGCCCCACACTGATGGGGGCTCACCACGTGGCTGTATGGAGGCTTCCTTGTCAGCCCCATACAAAGGCACAGAGGGCTGAGAAGCCTTCTGTCACAAATTAAAAGGGAGCCGGGCCTCCCAGGTCCCCAGGGACACCTCCTCGGAGGCCGGGTTCCCGCCAGGCAGAGCACACCACGTCTCACACACGGCGGGGGCCGGGCTTGTCCTGCCAAGATCCCTCAAGTACCCCAGCACGGTCCGCGTGCTGCTGTGGACATCTCACTGCTGGGGCCACCATGGTGAGTCCCTCACCCCTCCCGGGAGGGGCTGTGCGGCCAGGAGTGGTCCCCTAGCACGAGCCCTCCGGAAGGAAAGTGGACTTGGGGCGGGGGGCGGGGGAGAGGTGGCGCGTGCTCTGGGCTGGAACGGGGGTGGGTGGACTCGCACCTTTGGAGGCTGTTGCGCTTGCCGCCGCCCTCGGCCCTCGCTGGCCAATGGGTAGGATAACCGGTGTGTCATGAACGCGTGGGCCACGGGTTAGAACTTGGGATGGCTTTTGACGGTGGCGGCCGCGGGAGCTGATCGATGAGGTTCACAGGGACGCCGGAGGCCAGAGCCGGCAGCAGAGGTCCTGCAGGCTGAACAGGTGGGGGCCTGTTCAGGGGGCCGCCTGCGCTTCTCCACGTGGTGCGTGAGCGCGATGCGGGACACCTGGGTGACGGACTCCTGGTTGAGCTTGCACTGCCCTCGTGATTCCCCAAGCAGATCTCCAAGGCCAAGTGTCTTTGCGGAGGCGCTCAGCCTGCTCTAGCGAGGCTTGCCGACAGGGCCAGGTGCAGCTGATTCCCCTTCAGGTCGTGCTCCTGGGCCCCTTCCATCCGCCTGTTGCTGAAGGGCCTGGTGTTAGTGAATTCGGTCAGTGGGAGGATGCCCTGCGTGCTCCTGGAGTTGGACTTGAAGACTGCAGAACCTGTGCTGGCCCGATGGTCCCAGACCTCCAGGTTGGCCTGCCGACTCTCCAGTTGCTGCCGGCTTACAGGGACTCAGCCATGACGACCTGCAGGCTCTCCAGCATGTCCCCTTGCCCATGTCCCCCGCCAACAGACAGCGTGGTCATGGGGTGGGTGGGGGACAAGACCTTATGCCCAGAGCCCTCAGACCCAATATGGAGGCATGCCAAACTGCCAGCCTTATCCCCACCTGAGACCCCAGACTCTGCAACTACCTCCAGACCACCGGCATTATTTGAGGGATAATTGAAATGGCCCCCTGGCTGATATTCCTGCTTCTGATCTTGGCACCGTAATTTATTCTCCACATAATAGCCAAGATGATATTCTACAAATATAAATCATATCTGGGCACTCTTGTGATAGTCATTGCTGCTGCTAAGTCGCTTCAGTCGTGTCCGACTCTGTGCAACCCCACAGACAGCAGCCCACCAGGCTCCTCTGTCCCTGGGATTCTCCAGGCAAGAACACTAGAGTGGGTTGCCATTTCCTTCTCCAATGCATGAAAGTGAAAAGTGAAAGTGAAGTCGCTCAGTGGTGTACAACTCTTAGTGACCCCATGGACTGCAGCTCACCAGGCTCCTCTGTCCATGGGATTTTCCAGGCAAGAGTACTGGAGTGGGTTGCCATTTCTTTCTCCAATGCATGAAAGTGAAAAGTGAAAGTGAAGTCGCTCAGTGGTGTCGACTCTTCGAGACCCCATAGACTGCAGCCTACCAGGCTCCTCTGCCCATGGGATTTTCCAGGCAAGGGTAGTGGAGTGGGGTGCCATTTCCGTCTCCGGTGATAGTCATTAGTGCCACCCATTGAACACACTGCCCCCTGCCCCTATGGATCCGTGGTAGGATTGCACTTACTTATCTTCTCCTGGCTGCATGGAGTCCTGTAGCTTGTTTTGGTTAAAAGTTTGTAAGCAAAAATAACACTTGCAATTAAGTTGGAGCATTTAATTGCTCTTTTGAGACCCTCTAGAATATACTTTTCCCCCTGCCACAGTGTCTGGTATGATCCAGTCAGTGGTGACTCCATCAGCCTGGGTCTTGGAGTGAGAATAAGGATGGTCAACAGAGGGAGTAGATAGATGACTACTTCTGAAAACTTTCCAGACTAACATTGCCCTCTCCTAAGTACTCTGTAAGATGAAATACTTGTTGTTTCTTGCAGGTGCTCCATCCAGGAGGAGCCTCGTCTTCCCATCTGTGTTAAAATGTTGGTTAAATTGTTGATGCCATAACAGAGTATTACTTCAGCAAGTGCTTATACGGTTTGCAAAACTTCAGGAAATAATCACAAAAAATCTGAGCTCCAGGATTCTCCCCCTCCAGTCACTGAAAACAGTGAAATAAATAGTGAAAATATTAAAAATAGTGAAATAAAATAAAATCTTTATCTGAGAGACAGCTCTTCTTTAAGACATCTAATTGTACAAGGTGACATTTAGAGATGATCATGTTGAAAGTGTGTACTCTATGTTGTAAGCATTTGGACCCTCGTACTCCACTTTTACCATGGATTTTCAGGCAACCTTTGATCACAGAGGCCTACTTAGGCTTTTTCCTTTCCTCAGCAAGTGCTACAATACAATATGGGACCACCCCAATACACACCCTACCCTCTAAATTAGAGATACTAAATTGCACTTTGTTATCAAGGGTCTCTGTAAGGACTATCATATGATTCTTCTGTATCTGACATGACATAAGGGTTGAGAATTTTTACCTTTATATATGCTCCTTCACGATGTAGAAAATCTCTTCTCAAGTTTGATGGGAAAAAAAAACTTTGTTTCCTCCCAGGTGCACAATATATTAAGAGCTCACCATATTTTCCTCTGTGTATTGGCAGCTGAGAAACTTTGTGGGTTTTATGTTTGATTCCAGGAGCTGCACTGATCCTTACTGTTGGAGTATTGCCTTCCTCCTCTTAACTCAGACCTCTCCATGTGACAATATATTCAGACCAGGTCAACCACGTCCTCATCCCCAATGTTTGTGCGGCCACCTGAAAGAGAGCAGGAGTGTGTGCTGGGGTGGGGCAACCAGATAGGAGGAAGAGCACCAGGAGTCAGTGAAACCACATGGCACCAGAGAGATTGTGGCTCATATACCATGTCTGCCAGTTGATTGTCACAATTTACATGTCCTCTGTAAGCTTAGGTGTCCTTATCTGTAAACTGGTAATGAAAATACCTGCATCAAAGAGTTATTGGGAAGATAAAAAAAAAAATCTAAAAAATTAGCACAATGGCTGGTTTTCAGTAAAAGCTTAATAAATGGTAGCTCTGATTGTTTTTATTATTAATGTTATTGAAAAAGAAAGATGGGGGAAATTCTAGCAAAGACATCAACAGCATCAAATTGGAACTATTAGCAAGGTTTTTTTTTTTTTTTTTAATGTACTTTCTCTATGATGTGTGCAAAGAATCAGACCTCCAGAAACACTATGACATGGTAATATTTTTCCTCTAAGAGTTTGATTTTTTTTCTCTTTTCATTTCTTTTCCTACTTTCAGGGTTCCTGACTGATTCTGGCCACTGCTTTGCTCAAGTGTGTTTATTCATTCATTCTTTTATTCCTCAATGATTCATTCATTCAAAAAAAATATTTACTGTGAATCTTCTTTGTGCCAGATACTGAGCTAGACAGCCCTGTCTTATAGAGAGTCTTCCCCTAGAGAAAGAAGCAGACTTAAAGCTATTACAAAAGGTAATTATGTGCCTCCTCTTGTCACAAGCAACAGTGACCCAATGAACTGTTTCACACAAAGGGCTGGATGAATCCTGCTAGAATTATTTATAACTAATGAAAACTCCTAAAGAGGTGAAAGCTCAGTCCACATAAGAGAATCTCTAATGGCAGAAGTCTGGTTAATGTGGCAGCAAAGAGTAAAACAGATATTTAATTTAAATCAAAAGTTCTGTGAAGAACCCCTCAAGTCCCAGCACATGGTTGACTCTTATTCTGCCAGAAACCGAGACTTTGATGTTCTTTGCACATAGTGACTGTTAAACAGGGATGCTCTCATCCCATCCCCCAGAGTGACATTCTTCATCCTTTCCTACAAGCTGAAGACTACCAGAGTCTGTGTTAGATATTACAGATGAATAGGACTTCTTGACTGGATGAGCAAAGAAAGATCCATAATTGGAGGAACAATATACTTTTTCATTCTAAGTTGAGATGTTTAAACATAGAAATATGGGACATGTAATTAACTTACAAAATGGAATGTGGCAATTCAAGTTCAGTGGAATTGTGGAATTAATTATAATCTTGCTGTACATTAGTATCACCTGGGGACCTCATTAAATATTCCAATGCCCAGGCTCCAACCTAGACCAGCTAGATGAGCATGCTTGGTATCTGAACACTGGAATTTGTTTTCCCATTTAAATCTCCCAGGAGATTCTATTGTACAGCCAGGGTGAGAACTACTGGAGCAAAGGAAGAGTATCCCAGGGACTGAAGATGAACCCTGAAGCCTTGCCCAGATTTTGATACATGGGAGAAGTAAAAATGGCAGCCTGGCATGATGCTAGTGTGAGAAACAGTCAGATTTGAGAATGGCCCTAGGCTGGGTTGTGAAGAGAAGACTTGACCTAAGCTAGTGCCTCTTCCTTGAGAAGGTAGAGGGTGGGGCTACTTTGGGAGTATAGGATTTCCTCTACCACAAATACCCTTGCTTTAAATTCTGCTTTAGATCTTGAAGGGTTCTTTGGATGGATAGCTTTTTGGGAACAATGAATATTTTAATTTCAGTGAGTTGAAGTAATTCTTTTGGTGATCTCTAGAAATAAGGGAAACAGGGATTCAGAAATTAAAAATAAAAGACAAAATTTTGGTTAGAGGTATTTTTTGTTTGCTTTCCTCACGGTTCTCTCCTCAAGAAGGAAAAACACTGTGTCAAATGTTATTCCTCCTAGCTGGCCACAGGATCATTTCCATCTCTGCCTTGAGTCTTACCCTCTAGAAGAGTACTGGTTGTCCCTGAATGCTCCTTTGGCCCCTTCCAAATAGCCTGCTTTCTTTGCCTCCTGTGTTGGACAGATTCTAAGGTGGGTCCACCCCGAGATGCTTCCTGCCTCCTGGTATTTACACTCTTGTATAATCCTTTCCCTTGTGTGTGGGTGGGACCTGTGACTTGCTTCTAACCAACAAAATATGTCAAAAGTAAAGGATGTCACCCCCATGATTACACTGTCATTTAAGATGATGACTTGGGAGCAGACCTACTCTAGAGACTGTATTGCTAACATGAAGTTAGCAGCCCTGTTGGGGAAGTCCATGTGGTGAGAAACTGCAGGCAGCTTATAGGAGCCGACGGCAGCCTCCAGCATCTAATCAGGAAGAAATTGGGGCTCTCAGCCCTACAACCACAAGGAAATGTGTTCTGGCAACAGAGTGAGTTTGAAAGTACAAGATATCCCAGTAAAGACTTCAGATGAGAACTCAGCCTAGCTGACATTTTGATTGAAATCTTGTGAGACTTTAAGCAAAGGACCAAGTATAAGAGATGCCCAGACTAAAACTGTGAGATAGTAAAGGTGTGTGGTTTTAAGTTCCTAGATTTGCGACCATTTGTTGCACAACAGGAAACTATTACATCTACCTAGAAGCATAAATCAGAATGATGCTAAAGATGAGTAGAGTTGGGACCAAGTGTAAATTGTAACACTCCATCTTATCTGTAGCATTTGCTCTATGGGCTGGGTCTTCTGGCTTTCAACAATTCATTTATAAAAGATTTGATCTATGAGAAGTATCACTAACTCATAAGAGCCTCCACAAGCTGAAAAATAAGTGAAATTCAGACAATATGAGGACATTTTAAAGATTAAACGTAATTTACTTCATTATAGAAAAATGGGCCAGTGAAATTCACCAATTGCTCACCAGCATGCAAGAGAGTAGTTTCACCCTGTGGATGTTGGTTTGTTATTGTAGTTACTATAATCAACATAAGAGGGAATGAAAATTCCATTGTTTGAGCCAAACTACTTCATTTTTTAAAGGCATATTTTAAAATAAATTGATCACCTGAAAAATGCAAGTGAAAAATGCCAGTTAGTCAACTCAAAATAGTATATATCATCTGTACACACTGATTAATCCCATATAAATTCTGTTGTTTTTTAGTCCCTAAGTGGGGTCCAACTGTTTTGTGACCCCCATGGACTATAGCCCACCAAGCTCCTCTCTCCATAGTATTTCCCAGGCAAGAATACTGGAGTGGGTTACCATTTCCTTCTCCAGGGAATCTTCTCAACCCAGGGATCAAACCTTCATCTCTTGCATTGGCAGATGGATTCTTTACCACTGAGCCACAAGGGAAGCCCCTAAATTCTGTTCCCTACCTTTTAAATAAAGGAGCAAGAGCCCTTGTATATACACACATCTCTGAAATGATGATAGAGTCCAGCTGTATGCGTTTCCCTTGCAGGAAATAAGTGGCAGTCCTGGATGGCATATGATATTGCTTAACACAAATCAAATATGGAGTCTGGGAAAGAGAGCTCTTAGAAAACGCACCAAATGCAAGAAAGCATGATACCTTTACCTAGTATTCTCCATGTAGAGCACTTCAGGAATATTACCTTTTCTTCAATTACCACTTTCCAGGACAGTCCAGAGTTGAACATAATTTATTACCACGGAAAGCTGGACACATTGTGATCTAGAGTTATATATCTGTAGTGATGATTATATAGCTAGCAGTCGTAACTGATGGCTTGTATATAGCTTTGTAACTGTGCCCACCTTAATGACCTTTGAAATGTAAGGCTGAGATATTACACTCTTTATTTTTATTTGGAGAGAGGGAGAGAATGAGAAATAGAAAGGGGGAAGAGAGAGAAAGCCCAGATGACAAGATGAAAATAGAGGCTTCACACTGTCTTCCCTAGGGACTTACCATCATCCTGCCCCATTTTATTAACACCTGTATAAATGTGGGGACTTCCCTGCTAGCTCAGCTGGTAAAGAATCCTCCTGCAATGCAGGAGACCCCGGTTCAATTTCCGGGCCAGGAAGATCCCCTGGAGAAGGGATAGTCTATCCTCTACAGTATTATTGGGCTTTCCTGGTGGCGCAGACAGTAAAGAATCCACCTACAATGCGGGAGACAAGGATTTGATCCCTGGGTTGGGAACATCTTCTGGAGGAGGGCATGGCAACCCATTCTAGTGTTCTTGCCTGGAGAATTTCCATGGACAGAGGAGCCTGGCAGGTTACAGTCCATGGATTGCAGAGTCAGACACGACAGAGCAACTAAACACAGCACAGCACACATATGGGGAGACAGAGCATTTGGCTATCCACCCAGGGACACCAAGGAGAAGGAAGAAAGTCATCAGCTTTTGTTGAGAAACTCCTGATTCTTTACATCAGTCCTCCTTCACTAAATAAAGTATTGGGTTGGCCAAAACGTGTCTCTGGTTACTGAATACATTGTTCAATAAAGTTCTTGGTGAAAATGAAAAGTATCTTTTATTTTTACTTAAAGTCGAATGACTTCTTGGTCAACCCACTGCAAGCACTAAGTTTTTAGAATCTTGGAGCACCAGAATTGATTCTTTGAGGGAGAAACCAGGACCCAAAAAGGTTACACATCTTGTCTGGTAAGAATTGTCAGTAGTAGCAGATACCTATGTTCCTCAAGGTTTTACTCTCTTCTAGCCACATCACACATGTGATCTTTAATGCTTCCAAGAAGCTTCATGCATATAAAGAAACCGAGGCTCAGAGAGTTAAGGTTCTTGCTCATAGCCTCACAATTAATAAATAGAATATGTAGGATCTTTAGATCTGTTTAATTCTAAAGTCCTATAGTCCTTCCATTAAACTGGGCCACTTGAGAATCCAGGTTTTTTTTTTAAATTCCCAGCTATAGCAACTTTCTTATCAATGAGTCTGAGCCTAGATTTCTAGGTCAAAGGGAAAGTCAAAATTGGTCTTTATAAGGATTTATCTAGAGATTGACTCTTTTACACAGATAGCTAGAGCTCAGACTTGTGAGAAGACAGGACAGCCTCTCCTTTGTGGAGGAGTCTCTCTGTATGTGTGTGCATATGTCTATATTCACTATGAGCACATGATTCCACTACAAGAGGTGCAGCAAAAGTTGTATGCTCTCTCTGATGTTTCTGCACAGTGACATATTTTTATTTTTTGCCATTTATTTGAAATGCCGCTTTTCATTGGCTCCACATATAGGCTTTCATCCGCAGCATTAAAGTCCCCTGTTAGAAAGTCACAGTGGCCAGCATAAGCCATTTCAATCCTGGCTTGACTGTGCTCCACTAGGGCATCAGTCTGCCGTGGAGTCTGAGCTTCCTTGCTGTTTCCCCCCAGGAAAGGCAGTGGAAGCTCACAGGCACTGAAAAACCCCATCAAAGCCACCAGACTTTGGGTGGAGCCGGAGTACAACGTGGCACGGTTCATACTGACAGGGCAAATGGAAGTTTTCCTTGGGGGTTCAAGAACAGAAGGTGCAGACAGACACAACAGTCTCTCAGCCACGCTTTACTGAGCCAGGGACCTTGGCTGGCCGGATGCTCAGTAGCAGGATGTCTGTGAAGGGAGAAGACAAGCAAAGGATGCTCAGGCCTTGCTCAGGCTGCGCTTGCACAGGTGTCTCCAAACGGAGGGGACCATGACTCATGACTCTTGAGCTAAGTTGACACTGCTGCCATCCCCCCTGGAAATCAATTTGTGGGCAGAGATCTAGGCTGTTTATAAAACTGACATAAGCAGCAGCTTCAACCTCAGGAGGCTTCACAGGGATAGATAAAGAGGAGGATTACAGAAGCTAAAGCTTTTGTTTAAAGAGAGATTACAAAGCATTTAGTTCGGATCAAGTCTGCCTGAAGCTTTGTTAAAATGTGCCCCTTTTCTCTGCTCCATCATGAGTTTTACTTTTTTTTTCCCGTTTATTTTTATTAGTTGGAGGCTAATTACTTTACAATATTGTAGTGGTTTTTGTCATACATTGACATGAATCAGTCATGGATTTACATGTATTCCCCATCCCAATCCCCCTCCCACCTCCCTCTCTACCCGATTCCTTTGGGTCTTCCCAGTGCATCAGGCCCGAGAACTTGCCTCATGCATCCAGCCTGGGCTGGTGATCTGTTTCACCCTAGATAATATACATGTTTCGATGCTGTTCTCTCGAAACATCCCACCCTTGCCTTCTCCCACAGAATCCAAAATTCTGTTCTGTACATCTGTGTCTTTTTCTGTTTTGCATATAGGGTTATCATTACCATCTTTCTAAATTCCATATATATGCATTAGTATACTGTATTGGTCTTTATCTTTCTGGCTTACTTCACTCTGTATAATGGGCTCCAGTTTCATCCATCTCATTAGAACTGATTCAAATGAATTCTTTTTAATGGCTGAGTAATATTCCATGGTGTATATGTACCACAGCTTCCTTATCCATTCGTCTGCTAATGGGCATCTAGGTTGCTTCCATGATCCTCCCCCCGCCAATGTTTATAATAGCCATGAGTTTTACTCTTAAACTTAGTGCTCAAATGTGAGCATGGAGCTCAGGCTTTATTTGGGACAACTGCAGATGAGGTCATTGGTCTCTCTCCTCTCTGGTAATATGAATTCAGAAAACATGAGGATTAGAAGAGATTCTAATCATTTGCCCAACGTTAAGTTTTTCTAGTAACAAGGGCGAATGATTTCTAAGTACTTGAATGTGAAAAGGAAATCATGCAACAGATTTTCATAAAGTCATGGTTACTGCTTTCAAAATTGTCCAAAATATCACCTGCCCAGGTTGGGAAAGAAAAAAAATATAGCTTTAAAAACAATCAATCTGTTTCCTCCTTCTGAGACTGAATTGGACTGACTGCATGGTTGATCCAAAAGCCTACCTATTCAGGAGGTGACTTTAAAAAACGGATTGACTAAAACTCAGCCAATTTGTCAATTATTTTTGTAGAACTGGCCTTTGTTCAGCTGGGGATCACTCCTGATCTCCTCTATGTCAGGGAGGTTTTCTGCTTCAGTGAATCCTTCCTTTTCTTTGGGAAGTAAAATCTAGAGAAAAATGATAGAATTTCAATGGAACAATATACAAAATTAGCACCTGGTGAGTCTTCAGGAGGTTCAGCTTAAAAATTGAGAGCAGATGGTCCTAGAAGAGATGCTTCTGTTGCTTCTGCATTTCAAGATCCCCTGAATGGAAGCCTGAACAGTCAACAAACCTGTACATCATGCTGATTGCATTACTGTACCTTAGTGGCTTGGGGGAAAATAAGTTTTCATAGAAAGTGTCCCCAATGCTGTAGATTCCACAGCAGCACAGATCCCTAGGTCAGTGTGATTTTTGGAGTCTCTGGAAAACATTATCCTTAATGGGCCAAAAGAAATGCCCAATATTCTGTGTTTTCATTATGACTGAGATAGGGTTTGGCCAACAGCTTTTATTCAAATGGTATTTGTTTGTGCCATCTACATACTAGACACTGGTGGCAGATGGAGAATATAAAGGCACAATACCTCTCTTCCCCTGAGTCTCATGGAATAATAAAGTGGTAGTTAACAAAGGATGGGGAGGGGTAGTTCCCCGCCCAATATCTGAGGGCACCTCTTAGGAACTTGTTAGAAAGGCCATTTCTCAGTCCTGACCCTAGTCCTACTGAACCAGGAACTATGATAGACGGACACATCAGTGTGGTCTTAAAAGGTCCCAGTCAATCTGGTGCAGGTGCCACTGAAACGGAGAAACCAGATATTGAATTAATAATCATATTGTTGACAATACAACAAGCAAGAAGGAAAACCTGTGGGAACTGAGAAAAAAGTAAACAGACAGACAGCATGGTCTAAGTGTTCATTTTAAAGGCATGGGGTCACTGGTAGCTGCAAGTAGAACCAACGCCTTCCATGGAAGCACAACTTCCCTATCAGGGTATGCATTTTCTTCTGTAAGTAAAATCTGTGACGTATAGTCCTTCAATGCTATATGGCATTTCCTTCCACTCCAGGTTCACATCGCAGCCTCAGGACCACTGACGGGGTGACAGTAGTTACAAGGAAGCAGTGAAATGTTGAGCCCATGCCAGGGCCTGGTGAGAAGCTATCCAGACATCTCTCATCCAGATCAGGGATGTGGAGCCTATGCAGACCTCCAGCAGGCCCTCGATAGCAGAAGCCCCGCCATACTTCCTGTCATGGTCTGAAGTCTGCGTCCTGGGTTCTGTGTGTTATACAGTCTGGGCTATACTAATAAGTGATTTTAGAAAGATCGCTTGATAGGAGGTGATGGAAGCACTTGCCTTCACGTCTAAAACACTGGTTCTCAACCTACAAATAAAGATCACTCAGGGAGGTTTTAAAAAGTACCCAAGCCAGGGACTGAACCCCAGAGATTCAGCAAATCTAAGGAAGAGCCCAGGCGTCATTATTTTTAAAGAGATCTTCAGGAGAATCTCACATGCACCTGTGTTTTAAAAGCCCCCAACCTTGCAACTCAAAGCATGGCTCATGGGCCAGATGCATCACGTCATCAGGAAGCTTGTTAGAACTGCAGAATCTCAGGCCCCAGCCTAAACCTACTGAACCAGAATTAGCATTTTCACAAGACCCTTAGCTGACCGCTGTGTGCGCTAAAGTGTGCGCTTCTGGTCTGAAGGGTTTGTGATTGACTCCTCTCTGGTGAGGTATCTGTTCCCCTAACGTGAAATCATAGCACACGTATTCTCCAGTACAGCCTGAATGTGATTGGGTATGCCTCACAGAGCTGTAGTTTGTTCTGAAACATGCACTTCTTGTGGATTAATTCCTGAGATGAGTTCGCTGAGCATATGGAAACTTTCACATCAGAAGATGCTTGTTTGGTTTAAGGAATATATAGTGACACGGTCTCATGACCCTGTGGGTAGTCATTTTGTTTGTTTGCTTCTTTGGCCGGGTCACAGGGCATGTGGGATCTTAGTTCCTCCCCGCCAGAGACTGAACTTGCACCCCGTGCACTGGAAGCACGGGGTCTTGACCACTGGTCCACCAGGGAAGTACCTGGGGGTGATTTTAAGAGCAAATTGGAAAATTTCTCTACAAACCTCATGAACAACTTGTAATCCAAGGAACACTCTACCTGGCAGTATGCTCTGTTGTATAAGCAATAAGGTACTGTCTGAGGCTAAGTCAGTGATTTCAATGAGTTTTAGTCATGCTTATTTTCACAGTAACTGTACAAGTAAAGTATTACTGGGACCATTTTTGCAGAAGGCAACTGAAGTCCAAAGGGTTAGATTGCCTAAAGTCATTCAACTAATAAATGGCTAAATGATAATTCAGACTAAGTCCCAGAGACAGCAAAAACCAAGATCCTTTCATTATTCTAACTTGATTGCTTTAATCCTGAAAGCTTGAGTACAGCACCACTCCTCTCCTTTATACAGCTTCTAGAATGTATAAATCATTCACTTCTCTTAGTATGAGTAAATGATAATTGACTGTAACTTTTCAAAACTGTCGTCCTTCATCAAGTGCCAAAATGCCAAATAGTCTGTATTTAGTCCCAACATGGCCTTCATCTAATCAAAGTGCTTATTTTGGGAGCAGTCACTTTTGAGTGTTAATAAACTATAGATAAATTTGATGGGATTTGGCATACTTTGGAATCAGATAAAAAGCACCTGTATGCCATTTCTGGTTTTTTCCTTAGTGCTACCAAATTAATTCAATTATAGCCCGTGTCAGGCAGCAGAACACTGAACTGTGGATGGCTGCATCTTTTTATAAATTAAAGGTACAATTTTAGAGTTTCTCATTACTCCAGACTTGATGTATACATGAAGAAAGCAGCAAAGTTAAAGTAATAAAGCCTGTCTTAAAAAGGCATTTAGTCACCGTAGTTCTTGTTGGTGGAAATGACCTTGACTGCATCTTTCATGCACCCTCGCATTTGGCTTAGGATGCATAATTCATATAGCAATCAATTAGCTGACTGTAGAGCCTACAACAAGAGGGAATATTTCATATAAATCATTGCTGGCTAAATTGCTGGGACAATTAATAAAGTAGGAAATCTGTGGACATCAATTTGGAGGCAACACAGGTTCATCAAAAGCAAATCAGTTTCCTCCACCTCTTGGAAAGAAATTGAACACAAAGAAAACACCAGATATCATTTAATCACTATTTCTTAGGAAGGGCTTGATGAAGATAATATTATTTGTTGTTTTTATGAATGTGAACAAGTGCCTAACATAAGTGGCTCATTTATTTGGCTTAGGGCACTCAATCAACAATGTCATTCTATGAATTCAAATATAGCAATCAAATATGTATTCCTGCTTTTGAAGCATCTATAATCTAGCACAGGGGGCCTCCAAATGAGACCTCTGGTAGGTCATGTGGGTCCATAAGGTGGCCTGTAGTCTCTTTTAAAATGCAAATCATCTTAGCATGCATTAGTTGAGCTTCAAATGCTATTTTCATTAATTATTTCCATGTATGTCACATGTACTCTAGCAAACTTCAATTTGCCTGTGCCTCTTAGAAGTAAAGAAAGCCTACTTTTGGTATGTGTGAAAAATAAAGCTATTCTTTTCTGTTTTTTAATATATATATTGTTCAAAAATAATTTTAAACCATGTTAAGTGTACAGAAACACCTTTTTCAATATTTGTTAATAGAGTTTTGGTTTGCAGTTACCTTGAGGTTTTTGTACAGCAGTGTATATACATATGTGATTGTTTTAAGTTGCTGACCTCTTAATTTCAAATGCATTTTGAATACACTGCATTTGTACTCCCCTCCCCTCACAGTTACTGTGTATGACATTTTATATTTAGTTGTTTTGTGTATCTTTTATCTTAATGAGGATACAGATGATTTTTACTCCTTTTGTCTTTTTACCTCCGTACTAGCTTTGTTTATGATTTCCTACCTTTAATGTATGTTTGCCTTTACTGGTAAGTTTTTTCATTCTGCTATTTTCTTAGTTCTAGTTGTGGGTCTTTTCTTTTTCACCTAGAGAAGTGCCTTTAACATTTGTTCCCAAGCTGGTTTGATGGTGGTGAATTCTTTTAGCTTTTGCATGCCTGTAAAGCTTTTGATTTCTCCATCAAATCAGAATGAGAACCTTGCTGGGCAGAGTATTCTTGGTTGCAATATTTTCTCTTTCATCACTTTACATTTATTGTACCACTCCCTCCTGGCCTGCAAAGTTTCTGCTTAAAACTCAGCTTTTTGTCTTATGGGAGTTCCTTTATTTGTTATTTGTTGCTTTTCTCTTGTTGTTGTTAGTATTTTCTATTTAATTTTTGTCATTTTGATTATAATGTGTCTTTGTATGTTTCTCTTTGGGTTGATCCTGCATGGAACTTCCTAGGCCTTCTGGATTTAAGAGACTATTCCCTTTTCCAGATTAGGGAAAGTTTCGGCAAACTGTCTCTTCAAATATTTTTTCAGGCCTTTCCTCTCTCTTCTCTTTCTGGGACCTCTATAATGTGAATATTAGTGCACTTGAGTTGTCCCAGAGGTCTCTTACAATGTCCTCATTTAATTCTTTTTATCCTGTTCTACTGTAGCGATTTCCACTACTCTGCCTTTCTGCTCACTGATTCATTCTTCTGAATCATTTAGTCTACTATTGATTCCATCCAGAATATTTTTTTACTTCAGTTATTGTGTTCTTCATTTTCTGTTTGGTTGTTCTTTTTTAAAATTAATTTATTAATCAGCTATGCTGGGTCTTTGTTGCTGTGCAGGCTTTCTCTATTTGAGGTGAGTGGGGGCTACTCTCTAGCTGTGGTATGCAGACTTCTCACTGCGGTAGCTTCTTTTGTTGTGACGCACAGGCTCTCGGGAGCATGGGCTTTGGTCGCTGCAGCTTCTGGGCTCTGGAGCACAGGCTCAATAGTCGTGGCACGCAGGCTTAGTTGCTCCATGGTATGTGGGATCTTTCTAGACCAGGGATAGAACTTGTGTCTACTACATTGGCAGGCAAATGACCATAGGCCGCTAGGGAAGCCCTGGGTGCTCTTTATATCTTCTCTTTATTAAAACCTTCTAACTTCTCACTCTATGTATTCATTTTCATCCCGGTTCCTTGGTTATCTTTATGATCACTACTCTGAACTCTTTCTCGGGTAGACTGCCTATCTCCACTTTACTTAGTTCTCGTTCTGGGGTTTTATCTTGTTCCTCTCGCTGAAACATATTCCTCTGCTGCCTCATTTTGTCTAGCTTTCTGTTTGTATTTGCATGTATGTGGTACATTAGTTAGGTTTCTCAGCCTTGGAGAGGTGGCCCTCTGTAGAAGCCGTCCCATGCATCCCAGCAGCGCTCTGCTCTCTCGTCACCCGAGCTCTATGCTCTAGGGTTCCCCCTAAGAGGCTCCATGGGTCCTTCTGTTGTGGTGGGCTGACTCTGTGGGCAGTCTGGCAGGCCCCTAGTCTGGTGAGTTCTGGGCCCTGCCTCGCGCCGATGCTTCTGGCTGCTGTTTAACAGGGTCTGGTCACTAGGTGGCGGTTGCAGGATCCTAGGGAGCCCAGGGGCTAGTGCTGGCTCAGCGATGAGCAGAGTCAGGGTAGACTCTGGGGCTGTTGTTCTACTCACTACCTGTCGAAGCCAATCCAGGGTTTAGTGCCAGACACAGAGTCCTGGAGCCTGACTGCAGGGCCCAGAGACTCCACAGCTCATTTCAGATCATTGCCCAGGGGAGAGGGGGTGGGTTCCTGACACCGCTGGGTGTGGGGTCTGGGTGTCTCACAGGGTGTTTTGACTTGCTAATTGGCCTGAGGTGTCCCAGCACTGTCCTTGCAGGCTGTTGGGGGGGTGAGATCTTGGAGCTAAGTATCCGAAATGTCAGCTGCCACAGCAGCAGTGTTCACGTGGCTGAAAGCTCCCCAATATGTCCAACGCCGGTGTCTATGTCCCCAGGGTGACATGCGGCCTCCCCTCCTGCCCTTGCTCCAGGAGACTCTCCAAGACCAGGCTCCTATCAAATTACTCTTTTTGCTCTGGGTTCCAGGGCATGTGAGATTTTGTGTGCACCCTTTAAGAGTGAAGTCTCTATTTACCCCAGTCCTCAGGGGCTCCTACAATTCAGCCCTGCTGGACTTCAAAGCCAAATGCTCTGGGGTTTCATCTTCCTGGGGAGCTTGATATGGGGCTCAGAACTCATGCTCCTGTGGGAGAACGTCTGGAGTAATTTTTCTCCCTTTTGTGGGTTGCACATCCAGAGGGTATGGGGTTTGATTCTATTGCAAATCCACCTTTCCTTCCTCTCTCATTGTAACTCCTTCTTTATGTTTTTACCCGTAGAATATCTTTGCTGGTAAGTTCCAGTCTTTTCCATCCATGGTTGCTCTGCAGACAGCTGTGATTTTAGTGTGCTCATGAGAGGAGGTAAACTCTATTACCTACAATCTCCAGAAACACCTTTTTTAATGACTGACTGCCCAGACAAGAGTCACATATATGCTACTTTTATTAAATGATAAATGACATCAAACATGGTAGCCTTAATATATAGGTCCATGGATATAATTTGACTTCATTTTATAATTACCTGGAGAATATTTTTAAGCTCACTATACTTATGGGCCATCTCTTATACACTGGAAGTGATAAATAGATTCAAAGGATTAGATCTGATAGACAGAGTGCCTGAAGAACTATGGACAGAGGTTTATAACATTGTACAGGAGGTGGTGATCAAAACCATCCCCAAGAAAATTAAATGCAAAAAGGCAAATTAATTGTTTGAGGAGGGCTTACAAGTAGCTGAGAAAAGAAGAGAAACAAAAGGCAAGGGAGAAAAGGAAATGCATACCCATCTGAATGCAGAGTTCCAGAGAATAGCAGGAAGAGATAAGCCGTCTTGAATGAACACTGCAGAAGAATAGAGGAAACAATAGAATGGGAAAGACTAGAGATCTCTTCAAGAAAATCAGAGATACCAAAGGAACATTTCATGCAAAGATGGCCACAATAAAGGACAGAAACGTTGTGGACCTAAAAGAAGCAGAAGATACTAAGAAGAGGTGGCAAGAATACACACAGGAACTATACAAAAAAGATCTTAATGACCTAGATAACCAAGATGGTGTGATCACTCACCTAGAGGCAGACATCCCGGAGCTTGAAGTCAGGTGGGCCTTAGGAAGCATCACTACGAACAAAGCTAATGGAGGTGATGGAATTCCCATTGAGCTATTTCAAATCCTAAAAGATAATGCCGTGAAAGTGCTGCACTCAATATGCCAGCAAATTTGGAAAACTCAGTAGTCGCCACAGGACTGGAAAAGGTCAGTTTTCATTCCA
Organism: Muntiacus reevesi; assembly: GCF_963930625.1. Taxonomy (NCBI): domain Eukaryota; kingdom Metazoa; phylum Chordata; class Mammalia; order Artiodactyla; family Cervidae; genus Muntiacus; species Muntiacus reevesi. The sequence goes on from NC_089251.1 coordinate 213,526,949, forward strand.
ATACCAAAGAAGGGAAATGCCAAAGAATGTTCAAACTAGCACACAATTGCACTCATTTCACATGTTAGCAAAATAGTGCTCAAAATCCTTCAAGCTAGTTAGGCTTCAGCAGAATGTGAATTGAGAACTTGCAGATGTACAAGCTGAATTTAGAAAAGGCAGAGGAACCAGAGATCATGTTACCAACACCTGTTAGATCACAGAAAAAGTTAGAGAATTCCAGAAAAACATCTACTTCTGCTTCATTGATTACACTAAAGCCTTTGACTGTGTAGATCACAACAAATTGTGGAAAATTCTTAAAGAGATGGGAATACTGACCACCTTACCTGCCTCCTGAGAAACATGTATGCAGATCAAGAAGCAATAGTTAGAACAGGACATGGAACAATGGACTGGTTCCAGATTGGGAAAGGAGTACGTCAAGGCTGTATGTATCCCTGCTTCAGTCCAGTTCAGTCAATTAGTCATGTCCAACTCTTTGCGACCCCATGGACTGCAGCCTACCAGGCTTCCCTGTCTATCACCAACTCCCAGAGCTTGCTCAAACTCATGTCTATCGGGCTGGTGATGACATCCAACCATCTTATCATCTGTCATCCCCATCTCCTCCTGCTTTCAATCTTTCCCAGCATCAGGGTCTTTTCCATTGAGTCAGTTATTTGCATCAGGTGGCCAAAGTATTGGAGCTTAAGCTTTAGCATCAGTCCTTCCAATGAATATTCAGGATTGAGGTCTATATAGTCAAAGCTATGGTTTTTCCAGTAGTCATGTATGGATGTGAGAGCTGGACCATAAAGAAAGCTGAGCGCCGAAGAACTGATGCTTTTGAACTGTGCTGGTGGAGAAGGCTCTTGAGAGTCCCTTGGACTGCAAGAGATCAAGCCAGTCAATCCTAAAGGAAATTGGTCCTGAATATTCTCTGGAAGGACTGATGCAGAAGTTGAAGCTCCAATACTTTGGTCACCTTGCTTATTTAACTTGTATGCAGAGTACATCATGCAAAATGCCCAGCTGGATGAAGCACAAGCTGGAATCAAGATTGCAGGGAGAAATATCAATAACCAGATATGCAGATGATACCACCCTTATGGCAGAAAGCGAAGAGGAACTAAAGAGCCTCTTGATAAAGCTGAAGGAGGAGAGTGATAAAACTCAGCATTCAAAACCTAAGACCATGGCATCCAGTCCCCTCACTTCATGGCAAATAGATGGGGAAATAATAGAAACAGGGTCAGACTTTGTTTTCTTGGGCTCCAAAATCACTGTGGATGCTGACTGCAGCCATGAAGTTAAAAGAAGCTTGTTCCTTGGGAGAAAAGCTACAAGAAACCTAGACAGTCTATTATAAAGCAGTAACATTACTTTGCCGACTAAGGTCTGTCTAGTCAAAGGTGTGGTTTTTCTAGTGTACGAATGTGAAAGCTGGACAATAAAAAAAGCTGAGCACTGTAGAATTAATGCCTTTGAACTGAGATGCTAAAGAAGAGCCTTGAGAGTCCTTTGGACAGTGCAGAGATCAAACCAGTCAATCCCAAAGGAAATCAACCCTGAATATTCATTGGAAGGACTGTTGTTGAAACTGAAGCTCCAATACTTTGGCCACCTGATGTGAAGCTGACTCACTGGAAAAGACCCTGATACTGGGAAAGATTGATGATAGGAGAAGGGGACAACAGAGGATGAGATGGTTGGATGGCATCACCAACTCGATGGACATGAGTTTGAGCAAACTCTGGGAGATGATGATGGACAGGGAAGCCTGGCGTGTTGTAGTCCATGGGGTCACAGAGTTGGACATGACTGAGTGACTGAAAAACAGCAACAACCATCTCCTGAAAATACTGATTCAATTCCTCTAGTCTAAGGCCTAGCAACAGCATTTTTAAAAACTCCTGCGTTGACTTGAATGTTCAGGCAAGCTTGGGGACACGTTTATTGATAGTATTGTATGTGGCAGTGTGCCTCCGACTTGAAGCTGCACACAAAACAGCTGGGGCATCTTGTTCACTCTCAGTTTTTGATTCTGTAGGTTTAGGGTTGGGATTGAAATGCTACACATCTAACAGGCTCACAGGTGATGCTGACTTTACTGGTGCTCCTACCACCATTGGAGTTGTAGGAGGTGGGACAGTAGTTCTCACGCCTGCCTGCCCATTGGAATCAACTGGAGATTTTTAAAAATCCTGCTGCTGAGGAATCACCCCAAAAATTTTAAAGTAATTTTTGTGGTGTGCAGTGTGTGCATCTGATTTTTATTGCTGTTGCTGTTTACTTGGTTGTTTTTTTTTTTTAAGCTTTCCAAATGATTCTAGTGTATGCAAAGTTTAAGAGTTACTCGTGTAGAGGAGTGATTCTCAAGCTTCTTCAACCTTTAGACATTGCAGAGGAATTTTAAAAATATACTATTTCTCCAGAGCCAGACTAGGCTAATCAAAGTGTTATCCCCTTAGCACTTTTAGTGGGTAGGACTGGAATAAAGTTATTTTAAAAGCATGGCTTACAATTCTTATGAAGAGTCATGTTTGAGAACCTCTGATATAGATGAGGCTAGGAAGTATGTTAGAGCTCAGGCTTTGAAGAAAAGTCAAAGCAAGCTTTTATCTCCTCCTATGCTATTTTCCAACATGTTCACAATAGCAATCAAACTATAAAATAAAGAAAAAAATACAGTCAAACAAGACATAGAAGGAGATTTAAATAAATAGAAAGAACTCACAATACTTCTGGATTATTAATTTCCTTGTCTGACTAAATTATCTTTAATTTTAAAGTCAGTATAGAATAACTTTTTAAATAATGGAAATGCAAAACTATACAACTAAAGGAAATAAGCAAGACTAGAAAAAAATTTTTGAATGAGGAAAATGTGGGGAATAATCTTTCAGATATCAAAACATGTCATAAGATCATAATGATTAAAAATATTCCAGGGAATTCCCTGGCACTCCAGTGGTTAGGACTCAGTGTTTTCACTGTGGAGGCCTGGGTTTTATCCTGGGTCAGGGAACTAAGATCCCATAAGCAAAAGCATGGCAAAAAAAAAAAAAAAATCCAATTTGGGCAGAAGAATAGAAAATGAAACAGCAAAAGCAAAAAATGGACCTATATACTTTATTAAAAATTTTCTAAAGGTTAAAGTGTCATGATTAATCAATAGGGAAATTACTAGCTATATAAAAAACTAGAGCTGAGACATTTTGAAAATAATAAAATTGGATGTCTATCCCCCATTTCATATATGAAAATAAGTTCCAGAAGGAGTATAACCTTAAGGAAAAAAAGAACAGAATTGCTTTAACCTTGATATAAGGAGAGACTTCTCAAAAAAAAAATCAGAAACATACTAAAAAAAACTGACATATCTGGATGCACACACATACTTTTGTTCCCTGAAATAAAACAAAAACAAAGATTTTTAAAGACAATCAAGGTTCCAAATAGTCAGGAGATTGAACACATACATATATAAATGCACTATCTCCTGAAACCTCATGGAGTATCATAAAGATATGTGAAAGTGAAAGTTGCTCAGTCGTGTCCGACTCTGAGATGCCATGGACTATACAGTTAGTCCATGGGATTCTCCAGGCCAGAATACTAAAGTGGGTAGCCTTTCCCTTCTTCAGGGGATCTTCTCAACCCAGGGATTGAACCCAGGTCTCCCGCATTGCAGGTGGATTTTTACCAGCTGAGCCACAAGGGAAGCCCCATAAAGATATATTTTAACATATTTAATTTCATAAGGATGAGAAGGGTAAGAGAGAAGGGGGACTAGCAATACACATCTTCAGTCTAGAAAACAGGAGAATGTGTGAGAGAACTGAAACAGAAACCAAAAACAAAAATGCCAACACAGAAAACTGGTTGCTTAACTTGAAAGCTAAAAATTAAGGCAGTGTTTTAAATGACATGATTTCCAAAGTCTCGGGAATTAGTGGTGCCAGGTCCTTCCAAATATGGAGGTGAATGAGAGGGAACTAAAATAAGAACTGCTCCAAAGTTCCCCAAGGAGCAGAAGCAGATCCCCTTTTCACTTTCCCTTATCCCCACCACAGCAGAGGGCTGGAAGTTTGTTTTGTCTTGAACAGAGGGTCTCTGAGTCACCACACATGCTAAGGCAGAGTGCTGAGAATGCAGCTGAAAAGGGATGCATTTATTGAAGGCTGACATCCCCTTGGCTCTCTTTATTTTTTATCAGCTCCTGGAATGTTGGCAGCCAAGACTTTATCCTGCAGGCAAGAGACTGGATGGATCTTTCCTGGGGAATGTGACCAGTATAAGAGAAAAGTCCTAAAGAGATCAATGTTAGGGGCTCTTCAATAAAGCAGCCAAACCATAGGGACTTCCCTGCTGGTCTGGTGCTTAGGCCTCCGAGCTTCCACTGCAGGGGCATAGGTTATATCCCTGTTCCTACATTCAGGGAAAAAAAAAAAAGGCTAAACCACATTTTCCTTCAGTGAGTCCCACAATCAATGAGACCCACCCTCGCATTTAAAACTTCCTACAGCTTTCCCCTCCAACTCTTAAATATAGCTAGCAATCAAGGGTTACAAAACAGTGGAGGAAGACTTTGATAGGAAAAAGAAAGACTGAAATGAAAGAACTGAAGGAAACAAGTGGGAAGCAATAGAACATGCAAAGCTGAAAATGTAAACAAACTGCTGTCAGTATTCTCGGAGATGGATACAACATCAAAAGCACATGCAAGGAAAGCAAAAACATATAAATGGGACTACAGGAAACTTTGCTATGCAGCAAAAGAAACAACCTGACAAAGAGAAAAGACACCCTAGGGAATGACAGGAAAGTTCTGCAAACCATACATCTAATAAGGGGTTATTGTCTTTATTTGTAAGGAACTTCTACAACTCAACAGGAAAAAGACAAATAACTCATTTAAAAAAAGGTCAAAAGACCTGAATAGACATTTTCCCCCAAAAGACAAACTAGTGGCCAATAGGCATTTGAAAGGATGTCTACCATACTAATCATTAAGAGAGTGTAAATCAAAACTACAGTGAAATATCAGCTCATACCTGCCTAGGATGGCCATTATCAAAAAAAATGAAAAAATGCAAGTGTTAGCAGGATGTGGAGAAATTGGAATCCTGGTGCACTGTTGGTGCAAATGTAAGACAGTATGGCCACTATGGAAAACAACATGGAGCTTCCCTAAGAAATGAAAAACAGAAAAACTACCACGTGGTCCAGCAGTTCCACTTTTGGATATTTGTTCAAAAGAACAGGAAACCGGATCTTGACTAGATACGAAACAGAGAGACAGACTATGGAAAAGGTGAATGAGAGTAATCCTCGGGATCCTTCTTATTAATGAAACTGCAAAAAAAAATCAGATCAAACTGAGAGTTCCCAGGCTGCTTTTCACAAAACTTGTATATCTAATAGGTAGATAAACAATAAAGACAGAAAAGAATTCAGACAAACAGATTAAAGCAGGAGGTTCCCCCAGTTTGCCACGTGGATGAAACAAATTCTGACATCTTGAATGTTTCTACCAACCCTCAGTTTGCTTTGCTCTTCTGAGACCCTCCCTCCCTCTTTCTTGAGGACAGTTGGTGGGGTGAAAGAAGTGAGGGGGTTAAAGAAAAACTCTCAGTGCCCCTGCTGCCCCCCTCCATGAAATATCTGAATTCAGATCATTCCAGCACAGGCCACTTTCCCGTGAGAGCAATATGTATCAAAATGGAAACTACATGATGCCTTGTTGTTGACAGTCGTTCCTCTTTCGGGGCCCCAGAGACTTTACTATCTGATGCGGTGTTCCACAATAGGGATCAGAATGAATGAAAGGTCCACCTTCTTTTGTCTGCTTATAAAGCAAAAGACTGACTGTGAAAGTGAACATGGAAGGGAGAGGTAGCAGGATGCCTCACCTGCAGACACCTTCTTGATGCAGATCATTCACAGGAAAAAAAAGTCCATGTGGATGCTGCGGATCTGGAAACTTTAAAATTATTGGTGTGCTTGGCACATCTTCATGCAGATCCAAGGTTATATGTGTTTCAATCTGCAGGGCTGCTGGCATAGGGGAAATTCAATAGTAAAGGCTTTTAGGTCCCACGAGCGCAGAAGAGGACTCAAGACTGCAAAGAGCCAGGGGAGATACATTTGGGAGTTGGCAGTTTCAAAGCCAAATGAATGTTCATGGGCCCTTATTAAGAAAGTTGGTCTTCGTTCTGAGAACAGTGGGATTCTTGAAGTAAATATGGGTAGAACAAGGTCAGGTTTACGTTTTGAAAATTATGGAAAATAAATTTGCTCTAGAAACATAGATGCAGGGAGAAAAAGAGATGTTCGCATTATTCCAGGCAGAGTAGTACAAATGGTACTTGTAGAATGTGAAGCAGACAGATTTGATGGATATTAGGAGATACCCATTTAATGGCTCAATGGGTAAAGAATCTGCCTGCAATGCAGGAGACTCAAGAGACACGGGTTCGATTCCTGTGTCAGGCAGATCCCCTGGAGGAGGGCACAACAACCTACTCTGGTGTTCTTGCCTCGAGAATCCCAGGGACAGAGGAGCCTGGTGGGCTACAGTCCACAGCGTTGCAAAGAGCCACACACAATGGAGCAACTGAGCATGCACACAGGCACAGAAGATAAAAACTGATAGAAGTTAATGATTTGGGGATGTAAGGAAGATGGAGATAAAGGTGTTCAAGAATAACTTCAAGGTTTCTAGCTTGCAGATCTAGAAATGTTTTCATTATTTTCTCAAGAAAATGTTTTTCTGAAAAAATATATGATGTAATGGGAAATTTTAAACCTTTTAAAAGAAGGAAAAAATCTTCAAAGGTAGGCAATTTGGGGTTTTGTTTATTTTAGGATATCTGGAATTTAAAATCATGTTTACAACGTGAACATACATAAGATATCAAAAGAATTTTTTAAAGAAGAGGACTAACATTTAATGCCTTGTATAACGTGGTTTTAAAAAATGAGATGTTGCACCCCAAGCATCTTGCCTCTGAAACATAACATTGGCCATTTCTCCAAAGTCACCAATGCCAGCAACTCTCCATTGCAATCCTCAAAGCAAAACCATTTTTCCAGTGAACAGTAGGGCTCCCATCCTAAAAAGTCAGCTCTGAATACCACAGAGAAAGTAATTGAATTCAACACCAGTGTTATTTTGTGACCTGTGCATCTTCCACCATATGAAAACTGAAAGTAATACAGTGTCATCAAATTCTCCACTTTCTCACATAGTTCATCTGGTCAAACAGAATCAAATACCACATTGCTGAAACACCATCAATTCTCCTGTGGTTATTTTACAAATAAATTTCTTTTTCTCTACTTTTATATAGCACATAAAATTTTCATATAGTTGAAATGAACTGTGCAGAGAAAAAGGTAAATGCCAGCAGGCATCTAAATATTGTAGCATCTGTTATATTTTACACTCTGTAATCACAAATCTTATAAAGCTTCATCGCATTTAAAGCTGGATTCTTCACAAATTATTGAAGATTGATAGCTATAGTAATTGTCATTACACTTTTATTTTTATTATATTGAATTATACAAACTTTCTTCTACCTTCTCTGTTGTAATATCTTTTTCTGAAAAACAATTTGCAATGTCTGCTTTATATTTTGTGGTAAAAGTCTAAAATTTATATGATAGAAATTAACATTTTAAAGTTAAGTATCCAAGATCTGTAGGTTGTGGGTGTGCACATATTTGTGTCTATATGCACATATTAGTGTAGCACTGCTAATTATTAAAGTCTTTTCTAGAACACTTAGAAAAAATGGGTTGGAATAGAAATAGTAAAATGAATTACTCTGAAAGAATTTTAAACCTGAACTGGAAGCACCACAGACTCTCTATCAGTTCTCCTGTTTGTCATGAAACACAAGCAGGAGTAGTTTTAAACATGTGAAGGTTTCAAACTTCTGGTAATATGCATCTATCCATTCTGTGTCACTTGCCCTCTTAAGGCCTGCATTCAGTGCAAGGACCAAACCTCAGGTGCCACATAAATGCTTAGACTGCCTTTCTGACTGATTTCATTTTTCCTTTGAGTTTTACACATAAGTGAATATCATCTTTTCCCCCTTCTTAAATCGATTTGTTGGATTCAGTCTTATCTACCTACTTGCAAAGCTAAGTTATTAAGCACCTACCAGGGGGCTCTAGTGGTAAAGAACCCCCTGACAGTGCAGGAGATGTCAGAGACGTGGGTTCGATCCCTGGGTTGGGCAGATCCCCTGGAGGAGGGCATGGCAACCTACTCTAGTGTTCTTGCCTGGAGAATCCCATGGAGCCTGGAGGGCTACAGTCCATAGGGTCGCATAGAGTCAGACACGACTGAAGCAACTTAGCACACGTACACATGTGTTGGTACTACGTTAAGTGCTGTTACGGGAATAAACTCTCGTAAAACCCCATCTTCACAAAAGAATCACATCTGGTAGGTAAATTCCTTTGTAACTGACAAAAGAACAATATCTGGTAAGTAAAATAATCTCCATTTTATAGACAAGGAAACGAAGGTTCAAAGAGCCAAGAACTTTGCCCAACACTGTTTAATCGAGTTTCCAACATTAATCTATGGTGAGCCATGATGAATGCTGCACACCACCAGGAATGCCCTTCACGGAGCCTATAGATAGCACTGGAGCTATCCAGTGCTACAGCCCTGTATCTAACTCAGAAGTCTAATTTCTTCTGTTGCACCACATTTCCACCTCACTAACTTATTCATATTAAAATAACAGGAGTAAACAGAAGTTGGGGAAATAAAGAGTAGTAGGAGTTGAGTTTTGCATTGTACTTCTTGAAAATACCTCTAATGAGTTCACAGAATTATTTAAAATAATTTGATCCATAAAACAGCAGCTGCAGCTCTCATATTTCCTTTCTTACAGAAAAATTAACTCATACTCATTTGTAAATAACCTAAGTACAAGCGAAGCTATCATTATGGGTTGCCTTCATAAACTACATACTGTGTAATTTTTTATTATCATTCCATGAACTAAGGGAGCCTGAAAATGATCTTTTGACGTTCAGAATTAACCATATGTTGATATGCAAGGTTGACACTCATTTGAGGGGGAAGTACGTCTCTTTAGCATTTTAATCTACTTATAAACTTCATTTATTCGGAATTGTACATCTCTAATTGATTAAACAAATAGTGCACTTTCCAAATAAAAGACATATTAAAATAGTGAACATCTGCAGAGGCATGGTTAAATAAGCAAAGACAATTCAAAGGCATTTGCTGTCCTAATTTCTTGCAAGTTGACAGACAATGCCCCAAAACTCTCTTATCAGATCCAGAATGAACTAATAAGCTAATCAGAGCATAACAAGTCTTTGCCGTGTGACTTCATAAGAGAACTATGAGTGCATTTAAACAGCACTCAGGGGTATTTCTTGTTAAACATGTGAACTTGTTCTGAGAAATATTGTTAAAGATTGGTATAATCATGGAGTATACTATTTCCACCAGTGATCAGGACTCCAGGGACAATGAAATGAAGAGATATATTCATTTCCCCTTGGAACTGCAAGCTCCCAAACAATAAGATCTTCAGAGTCTGCTCAGAACTTATCTCCCTTAAGCGGTACCTCTGAGGTCCCCATTTGCCTCATTATTGTTAACTCTCTGGGGGCTTTGATCATGCACATTGGTCATGGTTCTGTTAGGCCAACGCAAGTTTCATCAGGAAAATTCTTTCCTTCAGTTCAAGACTTTGTAGAATGCCAAGTTTCTGCAGCAAATTTAGAAAATGGTACGAATAATACAATTTCTTAAACAAAGTCAATACCACATGCATAAGGGAGCATATGAACCATAAAGCTGTAAGGATTAATGACAACTGGTAAGCAGAAAATTACTCTCATAAATAAATATCAATAATTAGGAAATATAAGCAGTGTGTTTCTAACTGTTCTACTTGTGGCTGCATAAGCATTTAAGACACTTCAATTCCTTTTAATATGAGGGTAATTTATTTCTCTTATGCAAATTACCAGCTATACCAACATAATGTCTAAATATGGAAAAGAAAGCCTTTAGATCAAATTAACAATAAATGGTATGGTCTATCTCTGAGTGTGCAAAACCAGAATCACAGAAGAACACTACATAACTTGTACCTGTTTCTCTAAACTAAAAAAGAAAATCTTCAAAAGAATTCTTTTAAAAACCTAACAAAATATCCCCCTTTCCTCCTCTTCCTTTTCCTCCTGCTTTCCCTTTAGTTTTAAATTCAAGTTATAAACCAAAATAAGTAAAAATATTCTATTCCTCTATAATCATATACAACTTGATTTCCTGGCTCTATTCTATTTTTTAAAAGGTATTTGGGTATTTTGTAAATTTATTAGTAAATTATTAAATACTACAGTTTTCAAATTTTTTCCTTGATGTTTATTCTTCCTTATTTAAGAAAAGAATAAAAAAGTAGATTACATCATGTGAGCATATTAAAAAACCCAAACCTTTTCCTCAACATAAAAATTTTCTCTAAAAGCTAGAAAAATCTATCAGAACTATATTCAAGCAGTCACATTCAGTGGTGTGTCCACTTCTATCCACAGATACTTTGTTCAGTGTGTTTCTTTAGATTCTCTGAAATTATTCTAATGTTATTATTTCTCAAAGTTCTGTCTTTGAATAGTCACAGAGTATTTTCATTTAAACTTTACTCAGTGCAAATATTTAGAGAGTAAATTCATTTTAAACCTATGGATTTCAGTTTTCATGCTGAAAATCATCTAAAGCATGTCCAAGTTGATTCATTTTCCTACTCTTGACACAAGGGAAGACAAAGGCACATTGCCCATCTCTATGAGGACACCTGGCTAATAGCCAATTTACAGAGTGTAGGCTGCAAACAGCTAATACTGTCTTTGTGCTTTGTCTCTGGTTTCCAAAGTATAGTAGAATCTAAAAAAAGAAAAAGAAAACCATCTGGAGACAAGACACACTTTACAGAAGAAAGATGTACCTCAGTAATGATTAAAAAAAAAAAATCATATCAAAACCCTGCAACTTTGGTCCACCTGGTAAAACAACCTTATATTCTTCTCCACAAGCCAGAGGTCGGCCACATTGCCACAAACTCAGGAAGGGTATTTTTTAACGGATGTGATAAACCTTCTCCTCACTATTTACACTTCTCTCTCTCATCTGAAAAGACACCTAAGGAAGGTTTGCTTAATCTACATACATACATAAATAAATACATCCCTGTAGCTTGCAGGGAGAATGAGGCAATTTGTATGTACATGAAACACAGACATCAAACCCAGCATGCCCCAAACTAAGAGACATTAAAATAACTCATCACACCCCCATCACTGCACCAATTTCACATCCTGAATCTTCTCTGGCATAAGTATCACTGTTTTGTCAACCAGACATAGAATTAAATGAGGGCAAGTAGCATATTTGGAGAAAGAAATGGCAACCTACTCCGGTGTTCTTACCTGGAGAATCCCAGGGACAGAGGAGCCTGGTGGACCGTCTATGGGGTCACACAGAGTCGGACACGACTGAAGCGACTCAGCAGCAGCAGTAGTAGCAGTAGCATATTTATTCACACTGTAATTCCAGCACTGAGCACTGTGCACATTGCTTAACATGTAGATGATCCTCAACAAAATATTGAATAGCAGACCAAGTTTTTCAACACCTAGAGACATATGTGACTCATGTTTTGGTGGCAAAACTATTGGCCTTACTGCCTAAAAGTTTGGTTTCTATTCATTCTGTCACTATGAAGATGTGTGATCTTGGGCAAATCACATATTTTTACTGGATCTACAATTTGGGACAGTGGGATGGGAATGGGCAACTAGATAGTTTTTTGGGGAGAAATAATTCTTTAAAATGTTGACACGGAGTTTTGTTCTGTTCCTAAACCCCCTATATTTAGACAGAAAAGTTTATATCTGTTTCCTTCAAGATGTTCCTAGAATCCAGCCTTTCTTCCCTATCCCACTGCCACTCCCCTTAGAGCTGACTTTCACCAGCTAAGTTCTGAATGAATAAACTGCAGTATGAAGAGGGATAAACTGGAAGTTTGGGGATTAACATATACACACTACTATGTATAAAATAGATGACCAACAAGGACCTAATTATAGCACAGGGACCTATATTCAATACCTTGTTGTAGCCTGTAAGAGAAAAGAATCTGAAAAAGAACATGTGTATGTGTATGGTTAAATCACTTTGTGGTACCCCTTAAAGTAACACAACTTTGTAAATCAACTATATTTCAATTTTTTCTATTGTGAAAAAAAATAAAAATTTTAATGAACCACAATACATGTTCCTAACTTTCGTTTCTTGACTCTTCCTTTCTCCACAGCGCAGCAGGACAAACTTCCTTAAACCCCGTGTGTGATAGTTTTCCAACAGTAGTGTGCACAAGAGCGAAGCAGCTTATTATAGAAACGTGCTCCCAAGTCACACCTCAACGCACCCCTGCAGGGTCCCTTAGGGCCTCCCTTCTGCACCGGGTGGTCCACAGCCCACATGTCGACACACGTCGTCTCTGCAGTGATTTCTAGACTCTTTTGATTTTACATTTGAGTACTAAAATATGCTTAAGGAGACATCTTAAAAATGTGAATATTTATCATTGAAACATATCTATGTACAAATATATAGATATACGTCACTTTATTATTCTATTATTGAGTCATAATCGATTCATCTTCTGTCCTCTTTGGTGAACTGTCATCACAGGATTCAGGACCCATGACCCATAACACAAAAGTTCACTTAAAAATTTACTGCCAAGTCACACAGGGAGGCTGTTCTTAACCTGACTGTGTACTGAGTGTTCACCACTGCTGCTTCTCTGTGCTGTTAGGGAATCCTGTTCACACCTTAATCAAGGTAAGGTAAGATACGGTAGTGTTTGTAAACAGTAATCTTTCAAAAACAACTGTATTTCTGTATTATCCTATTCCTTTTCTCTCTTTTCAAGCAGCTGTTAGGCTCTGTGTCCGTAGCCTTAATAGAGCTGTGTAATGAGGGGAGAGTGTAACAGTCTTAATGGAATTTTCTTTTTTGAAGGCTCTGGGGTGGGAGAAGTTGGTGCACAACAAATTGTCTGCCAGGGGAAAGAACATGGTTTAGTCCCACCCATAACACTCAGGGAGCTCAGGAAAGAGTAAATATGGAAGCTGCCCTATCATAAGTGAAAGTATGAAAACTTTTAAACTAAAGCTATCAAACCACTCAACAAATATTTTATTCTCCTACTTTGAAAATTTACATTTACAACAACTATGCATAAAATTATCATTTTTAAGTGACTGAAAATTTGCAAAATATCAAAGACAACTGTATAATTTTTGTGCACATCTGGTTGCTCTATTCATATACCAGTGATATCGGATTAATAATAAAACATAAGTTCACATAAGTTATAAACTATTACATAATTTTTTCATAAAATTAATTTTTCTTAAACTTAGTTGAGTACAATCATTAATTATTTTAACCAAGATTTTTCACACACCCTCTGTTCTGTTGACAGTAATTTAAAAGTGAAGTGTAATTGTATCCAGCCTATAAAATTTGCATATATTTTCACAAAAATGTAAATTTAAGTAACTGTAAAAAATGAAACAATAAATTATTTTTATTAAAAAAGGCCAAAAGACTTGAATAGAAAACTCATTAAAGAAGATATACAAGTGGCAAATGAAAAATGAAAATGAAAAAATGAAAAATTGTTCATTAGCACATGTCGTTGCCGTGCAGTGCTAAGTCATTGTCTGACTCTGCAACACTGTGGACTGTAGCCCACCAGGCTTCTCTGTCCATGGGATTCTCCAGACAAGAATACTGGAGTGGGTGCCCATGCCCTTCTCCAGGGGATCTTCCTGACTCATGGATCGAGCCCACGTCTCCTGCCGCTCCCACATTATAGGTGGATTCTTTACTGCTGAGCCACAGGCAAAGCCCTGCACTCATCATTAGGGTAAGGAAAATTAAAACAACAGTGAGATACCACCATACACCTCTTAGGACAGTCAAAATCCGAAACACTAGCAACACCAAATGCTGATGAGGATGTACAGAAACACTCATTCATTGCTGGTTGTCACTTCAGAAGACAGTTTGGCAGTTTCTTATAAAACCAAGCATACTCTTACCATGTAATACAACAGTTGTGCTCTTTGGTATTTACCGGAGTCAATGGAAAACTTATCTCCACAGGAAAACTTGCACAAGAATAATTATAGCTCGTTTTTTTGTAGTCGCCAAAACCTGAAAGCAAGCAACATGCCCGCCAGTCAGTGAATAGATAAACTGTGGTCCATTCAGACAATGGAATATTATTCATCTCTAAGAAGAAATGAGCTATCTAGCCATGATAACCCATGGAGGAATTTTAATTGCATATTGCAAAGCAAAAGAAGCCATCCTAAAGAGTCTACATACTATGTGATTCCACATATATGATATTCTGGAAAAGACAAAACTATGAAGACAGTAGGAAGGTCAGTGATTGCCAGTGGTTAGGGAGAAGAAAGGGGATGAATATTTCTTGCTGAAAGAGCAAGTTTTCACTCTTGTTTTTCATGTCTCTTTCAGAGCTGAATTACAGGCAAAGTGGTGGTGGTAGTGATGTTAGTTTTAATCACACTGGCTTTACTTCTAAATAACAGAAACCAACACACACTTTGAGTCCATTTTACAATGGGGCTTCAGAAAGTCATTCTCTGACAAAAGGAAGGCTCAGTATCCTGCACAGAGCACATCTCTAGCGTCTGGCCAGTTGCAAACCCTGACAACACAAGCAGCGCTGGGCAAGAACCATTTCAAGGTGGGGAGGAGATAAGGTCCTTAGATACAGTCATTCTATAAGCAGCTCTTTAACCAACAGCCTCAACTTCATTTCCTTTTCTCATAGGGTCTTCCACCATGACTTCTCCTTCCTCAACTGAGAATTTTCTCCTGTACTTGCTCTCACTGGCAGCTCTCTCCCCTGTGATTCATCTGTCAATATGGCTCTATAGACCTTCTGGCTTCCAAAAGTTGATCAAATCTTTGTTATGCTTTGCCACTCTCTCCCTTTATTTTCAGCATTTTATGAGTGAGTTTCTCATTCCCTTTCTGCTACTTTGAACAGAAATTGTACGGAGGTTTCTCACTAATACTATTTTATTTAGCTCAGGAGACATTAAAGTACTTCCTGAAGATAAGTTCTGTTTTCAGCTTTGTTTTTACTAGCCGTTAACGTGTCCAACTATATCATCATTCCCTCCAAAAGCTTCACCCTGTTTTTAAACGTATCTCAGAAATATGAGTAAGAATTACAGATTGAGGTATCAAGAATAGGGCAAGTTGCAAGGCATGATATGATTTTAAATTGAGTAAGCTGGGGATTGAAGTGAATCTCTCTGCTTATTAACTGTTTAAAAATTTTAGAAACTAATGATTTTGGGGGGATGGGACACTAAATATGTGAGACTATCGACTTCTCGCAGTGTTAAAATGTATAGGTACATCAAAAGGTTAAGCTGCAAAGTTTCAACTTTCCATATTACCATTATCAAATTCCCATAAAAGCCATATACAAAGTACTATTTTCTTCACATTAGAAATGAGAAAGCTCAGCTGGAGAAACTCAATAGCTTGCCCAAGATCACATGGTTAATACCTGGCTTATGCAGGATTTGACTCTGTGCAAGCATGGTTGCCTACCTTTTCCACGTCGTTACATGGCACCAACTACTTAAAAGGCCACTGCTGAACACACAGAGGAAGCATAGAAGTAAAACATCCAGGACATAGTGGGAAAGTGGAAGTCGGAGTGTGGTAGGGGGAGAGGGATAAGAAGTCTGTGAGAGAAACAGCCCACAAACAATTTTTTTTCTCATGTTCCAAAAAGAATCGAAACTACTCTTATGAGAGGATCTATTAGGACCTAAAGGTATCAACACACAACAAAGCCACAGAAGTGCTATAAAAACACCTAGTATAGGAAATACCTTCTTACCAGAAAAATGCAAAACAAACTGGCAGCAACATTTAAGGGGGTGAGAATAGTGATTTTTAAGGATGATAGCAGGTGCAGCAGTTCCAACACATCTGGTGTAATCACTTGAGGATAGATCCAAGGAAGTCCCATGCTGAAGAATGCCAACTTTTTGGTTCTATTAATCGAAAGAGTAAAATATTACTGAGTGCCTAATATTTGCAACGTAATGGGTCAGGCATCATGAAGAAAGTCGAACCAGAGAATCTTCCTTGTGGGAGTTTACTAGCTGAAGGATTTAGAGAAACCAGTGCATACTTTAGTGGTAAGCAATATACAAACACTCAAGGGTTCCATGTAGGTATCTAGAGCAGCACTGGGTTGATTAGTCACACTGGGTCACAGTTCACTCTCTTTCCCACATGAATCCTAAAGAGCTGATTTATTGTCGTTCCTTTGATTAATTTTTTAAAGATATATAGGATTAATGATATTTTTCAATTCATCATTTTTATCATCAATATGTTAAAATCATCTCGTTCTATTTAATTTCATTCTTATTTTATTATACTTTCCTTTGATCACTCCTTTCTTCTCATTCTTTCAACTTTCCATCCAAGTGGTTATTTAGATATATTGTATCCTTGGAAACTGAAGTGTTTTTCACATGCCCTATTAACTTGCATAAACACTACTGTTACATATCAATTTCTTGCCATTTTCATGTTTGTGAGATCATCCCAAATATGCATAAACCTCATTTTCCTTGGCCTTTTTCTCAAGTTGCCCACCATTCCCTACTACAACAGTAGTGATGCTGTGAAACTCCTTCATCATGGCTTGTGATTTTCATGAGCTGGGTCATAGGGTCCAAGCACACTTATTTCACTAGGCACTATCAGCTTCTCTCCAGTACTGAACATTTTACCTTCCACTAGCTGTCCATGTAAAAAGATGCCTCTACCACCATCCCCGCCTACCCCCATCCTTACTTGCCTTCTAACTTTTGCTAATTTGGTAATTGTGTATGGAGTCACTCAGTCATGTCCAACTCTGTCCATGAAAGTTTCAAGGCAAGAATACTGGAGTGGGTTGCCATGTCCTACTCCAGGGCATCTTCCTGACCCAGGGATTGAATCTGTGTTTCTTTGTGTTTCCTGCATTGGCAGGCAGATTTTTTACCACTGAGCTATCTGGAAAGAACTTTTGTGGTTATAAAGTAGTATTTTATTGTTGTTTTAATTTTTATGTCTGTAATTAGTAGTGGGTTTGAGAATCAATTTACATGTTTATTATACACTTATGTGAATTGTCCTTTTAAATACTATATTCATCTTCATAGATGACACTTTTTTGCTGAATAACTTGCATTTTAAAAAATGTTTAAAATATTCAAGAGTTCTCACTGTTGTAAATTCCATGTTAAAGTTTCCTATAACATGTCTAATTTAACATAAAAGTTTTATTTTGATTGTAGTTAAAATTCTAGTTTTTGTTATTTTGTTTCTCTGTTGCTGTAGTTCCTGTTTTTTATGTCTGTAATTTTATGGATTTTTAAAATAGATTGTTTGTTGTTTAGTCCCTAAGTCATGTCCAACTCTTTGCAACCCCATGAACTGTACCCCGCCAGGCTCCTTTGTCCATGGGATTTCAAAGGCAATAATACTGGAGTGGTTCTTCTGCTTTCTCCAGGGGATATTCCCAACCCAAGGATTGAACCTGCACCTCATGCATACCCTGCATTAGCAGGTGGGTTCTTTACTACTGAGCTACCAGGGAAGCCTTAAAATAAATATCCTTCACTAAATCAAGACAGAATATGACATTCTGTTACACCCCTTCATCTTCTTTCCTCTTTTAATATTTGAACTTGTTAAATATCTATTTTAAAAAACAAAATTCATCACTGATTGTCACCATTGCATAAATAAATAGATATTTTAACATCAATTTACAAAGAGGTAATTTCACAATAATAAATAGTCACT
The DNA here is from genome assembly GCF_963930625.1 of Muntiacus reevesi. Lineage (NCBI taxonomy): Eukaryota > Metazoa > Chordata > Mammalia > Artiodactyla > Cervidae > Muntiacus > Muntiacus reevesi. Next base: position 213,544,932 of record NC_089251.1, read on the forward strand.
TACAACTGAATAAATTTAACACCTTGAAAAACTTCCTACCTGTCTGATTTTTTCCCCTCATTTCACAGCACATTAGTTCATGGACCAAGAGTTGGCATCCACTAAATTAGAATATTTCCCATTTTAAAGCCCCAGGGGGCACAGTGGTAAAGAATCTGCCTGCCAATGCAGGAGACACAAGAGACACGGGTTCAATTCCTGGGTCAGGAAGCTCCCCTGGAGAAGCAAATGGCAACCCACTCCCATATTCTTGACAGGAAAATTCCATGGACAGAGGACCCTGGCAGGCTACAGTCCATGGGTTTGCAGAGTCTGACACAACTGAGTGACTGAGCACAAGCATGGTTTAAAGCAGAGACATGGGTGAAGGGAGAACTTGAGTGAAAATGAAAGGAAGCCTAACAGCTTTGGTCAAGGTCATATCTGGAAGTCCTGAGCAACCACTGATGTGCTCTCTGACACTACAAATTAGGTTTCTCTCTCCTAAAATTTCATATAAATGGAATCACACCTATAATTTGACTTCTTCTGTGCAGGATATTTTTGAGAGTCATCTGTGTTGCTGTGTGTATCAGTAGTTTGTATTTTATTGCTGAGTACCACAGATGGTGACTGCAGCCATGAAATTAAAAGACGCTTACTCCTTGGAAGGAAAGTTATGACCAAGCTAGACAGCATATTAAAAAGCAGAGACATTACTTTGCCAACAAAGGTCTGTCTAGTCAAGGCTATGATTTTTCCAGTGGTCATGTATGGATGTGAGAGTTGGACTTGGTCTATAAAGAAAGATGAGTGCCAAAGAATTGATGCTTTTGAACTGTGGTGTTGGATAAGACTCTTGAGAGTTCCTTGGACTGCAAGGAGATCCAACCAGTCCATCCTAAAGATCAGTCCCGGGTGTTCATTGGTAGGACTGACGTTGAAGCTGAAACTCCAATACTTTGGCCACCTGATGCGAGGAGCTGACTCACTGGAAAAGACCCTGATGCTGGGAAAGATTGAGGGCAGGAGGAGAAGGGGACAGCAGAGGATGAGATGGTTGGATGACATCACCGACTCAATGGACATGGGTTTGAGTGGACTCCGGGAGTTGGTGATGGACAGGGAGGCCTGGCGTGCTGTGGTTCATGGGGTTGCAAAGAATCGGACACGACTGAGTGACTGAACTAACTGAGTGTACCACTGAATGAATATGCCGCAGCAATTATCAACTCACCTGTTGACAAGCATTCAGATTTCTTCCACTCTGGAGGCTGTAACAAAAAAAGCTGCTGTGAGCATTTGTGTACAAGCCTTTGGTTCTCAGTTTCCTTGGGTAAATACTTCAAAGTAGATTTTCTGGATTACATGGTATGGGTATATTTTATATTTTTGAAGAGTCTGCCAGTTTTGCTGAGTGTAATACCATTTTACATTGCAACCAGTGAGATATCCATGGTCCATCTGCTGGATATTTTAGCCAGCAATTGAGATTGTAAATATTTTTGACTTAATATTAGTGGCTACTTCAACTATGGTTTTAACTTGCATTTTCCTAAGGACAAATAACATGGTACATGTTTTCACATGCGCTATTTGTGTGTCTTCTGGAAAGGTTTTCTTTAGATCTTTTGACTATATTTTTAACTGAATTGTTGGCCTTATTATTAAGAGTTCCTTACAACTGGTTACAAATCTTTTATAACAGTTCTTTTATCTGGTTACAAATATTTCTGAGATAGATGCATGGAGTGTATATTTTTTTCCAGTCAGCAGTTTGACTGTTCAAATTCTTAATCGTATCCTTGGAAGAACAGATTTTTATACTTTGATGAAGTCCAATTTGTCAATTTTTTCATTTAAGAGATGAAGTTTTAAAAAATTATAAATTATAATTTACATACAAAACTAAATTTCAGGTGTAAAATATAGATTCAATATTTTTATACAGCAGAAGTGATCACCACAATAAGTCTACTTACTTTTGGTCTCCACACAAACTTATTACAGTATTATTGATGATATTCCTACGCTGGACAGGGCGGTTGGTGTGAGAGCAGCCATTTGTAGTACAATACAGGACTCCCTTACATGGCCACTCCTAGCTGCAAGAGAAGTTGTAGATGGAATATTTGGCTTTGTCAGATTCTCTAATATATAAAATTTGCTATTGAAAGAGGGAGGAAAGGGATAAATTCAGCCAAACAAAACACATGCCATGAGTACTTCCTCCAAATATCTCATTATAATATGTCTAGATTTATTGGTATCTCAATGAGCCCCTTCAATAAGCTCTTATATCTCTTGATTATTTAAGGAAAAATTCAGGCATTCTTTCCTTTAATCCACTTTTTCTTCACCCTGGGTTTTTTTTTTTTAGAAAGATGATGAGGTATTTCTCTCCTCTATATCTCCTTACTCTCATTCTTTCCCCAGATCTTTCTTTTTTCCCTGTATCTTCCAGGAGAGACACCAAACTTGCTATTCTAATTTGCTATATCATTTCTCAGCTGTATTTGATCTAGGATTCAATCCAAGAATTGATTTCTTTATTTTAACAGCTACAGGTTTTATACCCATTTTCTCCTAATGGTTCTTCTTCACAAATTCTTCATACTCTTTCTCTTTCTCATAATCCTCTGTTATCTCTCTGAAAATAGTCTCTGTTTGCTCTGGCTTATGTGTTCCGTGCTTTCATGCATGGATTAATATCTTGTTTCCTTCTTCTCAAGTTTTTTTTTTTTTTTTTTTTTTTTTTTTAATATTTATGTATGCATGTATTTGGCTGTGCTGGGTCTTAGTTGCAGTATGGGGGATCTAGTTCCTTGACCAGGGATTGAACTCAGGCCTCTGCATTGGGAGCATAGAGTCTTAACCACTGGACCACCAGGGAAGTCCCCTTCTCATAGTTGTACCCTCTTCACCATTGTTCTCAAGAGTTTATAGACAAAGGGATTACAAGCATATTTTGCTTTACATGATGAAGGACAAAGTCTAGACTCCACTTAATCCTCTTCCAGGTGAAATGACAGCATGAGGTGTGGTGCTGTGCCTGTCAGAGAGCCTCTTACATTACAGTCTTGGGTGATTCCTCATTTGGCTACTACTTCAGGTGACTTTGACCCTTAGTTCAGTTCAGTTCAGTTCAGTCGCTCAGTCGTGTCCGACTCTTTGTGACCCCATGAATCCCAGCACGCCAGGCCTCCCTGTCCATCACCAGCTCCCGGAGTTTACTCAAACACATGCCCATCGAGTCGGTGATGCCATCCAGCCATCTCATCCTCTGTCGTCCCCTCCTCCTCCTGCCCCCAATCCCTCCCAGCATCAGGGTCTTTTCCAATGAGTCAACTCTTCGCATCAGGTGGCCAAAGTATTGGAGTTTCAGCTTCAGCATCAGTCCTTCCAATGAACACCCAGAACTGATCTCCTTTAGGATGTACTGGTGGGATTTCCTTGCAGTACAAGGGACTCTCAAGAGTCTTCTCCAACACCACAGTTCAAAATCATCAATTTTTCGGGGCTCAGGTTTCTTCACAGTCCAAATCTCACATCCATACATGACCACTGGAAAAACCATAGCCTTGACCAGACGGACCTTTGTTGGCAAAGTAATGTCTCTACTTTTTAATATGTTCACTAGGTTGGTCATAACTTTCCTTCCAAGGAGTAAGTGTCTTTTAATTTCATGGCTGCAATCACCATCTGCAGTGATTTTGGAGCCCCCCCAAAATAAAGTCTAACATTGTTTCCCCTGTCTCCCCATCTATTTCCCATGAAGTGATGGGACCAGATGCCATGATCTTAGTTTTCTGAATGTTGAGCTTTAAGCCAACTTTTTCACTCTCCTCTTTCACTTTCATCAAGAGGATCTTTAGTTCATCTTCACTTTCTGCCACAAGGGTGGTGTCATCTGCATATCTGAGGTTATTGATATTTCTCCCGGCAATCTTGATTCCAGCTTGTGCTTCTTCCAGCCCAGCGTTTCTCATGACGTACTCTGCATATAAGTTAAATAAGCAGGGTGACAATATACAGCCTTGACGTACTCCTTTTCCTAAGGTACCTCCTAATACCTCTGCCCTGAAGCCTCTCATTTCTAAGAGTTTCTACCTGAGTCGAAGTCACAGGTCCAAAGAACTGAAGGATGAGAGAAGAGTCAGTCCCAAGGCCCATCCATCCCACCTGTATTTGTTATGATGGGTTCCCCACTTAACCTGGGCTTCAGGACTGTTCTTCTGCCCCCCAAAACCTCCGAGTGCTGTGGGCACTGACCTGTTCATGTGCTTCCAGAGTGGTGGGGTTAACTATGCTCTACCAGGAACAGTATAGAGAAGATGAGGGGCCATAAGCAGAAAGTTCTCTTACTCCCCATCTGTCTCCTATCTGTGATATGTTTTTCTCCCATTCTAAATTAAGCATTCCCCCCCCCCCCCACATTAGGACTGTAATAGGTTGAACTGTTGTTATTGTTTAGTTGCCAGGTTGTGTCAGACTCTTTTTCGATCCCCTGGACTATAGCCCACCAGATTCCTCATTCCATGGGATTTCCCAGGCAAGAATACTGGTGTGGGTTGCCGTTTTCTTCTCCAGCAGATCTTCCCAACCCAGGGATCCAACCCACACTTCCCGCACTGGTACATGGATTCTTTACCACTGACCCACCTGAGAAGCCCCAGTAGGTTGAGTAGTGTCCTTCAAAAGTTAATGTCCTCCCAGGACATTAGAAAGTGAAATTAGGGGAAAACTGAGTCTTTGCAGAGGATCCTAACTTAATTAGTAAGTTAACATGTGATCATATTGGATAGGATGGGCCCTAATCCAATGACTGGTGTCCTTATAAAAAAGGACAGAGTCACACAGAATCCCAATGAGACAGAGGAAAAAAGCCCATGTGAAGGCAAAGGTAGAGATCTGGTGTAGCTACAACAGAAAATGCCAAGGATAGGGGTGCTATCAAGCCAGAAAGAGGTGAGAAAGAATGCTCTCCTAGAGCCTGCAGGAGGAGCATGGTTCTGCCAATACAAGTTTCTAGAACATGAGAGGGATTTCTACTGTTTTAAGTCACAAAGTTGTTGGAAATTTGTTATGGAAGCCCTAGGAAACACATAGAGTGGCCCAATCACTTTTTTGTTGTTAAAGTCTAAAATTCTTCAACTCTTCTAGTATCGCTAGAGTTAGATGTGGAGATTATGAGAAACTCGTATTGATTGAATAAACTATCTTACACCTTGGTATATCAGTTAGCAGCAAGCAACTGAAACCTTAGTTTTCTCATGTAACATGAAGCATTGCAGTTGGTAGTTCAGGGTTGGAACTGAGGTTTCACAATGCTGCTAACAACCTAAATCTCCTCGCTGTCATTCTGTGCTGTAATTTGTAGCATGTGGCTTTTGTCACCTTGTCTACAGAATGTTTGCTCTACCTCTAGGCAATATCTGAATTTCAAGTAGAAAGAGGTGTGAGGTGCAAAACACAAAAGGAATATACGAGGTGAATTCATTCCTGTGGAAAGTAATTGCATTCCCAGACATTCCAACTAGTACACATCCACTCACAGCACATTAGGGAAATCATGCCACGTGGCCACCCCTACCTACAACTGAGCCTAGGGAATTAGGTATTATTAACTTGGTATATTTACTTCCTCTAGAAAAACAGAAAGGGAGAAAAGATAATCTGAAGAAGCAACTTAACATTGTCTGCCACAGGGAAAAAGTTTGACAAAACTTCATTTTGGTGAGAAATTTTCCCTAACTAAGACAGCTAATCTGCAAAAGCAATGCAAATACAAAACCAAATTTCTAGACTATGCTTCTCTTCTGAATATGTCTGTTTCTATAACGACTGTCACTTGGTCTTCTTAGTGGGATATACAGAACAGAACAAAGGCTTTAGAGTGTGGCAGTCCTGGCTCCAATCCTTATTTCTCTAACTCAATTGGAGATAGTGGTTTCTTTTCTTATCCTAGTTTCATTACCTGTAAAAACAGTGCTTAAGCTATCTCTTGACATTGTGATATTTGTATAAGCGTCTGCTACACAGAAGGAAGGGCTTCCCCAGTGGCTCAGAGGTAAAGAATCTGCTTGCAAGGCAGGAGACACAGGAGGCATAGGTTTGATCCCTGGTTCAGAATGATCCCTGGGAGAAAGGAATGGGAACCCACTTCAGTGTTCTTGCTGGAGAATCCCATGGACAGAGGAGCCAAAGAGTCAGACAAGACTGAAGTAACTCCACACGCACACACAGAAGGAAACCCACTAGTTTCTTACTTTCCCACCTAATCAAAATCCTACCCAAGTCGAATACTATCTCTTCACTGACCACTTCCCCTATCATTCCAATCTCCACTTTCTCCTTCTACTTGAGAAATCTTGGATATTTCAGAACTCATTTTTATCAAATCAAAATATGTTACAACTTGCAAATATATTAGAAATCTGTTACACATCATATATTTTAGTAACATGCGAGGTCACCAAAGACAGAATAAGAATGGAACTCAAGTATTAACTCTGTCCACCACATTGTGTAATTCAGTACAAATTATATTCCCTGTTCTCTATAAAGATTGCTGCTGCTTTCCTTTGTGTCACCTCCACATCCAGAGTATGATTCATTTATTTTTTTCACTTACTTATCCATCAGCTAGTTATTGATCATGTACATAAATCAGGCATGATTCTGTATTCCAGGTATACAAAAACAAAAAACAAATGGAGTAGCTATCACATTTTACACATAACCACTTACAGCACTGATTATATCAGGTCAGTTCAATTCAGTCACTCAGTTGTGTCCAACTCTTTGCAACCCCATGGACTGCAGCATGCCAGGCCTCCCTGTCCATCACCAACTCCCGGAGTCCACTCAAACCCATGTCCATTGAGTCGGTGATGCCATCCAGCCATCTCATCCTCTGTCATCCCTTTCTCCTCCTGCCCTCAATCCCTCCCAGCATCAGGGTCTTTTCAAATGAGTCAGCTCTTCGCATCAGGTGGCCAAAGTATTGGAGTTTCAGCTTCAACATCAGTCCTTCCAATGAACAACCAGGACTGATCTCCTTTAGGATGGACTGGTGGGATCTCCTTGCAGTCCAAGGGACTCTCAAGAGTCTTCTCCAACACCACAGTTCAAAAGCAACAATTCTTTGGTGCTCAGCTTTCTTTATAGTCTAACTCTCACATCCATATGTGACTACTGGAAAAACCATAGGCTTGAGCAGATGAAACTTTTTTGGCAAAGTACTGTCTCTGCTTTGTAATATGCTGTCTAGGTTGGTCATAACTTTCCTTCCAAGGAGTAAGTGTCTTTTAATTTCATGGCTGCAATCACCATCTGCAGTGATTTTGGAGCCCAGAAAAATAAAGTCAGCCACTGTTTCTGCTGTTTCCCCATCTATTTGCCATGAAGTGATGGGACTGGATGCCATGATCTTAGTTTTCTGAATGTTGAGCTTTAAGCCAACTTTTTCACTCTCCTCTTTCACTTTCCTCAAGAGGCTCTTTAGTTCTTCTTCACTTTCTGCCATAAGGGTGGTGTCATCTGCATATCTGAGGTTATTGGTATTTCTCCCAGTAATCTTGATTCCAGCTTGTGCTTCCTCCAGCCCAGCATTTCTCATGATGTACTCTGCATATAAGTTAAATAAGCAGGGTGACAATATACAGCCTTGACGTACTCCTTTTCCTATTTGGAACCAATGTGTTGTTCCATGTACAGTTCTTTTTTTTTTTTCCCCCCATGTCCAGTTCTACCTGTTGCTTCCTAACCTGCATACAGGTTTCTCAAGAGGTAGGTCAGATGGTCTGGCATTCCCATCTCTTTAAGAATTTTCCACAGTTTATTGTGATCCACACAGTCAAAGGCTTTGGCATAGTCAATAAAGCAGAAATAGATGTTTTTCTGGAACTCTCTTGCTTTTTTGATAATCCAGTGGATGTTGGCAATTTGATCTCTGGTTCCTCTGCCTTTTCTAAAACCAGCTTGAACATCTGGAAGTTCACGGTTCATGTATTGCTGAGGCCTGGCTTGGAGAATTTTAAGCATTACTTTACTAGCGTGTGAGATGAGTGCAACTGTGAGGTAGTTAGAGCATTCTTTGGCATGCCTTTCTTTGGGATTGGAATGAAAACGGACCTTTTCCAGTCCTGTGGCCACTGCTGAGTTTTCCAAATTTGCTGGCATATTGAGTGCAGCACTTTCACAGCATCATTTTTCAGGATTTGAAATAGCTCAACTGGAACTCCATCACCTCCACTACCTTTTTTCATAGTGATGCTTCCTAATGCCCACTTGACTTCACATTCCAGAATGTCTGGCTCTAGGTGAGTGACCACACCATCATGATTATCTGGGTCATGGAGATCTTTTTTGTACAATTCTTCTGTGTATTCTTGCCACCTCTTCTTAGTATCTTCTGCTTTTGTTAGGTCCCTACAATTTCTTATTGTGCCTATCTCTGCACGAAATGTTCCCTTGGTATCTCCAATTTTCTTGAAGAGATCTCTAGTCTTTCCCATTCTATTGTTTTCCTCTATTTCTTTGCATTGATCGCTGAGGAAGGCTTTCTTATCTCTTCTTGCTATTCTTTGGAACTCTGCATTCAAATGGGTATATCTTTCTTTCTCTCCTTTGCTTTTGGCTTCTCTTCTTTTCACAGCTATTTGTAAGGCCTCCTCCGACAGCCATTTTGCTTTTTTGCATTTTTTTTTTCCTTGGGGATGGTCTTGATTCCTGTCTCCCGTACAATGTCACGAACCTACATCCATAGTTCATCATGCTCTCTATCTATCAGATCTAGTCCCTTGAATCTCTTTCTCACTTCCAGTGTATAGTCATAAGGGATTTGATTTAGATTATACCTGAATGGTCCAGTGGTTTTCTCCACTTTCTTCAATTTCAGTCTGAATTTGGCAATAAGGAGTTCAAGATTTGAGCCACAGTCAGCTCCTGGTCTTATTTTTGCTGACTATATAGAGCTTCTCCATCTTTGGCTGCAAAGAATATAATCAATCTGATTTCAGTGTCTACCATCTGGTGATGCCCATGTGTACGGTCTTCTCTTGTGTTGCCAGAAGAGGGTGTTTGCTATGACCAGTGCGTTCTCTTGGCAGAACTCTATTAGCCTTTGCCCTGCTTCATTCTGTACTCCAAGGCCAAATTTGCCTGTTACACCAGGTGTTTCTTGACTTCCTACTTTTGCATTCCAGTCCCCTATAATGAAAAGGACATCTTTTTGGGGTGTTAGTTCTAGAAGGTCTTGTAGGTCTTCATAGAACCATTCAACTTCAGCTTCTTCAGCATTACTGGCTGGGGCATAGACTTGGATTACCATGATATTGAATGGTTTGCCTTGGAAATGAACAGAGATCATTTTGTCACTTTTGAGATTGCATCCAAGTACTGCATTTCAGACCCTTTTGTTGACTATGATGGCTACTCCATTTCTTTGAAGGGATTACTGCCCACAATAGTAGATATAATGGTCATCTGAGTTAAATTCACTCATTCCAGTCCATCTTAGTTCACTGATTCCTAGAATGTCGATGTTCACTCTTGTCATCTCCTGTTTGACCACTTCCAATTTGCCTTGATTCATGGACCTAACATTCCAGGTTCCTATGCAATATTGCTTTTTACAGCATCAAGCCCTGCTTCCATCACCAGTCCCATTCATAACTGGGTGTTGCTTTTTTATGTTTTGCCTTTATCCCTTCATTCTTTCTGGAGTTATTTCTCCACTGATCTCTAGTAGCTTATTGGGCACCTAGCGACCTGGGGAGTTCATCTTTCAGTGTCCTATCTTATTGCCTTTTCATACCGTTCATGGGGCTCTCAAGGCAAGAATACTGAAGTGGTTTGCCATTCCCTTCTCCAGTGGACCACATTCTGTCAGACCTCTCCACCATGAGCCATCCGTCTTGGGTGGCCCCACAGGGCATGGCTTAGTTTCACTGAGTTAGACAAGGCCGTGGTCCTGTGATCATATTGGCTAGTTGTCTGCGATAGTAGTTTCAGTCTGTCTGTCCTCTGATGCCGTCTCTCAGTGCCTACCATGTTACTTGGGCTTCTCTCACCTTGGATGTGGGGTCTCTCTTCATAGTTGCTCCAGTAAAGTGCAGCCGCTCCTCCTTAGCACATAATTACTCAATAAATACTTCTTTGTATCTAGCAATAACTAAATAAGCAATGATTTATAATTTATGTTTCAAAGTAGAAAAACAACCAGTCCTTTCCACCAATTTCTAGTGATTTTTTTTTCCCAAATCATGCTATTTTTCTTTTTTTTTTTTCCAGGATAAGCTTTTCCCCAGGAAACATCTTCAAGATTTAAGCAAATAACATGATTTGTACTTCTCAACCTATTTGCAAGAGATGTCCAGTCATCTGAATCCCAGAAATGTGTATAAGCTGGGCTGAAGCTTGGGACCCTGATGAATAATAAAAACAGAAAAGTACTTTAAAAATGCAAGAACATATAAAAGAGGTTCCATACCTTATATTGTATAGGAAATGTGCTGAAAATGATTAATATTATTCACTAAAAATTAGTATAACCAAAAATGCTCTTGGGCACACTGACTTTTAATTATATTCATTTTAGACAAATTTGGTTTGGTTAAATGCATCTCTAGAGAAGTGACCCAGTAGAAACAATGGGAAGCGTCTTCACTGTAAGGATTTCCACTGAATTCCGGGTATTTGGAAACTGAATTAGCAGGCAAACCAGGCATTTGTATCCTGGCTAAGTGAAAAGTATCTGGCAGGAAACCTGTGTGCTTTCTAAGATCAGTGTAATCCAATCCTCATCTCCCCACTCCCCTACTCCCAGGCACTGACAGCAGAATAACCTGCTAAATCCTGAGGACCATAAAACCAACTTTTTCTTTAAATCTGGAAGGGAGACAGAGTGATATTGCAGAAAAATCCCAGAACTGAAAGCATATAGGCACTTGTACATCCATTGTGTGGTATCTCTAGAGACTCTGATTTCTGATTCTACAATCTGGCGTTTAATGTCTTCACCTGTAAAATGTGGCATGTAGCTCATAGTACAATTTCAGTAACTGACCACCACTACTTCCATCACCACCACCATCATCAATATCACCATGACCCACCACCAGTGAAGAAGATGATAGAGTAGAAAGTAGAACTATTTAGATTTAGTGGCTACATGATTAAATATTATTATCTTGCACAGGTGAAGTGGTATGTATGCATCACTGTAGAAATGGATCCCATTTACCTTAGGATATCTTGCTCTAGACACCTGGCTAATGTTCAGCTGGTTAAAATCCTCCATCCAAATCCTGCCCTTTACCTTACTTAAGGCCAGTGTTGGCTACCCAAGGACCTGAGACAACTTTAGTGGCCTCAACATCTCTCTGTTTCTGTCCTTTTCTCTCCACATCTCTCCCCTCACTTTCTCCTTCTACCTTGATTTGTCTTTCTTTAAGTTTCTTCTTTCCTAGATCATTTAACCCAGGTTGGAAATGTCAGCTGAAACACAGCCAAGATCCCCTTCTCTGAAGTGATCATCATCATCATCATCATGATGATTGTGATAATAAGAGGAATTCACATTTTGAGCATATCAGACATGCTAATCACTTTGTTTTTAAGGTTCCTTTTACGAGCTACCTTTAAGCACGTTTTGAACACGATCGTTTATTCCTTACAATAACCCTATGGATGACTATTGATAGGTTCCCTTTTTACAGATGGAAAAATGAGGCTCAAAGTAGTTAAGGTACTTACTCAAGATAAAAACTGTTACCAATTACTAAAACCAAAATTCTCTAGGTCCACAGAGATTATCATACTGAATGAAATAAATCAGAGAAAGAAAAGTATCACATGATATCACTTATATACATAATCTAAAAAGAAATGATACAAATTAACTTATTGACAAAACAGAAACAGACTCACAGACCTAGAGAACGAACTTCTTCCCCAGAGGGGAAGGTTGGAGGAAAGGGATAGTTAGGGAGTTTGGGATGGACTTGTACACACTGCTATATTTAGAACAGTTAAGCAACAAAGACCTCCCTATAGCACCAGGAACTCTGCTCAATGCTATGTGGCAGCCTGGATGGGAGGGGAGTTTGAGGAGAATGGATATATGTATATGTATATGTATGCCTGATTGCTTTGTTGTCCACCTGAAACTATCACAACATTGTTACTCATATATACACCAATATAAAGTAAAAAGTTAAAAAATCTCTAGGTCCAGCGTTCATACACTGAAAGGAATTTTGTGCCTTTTTTTCTGGAGCACACAGCAGAGGAGTTTTGGAATGTGTTGGCAAGGGCTTCTGACATTACAGCATCCCACAGTGAAATACTGCAGCCTAAGCATGTTACCACTTTCTGAGCTAAAGCTTACTTGAATACAGCAGCAGCTGAACTTGCAGTTGCTCATAGAGAAGACTGGGACACAGATGCTTGCAATATTTATTTTGTGTTCATATTATTTACCAGGAGGAACCATGCTCAGCGGTCCCACAAGAAGATGGAGACGACAAGTTCTTATGCTCAGCATTTAATGAACAAATCCATAGTCTCTGCGAATCCCATTGTCTCGGAAGTGAGGGAAATAAAACTACCAAGGGCCTCATTGACTTCAGAATTATGGGAAGTCCCTGACTATATTACAGGCTATTTATCCAAATAAATTTCCAATCATTCCACAGTATGTCAATTCTAAGTGCCTACACACATGCTTCAGTTGCTCCTTGGGGGCCATTTTTCTCTATAGAACATGTTCCTGAAAAATACAGTACGTGACAAGGGAGCCCTGCCAAGCAGAAAACACACGATGGGGTTTGTGGGTGGGCAGTTATTCTTCAGGCATTCAGGAAATTCTGATCATAGCGTCTGAGCCACTTAAAAATGACAGTCAATAATACAGGCCTGGGTGTAGGTGGGGGCACGGTATGAGTAGAATTCCAAGTAGCCCTGAGGAAACAAGGAATGAGATCTGAGCATCTTCATTTAAACATTAGAAGCATCTCTGACAAAGTGGGTTAAATGGTGATTATTGCTTTGTGGGGAAATGACATTAACTAAGCAGCTGTGTTTTTATTATTTAAAAGAAATTTCTTATTACAAAGTTTATGTGGGTTTACTGTATAAAAGAAATATAAACAAAAAAAAGAAAAACATGAACTGCCACGCCACCAATCAAACAGTGTTATCATTCCGCCACATGTACTTCCAGATTTGTTTCAATTTATTCATTCAGTGTTATTTAAATATTGCCTATAAGTTAAGTCCATGGGGTCGCAAAGAGTCGGACACAACCGAGCGACTAAACAACGAATAAGCTAAGTACAGGTCTAGGCTGGGAATACAGATGAGATTTTTATCCATAACAAACATATATATACCATACAAAAGTTGGAGCCATAGGGTACATACATTTTAACCTACCTTTTGGTCAGTCAACAATGTGTTATTAACATCTTTCCATATAAGTAAATAATCTTATGGATATAATTTTAATGGTCATGAATCATTACATTGGCCATGAAACAATTTATTTTACCCTGAGGTCAAAGTATGCTTCTTTTTGCTTTTAAGCTATTTTCCAATTAAAAATAGCTAAATTTTAATTCCATTAACAACCTTGATGAATACTTTTATAATACTATTTGTCCATATCACATTGCATAAATAATCAAATATAACTTTCAGGCAACAACGGAATGGTTCAAAAACATATCAGGCAGGCTTTTAATGTTTCAGACAGGTTCCAAATTCCCATACAAAAACATCTTCCAAGCTGCATAATTCCTAGGATAAATATGAAATGCCTATTTCACCTCAATCTTGACACTCTTGAAAAAAATTAAAAATTTTTTTGACATAGTTTATGACAAAATACTATCTCATTTGGTTATATTTTGCCTTTCTTTGATTATTAATGAGATTAAATAGTTTTCATATATATATTGCTTATTCTTATGCTGTTTTTCTATTTGCTAATGATTTTCTCTGTTTTCTCATGTAAATTGATAGCGGTTGCTTTTTAGGAAATTTTTTAGCTGTTTTCATCAGGTTAAGAATTGAAGCTTACTTCTTTGGAGAAACTAAAACCTGATTGGGGAATAAAAATATCACGTTTAAGAAACAAACATGCAGACAAAGCAAACACTGCTCATACCCAAGTTAATATTGTAAAAGTTAAGGATATAACATTAAGTACATTAAATAAAATACATTAAATGCTGAGGCAGTTCACTGGGCAAGGGAAGGGAAGGCCTCAATCTTCTGCTACAGTGGAACATGGTGAGACTGGTAGTCAGGCAACCAGGTTCCTTCATGTACCAGGTTTATTAGCATCAAGCAAGCCAATGAAGGTGTCTGGAACTCTGTTTTCTCATTTCTAACACAAAGGTAGACAAAACAATACCTCTCTTCTCTGCAATTCTATGTAGCTATATTTAGAAGAGTTGACAAAAATATGGAAGCAAGGGGTATAGGGTTAAGAACTGGAGAAATTAGAATAATCATAGACGTTAAGCCCATGGCCTCTACACTTCAGTGTCTTTGGTACCTAATAGTGTTTCCTAATATGTGTTTCATAGGACAGCCTTTACACAAAATGGTAAAGAATGATATGAAATATAAGAGTCCTGTGGTCATGTAAGTCTAGAAATTAAGTGCATTTTTGCATTGTATGACTTTTCAGATTCTTTAAGATGCTTATGTGCATGCAGAGCCTGTAAGAGGGAGACAGAGTTTCTGATATTTGTCAAGCATGACACGATCATAGAATCCTTTTTTGAAGTATATGTCAGGACTAGGATCTGACAGAACATATTTAGGAAAACAGGCATAAACAAATGTCATATGGCATTCGACAGATATCTGTCAAGTGGACAGATAGTGCTTAAGCTTATCTAAGCTTTCACCTAGTCCTACTCAAGTGGTCATGTCCCCTTCATCGGCCAAGACACAATGTCTCTGAGCAGATCACCTAACTATCTTTAACGGCAAAACCTCTGTGCTAAGTTGGATAGGGAGCAACATTTTCTGCTGAGATATTGAGAACTTCCAAAGTTGAGCCACTTTTTCCA
This sequence comes from Muntiacus reevesi, assembly GCF_963930625.1. Classification (NCBI taxonomy): domain Eukaryota; kingdom Metazoa; phylum Chordata; class Mammalia; order Artiodactyla; family Cervidae; genus Muntiacus; species Muntiacus reevesi. Next base: position 213,560,000 of record NC_089251.1, read on the forward strand.
CCCTCACAATTCTTTCTTTAGAATTATGATGAAACTAAAATAGTCTTCTTCCAGTGACAAGATAAAAGTTACCACACTGCATCATATTTCTTGATGGTTGAAACTCAAGGATCAGAAAACATGATTTAAATAAAGCAATTTCATTCAAACACATTTATTTAGTACCAGTTACTTGCTAGTTATTATGCCTTGCTTTGGAATAAGACATTAACAGTCTTGATTTCAGTTCTCAGGAGATTGGGTCACAGTTTATTGGTGTGTATGAGGAAGGGAGCAAAGAGTAAATGGACAGTTTTGCACAAGATGGTAAGAGCTATAGTTGAGGAATGGAAAGGTTGTTTTGGAAACCCAAAATAAAAAGTCATCTCACCTAGATCACAGATGCTTATGACAGCCTCATGGAGACAGCAAGATGGATGAGTAGATTACCAAATAAACAACATAAGGAGAGGCATTCCACATAGAAAGACAGCATGTCAATCAGACAGAAATGAGAAAGAGCTTAGGATATAGCAAAGAGTTAAGTGTTAGCTGAACCTAGTTCTTTGCCAAGGTGTATGTAGTAGGAAATGAAACTATGTAGAGAAGCAAGATCTGATTATAAAGGACTAAATGCAGAAGATAAAGCTTTGGGCTTTCCATTAAAAATAATGACATAAGGCCATTTGCAGCAACATGGATGAACCTAGAGAGTGTCATACTGAGTGAAGTCAGTCAGTCAGAGAAGGAGAAACATCATATGACATCCCTTACACATGAAATCTAAAAAGAAATGATACAAATGAACTTACAAAACAGAAAGAGACTCACAGACTTAGAAAACAAACTCATGGCTGTCAGAGGGAAGGGACAGTTAGGGACTTTGGGAAGGTCATGTACACACTGCTATATTTAAAATGGATAACAACAAAGACCTATCGTATAGTACACCTGCTCAGTGTTATGTGCCAGCCTGGATGGGAGGAGGGTTACGGGGAGAAGGAATACATGTGTATGTATGGCTGAGTCCCTTCACTGTTCACCTGGAATTATCACAACATTGTTAATTGGCTATACCCCAATACAAAATGGTTTTGGTGTTAAAAAAAAAATTAAATAAATAAAAAAGATTTGGGTTTTCTTCTGAGATTATGGGAGAATTATTGAAGAGTTTTAAGTGAATGAGTCATGGGAACAGATTTGAGCTTTATTTTAAAAATACTAACTTTGGCAGTGATAAAGGATTCGATTGGAAGTTTGGATGAAGAACCCCCAAGACAGAAGCTGTTTATTCCAAATTTAGTTAAGAAATAATTAGGGCCTGAGCAAGGCAGTGGCATGAACTGCAAATCATTACCAAGACTAAGCCTTCCTTTTAAATGAACTTTTCCAGAAGGATGATGTTAATATGAATTACTGGGCAAAACTTTAATAGACATGTTAATCCCTCAAAATTGCCATTGATCAAAATTAACAAAGTGTGATAAGTCAGTCCATTTCAGTTATATGCTCAACCAATTTTTTTTAAGCTAACCACAGCTGAGATTATCAGGAGTAGTATTTTTAACAGTCATATTTTGGGGGTATTTTCACAGTACATAAGGTACTAATTTGATTGCTATTTAAACACTGACTACTGTGAAGTTCTTCCAGTCAAGATCATTGTATCTGGTTCAGGAAGAAACTGAATTAAGAAGAAAGATGAATATGGTGGGAAGAATCCGAGTATTCTTCAAACCCAGGGTCCGGAGTCCACTGAAATCTTAAGGGAAACAAAATCTGGGCTTACCTCTTATCAGCAAACATGGTTCCTACAAGGTCGTGGTGAGAGAAAACTGTTTCTCCCTCTAGACATTGGAGCAGCGCCACACTCTTTCAGGTTCAGAGGCTCAAATGTCTGAGCTATGATTAGTTGCCTCTCGCCTATTTTCAAAAAAGTCCCACTAAGAGTCACTGGTTTGGAGTTGACTCAAAAATCTTCCCTGAATCCTCCACCTTCACGCCTGCCTTCCTGATGAAGCTGTGTTGTTCAGTTGCTTAGTTGTGTCCGACTTTTTGAGACCCCACAGACTGCAGGACATCAGGCTTCCCTGTCCTTCACCATCTCCTGGAGTTTACACAAACTCATGTCCATTGAGCCAGTGATACTATCCAACCATCTTATCCTCTGTTGTCCCCTTCTCTCTCTGCCCTCAATCTTTCCCATACAGACTATGCCTATAGAGAGATTATTCTGATGCTAGCTTCTCAATAAAGTCATTTAGAGTCCCAAATTTCCTCAGTAATAATAAGCAGTTTATGTAATTTAATTTAATTTCACTACAACCTATGAAATAGGTACTCTTATTATCCTCATTTTCCAGATGAGAAAACCAAGGTCCAAAGAAGCTAGTTAAATTGCTTGAGGATTCACACCTAATAAACAGTAAAACCAGGGTGTGAGCCCAAGAAGCCTGGGTCCAGAGCCTGTGTGCTTAAACATGGGTTCTCCACCCACTAAGCACTGTGCTCTGCCATGGAGAGAGAGGCTGGTCTATTTCAAATGGTCTATAACTATCAGTGAAAAATTCCAGTTCAACTGATAATTTAAAAACAGGAATCTGTCAAGATGAATTGTAAAATATTATTTCAGAAGTGGTCACTTTCAAGTTCTCAGAATATTCATGGCTCAGATGGTCTCAGGTGCCCAACAAATTATGGAGAAACCTTTACTGAGAACTCAGAGCACTGACCTTCCCAGCGGCACGGGTATTCAAGAAAGGGAGCAATGCTTGTCTTTGTAAGGAGATCTTGAATTCAGATATACATGAGATTTTATTCTAAATAGAACAATTGCATAATGTTCTAAGACACCCAATTATTCCACTGAGTTAAGCGTTAAGAGAACAGCTATTTATTGATTGCCACCGGATGAAAATCTGTTTGCTTTTACATTTCTTTCCCAAGGGTGTTACAGCAATAAAGCCACAAAATCAGAACTCAAAAAAGAATTTTGAGTTTGACAAGTATTGAAGAAAGGATTTTCATGGTCAAGGAAAGGAAGAAAGGCTTAAACGTACACTGAAGAGTGTTCCGCAGGACTTTTTGGTGAGAAACATTTATCTATCTCTGTCTCTCACACACACACACAGACATACACACTTCTAGCAGTACAATAACCCACTTGCCTGTTACCCATGAGGACAACTGAACTCTTCCACTCCAGCTTATTATGATAGAACATGTCTAAAAGACAACCATAAATATAAAACCTTGTACAACATGTGAGTTCAGTGACTACTGAATGTTTACTTCAGGATTTGAATATGACTAGGAATCTGTGAAAAATAAAAGTACTGTAGTTATATGAATGCTGGTATATGGGATATTTTAAAAAAGCAAAAAGTTTCTTTTGATGAGCCATTTCTAGCACATACACACCTTACATGGAGAGGAACTATTTGCTCAGAAAGTGGTAATTTCCATTTTAAATGCATCTGAGATTTCAACTATTTTTAGTGGTATAAAATTTTTACAACCTTTGACTCAGTACCTCCTACTAAACGCATCCTTTCAAAAGCATGAAATGTTGAAGGTCTATCTATATTATTCAAACCAGCAATTAGAACCAGATGTTACTGCACTTTATATTTAGACACTACATTTCAATATCTAAAAAAGAAAGAATGCTCATGAAGGACAGAGAGAATAATTTATAAACGCAATTAAAGCATATTGTTTAGATTCCTTCTCACTAATTTACCTGATTGCAAAGTAAAATTAAATGAATTCATATTTAAATGCAAAATTGGGCCAATGAGTAATGAAATTTTTTAAACTGTGTGTATAGGAAAAGAAGATACCAGATACACTATTGTTGTGTCAGATGTATTTCTTTATTAATTTTACACATTTACTATAAAGGTATAAGGTACTTTAAAATAAAGGTATACAGACATCTTCATGATGCAGTCAAATTTTAGGTCACATAATGTCTAAATTTATATTAACTTTAAAGAAAATGCATGGACTGGTTAGAAAAGAGGAATTTGAAACTAACTGTATGCTCTATATCATAGCGAAGCTTTTCATAAGAATCTATAAATATTGCAGATATCACATGCCTTCCCTGAAGTTTGGCATGTTCTTTATTTGGGGAAATAATAGAATGAAGATCATATGTCTCTTTCAACACTATTTGTAAAAGTATGTCATACATATGGAGCATAAACTTAGGCAGAGCCAACGAAATAGAACTTCTTCAAGTTTGACTGACCCAAAGTGATGGACGCTTGGCAAGATACAGGATGCTAAGCACATTTTCCCTCAATTATTGAATAATCCCGTAAGTACTCCTTTTAATATCGCATTTGCTTGTGGTGGATTTTCTTCCCAACCATGGTCTCTGTTTGGGTAACATTAAACAGCATATGTCAAAGGCTTCTGGTAGCCCGCCATATATGTCAGTAGCAGAGGAGCCCATAACAGGTTAGCAGCCTGATGCCATGACAGATGCACGAGCCTGAGAACTGAAAGCAGGGGCCATGTGAGACGCTGCTGACCTAGTGAGTGGTGAACGGCTTTGGAGTCCTGCGGCTCCATGCCAACAGGGCACTATTGTATCTAGATGTCACCAGAACACAAGGTTAATAACCCTCTTTAATTGTTTTGCTCATAATTCACGGATTAATGAAAGCTGCAATGTCCTTAAAGTCACTGTTCAGGTTATTATGGTATGTAAACTTAAAAGTAAATAGAAATAGCTCATTCATTCATTAGAAAATGTAATTAAACACCTACTTTGTACCAGGCATTACTTATATATACTTAGCATTTGCATTCACTAGTATCAGCTTATTCTGTAATCTCAAAACTGTGAAAATAATTGTGGCTCAAATAATAAAATAATAGTTATTGTTTATAAAGTGCTATCCATGTGCCAGACACCTTTCTAACCATTTTATATACACTATCTCATTGACTCCTAGTAGCAACCTCATGGGTAAAGTTTATCACTAGCCCATTTGATAAATGAGGATGAAGTGAAGTGAAGTGAAGTCACTCAGTCGTGTCCGACTCTTTGTGATCCCATGGACTGTAGCCCACCAGGCTCCTCCATCCATGGAATTTTCTAGGCAAGAGTACTGGAGTGGGTTGTCATTTAGGGAGGTACAATTCATTAATCTGCTCAAAGTCACATAGCTAGTGAGAAACAGACCCAAGACTCAATCAAATCCAAACTGGTCTTTGAGCCTTTATTCTTTACCATGATGCTAAATTTCCCTCAACTAAATAAGACTGCAGTCTCTTCCAGGTATGCAGTCTGGGCTGAGTTGGTATGTAAATACACAATTGCCAAGGCCAAAGATTCCTTTATCATACTGTTTGCTCTCTTCTACATACAACTTCTAATCATATTCTAAAATGGACACCAACCACTCCAATCAAGCCAGAAGATAGGAGAAAAAAAAAAGAGGCAATTAAATTCTCTTCTTTCAAGGACTCTTCTCAGAAGTTTCACAAGATACTTAGGACATATGTCACTGGTCAGAACTTAGTCACCTGATCATAATGGAGTCTGGAATGTGTAGACAATTCTAGGTGACCCATGCTCACCTGTACTTGAGAATCTAAATACTGAGGAAGTAGGGAAGAGCAGCATTCTTCATCAAAATATTCAAAAACGAGCTCTGAAATATCTTTCAGAATAGTCCTCCTGTTGCCCTAATGTTTCTTTCTGTCTAAGTCAATCTTTCTGAATCCAGATGCTGTGGGGCCCCATTGGTAGACCTGGGTTCTGCTGGCTCATCATGTGATATCTGAGAAGCAGACAGCACCTGTCTCTAAGTAGTATGGGTAAATGGAAACTAGCAACAGTCCCCAAGCTGCAGATCACCAGTATTCCTTTCCATCCTTTGGTAAAAAAAAACTGATAAAATGATTTTTCATCAGGATAACATACTTCCATCAAGCTGGGGGAAAAGGTTTGTTTGTTGACTAATGTCATCTATGTGCACATTTTTATTCCTATGATATTACAAAAACCAAAATAAGAGTGATAGAGCCATTGATTAAGAATTAAGAAAAGAATACACCTATCAGATTCATGATAAAAATATTCAGGATACCTTACAGTACACTAAAAATGCTAATGATTTGGAATCTTATGGAGTTTAAGACCCTCCTCCCTCTAAAAAGGTATCCTTATCAGTGGTCTGGAGTGCCTCTTCATTTCAGATCTCAACAGGAAAACATTCACTTAGTTCAGTCACTCAGTCATGTCTGACTCTTTGAGACCCCATGAACCACAGCACGCAAGGCCTCCCTGTCCATTACCAACTTCTGGAGCCCACCCAAATCCATGTCCATTGAGTCAGTGATGCCATCCAACCATCTTATCCTCTGTTGTCCCCTTCTCCTGTCTTCAATCTTGCCCAGCATCAGGGTCTTTTCAAATGAATCAGCTCTTCACATCAGGCGGTCAAAGTATTAGAGTTTCAGCTTCAACATCAGTCCTTCCAATGAACACCCAGGACTGATCTCCTTTAGGATGAACTGGTTGGATCTCCTTGCAATCCAAGGGACTCTCAAGAGTCTTCTCCAACACCACAGTTCAAAAGCAACAATTATTCGGTGCTCAGCTTTCTTTATAGTCCAACTCTCACATCCATACATGGCCACTGGAAAAACCATAGCCTTGACTAGACCTTTGTTGATAAAGTAATGTCTCTGCTTTTTAATATGCTGTCTAGGTTGTCATAACTTTCCTTCCAAGGAGTAAGCGTCTTTTAATTTCATGACATTCACTAGTGAACATAATTTCCCTCTCTATTCTTCCCCTCTATTTTCTGAAAGTCTCTAGATCACATTCTCCTTGAAGTTGAAAGGTAATGAGTAGGAGTTATTGATACCACAATACAGGATGCCAACTCTCATAATTCCAAGTCAGTGGAAATACTTTAGAGTAATAACAGGAAGCAATGTTTCCCCTTCCCAAGAACATTAAGAAAGGAGTTAACCTCCAAGGATCCTGGAAATATGTGGATTAACTTGGAAACATAAATACTGTGGAGACGACACTAAGCTGAATTACATGTATGAAATGGACCAGTTTGGTTTCTGGTAGTCCTCATTAGATTTTCAGAACCCTTCCATGCTCCTGCTGTCCTCCACTTCCTTAATTTCTCACGAGCTCTTTTATGCATCCTCACTCCCGTTGTGCAGAAAGCACCAGAAGCCACCAATACCTTATGCCCTAGTGTCATGTATTCACAAGAGTAAAACCTTTAAAAAGACGTTTTCAAAGGGAAGCATTCAAATGAGTAGCTATTTCAAAGAAAATTTTCAGAGTTCTAGAACTTACAAATAGAAGGTATTTTGAATGACTATATACTCCTAGTATCATCTTCAAATTGCTCCATGAGCCAGGTACTCCACCCATGGCTTCTATAAGAATCACTTGGAAGCTTTTTAACCGTGATTCTCTGGCTCACCAAATCAAAATCCTTCGCAGTAAAATCCAGGAATCTGTATTTTTAAGAATTTTTCAGCCATTTAAAACCTATAAATTATTTGAGTTACTCTGCTTTAAAGCCAGACTTGGAAACCACCAACATGAGCTAGCGTATAGCCTGTGAAAATAAGGTGTCTTTGCTTATAGAATGACTAGATTTGATGGAAGATTTTTTTCCTCCCTTTTTTGGCTGTGCCATGGGACTTGCAGGATCTTAGATCCCTGACCAGGGACTGAACCCGCGATCTCAGCAGTGAAAGCATGGAGTCCTAACCACTGGGCTTCAAGGGAATTCCCTAAATTTGAGGAAAGACTGAATATTCTCTGAATCTATAAAAGAACATAACACTCAATTTTGTCATATGCAACTCTAGGTACTGTCTGTTATTAATTATCCAAAGAAGAAGAATACTAAAATGAATAGAATTCCTTTGTTCAGTGCTATTTAATGACAATTGAGGTTTACAATAATAACCTTGAGGTACTACAAGATACTCAAGTATCTCTGATATTACTAAAAGAAGATTAAACTCATTCAGTATTATTTTATGCAGTTCTAAATATATTCCAGTTTTTGGATGCTGGTTGGACTGCAAGGAGATCCAACCAGTCCATCCTAAAGGAAGTCAGTCCTGAATATTCATTGGAAGGACTGTTACTGAAGCTGAAACTCCAATACTTTGGCCACCTGATATGAAGAACCAAATCACTGGAAGACCCCGATGGTGGGAAAGACTGAAGGCAGGTGGAGAAGGGGACGACAGAGAATGAGATAGTTGGATGGCATCACTGATGCGATGGACATGAGTTTGAGTAGGCTCCAGGAGTTGGTGACGGACAGGGAAGCTTGGCGTGCTGCAGTCCGGGGTGGCAAAGAGTTGGACACGACTGAGTGACTGAACTGATTTTACATGTACTATGGTGACTTTGGGGCTTCCCAGGTGGCGCAAGTTGTGAAGAATCCACCTGTTAATGCAGGAGACATAAGAGACGTGAGTTTGATCCCTGGGTTGGGAAGATCCCTGGATCAGGAAATGTCAACCCACTTCAGTATTCTTGCCTGGACAATCCCATGGACAGAGGAGCCTGGCGGGTACAGTCCATGGGGTCACAGAGTTGGACATGACTGAGCACATACACACGGTGATTTTATTACTCACCAGTTGTGTCAACTTGAACAAGCTATCTAACCTGAGTCTGATTCCTATCTGAAAAATGTGAATGTACACGCTTCTCAGGGTGAAATTTCAGATAAAATGTTTGCAAGGCACTTGATATGCAGTTAACATTTAATGCCTGGCAAACATAAAATCCCATGGACAGAGAAGCCTGGTGGGCTACAGTCCATGGAGTCACAAAGAGTCAGACATGAGTGAGCAACTAAACAACAAGAACAAAATATGACTATTTGGGGGAGTCATAAAAGAGAAACCCAAAAGCTGCAGGACACACTGCAGAGACTTAAATTTGGGGTCATCACTTGGACTTTTTAAAATACCAAGTCCCCTAGTCACCACCAAAATTCTGAAGCAGGAGATAGGATGGGGCCCAAGAACATTTAACACATGTTTTTGGTGTTACTGATGGAGGTTGTCAGCAAACCCTCACATGGAGATTCTCATCCTTTAGGATTACAATCCCAGTGGTTAGAAGGTTGTCTCCATGCTCTTGCTTGTGAACATTCCCTATTTTGAAAAAAGTCTTTCTACCACTCCTCCATCACCTCATCCCCCTGGTATTTAAGCACTACTTCATTTTCTATGTTTAGTCAGAACACTACGAAAAGTTAGCTTGACAAAGAGCAGTCTGTCCTTTCTATTTTAAACCAATATTTACAAATCTGTTATATTTTGGAACACAACTGTCCTTGTGTGCATCTTAAATGGTTTTGAGAGACCAAATACTGAAACCACTTCACAGGATCCTCAATTTCTTCACTTTCTTCCCTAAAGTCTGTAACTTCTACTTGAAAAGGCATGCTAGCATATGACTCGGCAGGCACTGCTGAGTCTATAAGATGAAGTCTTATGAGTCTGTAAGAGAAGGGAGGATGGCATAAGAAGATTAGGAGCCACGAAATTTACAAATCCAGTTACAAGCTTTGAAAGGAAAGGAAAGGGAAGCAGCTCAGTCGTGCCTGACTCTTTGCAGCCCCATGGACAGTAGCCTGCACCAAGCTCCTCCATCCATGGGATTTTCTAGACAAGAGTACTGGAGTGGGTTGCCAGTTCCTTCACCAGGGAATCTTCCTGACCCAGGGACCGAACCCAGGTCTCCCGCATTGTAGACAGACACTTTACCAGCTGAGCCACCAGCGGAGTCCACACAATGGTAAGTATCATCTCTGAAGTCTCAGGTTACATTTTCTATCCCATGAAAGGGGCAATCCTGAGTGTGGCTGAAGAGAAACCTCCTCATCTTGCAAATCAAGAAAGCAAGAGCAGCTGATATAAAAGGACCAGAGGAGAGTTCCATTCTCTGTGGAAGGATCACCTTCCTAAGAAGGAAGCGCTTGCAGTTTTTTCCTCCACCTAATATGGAGGACTGGCCTCCCATATACACAAGATATGAAGGGCAATGTGGAGATAATTATGAAGCTTCTAAACAATTACAAGTAGCTATCTACAGTAAATAACCGGAACTCTTGATTTACCCCCACACCTTTCCCCACACCGTGGTCCTTCCAAACTTAGTAAATGGTAATATTTCCTTCCAGCAGCTCAGTTCAAAGCCTCCGTCATCCTTGCTTCCTACTATCCTCTCACATTCCATATCCAATATATCAGCAAACCCTCCCTGCAAGCTCAAACTTGGAAACACAATCAGAACCAGACCACGTTACACTCAGTTAACCGTTAAGTCACACTAGCCAAGTCACCATCCTTCTTCACCTGGTTTATGGCAAAAGCTGCTAAGCTGATCTGCCAGGATTCTCAGCTCCCTACAGTTAATCTTCCAAACAGCACACAAAATGATGGATTGCTGGAGAAGCTTCCTCTTCCCACTCTATGCTTCAGCCATCCGTGTGTGTGCCTCAAAGAGTGTCTCTCCCCACACTCCCGCATGGTAGACAGAGGCTGTTTTTAACCTGAAGGCAGGGGCTGGGAGGTTCACTGCTGCCCTGGTCCAGCCTCAGTCTTAGGTAAGTCCTGTGTCGCTGGGTCTTGGCAGTAGGGCTTACTGATACTGTTTCTCACCTCTAGCAGCTAAATCCTGCCCTGTGTCTTAGGCAATCCTTCTGTAGGACTGTGTTTCCTGCCCTCCTCCAGCAGAAGGGGATCTCTAAGGCCCTTGGCTCAGCAAAGCTTTCTGTCCTTCCCCCAGGGACAGGCTTTTCTTTTACCTTTTTTCAGGTGACCTTCCCTCAGGCCCCAGGACAACAAGGTTTGGGGTCTTACCCCCAGTGGCCTCAAGCTTTTGTTGAGGAGACAAAGGTCTCAGCCAGCATCCAACCCTTTCCTGGGAGTCTTGTCCAGATCTCTTTCTTCCAATCTTTGTCTAGAGTGTCCTGTGCAGAGTCATGGAGAAGAGTCTACATGTGAGGACCAATTTCACTGTGTCTGCAGCTCTGAGGGGTCTATTTAGTTAATTACTTAAAATTTTACCTGCACACTTCTTATTCACTTGTGTGGCAGCCCTAATTCTGCCCACTTTGCCACAGGTAAGCCAATGCTAACTTTTCAGCTTTCTGGAGTCACCTGTATTTTCTTAGATTTTAGACAAATGAGCTACTCTGTGAACTCAGCACTCTAATGGCATCAGAAAAGTTAAGATCTTCTAGTCTACCTGGCTTTTTCTTGTTGTTAAGCTAGGGGATATTCTTTTTGCCTCATAACTGGATTTTTGCAATAGTCTTACTAATTAGTTTCCCTGTCATCCTCCTCTCTCCTATCTCAAGTCTATTTTTTTCCAGCGCCTGTTTCATTATGTCCTCCTCCAAAACAGTCAAGGGTTCTGTATTTCATAACCAGTCAATTCTTATGCTATAAACTGACAATGCAGAGAATCACACTTATCAGTGCTAGGAAGGACTTTCAGAGCTGTTCACAGTCTAATTCCAGTTACCTTCTCTCTTTTCACCCTTCAACCCAAATCCCTTCTCCTTTAGGCACAATTACTCAATGTTTCAACCCATAAACATTCACTGGGAACCTGATTATTATGCATCACATTGCGTAATTTTTTTTTAAGCTTTGTATTTTGTATTGGGGTATAGCTGATTAGCAAAGTCATGAAATTTTCAGATGGACAGCAAAGGGACCCAGCCATACGTTATACACATGTATCCACTCTCCCCTAAACTCCCCTTCCATCCAGGCAGACACATAATATTGATCAGAGTTCCCTGTGCTATATAGTAGGCCCTTGTTGGTTATCCATTTTAAATACAGCAGTGTATACATGTCCATCCCAAACTCCCTAACTAGTACTTTGGGTACTTCAGATTCAGAAATCAAATACAAACCCTTCTTTCATGAAGGTGAATGGACATTTCGCTCATTTATTTTCATTATTGCTCATTCTGTGCCATCTGGCAATGGTCTTCCATATTCACATCTCTGTAACCTGTCCTCCATACAAACCTTAGACCAAGTATCACGATCTCCATGATGTTTTCTTTAACCACTGTAGTCTTATCCTTTATTCTTCCCTGTGGGTTTTACAGTACTGTGTTTTACTGAGTTTTAGAGTACTTCATTTGTATCTTCCTATGTCTCTAATTAAATTATAAGGATTATGAAAGAATAGACCAACCTTAGCAAAACTTTTTAGCATACCACAGTAGTATCTGACATTTGAGGTGCTTGATACATACTTATTAAATGAGGTTAAATAGCACAGTTATTAGAAGTAAGGACGGGGGTCAGACAAACTTGAGTTTAAATTCTGACTTTGTCATTGTGTGATGTGAGGCAATGTGTGATGTGAGGCTTTGTAACCATAGCCTTATTTTCTTTATTTAAACAATGAAGAATATAGGGTGCCATAAGGATAAATGAGATGTTGCATATAATGTGCCTCACATGTCAAAAAGTATACAGTAAACAAAAAACTACCATATTAGTTCTAAATTTTGTTGGTGTTATTGTTTAATCACAAAGTCATGTCAGACCCTTTCCAACCCCATGGACTACAGCATACAAGGCTCCTCCGTCCTCCACTATCTCCGAAGTTTCCTCAAATTCATGTCCATTGAGTTGGTGATGCTATCTAACCATCTCATCCTCTCCTGCCCCCTTCTCCTTTTGTCTTAATCTTTTCCAGCATCAGGGTCTTGTCCAATGTGTTGGCTCTTTGCATAAGGGGGCCAAAGTATTGGAGCTTCGGCTTCAGCATCAGTCCTTCCAAAGAATATTCAGGGTTGATTTCCTTTAGGATCGACTGGTTTGATCTTGCAGTCCAAGGGACTCTCAAGAGTCTTCTCCAGCACCACAATTTGAAAGCATAAATTACTTGGCACTCAGCCTTCTTTATGGTCCAACTCTCACATCTGTACATGACTACTGGAAAAACCAAAGTTGTGACTATACAGACTTCTGTCAGCAAAGTGATGTCTCTGCTTTTTCCTATGCTAAGTTTGTCACAGCTTTCCTTCCAAGGAGCAAGTGTCTTCTAATTCAGGGCTGCAGTCAGCATCCACAGTGATTTTGGATCCCAAGAAAATTAAACCTAATACTCCTTCCACTTTCTCCTCCTCTATCTGCCTTGAAGTGATGGGACAAGATGCCATGATCTTTGTTTTTTGAATGTTGAGTTTTAAGCCAGCTTTTTCATTCTCCTGTTTCACCATCATCAAGAGGTTCTTTAGTGCCTCTTCAATTTCTGCCATTAGAGTGGTATCATCTGCAAATCTGAGATTGCTGATATTCATCCTGGCAACCTTAATTCCAGCTTGTGATTCATCTAGCCCAACATTTTGCAGATGTACTCTGCATAGAAGTTACATAAACATGGTGACAATATACAGGCTGTCTTACTCCTTTCCCAATTGTGTACCAGTAAGCTGTTCTATGTAAGGTTCTGTTGCTTCTTGACCCACATACAGGTTTCTCAGGAGACAGATCAGTTGGTCCTAAATTACTCAGAAGTAACTGGCTCAGTGGTAAAGAATCCACCTGCCAATGTAGGAGACATGGGTTCGATCCTTGGGTCAAGAAGTTTCCCTGGAGAAGGAAATGGCAACCGACTTCAGTATCCTGCCTGGGAAATCCCATGGACAGAGGAGCCTGGCAGGCTACAGTCCATGGGGTCACAAAGAGTTGAACATGGCTTAGCAACTAAACAACAGTGAGCACTCATATGGAGACATAGGCTAGAGCTATCCTGGTACAAAGGGTTTCCCTAGGCTCAGTGGTGAAGAATCCACCTGCCAGCGCCAGAGACATGGGTTTGATTCCCAGATCAGGAGGATTACCCTGGAGAAGGAAATGACAACCCACTCCAGTACTCTTGCCTGGGAAATCCCATGGACAGAGAAGCCTGGCAGGCTACAGTCCATGGGGTTGCAGAATTGGACACGACTTTGTCACTAAACAGCAACAAGAACAAACAGACAGCACAGTCATTCATGTAGAACGCTCCATAGCATTACTGCCTACTTTAAGAATGATAGAGAAACCATATGACTCAGCTATTTCACTTCTGTTTGGAAAACAAATCTGAAAAATAACAAAACACTAATTTGTAAAGATATATGCATCCTTATGTTCATTTCAGTTTCATTGACAATAGCCAAGAAGGAAGATATGGTGCACATGCACACACACATACACACACACACACACACACAAAACCCCCCTATGAAATACTACTCAGCTATCAAAAAGAATAAAATTCTGCCATTTGTAACTACATGGATGGACCTGAAAGGTAGTATGCCAAGTGAAATGTCAAGTGGAAAAAGACAAATATTGTATTATTTCACTCATAGGTGGAATATAAAAACAAAGAAATGAAACAATGGAACAAACAAAATGAAACAATAACAAACTCATAGATACAGGGAACAGATTAGTGGTTACCAGAGGGGATGAGGGTTGGGGGTAGGCGAAATGGGTAAAGAAGTCAATTGTATAGTGACGGATGGAAATTACATTTGTGATGGTGATCATTGCATAGTACCTACAGATTATGATACTGAACACCTGAAGATTATATAATAAAAAAAACTAAGAAATAAAGTATAACAAGTTACCCTGAGTGGGGGGAGAAAAAGAATGACAGGTGAGACCTCTGACTTCTAGGAAGAAAACCAGACTGAGTGGCATTTAAGTAGCAATTTAAAATAAGTATATGGAAATGAGAGTGTTTATCTGGGCAAAGCTGTAGTACTCACTGAAAAATCCCTTTCTAAACATTATGTGAATGTAGGTAATTAGTAGTCAATATGTATCTAGTTTTTTTAATAGTTATAATTATATGACTTTAATAAAAAATGCTGTAATTTGTGTTCTCGCGAACGTTGAAAGCTTAACTCTCTGTTTATCTCTTGGACTTTCCCTAACCCAACAAGGGTCATTCAGAAGAATCTTACCAAAATTGCAGGCAGGCATTTTGTTTAAGATGCTGTAACTAATTTCTTGGAGCTAGCTCTAGCATATTTAAGTGTTCTTTATTCTATCATTTACTCAA
This sequence comes from Muntiacus reevesi, assembly GCF_963930625.1. Classification (NCBI taxonomy): domain Eukaryota; kingdom Metazoa; phylum Chordata; class Mammalia; order Artiodactyla; family Cervidae; genus Muntiacus; species Muntiacus reevesi. The sequence goes on from NC_089251.1 coordinate 213,575,103, forward strand.
CAAAGAGCACTCAGTTTTCCAAGTTCTGTGACTCACAAGCTAATCTGCCTGTCCTGCTAGCAACTGACTCACTCTATCTTGCCATCAAATGATAGCTTAATTATCTATCTATCTATCTATCTATCTATATATATATATATATATATCATGAGATTGGGGGTGGCTATTTGCAAGATTAGACCAGCTGTCTGATCTTGAATCAATGTCCTGCATCACATGAAAAATAAGATAAGTTTCTGCTTCTGGCAATATGAGTGAAGTGAAAGTTGCTCAGTCATGTCCTACTCTTTTTTCCAGGCCAGAATATTGGAGTGGGTAGCCATTCCCTTCTCCAAGGGATCTTCCCAACCCAGGGATTGAACCCAGGTCTCCCGCATTGCAGGTGGATTTACTAGCTGAGCCACAAGGGAATCCCCGGCAATATGAGAGGCTCAGTTAAATCTATTCACAAGGTATATGTGTTAGTGTTTATGTATGTGTACGCATGAATTTTTATATATTTTCTACAATGTGCAGAGGCATAGGCTAGTCCCCAGTGATCAGCATCACAGGCCTGAGAAGATGAAACAGACCAGCCTCATCCTGGTAGGATAAGTTTAGATGGTGAAAGCTTCAGAGTCAATCAGGAGCTCTGAGCCCAAAGGGCTGGCTTGGATTACTAATGGGATAGCAGTGCCTTGGAGAAGATGGAGGATTGAGTGGGAAGACAAAAGACTGTGGAAACGTAGTGTATGTTGGAAAGAAAATTAAGAGGACACCAGAGCATCAGGTTTCATCCAAATTCCATGAGATCACACAGCCCAGTGAAATCTCTCAAGGTCATCAACAGGAAGCAACAAAAGACAAGGACCAACAAAGGCAGTAAGATGTTGTAGCTTGAAGGGCTGATACCACTGGGGAGACAGACAAGATAAGAAAAGAATAATGGCAGAATCCTCACATAAGGATGGAGTGTTTGCTGGGAAGTACTCGCAGGACCATGCACACGGGAGATCAGAAATTGGCGGAAAGTCTTTAAGGAAACTGGAGGTCTTGGTCTGCTATTTAACATTAGCTATAACTTAGAAAAGATGCTAGGAAATCATCTCTGAAAGCAAGTGTAGGGAGACTTACTTTCCGGGCCAAAGTTTATGTTTACACATGAGAACGAGCAATCCAAATAAAGAAAAGTTATCGATGTCTCACTAAGCGGTACCTCTTGCTTTCTGTACCTGCACCTTGTCCAAAGTCTGGAAGAGTCAGAATGAAAAGGCTAATGATAAAAAGACAGTAGCTGAACAACTACCAAATTTTGAATAAGATCCACAGAATAGATAACAATATTGTATCAAGGTGAATTTTCCAATTCTGATAATTTCTGTATGGTTATGTAAGACAGTGTTCTTTTTCTTAAGGAATGTGCACTAAAATATTTAGCATAAAGAGGCATCATATTTTACAACTTTCAAATCACACAAAAAATTTACATAGATAAATAAAAATATAGGTGTAGATAAATAAATATGAAGAGGGGGAGAGAGAGAGAGAAGACAAATGCAGCAAAATCCTTAACAATCAAAGCATGTGAGTAAATGTTACATAGCAGTTCTTTTATTTTAAAAATTTCTCTGTTTGAGGTTATTTCAAAATAAAAAGTTATTCTAAAAAGACTGCCAACAACAGTAAGGCTAACACAAATTAGAGCTATTCTTAAATGTAGATAAGGTTTCATAAGCAATGGGATCTGAGCCATGTTGAAAATTTGGCATGTTCACTGCAAAATACACTCTGCCTCTCCACCCAACATCTTTAATTTTATGGCAATCATTCCCAGGGATTAAAGCATATTTCAGAAATCTCTGAGAAGAAATTAAAATGTCTTAGTTTAAGGGGTAATGACTTAATCACTGTTCATTATCCCAGTGGAAGAAAGTAGAATCCTAAGGATTCTTCCTCTCTGGTTTTTGTTGTACTTACCCAACCAATAGCCTTGCCCCTCTATTTCATAAATATAGGTTTCAGTGTCATTAGTCATGTAAAATCACATTAAACTCCCTGTGGGATAACAGTAATATTTAATGTGAAAATAATTTCTTTTGATTGATATACCATGCTTCCAGAATAGGGTTGCAAAAAAAAAAGTTGTTTGTGTTTCTTACAATCACCAGATAATAATACTAATGGCTTGGTCTATTATCCAGAGTAATTTTTGTGCTAAGTCCACTAAGGATTCGGTATTGAATTCCCACTTAAGTGATAGTCATTATGTTGACTTTTTAGGAATCATTTGCTACATGTTTCACATTTTAATGTGTTATATTTATAAAGCTTTTATCCAATGGTGAAACTTTCTGAGATCAAAAAATATGACAGCATTTCACAGGTGTTTTGGAGAGGGATCTTTTCATTCCTACCTCAGCATTGCAGCCTGAACCCAGGAAGGAAAGCAACGACCCACTTGGCAATCTCTATTCAATCCCAAATGGAAGGCTGATACCGCACTAGTGAAACTGAAAAGCAGTTGGGTCTGCTCGCCTTCCTCCTATCTCTGGATTAACTGGCATTCTTCTCTGTTCTTGTTTCAGGGGACACCAACACAGCGGAAAGACGAAGACCTACTTTCTAGAGGTTCTGAAAGCCCATCTCATTCTCTATTTTGGGGACTCAAGAGCATAAAGCAATAGTCCTCAGTGTGTCTGTTTTGGAAAGGCCATTCCTGTCTTTTCAATAATAACAATGATATTTCACTCTCTATCTTTCTGACTCTTTTGCCTATTTACACAAATTTATTCAAAATTCAAAAAAGGAAAAGAAGAGTACTATTTAATGCCCCCCTAAAATGTTATCAGTCCTATTGCCTAGTTTTTCTGCTTCTAGATAGGTGGACTTTCCTTTCGTGAATTCATGTTACATTGAGGTTTAAAGGTGGCTTTGATTTCTACTAGGGATTGATAACTACCAATGCCTCTATTTATATTTCAAAGCAAATAGTTATTCACTTACTTCACTGCCTGATAGGTTATGTGTTCATTATAAGCCATTAGTGACCATTAAAAATTGCAGTTCTTTTCATTCCCTAAGACTCTGCTTGAACTTCACACATCATATGACAAGCTCTGTCAACACCTTCAAAGAGAAGCACCAACACCACTCCGATGATGTCAATAAGAATAAGCAGAATAACTGGACCAGGACTGGATGGAGCTTGACTCTACAGGCTGGACAGGAAGTGGAGCAACTTGTGACTGGCAGAGACTACTTCACTGAAGTCGGCAGAACCAAGGGAGCTGACCCAGCAATCAAGAGTGACCACCTCCAGGAGGCTGGTAGTTGTTGAACAAGTAAATTCTTCTTTTGAAACTTGTATTATGATCAAGTGAGACTAAGACTGAAAATAATGTCAATTCAGAGGGAACAAAACAAACAGATAGGAACTCACTCCAGTGAGGTCTTGCCATGAGACCTCCAAGCCAACCTACAATCCATTATATATACGATTTTGCTTAAGGAAGTTTTGGCTGGTTTTCCCCATCTTGTGACTGAATGAATATTAACTATAGTACAGAAGGCCTACTTACACTTTTCAGTTTTATTTTGCGCAGAAGGTAAGTGCTATAATGGCATATCATTCAGCTTGAAGCAGGAAAATTAAAAATGATGCTAAATATTGAAAACAGAGGGAACTTAATACAGGGGATCGGTTCCTCAGGTCATGAAAGAGCTGAAAGACAAACAGAGAGGGGATGGTGAGACAGCTTGATGATTAGCAGCAGGGGGCCTAGAGGAGAAAGCTTACTGAAGCCCAACAGCCAGCATTATCTGGAGGAAAGTGAAACCATTGAGAATAAGAGCCACAGAAGAGATTCAGACAATGAGACAGCCATTGCCTGAATCAGAGAGGAGGGCAGATATACCCTGGCTTTTCCCCCTTTATGCTCCCTCTGATCTCTTGTCAGTACCTCTCATTCATCAAACCCAAGTGGAAATCAGTGGACACAGAGCCTGGGAAGCACAGCCTGCAGGGACTGCTCCTCCTCCCCGAGCCCCGCACCCGGTGATACTCAGCGAAGCATGAATGCATCTGAATGCAAATGAGGTCCAGCACAAACAATATTTGCAAATCAGCACATACCTTATCTCAAAGTGTCAAATGCTTCTAACCAGAAGTATTTGCTCACCACTACCATTCTTTTCCTCACTTCTTCCCAAACCATAAGGAATAGAGAAAATGGATACTATATCTTTAAAAGCATTCAAAGTAATTCAGATTATGTTTTTGTTGCTCTTCCTGCTCTCACCTCCCACCCCCTTACCTGGAGGCACTATTCTACCTCATGTCAAAATTCAAAATTTGAGCAATGGTGTGCTTAAATGCTGATATCCTTGACAATTTTTCCTTCTTTTCTACTTTAAAATAGGAGAAAACAAAAACCTTAACAAAGAACAAATAGAAGGAAATGGTTTTCTACATTAGGGATCCCAAGACTACAGAACCAATACTACTGCTTAATTATATCAAAGTGTCATACCAGAGTTTGTAACAGAGGAAACAAAATGTAAGGAAAACGTTATGACTTTATGTAGCACTTTAAAACAAACCTATTGTAAAGTGTGGTTTTAAGATATAAATTGATTTGTACCTTTCAGAAGGGAAAAAAAAGACACTCCCTGACCTCCCAAGTATGTAACTAGAAACCTTGGCTCCATCTATAATGATTTGGCCCCAATCCTATCTGTAATAGGAAAACTAGAGGCACCAGAACCTGGGTCTGAAACTAGGGGATAATTAGTTCCATCCATTAGTGAACATTTTATGAGTTCAGTAAATGAGGAGTGTCTGGTTGAGTGCTTAGGAGGAAAAGGGGAATTTGGCACCATATACTCATAATATACTATTTATTAGGAACTTTCTCAGGAATCTAAAGGTCATCTGCCTCCCAGTCCCAAAGAAATACAACCCTGCAGAAACCTCCCTGGCCATTTACAACCTGCCTGGCTAAGCCTTCCCTCAGGGCCTGAAGGACTGACCTATCTGTGCTCAGGCAGACAGACTATCCTGAGGCCTGCTCTAAATCCTCATTTCCAGCCTCCTCTGTCCTATACAGGCTATGAGGCTAACATACTGCCCATGCATGCACCCAAGCTGCAGCTGTCAGACTGGGCCCCTGTTCCCTGTTCCGGGAGGTGGTATTTGGGTAGATAATTAAAAAGTGAACAATGAGGTTCTTCACATAACCATGAGAAAGTCACCTCCATGAGAATTCAGAAACCCAAAGTCCAGTGTGATGAGATATGATCACAAATGGGGTGGGATTCAGCTATTATGTGGTTCTGACAAATCTTTTCAATAACGCCTTTTCTATCAACTTGGAAAAAGTTCTCTAAGATGTCCAATTCTGATGTCAGCTAGTCTTCAGGGAATGCAAGCAATTTCACAGTGCACCAAGGACCACCTAGTGGGCAGCTAAAATTATCTTGAAGATCCTTGTTTAGTTACTCATTTATTCCTTTGACATTGCCTTTCCTTCCTTTCCATGTATTTATCCATCTGTCTATTCATTCATCTATTCCTTTGGCATTGCCTTTCCTTCCTCTCCACCTTTATATCAGAACAGATTTGAACCACAGATGAACAAAAGGAAAAAGTATTTTCCAGATTAACAAAGTTCTCTGCCCATAGGATGTTATCTTCCATGGGGTGTTTGGTGCTTTTGAATCATGATAAAATTCTCTTGCCAATTGAAAAGTTACTTATAACCTAATCACTTGTCTTAATTCACTCTATCCCTATTTTTTAAATTGTTTGTTTTTATTTATTAATCTGTAATTAACCCTGCTTTGTTCAAAATTGATTAAATTTGCTTCATAAGGATATGTATATTTTATTAAAATAATATACATTAAATGTGTAAGAAAAAAGAAAGCAAAATAAGGATAAGACATAAAATGGTGCTGGAAAGTAAATCTGATACCTAAACATACACACACAAACATAGGAATACTACTCAGTCATAAAAAGATGAAATCTCACCATTTGCAACATCAACAGACTTTGAGGGTGTTATGCTAAATGAAATAAGACTTTAGGCAGAGAAAGACAAACGTCAGATGATTTCATTCACATATGGAATACAAAAAGCAAAAACAAAATGAATCAATGAACCAAACAAAAACAAATCCATAGATAGAGAGAACAGACTGGTGGTTACCAGGGCAGAAAGGGCAGGGAGAGTGAAGTGAAAGGATATCAACTGCATGGTGACAGACTGGAAACTAAATTTTTGGTGGTGAGCACGCAGTAGTGTGTACAATAATTAGAAATATAATGTTATTTTCATGAAGCTTACATAGAGTTATAAACCAGTGTTACCTTAATGAAAAGAAAGTTTCTATCAAGGGGGTTTTAGGTTAGACAAAGTACTGATTAGACGAATTTATAAGCACAACTGACTTCATTTTAAGGTAGAACTCTCCAAACTGCAAAAACGCAGAGCAGGTAAAAAGGAAGCAAAGATTCACTACACCAATTAATAAATTCATACCCATATTTTATCTTTTCAAACTACAACATAAAAAGATGTTGAGAAAGTGAGACTGAAAGGAAAATACCATTAGCTAACATGTATTGATGTACCGAGCATTTGTCTCTATTCTAGTCATTTTCTTCACAACACTCCTCTGAGATCAGCACTATTATTATCTCCATTTTATAGACAAGAAAATCTAGTTACAAAGACTCAGAAAAAAACTTGTTCAAGGTCATCAGCTAGTAAATTGTTAAACTGAGGCTTGAACTCAGGTATCCTGGCTCCAAAGCCACTATGATGTCATTACTATTGTAAACAAATATTTAAAAATCACACAAGATGAAAAAGGCATAATTAGGAAATTAAAAACACCAATGTCTACTATATTATGTATCATTTGCAAATAAGAAAATAAAGGAAGAAAGGATGGAAAGGAAGGAGGAAAGAAGTAAAAAAAATATTTGAAATAGAGAAAAATGAATAAGTTTATCTACATAGGAAAATCTTTGGTGTATAGATAACCTCAGTAACTGAAAATCATTTATAGTAGTTTTTGGAATGCACACACACACATATACACATCTTTATATAACATAGAGATAATATATTACACAGCATATATGCATGTACTACCTACATAACATACACAGACACATATGTATGTTATATATATAATGCATATAAATAGGTCTTCCCTATAGCTCAAACGGTAAAGAATCTGCTTGCAATGCAGGAGACCTGGGTTCAATCCCTGGGTTGGGAAGATCCTCTGGAGAAGGGAATGGCTACCCACCCCAGTATTCTTGCCTGGAGAATCTCATGGACAGAGGAGCCTGGCGGCCTACAGTCCATGGGGTCACAAAGAGTCGGACACGACTGAGTGACTAACTATGACTGAGTGACTATGTATATACCAACATATAATAAACGCTCAATAGTATTTGTTGAATGAATGAATGAATGAATATATACATATACGCTTTTGAAACCTACATATGCACTGTTCAAAAAAGCCTGCAATAGAAAGGCTGGGCTTGGGAGATAAAGGCTTTTAGTTTCATGTTATACTTTTTGATATTGTCTGCAACCATAATTATCTAGAAAACAAAATTATAAGACATATGTGCTTTATATTTTTACATTAAAACACGAGTAAATAATAAGAAACACATTATCTATTGACTAGTTTTTCTATATGCAGTACTACTTAACTTATATGCAGAGCACATCATGTGAAATGCGGGGCTGGATGTATCACAATCTGGAATCAAGACTGCTGGGAGAAATATCAACAACCTCACATATGCAGATGATAGCACTCTAATGGCAGAAAGTGAAGAAGAACTAAAGAGTGTCTTAATGAGGGTGAAAGAGGAGAGTGAAAAGGCTGGTTTAAAATTCAACATTCAAAAAACTAAAGATTGACTTCCAATTCAAGATGGTAGAGTAGAAGGATGTACACTCATCTCCTGTAAGAGCGCCAAAATCACAACTAGCTGTTGAACAACCATTGACAGGAGGACACTCGAACGCACCTAAAAAAATGATATTCCACATCCAAAGACAAAGAAAAAGCTGCAGTGAAATGTGAGGAGGGGCACAATCATGATAAAATCAAATCCAATACCCAGGGGGTGGGTGATCCACCAACTGGAGAACAATTTATACCAAAGAAGTTCTCTCACTATTGTGAAGATTCTGAGTCCCATATCAGATTTCTCAGCCTGGGGATCTGACAAGGGGACTGGGAATTCCCAGGGAATCTGACCTTGAACACCAGTGGGTTTGATTATAGGACTTCCACAGGACTGGGGGAAACACAGGCTCTAGTCTTGGAGGGCACACACAAACCTTGCACACACCAAATCACAGAGGAAAGGAGCAGTGACCCCACAGGAGGCTGCACCAAAACTACCTGTGAGTGTTGGACGGCCTCCTGTGGAGTGTGGGTCGGCAGGGGCTCACCACAGGGATGGAGGCCTTGGCAGCAGCAGTCCAGGAAGGTCCCCTTGGCATAAGCCCTCTTGGAGGCCGTTATTCAGTTCATTTCAGTCGCTCAGTCGTGTTCAACTCTTCCCAACCCCATGAATTGCAGCACGCCAGGCCTTCCTGTCCATCACAAACTCCCAGAGTTTACTCAAACTCATGTCCATCGAGTCGCTGATGCCATCCAGCCATCTCATCCTCTGTCGTCCCCTTCTCCTCCTGCCCCCAATCCCTCCCAGCATCAGGGACTTTTCCAATGAGTCAGCTCTTCGCATGAGGTGGCCAAAGTTTTGGATTTCAGCTTCAGCATCAGTCCTTCCAATGAACACCCAGGACTGATCTTTAGGATGGACTGGTTGGATCTCCTTGAAGTCCAAGGGACTCTCAAGAGTCTTATCCAACACCACAGTTCAAAAGCATCAATTTTTCGGTGCTCAGCTTTCTCCACAGTCCAACTCTCACATCCATACATGACCACTGGAAAAACCATAGCCTTGACCAGACGGACCTTTGTTGGCAAAGTAATGTCTCTGCTTTTTAATATGCTATCTAGGTTGGTCATAACTTTCCTTCCAAGGAGTAAGAGTCATTTAATTTCATGGCTGCAATCACTATTTGCAGTGATTTTTGGAGCCTAAAAAAAAAAGTCAGTCACTGTTTCCACTGTTTCCCCATCTATTTGCCATGAAGTGATGGGATCAGATGCCATGATCTTAGTTTTCTGAATGTTGAGCTTTAAGCCAATGTTTTCACTCTCCTAAACTAAAGAGGCTCTTTAGTTCTTCTTCACTTTCTGCCATAAGGGTGGTGTCATCTGCATATCTGAGGTTATTGATATTTCTCCCAGCAATCTTCATTCCAGCTTGTGCTTCTTCCAGCCCAGCATTTCTCATGATGTACTCTGCATATAAGTTAAATAAACATGGTGACAATATACAGCCTTAACATACTCCTTTTCCTATTTGGAACCAGTCTGTTGGTCCATGTCCAGTTCTAACTGTTACTTCCCGACCTGCAAATAGGTTTCTCAAGAGGCAGGTCAGGTGGTCTGGTATGCCCATCTCTTTCAGAATTTTCCACAGTTTATTGTGATCCACACAGTCAAAGGCTTTGGCATAGTCAATAAAGCAGAGACAGATGTTTTTCTGGAACTCTCCTGCTTTTTCAATGATCCAGCAGATGTTGGCAATTTGATCTCTGGTTCCTCTGCCTTTTCGAAAACCAGCTTGAACATCTGGAAGTTCACGGTTCACATATTGCTGAAGCCTGGCTTGGAGAATTTTGAGCATTATTTTACTAGCATATTAACCCTACCATAAAGCCTGTGCCCCAGGTGGTTCTAATGGCAAAGAACTTGCCTGCCAAAGCAGGAGACATGAGAGACATGGGTTTGATCCCTGGGTCTTGCAGATTCCCTGAAGAGGGCATGGCAACCCACTCCAGTATTCTGGCCTGGAGAATCCCATAGACAGAGGAGTCTTGTGGGCTACAATTCATAGGGTCACAGAGTTGGGCACAACTGAAGTGACTTAACACACACAGCACACAAAGCCTGTAGACACCAGGGCTCAGCCAAACAGCTACCAGGGAGGGAGTGCAACCCCACCAATCAGTAGATAATTGGATTAAAGATTTACTGAGCAAGGACTTGCCCACCAGAGCAAGACTCAGTTTTTCTCACTGCCAGCTCCTCCCATTGGAAGCTTACACAAGCCCCTTAGCCTCCACCATCAGAGAGCAGGCAGAAGCAAAAAGAACCCCAGTCCCACAGCAGCTGAAACAAAAGCTGCAAAGTAAATCAGGATGAAATAAAATCCCAGAAAAACAACTAAATGGTGATAGGCAACCTTCCAGAAAAATAATACAGAATAATGATGAGTAAAGAAGATCCAGGATCTTGGGAAAATAATGGAAAAGATGCAAGAAATGTTACCAAAGACCTAGAAGAACTAAAGAACAAACAAACAGATGAAAAAACTAAGATCACGGCATCTGGTCCCATCACTTCATGGTAAACAGTTGAGGAAAAAGAGGAAACAGTGACAGATTTTATTTTCTTGGACTCCAAAATCACTGCAGACAGAGGCTGCAACCACGAAATTAAAAGATGCTTGCTTCTTGGAAGAAAAGGTATAACAAACCTAGGCAGCTTATTAAAAAGCAGAGACATCACTTTGCTAACAAAGGTCTGTATAATCAAAGCTATGGTGTTTCCAGTAGTCATGTATGGATGTGAGAGTTGGATCATAAAGACAGCTGAGCACTGAAGAATTGATGCTTTTGAATTGTGGTGGTGTAGAAAACTCTTGAGAGTTCATTGGACAGCAAGGAGATCAAACCAGTCAATCCAAAAGGAAATCAACCCTGAATATTCATTGGAAGGACTGATGCTGAAGCTGAAGCTCCAATACTTTGGTCACCTGATGTGAAGCTGACTCATTTGAAAAGACCCTGATAATGGGACAGATTGATGATAGGAGGAGAAGGGGACGACAGAGGATGAGATGGTTGGATGGCATCACCAACTCAATGGACACGAGTTTGAGCAAACTCTGGGAGACAGTGAAGGACCAGAAAGCCTGTTATGCTGCAGTCCATGGGGTCACAAAGAGTTGGGCACACTTAGGGAATGAACAACAACAACGTTTTTTCTATAATGTTAGAAATCAAAGGAAAATACACATACACACCTTGTTTATATAAAAGAGCACAGAGCAATACAATACATGTTATCCAAAGAATGGGATTTGGGGATTTGTTTTTTGTGTTTATTTGTTTCGGTTTGTTTTTGGTCAAAAGGCTTGTTCCATGAATGTCCAGTTCCCCAAGTGAAAAACCAGAATAAGTGAAAAACCAGAGGGGAGAGCATCACCACAGTCAGGTGACAGACACAGTCACCTCTATTTCTTACTTTTAAACCTCAGTGGTTATCTTCTACTAAACCTCTTGTCATTTTTTCCTGTAGATCTCTAGCTCAACAATCATTTGGCCATAATTTAACTAAGTATTAAAACTAAAATTCTCTTAGAAATAATCCTCCTCCATACTCATCTTTTTGCCTTTCAGTAATTACTGTACTAGTGGGCAGGTGGTATAAAGGCTACGAAGTATTTTAATACATTTTTGATTTCATGATTAACTGATACAAACCTGAAGTGTTACCACTCTTAAATGTAATCAAGTAAAGATTACGGTTTTGATTAGCCATTCAATAGGTCCAGTAACATAATCAGATACTTGCCTATTTTGTCAACCTATGATTTAGAGTCTTTATTGCAATTGAATGGCCTTAATCTACTAACAAATAAGATATCTGATTTAAGTAGACAAGGAAGAAAATGGTTTTGCTATGAAAAATTTCCTTCTCTCTTGTAAAGAGATTGGCTAAAATCCTCATAATAGTCTATTAAAAGACTATAAGCACTTGGTATTAAAGGTAAGGTGACTTTCAGTATTCTGATGTAAGTTAGAATCTTTATTATCTCTTTTCTCAAATCAATCAAAAATATTTATTAGACTGTTACAATATAAAGCACCAGAGGAAGAAGAATCATAATCTCTACCCAGAAATGTTCACCTTATTAGACAAATAAGATACAACTAGGTAAGAAAGGGTACAAACTTAAACTTTCTATTGAAGTATAAAATTGCACCATACAGACAATAAATCCTCATTTTCTTTCTATTTTTATCACTCATAACTTAAAAAAAAATAGTTCCTCTACTTTCTAATATTAGATTATCTTTAGGCTCATTTTTCCACCTACCAGACCACCTGAACTGCCTCCTGAAAAATCTGTATGCAGGTCAGGAAGCAACAGTTACAATGGACTGGTTCCAAATAGGAAAAGGCTGTATATTGTCACCCTGCTTATTTAACTTATATGCAGAGTACATCATGAGAAACACTGGGCTGGAGGAAGCACAAGCTGGAATCAAGATTGCCAGGAGAAATAACCTCCCGGCAATATCAATAACCTCAGATATGCAGATGACACCACCCTATGGCAGAAAGTGAAGAGGAACTAAAAAATCTCTTGATGAAAGTGAAAGAGGAGAGTGAAAATGTTGGCTTAAAACTCAACATTCAGAAAACTAAGATCATGGCATCTGGTCCCATCATTTCATGGGAAATAGATGGGGAGACAGTGGAAACTGTGGTTGACTTTACTTTTGTGGGCTCCAAAATCACTGCAGATGGTGATTGCAGCCATGAAATTAAAAGACGCTTACTCCTTGGAAGGAAAGTTATGACCAACCTAGATAGCATATTAAAAAGCAGAGACATTACTTTGCCAACAAAGGTCCATCTAGTCAAGGCTATGGTTTTCCAGTGGTCATGTATAGATGTGAAAGTTGGACTGTGAAGAAAGCTGAGCACCGAAAAATTGATGTTTTTGAACTGTGGTGTTGTATAAGACTCTTGAGAGTCCCTTGGACTTCAAGGAGATCCAACCAGTCCATCCTAAAGGAGATCAGTCCTGGGTGTTCATTGGAAGGACTGATGCTGAAACTGAAACTCCAATACTTTGGCCACTCGATGGACATGAGTTTGAGTAAACTCCAGGAGTTGGTGATGGACAGGGAGGCTTGGCATGCTGCGATTCATGGGGTCGCAAACAGTCGGACACGACTGAGCGACTGAACTGCACTGAACTGAACTGGACAGCAAGGAGACCCAACCAGTCCATCCTAAAGGAGATCAGTCCTGGGTGTTCACTGGAAGGACTGATGTTGAAGCTGAAACTCCAATACTTTGGCCAGCTGATGGGAAGAGCTGACTCATTTGAAAAGATCCTGATGCTGGGAAAGATTGAGGGCAGGAAGAGAAGGGAATGACAGAGGATGAGATGGTTGGATGGCATCACCAACTCAATGGACATGAGCTTGAGTAAACTCTGGGAGTTAGTGATGGACAGTGAGGACTGACGTGCTGCGATTCATGGGGTCACAGAGTCAGACACAACTGAGCGACTGAACTGAACTGAACTTTCTAATATTGGATTATCTTTAGGCTCATTTTTCCACCTACTTCCCTATATGCTCCTTCTCATATCCTTTCTCTTGGCTTTGAAACCATATATACAATTCTGGTGCTTCCTGAATGTATATGTTCAGTACAGACCTCAAACATGATAGTATACTGCCTATTCTGTACACATGCTTAAATATCTCAAATGTTCCTAAAATTCAATAGCTCCAAAACTGAACTCTTGATCATCCTCCTCCCACACCGAATCTGCTCCATCACTAGACTTTCCAACCTCAATTGCTATAGCCAGAAATCTAAGAGCTATCCTTAATATCTTACCACCCATCCTTAACTCCTGTATCTATTATGTTATGAAATCCTATCAATCCAACCTCCAAAATATTACTTGAATTCACTTACATCTCTCTTTTCATTCAAATTACTTACCTGGCCTTCCTGCTTTTGCCTGTTTTTGCACTCCTCCCTCCATCCATGTTCCACACAGTAGCCAAAATGATCAATTCAAAGTGAAAATTACATGATACGCTTTTTCTTAAAAGCCTTCAAAGAATTGCCACTGTATTTGAGATAAAATAGGAAAACAATTAGAATTATATCCCTTGCAACCTTTCCATATCATATCAAATCATTATTTTTTTTAAGAAACATTGTAATTTGTTGATATATTTTAAATGTGTGACTTTCATTTCTGCTTCAGTTTTGTTGGTTTGCTGTATATCCACCTCCACTAGACTCAGAGCTGTGTAAAGCAGGAATCATATATCTTCTTATATTATACCTGACCTTGTTTAATACTCAAAGTATCAACTTATTATTCCCACTTTACAGATGAAGAAAATATGACTTAGATGAATCTTTCCTGAGGATACAAACCTGATTGATGAAAAACTAGATTTAAACCAAGATCTATTAATATTAGAAGCAGATGGCTATATAGTCATTTATGATGTGGTATTACCCCCTCACAAACATTCCCCACTGGAGGTGTTCAAAATCATAGCCATACAAGGGAAATTCCTCTTAATAATTATTAATGTGTTAAAAATCAACATGAAAGAAACGCTCAAAAGTGTCAAATATCAAGCAACAATTGCACGATTGTGAGGGGGGTAGAGTAAGAAACTGGTTTCCCTATTTTTCAGGGGGTGCACAGGGTATTTATATATATAGAAATCTCAAGTGCTAAGAGCCTTCAAGAAAGACTCAAATCCCAGTTCTTGTATTTCAGTTTCCTAATGGTTTTGTGTGTGTGCGTGCTCAGTCGTATACAACTCTTTGCAATCCCATGGGCTGTAGCCCACCGGGCTCCTCTGTCCAGTGATTTTCCAGGCAGGAATACTGGAGTGGGTTGCCATTTCCTACTCCAGGGTATCTTCCCGACCTAGGGATCAAACCCAAGTCTCCTACACTGCAGGCAGATACTTTACTACTAGCGCCACCTGGGAAGCTCGCAAAAGATTTTAGGCTTTAAGAATTAAATGAGGCAATGTATCTTAAACATTTAGTATAGTCTTGCATTCAAATATTACTTATTATTATACTAATTCATCTTTTTTTTTTTTTTTATTACAGCTGCACAATCATGTAGTGAGAGAAGAGACACAAAAGAGTGTGTTCTCTGTCTTCAGTGTGAGGGTGCAGTCAAGCAGCGGTGACTGCAGTCCTGCAAAGTGGAATACCCCAAGGCTTAGGATCTGGAATGCACTCTAGTTCCCCTGTACTTGATGAAGAGTCCTCTAAAATTGATGGAGAGCTTTACAGATGAGTTGAGTTCATGGTTCTTTCAAGCCCTGACCTTATCATTCAGTTGTAATCATCAAGATTCTTTTCACTTATGTCATGCACTGAATCTCTCCTTTGGTATCCTTCAAGGCCTGTTCATGCCTTAGCAGCCATTCTCAGGGACTATGGTTCTGATGTTTGCACCCCTAGTTCCCTTCTTAGAGCCAGCTCTTCCCTTCTCCACCTGCCTGGACCAAGACCTACCATGTAAGAACACATTGGATTCCCCGTTGCTGTGTTCTGCAGACCTGATGAGAAACTCTCCCATGAGTGGTAGTGATCTTAACAGTTGTTCGTAACTATGTTTTGGGGCACCTTGTTCTGCTGCTAATACTCTACTCCTCCTCCCATCTCCCTGTCCACAACACAAGTGGATAGGTTCTGAAGTCCACTATTTTACCAAGTGTGGATGTAGTAATCATATTCAATCCCTTTATTCCAGAATCTGATGTAATTAATTTCTTTGCTAATCAACCCCTACCAAAAACTTAAAATTCTAAAGACCCAAGACAAACAAAATGTACACTTACAGAAGAAAATACTTGGGTGTGGGAAAAATTTCTAACATCCCTTCAGAATACAGGTAATATATTCAAACATAGCTGATTAATAGCATAGTTTTTTAAAAACCACATGGAAACTGCCATTTCTTTAAAACTTATTTCTAAAATGTAGCTAATTACGAATTACACTCATTAAAAATACTTACAGAAATAGTTTCAAAATGTTCATACATTATTACTGACCTTGGGGAAAACCAGGAAGGAAATCACTCAGGAGCCCTCCCTGTTTTCCTGTCAGTCTTATCCTCTTATTTCGGGTGATCCTGCATGCATTCGTGAACGCTGTCCCCTTCTCTTATGACGGATAATCACCACCCAACAGGGATACGTCTCCAGTCTGTTGCCTGTATCCATCACATCTCGTCATCCTGGTCACAGACCCTTCCTTCCCAAGCCACACCACTTCCTGCCGACTGCTCTTTCCAAGTCCCTTTCTCTCCTCTCTTTCCACCTCTAGTGTCAGACAGCACAGACCACACTCCAGGCTCAGACTCCACTCACCCATGAAGCTTTAACACCCCTTTCCCAATAGACTCACATGAATTTACTTCACAGTTCAGTGCTGCCAGGTTAGCAACTTGCCATCTTCTTTGTAATTAATTTGCGAAAACAAACGAATAAAGAACAAGTAAGATTTATGAGAAAAGGGGGGCTGAATCCATGAGTCCATGACACCTTTCCATGGACAAACATATTCAAAGAAGCCACTGAGCTGGTAAGGGCAGGCCCAAGGCAGACTGCGTGTTTGTGCTCAGTCGTGTCCAGCTCTTTGCCATCCCATGGACTGTAGCCTGCCAGGCTTCTCTGTCCACGGGGTTTTCCAGGCAAAAGTATTGGATTGGGTTGCCACTTCCTACTCCAGGGGATCTTCCCAACCAGGGATCAAGCTCCCATCTCTTACACTGGAAAGCAGATTCTTTACCACTGCACCACCTGCAGATTCTAACTAAAAGCAACAGGAAGCCTGGCAGGGAACTCAACATAGAAGACAGGAGGAGTTTGGAAGCATGAGTGTGTCTGTTATCAAAGCTATGGGTGAGGAGAGAGTACTAGTTGCCCCCACATATACCACTGAAAATTCAACTACTACTAGCACAATTAATTTTGGTAATATGAATGTATTTCATGGGCCATGGCAGAGAGGCTCTGAACCGAAAGGTACTTTACCACCTGTGAAGCTATTGCTTCTGGAATAAATTAACTGGCATCCATGGAAGGAATGAATACAGAGTTATCAATGGTAGATATCTGGATCCACTGATGGTAGCAATGGAGGACCAGAAAGAGTGGCCATCATGGTGTTCATCCTCAAGGAGAGCATCAGTTTCTGCTTCCCTAGTAGGAAAATCATGAGAGATAGTAAGAAATGGCTCATGAACATTTTTATACTCCTGGGGACCCTCAGGAGTCCCCAGGAAAGTTTAGGGGAAACTCCTAGGAACATTAGGAAGCTTTACAGTAAAGTGGATAGGGAACACAAATTCTTATAATTTGGGATAATATAACTGTATTTTTTGGTCTTTTATTTATCAAATGCTAAAATTTCTTTATACCCTTACTCTTTTCTACAAATGTTTGAACTTCAGTGAAATCCTGATTTCCCCAATATCATTTTCTGGATATGGACAAGACCACTGCTTATCTTTAATAGCAATTTAACCTTTTACTGGATACATAGTTTCTCTGACTACATATTACATTTCTCAATCTCTGTCCCCAAGTAACCTCCCGAGACTGCTGAGTGACCGAGAGCTACCTCAAATGACATTAAAGACTGTGGCAACATGCCTCCAAGACTGTCACTCTCCACACCTTGAAAACTCCCACCTTTTACCCAAGTTTTCTTCCCACCACTCAAATAACCGCCTTTTAATCAAGTGTGACAACGTGTGCCTAGTGAAAACACCATCAGCCACAATAAATATTAGTTTCAAAACAGAAACAAAGCTCATGTGTCATTTTCTTCTGAGATCACAGGCAATATCCCCCGGAAGAACTAACCATTGAATCTTCCCTGCTTCCCCAGCAGTTCAGCTTATTATGCTTACATTTACTATAACACACACCACATTTTATTGAAGTTGGCTGCTTGACCATTCAGCCCATGCCCCTCTGTCAAAGGTTGCAAATGGGATCAAAAATCGTGTCACTGACTGGTTGGTTTGGCCAGCACAATATTGGTGAACAAATGAATCTGAAGGGTTTGGCAAGCCATTTTCTCAAGCCCCAACTCTCCCTAGGGTCTTATTCCTGCTTTACACACATCACAGATGATTTTCTGCCCCTCCCTTCCTTGGAAGATTCGAGATCAGTCCTGGTAATCTCAGTTCCTAACATATCACACTACACCCTGTTCATTACAGACACTCAATACATGCTAATAAGAAGTGAGAGAAAACCTTTGTTGTTTTGGCTCTACCCAGAGTCCAGGATAAAAAAAAAAAAAAGACTTATAAAGTGTTCCTGAAATGTTTGCATGGTCACAGGAGATTTCAACACTCTAAACCCTTCAATGTTTCCTCTAAAGTTAACCTTTAAGGGTAGCGCTCTCACAAGGCTTTGCTGCTGTTCAGTCTCTAATCACAGCCAAGTCTTCGTGATCCTACGGACTGCAGCGTGCCAGGTCTTCCTATCCTTCACCATCTCCCAAAGTTTGCTCAAACACATGTCCATTGAGTCAATGATGCCGTACACCATCTTGTCCTCTGTTGCCTCCTTTTCCTCCTGCCCTCAATCTTTCCCAGCATCAGGGTCTTTTCCAATGAGTCAGCTCTTCACATCAGGTGGCCAAAGTATTGGAGCTTCAGCTTCAGCATCAGTCCTTCCAATGAGTATTCAGGGTTGTTTCTTTTAGGACTGACCTATTTGATCTCCTTGCCAACCAAGGTACATGATACTCGATACTGAGATAGTTCAAGTGCTTTCCTGAGTTCCGCATTCTACTCTGGGAATGAGCAGAAGGTCAGGCAACAACAAACAGGATGTTTGATAAAGAAGTAATAATGGTTGTGTAAGCTTCCCCAGCAAGCTAGGGCAACCCCCAGTCAAATCATTGCCTTCATTCTCCTCTTCTTCTTTAAACCAGTCACAGTGGTGCCGAGAGCTTTCTCAAAATACAGAATTGCTTTTGCTTGCTTTTTTAACATTAACATAGAAGATGAGCTTCCTTCCAGCATACATTTGAAAGTGGAGAGTCTTACTTAACCCAAATAAACGCAGTGCATCTCATTATAGAGAGGGAAAAAAAAAGGAAAAAGAAAAATGCACCACCTAGGAATATGAATACATTTTTACAATTGCTTCGAGATTCGGGGCGTGAATTTTTTAATACTTAATATCCTAAGTTGTTTTCTTCATTTCCACAGAAATAACTCTGCAAGTTCAGAGTTTATTTTTTTAAACTACTTTTTTTCCCCAAATCAGTGGGAAAAAAATTACCATATCTTTCAGCTATATAAAATAGTTTTACAGTTTAGCACTTGAAGAACAACCCCCATCAATCACCTGCAGTAACTGAGGCACTTTATGTATCAAATAACTTAAGCTGAAATTGAAACAGCACTGATTGGCAAAACAATTTTGCCTTTCTAGTTTCTGGCCTGTCTTCTCATCAGTTGGTGTTATGTCTAAAGGAAAGTCCATCTTCTGGCCTTACTTGAAATATTTCTAGTCTTGGGGGTGGGTGAAGGAAAACTCTATCCCATTATTAAAAAATATAATGCAACTACATGTGTTTGCCTGCAAATACTTACTGCCTGAGGAAAATTCCTTAAGGACACAATACCTTTTGAATACCTTATAAGGACACAATATCTTTTGAATACCTTATAAGAAATATTTAATGATCTGATTAAATATATGTTGAATTTGCCAAGTAATGAAAGCACATTTTGGAAGGAGATATAGTTGTTTATTCTTCACAAATTGTACTATACTAATATCTAAACCAGTTATCCTCTATGCCCTTCCCTTCCCCACAAAGAAAAAAGTCTTGCTTTTCTCTTGTGTACTGTTTTCTGCCAGAAAGTTTCATTTCTGCCCAGTAGTTAGGGGGAAAGCTATTTTTGTGGGAAGGCATGCTAGGATAGCATTCTAGAACTTTACTGTGAACACAAGAGCAGTCTACAGTGTAATAAAAGATTAACTCTACATGAAGAAATTTAATTTTCAATCTAAGTTATAGTATGCATATTATGTATTCATTAACACACATTTTAGATCTTCCCATATGATAAAAGGAATTATATTTAAGGTACTTTTCTAAAGCCTCCTACATTTCCATTTTAATGGGAGATCAGCCAATTTCATAGCCAACAACACTGGAGAAATATCAGGATAGAGAAATAAGAGCCTATTTATTTGTTCATTCAACACCTATTTGTTACTCATCTCTTCTGGGCCAGGCAGTGTGCTAGCTACTGAGACTGCGCTGTAGAAAACTTACAGTCTAAGGAATAGTTTGTGATTTTCTGAAGCTAAGTGGTAACTAAAGAAGGCTGTCCCCGCCCCCAACTCTTCCTAGATCTGAAAAGAAAGATTCTCCAACATGTGAAATAAGTTCTACTTTCTCTCTCTCTCTGTGATCTGTTCAATATAATATACTTACCAGTCCTTTTGCAGCAAAAGTGAACTAGGGATATAGACTACAATTAACCATGATCCAAGGGTGGAGTTTCTTGTAAGTAGCATTTTTTTCATTAGATTCTGTAATAAATTATAGAGATGGTATTTAAAAAATGAATACTTTATAAATGTGAGTCCTCATTAGAATATATTAATTATTATTTATTATAACATTAATAATTTATTAGTTTTTTAAAATTAATCATCAAATTGCTTTACACAATTAAGTCTAATTAATGCAGAGGGATTTCAGAGGGAGGATGCTCTAAAATCTCTCTTTATTTTCATTAAGGAAACAGCACAGTTTGAAGTTGTTACATGACCCTTAGGCAGAGCTCAATTATTGGGCAAGGAGGGAGTTTTGCAAAACAGCATATTTTATGGTTTGGGCACTAGGATCATTTGGGGCTGAGAAAATGAAGTACTTTTCAGGGGTTATCAAATTGTACAGTGAGAAATTTAAGGGTTCCTAGAGTGGCTATCTGTTATTTTGGGAGAAGCTCCACAGGTAACTCTAATAGTTCTTTCTTCTTTCTTCCACCTGCTGCACTGGGCCCTAAGCTTCTTAAGGACAGGGTGATGTCTAATTCATCTCTGCATGCTATTATCTGTCACAGTACCTGACACATTATATTATAGACCCAATGTTTGCATTGCCTCCAAAACTCACATGTGGAAGCTCATTGCCCAGTGTTGCTGTGTTTGAAGTAAAGAAGTAACTGAAGTTAAAGAAGATTTTAAAGGTGGGACCTGGCACAACAGTGTTAGTGTCCTTACAAGAAGAGATAGCTTGTTCTCTCTCTGGGCGGGCACCCAGGAAAGGCCATAGGAGGACGTGGAGAGAAGCCAAGAAGAGAACTCTCACCAGAAACTGAACTGACCCGCACTTTGACCTTGGACTTCCCAGCTTCCAGATTAGGAGAAAGGGCATTTCTTGCTATTTAAGCCACCCAGTCGGTGGTATTTTGTTATAGCAGCCTGAGTGGACAAGTACACAAACTAATGATCTCTTCAAAACAATCCAGGCCTTCCGAGGGCTCACGCCAAGGGGCACCTCCCAGGACTGCTGCTGCCAGCACCCCTGTCCCTCCAGTGAGACCCGCCTCCACAGGAGACCCCCCCACCACCGGTCAGCCTTGATTACCGACATCTCTGAAGGCTCATCATTGCACCTGGAAAAGGTTTTGGCTTCACTCTGGCTTTGAAGTGAACTTTAACTCCTAAAAGAAATCTGTGATGACACAAAAGACAGAAACTAGAAATCAGGAGGGAATATGTACATGAGTTTCAGCAACAAGTCACTCTGAGTTATGAGTGCGTGGATGAAGTTACAACAGAAGAACTCATTGCCTGTTGTGTACTCAGGAAGTCCTGTGTTACTCTGTGACGGAGAAAATGAAAAATATGCCCAAGAAAAAGAAATTCCAGGCTTTCTGGTTCAAACATTTGTTGAACACCTGCTGTGGCAGGTACTGTGGCAGTCAAAGTGTCATGAGATGGAAGAGGACTGCAGTTGTTTGTTTCTGCATCTATAGAATGGGAACAATGTTAATACTTGCTTAGATGTATGAGGAATGAATGAGATAAAGAGATCTTAACTCAGTCAGTGCTGAGGAACTATCCCATCCTTTGTTATATTATGTCTCAGGGTACAGTACCACAGAAGAAAACTATAGATGTTTTTTTCTCTTTCTGTTGACAGAGATGCCAGGAATGTTGCTCATCTCATCCACCATTTTCATGGATACAGTCCTTGTACTGTCTTGGACATAGGGCTGAAACTTGGGTGAGGCAAGAAGAGAGACAGATACCCAAATTTAAGGAGGCACCTCCTCTCAGGGTCATATAAGTAAAACCCCATACTTGAAAGACACAGAGAATGAACACCTCCTAACTCTAGCTAATTTTCCACCTCCCAGCTCTGTTGGGGAATCTTTTTTATGAGAATGAGTCACCTAATAACTATTAGCAGTATCCTTCTTTAGGAGTGTTGGAAGCTATCCCCATTTTGTGAGGGAAGAGATGTCCTAAGATTGTCTGGATTTTGAACATTTAAGAGAAAACTGCTTTTACTGAGTTGAGTAGTGTTCCCCCAGATTCATGTCCACTAAGAACCTGCAAATGTGACCTTATGTGAAAATAAGGTTATTGCAGATGCAATCAAGTTAAGATGAGGTCACCATGGATTAAGATATGTCCTAAAATCCAGATGACTAGCATCTTCATGAGAAGAAGGAAATTTGGACGCAGACACACAGGGGAGAAAGCAATATGTAGATGGAGACAGAGATGAATAAAGCATCTATAAGCCAAGGAGTGCTGAGGACTGCTAGCAACAACCAGAAGCTACCAACGGCAAGGAAGGATTCTTCTCCAGAGCCCTAACAGGGCTTCAGACTTCTGTCTTTCACAACTGTGCAACATTGCTCTTTTATAAGCCACTCATATTGTGTTCATTTATTATAGCAGTCCTGGGAAACAATATATAGCTCAACTGTTAGATATGAATCTCTGGAAAAGAAGAGAAAGGGTGGCCTGGATCTGTGGGGAGCAGGACAGAATCAGTCAGGACCCAGTGTTTGTGCGGCCTCCTGTTTCTTTGGGAGGAAACTATCCATGCGAACTGAAAGCCTGAGCACTAAGATCTGAAACCCTGGGAGCCAAGAAGAGGGCAGCTGTGACTGAGCTTAGCACTCGCGCTGGTGGTGTAATCTTCTTCAAAGACACATGAAAGTCCCTGGAGGAATCTCACCACCATTGTCAGGAGAGTAGAAGAGCATCTTCTCACATCCCTCCAGGGCCAGTGCTCATCAGAGACAGGTACCAGCAAGAGTCAGTGGGGACAGCATTTACCTTTCCATGTGAGTATTGGAAGTTTCACTGGCCATCTTCTCTTCTTTGGGCTCCCTATGCTCTCAGAAACCCTGGGCAGTTTGAATATGCATAGGCTTAAGAAAGACAGAAATATAGATCAATGGAACAGAATAGAAAGCCCAGAGATAAGCCCACGAACCTCTGGACACCTTATCTTCAACAAAGGAGGCAAGAATATACAATGGAAAAAAGACAACCTCTTTAACAAGTGGTGCTGGGAAAACTGGTCAACCACTTGTAAAAGAATGAAACTAGAACACTTTCTAACACCATACACAAAAATAAACTCAAAATGGATTAAAGATCTAAATGTAAGAACAGAAACTATAAAACTCCTAGAGGAGAACATAGGCAAACACTCTCTGACATAAATCACAGCAGGATCCTCTATGACCCACCTCCCAGAATATTGGAAGTAAAAGCAAAAATAAACAAATGGGACCTAAGGAAACCTAAAAGCTTTTGCACAACAAAGGGAACTATAAGCAAGGTGAAAAGACCGTCCTCAGATTGGGAGAAAATAATAGCAAATGAAGCAACAGACAAAGGATTAATCTCAAAAATATACAAGCAACTCCTGAAGCTCAATTCCAGAAAAATAAATGACCCAATCAAAAAATGGGCCAAAGAACTAAACAGACATTTCTCCAAAGAAGACATACAGATGGCTAACAAACACATGAAAAGATGCTCAACATCACTCGTTATCAGAGAAATGCAAATCAAAACCACAATGAGGTACCATTACACGCCAGTCAGGATGGCTGCTATCCAAAAGTCTACAAGCAATAAATGCTGGAGAGGGTGTGGAGAAAAGGGAACCCTCTTACACTGTTGGTGGGAATGCAAACTAGTACAGCCACTATGGAGAACAGTGTGGAGATTTCTTAAAAAACTGGAAATAGAACTGCCATGACCCAGCAATCCCACTTCTGGGCATACACACTGAGGAATCCAGATCTGAAAGAGACACGTGCACCCCAATATTCATCGCAGCACTGTTTATAATAGCCAGGACATGGAAGCAACCTAGATGCCCATCAGCAAACGAATGGATAAGGAAGCTGTGGTACATATACACCATGGAATATTATTCAGCCATTAAAAAGAATTCATTTGAATCAGTTCTAATGAGATGGATGAAACTGGAGCCCATTATACAGAGTGAAGCAAGTCAGAAAGATAAAGACCAATACAGTATACTAACACATATATATGGAATTTAGAAGGATGGTAACAATAACCCTATAGGCAAAACAGAAAAAGAGACACAGATGTACAGAACAGACTTTTGGACTCTGTGGGAGAAGGCGAGGGTGGGATGTTCTGAGAAAATAGCATTGAAACAAGTATACTATCAAGGGTGAAACAGATCACCAGTCCAGGTGGGATGCATGAGACAAGTGCTCGGGCCTGGTGCACTGGGAGGACCCAGAGGGATCGGGTGGAGAGGGAGGTGGGAGGGGGGATCGGGATGGGGAACACATGTAAATCCATGGCTGATTCATATCAATGTATGACAAAAACCACTACAATATTGTAAAGTAATTAGCCTCCAACTAATAAAAATAAATGGAAAAAAAAAAAAAGACAAACTGAAATGTGAGTGGAGGAACTCTTGCAGAGGTGACGCCCACAGTGAAGGACAAAGGGGAGTCAGTTGAGAGGAGAGTGAAGGGGGCAATTTTAAGTAGAAAGGCTAGCAAAAATGAGGGGTTTGACTTGATAGAAAGATGGTACACTGAACATGTGAAAGAACTGAGAAAGACTAAATGAAGGAGCTCTGAGGCATGAGATGGAGAAGTACATGTCTCTATGTGGCAAGCTGAAAGTGATGGAGGTGGTGGGGATGGAGGAAAAAATATTAGAAACGAAAACCAGGGCCACAGTAGAGGTAACTGAAACCCCAGACACTTTCCAAATGGGTATTGGTTTCATCAGTACAATTATATCACACAATTGCATTGTAAGTTCAATAGATGTTAGTAGGCTAGCCTAGGAATTATGGCAGTGCTCTTAATAATGCTTTGTATAGATTATGATCTTCCTGAATTTCAAACAACCAACTTACGAAGAAGCCCAATTCATTTCTAAAAGGCAAACTAGCTATGCTTATGACTTGCCATACCCTGAAATGGCCTTGAAACTTGGGAGCAGATACAATTTAGCATAAATTATCCTCTGCTACCAATATGCTCCAAATTGTTGATAAGCAAAATCATCACTTATCTTCAATATCCACATGCTCTTTTTAAAAAAACTGAAATAGCCAGAAGTGCCACAATAGATCTGGAAAAAACTGAGCCAAAAAACAGAACCAAAGTACAGTTAAAAACATCCCATTCCCTTCATGCTTACCACTGAGCCATTAGTAGGGTCGCATGGGAACTACCCAGAAAGCCTGTTCTACCTGCCCTGATCTCAACCCAGCCATCCTGAATGAACTCCAGAGACAGCTGTCTTTAATAGGAAAACCTACCCTTTTGATTTTAGTGCAAGAGAAGCTGTAAGTCCAAACTCCTAGACTTACATAAAATACAATGGAGATTAAATAAGGGTGACAGCGGCTTCCTTGAATTCCCTTCCTGTCCAAGAATTAAATCCTCTTAGAGGTGAGACTCTCATCACCACAGAGCCTGGGGAAAGGACATGACTGATTGAGTTCATATTGTAATACCTGGTACCTCTCCTGCCTTGGGGAAGGAAACATAAAATAAAGATGCCTACACCATGAAATACTCAAATATGTTCTTCAGAATTCAAGGACTTAAATTATTCATTGACTGGGGCATTTCTTTTTTCTTTTTTTTTTGAAAGCGAATAAAAGAGGTAAAAAATACCCTAATCTTTCTGTCACAAAATAAAATATCACTCCTAATGTTCAAATTCACCCTCAGAACACAGCATAATCCCACATTATAACCAATTCTGTAAAAAAGTGAAAGTGTATGCAAAATAAGATAAACAAAAGGAAAAGAAAGCAACTGAATACAAGAAAATAGCTCACAGCAAATGACATTTGGAATGAAAGATAGAAAATCCACACTATTTTGTTCTTTACCTAAATAGAAAGAGAGCAAAAATGCACTGGAGACATTTGATAATCAATAAAACATTACCCTGAGGGTGCTATATACAACTATAAGCTTTAAAACAAAACTCAAGGAAATGGAACATTTAAATTAGAAGGTCCTTTAACAACAACAAGGCAGAAAAGAAAAAAAGGTTTAATGTCCTTTTCTATCAGGGAATTCTTAACGGTTATTTTTCACAGCCAGTTTTTAATCAAGCTATATGAGGAGAGAAAAAAAATCTTATGTCTTTCCTGTCACTGTAGCCTTCATAATCACCACAATTCAACATGACACCATGACTTGTAAGAAATTCTCCCCGGCATCCATTTAAGTGGACACTAATTGGAAAGTTCAGTGAACAGAAAAAGGCTGTGAACAATATATATTTCACAAGCTGTATCCAATCCTGACCTTAAATGACAAGGAGGAAAAAAAATGGATCAACACAACCTCTGCACTCAGCACTGTATTGTGAAACCACTATGTGAGTTAGCTCTGGGGAAAACCACAGGCTTGTGCTAAGACTGAAATCAAACCCGGAGACTCCAGGAGGATCAACCTGCTCCAGACACCTGGCTCTGGAAAAGAACATCTGGGTGCCCAGCATGGAAGGTGGGGACTCCACAGGCCAGGAGGCAACCAGAAGACGTCACTGAAAACGGGAGCTCTCAGCAGATGAACAGGATTCCAACCTTTGATCCACCGTATTCTAGATGTCTGTATTACCCTGGGCAGAGAGCTCCACCTCTCAGATATGTCATCTATAAAATACTCCAGTGTTCTTGCCTGGAGAATCCCATGGACAGAGGAGCCTGGTGGGCGACAGTACAAGGGGATAAAAAAGAGTCAGACACGATTCAGCAATTAAACAACAATTCAGATGATGTAAATATAGCATAGTACCTGTCATATCATAAGTGCCGCCTTGTTAACAGCTATTAATAGCATGCATCTAGGGCTTACTACACACTATTAAAAAAAACTTTTGTCTCTTGAAATTACCCTGTGAACTAGATATTATAATTCTCCCCATTTTATAGAGGAAAAATTAAGGCACAGAAAGAATAAGTAACTTGCTTTGGTCACACAGGTGCTTAGCAGTAAACTGACACTTAACCCTGGAATTCTGGTTCCAGTCTACACATGCTGTTTCTAATTTAGTTTTATTGAATGAACAGTGGTTATATTTCTATTCTTGAAGATTTATAATCTTATTGAAAAGTGATAGCAACACTGTAATCATAAAATAAGATCCTATATAATCAATAGTTCTCTTTAAACCTCCAGAGAACCAAGTCCTACAAACAAGAAATGGGGACAGAAAGGGTTTAAGAATCATTATCAAAGTTTCTTCAATGTCAGGGCAGGAACTACCTGACTGCTTACCTACCTGACTGCTTACCTGCCTAGAAGATCCTAGGCAACCTGGGGTTTAGGGAAGCTGCCCCAATCCTGACTTTTGGTAGTTTCAGTGCTCTGCTAATCCATCTCTTTCCTGGCAGCAATGAGGGAACTCACCTTTATTTTACACTCTGGATCCCAAGATTCCCAACTAACCAGTTTTCTCTGTCTAGATCTACACTTAGCATCTAAACTTAACCTTGGGAGTTGCAGTTCCATGATCCCAGAGACCCTGAAAGGCTATGCTTCAGAAAGGTTAAGCCCAGGTGATTAGGGACCAAGGGTAAAAACTTCTTACATTATATTTGCATAATCTTTTTTTATAACTCACATTTCTTCATCCATGCAAAAATCCTTCACAACTGAAAGGGCTCAGGTCCCAAGATATAAAACTCGCACAAGGTCACAGATCTAAACCCAGGTCTTTCTAGCTCTGCTCAGCATCCTCTTTGTCCTGATCCTTTACAACTACATAACGTGCAAATTCATCCCCAAGTTACAATTATGCCTTAAGGTTAATTCTGAAGAATTTTAGAAGGCCACTGATAAGATACTGTTTGGTCCTCTGTCCTATTAATACTCTGGTTGCTAGATCTTCTGACCCAGGAAAGAGGACTCTGGGAGACTATGAAACCTATTGTTTGATTGCCCAGCACCTTTTGTGAGTCTTGCCTTCTGTTAACAGTTTCTACCTCATACCCCTTGGGTCCAGTCTATGACTCAGATTGATCAATTACAAAATCCATTTCCTACAACACAGTGATTAACTCAAGACATGGGCAAATAACCCAAGGGAAGCTGATCAGAATCTTTCCCTGGATTTGCTGCACACACTAAGAAAGAAGTTCTCTATCACTTTATGAGAAGATGTGAATTTGGCATCTTCGATCAGTCTTCCAGGTTTTCAGCATCCACATTTCATGCCATGGGTCAAAGCCTGTTTTCACAATGCTGAGACTCTCTACCTTGCCTTGTATACGAACTCCTTACCAGCACATGGTGAACAATCCTCCTTTCTCCCAAAAACCTACAAGTGCTTCATGAGTCATGCAGACTTTACAGATGGTTTCTGAGAAGGGAGGTAGGGTTAGATGGCACCTCAGACAGCAGAGGTCTCCAAAATCCACTCTAAACATACTTCTCTCTTTCCTCAGGAGGGAAAATAAATTCTCTCTAGAACAAGCATATCTCCTCTCCATTTTTCCAATGACCACCTTGAGCTCTGGTTTCCTGCCACACATGCCTCGTAATATCCCCTCACTGAAATCAAATCCTACTGGCTGGCTGAGGAGTATCACTTGGAAAAAATAAATAAGTAACAAAGCCAAAATCAACCAGGGGAATAAGGAGAGTTTCCAATCACCCTTCCAAAAGTAAGTAATATGTTTAAGCATATACTATGTGACAGGTATTGTTCTTGGACCTGGGGATACAACCATGAAAAAGACAGCTTAGAGCTTATGTTATAGAGAGACAATCCAGACATTCAACAGCAAATACATATGTCAGTCTGGTGCTATGGTAACAATGACCAGGACTGGTGGGAGAAAGCTACTTTATATTTCACAATAAGCAAATGCTTCTCAGAGGAAATCTGAGATCTGAATCCTAAAAGAAAGGGAATAGCCATGAAAAGATGTGGTTTCTAGAAAAGAAATCACCAATCATGAATCAATCCTAAGAGGGTCAGGAAAGCTGGGGCTAAATGAGGGAGGAGGAGAGAGAGATGAATACCTAGTATATGGGGAGGACCTTATGAAGTCTGGAATTCATCCTCCATAGAGTGGGACAGCTGTGCAGGAACTGAGACAGTGACAAACATTTTGTAAAGTATAATCTGACCGCTGTTTGGAGAATGACTGTGGAGGCTCAGGGAAGAATAGTGAATGGAAGCTCCCGACCCCCTCCACCCCAGGCTGCTTGGCGCTGGCTATCTTTGGGCTCATGGTATTGTGTGGGTTCTAAAATGTCAGCCATCCTGGTGGATGTGTAGTGGTATGTCATTGACGGTTCAGATTGCTATTCTTAGTGTCTAGTAAGATTTAGCATCTCCTCATGTGTTTATTGGCCATTTATAGATCCTCTTTTATCAAGTACTAGTTAAAGTCCTTTGCTCATTTTTCTATTGGGTTACTTGCTTTTTCCTATTATTTTGTAGGAGTTTCTTAATTATTTTATATCTCTCCTGAGTCAGTAAGTTCAGTCACTCAGTCGTGTCCGACACTTTGAGATCTGATGGATCAATGCCCTGCAAAAATCTTTCACTCTGTGGCAGGCATTTTCACTCTTTATATTTCTTACTTTTAACACAGTCTGGTTAACTAGTACTTTTCTTTTAGTTAATGATTCTGTGTATGTGTCCCTTAGCTTGTTTCAGCTTCCACATTTAGCTCCATGCACCATTGGTTTTTTTTTTTTAACATATTTGAGAGAAGGGTCATCATTTCATTTTTTCTATATGAATATCCAATTAACACAGCACCATTTACTGAAAAGATCATCCTTTCCCACTGCACTGCAGCATTATCTTTCTCATTAATCAAGGGACTATAAATGTGTGAGTTCATTTCTGGAATCTTTCTTATATCTACACTTAATAAAAGGGTTTTTGCCATACCAGAATCTCACTGCTTTGAAGTTTTTTTCATCTATTGCAAGTCTATTTGTCTATTCTTGCTCAAGTCTCACACTGTCTGAATTAGATTTGATATCTTGTAGTATAAATCACTTCTAGATCCCACGTGCCACGGAGCTACTAAGCACCATGACTACTGAGCCTGCACGCTCTAGAGCCCTCGGGCCACAACTAGAGAGAAGCCCACACACGGCAACGCAGAGCCCACAGGCTGCAGCCAGGACCTGATGAGGCCAAAACCAGATAAATTAATCAAGAGAAAAAAACCACTCCTAACTCTAACTGGCTCAGATCATGAACTCCTTATTGCCAAATTCAGAATTAAACTGAAGAGAGTAGGGATAACCACTAGACCATTCAGGTATGACCTAAATCAAATCCCTTATGAATATACAGTGGAAGTGAGAAATATATTTAAGGGACTAAATCTGATAGACAGAGAGCCTGATGAACTATGGACGGAGGTTCGTGACATTGTACAGGAGACAGGGATCCAGACCATTCCCATGGAAAAGAAATGCAAAAAGGCAAACTGGTTGTCTGAGGAGGCCTTACAAATAGCTGTGAAAAGAAGAGAAGCAAAAAGCAAAGGAGGAAAGGAAAGATATTCCCATGTGAATGCAGAGTTCCAAAGAATAGCCAGGAGAGATAAGAAAGCCTTCCTAAGTGATCAATGCAAAGAAATAGAGGAAAACAACAAAATAGGAAAGACTAGAGATCTCTTCAAGAAAATCAGAGATACAAAGGGAACATTTTATGCAAAAATGGGCACAATAACGGACAGAAATGGTATGGACCTAACAGAAGCAGAAGATATTAAGAAGAGATGGCAGGAATACACAGAAGAACTGTACAAAACAGATCTTCATGACCCAGATAACCAGAATGGAGTGATCACTCACCTAGAGCCAGACATCCTGGAGTGTGAAGTCAAGTGGGCCTTAGGAAGCATCACTACGAACAAAGCTAGCGGAGGTCATGGAATTCCAGTTGAGCTATTTCAAATCCTGAAAAATGATGCTGTGAATGTGCTGCACTCAATATGCCTGCAAATTTGGAAAACTCAGCAGTGGCCACAGGACTGGAAAAGGTCCGTTTTCATTCCAATCCCTAAGAAAGGCAATGCCAAAGAATGCTCAAACTACTGCACAATTGCACTCATCTCACACGCTAGTAAAGTAATGCTCAAAATTCTCCAAGCCAGGCTTCCGCAATACCTGAACCGTGAACTTCCAGATGTTCAAGCTGGTTTTAGAAAAGGCAGAGGAACCAGAGATCAAATTTACAATATCCACTGGATCATCGAAAAAGCAAGTGAGTTCCAGAAGAACATCTATTTCTGCTTTATTGACTATGCCAAAACCTTTGACTGTGTGGATCACAATAAACTGGAAAATTCTGAAGGAGATGGGAATACCAGATCACCTGACTTCTTGAGAAACCTGTATGCAGGTCAGGAAGCAACAGTTAGAACTGGACATGGAACAACAGACTGGTTCCAAATAGGAAAAGGAGTAAGTCAAGGCTGTATATTGTCACCCTGCTTATTTAACTTATATGCAGAGTACATCATGAGAAACGCTGGGCTGGAGGAAGCACAAGCTGGAATCAAGATTGCCGGGAGAAATATCAATAACCTCAGACATGCAGATGACACCACCCTTATGGCAGAGAGTGAAGAGGAACTAAAAAGCCTCTTGATGAAAGTGAAAGAGGAGAGTGAAAAAGTTGGCTTAAAGCTCAACGTTCAGAAAGCTAAGATCATGGCATCTGGTCCCATCACCTATGGGAAATAGATGGGGAGACAGTGGGAACAGTGTCAGACTTTATTTTTTTGGGCTCCAAAATCACTGCAGACGGTGATTGCAGCCATGAAATTAAAAGATGCTTACTCCTTGGAAGGAAAGTTATGACCAACCTAGATAGCATATTAAAAAGCAGAGACATTACATTGCCAGCAAAAGTCCGTCTGGTCAAGGCTATGGTTTTTCCAGTGGTCATGTATGGATGTGAGATTTGGACTGTGAAGAAAACTGAGTACCGAGGAATTGATGCTTTTGAACTGTGGTGTTGGAGAAGACTCTTGAGAGTCTCTTGGACTGCAAGGAGATCCAACCAGTCCATCCTAAAGGAGATCAGTCCTGGGTGTTCACTGGAAGGACTGACGCTGAAGCTGAAACTCCAATACTTTGGCCACCTCATGCAAAGAGTTGACTCACTGGAAAAGACCCTGATGCTGGGAGGGATTCGGGGCAGGAAGAGAAGGGGACGACAGAGGATGAGATGGCTGGATGGCATCACTGACTCGATGGACATGAGTTTGAGTAAACTCCGGGAGTTGGTGATGGACAGGGAGGCCTGGTGTGCTGTGATTCATGGGGTCGCAAAGAGTCGGACCCGACTGAGCGACTGAACTGAACTGAACTGAACTCTGAGTGACAGCTTGTGTTATATGTGCTCACCTTTGTTTTCATCTCTCTGCTTGGCTTACTACAGCAGAAGCAGAAGATATTAAGAAGAGTGGCAAGAATACACAGAAAGACTATACAAAAAAGATCTTAATGACCCAGATAATCACAATGGTGTGATCACTCACCTAGAGCCAGACATCTTGGAGTGTGAAGTCAAGTGGGCCTTAGGAAGCATCACTACGAACATCACTAGTGGAGGTGATGGAATGCCAATTGGGCTATTTCAAATCCTAAAAGATGATGCTATTAAAGTGTTGCACTCAGTATGCCAGCAAATTTGGAAAACTCAGCAGTGACCACAGGTCACTTTTCATTTCAGGAAAAGGTCAGTTTTCATTCCAGTCCCGAAGAAGGGCAATGCCAAAGAATGTTCAAACTATCACATGGTTACAGTCATTTCACATGCTAGCAGGTTAATGCTTAAAATCCTTCAAGCTAAGCTTCAACAGTATGTGAACTGAGAACTTTCCAGATATACATGCAGGATTCAGAAAATGCACAGGAACCAGAGATCAAATTGTCAACATCCACCAGATCACAGAAAGAGCAAGGGAATTCCAGAAAAACATCTACTTCCATTGAAGTCGTTGACAACATTAAAGTGTTTGACTCTGTGGATCACAACAAACTGTGAAAAATTCTTAAAGAGATGGAAATACCAGACCACCTTACCTGCCTCCTGTATTCAGGTCAAGAAGCAACAGTTAGGACAAGACAAGGAACAATGAACTAGCTCAAAATTTGGAAAGGAGTACATCAACGCTGTATATTGTCACCCTGCTTATTTAACTTATATGCAGAGTACATCATGAGAAATGCCAGACTGGATGAAGCACAATCCAGAATCAAGACTGCCAGCAGAAATACCAATAACCTGAGATATGCAGATGACACCACCCTTATGGCAAAAAGCAAAGAGGAACTAGAGACTTGATGAAGGTAAAAGAGAGTGAAAAAGTTGGCTTAAGATGCAACATTCAAAAAACAAAGATCATGGCATCTGGTCCCATCACTTCATGGCAAATAGATGGGGAAACAATAGAAACAGTGACAGACTTTATTTTCTTGGGCTCCAAAATCACTCCAAATGGTGACTGCAGCCATGAAATAAAGATGCTTGCTACTTAGAAGAAAAGCTATGACAAACCTAGATAGCATATTAAAAAGGAGAGACATGACTTTGTTGACAAATGTCCATACAGTCAAAGCTATGGTTTCTCCAGTAGTTATGTATGGATGTGAGAGCTGGACCACACAGAAGACTGAGCACTGAAGAAGTGATGCATTTGAACTATGATGTTGGAGAAGACTCAAGAGTCCCCTGGACTGCAAGGAGATCAAACCAGTCAATCCTAAAGGAAATCAACCATGAATATTCATTGGAAGGACTGATGCTGAAGCTGAAGCTCCAATACTTTGATCACCTGATATGAAGAACTGACTCATTGGAAACGACCCTGATGCTGGGAAAGATTGAAGGTGGGAGGAGAAGGGAACAACAGAGGATGAGATGGTTGGATGGCATCACTGACTCAATGGACATGAGTTTGAGTAAACTCTAGGAGATGAACTACAAGCTTGGTGTGCTGCAGTCCATGGGATCCCAAAGAGTCAGACATGACTGAGAGACTGAACAATAACAACACCAGGTTGTCATTTAAGTTTTTTGATGAGATGAAACACTCATTGTACTATGTTAGGAATCTTGTGATATTATGGGTATCTTGACATGGTGTGCAGGATCGATCAGTAAGGACAAGAGAAAGGAAGTGAAAACAAATTTAGATAAATTATGATAGGGGTCTACACTTAATATTAGAAAGAGAAATGAAAAGACAGATTTAAGGATGTAACAAAAGTAGTCAGGAGGGTTCACGCTTGATCAGATAGATGTAGGAAGGAAAGGGAGTCATCAAAGATTATAGAAAGAATTGAGGCATAGATATATCTGAAAGACTGGGAAGACTACTCACTGAAATAAGGAAGCAAGGATCAAGAGCTGGTTTGAGGAATGAGGGGAAGATGACTTCAAAAGACAAGAAATGGAATCCACAGGATTTAAAGAACCATAGCTGAAAGTGTCCTGCAGGCAGCAGTGAACAGTGGGTTGGAGGTGAAAAGAGATCAGGGATGGAGGAGAACTGGGATGATGTGTGCTCTCAAAGGGAGAGTGCAAGGAGAGAGGACAGCAAAGAGGGACAGTAGAGGGCCCAGACAGAAAAGGAGACCAAAATCAGAAAGAGACGGGTGAGGAATGAACAGAGGAAGGAGAGAAAGAGGAAGAAGGGGAAAAGTGAGGAGGGGGGAAAAGAGAGAAAAAGATTTTTGCTGTCAGTTAATAGAAAAGCAAACTGGAAGTGTTAGTCACTCAGTTGGGTTGAACTCTTTGCAACCCATGAACAGTAGCCCACCAGGCTCCTCTGTCCATGAGATTCTCCAGGTAAGAATATGGAATCGGTAGCCATTCCCTTCTCCAGGAGATCTTCCTGACCCAGGGACTGAACCCAATTCTCCTATATTGCAGGCAGATTCTTTACTGTCTGAGCCACCAGAGAAGTTAATAGACAGAGCTAATGTCAAATCCATGTATTGCTCAAGCATCCTACTAGAAAATTACCTTGGTGGGACATCACCACAGAGCTTTTAAGACCCTATCTCCTTTCCTGATGTTCTTCTGTGTCCACTGCTGTCTCCTTGCCAGCAGAAGACCTGTGGGCCGATGGGGGAAGATTTGGGAGCCCCTGGATTTCCTGTTGTTGGGTGTGCATTTGAAGTGATGGTAGGTGGGTGAGTACTGATTCCTTATATTATTAGAGTGGTCTTCTAAAGAGAAATTAATGCAGAAAAATTCATTGACTTGGGGATCAGGGGAAATTATGTTGCATATTATAATAAAATCATAAAAATAATGCCTTGTTTCTTAATTGCAGTCAAGAATTTTTATTGCATTGCTTATCTTTTATTACATCTAGTCAAATTTTGGAATGCTGATGATTCACAAATAAAAGATCATTAAGTATTCCTAATGGCCTGTATACAAGGTTAATTTACACCTGGAAGCCAGATGAGGTGTTAACTATATTCAGGTTGCACTTCAGTGGTTTGAAAGGTAATTGTTTTACATTCCCACAGCTTAAAAGGGACTTCCTAAAATAGAGTTGACTATCAAACACAAAGAGACAGTAAAACACTTGAATTGTTTTCTTAAAATTCTCTTCCATTCTGCGATTTATCTAACACCAAAGTATTTCATATCACATATTTAATAGCGAGACATTTTGAAGAAAGTTCTACCATCATTGATTGGAGTTTTGGGCCTTTTTTTTTTTTTTTTTTTTTTGCTTAAACAAAATACTGAAAAATTAGAAAATGAAAAAAAAAAAACTTTCGCCTTGATCGATCTGATAAATTCAAAGATCTAAACCATACTCAGCAGTCATGTCCATTCCTCTTTCAGCTACCTGACCCCTTCAGGAAAACAAGCTGAATGTGAAAAGTGGAAAATTCATCTTATGTATGATGTCACTTAAAAAAAAAGCACTCATTACTTGGACGTGGAGAAGTAAATTTAAGCCAGCAAAGAAGTCTCAGAGCAGCATTTCCCTCCCCGCCCCCTCACTTTTTTAAATGATAATTTTGCTAAAAATATTAACAAGTGAACATACCAGGTTAACCTCCAATCACACACATGAAAGTCCACTTGTCCAGAGGCACTGTATCGTGATTGGGAACTTGACTACATGACTGCTAGAGTAGTTATCCCATGACACAGTTATTATGGCACTCAATAACCAAAACATTTCCCAATAGTTTTCAGAGCCAAAAAAGAAACTGGAGTGTAGCAGTCAAAATTATGATGCAAAAAGAAGACAAAATAATTTGCCCATATGAATAAACTCAGAATTATTTTTGAACTTAATTTCAATAATTCCTCTGGCCATATGAGAGATTCTTACTCCTAAGACCTCAAATATCATGTGTTATCATCTTTACACTTTTGAAATAATAAAAGTTGTAAAGAGCAAGTACACATAATCTTTGCTTGTCTTTCACAAAAAGTAACTTAAAAATGTGAGTGAGAGAAGGTTGGTGTATATGTACTTAATCCATTTTTCTATATTTAGCTATCTTGATTAATAAAAGTCAAATATATTAAAATAGATATTTCAGACTTCAGAAGTTAATCTGTTTTAAAAAAAATAAGCATTAACTTTTAATAAAGACTCCTGAACACAATCTAAGAGACATTTGGAAAAAAGTCTCTCAAAATGTTGATTTCTAACCAGGAAATGGATCCTGAAAAAAAACCACAGCCCAATTAGCATCACTCATGACTTTATAAAGTCTTCCTTTTATGTTTTAAAGAATGCAAGAATTTGAGTTAGATGAAAGTTAAAATTCAGAGGTTGAATTCAGTTGTGTACTTGAACACTGTGTAAATTCACTGAGCTGAGGCCCACATTTGTTTACCTGGGAATATTTCAATAATGTCTTTATAATGTGCTTGTAGCTCCAAAGTGCTGCTAAACTCAAAAATTCTAAAGCTATGAATAATTTTTGTGTGAAATGGTACACTGAAATTAACACTACAATTTTTGAATAAAAAAACCAAGGTGGTACACAGAAATGTCTTCAATTTTCTTGGCTCTGGAAACATAGCTGAAGCTGTGTCTATCAGGATGCTAGGTAGCAATTTCTTATGGCAGTACCGGAGCAACCTCCAGTCAAAGACAAGAATAAAAAAGCCATCCCACGTTGGACATGCTGCGACATCTTCCACTTCACTCATCCCTTGACTTGTGAAGCACTTGGCAGGATTCCTAACATCGCCTATTAAACTTCCCCTCCAGCTCTCCTGGAGATCACAAAACCACCTTTTATTTTCAAATGGAATGTATCCCACTTGAATTGTTTCCAATCCCTATTAATCTACAACAGAACAGGTATGAAAATGAGAGACCTTTGTCATTTGATGATGCTAATAAAATGGCCAATGTGTATTATACACTTACCGTTAGTCAATCACAGCAATAACCCTTTACTTATGTTATTTCACCAAGTCCTCACACAGCCTATGAGATAGATTCTGTATTTTATCATCTCAAGGAGGCCATCAGCACAATATGCTTCTTTAAATATACAAATAAAAAAGAGGGAAAATACTGCCAAGTAAACTATGACATAATGTTTTCTGTTGCTTCGAATTTGTATTTTACACTTGTTGAGAGCACTCTTGTATCATACCACCAAAAACTGCTTTGCAATTTTTTCCCCAATATACGAAGGGATTTGGAATTTCTACTGTGTGCGGTTCAGTTGCATGACTTGGTGTGTGATAACTAATCCTTTTGGTATACTTCAGCAACAAAATAAACAGTTTCAGCTACGTGTGGGTATCTTCCTCTTTGGGATACCATTAAGCACTTGATTTTCCTTTGCAAGAAAGTCTGTCAAGATGATCATTCTTCTAATGATGAATATTTGCTTCACAAATATCAAATTTAAGCCCCCTGTTCTGTTTCTGTGTATACAGTAACTTTTTGTCTTAAAGCCAAGTGCATTGTGTGATCTTTCTGAAAACAACTTAAATGCAAATTAACTTATCATGTGCAGTAACATCAGTGCCCATAAACTCCGGTAAAGTGATGACAACATGAACAGCAATGACCAAGTATGGCTCTGTGCTCTGACAATGCCAGCTGCGTCTCAGCTGCCACGAGGCCAATGGTGGCCATAAAACACTGTTCTTTGTATAAGCCATCTCAATTTCTGAGATGTGAAAACATATAATACTGTATTTCTTGGTATCTATAAAATATAGCGAGTTCAAAACAGTATATAATTGTTAAGATGCCAATCCAGAAACTGTTACCCAGGAAATCTGACTCTGTACCACTTTCTCTTAATTGCTACAATATACTAGTTATAGGAAAATTAAGGAAATAAGTCCATGTCCTATCTTAACTTTGCCATAATGAACTAAAGTTGGAACTCAATATAACTTTCACCTTAGGTCTGTGGATTTAATTTAAAAACTTCGCTGCTGCTTCTTGGGTTTTTATTAAATAGTGACACCAGCCTTAGTACTCTGTATAAAGAGGTGATGGCTTCTGACTGGAGAGTTTATGATCTAAATTAGACAGGACAAAACCAGGGAAATGAGATGACAAAAGATCATGAGAAGTTGGTGGTGGTTTTGATTTGCTTCATTTTCGTGGTGCTGATTTTCTTAGTGCTTCCTCAATTTACACTTCCTGTCTCTTTTCTCCCATTATTTTTGAGGTATGTCAAGCAGCTAGTATGTTCCCTTTTTTGAAAGTGAAGAATCTGTGCATACCAGTATTCACACAGCCAGTAAGTAGATGAGATGGTTCTAGCCTCATATTATCCCTGTATTTAGAGCACATCTATGTTCAAAAAATTATAACCTTGTTGCTCTGTTTAACAAATGGCTGAATACAATGATCCTATATGATGACACAAAAACTCTCCTTCAAGAGGAGAATTTGACAATGCACCAGATTTAAACATTTACCTTGAATTTCGTGAAAACAGCAAAGTGGAACAGTGAACAGCATGTTCTCTGGAGCCAGCCTGTCTTGGTCCATATTCTGGCTCTACCACTAAGGATCTTTGCAAGCTTGGTCAAGTTACTTAACCTCTCTGTGAATCGGCTTCCTTATATTGTATATGGCAGGGATCATATTAGCAACAAAAATTCTGGATGTAAAGAAAATGAAAGACTAAAACTCTATCAATAAATAAGGTTGCATATAAACTATAAAGAATGGTCTTTAAAATAGAAACCGAGAAAGGATGAGTAAAGAAATTTGAGGGAAAAGAGGAGGCACTCTGCTGTTATGTTAAACTTGAGTTGACTGTCAGTTCACCTCACCTTTGGTTTTTATATACGTTATTATTCATCCATACACATCTAATCTTTGTAGCGACCCTCAAAGGGTTATCAATTCCCAGTGCAACTCTTTTGCTCACTGATTAATACTTCCTGTTTAAATTTCCAGAAACATATCCACATATCATTTCCATAGTCTGAGCTCTATTTGTTTATACGTCTGGGCAAGAACATCTGATAAACACATCCTGTCGTCCCGAAGCCACACTGACTTCTTGGTGTTTGTGAGCACACTCAAGGGACTTACTTAGTGAATGAATGCCTGCTGAGTCCATACATTCACCTAGTGCCCTTGTAGTACCAGAGGTAGCTACCAGCTCTTTTCAGGACTGTTAATAAGCATGTTTACACGAAGAGAGTATGGAAAATAATTTCTCATTTACAGCGGCATTAAAGTGCTCCAAAAGGGTCATAGTGAAGAATTATAGTACATCTGTGGTGAAATTTCTTAATTCATCAAGTCTGTTTTCCCAATATGAAAATCTAGGCTTAATATGTGTCCCTTAGGCATATAACTACTGCTTCTTTTCAACACACCCTTCATATTACTGCAGGATGGAAGGGTGGGGAATAACCTCAAACATCAGGAAATGATAATGCTCTTGTTCATGGTAGACAGTGGTAACTCTAGCTGGCCTTTCATATTTCCCTTCTTTGGACCTTCAATCACCAACATTCCCTCCACACATCCCACCCTGCTTCATGCACACTTAGGAGATGAGCACATGACCCCAGCTCCTACAATCACAAGACTCCATCCTCACGGCCTCAGTGGCTCAGGAATAGGCACATGACCAAGACCAGGCCAATTAAGAGTCCTCCTTGGGAACCTTTCCACTTAACTGAAAGGAAAGATTTTGTTTTCTTTCTGTTACAGTGTTGGAAGGATGCAAGCTAGAGTAGCAGGTGGCCATAGTTCCCAGCCCTCAGCAGGAGACCTACGTGGTGCAGAAGAGAATAAGTTTCAAAGAGAAGCAAAATCAAGGAGAGAAGAGAGCAAGTCACATTTCCAAAGGGCACCCCTCACTCCTGATGGAGAGCCGCTCCCCAACTGAACAGTGACCTTTGGAGTTGTGCTACACAATAGTATTAGTGAAGAGGAAAAAAAAAATCCAGGTACCTGGAATACTAGTCCCACTCTCCAAGGATCAGGTTCTGAGAGCTTGTCCTTCAGTCCATGAAACACCCAATATTCTGTCCACTTTCATCAGCTAATTAACTCCACTTACCTTCTTAGCTAGTTTGAGTTGAGTTTCCATCACTTGCAACTGAAAGGATCCCGAATAATATAAACTTTCTATAAATGTATAAAACACTCTCAAACAACTAATTTCATTTTGCACAGAGGATCGGCCTATTTTATGGATAAGGAAAGAAAGGTTAAGGATTTGCTTGCCTCCATAGTGGAGCAGAATTGTTTTTAATACAAAATATGGGTGGTGAAGAATGGGAATTATATCTCGGTCTCTTTCAAGTGGGTTCAGCAAGTTTTCCTTCTGGAAGTGCTGTGCCACATTTATCTGTCTCCAAATTCAGACTTCACTGGAGAGGCAAGCATTCCCAGAGTCTCAGCCCCTGACTGCTGATTCTAACTGAGTGCTCTCTGTTCCTTCTGCTTGCACTCGGGGCCCTGAGAGAGGCTCACAGATGCACCCTGATCATACCATGCCTTTTCACAGTTCATACTTACTAAACACTTACTACACACTAAGCACTGTTATCTATATTAACTCATTTAACCCCCAGTAAACACTTTTAAGGTAGGAGTTACAGTTGTCCCTACTTTACGCATCAAGACACAGAGGCAGAGAGAGATGAGAGGTTACATAACCTTCCTGGGTCACAACATTAATACAGATTCAAATGGAGGAAATGACATTCTAGCATCTGTGTCTTTGCCTAGAGTCAATACATGGTGCTCGGATGCTCCGCCTCAGACTCTTGAGTACATTTTTCTAATAGCCTGTGCACCTGGGTGCCTGCCCTTCTTAATCCTCACTCTCGTATCTTGAGTCTGTAGTTCCTGTTGCATGAGCTCCGCAACCTGTGTGCCTATGGGGCCTGACTGCACCTCCTGTTCTATCTACCTTGGCTCTATCTTCGTTCATGTGACCCATGTGACTAAAGGTAAACTAATGCTCATCGAATCTGCCCAGATAATATTTGCAATACTTGATCCCATATGCTGACAATAGAAGGATGGCCAAACATGAGCCAGCCCTGAATGAACCAACATTACCAGCAGGGAAGACCCAGAAGACCCACAAGTAACAAAACCTGTCTCTAATATTTACCTCCTTTTCTTTTAACCTGTTGACATTTTACAATATGAAATATTGCCTAAGATAAATTATTCTCCTCCTGAGAATTCTGGGGCTAGTTATCTGGTTTTGCTCACTGTGTTTACTAAAAGAATTTGCACTATATTTTCAGAGAGTTCAAATATCAAAGATTAATTTTTATAAAAGTATAATTTACTGAAGTGATACTAGGTGTTGAAACTGGAAACTGGAAAAGGCTTTGAGGTTGATAAAAGGGTACACACTTTAAGTTATAAGATGAATAAGTT
Source organism: Muntiacus reevesi (assembly GCF_963930625.1). Classification (NCBI taxonomy): domain Eukaryota; kingdom Metazoa; phylum Chordata; class Mammalia; order Artiodactyla; family Cervidae; genus Muntiacus; species Muntiacus reevesi. The sequence goes on from NC_089251.1 coordinate 213,617,493, forward strand.
CTCAGGATCTATTATATAGCATGATGACTGTAGGTGATTACAGCTAATAATACTGTGTAGTATACTTGAAATTTTCTGAGATATTTGCTATGCATACTCACCAAAAAAAAAAAAGTAACTATGTGAGGTGAAGGATGTGCTAATTTACTGAATTGCAAGAATCATTTCACAATGCATATGTACATCAAACCACTTTGTACACTTAAATATGCTGCTGTTTTATTTGAAAAGAAAAGAAGGAAGGAAAGAGTAGGGATAGAGGGAGGAAGGAAAGGAAACTAGCCTTCAAAACAGAACAGGGAAAATCACAAACCAAGACAGCTTAATGATGCGACTGATTCTTGGGTCCAAAGTCCAAATGCTGGAATGAATGCGCTTCAAATAACTTTTTTCTTGACACCATGAGCCAAAGGTTCTAAGTAAAAGCAATCATCTAGTCTGGCTTTCAGTTAGCACAGGGCAGGACACATGACTGACATATTCATGGAGCTTCCCTTTTGGCTCAGATGGTAAAGAAGCCCCCTGCAATGCAGAAGTCATGGGTTCAATCCCTGGCTCAGGAAGATCCCCTGGAGAAAGGAATGGCTATCCACTCCAGGGGAGGACACATGACTGACATACTCAGATTGCCCACAAATAGATGAAATTCACCCAAAAGTCACAGGAAAACTAAGAATGGTTGATGGTTGTTAGACTGCCAAATAACATGCCAAGGTCTACTCTACAGTACTGACTTTAGCACTACATCCTTGACCATGAGTAAGTTAAGTTATTCGTAGTTTCAGTATCAACATCTAACGGTACCAAGGGGTGGTCCTATTCAGAACTTTATGAAGATGACAAAAATATTTACTGAGATCAAATAATTCCATACTTGGTAACGTTGCCTAGATACATGTTAAAATACAATGAACTAGAAAGGATACATACGAGGTTCTGACAGCCTGTCTGTCTCACAAAGAACTTGTGATAAACCTGGAACCAGAAGGCTCAGGGAACGGCCTGGCCCAGAACAGTACCTCGCTCTGAGTTCCGTATTTTCTGTGTTGGGACATGGACTTCACAGCTTTGCTCTTGCACCTATTTAAGGCCGCCACCATTATCAGTGGCTAGTTGTTAAGGTTTGCCTTACCTTAAGTATTCTGTTACACTTGGCTTTGTAATAAATACAGCAGCCCTCTGCCTCTCAAGCCTGTGGCTGTGTTTTCTCTGATGCCTACCTTCTCTTCAGAGGATCAGTCATCTTCAGGCTGCAAGTATAACATAATATATCTTTTAAAAAGGGAATCACTCCTTCAACATAACAACTGAACCCTGATTCTCCTTTTCAAGGAAACACGGGCACCATGATAATTGCTGGATAAGACCATATAAAATCATTAATCTTCACTCACTCCAGTCCTTGCAGTGAGTCCTCAGGATTAGGTACAAATATTATTTTTAAATATCTAATAAGATATACTTTCTTCCTAGAAGTGATTCCACTAACAGGATCAATGAAGTAAATCAAAATCCCACCTTCCTTCTTGATAGTAAACACTTACTATCCTGATGAGAACAGAATTTACTTTTCATACCTAACTGTTGTCAGATTTTAAAACTTGACTTTTTCATTTGAGCAAGTGTTCTTCACAACTGACAACCAAAGAATTATACAAATTCATTCAACAGGTAAATCCATTTATACATCTGGGGTTATATTTTACTATTAACTCAAACTGACACATGCATCAGAGTTAATTGAATAGCATCCCATATAAACTCTATTAAGGCTTTTTTTTTTTGTAATCAGTGAGAATAGGATAGCTGGGGCTACGCCACTAACTCCCAAATCTCACTGAATTTACACAACAGAAGTTGATCTCTCACAGAGGTGGCTGATGACCTCCAGGGCAGCTGCCCTCCCAGTAAAACTCAACTTCTTTTAGTCTCCAGGAATTAAAGCTTTCTGATGTCTGTGCTACACACATTTGTTCCCTCCCAAACTGTAGACTCTCTCTCTCTGAGAACTGTCTTTAGCCCTTAGACATGCAGCTGCCTCCCTCATTAGTTCTCCTTTCCTCTCCAAGGCTCTTCCCTCACACACTCACATGTGTCATTCCCTCCTCCACATTTCGGAAACTCCCAACTAAGATGTCATCAGCGGCTTAGTTATCCTGACTCCTGGCACCTTCCTCTCTGCCAGTGCTCCTCTGTCACCTATCCAATCTATTTAAAATCCCTCTGCCAAGATATTCTATTCACGTAAGCTAAGACCAAGACAGCTGTGTTTCTTCCCACCCATCTCTAACTTCCCTTTCCTCTCTGACTTCTGGCTACTTTCAACCTATCAGTCAACAAAATTTACTAATTTGCTTGCAGGATTCTATAAACTGCACTAGGAACGCTATTCAGGAGAAAAGGATAACACATAGTTTCCATCATCAAGGATATTTCAATGTTTCAGGAATTTTTATTTCATAATCCAAATAAAAATTGAAATGTAATATATTATACTTTTAGGTGTATGACCATCAGAGGGAGTTCAATAGAAGGAGATGGATGCTTGGACTTGACAAATTAGAAAGCCTCTAATTCAGTGGTTTCCAATTATGACTTGATCATTAGAATCATCTAGAGAGGGCAAACAAAAAATACTTCAGATGAATGATTCAGCAACTTCAGGGATAGCAAGACTGGGATCTACAATTTATATGTGTGTGTGTGTGTGTGTGTGTGTGTGTGTGTGTGTGTAAGTGCATATATGTATGCATATATATACAGGCATATATGTATAATGTATATATGTGTATATACACATACATTTACACATTATGAGTAAAAATACCTGGTGGCTCACATGATAAAGAATCTGTCTGCAATGCAGAAGACCCGGGTTTGATCCCTGGGTCCGAAAAATCCCCTGGAGAAGGTAATGGCTACCCACTCCAATACTCTTGCCTAGAGAATTCCATGGACAGAGGAGCCTGGCAGGCTACAGTCCATGAGGGTCACAAAGAGTTGGAAATGACTGAACGACTAACACATAAATGCATTTATATACAAGCACCTATGTATACAGCATGTATGTATATATAATATACATACACTCACACATTATAAGTAAAAATAAACACCTCTCCAAGTGATTTTTATGATTGCTATGATCTTTATGTTTATGATCAAAGTCAACTTCATTCCTATATCTTGTTAACCAAATTGAAAAGTGAACTGCAGACAAGTTTAAGCATCTTAGATAAATCAAACAACTAAATACTGACAAAACTGGGATGTAAGAAGAGTTTTCTTGACTCACTGCCCCCAAACTCCTCCAATGTTGTGTACTCCAAGAAGATGGTGGGAATATTTGGAGCTTCAGTTGGAACTTGAATTGTGGCTAGGTTTCATAAACATGAGGAACAGATAGAGTATTCAAGAGAAGTTTCTTCTCATCTCTATTACTATCCAACTAGTTTAAATTCAAGGCATATTTTGCATATTTATTGAGAGGCTAAAATATATAAGGCATCAACCTAGACACAATCAGGGAAAGTTTACCTTTGAGAGGATAGTGCCCTTTAAAGTTTTTATTATCAATGGGGTCCCCCTGAGGAGCATTTTCAACATTCAAGCTCTTTTTGTCTACCTCAGACTACTGAACTAAAATTTCTAGAGATGCAACACAGAAATATGCATTATTAATGTGTTTCTCAGTTGATTCTTATGCACAGTAAATTCTAAGATACACGGTAAAGGGGAATAAAGATAAGACAATGGCACAGATAGTGATTAAAATCAAGATAAGGGTTTTCAGCTCAGAGATGCAAAGAGAGGGGAAGAGTGTTGTTTCAACTTTGTAGCAAGGTCAAAGCGTACAAACTTTTCCTCACCCATTAAAGAACTGAGGTTGCAGGGCCACCAAGTAACCTGAAGTCTGGGGAGATATGGATGCTTTGGGGGAGAAACAGAACCAAGTACTTGTTTACCTGGGGCGGACAACACTGGACACCACCTTAGCGGGAAAGACGGATGCAGCTAATTTTTTAAACAAATTGCTAGAGGATAAGGGTGAGCTAGCATGAGAGTGCCAAGTACCTAAGGATCTCAGCTACAGGGGCCTTCACACCCTCTTGCAGGATTTGACTCCATGAACCCCCACCAGGCAGTCGCAGGGATGATTAGGAAGAATCCTGAGAAAGTTCTCCTTAGGGTGCCAGCTATGCAGGGAAATGGTGCATGCATGCGTGCTAAGTCGCTTAGTCATGTCCAGCTCTTTGTGACCCCATGGCCTGTAGCCCGCCAGGCTCCTCTGTCTGTGGGATTCTCCAGGCAAGAATACTGGAGTGGGTTGCCATGCGCTGCTGCCAAAACCCTGGCTCAACCCTTCACCTCTATTTCCCTACAAAACAGAAGCCTTAATCTGCAGGAGGAAGAGCATGAAAACTGCCATGTTAAGGCCTGAGTGAAAACCCACTGCAGCTAGAGGATAGGACAGAAAAAGAAAGCAAGAATCACATTACCCCTTGGAGAGGGGCAGAAGCATATGAGAAAGCCATAAGCCAGAGACCCAGGAATTACTGAACATTAGCTTATGTGATTATACACATACATGTTATAACCCATACCAATTTAGAAAATCTAATTGTCTGAAGTACAATTAAGAATTAGTAGGGTCTGGAAATGTAAATGAGTGCAGCCTCTATGGAAGACACTATGGAGATTACTCAAAAATTAAAAATAGAATTGCCATATGATCCAGCAAATCCACTTCTAAGCATATATTGAAGGGAAATGAAAACCATTGTTCAAAGAGATATCTGTGTACCCATGTTCACTGTAGCATTGTTTACAATAGCTCAGACACAGACACAGCATAAGTGTTCACTGACAGATGGATAGATAAAGATGTGACATATATATATATATATATATATATATATATATATATATATATATATATAATTTAGTCATAAAAAGGAACTCCTGTCACTTATCGATGAAATCAATAGACCTTGATGGCATTATACTAGTGAAATAAGTCAGACAGTAAAAGACAAATACTGCTAAATCTCATTATGCAGAATCTAAAAAGACCAAATTCATAGAAACAGAACAGATTGGTAGCCACTAGAGGTGGCTAAAGGTGGGGGGTGGGATAAATAGGTGAAGATGTTAAGAAAATAAAAGGAAACCTTGAGTAAGAACCTCTTAGTTGAGCCCAGGCAGTCAACAGAACTGAAAGAAATAACAAAATGGCTGTTTTATGCCAAAAAAATATTGGTCTACATCCTGTCTTGAGCAAAACTGAAATAACTTGTATCTAACATATAGTTGGGTCAACCATAGACTTTCTAGTCCCACCTCAAATTTCTCAAAATCTCATGTCTCCTTTGCATTTGATCCATCTTGAGTTCCTGTCCATCCTTCATAAGAGTAATTCTGTTTGCTGAAAGATCTGGTTGCCTATCAACTGTCTTCAAAAGGTTTCATAATATCTATTCATTTTATTTCTTTAACATCCAAAAGCTTGCTTTACCCACAAAATTTAATGAATTCAAAGTAAACTATTGGGGGAGGAGCCAAGATGGCGGAGGAGTAGGACGGAGAGACCACTTTCTCTCCTAGAAATTCATCAAAAAAATAACTGAACGCAGAGCAAACTTCACAAAACAACTTCTGATCGCTAGCTGAGGTCATCAGGCACCCAGAAAAGCAGCCCATTGTCTTCGAAAGGAGGTAGGACAAAATATAAAAGATAAAAAGCGAAACAAAAGAGCTAAGGACGGAGGTCCGTCCCGGGAAGGGACTTAATAGAGGACGTTCCCAGACACCGGGAAACCCTCGCACTGGCGGGCCTGGGGGAAGTGTTGGAATCTCAAGAGTTTGAATCTGACTGGGAGGGATAGAATAAATAAAACCCACAGATTACGAGCCTAAAAGCAACTCCCAGCAGAAAAGTACCCCAGACGCCCGCATCCGCAACCAGCAAGTGGGGGCGGAACGGAGAGGAGCGGGCGGCATTACTTGGGGCTGGATCCGGGCCTGAGCGCCCTGAGGACAATCAGAGGGAGCTTTTGTGAGTTGCCAGCTTGAACTGTGGGACAGCAAAAGAGACAGAAAATTAACCGGCCCGAACACACTGCCGGCCGTTCGCAGAACAAAGGGACCGAGATTCTGGGCGGCCGAAGCCCGCCGGGAGGGTCGCGGCGAGACGGAGGGCGCGGGCGCCCGACCGGCGCGGGCGGGACTGGGGCTGGGGACACGGAGGGCAGAGGGCGCGCACGCCCGACTGGCGCCAGCGGGGACTGAGACTGGGACCGCGCGGGGCAGAGGACGCGCCGCACCCGGGGAGAGAGCGCCCGTCAAGCGCCTGGCTGCCTGGGCCGCTCCGGCGGCGTGGGGCCGGAGCGCGGGCCCAGCTTTGTGTGCCGCGCTTTTGTGAATTGCCCGAGGGCTGGAGCCGCGCGCAATGTGGCGCGCGCTTCAGACAGAACAGCCCTGAGCCTGAGCAGCGCAGACCGAGAAAAGAGCGCAAGCCCCTCCCTGGAGCGCCGGCCCCTCCCGGCACAGCCCCTCCCCGCACAGCCCCTCCCCGCAGCGCGACGGAACTAGCTACCTGAATAAGAATCCACCTCCGCCCCCTGTGTCAGGGCGGAAATTAGGCGCGGAAGAGACCGGCAACAGAACCCAAATAAACAAAGGGAACCGCTTCAGAAGGGACCGGTGCAACAGATTAAAATCCCTGAAGAAACCACCGACTGACTACACCGGAAGGGCCTGTAGATATCGAGAAGTGTAAGCTGGAACGAGGAGCTATCTGAAGCTGAGCCGAACCCACACTGACTGCAACAGCTCCAGAGAAATTCCTAGATATATTTTTTCTTTTTCTTTTCTTTTTTTTTTTTTTTTTTTTTTTTTTAAGTAAGGGAAAAAAAAAATTTTTTTTTCTTTTTTCTTGGTTCTCTTTTATTTTCCTTTAAAAATTCCTTATTACTCCCCCATTACTCCTTAACTTTCATAGATTTTTACGATTTTTTTTAATTAGGCAAAACATTTTTTTTTTTCTCTTTCTTTTTTCTTTTTTTCTTTTTCTTCTTTTTCTTCTTTTTTTTCTGTTCTTTTTTCTTCTTCTCTTCTATTTTCTTTTTCTTTTTCTCTTATTTCTTTTAAAGCCCTCTAGCACTCCTTTTACTACACCTTAATTTTCATTTTCAATCCACTATAACCTTACAGAAGAAAGGGAAAAAAAAAAAAAAAAGAAGAAGAGAAGCCCTATTTTTATACCAAACTTCATATATATTTCTAAAATTTCTTTTGTGTGTTTTGGTTTTTGTTTTTAATATAGTATTTTTAAGAGTCTAACCTCTACTCTAGATTTTTAATTTTTGTTTTTCAGTATATGATATAAATTGTGAACATTTAAGAATCCAATATTCAGCTCCCATTTTTATTCACGAGTGTGTTGATTATTCTCTCCCAATCTTGACTCTGTTTTCTACCTCAGAACACCTCTATTTCCTCCTTTCCCCTTCTCTTCCCAATCCAATTCTGTGAATCTTTGTGGGTGTCTGGGCTACGGAGAACACTCTGGGATCAGACAACTTCATAGATCTGTCTCTCTCCTCTTGAGACCCCCTCTTTCTCCTCCTGCCCATCTCTATCTCCCTCCTCCCTCTCCTCTTCTCCATGTAACTCGGTGAACCTCTCTGGGTATCCCTAACGGGGGAGAAACTTTCCACCATTAACATAGAAGTTTTATTATCAGTGCTGTATAATTGGAGAAGTCCTGAGACTACAGGAAGAATAAAACTGAAATCCAGAAGCAGGAGACTTAAGCCCAAAACCTGAGAACACCAGAAAACTCCTGACTACATGGATCTTTAAGTAATAAGTGACCGTACAAAAGCCTCCATACCTGCACTGAAACCAACCACCACCCAAGAGCCAATAAGTTTTAGAGCACGACATACCACGCAAATTCTCCAGCAACGCAGGAACATTGCCCTGAACGTCAACATACAGACAGCCCAAGGTCACGCCTAACACATAGACCCATCTCAAAACTCATTACTGGGCACTTCATTGCTATCCAAAGAGAAGAAATCAAGATCCGCATACCAGAACACTGACGCAAGCTTCGCTAATCAGGAAACCTTGACAAGCCAATCGTCTAACCCCACCCACTGGGTAAAACCTCCACAATAAAAAGGAACCACAGACCTGCAGAATACAGAAAGCCCACTCCAGACACAGCGATCTAAACAAGACGAAAAGGCAGAGAAATACCCAACAGGTAAAGGAACATGAAAAAAGCCCACCAAGTCAAACAAAAGAGGAGGAGATAGGGAATCTACCTGAAAAAGAATTTAGAATAATGATAATAAAAATGATCCAAAATCTTGAAAGCAAAATGGAGGTACAGATAAATAGCCTGGAGACAAAGATTGAAAAGATGCAAGAAATGTTTAATAAAGATCTAGAAGAAATAAAAAAGAGTCAATTAAAAATGAATAATGCAATGAATGAGATCAAAAACACTCTGGAGGGAACCAAGAGTAGAATAACGGAGACAGAAGATAGGATAAGTGAGGTAGAAGATAAAATGGTGGAAATAAATGAAGCAGAGAGGAAAAAAGAAAAAAGGATCAAAAGAAATGAGGACAACCTCAGGGACCTCTGGGACAATGTGAAACGCCCCAACATTCGAATCATAGGAGTCCCAGAAGAAGAAGACAAAAAGAAAGGCCATGAGAAAATACTCGAGGAGATAATAGCTGAGAACTTCCCTAAAATGGGGAAGGAAATAGCCACCCAAGTCCAAGAAACCCAGAGAGTCCCAAACAGGATAAACCCAAGGCGAAACACCCCAAGACACATATTAATCAAATTAACAAAGATCAAACACAAAGAACAAATACTAAAAGCAGCAAGGGAGAAACAACAAATAACACACAAAGGGATTCCTATAAGGATAACAGCTGATCTATCAATAGAAACCCTCCAGGCCAGAAGGGAATGGCAGGACATACTGAAAGTAATGAAAGAGAATAACCTACAACCTAGATTACTGTACCCAGCAAGGATCTCATTCAGATATGAAGGAGAATTCAAAAGCTTTACAGACAAGCAAAAGCTGAGAGAATTCAGCACCACCAAACCAGCTCTTCAACAAATGCTAAAGGATCTTCTCTAGACAGGAAATGCAGAAAGGTTGTATAAACGTGAACCCAAAACAACAAAGTAAATGACAACGGGACCACACCTATCAATAATTACCTTAAATGTAAATGGGTTGAATGCCCCAACCAAAAGACAAAGATTGGCTGAATGGATACAAAAACAAGACCCCTATATATGCTGTCTACAAGAGACCCACCTCAAAACAAGGGACACATACAGACTGAAAGTGAAGGGCTGGAAAAAAATATTTCACGCAAACGGAGACCAAAAGAAAGCAGGAGTCGCAATACTCATATCAGATAAAATAGACTTCCAAATAAAGGATGTGAAAAGAGACAAAGATGGACACTACATAATGATCAAAGGATCAATCCAAGAAGAAGATATAACAATTATAAATATATATGCACCCAACATAGGAGCACCGCAATATGTACGGCAAACACTAACGAGTATGAAAGAGGAAATTAATAGTAACACAATAATAGTGGGAGACTTTAATACCCCACTCACAACCATGGATAGATCAACTAAACAGAAAATCAACAAGGAAACACAAACCTTAAATGATACAATGGACCAGCTAGACCTAATTGATATCTATAGGACATTTCACCCCAAAACAATCAACTTCACCTTTTTCTCAAGTGCACACGGAACCTTCTCCAGAATAGATCACATCCTGGGCCATAAATCTGGTCTTGGAAAATTCAAAAAAATTGAAATCATTCCAGTCATCTTTTCTGACCACAGTGCAGTAAGATTAGATCTCAATTACAGGAAAAAAATTGTTAAAAATTCCAACATATGGAGGCTAAATAACACGCTTCTGAATAACCAACAAATCATAGAAGAAATCAAAAAAGAAATCAAAGTATGTATAGAAATAAATGAAAATGAAAACACAACAACCCAAAACCTATGGGACACTGTAAAAGCAGTGCTAAGGGGAAGGTTCATAGCATTACAGGCACACATCAAGAAACAAGAAAAAAGCCAAATAAATAACCTAACTCTACACCTAAAACAATTAGAGAAGGAAGAAATGAAGAACCCCAGGGTTAGCAGAAGGAAAGAAATCTTAAAAATTAGGGCAGAAATAAATGCAAAAGAAACTAAAGAGACCATAGCAAAAATCAACAAAGCTAAAAGCTGGTTTTTTGAAAAAATAAACAAAATTGACAAACCATTAGCAAGACTCATTAAGAAACAAAGAGAGAAGAACCAAATTAACAAAATAAGAAATGAAAAGGGTGAGATCACAACAGACAACACTGAAATACAAAGGATCATAAGAGACTACTACCAGCAGCTCTATGCCAATAAAATGGACAACTTGGATGAAATGGACAAATTCTTAGAAAAGTATAACTTTCCAAAACTGAACCAGGAAGAAATAGAAGATCTTAACAGAGCCATCACAAGCAAGGAAATCGAAACTGTAATCAGAAATCTTCCAGCAAACAAAAGCCCAGGACCAGATGGCTTCACAGCTGAATTCTACCAAAAATTTAGAGAAGAGCTAACACCTATCTTACTCAAACTCTTCCAGAAAATTGCAGAAGAAGGTAAACTTCCAAACTCATTCTATGAGGCCACCATCACCCTAATTCCAAAACCAGACAAAGATGCCACAAAAAAAGAAAACTACAGGCCAATATCACTGATGAACATAGATGCAAAAATCCTTAACAAAATTCTAGCAAACAGAATCCAACAACATATTAAAAAAATCATACACCATGACCAAGTGGGCTTTATCCCAGGAATGCAAGGATTCTTTAATATCCGCAAATCGATCAACGTAATACACCACATTAACAAATTGAAAGATAAAAAACATATGATTATCTCAATAGATGCAGAGAAAGCCTTTGACAAAATTCAACACTCATTTATGATTAAAACTCTCCAGAAAGCAGGAATAGAAGGAACATACCTCAACATAATAAAAGCTATATATGACAAACCCACAGCAAGCATCACCCTCAATGGTGAAAAATTGAAAGCATTTCCTCTGAAATCAGGAACAAGACAAGGATGCCCACTCTCACCACTACTATTCAACATAGTGTTGGAAGTTTTGGCCACAGCAATCAGAGCAGAAAAAGACATAAAAGGAATCCAGATAGGAAAAGAAGAAGTGAAACTCTCGCTGTTTGCAGATGACATGATCCTCTACATAGAAAACCCTAAAGACTCTACCAGAAAATTACTAGAGCTAATTAATGAATATAGTAAAGTTGCAGGATATAAAATTAACACACAGAAATCCCTTGCATTCCTATACACTAACAATGAAAAAACAGAAAGAGAAATTAAGGAAACAATACCATTCACCATTGCAACAAAAAGAATAAAATACTTAGGAGTATATCTACCTAAAGAAACAAAAGACCTATACATAGAAAACTATAAAACACTGATGAAAGAAATCAAAGAGGACACAAACAGTTGGAGAAACATACCGTGTTCATGGATTGGAAGAATCAATATTGTCAAAATGGCTATTCTACCCAAAGCAATCTATAGATTCAATGCAATCCCTATCAAGCTACCAACGGTATTTTTCACAGAATTAGAACAAATAATTTCACAATTTGTATGGAAATACAAAAAACCTCGAATAGCCAAAGTAATCTTGAGAAAGAAGAATGGAACTGGAGGAATCAACCTGCCTGACTTCAGACTCTACTACAAAGCCACAGTCATCAAGACAGTATGGTACTGGCACAAAGACAGAAATATAGATCAATGGAACAGAATAGAAAGCCCAGAGATAAATCCACGAACCTATGGACAGCTTATCTTTGACAAAGGAGGCAAGGATATACAATGGAAAAAAGACAATCTCTTTAACAAGTGGTGCTGGGAAAACTGGTTAACCACTTGTAAAAGAATGAAACTAGAACACTTCCTAACACCATACACAAAAATAAACTCAAAATGGATTAAAGATCTAATGTAAGACCAGAAACTATAAAACTCCTAGAGGAGAACATAGGCAAAACACTCTCCGACATAAATCACAGCAAGATCTTCTATGACCCACCTCCCAGAATATTGGAAATAAAAGCAAAAATAAACAAATGGGACTTAATGAAAATTAAAAGCTTTTGCACAACAAAGGAAACTATAAGTAAGGTGAAAAGACAGCCCTCAGATTGGGAGAAAATAATAACAAATGAGGAAACAGACAAAGGATTAATCTCAAAAATATACAAGCAACTCCTGAAGCTCAATTCCAGAAAAATAAACGACCCAATCAAAAAATGGGCCAAAGAACTAAACAGACATTTCTCCAAAGAAGACATACAGATGGCTAACAAACACATGAAAAGATGCTCAACATCACTCATCATCAGAGAAATGCAAATCAAAACCACAATGAGGTACCATTACACGCCAGTCAGGATGGCTGCTATCCAAAAGTCTACAAGCAATAAATGCTGGAGAGGGTGTGGAGAAAAGGGAACCCTCTTACACTGTTGGTGGGAATGCAAACTAGTACAGCCACTATGGAAAACAGTTTGGAGATTTCTTAAAAAACTGGAAATAGAACTGCCATATGACCCAGCAATACCACTTCTGGGCATACACACTGAGGAATCCAGATCTGAAAGAGACACGTGCACCCCAATGTTCATCGCAGCACTGTTTATAATAGCCAGGACATGGAAGCAACCTAGATGCCCATCAGCAGATGAATGGATAAGGAAGCTGTGGTACATATACACCATGGAATATTACTCAGCCGTTAAAAAGAATTCATTTGAATCAGTTCTAATGAGATGGATGAAACTGGAGCCCATTATACAGAGTGAAGTAAGTCAGAAAGATAAAGAACATTACAGTATACTAACACATATATACGGAATTTAGATAGATGGTGGCGATAACCCTATATGCAAAACAGAAAAAGAGACACAGAAATACAGAACAGACTTTTGAACTCTGGGGGAGAACGTGAGGGTGGGATGTTTTGAAAGAACAGCATGTATATTATCTATGGTGAAACGGACCACCAGCCCAGGTGGGATGCATGAGTCAGGTGCTCGGGCCTGGTGCACTGGGAGGACCCTGAGGAGTCGGGTGGGGAGGGAGGTGGGAGGGGGGATCGGGATGGGGAATACATGTAACTATATGGCTGATTCATGTCAATGTATGACAAAACCCACTGAAATGTTGTAAAGTGATTGGCCTCCAACTAATAAAATAATATTAAAAAAAAAAAAAAAAAAAAAAAAAAAATGATACAATGGACCAGCTAGACCTAATTGATATCTATAGGACATTTCACCCCAAAACAATCAACTTCACCTTTTTCTCAAGTGCACACGGAACCTTCTCCAGAATAGATCACATCCTGGGCCATAAATCTGGTCTTGGAAAATTCAAAAAAATTGACATCATTCCAGTCATCTTTTCTGACCACAGTGCAGTAAGATTAGATCTCAATTACAGGAAAAAAATTGTTAAAAATTCCAACATATGGAGGCTAAATAACACGCTTCTGAATAACCAACAAATCATAGAAGAAATCAAAAAAGAAATCAAAGTATGTATAGAAATAAATGAAAATGAAAACACAACAACCCAAAACCTATGGGACACTGTAAAAGCAGTGCTAAGGGGAAGGTTCATAGCATTACAGGCACACATCAAGAAACAAGAAAAAAGCCAAATAAATAACCTAACTCTACACCTAAAGCAATTAGAGAAGGAAGAAATGAAGAACCCCAGGGTTAGCAGAAGGAAAGAAATCTTAAAAATTAGGGCAGAAATAAATGCGAAAGAAACTAAAGAGACCATAGCAAAAATCAACAAAGCTAAAAGCTGGTTTTTTGAAAAAATAAACAAAATTGACAAACCATTAGCAAGACTCATTAAGAAACAAAGAGAGAAGAACCAAATTAACAAAATAAGAAATGAAAAGGGTGAGATCACAACAGACAACACTGAAATAAAAAGGATCATAAGAGACTACTACCAGCAGCTCTATGCCAATAAAATGGACAACTTGGATGAAATGGACAAATTCTTAGAAAAGTATAACTTTCCAAAACTGAACCAGGAAGAAATAGAAGATCTTAACAGAGTCATCACAAGCAAGGAAATCGAAACTGTAATCAGAAATCTTCCAGCAAACAAAAGCCCAGGACCAGATGGCTTCACAGCTGAATTCTACCAAAAATTTAGAGAAGAGCTAACACCTATCTTACTCAAACTCTTCCAGAAAATTGCAGAAGAAGGTAAACTTCCAAACTCATTCTATGAGGCCACCATCACCCTAATTCCAAAACCAGACAAAGATGCCACAAAAAAAGAAAACTACAGGCCAATATCACTGATGAACATAGATGCAAAAATCCTTAACAAAATTCTAGCAAACAGAATCCAACAACATATTAAAAAAATCATACACCATGACCAAGTGGGCTTTATCCCAGGAATGCAAGGATTCTTTAATATCCGCAAATCAATCAACGTAATACACCACATTAACAAATTGAAAGATAAAAACCATATGATTATCTCAATAGATGCAGAGAAAGCCTTTGACAAAATTCAACACTCATTTATGATTAAAACACTCCAGAAAGCAGGAATAGAAGGAACATACCTCAACATAATAAAAGCTATATATGACAAACCCACAGCAAGCATCACCCTCAATGGTGAAAAATTGAAAGCATTTCCTCTGAAATCAGGAACAAGACAAGGATGCCCACTCTCAGCACTACTATTCAACATAGTGTTGGAAGTTTTGGCCACAGCAATCAGAGCAGAAAAAGACATAAAAGGAATCCATATAGGAAAAGAAGAAGTGAAACTCTCGCTGTTTGCAGATGACATGATCCTCTACATAGAAAACCCTAAAGACTCTTCCAGAAAATTATTAGAGCTAATCAATGAATATAGTAAAGTTGCAGGATATAAAATTAACACACAGAAATCCCTTGCATTCCTATACACTAACAATGAAAAAACAGAAAGAGGAATTAAGGAAACAATACCATTCACCATTGCAACAAAAAGAATAAAATACTTAGGAGTATATCTACCTAAAGAAACAAAAGACCTATACATAGAAAACTATAAAACACTGATGAAAGAAATCAAAGAGGACGCAAACAGATGGAGAAACATACCGTGCTCATGGATTGGAAGAATCAATATTATCAAAATGGCTATTCTACCCAAAGCAATCTATAGATTCAATGCAATCCCTATCAAGCTACCAACGGTATTTTTCACAGAACTAGAACAAATAATTTCACAATTTGTATGGAAATACAAAAAACCTCGAATAGCCAAAGTAATCTTGAGAAAGAAGAATGGAACTGGAGGAATCAACCTGCCTGACTTCAGACTCTACTACAAAGCCACAGTCATCAAGACAGTATGGTACTGGCACAAAGACAGAAATATAGATCAATGGAATAGAATAGAAAGCCCAGAGATAAATCCACGAACATATGGACACCTCATCTTTGACAAAGGAGGCAAGGATATACAATGGATAAAAGACAATCTCTTTAACAAGTGGTGCTTTAACAAGTGGTGCTGGGAAAACTGGTCAACCACTTGTAAAAGAATGAAACTAGAACACTTTCTAACACCATACACAAAAGTAAACTCAAAATGGATTAAAGATCTAAATGTAAGACCAGAAACTATAAAACTCCTAGAGGAGAACATAGGCAAAACACTCTCTGACATAAATCACAGCAAGATCTTCTATGACCCACCTCCCAGAATATTGGAAATAAAAGCAAAAATAAACAAATGGGACCTAATGAAAATTAAAAGCTTTTGCACAACAAAGGAAACTGTAAGTAAGGTGAAAAGACAGCCCTCAGATTGGGAGAAAATAATTACAAATGAGGAAACAGACAAAGGATTAATCTCAAAAATATACAAGCAACTCCTAAAGCTCAATTCCAGAAAAATAAACGACCCAATCAAAAAATGGGCCAAAGAACTAAACAGACATTTCTCCAAAGAAGACATACAGATGGCTAACAAACACATGAAAAGATGCTCAACATCACTCATCATCAGAGAAATGCAAATCAAAACCACAATGAGGTACCATTACACGCCAGTCAGGATGGCTGCTATCCAAAAGTCTACAAGCAATAAATGCTGGAGAGGGTGTGGAGAAAAGGGAACCCTCTTACACTGTTGGTGGGAATGCAAACTAGTACAGCCACTATGGAAAACAGTGTGGAGATTTCTTAAAAAACTGGAAATAGAACTGCCATATGACCCAGCAATACCACTTCTAGGCATACACACTGAGGAATCCAGATCTGAAAGAGACACATGCACCCCAATGTTCATTGCAGCACTGTTTATAATAGCCAGGACATGGAAGCAACCCAGATGCCCATCAGCAGATGAATGGATAAGGAAGCTGTGGTACATATACACCATGGAATATTACTCAGCTGTTAAAAAGAATTCATTTGAATCAGTTCTAATGAGATGGATGAAACTGGAGCCCATTATACAGAGTGAAGTAAGCCAGAAAGATAAAGAACATTACAGTATACTAACACATATATACGGAATTTAGATAGATGGTGGCGATAACCCTATATGCAAAACAGAAAAAGAGACACAGAAGTACAGAACAGACTTTTGAACTCTGGGGGAGAACGTGAGGGTGGGATGTTTTGAAAGAACAGCATGTATATTATCTATGGTGAAACGGACCACCAGCCCAGGTGGGATACATGAGTCAGGTGCTCGGGCCTGGTGCACTGGGAGGACCCTGAGGAGTCGGGTGGGGAGGGAGGTGGGAGGGGGGAACGGGATGGGGAATACTTGTAACTATATGGCTGATTCATGTCAATGTATGACAAAACCCACTGAAATGTTGTAAAGTGATTGGCCTCCAACTAATAAAATAATATTAAAAAAAAAATAAAATAAAATAAAACTGGGGAAATTTTACCTGCTTTAAAAAAAAAAAAAAAAAAAAACAAAGTAAACTATTTAGGTAACTTTCTTCTGGCCCAGAATTTAGGTCTGTACATTAGGTAAACTGCCTAATCTAACCAGTTCTTTAAAATTTCGAATACAGATATACATGGAACATTACCCCAGATACAGTATCACTGGGAGGATAACTTCTGAAAGAGACCACTGTCTAATACCAAAGCAATATGTTCATGTTCTAAGAATGCATTTGCGAAGAGATTCCTTGCTTTTAAAAGACAGATTGTAAATACCTTATATAGTAAGCATAAGGAAAGGGTAAAGGTCTAGGATTTGCACTCAGAGACCTAGCTTGCAGTTTACTATCCGTATAAATGTAAACCTCTCCTAATTCTAATTAAATAAGTAGTGCATGTGTAAGCACCATGTCTCTAAAGTACCATGTTAAAATGTTAAATTTTGTATTATTAACATACATACTATTGTCTTTCTTTCATTCATTCCACAAAATTCTATTTAAACCTCTTTAGAAATTAGACAATATTTTCTTCAAGTGACTTTTCCCAACCTTCTCCTCCCTATCTGGGCTCTTCAGACTGAGTCTGATTCATCTAAGTAGCTACGCAATTTAGCTTATGATCTGACACATATCAAGTACTCAATAAATGTTTATTAAATAATTTCAGTCACTGTCAGCTTCCTCTTCCCCTCTACTTCCAGCAACTAATATATTCTAAATTATGTGTGGCAAAATTATTCAATAGCACACAGATTCACTCCATGACAACGTGTAGTTTTTAAAAGAACATTTCCACTTTGAATTTGTCTAAACTTGCCAGAATTAAGATAATTAATGGACATTCATACTTTGAATTTTACATCTTTATTCAAACTTCATCTTTATTAAAAAAATTAATCACGAAAGGCCCACCATATGTTCAAAAGCTATTATGATTGTTTAGATAGAAAGAGACGGGTGCTCCCTCTTCTGGTTCTACAGAGAAAGATGATGACAGAAAACCCTCTGCAGAGTCGGACTCACATCCTGGGTAGGGAGGCCTGCCTATGCAAAGCATTATTTCAGAATTCTGGGGTGTGGGAGGCTACATAATGACTAATGCTATACATCCTTAACTGACCTAAAATCCTGCATTGATGCAAATGCTTGCCAGATTGGAAAAATATTATGAAAAAAGAGATCTTACTGATCTTACTCAAAGTTTGAAAAGCTATTATTAAAAAAGAAAGAAAGAAACCCAGGATAATAAAATAGTAAAATATATATATGTATATATATATATAAAATAAAACTTGACAGTTTCTCTTAAAATGGTAAGTATACAAAAAAACAATGACAGTTTCTTTCTTGGTGTGAATGGCTGTTAACTTTGCAACCCCCAAATAATATATGTGTAAGGTATTTTAAAGTTGCAACACATAACGATGAGCATTATTTCAGTTGGTCCTCACAATAGATGGTATAAGTTAAAAAGCCAGAGAATTTATATCATCATTGTCGTTTCCTCCAATTTCAATGGAAGTACCTATACAATGATGCATAGCTTTTTTACACAGCTTGCAAAACAAGCCCATGACCACTTCTATGCTTCTATATTAATAATGGTTAAATTCTAAGTGAAGGCTTTCTATGGCCAGGCACTGAAACAATCAGTTTACAAGTTATGCCTCATTTAATCTTCATAATAATTCTATGAACTAGACACCATTATCA
This sequence comes from Muntiacus reevesi, assembly GCF_963930625.1. NCBI lineage: Eukaryota > Metazoa > Chordata > Mammalia > Artiodactyla > Cervidae > Muntiacus > Muntiacus reevesi. Next base: position 213,636,331 of record NC_089251.1, read on the forward strand.
CTCCCGTTTTACAGATGAGGAAATTAAGCATGACCACTTTTCAGGACCAAATTCAAGATGATTATGCCCTATCGTCTAAAGTAAATCGTGTGAATACTCCCTAAAGTCAACTCAAACACACATGAGGAATTGCTTGGAAATCATAGCACTCTTCATGGAATGCCACAAAATATTGACATATTTAGTTCCATTTTATAAACTAGAAACACATTTTCTAGCAGAAAATGTTACTACAAAATATATATGTGTACCAACCAAGTTATACTTCCATCCTCTATGTTTAAACATAAAAGCAAGACATAAATCAACTCCAGATTTGAAGGGGGATCTTATGTCCAAGAATACCTTTAACTCTAACACATACAGACTACCCCATGTCTTGTAGAATTATGTATTTTACTCACTGGATTTTACAAAAGTTGAAAATTCTCCTGGATATGTTTCAGCCGTTTTCAAACCAGTCCAGAAGTCTTCCCATACCCTTCTCCAAGATAAAAGTCAGCATGAATTAAAATTTCTTGACACCTCAGGGCCCAGGGCTTCCCTGATAGCTCAGTTGGTAAAGACTCCATGTGCAATGCAGGAGACCCCAGTTCGATTCCTGGGTCGGGAAGATTCACTGTTGAAGGTATAGGCTACCCACTCTAGTATTCTTGGGCTTCACTTTTGGCTCAGCTGGAAAAGAATCTGCCTGGGGTGTGGGAGAACTGAGTTTGATCCCTATGTTGGGAAGATCCCCTGGAGAAGGGAAAGGCTACCCACTCCAGTATTTTGGTCTGGAGAATTCCATGGACTGTATAGTCAATGGGGTCGCAAAGAGTCAGACACCAATGAACGACTTTCACTTTCCAGCCCCCTTGAGTAGGTATAAGGTTTGTTTTTTTTCTTTTTTAAGATTAACATGTCTTCCCTGTAGGTTTTTAAATAAATTTGGCTGAAATCTTGGCTTTTTAAATGACTTGAAATAATCTGCAGTAAAAATGCATGGTAAAAACTTGCACAGAAACAGAAATAACATGATTGAAATCAAAGATCTTTTGCTGACCCTAATTTTTTATAACTACATCTTCCTCTTTGCTTTGCAATATTTCTCCACAAGACTACTCTGAGTTTCTGCAGGCAATGCAAAATTTTTTAATCTCTAAAATGATATAGGTCTCCACATTCCCAAAACACACAAAAATTTTCAAGAAAACATTTTATCAAGTTAAAACCGTGTAAGATGAACCCAATTACTTTATGAAGTGATGAAAAAGCTTGATTGGCTGCCCAATTTGCCATTTTCATGTTCATTGTTTACCCAGCTGCATGAACCACTGAGCAAACAGTCAGCAGCAGTTGCCAAGGTTTTACCATAATAACAAATTATGAGGTAAAAACTTAGAATTCAGAAAATTCTGCACAGAAACCTAACTACTTTCTGAGTACTGGGGAACATACCAACTTAGTGAAATTTGGCAGCAAAACCCCACTGTTCTACGGGTGTGTGGGAGAGTAGTTTGAGAAGCACATTTCCTTGGATTCAGACTTTGCTCCTTTTCAACCATCGAACTTCCCTTCCATGGATGCCCTAATAGGAAATCCACAGTAATTATCAAACAAGAAATTAAACTGTGTGAAATTGCTCTTAATTAAATTCTATATTTGAAAGAAATTGAATTAAATCAAGCACCAGTGGACTAGCTCAGAGGTAACAGAACATGGGAGAAAATGCATAGGCTGCCATGAAGTTGAGTAAGAAAAAAATCAACTGAGCCTTTAAAGAATCAGTAATGGGTTCAATTCCTGAGTCGGGAAGCTCCCCTGGAGGGTTAAACGGCAGCCCGCTCCAGTATTCTTGCGGGAGAATCCCATGAACAGAGGAGCCTGGTGGGCTACAGTCCAAGGGTAGCAAAGAGTCGAACACGGCTGAAGCAGCTTAGCGCGGCACAAAGGGCTGTGGGTAACACGACAGGAAAGACTCCCTGGCTGCCCAGACACAAGTGGGGTTGGTACGAACTCCAGGTTCCTCTCCAGGGACTTCAGCAAAGGTGCTCATGACAAAAATGGGGGCATGGCGGATACCCTGACAGAGTCCCCCTTGCAAGTCGAGGCCAGCAAGAGGGAAACAGTGCTTCTGTGGGCAAAGCATGTAATTCAGGCAGCTGGCTCAGACCATTCTCTCACATAGAGCAAAAGCCTGAAGCTGCCATGAGAGGAGCAGAGATGAAGACCCACTGCTGACGGGAGGACGCAGAAGAAAAATTCTCTACCCTGGAGGAGGGCCAGTCCAGAATCCTGTGCTAATGCCATTGGAGGTGTGCGGTTCCTGCGGGGAAGGGCCAGGAGACTCTCTCTTCTGCACCAGGATAGCAGAGAACCTACCCTGTCCTCTTCCTTCACTACCATTAATCCCCACCAGCAACATACAATCACCAGAACAGTCAGCAATTTCATTCCGAGGTATGTGCCCAAGAGAAATAAAAGCTTACATCCTCACAAAACCTGTACAGAAATGTTTACAGCAACTTTATTCATAATTGCTAAAAACAAGCTAAAAGGAAATAACCTAAATGTCCATCAACTGGTGAGTGGATGTCAAACTATATTATAGCCATTCAGTGGAATACTACACACCAATAAAAAGGAATAAACTGCTATTATATACGACAACATGAAGGAATCACAAATGCAGTAAGTTAAAGAAGGCAGACACAAAAGGCTATATATTATTAATATATGCTTCTATTCATATAATATTCTAGAAGAGCAAAACTCTAGTGACAGAGAGTTCACTGGTTTCCTGGAGGTGGAAAGTGAAAGTGTGGGTTGCTCAGTGGTGTCTGAGTCTTTGCAACCCATGGACAGTAGCCTGCCAGGCTCCTCTTTCCATGGGATTCTCCAGGCAAGAATACTGGAGTGGGTGGCCATTTCCTTCTCCAGGGGATCTTCCCAACCCAAGGATCAAGCCCAGGTCTCCAGCACTGCAGGCAGATTCTTAACCACCTGAACCACCAAGGAAGCCCAGAGGTGGAAGAAGGCACAAAGGAATTTGGGGGGAATGTAATCTTCTAAATCTTAAGTGGTTACATGTCTGTATAAACCCATCGAGTTCATAAACACTGAATTTTAAAGTATATAATACACCTGACTTAAAAAGTCAAAATACATATCTTAGTTTCATTTTTGTCAGAGTTTGAGTGATTTTGAAAAATTTTAATTTACTTAACAGGTCAGCTTTTACGGAATACATACTATATGTCATGCCATGTTCTATCTAACATGAATTAGTTATGACTCTTTGAGATCATACAGTGTCATATACTACCTCTTAAAATACCTTCAGCAATGTACAGATTAAGTATGAAATCCCAATGTGAAAATTAAAATATATAGAATTATATATAAGACATATGGCTCAGCAGGTAAAGAATCCACCTACAATGCAGGAGATCCAAGAGACATGGGTTGGATCCCTGAGTTGGGAAGATTCCCTGGAAGAAGGAATGACAATCCACTCCAGTATTCTCGCTGGGAAAATCCCATGAACAGAGGAGCCTGGAGGGTTACAGTCCATGGGGTCACAAAGAATTCGAGACAACTGAAGTGACTGAGCACATATATACACATGAGATAAGGGGACAGGGCACAGTCTTTAAATGAATGACACAGCTGTTGAGCACACAACATAAACTAGTTACAGCAGATTAGGGCCAAGATAGTGGATTTGTCAACTTCTACTAGACCTTGAGTCTCATGTACTCACTGTAATACATCACTAGCTAAATGACACATCAACCAGCATCACAACATCTCTGAGGCCAACCACAAGAGGCCAAAAGTGAGCAGTGACCCAATTCCTGGAAACCCACCCCTTCCCCCAAATAGTTGCAATAATCCTCCCACTTATTAGCCTATGAAATTACCCAGCCCATAAAAACTAACCACCTCATATTTCAGGACTGCTCTCACTTTCTGAAATGAGCTACATTCTGTCTAGGGAGTGTGTGTGTGTGCACGCACACACGCAGACGCTAAGTCGCTTCAGTCGTATCTGACTCTTTGCAGTCCTATGGACTGTAGCCCACCAGGCTCCTCTGTCAATTCTCCAGGCAAGAATCCTGGAGTGGGTTGCCATGCCCTTCTCCAGGGGAATCGTCTCAACCCAGGGATGGAACCCAGGTCTGCCCCTTTACGGGCAGATCTTGATTGTCTGAGCCAGGTACAGAGGAGGGAAGATATAAAACCAATGTGAGAGACCTGCAATTAAGTTACAAAGAGTAACAAAGAGTAAATAGTGAAATAAGCACTTTTTAAAAAAATATCTATATTATACTAAAAGTTTCTACAACAAAAAAGAAAAAGACAATTGACTAGAAAGATGGGGAAAGGAACTGATTTGATAATTCACAGGAAATAAACATCATTACATTTTTTTTTTAATTTTTAAAGAAGCAGTGAAAACTACAATGCTGAAAAAATAATGTTCTAAATGATGAACTTCCTCATCGTTTTTGCCTGAATAGTTATTTAACTTATATAAACATGTAGGACAGAATACTTTCTTCTCCATGCACCTTTCTTCCAGGTTTCTCAGCAGTGCTAATGGACTCCAGGTCACTCAAATCACAAACATTTATCAGGGAGAACAAGATGGCAAAGGAGTAGGTGGATGTGGAGTGCATCTCTCTCAATGGATACATCAGAAATACACTTTCGGACACAGAAGAGCTTGCAGAACCCCAGCTGAGAGCAGGCATGAGTACCTGACCATGGGAAAAGAATATACAGAACTACGCAAAACTCAAAGCCAACAAAATTAGGTACGCCAATTATCCTTCAAATTAAAAAAAATTTTTATCAAGTATCTGAGAACAAGTACACTCTCAAATAGAATGAATTTGGTCTGCTTCCTTAATCAGAACCTTCCCAACTTGTGAATTAAAATCGATGCCATTACTTCTCAGTAATAACAGCCAAGTTACCACTACTATTTTTAAAATTTCAACTTGCTTTTTCTCACACCCTTGTTAGCAAGACCCCAGGTAAGTTGAGTAGTGCCATTTTAGCTAAACTAGCTCCACTTATTTAGAAAACTGATTTAAGAAACAATTTTTTAACCTGATGGTATTTGAAACACTGAATAAGGGCTGCTGCTTCTTAGGAAAAAAATAATTGGGAACTAGGTGATAAAGACATATTTATTTTAACGTAATCCTGACATGTGCAAAACAGAAAAACAACATAGAAAACCTACTCACTCTCTAATGGAAATGGTTTCATAAAACTAAAAAGATTTGGTAATACTGAGCAACAGTCCATGAGAAACTGCTTATTCTCAACACTCAGTGCCTAGCTTGCTAGTTAATGAGGTGAGAAGAAACCAAGAATGGTTAATAATCCCACAAACTGATCATAATCAAATCATCACAGTATTAACAAGTTAAGGGTGTTATAACCTGAAAAGAAATATAAATATAAAATCACTATTTTGACTATATGTATTATGGCAAAGCTATTTTCTAAAGCTACATGGAAGTCAAAAAAGATTAAACTTTCTTCTGCAAAAACTTTTTTCAAAAAAAAAAATCAGGTCAAGCAGGTTTTATTGATAGCACCTAAAAAATATTTATTCTTTGCTTTGTCATTTAAGTCTACAAAGGAAACTCTCAATCAATTTGCAGAGATATTTAATTTCCTAGACATCATATATACTAAGACAAATTGTTTTCTTAAGTTATAAATCTAGTTTCTCAATCCCTTACCTATATTTTCAAGAGCTAAGTTAACTGTTTTCATTCTACAATATTGATATAGATATTTTTGTTTATATACATGACACCAACAAATATTTTCTCATTACACATTTTAATAATAATCTAACCTCAGGACAATTGCCTCTTTTCATTGGATTTGTCAATCTTTCTAACAAACATTAACCTAATGTAGACAATACATTCCCAGTTATGTACTGAGAACATAAACTTCTTTTCTGAGTATAAGATAATCGATTCTGATTGCAAATATTTGAAAAGCCCTGAAAAACTGAGAAAAAATGGACCAGTATAATCTCACAAATCAAAGGCAACTACTATGAATTTGTATTCCTTCCTCGTTTTTATAGTCTTTAAATAGTTAAAATCTCAGAAAGATATAAATTTGTTTTACACTATTTTCACTTGAAATGATTAAGAAAAAGCACTTTCCACCTATAAGGAAAATTAAGCTGGAAAAGAATATATATAATGGAATTATACATGAAACATACATGATCAGTATCAGTTCAGTCACTCAGTCGTGTCCAATTGCGACCCCACGGACTGCAGCACGCCAGGCTTCCCTGTCCATCACCATCTCTTGGAGTTTGCTCAAATTCATGTCCATAGAGTCAGTGATGCCATCCAACCATCTCATCCTCTCTCAGCTCCCTTCTTCTCTTGCCTTTGATCTTTCCCAGCATCTTTTCTAATGAGTCGGCTCTTCATATCAGGTAGCCAAAGAATTGGAGCTTCAGCTTCAGCATCAGTCCTTCTAACGAATATACCGGATTGATTCCTTTATTATTGACTGGTTTGATCTCCTTGCTGTCCAAGGGACTCTCAAGAGTCTTCTCCAACACCACACTTCAAAAACATCAATTCTTCAGCACTCAGCTTTCTTTATGGTCTAACTCTCACATCCATACATGACTACTAAAAAAACCATAGCTTTGACTATACAGACCTTTGTCAGTAAAGCAATGTCTCTGCTTTTTAATATGCTGTCTAGGTTTGTCATAGATACCAATTTATGTAATGAAAGTTATTAATAATTTGTCACATACATAGAGGATGAGATGGTTGGATGGCATCACTGACTCAATGGACATGAGTCTGAGCAAGCTCCGGGAGTTGGTGATGGACAGGGAAGCCTGATGTGTGGCAGTCCATGGGGTGGCAAAGAGTCAGACACGACTGAGCAACTGAACTGATATACATTGTTAAATAACTTGTCAGTTTCTCTACCTTTAAACTTCTTCATAAAACTCTCGATTTTGTAAAGTTTTACATTTTTCTATAGTCAAAACTTGGAGAAGGAAATGGCAATCCCACTCCAGTTTTCTTGCCTGAGAAATGCCCTGGACAGAGGAGCCTGGTGGTCTACAGTCCACGGGGTCACAAAGAGTCAGATGTAACAAAACAACATAGTCAAAACTATCACTCCTTTCTTTTATGAATTCCCTTATCTAGAAATTGGAAAAAAAATCACCTTTTATTTCTACTATAGATCTATTAAGTTTGATATTGTTCAGTTAACATTTTACTTCTGATGTTTTGGTTTATGCTGTTAAATGAGAATCCAAGATGAATTTTTCTTCAATTAGATAAACAATTCCCCAAATAAGACTTTTATAATAATCCTTCTCTTTCTCATTGACTCATAATGTTTCCTTTATGATATATAAAACTTTTATACATAATACAGTTCAACCTTACAAGGCACCAAAATTAACCAAAGACATTATCCATTGTACCTAATCTGCTTCCCAAATTGTTTCCCTTACCTACTGGGCTGAGGAAATTTCCCAAGACAAGAAGGAAGGATGCACAAAGAAGGATAGAGAGTAACAGAAAAACATTTTCCACATTTTAATTCATGGTCAGTCCTTTCCTCTCGCGTTGCCCACAAACCTACACCATTAATGAAATGAGGTAGAATAGAGGCAATATTTACCAAGCACTTGTGGTGTTCCAGATCCTTTTTTCCTCTCAAAACCCTATGACACACATTCTTCTCTAATTTTGCAATTATGGAACCACATTCAGTAATTTTAACTAAACTGCTCATTACCATACAATCAACAAGTAGCCAAAATTGGTAGGATTTGAGCCTCAGTCACTTTGAATCAAATATCACATTTGTTGAAAAATACCCTTAGTTGGAAAGAATCAGTCTCTTTCTCTCTCATGTGATCATTCCTTTCCTGGAATAATATTATTTTCATATTAGCAGGCTGCATGCAACACAGACCATAAGTTGGAGCTTTTATACATTTCAAGAGTAGAAAGTCTGCATGTGAAGTTGAAGGGATAAGAAGGGAAGACTCTCATGGCTGGGATGAGGGAACTCAGCAACAAAGGGTGTTACTGTCCAACAGAAGATTAGAAGAGGATGTGACATCTCAGTAAGTCACCAAGGTTAATAAGGACAACATTAGGAGCAGATAATACCTGTTATAAACTTAAAGGATGCAAGTTCAGTGTGAAAGAGAATACTAACAATGGACGCTCCCTCTTTACTCTTGCCACCAGTGATTAAGGCTTAATGTCCTCAGAGTCTCAATCCAGGTGAAAAGAGGGAAAAGAAGGTAAAACAATCCTGATTAGGACAGTTTCCAACCGGAAGTAACTGAATAAATTTGACTCAATATTCAGATTTCATTTTCTGTGTCATGAAGAATGGGGGTTAAAGTTCAAAAATTTAAATCAGCTACATAAAACAATTGCAGAATTTCTAACAGATATTCATGGAACTGAGCCCCACTCAAACTAGTAAAAGAGGAGATGACTGTGAAGAATAGACACAACCTGCCTGCAAGTAGACTAGAAGGGAAAACAAGAAATTGGAAAATGAGGCTTCTGTGTCTCCCAGGGACACAGACCCTCCTTCTCCTTGGGCAGCTAAGTGCTGCTCCCTCTCCTGGCTTCATCCTGGCTGCCTGGAAAGGCCTGATGTCAATCAAGAAGTCTCTTGCTCATAATACCAGTGGCTCCTGCCATTTCAAATTCCATTTCCTCCTTCCTTGCTTGACATTTCTGACTTAATGCACTCCTACTGATTTTTCACTCATTTCAGTCTTCCCTTCTCTTTGCCAGCACTTTTTCCTCTATTTTATAACCCAGTGCAAATATCATTTGCATTGTCATTTGATGCAGATGAAACTCATGGATTCCGTGTGTGTGTGTGTGTGTGTGTGTGTGTGTGTGTGTGTGTGTGTGTGTGGTATGTGGGTGAGGGGGGATACACATGTATTAATATATGATAAATATAACACTGGACTTATGGATTATATGAGGTGGATTCCAAAAATTACGTTTTACAAGTATAACATATGTCTTTTTCTATAATTCAGCTTACTTACTATTTTGAGTCTATCCTGCTATGGTGGTGGAAACAGCATTAACCACTGTGTGCCCACTCTCCTCCCTTTCCCCAGGATTACGGTAAAGTTCTAGACTCATGTAGCGCCAAGAAATTGGAGCCAGACCCCCCCAAATCTTCCATGTGTCCCCTCCAGATTTATTCTTGACCCATCTCCATTCTACTCTGCCCTGGAGCCTAAACCAAATGGAGCGCACGGACATGACTCCCTTCCCTCTGGCCTCCACAGGAAGCAGCCTTCTCCCTGCGCTGTTTTCCTTCTAGCTTCTAGAGTCCTGCCCTCTCTCCATCGGGTTGGCCCAGCAGTGATGACAGTTCTGTAGCTACAGGCCCTGGGTTCCTACACCTTACACGTGCCCCCGCCTTCGGGATCACGCCTCCTGTAGATAATGCCTCCTCAAATTATCCTATGGTGGCAGTGCAGGCTGTCTCCTGCTGTGATAAAATCCTAGAAGTCCACTGTCCACAGAGTGATTCTGAGAGACCTTTCATTCTGTCTGGCTCCTGGTAGTCAGACCACAAGCTTTCTGCAGCGACATCCCTCATGTTTGTACACTGCACCCTGAAGGTCTTAACTCTCTCCGCTGCTGTCTCCATGTTACACTGGGGACAGAAATATCTGTGGGGTTGTTAAGGTGCTGTCTGCCTAGATCTTGTGGGTACTCACTTGCTCTCTCCATCTACGGTTGCAAACTGCAGGGAGACCCCATCTGTGTCTATACATGTCCCAATTCTACCCTGTGAACCTTCTGCAGCCCACATCAGGGGACAGGTTTGACTGGTGAAAGATGGAAAAAAGGAGGTGCACAAAACACTAAGAAAAAAAATGTCATAATATATAGAAGTGTGTTAATATAGATATTTAAACATCATCGCCCTGCAACAAATCCATGAAACTGAACATTTGCATGGCCACTAGAACCATGCAGCTTGTGAGTTCTAAAAATAAGGATTTAAACATTCCTATTGCCAAATGTCAGGTTCTTCATTTATGCAGAAAAGTATATTCTGAAAAGCATTCTGCATATAAAAACTCACTGGATCTTTAACTCTTAGGTTATAAAATATACTCTATGTTATAGGCTGGACTGTGTGACTCCAAATTTTATATGCTGAAGTCCACTCAAGGTAATTATATTTAGTTGTAAGGTCTTTAAAGTGGTAATTAAGTTAAAATGAGGTCTTCAGAATGGTTCCAAATCTAATATGGCTGGTGTCCCTATAGGAAGAGAAAATTTGGACACAGACATGCACACAGAAGAAATTATGTTTAGGCAGAGGGAAAAGATGGCATCTGCAAACAAAAGAGAGAGATCTCAGAAGAAGAAACCAACCCTACAGACACATTGATCTTGGACTTCCAGCTTCCAGAACAGTGAGAAAGTAAATGGCCGCTGTTTGACCCACCCAGTCTGTGGTACTTTTTTATGGCAGCTCAAAGAAACCAATACAATCCATTTTATAGATTAAAAAAGTGAACTTGATGGAGAAGGAAATGGCAACCCACTCCAGTACTCTTGCCTGGAAAATTCCATGAATGGAGGAGCCTGGTAGGCTGCAGTCCAAGGGGTCGCAAAGAGTCAGACACGACTGTGTGACTTCACTACAGGAATTGATTAAATTATTAAAAAAAAAAAAAAAAGTGAACTTGAGAGAAGTAACAGTCTGTCAAAACACCACAACTGTTTTACAATAAATTACTTACAGTAAATCATTACATTACTAATCCTAACACTTAAATCCAGGCTACCTCGTATCCTATATTCTATCTCTCATGAGATGATTCCCAACAGTTCTGCAATTTGTGTAACATGAGTTTGATATGAGGATGTTCATGAGCATATGTGTTTAAACTTCAAAGTCAAAAAAAATTAAAAAATAAACTTCAAAGTCAAGGAGTGCCTCTGCAGGCTTAGGCCACCAGGCTGTGGCTGCCACCAGCCCGTTTCCAGACTCCCTGCCTCCATCCATTGACTGACTTTCCACTCCTTCCACACTCCCTGTCAGTTTCTGAATTACAGGTCCATGCAGAGACTGTACAAAGAGGGTAAGAAGTGAGGGAGTAAGCCTACCGCAGCAAGCAAACCACACTGAAACACTTCGTGTGTGTGTGTCCATGCGTGTGTGCTGTGAGGCGCATAAAGGAGAGGATACCGTCACAAGGGTTAAACCCCCTCCTGTGGAGAATGAGCAAACAATGAACACAATGGGGATTTCCATTTCATTCGGAATCCAAGCACAAGCAATCGATACTGTGTGTGTACTAAGGTTAAAGGACAAGATAGAAATGAGAAAACTTGGGTTATGGTCTCAGATTTGTGGATTCCCTCTCGGGAACTTAGGTCAAATTAATTGTTGGGCTTCTGTTTCCTTACCACACAAAATGACTACATTATATTCAAGGTTTCTTCTTTTTAACATTTGGTGAGATGTTTACCTGACACTGTTACGTTCTGCTTTTTTGTGGAAATATAGAATCACACCACATGGGTCAGCTGCCATTTGAACATCAATGCCAAGTTTTGATAATCATGGGGAGTAAGGTTTTGAAATACTAATCTCACTGCAATAGTGTTATTTTGAAATCAACCCATCAATTAATCCAGTAGCATTAAATTAGGGGAAATTTTGATTTATTAATTTATTTAACTGTAACCATAGAAAATGCTCCACTCATCTATTCATTCACTTAACCAAAATTGAAGGAACAACTACTGTGGCCTGAATACTTACCATATATTCCCCTAGATGTCCATAGTTTCTCCAGTGGAAAACAGACAATATAGTGTGGGAAGTGCTGCGAGTCGTGTTAGAATATGGGCAATCTCAGAGCAGCATGGCAACTTAGGAAAGGGCAAAAAGGATTTCTAGCTCCATGCTTGCCAAGAGGATGAATCAAACCCCATTAAGACAAATGGGTTGATTTGCATAACATCCCAGAGAGGGTTTGTTGTAATTTAGGAATTATAAGAAAATAGAAACTCAGTCTATCAAAAGGGCTGAGTACTTTAAAGATTTGAATTATAAAAGACTCATACACTACTTACAAATGAGCCCAATCACAGAAAGCCAAATTTCTTTGCTCTTTGTCACTGTTAGAAATGTTTCCAAAAGATGTGAATTCTATATGTCAATCCCCAGTACTTATTATTAAGTCTTTCCTTGCTTTGGGAAGCAAGGATGTCTGAAGTCACAAAAATGAAATATATAAAGGACCTGATGAGTCAGTTGGTTCAACTCACTCACTCAGAGATAGACTGATGACCCCCCACCCTGCCCCAGGTCTCAGGTCTCACAGCAGCAGAGCAAAATCTAAATCCCAATTATCTGAACACTCATGTCAATGTTTTGGGGGGGGGGGGTTCCTACTGAACTTCCTTCTGGTTCCCACCAGCAATTGTACATAAACTCCCAGAAATGAAGTCAAACATTCTCTGTCATTCAGTTAACCAAGCAGTCTATCATTTAGGAAGCATCAGATATATATATGTGCCTTAGAATCAACCATGATTATGTGTCAGTTGTGCCGCTATATATACATAGCTATCTGCTTACAGCTATAGCTGTTGTCTTGGCTAGAAACACGTATGAATGGGAACAGTGAAAGGATATTGCAGTAATTTCCCCAGAGTCAAGTGAGGAAGTGGACAGTGGCAAACGACAATGAACACTGATTCACAGTTCTTTCAGCAAACATTTCGTGAGCACCTAATATGCGTCAGGCACTGTCCTAATCAGCATCAGTGAAAAATAAAAAAAGTGCAATAAGACAGCAGGGTTTCCCAGGTAAAGAATCTGCCTGCCCATGCAGGAGATGTGAGTCTGATTCCTGGGCTGGAAGATCCCCAGGAGAAGGAAATGGCAACCCACTGCAGTATTCTTGCCTGGAAAATTCCATGGACAGAGGAGCCTGGCAGGCTACAGTCCATGAGGTTGCAAAAGAGTCGGACATGATTTATCGACCAATTAACAACAACAATTAAAGCAGCATCCTAGGCTACACCTTGCTTGTCTGCTGAGCAAAACAGCAATAAGAAAGAAACAAATACACAGTAACATCAAACAACAGTAAATTTATGGCAAAAGTTCAAACTTCAGAAAGTGAAAAGAAGCTTTAAATTCTGAAGGAACAGAAAGTGCAATGAGAAGAAACTGTAATGACTCACTTTTAGAAAAGAAAGATGTTTGGATACATTGAAACCTTTCACATTCACCTTCCTCTGCCTTGGAGTCATTCTTAGAAACCTAGTGGGAAGAAGTAGGAGGCACTCTTGAATTTCTTCTGGAGTGTCAAGAAACACCCTCTTAACTCTTACCGGGCTGGATTTTAGAGAGACACCACTTTGTTCCCAAGCACCCAACACTGTCTTCTCCAAACACTCAGTGATCTATGTGTTTTTACACTATTGGGCAGTAGTTCTTTTAACAATCCTAGATGAGTTCACAGTCCCCTCTGAATAGATCTGATTTAAAATAGAGACCTTCCCTCCCCAAAACACTCACAAGAACCTACATAGAAAATGTTGCATTAAATACTGGGGAGTTGATTGAAAGCCATCAAAGATCATCTTCCTGAAGATCCTCAAAAAAAAAAAATCACCCATCTCTGCATTATGAGGAGTGGGTTCTAACTGGCTTCGGCTCAGGGGTCTGCAGTCCGAGTTCCCCAGTTTAAACACTGTGCACGTACTGAGACCTCTCAGCCAAAGAGTTTTAGGTTGTCAGGCTGCAGTGCTCACGGAGTGAAATACACATGTATATTGTTGATTGCTGTTTTTTAAAGAACAAATAGGATTTCAATGCTGTTCATTTAAAAAAGAATTTGAAATGTATATGTGAAATTTGTTGCTCCCGAAATGCACAGAATAAACACAATGAAATTTCAATCCTACCCACATATTAAAATCACCTGGGCAGCATTCTAAAAAGATTGATACACAGGCCTCTATCAGATCAATTAAATCAGAATCTCTCAGGATGGGGTCCAGGAATTGATGAGGTTTCAACTCTCAGGACCTTCCTGGTGGTCAAGTGGTTAAGACTCTGCTCCCAATGCAGCGGGCATGGGTTTGATCTCTGATCAGGGAACTAAGATCCTGCATGCTGCATGGTGCAGCCAGAAAAAAATTAAGCTCTCAGATAATTTCAGTGAGGAGCCTGATCATACACTGTGGACCTGACTTTACTTAATTAAGAAGAGAGATATTTTAAACTAAACCCAATTGATCACAGAGTTGTTTATTCAGTTTATCTGAATAAATATAGCTCAGTATAGTTCTGAATAGTCCTAACATTTCACAAAACATATGAGGAACAGAAAACTTATCAATAAATAGGTAATTGGTTTCCATGCTGCTGCTAAGTCGCTTCAGTCGTGTCCATACATGGGTTCAAAGACAAATACCTGTGAAGCAAAGATTCTTCTTACTTCTTCCTAGAATTCCAGTACCTAGTATAGAGCTTGTCATATATGAAGGTTTAATTAATGTTTGCTAAGTTAACCACACCATTTTGGTTCTTCTTTCCTCTCAAAAACCATAGGGAAGAAAATGTCATGATCATTGTAAGTTGTCTACTGAGGCATTTAACTACACCCTTGAGAAACAATATTATTGAATACATCCTTTCATTAAAATATTGATTATCTGCTGCTGCTGCTAAGTCAATTCAGTCGTATCCAACTTTGTGCGACCCCATAGACGGCAGCCCACCAGGCTCCCCCGTCCCTGGGATTCTCCAGGCAAGAACACTGGAGTGGGTTGCCATTTCCTTCTCCAATGCATGAAAGTGAAAAGTGAAAGCGAAGTCGCTCAGTAGTGTCTGACTCTTAGCGACCCCATGAACTGCAGCCCACCAGGCTCCTCCGTCCATAGGATTATCCGGGCAAGAGTACTGGAGTGGGTTGCCATTGCCTTCTCCGACTGATTATCTACCATGTGCCAAATGATGTAATTGATCCTGGCAATGATAATGATAATCCTTTTAAAATCATTCTTGACATGTTCTTTTAATCGAGTATTAGAATTCTGTTTCAAGAAGATTACGAGATACTCAAGACCACAGAGTTAGTGTGTGAAACAGGATAAACTGAAAGTCTTGTCTTCCAAGTTCAAAGTGGTGCTATTTTGGGGATAGCAAAGTAAGTCAGTTTTGTCATGTACACATTTAAAGTAATGAGACTAATTTTAACAGCAGATGATCATGTAATAAAGACAAGGAGCATCAATCTACATAGAGGAACTTTCCAGCTGTATCAGTTTTGTGTAAGCAACTATGGGATTAGAAATAGACTCTTTTCCTGTGTGGGTTAAAATGTATTTTGTACTTAGAGCAAATAGTTTCAGCTCTGTGTAAAGGTACAGAAAATTGTCTCAGACTCCAGGAGAATAAGTAAGGTAAGCAAGGCAGAGTAGCTGAGACTGGCACATAAGTTTAAGGAGAAGTAGAATGTTTTTATTTCAAAATCAGTTTCTAATTTCAAAAAAAGAATATGCAATTGTTCAGCAATTCCAGTTATTCATATAGATTACTGTGAGAATGTATAAAATTTAGGGGAAACCCCCTGAATACTTATAGATACTAATTGCTGGGAGAAATATCAACAATCTGAGATATGTAGATGATAGCACTCTAATGGCGGAAAGCAAAGAGGAACTAAAGAGCCTCTTGATGAGGGTGAAAGAGAAGAGTGAAAAAGCTGGCTTAAAACTCAACACTCAGAAAACTAAGATCATGGTATCTGGTCCCATCATTTCACGGCAAATAGATGAGGAAAAAGTGGAAACAGTGACAGATTTTATTTTATTGGGCTCCAAAGTCACATGTGGATGGTTACAGCAGCCATGAGATTAAAAGATGCTTGCTCCTTGGAAGAAAAACTAAGACAACTCTAGATAGTGTATTAAAAAGCAGAGACATCACTTTGCTGACAAACGTCCATATAGTCAAAGCTATGGTTTTCCAGTAATCATGTATGGATGTGGACCATAAAGATGGCTGAGTGCCAAAGAACTAATGCTTTCAAATTGTGGTGCTAGAGAAGACTCCTGAGAGTCCCTTGAACAACAAGGAGATCAAATCAGTGAATCCTAAAGGAAATCAACCCTGAATACTCATTGGAAGGACTGATGCTGAAGCTGAAGCTTCAATATTTTGACCACTTGATGTAAAGAGCTGACTCACTGGAAAAAGACCCTGATGCTGGCAAAGACTGAGGGATGAGATGGTTGGATGGCATCATCAACGCAATGGACGTGAGACTGAGCAAACTCCGGGAGACAGTGAAGGACAGGGAAGTCTTGCTGTTCGGCAGTCCATGGGGTTATGAAGAGTCGACAAGACTTAGCGACTGAACAGCAACAATCACCCCTCACACCCCATCTCCCACCACTCTTCCTCTCCTCTATTCTCAAGCAGCTTCAACCTTCTAACAGTACCTCAGGAAAGCCAAGGTTGACCCCCTTGGGTGTTTCCATACGGACTTTCCTTTCCCCAATACTTTCTAAGGGCATTGCTTCCCTCTTTCAATCTCTGTTTAATCTCTCTCCCAGACAGGACTTTTCTGACCACCCAACCCCAAACTGAGCTGTCAGACCTCATCATCCCCTATTCCCCCACACTGCTATATGACTTCCCTCTGAGCACTTACTCTCCCAAATTATTTTTACTTCCTTATTTACAAGATGGTTTCCTCCATTAATGCATATGCCACATGAAGGCAGATTCTGGCTCTTTCTGTCGTTGTGTTCCTTGCAAATAATTCTAAAATTGATATGGAAACACAAAAGACCCTGAGCAGCTACAGCAATCTTGAGAAAAAAGAACAAAGCTGGAGGCATCATGTTTCCTGACTTCAGACTCTACTACAAAGCTACAGCAATCAAAGCAGTATAGTACACAGGCATGATATCTATGTGGCTTTTGACCCAGAATATGGTATCTTAGTGAATATTCCACTTGAGCTGCTACCCTGTTTTGAACCATGTTCATCAGAGATATTGGCTTGTAATTTTCTTTTTTTGCAGGTCTTTGTCTGCTTTTAGTATCAGTGTAATGGTAACCTTATAGAATGAATTTGGGAGTGTTCCCTCCTCATCAGCTTTTTGGAACAGTTTGAGAAAGGTAAGTATTAGGTCTTCTTTATATGTTTGTTAGAATTTCCTGTGAAGCTTTTGGGTCCTAAACTTTTGTTTGCTGAGATTTTCTTGATTATTAATTCAACTTCAGGCTTCCCTTGTGGCTCAGTGGTAAACAATCTGCCTACCAATGGAGTAGACATAGGTTCAGTCCCTGAGTCAGGAAGATTCCTCTGAAGAAGGAAATGGCAACCCACTCCAGTATTTTTGCCTGGGAAATCCCATGGATAGAGAAGCCTGGCAGGCTGCAATTCATGGAGTTACAAAAGAGTTGGAAACAACTTAGCAACTAAACAACACAATCCATTTTCACTAGTGATCAGTCTGTTCTGTCTATTTCTTTTTGATTCAGGCACAGAAGATTGAATATTTCTAGAAATTTCTCTATTTCTTCTAGGTCGTCTGATTTGTTAGCATATAATAGTAGCTTTCTATTATGATTTTTTGTATCTCTATAATAATGGTTGTAATTTCTTCTTTCATTTATTTTATTTACTAGGTTCTCTCACCTTTTTTTTTTAAATGAGCTTAGTTAACAGCTTATCAGTTTTATCTTTTCAAAAAAATCCTTAGGGAGTGTGGAGAAAAGGGAGCCTTTCTACACTGTTGGTGGAAATGTAAATTAGTGTAGCCACTATACAAAACAGTATGCAGGTTCCCCCCAAAAATAAAAATGAGCTGCCATATGATCCAGCAATTCCACTTCTGGGCATCTATCTGGACAAAGTAAAATTCAAAAAGATACATGCAGTACTATGTTCATAGCAGCACTAGTAACAATAACCAAGACACAGAAACAATCTAAATATCCATTAACAGACGAACAGATAAAGAAGATGTGGTACAATGGAATATAGAATGGAATACTATTCATCCATAAAAAGGAAAGAAATAATGCCATTTGCAGCAACATGGATGGACCCAGAGATTATCACACTAAATGAATAAGTCAGAAAGACAAATACCCATACTAATACGTGGAATCTAAAATATGATGCAAATGAACTTATCTACAATACAAAAAGAGACTCACAGACACAGAGACTAGACTTGTGATTGCCAAGGGGGAGGGAGGGGTGGATGGGGAATTTGGGATTAGCAGATGCAAACTATAATACGTAGAATGGATAAACAACAAGGCCCTACTCTATAGCACAGATCACTATATCTAATATCCCGTGATAATGGAAAAGAATATGAAAAATAATATATGTATACACACATATATATATGTATGCATGTATAACTGAATCACTTTGATGTAGAACAAAAATTAACACATTGTAAATCAACTCTAAAATTTTTTTTTAAAAGCCTTGGTTTCATTAATCTTTTTATACTGCATCTGTTGTTGTTGTTCTCTTTTATTTCCTCTCTGATCTTTATTATTTCTTTTCTTCTGCTGACTTTGGGCTTTGATTGTTTTCTAATTCCTTTCAATGGTAAGTTAGGTTGCTTATTTCAGTTTTTTTCTGTTTTTTGAGGGAGGCCTATATCACTATAAACTTCCCTCGTTGGACTGTTTTTGCTGCATTCCATAAATTTGGGAAAGCTGTGTTTTTATTTTCATTTGTCTCAAGGTGCTTTCTGATTTCTCTTATTTCTTCACTGCCCCACTGGTTTTTTAGTAGAATGTTGTTTACCTCTGTTGTCTCCATGTATCTGTGTTTCTCCCATTATTCTTCCTGTAATTGATTTCTGGTTTCATACACTTGTGGTCCCAAAAAATGCTTAATATAATTTCTATCTTCTTAAATTTGCTGAGACTTGTGGCCTAGAATGTGATCTATTCTGGAGAACTTTCCATGTACATTTGAAACAGATGTATATTCTAATCTTTTTGGATAGAATGTCCTATAAATATCTATTAAGTCCAACTGGTATATGTCATTTAAGGCGTATTTCCTTATTGATTTTCTGTCTGGATGATGAGTTTATTGATGTATGTGTGGTGTTAAAGTCCCTTACTATTATTGCATTATTGTCAGTTTCTCCCCTTACGTTTGTCAACATTTGCTTCATATATTTCGATGCTCTATGGCAACTTTAATTTTAATTGACAAACCTTGAAAGCAACCAGAATGTTCTTCAGTAAGTGACTGGTAAATCAGATGTGGAATATTATTCAGCACTAAAAAATAATAAGCTATCAGGACATGAAATACATGGCAAAAACTCAAATGCATGCTACCAAATGAAAGAAGCCAATCTGAAAAGGCTTCATCGTATGTGATTCCAACAATAAGATATTCTGTAAAAGGTAAAACTAATGAAACAGTAAAAAGATCAGTGGTGCCAAGAGCTGGGAGGATGAGGGGTGAACAGGAAAAGCACAGAGGATTTTTAGGGCAACAAAACTATTCTGCATGATACTATAACGGTGGATGCTGTGCTGCGCTTATTCACTCAGTCATGTCTGACTCTTTGCAACTCCATGGACTGTAGCCCACCAGGCTCCTCTGTTCATGGGCATTCTCCAGGCAAGAACACTGGAGTGGATTGCCATGCCCCCCTCCAGGGGCTCTCCTAACCCAGGGATCGAACACAGGCCTCCTGCATTGCAGGTAGATTCTTTACCAGCTGAGCTATTAGGGAAGCACATAATGGTGGATACATGTCGTTATATATTTGTCCAAACCTGTAAAATACACAGCACCAAGAGTGAACTCAAATGTAAACTATAGACTTTGAGTGATAATGATATGTAGGTTCATAAATTATAACAAATGTTCCACTTGGATGTACAATGTTGATAGTGACAGAAGCTGTGTATGCTTTGGAATAGAAGGTATTATATGAGAATTCCCTGTACTTTCTATTCAACTTTTTGTGAACCTACAAGTGCTCTAAAAATATAAATTACATTTTAAAAGACAAAATAATTATTGCCACTTGCTACAACATGTATGCACCTTGAAAACATTATGCTACATTAAAAAATAACAATCACAAAAGACCACATACTGTATGATTTCACTTATTTGAAATATTCTGAAATGATAGATCTATATATAGAAGCATAAAATAGATTAGTGTTTGCCATGGCCTGGAGGTTAAGGACTAATGGGCAGTTAGTGCTACTGGCTATAGATTTTTTTGGAGGGAAAGTGATGAAAATGTTCTAAAATTAGATAAAGTTGATGGTTGCACAATTCTGTGAATATACTAAAAAGAAGGAATTATACAGTTTAAATGGGTCAATTTTTATAGGATGTGAATTATATCTCAATAAACCTGTTGTATTTATTAAAAGACTAACTTTAAAAACATTTTATACAAGGATTCAATTTAGTTCAGTTGCTCAGTCATGCCAGATTCTTTGCAGCCCCATGGACTGCAGCACACCAGGCCTCCCTGTCCATCACCAACTCCTAGAGTTTACTCAAACTCATGTCCATTGAGTCGGTGATGCCATCCAGCCATCTCATCCTCTGTACAAGGATAGTTGGATCATATTAAGTGTGCAGCCTTAATCATAAGTCAATGCACAAACATGACACTTGTATAACTTCGAATCCACTGGCTCCATCATTTGCTTTCTTTGTGCCTGCAGACAATCACTTAGGCTTATTAAAGTTTAAGTGTTTTCCTATCAGTAACACTGAGATAACTCTCAAAGCATAGCTGAGCAATTTAATACAATATCACAGAAAAAGCATCTGGCAGGAGTTTCCTCACTGCTGGGGAACGAAATTACAAATATGTAAGAGAGGAAAGCAAAAACGAATCCTGTGTTACTATATTGGAGTTAGAGATACCAGTATGAATTCATGTTTATTTTAATATATTTACAGACAGATATAAGAATAGTTATGTCCATTGTGCTGTTGAAGTTGATCATTGATGCCATGGACATGAACTCGGGCAAACTTCGGGAGACGGTGAGGGACAGAGAGGCCTAGCACGCTGCAGTCCATGAGATTAAAAAAGAGGTGGACACGACTGGGCAACTGAGCAACAACAATGAAAATAACTACAGTTATGTATATACACGGTTTAACGTACATACAGATATTTCCTAGCTCTGTTACCAGAGAGGGCCTCAAAGCAGTGATACTCCAGTTAGCAATCAGCACACCTAAAGTCTGGATCTGAGTTTCTAAATACCATTTTCCAATAAAAGGAGATAATTTTCAAGATTCCCTGAAGAAACAGAAGATACTAGAATAGGAACAGGGAAAATACAGATAAATCGAACCATCTAAAAGTTCTTTAAAAAAGAAAACAAATAATAAAGGATGACTACACAACAAAAGGACAGGAAAGCCAACCTGAAAGAGCTCTAAACAGTCAGAGCTGGAACAACATAATAAAGACAATATTGGATTATGATCCCCCCAAAATAAATATCCATAAGCCCAAAATTATTTATACAAATGGCTGAATCCATAAATAAAATGAGAAGATACGTTCCCTTAAAAAGAATTCCAAAGGATAAACAGAGAAGAAATGAGGGGAAATAATATCACCATTAGACACAGAAACACCTGCTGCAGGTAAGACCCATGGATGAATGCTCAAATTGACTTTGGGTAAACTTTACAGAGTAAGAGGATGTTTCCTTAGCACCAAAGTATTACTGCCCCAAATATTTATCAATTACTAGGGTGATTTAACATTTGTTTACAAATTTTAGTAACTTTTCAGTGAAGGAACCTGCCATACACCACCCTAACCAAAATGATTAAGGTTTATACCCCAGTTGGAAGTTATGTTATTATCATGTACCCCTGATAACATGACATGATGTGAAAAAAAGGGCATATCAGTTCCGTAGTATTCTTCCCACCCTTAACCCCAGTCTAATCATGTGAAAACATGAAATTAAACCAAGTTGAGGGACATCCTACAAATACCTGACTAGTATTCTTTTAAAGTATCAAGATAACAAAAAATAAAAGAAAACTAAGAATCTGTCATCAGTTGGAAAAGACTTGACAACATGATGACTACGTGCAATGTGTAGTATCTGAATTGGACCCTAAACAGAAAAAAGATATTAGTGGAACACTGGTGAAATCTGAATTAAAGTCTACAGTTTAAACAACAGTGTACAATGTTCATTCTTATTCATTTTAGTAAACTTGCCATGATTACATAAGATATTAATATTAGGAGACGTTGAATGAATAGTTATTCAGGAGTTCTGGATGTTATCTGTATGACTGCTCTGTAAATCTATAATCATTTCAAAATAAAAAAGTTAAGAAACACAAGGACCTGGCTTGCTATACATGCTCAATGAATCATCCTCAATATTACATCACCTTGCTAGTTATTACCACAGCCTTCTAGGGTGACACCTCTTGAAGTGATTAAATAATCTACTTTCACTTTCTGTAAACTCCTTCCCCAGGCTCAAATATCATTTTAGTTTTAATGTGAAGACTCAAGGAATCACAAAAGCCAATATGATGCTTCCTGTCACATGCCTCCTATGCCATGCTCTGCCATACTCATTAGACCAGGAGTGGGTACTTGATCCAAACTAAGCCAATAAGCCAGTGAGCCTTTCTTAAGGGAATTTAAGATTTTAGGTACTTCTGCCTGAATTCCTGAATGGAGAAGATCCACTTCAGAGTTTTTAGAAGCTATTTTCTAACATCTGGCCTGGGAATTAGGATTAATAAATCAATCCATTTTTTACGGATAGAATGCTTTCCCCCCAAACCCACATGTTGAAATCCTAACCCAATATGTGATGGTATTTGGTGGTGGAGACTTTAGGAGGTAATTAGATCATAAGGAACCTTACTGCTATGTGGGTATAACCCTCATGACAAGTGTCCTTATTTTAAAAAAAAAGATAGAGAGCTTTCTCATTCTCTTTCTGTCAAATGAGGACACAGTAAGTCAGCCATATAAAGCCAGAAGAGGGTCCTTATCAACTCAACCATGTCAGCACCCTTATCTTGCAATTCTAGCATCCAGAACAGTAGGGTATAAACTTCTGTTGTTTATAAGCCACCCAGTCCATGGTATATTTGTTGTAGCAGTCCAAGCAAACCAAGACACCATAGAACAAGAGGACAAAAGGAAACAGATAGGCTCTGAGAGGCAGAACTGATAAATGAAGAAAAAATTACCTAGGTTACTACGATGCTCTAATCTTTAGTCCCTACTGGTTTCCAAAGCCTAGCTGCTCCACTACCCCTAATTCCATGAAATGCCCATTTATTTCTACTTCTCTTTGGGCTTAAACTGGCTTGATTTGGTTTCTGTTAATATAACTATAATGCACTAATTAATACAACTACTTTGAAAGACATGACATGCATTTACATGTATGGTTTCTGTTGAATAGTCAAAGTCAGTAATTTTTTTAGTCACAGTTTATATAAACTATGTGGTTAAACTACACCTGCTTTTTCACATATATACACATAAACCACATCTTTTCAATTCCAGTCATTTGATCATTTTTTTGCTCTCTGGAATACTTTTACTATATCTCATCATGTCCAAATTCCGTCCACACTACCAGGTTTGGTTTAAATGCGGTCTCTTTCATACAACCTTCCTTGCCACCCACCTAAAAAAATAGTATCATCCCATGCCATGTTTTCTCATCTGTATCTTTTATTCCTTTTATCCCTTTCTATCTTTGCACAGTCATTTACTTACACTTACTGTCTCCCTCTTACACATGAAGCTACTTGAGAGCAACTTATCTGTACTCGGGCAGGTAGCACTTTAAGAAACATTTAGGGAAACACTGCATTGGATAACAATACAAATACATGAGTCAATTCCAATTGCTTAAGAAGGACAGAAACGAAAGAAAGCAATGACAGTCATTTGTATTCTTTTACTATACTTAGTATGAAAACTATTTTTAAGAAATAAAGCTGGGACTTCCCTGCTTGTCCAGTGGCTTCCACTTCAAGGGGCACAGGTTCAATCCCTGGCCTGGGAACTAAGATCCTGCATGCCATGAAGTGCAACCAAAAGTTAAAAAAAAAAAAAAGAAGAAGAAGAAATAAAGCTATCTCACACATCTAAAAGAAAATAATAGAGAATATCTTCATCAACTTGGGTCAGGCAAAGATGTCTTAAACAGGAAACCAAAAAAAAGAAATTAGCAAAAAAATGTAGATACAATAACTATATTAAAATTAAGAATTTCTGTTCACCAAAAAAGATTAAAAGGGTAGTCAAAGAGATAAGCCACAGAGTCAGAGAAAATATTTGTAAGATATATAAAAGACTCATACCTAGACACACACACACAAAATCCCCCACAAATTATTTTTTTTTAAGAAGCAAAAACATCCTGGGACTTCCCTGGCAGTCAGTGGTTAGGACTCCATGCTTCCACTGCAGAGGGCAAGGGTTTGCTCTCTGGTCAGGGAACTAAGATCCTGTATGCCCTGCAGTGCAGCCAAAGAGGGGGGAAAAAGAGACAAACATCCTAATAGAAAAAATAAGATAAATACTTAACCAAATGCTATACAAAAAGGGACATCAAGGTGGCCTAAAAACTCATGAAAATGTGTACATCATTAGTTACCACATTACACATTAAAACCATAGTGAGGTACCACTATATGCCCACCAGAATGGCTAAACCATGGCAAAAAAACATGTTGACAAAGTTCTTAACAAACAAGAATGCTACTAGGAGTATAAACTGATAATGACTTTAGAAAAGTCTGGCTGTGTCAGCTAAAGCTGGATATGGGCACACTCTGACCTAGCAGCAATTCACAGTTATGAAAGCATGCATGTGTTCATCAAAAGTCACACCGAGGAATTTCCATAACCCCACTACTCAAAATAGCTAAAACCTGTTCTTCAACAGAAAACGTGATATTTATACAAAGGCATATTACAAAGCAATCAAAAAACTATTACTAAATGCAAAAACGTAGATGAATTACTTAAACACGATGTTGAGGGTTGTCTTGTACATTTGTTAAAAGCAAGCACAAAAAGTTTCTGGTTGTAGGATTCAATTTATGTAAAGTTTATTCTCAGGCCAAATTAATTGATGGTACTAGAAAACAGGCTGTGGTTATCTTTTTCAGGGGATACTGACTGGGAGAGGGGAGCTTCCAGAGGACAGGTACATTCTATTATGTTTTAATTCAGAGACTGACTGTCCAGGTGTGCTCACTTTGCACAAATCCATAAAGTTGTAAGTTTACAATTTGTGTGTACTTTCTGTATGACTGTTACACTTCAATGAAAGATTTTTAAAAGAAAAGTTTTCACATATTGCTTGTAGCCACAGGATCAATGCCTTAGGCATCGTGCTAATGGGTCTGAATGCATAAATTACATATTCTTTTAGTAGCACAAAAACCTATTAAAATCAATATTTTTATATTACACCTTTGAGAATTAAGAGGTAAAATTACACAGTGATTTATTCAGAGGTACATATAAGCACAATAATAAATGTTTATTGATTCTGAAGTTATGGAGGCTTGAGAATTTAAATCAGAGCTTTGGTATGCAAAAGCAATCAATTTGTTCAGATGACCTTGGTATTTATGATTGGCTGGGAATTTGATTAAGCAGGGGTACATGTCATCACCCTGCAATGTGGAAGTGTTCCTCTTACTTTTTTTTTTTTATTCTTCGGTGTTTGTAACCTGGGGTGTTCTGGAAATACCGTTAGTGTTAGAAGCTATGTTGGAAAAGTAGATGATGTTTGAAATCCAGCTAAGTGGGTTATGGCTGAATCAAAAGAATGAACTCAAAGTAATTCCTAGGACTTAAGGCTAGAACAAACCTTTTGTGTTAGGTTTGGGGTTTCGACACTTTTACTCAGTAATTAGGTTTAAATTTGGATAGACACTGGTCACAACCTTGAAAGATAAAAGAAGCCACAAGGTGGGAGGGGTTAGAGGAGGAATGGCTACTAGGTAAGGAAAGAGGCTTGATCCTTTTGAGCCGTGGTGCTAGAAAAGATTCTCGAGGGTTCCTTGGACAGCAAGGAGATCAAACTAGTCAATACTAAAGGAAATCAATCCTGTATATTCATTAGAAGGACTGATGCTGAAGCTGAAGCTCCAGTATTTTGGCCACCTGATGTGAAGAGCTGACTCATTAGAAAAGACCCTGATGCTGGAAAAGATTGAAGGCAGGAGGAGAATGGGATGATAGAGGATGAGATAGTTGGATGGCATTACTGACTCAATGGACATGAGTTTGAGCAAGCTCTGGGAGAGAGTGAAGGACAGGGAAGCCTGGCATGGGGCAGTCCATGGGGTTGCAAAGAGTCGGACACAACTGAGCAACTGAACAAGGAAAGAAGATTCCTTACACTTGCAATCTCAATCCATTCAGGCTGCTATAACAAAAGAATCTCAGACTGGGTGGCTTATAAACAACAGACATTTATTTCTCGTAGTTCTGAAGCCTGAGAAGTCCAAGATCAAGGCACCAGCACATCCAGTGTCTGGTGGGAACCTGCGTCCTGGTTAACAGATGGCCTTTGTGCTCACATGAAGAACGGGTGAGGGAGTTCTCTGGGCTCCTTCATAAGGGCACTTATCCCATTCACAAGGGCTCCACTTTCATGATCTAATCACCTCCGAAAATCTCCACCTCCAAACACCCTGAGGGATTAGGTTAGGGATTAGGTTTCAACAAATCAATTTGGGAGACACACAAACATTTAGTCTACAGCATTTGCCACACTTCAAGTGCCAAGTAAATTGGCACTTACTTGCCAAAAGCATTTTGCCAGAGATTGAACAACAACAATGATGGCATTTGCCATCGGCCTCTGCAGAAACTGAATCTTGTGCTGCTGCAGCTGCCGGCCTTCAATATCCCCTGAGGGACTGCAGGGTGGAGAGTGAGGCACTCTGTGCTCCAGGGAAATGGTGGAACAAGTCTTTAGATAGTTAAATATTTTCAGGAACTGATTTCATGATCCCAACCCTTACATCTCTTCATATCTAGAAAAACACTATATCACTTCATGGTGACATCAGCTCCTCGTGACTAGCAGGAAGCCTTGTGTAAAGTAAGCGCTTCATTGCACTGAACTCCCACTTCACCAAAATCTTATGTATTGACCTCCCCCGACTACCTCTTGAGCCTTTGACTGTGTGGATCACAACAAACTGTGGGAAATTCTGAAAGAGATGGGAATACCAGACCACCTTGCCTGCCTCCTGAGAAACCTGTATGCACGTCAAGAAGCAACAGTTAGAACTGGACATAGAACAACAGCCTGGTCCCAAATCGGGAAAGGAGTATGTCAAGCCTGTGTGCTGTCACCCTGCTTATTTAACTTCTATGCAGAGTACATCATGAGAAATGCAGGGCTGGAGGAAGCACAAGCTGGAGTCAAGCTTTCTAGGAGAAATTTCAATAACCTCAGATACGCAGATGACACCACCTTTATGGCAGAAAGTGAAGAGGAACTAAAGAGCCTCTTGATGAAAGTGAAAGAGGAGAGTGAAAAAGTTGGCTTAAAACTCAACATTCAGAAAACTAAGATCATGGCATCCGGTCCCATCACTTCATGGCAAATAGATGGGGAAACAATGAAAACAGTGACAGACTTTATATTCTTGGGCTCCAAAATCACTGCAGATGGTGACTGCAGCCATGAAATTAAAAGATACCTGCTCCTTAGAAGAAAAACTATGACAAAGCTAGACAGAATACTAAAAAGCAGAGACACTATTTCGCCAACAAAGGTTGATATAGCCAAAGCTATGGTTTTTCCTGTGGTCATGTATGGATGTAAGAGTTGAAACGTAAAGAAGGCTGAGTGACAAAGAATTGATGCTTTTGAACTGTGGTGTTGGAGAAGACTCTTAAGAGTCCCTTGGACTGCAAGAGATCAACCCAGTAAATACTAAAGGAAATCAACCCTGAATATTCACTGAAGGACTGATGCTGAAGCTCCAATACTGTGGCCACCAGATGCAAGAGGCTATTCATTGGGAAAGACCATGATGCTCAGAAACATGGAAGGCAGGAAGAGAAGTGGATGACAGAGGATGAGATGGTAGGATGGTATCACCAACTCAATGGACATGTGTTTGAGCAAGCTGCAGGACATGGTGAAGGGCAGGGAAGCCTGGAGTGTTGCAGCCCATGGGGTCACAAAGAGAAGGACACAACTGAGTGACAGAACCACCACCACCACCGCCTGTTTGGAGCAGTCTCTCAGAGCTATCTGAGGCACTGGCTCCTGGCCTGAAGTCCTCAATTTGCCCCAAATAAAACACAACTCACAACTCTCACATTCTGTATCTTTTTAGTCAGCACTTCCTTTGAAATTTAAAGAT
This sequence comes from Muntiacus reevesi, assembly GCF_963930625.1. Lineage (NCBI taxonomy): Eukaryota > Metazoa > Chordata > Mammalia > Artiodactyla > Cervidae > Muntiacus > Muntiacus reevesi. The sequence continues at coordinate 213,664,844 of NC_089251.1, forward strand.
GTAAGTAATGGTTCTGGCCAATCACTCCTAAAATCCCACAGAGTCACATCTAAAAAGCCCACCATCCAATGCCTTCAAAATGGGTAATAATGTTACAAATGACCTTACTATGTCACACTCTCCTCCCTAAAAAGTCCAGGCCTCTCCTTATGTCTGACAGTTAACAACATCCTACATATTCCCAATTCACACATGCGCATACACACACACGTAAGCATGGAATGCATATGAAGACTACAAATAGAGTTTTATCTGATTTACTGCAGACTAGACTTTTACATCTGCAAATCCAGGATAAGACAAGTAAACAAAATAAAGTAGGGACTTCCCTGATGGTCCGGTGATTAAGACTCCTAGCATTCAATGCAAGAGGCTCTAGGTTTGATCCCTGGTCATGGAACTAATATCCCACACGCCTCTCAGTGTGGTCAAATAAATAAATAAAACCAAATAAATAAACCAAAAAATAACAAACAGGTAGAGATAGAGAACAGAGTGGTGCTTACCAGAAGGAAAGGAGAGGGAGGAGGGCAAAATGGGTAAAGAGGATCAATTGTATGATGACAGATGGAAATAGACTTTTGGTGGTGAGAACTCTGTAAAGTGTACAGAAGTCAAAATATAATGTCGCACACATGAAACATATTATAAACCCATGTTACCTCATTTTAAAACTTCTGAGTCAGTAAAGAGAGCAAACAAAAATCCTTTTAGTTGAACATAAGGCAGAAAGAGAACAGGCTTAAGGTTTAAGGAATGGCTTACTGATAAAAATCTGATCCATTTCAAGTGTCCAGAGTTAACTTTAAGAAAAGAAGCATGTATCAAAAGAATTGTTGGCGCGGATACTGGTACAAGGAACTAAATGAAATCATCTAGACCAGAAGCCATGTATTTTTTTGAGGGAGTTGTCCTCCAAAAGATTATCTATTCCATACTAAAAATGAATGACTATTTGAGACATAAAATGACTTGCCCTCGACTTTCCACGGGTAGCATATCATTTGAAGTTAAGGGGTTCCCTGGTGGCTCAGACAGTAAAGAATCTGCCTGCAGAGCAGGAGACCAGGGTTCAGTCCCTGGGTCAGGAAGATCCCCTGCAGAAGGGAATGGCAATCCACCCCAGTTTTCTTGCCTGAAGAATCCCATCAACAGAAGAGCCTAGTGGGCTACAGTCCACAGGATTGCAAAGAGTGGGACATGACTGAGCAACTAACACTTTGACTTCACTTCACAGGAAAACAGAGTCAATCTAAGTATTACAAGGAATAAGAGATTTACTATGGGAATTTGAGTTTACCCACTTGTGTATTGAGCTAAGTTAGTGAAAGTCTCAGAAGTAGGAGTTTAAAGATTGGAGCAGTAGTGACTGGTGACTTTATCTTGACACACTGCCCCAAGCGGATAAGCTGGAGCCTGCAGGAAAACACAAGAAACCTGTGCATCTCACTGCCAAAGAGGAGCTGGAAGGCCAAGCAAAGGAGGAGCTTGTAGAGAGCTCTGTGCAAGCCTCTGTGGGCCCCGGCCAAGCTTACAAAGGCCTGACGTCAGTGCTGCCAGCAATCAAGATTAGCTGGAGCAGGAGGAGGGAACAGGAGGCCCACCAGGCACCTCTACATATTGTGCCTGATTGTCATAACCTTCCAAGAGAAGTATCTACTGCTTCTGTCTGCCTTCTCATCTCATCTAAGTTCCTCTAACTGGCCAACTCTATCCCACACCACCTAAAGAGGGGGATTCTGAGAAATGTTAGTTCCCAACCTTAGAAAGGAGTCCAGGTGCTAAGCCAATAATAAATAATCCAGCCCAGGAAGCAGACTGAGGGGCTGCTCAGCTCCAAGGAGAGTATTTTCAGCTAGGGCCAACAATGATAACTGAAAAAGCGGGAACTCCCAGAAGGCAAAGCTAACGTCAGAGGATACAACGATCTGAAAATCTACTTACAGGAACCAAGACAAGGGTGTAAACTTGGAACAGTCCCCACTCCACAGGCGCACACTGTTCAATAGGATTCCAGTATTCTAGTGGACCAGTAACTGCTCTGTTCCTCTCATTTCTCCCCTTTCCAAATAGAAGGGCTCATTCACTCTTGTCTCAATTCTTCTATCCAATCAGTATTCAATTTGTCTCATTAATTTCTTTCCAAAAGTCTGTCAGGTGTCTGCAAACTATAACCAGTAGGCTGAATCTGGCCATTGCTCATCTTTGAAAGCAAAGTTTTACTGGAAAGCATTTACATCTAGCCCATTTGTATACATGTTGCCAATGCCTTCTTCTGCATCACAAGAGCAGACTTTAATAGTTGTGACACAGACTCTGTGAGACCACAGATACTAAATGTTTAGTAATCTAGACTTTACAGAAAGTTTGCCAATTCATGAATAAGCTCTATATACTGCAGCCAGTGGTTACCTCTTTTGAGTCTGTTTTAATCTTTTCATTCCAGTGATGAGTTCATAGTGTATATGTATATGATCCTTCTCACTTCTCTTTATCCTTGCACAGTATCTCATTGAGTGGATGTAACATAGCATTCAACCGGTCCCCTAATGATGGGCATTTGGGTTTTTTCCCAGTCTTCTGTTGCAATGAATAGCTGTGTGCAAATATCTTCCTATTTTCCCTTGGTGGTTTATTCAAAATACGTTCCTGAAAGTAAGAATTCGGTGCCAACTAAGTGATACTGCCAACTCACCCTCCACTAGAAGTTTTACCATTCTGCATTTCTACCGGTATGAGATTGCCTCATCAAGCCATTAGGGGGTGCTATCAAGCTTTTGGGTTTTGGCCAATTCTGTCAATGGGAAATGGGGTCTCCGTGTACTTTTCTATTTTTAGCTCTGGTTGTTTTTTGTTTTTTGTTTTTTTTCTATTTATTTTTATTAGTTGGAGGCTAATTACTTTACAATATTGTAGTGGTTTTTGCCATACATTGACATGAATCAGCCATGGATTTACATGTATTCCCCATCCTGATCCCCCCACTCACCTCCCTCACCACCTGATCCCTCTGGGTCTTCCCAGTGCACCAGACCCGAGCACTTGTCTCAAGCATACAACCTGGGCTGGTGATCTGTTTCACCCTTGATAATATACATGTTTCGATGCTGTTCTCTTGAAACATCCTACCCTCACCTTCTCTTTAAATTGTGTTTCTGCTATTATCAGCAATGTTGAACACCTTGCAAATGATTAAGGCCATCTATATTTCTTTTTCTATTAATCTGTCTCTTTAAATTTTTGCTTATTTTTCTACAGGACCTATAACTTGTTTTTCTCCTCTGTTATGTATAAGCTTTTTACATATTTGAATTATGGCCAAAGTATTGGAGCTTCAGCATCAGTCTTTCCAGTGAATATTCAGGACTGATTTCCTTTAGTATTGACTGGTTGGATCTCCTTGCAGTCCAAGGGACACTCAAGAATCTTCTCCAACACAACAGTTCAAAAGCATCAAATCTTTGGGGCTCAGCTTTCTTTTTAGTCCAACTCTCACATCCATATATGACTACAGGAAACATCATAGTTTTGACTAGACGGACCTTTGTTGGCAAAGCAATGTCTCTGCTTTTTAATATGCTATCTAAGTTGGTCATAGCTTTTCTTCCAAGGAGTAAGGGTCTTTTAATTTTATGGCTGCAGTCATCATTTGCAGTGATTTTGGAGCCTAAAAAATAATTTTCATTGTTTCCCCATTTATTCTCCGTGAAGTGATGGGACCGGATACCACGATCTTAGTTTTCTGAATGTTGAGCTTTAAGCCAACTTTTCACTCTCCTCTTTCACTTTCATCAAGAGGCTCTTTAGGTCTTCTTCGCTTTCTGCCTTAAGGGTGGTGTCATCTGCATATCTGAGGTTATTGATATTTCTCCCGGCAATCTTGATTCCCACTTATGCTTCATCCAGCCCAGCATTTTGCATGATGTACTCTGCATATAAGTTAAAAAAGCAGGGTGACAATATACGGCCTTGACATACTCCTTTCCTGATTTGGAATCAGTCTGCTGTTCTACATCCAATTCTTGAGGATGTCAAATTATCAGTGTTTTCTCTTACTACTTTTGTATCTTGAGTTATAGTTAGGAAAATTTGTCCTATACCCAGACCATAGAGTTTTCACCCACGGTTTATTCTAGTATTTGTGTGGTTTAATTTAACCATATAACACTTAGAATTTGTCCTGATGTGCAAGATGGGGAATGAGACCAATTTTCTTTTCTCTACTACCATCCACTTATGCTAATAGCAGTTCTTTAAATAAATTCACCTTTTCCTTACTATTATGAGATGATTTTATACTACATTTTCCTTTGTCTTTGGGTTTGTTTTTTCCTTCTACTCATGCTATAATGCTACTATTTTAATTATATAGAGTTTTCTAGTGTGATGTAATATGTAGGACTAGCATCCTATTATTACCTTCTTTTTTTTTTAAAGATTCTTATATCTATTCTTACTTTTCTTCCAAATCAACTTTTCTGATGTCAGGAAGGAAAAAAACGGTGGAATTTATATTGATATTATATTAATATAATAATTAATTAGAAATAAATGAAATCTTTATGATATCCAGAAATACATATCTTTCCCATTTGTTCAAGCATATTTTTAAATCTTTCAGCAGTGTTTCATAATTTTCCTTGTGGAAGTTTTAGACATTGCTTGTTGAGCTTATGTCTAGGCGTATCTTTATGTTTAATTTTGAGTCTGCTATTTTATTCAAATTGTTTTTGTTTAGATGTTCACATATTATATATATGAAATGCATTCCATTTTTGTATGTCAATTCTTTTTTTAAGGTTTTCAGTTCAGTTCAGTTCAACCACTCAGTCATGTCCAACTCTTTGCAACTCCATGGACTGCAACATGGCAGGCTTCCCTGTCCATCACCAACTCGCGGAGTTTACTCAAACTCAAGTCCATTGAGTCAGTGAAGCCATCCAACCATCTGATCCTCTCTTGTCCCCTTCTCCTCCTGCCTTCAATCTTTCCCAGCATCAGGGTCTTTTCAATGAGTCAGTTCTTCACATCAGGTGGCCAAAGTATTGGAGTTTCAGCTTCAGCATCAGTCCTTCCAATGAATATTCAGGATTGATCTCCTTTAGGATGGACTGGTTGGATCTCCTTGCAGTCCAAGGGACTCTCAAGAGTCTTCACCACACCACAGTTCAAAAGTATCAGTTCTTCTGCACTCAGCTTTCTTCACAGTCCAACTCTCACATCCATACATGACCACTGGAAAAACTATAGCTTTGACTAGATGGACCTTTGATGGCAAAGTAATATCTCTGCTTTTTATACGCTGTCTAGGTTGGTCATAGCTTTTTTATCTATTTCGTTGTACTAGGTCTTCACTGCTACATGTGGGCCTTCTCTAGCTGCGTGAGCAGGGACGACTTTCCAGTTGGGGTGTGGGTGGGCTGCTCATTGTGGTGGCTTCCTTTATTGCTGAACACACGCTCTGTGGTGCACCGGTTTCAGCAGTTGTGGTGCAGGGGCTTAGCTGACCTGCAGCATGTGGAATCTTCCCAGACCGGGGATGGGACCCTTGTCTCCTGATTGGCAGGGAGATTCTTAACCACTGGACCACTACGTGAGTCCTGTATGTCAATCTTAATTCTGCTGCTATACTAATTACACCATTGCTTGTAACAGTTTTTACACAGATTCTTTTCGGTTTTTAGTCATATCATCACACCATCTCAAAACTTATTGCTTCACATCAACTTTTAATTGCTGATTACTAAATTAATCAGATTACCCCAGGGTGAAGAGGTCTGCTTTTACACTTCAAAAAACCTGAAAGATTCTCCTGAAACTAACACACTGTAAAGCAACTATACTTCAATTTAAAAAAAAAAAAAATTTTTTTTTTAAGTCTACAAACAAATGCTGGAGAGGGTGTGGAGAAAAGGGAACCTTCTTATACTCTTGATGGGAAAGCAAGCTGGTGCAGCCACTATGGAAGTTCTTTAGAAAACTAAAACTAGAACTACCATATGACCCAGAAACCCTACTTTTGGGCATATACTAGAGAAAACTCTAAGCCAAAAAGATACACACACCCAAATGTTCACAACAGCACTATTTATAGTAGCCAAGATAAATGAACGGATGAAGAAGATGTGGTACTTATATACAATGAAATACTACTCAGTCATAAAAAAGAATGAAGTAATGCCATTTGAAGCAACATGGATGGACCTAGAGATTATCACAGTAAGTGAAGTTAGTTAGGCAGAGAAAAACAGATATCATATTGCTTATATGTGGAATCTTAAAAAATGGTGCAAATGAACCTATTTACAAAACAGTCACCGATGTAGAAAAGAAACTTAAAAGTACCAGAGGGGAAGAGGAGAAGGAATAAATTGAGAGTGTGGAATTGACATGTACACACTACTATATATAGAATAGGAAACTAATAAGGATCAACTGTATAGCACAGGGAATTCTACCCAATACTCTGTAATGACCTATATGGGCAAACAATCTTAAAAACAGTGGATATATGTATATGTATAACTGATTCACTTTGCTGTACAACAGAAACTAACATAACATGGTAAATCAACTCTATTCCAATAAAAACTTTAAAAATAAATATAAATAAATAATATTTTCTGAAAAGAAACATGGGCTCATCGCTCAAAATTAACATGTTTCAGGGAAAAAAATATCATCTTAAAAATTTCCTAGTCACAAAACTTTCATATATAAACATTTTCTTTCATAAATGAATAAATAAGCTCATATAAAGTAACTCTGTTATGAAATGAAAAGGAAAATTGACCAAAACATGATTTAAAAGTATAATTTAACAAATTTTAAGAATCTCTATTGAAAAGTTGGCTTTACTTTTTTTTTCTTTTGTTCTAAGTAAAAAAGTCAAATACTGAGTGGCAATTTATCCAAAAATGTTAGCGTGAAATCTTCAGAGATACTATTTTTTTTTAAATTTTATTTATTTATTTATTTTTTTATTAGTTGGAGGCTAATTACTTCACAACATTTCAGTGGGTTTTGTCATACATTGACATGAATCAGCCATAGAGTTACACGTACAATATGTGACCTCAAGTTAAGAGTGTTATCTATTACACAACTGGTTATTTACAGAGAACCGGAACAGCCCCAGGCAGAACTGTCAAATGGTTAGTCTGAATTTTTCTTACAATTGGCAATCTTTTCTTAACGCTCCCGTTCCCAGTAAGCCTTCATTTATCATACTGACCCATTATGCTCGGTGTGAAACTCGACTGACCCATTATGCTCAGCGTGAAACTCGCTCAGTCTATCTGGCTCTTTATAACTCCATATACTATAGTGAAGTGAAGTGAAGTCGCTCAGTCGTGTCCGACTCTTTGCGACCCCATGGACTGTAGCCTACCAGGATCCTCAGTCCATGGGATTTTCCAGGCAAGAATACTGGAGTGGGTAGCCTTTCCCTTCTCCGGTGGATCTTCCCAACCCAGGGATCCAACCCAGGTCTCCTGCATTGCAGGCAGATTCTTTACCAGCTGAGCCAGAAGGGAAGCCTTAGCTTCCTAAATGAACCAACAAAACAAAGAAAACGCTAGTGTGAATGAAGTAGTGATGATTAAACAAACTCAGAAGGACTTTAAGACCTTTATCAAAAATGATACTCCCTCATTAGCTAGTAATCTTTTAACCAGCTATAAGGGGTCATAGAGTTTCAGGTCTAGAATATAATTTAGCTTCACTCAACTCTTCCCCCACTGTTTTCTCCATTCAAGTTTGAATATTCTAACAACAACAACAAAAAATGCCTGACAGAAGTTTTATGACTATATTTACATTTATCATAGATAAACAATATCTAGATATATAACATAAATCATGAACATAAAGTAGTATAATATATGCAAATAATTATATATTGTTGACCGAAAACAAATGCATACTTTGAAGATTGAGAATTATATTTTATTCAGGGCATTATGGAGAACTACAATCCAGAACAGCAGCCTGTCAGATAACTCTGAGGGACTATTCCAAAGAGGTAATGGAGAAGCAAGGATATAGAGGAGTTTTTGCTGAAAAAACAAACAAATGTAGTCTAAATTCAAATACTACTGCTAGTCACAAAAACAGACATCTTAAATCAACAAATTAATGATGGTAGTACTTTTCCGTGTAGGGAAGATGCAAGAGTCTGGGTTTATAATCATTCCTTTGATATGCATCTTAACTATCTAAGGGCAATACCCTGTTTTTCTCCTTCCTGAATTTCCCTCAGGGTGGACCACTAGAGGTGCCTCCAGGGATAAAAGCTTTATGATTAAAACATCCTTTGTTTACTGAAACAGCAGGAAACATTCTTTGTCCACAACATAAATCTTATGTTGCTGTTGAGTCACCAAGTCACTTAGGACTCTGCAATCCCCTGGCCTGCAGCATCCAAGGCTCCCCTGTCCTTCTCTATCGCCCAGAGTTTGCTCGAACTCACAGCCATTGAGTAAATGATCCTATCCAACCATCTCACCCTCTGCTGCCCACCTTCTCCTTCAGTCCTCAATCTTTCCCTTCATCAGGGTCTACTCCCATGAGTTGGCCCTTCACATAATGTGACCAAAGTATTGGAGCTTCAGCATCAGTTCTTTGAATGAATATTCATGGTTGATTTCCTTTAGGATTGACTGGTTTGATCTCCTTGTTGTCCATGGGACTCTCAAGAATCTTCTCCATCACCCCAACTCGAAAGCATTAATTTTTCAGTGCTCAGCCTTCTTTATGATCCAACTCTCACATCTGTGCATGACTACTGGAAAAACCATAGCTTTGACTAGATGGACCTTTGTTGGCAAAGTAATGTGTCTGCTTTTTAATATGCTATCTAAGTTTGTCATAGCTTTTCTTGCAAGGAGAAAGCATCTTTTGATTTCACAGCTGCAGTCACCATCCACAGTGATTTTAGAGCCCAAGAAAAGAAAATGTCACTGTTTCTACTTTTTTCCCACCCATTGCCATAAAGTGATGGGACCGGATGCATGATCTTAGTTTTCTGAATGTTGAGTTTTAAGCCAGGTTTTTCACTCTTCTCTTTCACGTTTATCAAGAGGCTCTTTAGTTCCTCTTCACTTTCTGCCATTTTAGAGTGCTATCATCTGTATTTCTGAGATTGTTGATATTTCTCCTAGCAATCTTGATTCCAGCTTGTGATTTATCCAGCCTGGCATTTCGCATGAGGTACTCTGCATAGAAGTTAAATAAGTAGGGTGACAATATACAACCTTGATGTACTCCTTTCCTAATTTTTAACCAGTCTGCTGTTTCAAGTCCAGTTCTAACTGTTGCTTCTTGACCTGCATATAGGTTTCGCAGGAGACAGGTGGTCTGGTACTCTCATATGTTTAAGAATTTTTCAGTTTATTGTGGTCCATACAGTCAAACGTTTTCACATAGTCAAATGAAGCTGATGTTTTTTCTGGAACTTCTTTGCTTTCTCCATGATCCAACAGATGCTGGCAATTTGATCTCTGGTTCCTCTGTCTTTTCTAAATCCAGCTTGACCATCTGGAACTTCTCAAGTCACATACTGTTGAAGCCTAGCTTAAAGGAGTTGAGCCTTATCTTGCTAGCATGTGAAATGAGCACAATTGTATGGTAGTTTGAACATTCTTTGGCATTGCCTTTCTTTAGAAATGGAATGAAAACAGACCTTTTCCAGTCCTGTGGTCGGTCACTGCTGAGTTTTAAAAATTTGCTGACATATTGAGTGCAGCACTTTAACAGCATCATCTTTTAGGATTTGAAATAGCTCAGCTGGAATTTCATCACCTCCACTTGCTTTGTTCATAGTAATGCTTCCTAAGGCCCATGTAACTTCACATTCCAGGATGTCTGGCTCTAGGTGACAGACCATACCATTGTGGTTATTCAAGTCATCAAGATTTTTTTTCTACCGTTCTTCTGTATATTCTTGCCACCTCTTCTTAGTATCGTTTGCCTCTGTTAGGTCCTTAATATTTCTGTCCTTTATCATGCTGATCCTTGCATGACATGTTCCCTTGATATCTCTTATTTTCTTGAAGGATTTCTAGTCTTTCCCATTCTATTGTTTTTATCTATTTCTTTACATTATTCACTTAAGAAGGTTTTCTTATCTCTCCTTGCTATTCTCTAGAACTCTGCATTCAATTGAGTATATCTTTCCCTTTCTCCCTTGTCTTTCACTTCTCTTCATGAATGTTATGATTATAATTAAACAGCACATATAAATAGATGTTATATATTATATAGTATATTAAATTACATAAATTTAATGATTCAATCTTAAAATATAAAATATATATTACATAAATTATATGTCATTTATAAACTTTCACACCAACATCCAATTGATAACAGAAGACTTATGATCATACTTATATTTATCATATAACCCATACATTATTCATAATTATAATTTACATTATAATTATTATCTTTCATTAACATATTTATATAGTATATGCATTATATAATGTAAATAATAATAAAAGTATATATTATTTAATATATAAATATATGAATTTCATAAAATTAAAATATATATCATATATAAATAATACATAAATCATAATCACATATCATATAAATTGTTGTTTAGATAACAAGTTGTGTCCAACTCTTTTTGCAACCCTGTGAACTGTAGTCTGCCAGGTTCCTCTATCCATGAGATTTCCCAGGCAAGACTACTGGAGTGGGTTGCCATTTCCTTCCCCAGGGGAATCTTATTCAGCCAGGGTTTGAACCTGAGTCTCCTGCTTGGCAGGCGAATTCTTTACCACTGAGACACCTGGAAAGCCCATCATATAAATATACTATATTAAATTATATAAAGTTAGTGATTCTTAATCTTAAAATCCGAAATATATTAAAATTAAATATAGTATATACATAAATAAAATTCATACATTTTATATTTCTATAATTAACTATAATTTATATTTAATTTATTATATAAGATTCAGTTTTATTTATGATAGATCTGTTTTGTGTCTTTTGCTTGTTTTTTAAATTGAAAATTTTTAAATGTGAGCCTTTTGATTCTACTGGAATTAAATTAGAATATGTGCAAAAATCAGTACAAAACCATTTCTATGACAGCTGACACCTAACAGATGTTAAGTACCCATCTACTGAATGAATACATTAATGATACGTTTATGTCAGTAACAGTACAGTTGCCTACATTTTATTAAATAGCCAGAGATATACTGAGAGGATTTTATGACCAAATTTAAACTCCACAAAAAGCTTTGCATATTCTTTCTTTCTCATGTGCAGAGCTAGTTACAAGTAAAGACTTTCTTGGCATTTCCTTGGAGTCCAGTGGTTAAGACTCCATGCAGTAGATACAGGTTTAATCCCTGGTCTAGGAACCAAGATACCACATGCCGAATGGAGTGGCCAAAAAAAAATTTTTTTTTCTCCAACTTTCGGTAAAGTCACTTTCAAAATTCAGAGCCAAGAAACAAACTTAAGAGAGTCTCAGGTATATGGTCAGCAAATGTCTTGATGAATTGGAATTTCCAGAACCCCCAAAATAAGAGTAGAAATGCAAAATAATACTCATAGGGGAAAAAAAACAAACAGATTTCTCTTTGCCATATACTTCAGTAATTTTTAGATTTCAGTTAGACTCCAAGTTTGGACTAAGGTTAAAAATCAGTTTTAATGACTCAATCTTAAATCTCTGAATTGTAGTGGGGAGGGGCCCATCACATGTTGGAAGCACTTTCAGTCACAAAGGAATCTTTCTTAGGCTTCCCTCTTTGACCATTCATTAATTTCTAGTTAATATATTCAGTTTAGCGTTGCCAGTGTGTAATATTTAAATATACATTGGTTAATAAGCTCTCAGTTCTTTGGGCTCAGAGATTCTTAATGTACTTTCTTCATACCATCCACAAAACCTATTGAAGGACAGACAGCAATGTACTGTTCAATATGTGTACAGCTGATTGATTTAGTGAGACTTGTAAAACAATAAATACACTAAAATTATGACTGATGACCCAGGAGTTAGCCTGGAACCAAAGATTCAAAGGGCTTTTAAAATTTCTTGAGGCCTGGAACACTATCTTTCTTCCTTTTATTTTAGGAATCCAGCAGAGCAACAAAGAAATGCACAGTCAATGAGCATTGAGGGAATGAATTAGTAAGTCATTAGACCAAACTGAACATCAGGAGAGACCTTCCGGATTGGTACACAAGGGGAGGCAGGCTTGCTCCAGAGCTTTTGCCCTACGCTGAATAAGCACCCATCGCTGGTTCTGTTCTCCTCCTCCTCAGATGCTTCTAATTTTTGCAAGTGAACTCCACAGAGCTGTTACCTGAAACATTTTACGAAGTGATCAATATCCAGACACCTTAAATTATCAGTGTCCTCTTAACAATCCAAAAAGAATTAAGTGGTAGACTTAACAAATTGCACTAAAAAAACAACAACAACAAAAAAAAACTGGTGGTCATAGTGTCAAGTGTATACACACAGGTATGAAAGTCAGTTTAAGATTCTGTCTCCAAACCCTATAACAATCTAGTGAGGGAGGCACTATTGTCCCCACTTTAAAGATGAGAACACTGAAGGATTTCCCTGGCATTCCAGTGGTTAAGACTCTGCCCTTCCACTGCAGGGGGCAAGGGTTCGAGCCCTAGTCAGAGAACTAAGATCCACATGCCGCATGGCACAGCCAAAAAGCAATTAACAACAATTATTATTATTATTATATTTTTTAAAAGATGAGAGAACTGCCAATTGCCGTGGCATTTCTCAAAATATGCTCCTGGACTGTGTTAGTATCACGTGGGCCAATTTGTGACCACACTCTGGACATATTAAATCTGAGACTCTGGGGAGGGGTCCAGCACACTTGAGTTTTAACAAGTGTGCTAAAGTTTGAGAATCATTGTGCTAGAGAATATAAATGACTTGATTTGCTCAGGTCACACACAGATTGGAAAGGCAGAGCTGGGAACTTATTGGCATCAGCATCCAATGCCAGTCTGCCCACTGCAGTCCACTTCCTCATGCTGGGGAGTCAAAACAATTGCAGTTCAGTTCAGTTCCATCACTCAGTCATGTCCGACTCTGCAACTCAATGGACTACAGCATGCCAGGCTTCCCTTCCATCACTAACTCCCGGAGCTTGCTCAAACTCATGTTCATCGAGGCGGTGATGTTATTCAACCATCTCATCCTTTGTCATCCCTTCTCCTCCTGCCCTCAATCTTTCCCAACATCAGGGTCTTTTCAAATGAGTCAGCTCTTCGCATCAGGTTGGCCAAAGTACTGGAGCTTCAGCATCAGTCCTTCCAATGCATATTCAGGAATAATTTCCTCTGGATTGACTGGTTAAATCTCCTTGCAGTCCAAGGGACTCTCAAGAGTCTTCTCCAACACAGCAGCTCAAAAGCATTCATTTTCTGGTGCTCAGCTTTCTTTATGGTCCAACTCTCATATCTATACATGACCACTGGAAAAACCACAGCTTTGACTAGACAGACCTTTGTTGGCAAAGTAATGTCTCTGCTTTTTAATATACTGTCTGGGTTGGTCATAGCTTTTCTTCCCAGGAGTAAGCATCTTTTAATTTCATGGCTGCAATCACCGTCTGCAGTGATTTTGGAGCCCAAGAAAATAGTGTCTGTCACTGTTTCCACTGTTTACCCATCTATTTGCCATGAAGTGATGGGACCAGATGCCATGATTTTAGTTTTCTGAATGTTGAGCTTTAACCCAACTTTTTCACTCTCCTCTTTCACTTTCATCAAGAGGCTCTTTAGTTCTTCTTCACTTTCTGTCATAAGGGTGGTGTCATCTGCATATCTGAGGTTGTTGATATTTCTCCTAGCAATCTTGATTCCAGCTTGTGCTTCATCCAGCCCAGCATTCCGCATGATGCACTCTGCATATAAGTTAAATAAGCAGGGTGACAATATACAGCCTTGACGTACTCCTTTTCCTATTTGAAAGCAGTCCGTTGTTCCATGTCCAGTTCTAACTGTTGCTGCCTGACCTGCATACAGATTTCTCAGGAGGTAGGTTAGGTGGTCTGGTATTCCCATCTCTTTAAGAATTTTCCACAGTTTATTGTGATCCACACAGTCAAAGGCTTTGGAGTTGCCAATAAAGCAGAAGTTGATGTTTTTCTGGAACCCTCTTGCTTTTTCAATGATCCAACAGATGTTGGCAATTTGATCTCTGGTGCCTCTGCCTTTTCTAAATCCAGCTTGAACATCTGGAAGTATATGGTTCACGTACTGTTGAAGAATTTTGAGCATTGCTTTGCTAGCATGTGAGATGAGTGCAATTGTGCAGTAGTTTGAGCATTCTTTGGCATTGCCTTTCTTTGAGATTGGATTGAAAACTGACCTTTTCCAGTCCTGTGGCCACTGCTGTGTTTTCCAAATTTGTTGGCATATTGAGTGCAGCACTTTCATACCATCATCTTTTAGAATTTGAATAACTCAGCTGGAAATTCCATCACCTCCACTAGCTTTGTTCATAGTGATGCCGCCTAACCCCACTTGACTTCGAATTCCAGGATGTCTGGCTCTAGATGAGAGATCATGCCATCATGGTTATGGGTCATGAAGATCTTTTTTGTATAGTTCTTCTGTGTATTCTTGCCACCTCTTCTTAACATCTTCTGCTTCTGTTAGGTCCATACCGTTTCTGTCCTCTAATGTGCTCATCTTTGCATGAAGTGTTCCCTTCGTATCTCTGTTGTTCTTGAAGAGATCTCTAGTCTTTCCCATTCTATTGTTTTCCTCTATTTCTTTGCATTGATCATTGAGGAAGGCTTTCTTATCTCTCCTTGTTATTCTTTGGAACTCTGCATTCAAATGGGTATATCTTCCTTTTCTCTTTTGTCTTCTGCTTCTGTTCTTTTCTCAGCTATTTGGAAGACCTTTTCAGAAAACCATTTTGCCTTTTTACATTTCTTTTCCATGTGGATGGTCTTGATCTCTGTTTCCTGTACAATGTCACGAACCTCTGTCCACAGTTCTTCAGGCACTCTGTCTATCAGATCTAATCCCTTGAATCTGTCACTTTGACTGTATAATCATAAGGGATTTGATTTAGGTCATACCTGAATGGTCTAGAGGTTTCCCCTACTTTCTTCAACTTAAGTCTGAATTTGGCAATAAGAAGTTCATGATCTGAGTCACAGTTAGCTCCTGGTCTTCTTTTTGCTGATTATAGAGCTTTTCCATCTTTAGCTGCAAAGAATATAATCAATCTGATTTTGGTATTGACCATCTGGTGATGTCCATGTGTAGAATCTTCTCTTGTGTTGTTGGAAGAGGGTGTTTGCTATGACCAGTGTGTTCTCTTGGCAAAATTCTGTTAGCCTTTGCCCTGCTTCATTTTGAATTCCAAAGCCAAATTTGCCTGTTACTCCAGATATTTCTTGACTTCCTATTTTTGCATTCCAATCCCCTATGATGAAAAGAACATCTCTTTTGGGTGTTAGTTCTAGAACATCTTGGAGGTCTTCATAGAACCATTCAACTTCAGGTTCTTCAGCATTACTAGTCAGGGCATAGACTTGGATTACTGTGATACTGAATGGGTTGCCTTGGAAATGAGCAGAGTCATTTTTGAGATTGTATCCAAGCACTGCATTTCAGACCCTTTTGTTGACTGACTATGATGGCTACTCCATTTCTTCTGAGGGATTTTTGCCCACAGTAGTAGATATAATGGTCATCTGAATTAAATTCACCCATTCCAGTCCATTTTAGCTCACTGATTCCTAAAAAAATCACTCTCCCACTGCCTCAAAAGGCCAGGCGTGTGCAAGACTGAAATTCAATAAGGGAAAAGAATCTAGCTCCTAGAAGAGCCTCACAATCTCAGAGTTTTAAAACCCTTAAGAATAAATTCACATACAAAGTTCAAAGAAGTAAATATATAATTTTCCTGACTAAAGTTAAATACATGTAATGGTTTTTGCTCTGAAAATGAAGAGATCAGCAAGGACTTTAAAGTAGAGCCTTATACTCATTTGATTCAGTGCTTTCTTTAAAACTTCTTTTTTACGGTACTGAAAACCATCTTTCCCTCTTTGTATCACCTGGTACTGACTATGAAACAATGCTTTAGAGGTATAGTAGTTCACAGAGATCATAGTTTAAGTACATGTGATTTGTGTCCTAATTAGCCATTTTTCCTTCCTTGACTTAAAGAGACCTATAAAACTTTCTGAGAAAAGAATAAAAACTAAAGAACACTCTGAACTGGTCTTGTTGGAAGTAGCATAATATCACTCAGGCCTTGGTATCAAAATCAGCTGGGTTAGACACAACTTGAAAAACTTACTAGTCAAACAATTCATGTGGGTTCCCTATGCCTTTGTTCACCATCTGAATGTAAATAAGAACTGTAACTATTTCATTGAGGGGTTTCAAGGACCTATGTAAATAACGCAGTGAAGCACTTAAGACAGCTCCTGCACTTAATAAAAGCTTGGTAAATGCTTATCCTCATTTTTATTATTGCTATTATTACCCATGTGAGAATACTACCGCTGAGCTGCAGGTCTGCCACTGGCACATTCATCTATTCAGTGCTGCTTCCTTTATGTCATCCCTCACAATGTTTTATAGAGCTGTTTTAATTTTCAGTAGCTATTTCTCCTGCATGTGTTTTGTCTCCCCTAGTATACAAAGCATAAACACTCATACACCCACTCATTCTCATGACTCAGACTGTTATCATCATGGTCCAGAGCAGGGGCCCCTGTCCCAAAGCGCATTAGAGGAGTGATGCTTGTTATGGAGGGTCCTTTCTCTGAAAGTCTCCTTGCCACCAATCACTGGAGTCCACCAATCACTGGAGTCTGTCGTGCTCAGCGACTCATTCTGTTGTGTCACCATCAGCTCTTCTCTCTCCATACTCCCTTTCAAACAAAATGCTACTGAAAATGGGGAATCTATTCAACCAACAGTATCAACAGTCAGGCAGAATGAGAGATGTGTGGATCTTGAGTATACTGAATTCTGCTGGGAAACAGAGTGAAAGAATTGAACATTCCCCAATAGTTGACTCTAGGAGCCAAAAGCAATGCTGTTCTGTACCTTAGATATTCTTTTGTAAAGGTTGGTAAAGGTGTTTGCCTTGGAAATCAATACAAAGTTTCAGAAGTGTCTTTCCATAAACATAGTTTCAATTGGAAAATGTTAGCTCCATGAACTACCCAAAATCAGGATAAAATTACTGAGCATGAATATCAGCAAGCATATGCATAGAAGTGTCATCTGGCAAAAAGGAAGGAAAGAAGGAAGAAATGTATGTGGCAGGGGCTGGGGGGGCGGGAGTGGAGGGAAGGAAGACAGATAATTTCTCATACATGCACCTCCATGAAATCTTTAACCAGAGCCAAACACACAGAGTATGAAGATTAAAATTAAAAAACCAACGTCAATCTTTATATCTAGACATATTAGCCCAACAACTTTGATCTGCTGTTCAGTCACTCAGTCATGTCCTACTCTTTGCAACTCCATAGACTGCAGCACTCCAGGCTTCCCTGTCCTTCACCATCTTCTGGAGCTTGCTCAAACTCATGTCCATGGAGTCGGTGATGACATCCGACCATTTTATCCTCTCTTGTCCCCTTCTCTTCCTGCCATCAATCTTTCCCACCATCAGGGTCTTTTCCAATGAGTTGTCTCTTCAAATTAGGTGGTCAAAATATTAGAGTTTCAGTATCAGTCCTTCCAGTGAATATTCAGGATTGATTTCCTTTAGGATGGACTGGTTGGATCTCCTTGCAGTCTAAGGGACTCTCAAGAGTCTTCTCCAACACCACAGTTCAAAAGCATCAATTCTTCAGTGCTCAGCTTTCTTTATGGTCCAACTCTTACATGCATACATGACTACTGGAAAAAGTTTTGATCTAATTAGCACCACAAAGGTATACAATTTAGACAAAAATTCAGTGCTAACAATGAGATCAACAATGGTGATGGTCAATATCATCTTGATATTAAGAAGTCTGTGTCCTCATTAAATCAGCCAACTTGACATCCCAAATTTGCAATATTAGCATCTCCACCCTCCCAAAGCCACCACCATGTAGCATGGCCAATTACACTCAACAAGCATCAGCATGCCTGGGCTTTTAAATGCTACAGTCAGTTACTACGGATGAGTTGAGCACTTTTCCAAGCTACCCTAAGTAGGAAAACAAACATATATGCAAATGAGGGTACACAGTGACCTAATGGGAAACATTCAGTCAAGCGTCTAAGGACCAGTTCAGACTGGCACCTTTATCCCTTTTGGTTTCATCTGCCCCTCCCAGTCAGGGAACCAGTACAGAGCTGAGGTGGGCAGGGGAGTGGTGGTCCTTGCAGAAGTCCAGGTGTTTTGCCTAAACACTGATTATGACAACACATCCAACAGCGGCAGGCATCCTAGCTGCACAGGCCTGATAACTCTATCAGACCCTGCTCATTCAAAGGACGCCAGAGGCCCCCCATCCCCCCTCAGCTTGAGGCAGATCTCAATGGGCTGACGAGTATGAGAAACTGAGATAAGTGCTAGCTACAATTACAGAGATAACGTTTGTGGTTCTGCAATTAGAGTTGTGTCAGCGCTTCTATTAACCTTTGCAGTGCCAGCGTTTTCCCACTTGGCATTCTAAGTGAGTCACGGCATGTAAATTAGGAAGGAACACAAGCCGCTGAGTTACAGGCCCAGTGAGAAGCAGCCAGTGGGAGATCATGACAGCCTCTCTGAGCTGCTCAACAAGCAGAGCAGGAACCGAGGAGCTTCACAAGCAGCTCCCACACCACTGCTCCTGCGTTCTCCGATGCGCAAATGATTTCTGGTAACGACATGAGCTTACAACTGTATCACCTGAGAGAATGTGGGCATTAGAAGGGTCTCGAAAATTTATCAGGGCCTTTCCTTTGGCTGACTTAGGTTTCCTGACCAAATAGTCCTTTTAAACAGTGCAGAGTAATGCTTTTTCAGGCCATTTTGAGACCAAGTACATAGGTTTTATGGTTATCAGTGGAGTTTAGTAACTCTCTGTATTAACACCCATTATCTCATTTAACATTCACAATAATCGAACAAGATTTATAGAATATGTGTTGTTACTTTTCTTTGACAGAGATTAAATGAAAAGCAGAGCAGTTAAGTAACCTTCTCAAAATCGTTCAGTAAGTTAAGTCCAGGACCAACACAAACCAAGCATACAGATTAATATCCAGAACAGATCACATTAGTCTTTACTACCAAGGACTGAAATGCTAAAATACCTTTTCTTCCCTGTAGCACAAGCCAGCCCTGAGTTGCCTAATCAAAAAGAGAAAAAAAAAAGAAAAGCTTAGGGTTTGAGAAAGCTTATCATAATCAACATTAAGAAATATTTGCTTGCCATTTTATATATAAATAGATTTTTTTTTTCTTTACTAATCCTCCTCTAGGATTCAAAAACTTTGTCACTAAAACTCTTGGTCACCCCTTGCTATTCAGCCTTGAATTCTATTAAAACTGAAAAGAAAACAATAATGTTTTCCTAAAAACTAGATTGGGCTTCCCTGGTGGCTCAGTGGTAAAGAATCTGCATGCCAAAGTAGAAGCAGATTTGATCCTTGGGTTAGAAAGATCCCCTGGAGAAGGAAATGGCAACCCACTCCAGTATTCTTGTTTGGGAAATCCCATGGACAGAGGAGCCTAGGAGGCTACAGTTCATGGAGTCACAAAAGAGTCAGACACAACAGAGCAACTAGACAACAACAATAACAACAACAACAACAAAAACAGAATTCCATCTTTCCTATCATATTTGATTTGCTTCAAATATTCATGTATAAACCTAAAATGAATGATACTGCCACCATCTTTTTACCTACACCATATGATTCTCTTCCCTCAAAAGATTAATGTTAGGAATTTTTAAATGACACTGATATGGTTTTTCTTCCCTTTATTAATAGGTTAAAAATTAATAACCTCAAATTTTGTTCACCTAACTCTGGTCTGGAATGCTTTTTTCCCATTAAAACTGAAAGCCAGTTTCAAGTACACTGGGCCCACTGACCTGACTGACATTTGCAGCTGCGTGCCAAACCAACTTGGACGGTGTAAGTCTGAGCTGATTATCATGAAATCAAAGGCTAAATTTCAGTGCCTTTGGGCTAAATTAGGGATTTCCAAACTTGCTGATGATAAAAATAAACTGGGGCCATTGTTAAAAATATAGATTTCCAGATTTGGGGGGAATCTCTAAGTTTAAGAAGTATCCCAAGTGATTACTTTTTTCATCTACATTTGGGGAACATGGTGCTAAATGTTTGTTTTAAATGAAAACCTAATATAAAGCAAGAATCTTGGTTGACTTTTTGTAAGATCTTAGAGGTTCTCTTAATTCAAGAAACTGATATTAGTTTATGTCAGTTGAACTTGGGAAGATAAAAAATATGAAAGATGGCTTTTGTGCCCTATATAACATAATTTACAAATTTTGGTTATAATTTTATCTGGAAGCATCAATCTTTTTTAAAATTTGTCTGTCACAAACAACTAAGCCAGATAGATAGAGCAGTATGCTTGGCATAAAGTCCCTAATAAATATTTCATTGAGGACTGAATGGAGAAAATGACTCAAGTCTCCACCTCTCCATAAAGTCCTCACCCATCTTTCCAACAATCTGTAACATCTTTTCCCTTTCTCATATGTTGTAAATACAGCCAACTCCATCCCACATTGCACTAGATCCAATGATATTCTGCTGCTCCTGTAAGGGAGTACAATGTAGTGAAGAGAAATATGACTTTAGATTCAAACACACATAGACAAATTTCTTCTGTTCTGTAAAATGAGGACATGCTAAGTATCTCACAGGGTTGTTGAGTGGAGTAAATGAGTGATGGCTGCCAAATACCAGACTATACACCACGTGAAGTCATGAATCCTCTGTCTTCTCGGCACTTAGTACAATGCGAGGTCACTGTAAGACCTACGTTTATTGTATTTTCTTTTTTCCTTCCTTCCTTATATACTCCACAAACACCTCAAAATGAGGGACCAAGTCTTATACTTATTTCCTTGCCCCCATTCTTCATCACTTACGTGAGTATATACTAGATACTCAAATAACTACTTATTTATAAAGAGCAAAAAGGAAGGGCACAGAGAAGAAGCAAAGAGGAAGGACCATGGAGCATTGAAGGGGAAAAAAGATACATTTTAAAAAAGGGTTTTTTAGGAAGGGTTGTCTTATTCTCAATACTCCCAGGCACCACAGAACCAGCCTTCAGAGTCAACATCCTAAGATTGACAAGCAGGAGCTCTTTCTCACAATAATTGCTTGCAATTTTGTTCACTTCTAATAACTTAGGTTTCAGTACAGAATAAGTGATTTTGCCTATACTGCATGTTATTCTGTCTCAAATACAGTTTTCATTTACTGAGCCATCTCTGCTCGCTTGTGAAACAAAGTTTCTTTTTTTTTTTTTACAAAGTTTCTTTCAAATATAATTCATATAATGGAAAAGAAAAGTAAGAATCATAGAATTATATATTATGCATATACCAGAATTCTCCACATTCCTAGTTCCAAGAAAAACAAACACTGAAAACAAGTGGGGAAAACTTCTCAGGTGGTTTTCATTCACTAGTGTTTTTAGAGCTAAAAATTTATTAGAGGTCATTGTCAGTGGACTCATCTTTTTACAGATGAGATCCAAAACTAACACCCAGAGGTTAAATGGCTCACCTAAGAACACATGAGTCAAAACTCCAAGCAGGACGAATCATTTATATTGATAGAAATTTTATAGAAGTCTTACATTTTGGGTCCATAAGTGACCTTGTGTGCTATGTGTGTGTGCTCAGTCGCTCAGCGGTGACCAACTCTGCGACCCTTTGTACTGTAGCCTGCCAGGTGCCTCAGTTCACGGGACTTTTCAGGCAAGAATACTGGAGTGGGTTGCCATTTCCTGCTCCGCACTGGAGTGGGTTGTCATTTCCTTCCCGACCTAGGGATCCTACCCGAGTCTCCTACATTGGCAGGGGGATTCCTTACCGCTGAGCCATCAGGGAAGCCCCATAAGAGATCTTAGAAACTCCCAAGACTATCATATCACTGGCAAGTCAAAATACCTAATACAACATTGCTTATGTTGCTGCCTGAATAGCACCTGTGAGAGCTCATACAGCCTTTCTATTTAATTTATGAGTTTTCACTTTTATATCAAACCATAATATCCCTTCTTCTACCTTCTATTCCTAGTTCTCATCTTCAAAAATTAGATTCATTCTGTGTCCTTTTCTCTTTATATTTTCACTGTTCTCTCAAGCATTTATTATATTCTGTATTTCTGAGTATTTCCAGACATTACTTGGCCTGTATTGATGTTGATGACAATGATGATGATGATAACAATGAAAATAACAATGAGAAGAACTTATGTTTACTCAATGCTTTTTATATGTCAGTCATTGTGAAAAAGCAAGAGCACTGATTATCTCTGTTTGTTCAGTGCTTATATACACAGCACCTAGAATGCCTGCGATGTATCAGGCATTCAATAAATATCAGTAGACTAAAGGCATCCTCATCAAATCTCTTTGAAGTAAGCAATAATGTGTTGGAGGGTTTCCCCTGTGCCTCAGCAGTAAAATATCACCTGCAATGCAGGAGATGCAGGAGACATAGATTCGATCCCTGAGTTAGGAAGATCCTCAGAAGGAGGGTGTGGCAACCCACTCCAGCATTCTGGAATTTCCAGCCAGGAAAATCCCAAGGACAAAGGAGCCTGGCGGGCCACAGTCCATGGGGTCACAAAGGGTCAGACATGACTGAAGCAACTGAGCACATATGTTGGAATTTTGAAGCTAGACAAAACTTCACATATGTACTTAATCATTGTGCTTTATGCTGACAAATGTTTTTCTCTTACAAACACAGTAACACAGCTGTGACCATAGATTTCATTTATTAGCTATTATAGGTAAAGATTCTACATCTAGAACTAGACTATAACATTTTAGAGTTCTGTCCACCAAGGTTGATTCCTTGATCACATAGGGGTAAGCCATTGATTCTCTCTTCTAAAAAAAAAAAGAATAGTAATAATCAGCTCTTGTCTCCAACATATGCAAGCTACCACCCCGTTTCTTTTATTCAATTTTCAGAAAAATATCATTTAGACTTATCTACCTTGCTACCTCCAATTCCTCTCCTTCTGTTGTTATTTAAAACCACTTCATTTACTTTTGCCCAAATCCCCATGAGAATTACTCTTGTCATCATCAATGACTTTTACTGTTTGAATCCAATAATCAATTCATAGTTCTAATCTTACTTAGCCACATTGAACATTAATCCTCACTTCTCCTCTAACCACACTCTTCATTTGCTTTCTAGGACACCCACTCCTTTGGACTCCCCACACTTCACTGAGCAATCCTTTTCATCTCCAGTTCTCTCCCTCATCCTGAGCTCTTGGTAGAGTGCCCCAAAACTCAGTCCCTGGTATTCTGTTTACACTCACCACATTGTTCACCTAATCCCTTCTCATGGCATTAAACATAATCTCTATACAAAAACTCTCACATTTACAATTCCTGTCCACAACTCTCTTCCCAACACTTTATCTAGATGTCCAACAGAAAATCAAAATGCTTTTACACCAAACCAAATCCCACTTGATGGAAACTCCACCACTGCTAAAGCCAAAATCCCTCCAATCAACATTAACTCTTCCCTTACAATCTGTCAGACATTTAATCTTCCAGAAAGTTCTAGTGGTAAAAAGTTCTATTTTTAAAAAATATAAACCTGATCATTTTACTTCTCCACTCAAAACCTTTCAATGGCTCTCCATATCACTCAGAGTAAAAACCAGGTCATTACCGTGATCTCCTGTGTCCTGCCCAAGCAGCCCTCTGTTGCCTTTTTAACCTTATCCTCATTAATTCACTTGATCCCACAAAAACTGGTAGCTTGCCATCCCTTTTTTATAGATGAGACTGAGACTCAAAGTTGAGTGACTGGTCTAAGATTAAAAAGCCAGCATATGGTATACAAGATGGGAACTCAAGTGACTGCTCTTCTGCATTATTCCATCTCTCTAACCAGGAAGCAACTGGACTCTCACAGCAGAATCCTGAGGAGCCTCAGAAGCCTGTGGTATTGTATACCCCTAAACATGGGAGATGAATGTGGGGCTGAAAACAGGAGAATTCACTGAATGTCTGATTAAGATTTCACACACCAACCTGCACAGATAGGCAACCCTGGAGCAGGAATAAAGGTTTACCTGATGGCAGTCACAAGCCAGAAAGATACTGATGGAAGGACACTGGATACTAGAGAGGGTGTGGGGAGGCACATCACTCCTGGTCTAAAATGAGAAATATTCTTCCCATGTGTCTCATCACTATTCCTACCAACATTTCCAAAACAGCTTTTAGAGTATTAGCATGGAGCAGTATAGGCTTGGCTAAATAGCTTAGTCAAAAAATTAATGAAAATGACAAGAATTCAAAGACAAACTATTTAATGACTAATTTTTTTAATTGGTTCTAGACTGAGACCTTGTATAACAAGTTTCAGCATGGAGAATTTTTATGCTGCAGTTATGAACCTCTGATAAAAGATTTAATGGAACTTCAAATAGGCCATTAATTATAACATGCCAATATAACAACAAGAAGATTAAAATATGTCCAAACTAAACAAGTTCAATAGTTTAAGTACTCTGTTTGAAATTAAATTTTCCCAAGTATATATTTTGATATCAAATCTTAAAAAGTTAAATACTGAAACAGATAGCAAAGTTCTTTTGTGGCAAATTTCCATAAAATATGCCCAAATGGCTTACTCCAAATATTAACAACTTTGTAACCATATGAATTAGACATTAGATCACGCGTACAGAAACTGGGGATAAGACAGTTGTAGGATGTGTATATTTATAATTTCTTAACGCCTTTTGAAAGAAATTTTTTGTGGAAATGTGATTTTTCATGGTAAATTTTGAGATGTTTGTGACTATTTCCCACAAAATAAGCTTCCAAAAGAAGAAAAAGGATTGTGTAGTCTTGCTATTGAAAGTACGGAAGTGTAAACTTCCGAAGAAACAGATGGTGTATAGAGGGCGCTCATTCTGCAGAGATAAAGGAAAAGATATGAGGGAGTAATAGCTGCTACTGCTACTGCTAAGTCACTTCCGTCGTGTCTGACTCTGTGCGACCCCATCCCTGGGATTCTCCAAGCAAGAACATTGGAGTGGGTTGCCATTTCCTTCTCCAATGCATAAAAGTGAAAAGTGAAAGTGAAGTCGCTCAGTCATGTCTGACTCTTCGAGACCCCATGGACTGCAGCCTACAAGGCTCCTCCGTCCATGGGATTTTCCAGGCAAGAGTACTGGAGTGGGGTGCCATTTGCCTTCTCCACTGTTTTTCTTAAGAGCGTTGTGCAGTGGTGTTGAGGAAATTATATAGATTCCAGCTGTATCTGGGGTTAGTATCAAAAAGACTTGTTTGTGGATTGGATGTGGGAGGTGAGAAGAGAGAGGAATTAAAGATGACGAACAAGTTTCTGGCTTGAGCAACTGACAAAAGATGATGCCATTTACTGAAAACAGAAGCAGGCAGGGCAAACAGGTCTGTGGGGTGTGGAATCACAAGGTCTTTTGGGGACTGCCTAAGTTCGAGAAGCTTGGTGAGTCATCTAACTGGTAAAGTCAAGTGGGATGTAGAATATCCGAGTTTGGAATCATCTCCACTAAATCAGCAGCAGTGATCGTGGTGCTGGCCAGAGGCAGCATCACATGAGCACAGAGTAAGCTGCCACCCTGAAAGTGGTGTGGCGGCACAGGAAAAGTCCAGCAGCAAAGCAAGGAAGTCAAGGCTCTTTTACTCCCCTTCCAGTATTTAGACATGGGATTCATTCCAACTTTCTACATTTCACAGTGATGCACAAACATTTCACAATCATTTATAATATACACTCTGAATTCAGAATAGCGGGGTCAAATTCCAGCTGTTCCTCTTACTAGCTATGTAACTTCAGAAAACATATTTGTTAGGGCCTCAATCTCCTCATCTATAAAAGAGGGATATCATAATGATTTCACCAGTTTGTTTTGAAAAATAAAGTAATATGGTTTCCCTTGTGGCTCAGCTGTAAAGAATTTGTCTGTGATTGGGTGACCTGGGTTTGATCCCTGGGTTGGGAAGATCCCCTGGAGAAGGGAAAGGCTACCCGCTCCAATATTCTGGCCTGGAGAATTCCGTGGACTGTATAGCCCATATGGTCACAAAGAGTCAGACACAACTGAGCGACTTTCACTTCACTTCACTTCACCAGTGATTGTACACACACATTACTTAGTGTACCTGACATATAAAGTGCTAGTTAAGTATCTGTTCTCAACTTTTATAAGGATTAGTCTACAGTAACATTTCCCAAGTTCTGTCTGTTGACAAGATCTTTTTCAAAAATAGCATTATGCAAAAACCCAATATGTAAAGAAAATATAGACACATATTTGTGGCTAGAAGGTAGCACCCCTCAACCATCACCCAAACTTAGCATTTTCTTTGCCTTACATCACGTATCCAGTGGGGAAGGTCTGTGAAGTTCCTGAAAAAGCCATCAAACCAGATAATCATTCAAAAGCAAGAGAAAAAACAAAGATGTTTTCAGACATACAAGCAATAAAGATGCCAACATCCACAAATCTTCACTTAAAAAAAAAATAACTTGTGCTTTGGTAATAAGAAAAGTGAAGCTGGAAAGTCAGTCTGTCTAACTGGAATGATGCTTCTCCATTTATTATGCTACATGTTGCATGGAGGGTCCTTCATGTGTATCATAAACCTGGCTTTCCTCGTCCCACCTCACTTTGACCTCACTCAGTCCTCCTCCAAGGAAGAACGAGTTAACAAGATTGGAAAATCTGAAGAGAGAGACTGGGTGTAAGAAGGCCTTCTCTCCTGCTTGGCACCGAGGTCGCCAGCAGGGAAGTACCTTGTGGGGCACACAGGGACCAAGCATGGGCCGGCTGCCCTTGTCCTGCACTGCCCATGCCTTGGTTAGTATGACCGTCTACTGGGATGGTAGCTCTGGGAACTGGTATTAGGAAGCCCACTTACCCACCAATGGGAATTTTTCTAATATCCTGTTGGTAACAGAGGTCCTATTTTGGTTCCCATATGCCGTTATACTTTTGTCTGATCTCTCAATTGGTTTTGAAAAATGGAATGAGGAAGAAGTGTCCTATTTAGAAGACCTTGACCTCCAATAATGTGGGACAACAGTGAACTCAGAAAGGGATCAAATTCACTGGCAGATTTCTAAGATAAGAAAGGTCCATATCACAAAACCAAAATTTGTTTATCCTGCAGAGGAAGTTGGATTTTATTCTACCAGGAGGCAAAGGCCATTGGAACATTTTCAATCAAAGGTGACATGACCAGATTAGTATTTTGATTATTTTCTTAGATAGTGTGGGAATGAAAGAAAGAGAGCACTGAAAAGGGGGATCAGATTAGAAAGAGAAGGTGGCATTTTGTGAAGGCTAAATTCACCTGTTTTATAACTTTGTCTAAGACTGTCACAAATGATGATGTCATGTTTTGCCAACCTGTTACCTAAATCTGAATAGCTGGTCCGCTGGCTCAGTAAGATTGCATTAAGCCAAACAATCAGATAAGTAAAACTACAACTACATTTAGAATCTTAATCACAAATGTTTCAAAATATGCTTTACAACTTTTCATTTAAGAAAAAGAATGAAGTAATGTTGCTCTCTTCTGACCTCCAAAGTTTAGCTTCCTAAAGTATCCATGATAAGTTTTTAGAATTTTAAAAGGCAAAATATTACTAGTCACAAAGTGATGGCTTGAAATTTTGTGGCTGTAAATAGGCCATTTTGTCATTCACAAAATCAGCACAATATTAAATTTTGATACAAAACAGATGTATACTACTTGCTGCAGCTTTTTTCTCTCTGGAGACAATTTTTTAACAATGTCAAAGTAGATCAGATGCTTTATGATACTTTTAAGCCATAAGCTGGTTCTTGGTCCCATCCCTTTCTGAGGTTTCTATTTTTGTGCCATTCCTTGGAGCAAGATACCTCCATTACACCCAAGGTGACTGTTTTTGATTCCAAGTTAAAGCTTCTGGTTTCTGCCACAAACATGTTCTATGCTCCATGATTGGTGTTGTCCAGCACTGTACCAAACACTAGGTGTCTTGGCATAACAAGATATGATATAATCCATGTTTCCAAAGAACTTGCAGTCTCTGGGAAAAAAACAGGACTGATACAAAATTATAAAGCAGCAAAATTTGTAAACAATTACCAATTTTTCTAAGAAATTACAAAAACATACAGCAATAACACCATCCCCATGTTCACTGCCTAGTGCTTCCTTCCTCCATAAAAAAACCCCCTGACATTATCCAATATGTGGAAAGGAACAAATTTTTTTGGGAAAACAAGAAAAAAATATTCACCTAGCCAAGCAAATCCGATGTATCAACTGACATGATAAATAGGCTGCCCTACCTTCAAGAGGGGCTCTTGAGGATTTAAGTTCTTCTCCTGTTTTGTTATTATTGCTTGTTCTGTTATCTTTTGTTTGTTTGTTTGTTTTCCACACAGTTGCTAAGTGCTCACTTCATTGACTACATTCATCCCCTTCAAAAGGGTCCTCTTTTCCAAAGTGTAAGCCTAGCTATTTCTGAAGTTTAACCACTCTTCTCCCTGATGATCCCTGGGAAATATAATATATTAATAAGGGAACTCCTTTGTGGCTCAGCTGGTTAAGAATCCACCTGCAACGTGGGAGACCTGGATTTGATCCCTGGGTTGGGAAGATCCCCTGGAGAAGGGAAAGGCTACCCACTCCAGTATTCTGGCCTAGAGAATTCCATGGATAGTCCAGGGATCACAAAGAGTCGGACACAACTGAGTGACTTTCACTTGTACTTGTACAAGTGAAATCTTACTTGTACAGTAACAAGTAATCTTATTGTTACTGTAACAGTAACAGAATCAGTAACAGAAATCTTACCCAATGTAGTCAAAACAAAGATTTGTCTAGCTTTCTAACTACTAGGAAGTTCAAACAATAAACTTTAGGTACGGCTAGATCACGGTGCTTCAATGATGTCTTCGAGAGTTTGGCTTTTTCCCTCTGTCTCTGTTTTGCTCTGGACTGATTCTCCCCCTCAAAGTGGTAAAGATGACCACCAGGAGCTCTAGGATTGCATCACTCTTATAGCTAATAATTATACCCCCTTCTTCCATTCGCTGCCCCACCCCTATTCTCCCCATTCCTTAAAACTAGAGCAAAACTTCCACAGGATGTTCAACAGAGAGGTACTATGAAGAAACAAATGCATATTCACTTTACACAGAACTCTTTTAATATTTTCTAAAGATTTTTTTACTTGTCATTGTTCAGATGCTAAGTTGTGTCTGACTCTGCCCTGTGGACTTCAGAACACCATTTTACTAACGGGGAATAATACATAATCAAATTATAGTGGTAAGAAACTGTGTAGCTTAATACTTTCTGCGGTCTTCTTCCTGGAGTTTATGGAAATGGAATTAAACCAGCTATTTCTTAGCTCTTTTCACTGACCCATTTCTCACTGTGCTATTTAGAAACATCTCTATCCAACTCCTTTATTTGGGTTTCTGTTTCTACAATGAATGATGCTCACGGGCTTTCCCAACTTCTCGGTTGGTATCCTTTCTAATTCATAAAGCCAACATCAGAATGAAATTATGTGGCTGCTAGTTATTCATGACAGACTTAAAGAGAGCCAAGTAATATATCTCTTCTCAGAGAAATATGCTAGGCTGTCTGTCTAGATCTAACATCTCCTGACTTCACATAGGAAAGTCAACTTATTTAATTCTGTGATGCTCTCCTGTTTCTGGGCTTCCTTGGTGGCTCAGACAATTCTTCAGACCAGTTCTTATATCAACACTCCTTTTTATTTAAGATTTTTAAAAAATAATTATTTTATTAAACTATAGTTAATTTACAATGTTGTGTTAGTTTCAACTGTTTAGCAAAGTAATTCAGTAATACATATACATTGATATCTATTCTTTTTCAGATTCTTTTCTACTATAGGTTAATATAAGATATTGAATATAATTCCCTGTGCTATATATACAGTAGGTCCTTGTTACCTATTTTATATATAGCAGTGTGTATATTAATCCCATACTCCTAATGTATCTTCTCCTTCCTCCCACCACTATCCCCTGTGGTAACCATTAATTTGTTTTCTATGTCTACGAGTCTATTTCTGTTTTGTTAGTATGTACATTTGTATCATTTTTTTTAAGATTCAACATATAAGTGATATCATATGATATCTGTCTTTGTCTGACTGACTTCAGTTAGTGTAATAAGGTTAAGGTCCATTCAATGTCAACATTCTTTAACAGTGGTTGCCAAACACAGCTGGATAGCTGTCTCCTTAGACTGGAACACAGCAAGTTGGTGCAAAGCCTTTGAGAAACTCTCAAGAGATAGGACAGAGTCCAAGCACTCAAAGAAAATGCAGATTGCACATGTTCCCCTCAGCTGAGCTGATCCTTTGACCCTACCATTCCCTCACGCTATAGAAAAGTGGATAAAATGTAAAACACTCAACCTACCACCTGTAAATGTGAGGAAAAGAAATAAATATTTCTCTCATGGTAGGAAGAAGGATTCAACATTGTATCACTGGAGTATTATTACCCAAGCACGATCAAAATGAAAATAACAGCATGGCAAGAACAAACAAATATTTAACATGAAATAAAAGAGTCCCACTTAGAAGAAATTCTAACTTACAACAAGAAGGTAGTATCTCCCAATTATTTCAGGCAATGGATGGACTTAATAAGAACAAAAATTCAACTTTTTATGGCTCAAAAACAAATCAATAAAGCAAAAGTATGAGATAAAAAGAAATTTGCTAGTCTGAGAAAAATAATTGAGGATGGATAATATGGTTCTCTGGCTATCAACTTCTGTGGCTCTTCTCTCTTTCTTTAAACAAAACAGAGCTGATGAACACAGAAAATGAAGTGGACTCATTATTTGCAGAGATTCTCTAAGATACCATCTGTTTCCTGCTTTAAAGATTATACCTTCCCTCAAATTTGTTAAGATCAGGTTTCATGAAGATACTGGTGGAAACTCGGTAAATACACACATGTACATAAGCACACATACACATATGTGTATGTGTGTGTTTGTGCATGTGCAGACACACACTCTCCAGCGAATAGAAGTAAATATTTGAGACTTGTTGAAGAGTTAAAATCTTTGTGATTCTCTAAGACAGTAACGTAAGTTGACAAGAATGTGCTGGTTACTCTCATTGGCCAACCTCCACCCACCCCTGTCGCCACCATTCCCTGGCCCTCTCTGCCTTGCTCTGGTCCAGGCAAAGCAGATCCCTGAGACTCACCACCTTCCCATGTCCTCAGGCTTCCAGAGGGGTTGAAAATTAGAGAGTGGGAGGAGGGAAAATCTTAGGTATTTCTTCCCTCTCCCTCCCTGCTCCCAGGCATATGTGCATGCTCAATCATGCCTGACTCTCAGTGACCCTATGAACTGTAGCCCACCAGGCTCCTCTGTCCATGGGATTTTCCCACCAAGATTACTGGAGTGGGATGCCATTTCCACAACTCTAACTTACATGGGAGGGATCCCCTCTTCCACGTGTTCACTATCAGTGGACTCCAGGAACGCTTTTCTCCCCTTGTGCCATAGTCCCAGGGATGGTAGCATCTTCAAGCAGTTGTTAGTCCCTGGGATCTAACTATTTCTTGTTGTTTTTTTTTCTCTTAACCTCATCCCCATCCCAACAGTAATCCTTTTCATAATATCTCTAAATCTTAAGCATGGTAGGTCAATTCTGTTTCTTGCCACGATCCTGAGTTGTAAACACTGAAACTGATTTTGGCCAAATTAAGAAAAGATAAACAAATTAGAAAGAGCAAAGAGAAGGAAAAAGGCTCTGCTGACTATGGAATTGCTCTCACAAAGACAAAGCTAGAAATAATAAATGCATAAAGAAGGTGAAGGAGAAAGAAGAGAAGGAAGAAAGATCTAAGAAATCAGAGAGAAGCTAACAGCTAAGAAAGAAAGTTAAAGAGGATCTAACATAAAGATATTGGGATATAAGGAACCAAGCAAATAAAGCAGGAAAAAAAATGAAAATATAGAACAAGAAAAGTTTCCCAGAAATGAAGAAAGTAAATGCTACAGACTAAAGGAATATGCTGTGTTTGAAGTAAACTTGATGCCTAGCAGTCAACACAAGCTTACATTCTAGGTATGTTATTCTTTATGTGCTAGCTAGGCCATTATCAAGGATAAAGAAAAACGAAATCAAGCAAAATACAGAAAAAACCAATCAGTGTCACAGGGGAAGAAACCATGCTGCCCTCAGATCCCTTTACAACAGAGCACAGTTCTACAAAGTTCTCAGGGAAAGAGAATCATTGTTATAGTACTTTATATATTTCTGTAAGTTAAAAAAGAACTCTTAGTACCTGGAAGATGGATAGAGTGAGATGAGAGGAGATATCTCATACGTGCTAATGTCCTCATCACATATAGAAGGGAATCACTCTACCATATTTGTTATAGTGATCAGTGATCAACTGAGGTCATGTGTTTGGGGTCTTGGTTCTGACCATCCTCTGGGCACCTCCCTTCTCCTTCACCTGGCTGCTTTGGGAAGTCTCATAGTTCCAACAGGAAGAACTGCAGAGCAGACAAGCCCCCACAGAAAAAGCCCTTATTGAGCCTCTGCTTCCATCATGCTTGCTTATATCTCACTGGCCAAAGCAAGTCACGTGGTCAAGCCAGTCTCTAGGTGGAAGTGTATGTACAGGGAATTTGAATCTCAGCTACCATTTTTGGCAAGTAATTTAATTTCTCTGCATCTCAGTTTCCTCTTCTGTAAAGTAAAGACAGTACTCAGTTCACTTTATTTGGGGGGTTGAGACAATAAAAATATAGCTAGCAGAGAACTTAAGAAATAGCCACTGACTGGTAGATAATAATTCCCATTTGTTATACACTTGCAAAAGGGGGGGTGCGTGCGTGTGTGCTCAGTCACTTTAGTCATGTCCAACTCTTTGCAATCCCATGGACTGTAGCCCATGAGGCTCCTCTGCCCATAAGGTTCTCCAGGTAAGATTACTGGAGTGGCTTCCCATGACATCCTCTGTAAAAGAAATAATCTATTAAAAGAAAACTGGGAGCTCCCCTCATAAAATTGGCTTTCAAATAAGTCCCCCCCTTTTTTAAAAATCTTGATGAGATGGTTGGATGCTATCACCAACTCAATGGACATGACTTTAGGTAAACTCCAGGAGTTCATGATGGAAAGGAAGGCCTGGCATGCTGCAGTCCATGGGGTTGCAGAGTTGGACGGGACTGATCGACTGAACCGAACTAAACTGTGGCATGTGGGATCCTAGTTCCCCAACCAGGGATCACACCTGTCCTTGCATTGGTAGCATGGAATCTTAATCACTGGACTGCCAGGGAAGTCCATTTTTTTTTAAAGCCTCACATTTTTGTACAGCTGTGATTAGCATTGTTTTAAATCTGCTTTTCAACGGTTTCATTTATTTTGGGTCCTCTATACAAATCATGTAATCGCTTGCATACAGTGACTTAATTATTTCCTACTTCTTTAATTGTCATCTTATCTTTTACTTTTATGGGCTTCAAATTTAAAGAATACTTCCCTTAAACTACTTGAAGGTCATCTCACTTTTTTCCAGCTTTACTGAGATACAATTGATATACAGATATACCTCATTTTATTGTGCCTCACTTTGATTCACAGATATTGAGGGGTTTTTTTTAAGAAACTGAGAGTTTGTGAGAACCCTATGTTGAGCAAGTCTATTGGCATAATAATTCCGACAGCATTTGCTCACATTCTGTCTCTGTGTCACAATCTGGTAATTCTTGCCACAACATTCCCTTAAGCCAAAGCCTAATTCAGAGCAAAGCCCCAACTCTCTCCAGTTCTGTGAAGGCTGAGAGAGGTAAGAAGACTCACAGAAAACATCTGAAGTCAGCAGAAGTTGGTCCCTGAAGTTTAAAGAAGCTATCTTCATAACATGAAAGTCCAAGGTGAAAAGGCAAGTTATCCAGAAGGTCTAGCTAAGAAGATTCACAAAGGCGGCTACAGTAAACAAACACACACAACATTTGCAGTGTAGGTGAAACGGCCTTCTATTGGAACGATATGCCACCTAGGATTTCCACAGCTAGAGAGAAGTCAGTGCCTAGCTTCAAAACTTCCAAGGACAGGCTGACTCGTTAGGGACTAAGGCTCACTTGCGTGAGTCCGTGCTCAGTCGCTAAGCTGAGTCCTATTCTTTGGGACCGCCTGCACTGTAGCCCACCGGGCTCCTCTGCCCATGGAGTTTTCCAGGCAAGAATATTGGAGTGGGGTGCCATTTCCTCCTCCAGGGCATCTTCCCGACCCAGGGGTTGAAGCCGTCTCCTTCATCTCCTGCACTGGCAGGCAGATTCTTCACCCTAGTGCCACCTGGGAAGCCACTGTACACTTAACCATTCTTAAAATCCCAGGGCCCTTAAGAATTAGGCTAAAACTACTCTGCCTCTGCTCTATAAATGGAGCAACAAAGCCTGGATGACAGCACATCTGTTTATAACATGGTTTACTGAATGCTTTAATCCCGTTGTTGAGAACTACTGCCCAGGAAAAAAAAATTCCTTTAAAAATATTACTGCCTATTGACAATGCACCTGGTCACCCAAGAGCTCTGATGGAGATGTATGAGATTCATGTTGTTTTCATACCTGCTAACATAACATCCATTCTGCAGCCCATGGATCACGGACTAATTTCAACGTTCAAGTTTATTACCTACAATACACATGTTGTAAGGCTATCGCTGCCACAGACAGCTATTTCTTGATGGATCTGGGCAAAGTAAACTGAAAACCTTTCGGAAAGGGTTCACCATTCTAGTTGTCATGAAGAACATTCATGGTTCATGGGAAGATATCAAAATATCAACATTAATAGGCATTTGGAAGAAGCTGACTCCAACTGTCATGTATGACTTTAAAGGGTTCAAGATTTCAGTGGAGGAAGTCACTGCACATGTGGTGGAAATAGCAAGAGAATTAAAAGTAGAAGTGGAACCTGAAGATGTAACTGAATTGCGTCAATCTCACAAGAATACTTTGGCAGATAGGGGGTTGCTTCTTATGGATGAGCAAAGAAAATAGTTTCTTAAGATGGAAACTACTTCTGGTGAAGCTGCTGTGAAGACTGTTGAAATGACAACAAAGGGTTTAGAATATTATGTAAATTTAGTTGTCTCCAATTTGAAAGAATGTCTTCTCTGGGTAAAATGCTATCAAACATTTCTCTGATTACAGAGAAATTGTTCAGAAAAAGCAGCAGCAAACTTCATTTCTGTCTTATTTTAATAAACTGCCCCAGCCACCTCCACTTTCAGTAATCAGTATTCTGATCAGTCAGTAGCCATCAACATCAAGGCAAGACCCTCAATCAGCAAAAAGAGTACAGAAGTGCTGAAGGCTCAGGTGATGGCTAGCACTTTTTAGCAATAGAG
Organism: Muntiacus reevesi; assembly: GCF_963930625.1. Classification (NCBI taxonomy): domain Eukaryota; kingdom Metazoa; phylum Chordata; class Mammalia; order Artiodactyla; family Cervidae; genus Muntiacus; species Muntiacus reevesi. Next base: position 213,700,497 of record NC_089251.1, read on the forward strand.
AATTTTTAATTAAATTATGCACATTGCTTTTTCAGACAATGCTATACCACACTCAATAAACTACAAAATGGTATAAACTTAACTTTTATATGCACTGAGGAACCAAAAATTTGGTGTGACTCATTTTATAGCAATATTCACTTTATTGTGGTGGCCTGTAATCAAACCCACAATATTTCTTCTGAGATATGCCTGTATAACATGGAGTACTTGTAAAGTGTACGATGTGATCATCTGATACATGTATATACTGCAAAATGATTACTACTGTGTTAACACATTCTTCACTCCACATAGTTGCCATCTTGTTGTGGTGAGAATATTAAAGCTCTGCTCTTAGAGCAACTTTCAATTATGTAATACAGCACTGATAATTTTATTCATCTTAGAAGTGAAGGTTTGAAGACTTTGATCAACATTCCCAATCCCCCGACCCCTCAACCTCCGGCCACCATCAATTTCCTCCCGGTTTTTATGCTGCTGCTGCCGCTTAGCCACTTCAGTCATGTCCGACTCTGTGCGACCCCATAGGCTGTAGTCTGCCAGGCTCCTCTGTCCATGCAGTTCTCCAGGCAAGAATACTGGAGTGTGTTGCTATGCCCTCCTCTAGAGGATCTTCCTGGCCCAAGGATCGAACCCAGGCCTCCTGCATTGCAGGCGGATTCTTTACCATCTGAGCCTCCAGGGAAGCCCTGATTTTGTGAGTTCAGTGTTTTTAGATTCCACATATAAGTAGGTCATACAGTGTTTATCTTTCTCTGTCTGATTTATTCCACTTAGCATAATGGGAGGGTTTCTTAGTTGATCTTCATACAATCCTGTGAGGTAGATAAATAAATTGTCATCTTCGGGACTTCCCTGATGGCTCAGTGGTTAAGACTCTGTGCTTCCACTGAAGCGAGCACGGGTTTGATTCCTGGTCAGGAACTAAGATCCTCCATACCACAAGGCAAGGCCAAAAAAAGAGAAAGAAACAAACTGTTATCTTCCCTGCACTGCTGGGAAAATTATAACCACGAAAGGTCAAATAAAAAATAAACATCAAAGGTCATCCAATAAAAGACTCAAGACTAAGTCCAAAATCTCATATCTTCCAGGCCTTAGATCTTTAGACTAACATCTTTTTCTAGATTCTTTTGAGCCCTTTACGGAATCTGTGTTGACATTGCAGGACTGTTGTTATTGCTAAGCCTGTACAATCTTTTTCATATTCAATTCACAGTAGTTAGTAGAATTTAATTAGTTAAGCTCTTTCTCTGGATATTAAGCACAAACCTGTTATGAGATTAGTATGTGTATAGCATTGTGTACCAACTTTAAAAAGAATGTGCCTCTTTTCATTTGACTAAAATAGGGCTTACAAATTCACTAATGAATGGAGAGAGTGCTTAAAGGAGACTCCTTAGAATACGCCTATGTTCTGCTTTGAGTCCAGCAATTGCCCTTAATTAGCAAAGACCAAGCTCTCATAAAAATGTTGATGGAATCTTGGTATCTGCACATGTGTCTCACATACCAACACTCATTCACACAAGCATGCACACAAACATACAATCCATGGAAGGAAGTAAATATTCCATATATATTATATATATATACATATATATATATATATATATGTAGAATACATATATACTGATAAAAAGTGTTAAATTCCATATAATCCTTTAGAAAGATAACACAGATTGAGGAGGAGTGCAAGTTCTTGTCCATCAAACGAGGAAGCTTTGGAAGACCTGAACAGCAAAAAGGACTTAGAAGCCTCCATAGAAGGCTATGGAGGGATTCACAGACCAAAGGAATAAGTGCAGAAGCGTGCTCAGGAAAGAGCTCCAGGAACCCAAGCAGTAAGAACCAGTCTAGGGTTTTATCAGGGTTCCTCTGGGGATGAATGGGTTCTATTTTTTCTATCTTCTATCACTCTTTCAAGAGTCAAATCTTGGGGACTTCCCTAGTGGTCCAGTGGTTGGGAGTCCGCCTACCAAGGCAGGCACCACAGATTTAATCCCTGATCCATGAAGATCCCACAAGTCAGGGGGTAACTAAGCCCATGTGGCACATCTACTGAAACCCGTGTGCCCCAGAGCCCATGCTCCACAACAAAAGAAGCCACAACAATGAGAATCCCATGCCCTGCAACTACAGTAGCCCCCATGTCCCGAAACCAGAAAATTCTACATGCTGCAGCAAAGACCCAGTATAGCCCAAAAATAATTTTTTAATTTTATTTTTATATATTATATTATTATATTATATATAAGTATTATATATAATATATATAATTTATATATATATATATATACAAAAAAAAGGCTTCCCTGGTGGTTCAGGCAGTAAAGAATCTGCCTGCAATGAAGGAGACCCAGGTTCAATCCCTGGGTCGGGAAGATCCTCTGAGGAAGGGTATGGCTACCTACTCCTGTATTCTTGCCTACAGAATCCCATGGACAGAGGAGCCTGGCAGGCTTTAGTCCATGGGGTCGCAAAGAGTCGGACATGACTGAAGCAACTAACATATACATAATGAGTCAAATCTTGGGAAGGAACATATCTGATTGGATCATGAACTCAAACTTTTTTTAAAAAATTACTTTTAATTGGAGGATCATTTTTTTACAATGTTGTGTTTGTTTCTGCCATATAACAATGTGAATCAGTTCTAAGTATACACATATCCCTCCCCTCTTAGGCCTCCCTCCCAGCACACCTGCCCCTCCAGCCCCCACCCCCGTTTCACCCTCTAGGTTGTCACAGAGCAACAGGCTGAGGTCCCTATGTTATATAGCAACTATGGACTACTCATACCTTAACCAGCTGAGGGCAGAACTGACAATTAACAAGACTGCAAACAGTAAGGAGTAATTCCCAAAAGAAAACCATGGTGCTTAATCAAAAAAGACAACAATGCTAGACTGCAAAAAATAAAATGAAATTAAATATCCAATGTCTCATTTAGATTTACTGCTTTCTATAGGGGAAAAATTTGCCTCAGGAAAAGATGATAAATTAGGGCTTCCCAGGTGGCTCAGTGACCTGGGTCTGGAAGATCCCCTGGAGATGGAAAGGCAACTCAATCCAGTATTCTTGCCTGAGAAATCCCATGGACAGAGGGGCCTGGCAGGTTACAGTCCATGGGGTCCCAAAGAGTCGGACACGACTTAGTAACTAAACAAAACAACAAAGGACAATAAATTAAGCTGATTTAAGATTACCTATTTAATCACTACAGAGACTTATTCTAGAAGTCCTCAGTACTTCCAGTTAGATGTAGTTGTATATTATTCTCTTAGTATGTTATTTATAGTTACCTATTTTACCGTATTGTTATTATACTGTCATTTAAAAACATAAGCAGTACAATATAGTTCATTCTAAACTCCACTTTCTCTCATCACATAATTACATTAGAAAACACCAAGCCTTCTGCTACAATGAGATAATATAATCCCCAGGTGTTCAGAGACACATGGCAAACAGCGCCTAAAAGGGGAATGTTATCTCACAGTAAAATACGCCTACCTCTGAGGACTCCGCTTTACCGCTGCTAACGTGCTTTTGGAATTCTGACGGAGATGTACCTATAGGAATGCCATTGACTGACAAATCATTACATACTGAAGAGCCAGAGGGGGGAAAATGACACTAAGAATTCAAAACAAGACAGTGAGTGCATTTTGAAATGAATTTTGAAAGGCATATTACATGCAAATTAAAACCTTCTTTTTTGAAAACTGCCGTAACTGTTTTCCTTGATTGTAATGAGGCATTTGGTAGAATTAAGTATTTGTTATCTATAAATCATTTAAAAGATGGAAAAAAGAGACAGGGTTATTGCTGGGTGACATGCTGCCCCTGAGTTTACTCAGGGAATGAGGTATAAAGATGTGATTCTGTGAGTTCTCCCAGAACAGGACACAGTCTTACACAAGGGTAGATGTGATTATATGTGAACTCGGGGTTTTAGAATTCAGAGATAGAGAGTTCAGTAATTATCCAGTACAGATCCTTCTTGTAATAGTTTTTCCTGTCATTCATGTGGTTTATATGTCTTGTTCCAAGTTAGTAGCAATCCCTGTCATTTCAACTCTGATTCACTCTTGTATTACCATAGTAAGAAGGAAATTTTCACCAGAATATCTGGAAAGGGTTTCAAATTGCTCTGTGCCACCAGGAAGTCCCTGGGGTGAAGAAAGTAGGGGAAAGTCATGATGAAAATGTGGGCCGGTCCTCTGTCCTTCAAGTACACTGAAAACATTCAAAGAATCTGCGAGTTGTTAGGGACCTAAGAAGTTACCTCTGTATATATTTTCTGCTTTGCTTTTTAAAATAAATGTATGATCAGTGGTTAGGACTCCATGCTTCTACTGCAGGGGGCCCAGGTTTGATCCCTGGTCAGGGAAATAGGATCCCACAAACCACATGGCCTAAATAATAATAATTATGTATGATGGCTTTAGACAGCAACTAGCAGAATCTTATTTCCCACAGAAAAAGTCTGTATCATCTCAAACTGATGCTTTGTTTTTATTTCAATGAAAAGTCCCACATTTATCCACATGCTGCTTTCCCATGACAATAAAGCTAGTTATTAGAAAAACCTCCCTTGTATGTATTCACATTCTCTTTTCTATAACATACAGTTTGTTTGGCTTAACAAAATGCACTTTGAGGATTTCTTTCAAGATCATAATCGGTCCATAAACTTCCCACAAACACTACTAATTTTTCTTCCTGAATCAAAGACACTGTGTAACAGACTCATTCATCCATGTCAAAAGTAAGTGTCTCTCCGCATCCTGAATCAGCGTCAGAATCACCTACTGTGCAAATTCATAGGCTCCATTCCAAAGTGAATGAATCTGAATCTCTGAAGCCCAGAGAATCTACATTTTTAAATAACTCCTACTGATTCTTGCTGTTGTTAAGTCCCTAAGTCGTGGCTGACTCTTTGCAACCCCGTGAACTGTAGCACGCCAGGCTTCCCTGTCCTTCACCACCCCAGAGTTTGCTTAAATACATGTGATTCTGAGTCTTATATACTCTTAAATCTGAGATCCAATGCCTAAAGGAATAGGGATCAATGCTGATGTGTATTCAACTACCTTTAAACTTACTCTCAGAAAATCTTTTCATTCCACAAGAAAAATAAATAAATAGTTATCTGAAAGCTCTTCAGCCCCATAGAGCACTAGATTTACACAGGTGGAGGAATCCAGTACTTAGTACTTAGCCAGTTTGTTGGGGGCTAATCCTTCAAAGGATCATGGCCTGTATGGAGAATGCACTGAAATAACGAGGGGCAGCTGGCATCAAATCCTGGAAGTCAGGGTTGGGGGCAGCCCTGTAAAATGTTGCCCTCATCTTCTCCCAGGAATATGAAAAAGATCCCATATTCCTGAAGTTTAATAGGGCAAGTTTGTTTTATAATAAATTTGGATCCTTGAGACTATACAGTCCATGGAATTCTCTAGGCCAGAATACTGGATGGGGTAGCCTTTCCCTTCTCCAGGGGATCTTCCCAACCCAGGTATCAGACCCAGGTCTCCTGCACTGCAGGTGGATACTTTACCATCTGAGCCACCAGAGAAGTTCGAATAGGACTGGTGCTGTTATTTAAAAAAAAAAAAAGAAAGAAAACCCACAGAGTTCTCCTAACTCCTTCTAACATATGAGGACACAATGAGAACATGTTGACTGTTGACTATGAACCAGAAAAAGGGCCTTCACTGCATGCATGCTCAGTCACGCCGACGGTTTGCAACCCCATAGACTGTAGCCCACCAGGCTCCTCTGTCTATGGAATTTCCCAGGAAAGAATACTGGAGAGGGTTGCCATTTCCTTCTCCAAGGGATCTTCCCGACCCAGGAATGGAACCCTCGTCTCTTGTACCTTCTCCACTGGCAGGCAGATTCTGTACCACTAGGCCACCTGGGAAGCCCAAGAGGGACTTCACCAGAATGTAACTATGCTGTAGCTGTGAACTGAGACTTCCAGTCTCTAGAACTATAAGAAATAAATATCTGTTATTTTTAAGCTACCCAGTCTGTGGTATTTTGTTGTAGCAACCCAAACAAAGACATCTGCTTTGTTTTTCTTAATGTGTTGCCATATTTAATATACTCTATAATTTAATTTTTTATAATTTTCCTTCCTCCACTAGGATATAAACTTTATTGAAGCAGTGGTTTTGGACTTTTTTTTTTTTTCCCACAGCTGTATTTCCAGTACCTAGAATAATTCCTGGAACAAAATAGGGTTTCAAATAAATGTTTTCTAAGTGAATCAGTTAATGAATAAAGAAGCCTGCCCTGTTCCACTGCCCTGATAGAACAGGTCACTTAAGTTCACATCCTCTATCCTCATTTGTAAAGTGTGACTCATGCTCCTTATTAATATTTCTTCCATGTTCTAAAATTAACGCCATGATCATAGATCCATAGATATGGCAGGAAGCCCAATGAGGCTCTGGGACAGAGTCTCACTATTTGAACACTGTTGTAAAACCAAGCTGGAGTGGCTGTGAGAAAGGCACCCAGTGGTCCCCATGACAGGCACAGCTGTCAACACAACTTAGTGTCAAGGCGGATCTGACATTGCACTATCCCATTTCAAACAGTCTTCAAAAAAGTCTTCCCATTGGCTTTGTCCGTATATCTTTTAGTTACTTTTGGCAACCCTGTCTCTGACCAGCATGGTTTTGTAAACATTAGACACTCTACAGAGTTTCAAGAGACAAAATATCTAATTAAAATGAGATTTCTGGTGGGAATAGCTTTCAGAGAATAATGATGTGATGAGACAATATTTAACCAAAAATGTCTAAGACTAGAAGTCAAGAGAACTTAATCCTAAATCTAGTACTGACACCATCACTGTGACTTCAGCCTTTTATGCCTCACAAAGAGGGATTTGCCATTCCTCATAGGGTAATTGTGGAAATTGCAGAAGATAATCAATGTAGAAGTACTTTTAAGTTTATAAGCACTCTATACCTACTTAGTCAAGGCATTGTGTCATCCTTTTAAAGCACTAACAATGTGTTAAGTGCTAAAAATGATAGAGAATTAAATGAGATCTTTGCTCATAAAACTATGAGAAGGAGTCCTACAGGGCTAAAATCTACCTAACAGGATATGACATGCACACTGGGGGATACTTCAGGGAGGAGGCTGTTGACAAAGTGGAAAAGTCAGGCATGTGCAATTACAATGCTGAATCCAATCATCGTCATGAGTTCAGGGTAGATATTTATGGATCATCATGGGGATCGGTAGGAACCTGACATTCTGGGGACATAGTAGGAGACAATGTTCTTGAGGAAGGAGAAGTTATCAAAGTCACTTCCAAGCCAAGAACTGGATCCTTTACAGATTGTACAACTCATCTATTTAAGAGGCCCTCACGCTTGCTGCACGCAGAAACTGAGTTCACCTGCCATGTGACCATAGTGGATATTCGGAGTGCCACACTTGGTAGCAGCACAGCTGTAATCAGGACAGAATGCAGTCAGGACCCTTTTCTCCGGCTCCATAGAGACTGACAAAATCCAAGTTTTCTTCTTCCAGGGCCCAGCTCAGAAATCAGTGCTGATCAAACAGAGCACACATCCCCTCTGGCACTGAATTTGACTCCGTAGAGTTTGTGTGGAGATGCTGGCAAGCAAGAGATTCATTTTTTCTAAGCCATGGACAGTCCTTGGAAGCAAATCTAATCCTAGTACAGTGTTCCAAGAAGAAAAGTGAAATTTCTAGAGATGGGCAGAAGGGAAGATATAAGAATTAACCATAACAAGATCCTTAGAGGGAGAGCCATATTGGGTTAAACTTTATATGCCCATGGAGAAGGAAATGGCAACCCACTCCAACACTCTTGCCTGGAAAATCCCATGGACTGAGAATCCTGGTGTAGGCTACAGTCCATGGGGAAGCAAAAAGCCGGACACAACTAAGTGACTTCACTTTCACTTTATAGGCCCTGTAACAGCTATATAGTTGCCCAAGTAAGTGCCTATAAAAAACAAACTCCATATGTTAATTAATGGGAGGATGAAAGCCTAGGACAGGCTAAGGATGCATGATCGCATTCATTTGGTTGCAGAAGCAAAAAACATTCAGACTTGAAAATCACCGTGACTGGCTCATCACTCGACAGATATACCACTGTTATTTCTGAATGCCATCCATGTGGCACAGCCACCAAATTGAGGCACCAGTCAGAAGAAGCAGCAAATGGGCGCTCTGTGCTCTGCCCAGTCAGACTTGGCCAAGGCCACACAGATAGATTCTACAAAGGAAGCATTACTGCCACCGGGATTGAAACACAAATCTACTTTTAGGAGACAAATGCCTTATAAACACAACAATTAAAAACAAAGTGAATGTAAGCCTATATAAGCAAGAGAAGATTCTTCTTTTTTTTTTAATCTTTGCTTTTTCCAAGATTTATTGAGATACAATTGACAAATAACTTTGTGTAAATTCAAGGTGTGCAATGTGGTGGTTTGATATACAGATATATTTGGGGACACAATGGAAACAGTGACAGATTTTATTTTCCTGGGTTCCAAAATCACTGCAGATGGTGACTGCAACCATGAAATAAAAAGACACTTGTTCCTTGGAAGAAAAGCTATGACCAACCTAGACAGCATACTAAAAAACAGAGACATTACTTTGCCAACAAAGGTCGCCTAGTTAAAGCTGGTTTTCCAGTAGTTATGTATGGATGTGAGAGTTGGACCATAAAGAAAGCTGAGCACTGAAGAATTGATGCTTTTGAACTGTGATATTGGAATAGACTCTTGAGAGTCCCTTGGACTGCAAGGAGATCCAACCAGTCCATCCTAAAGGAAATCAGTCCTGAATATTCTTTGGAAGGACTGATGCTTGAAGCTGAAGCTCCAATACTTTGGCCACCTGATGTGAAGAACTAACTCACTGGAAAAGATCCTGATGCTGGGAAAGATTGAAGGCAGGAGGAGAAGGTGACGACAAAGGATGAGATGATTGGATGGCATCACCAACACGATAGACATGAGACTGAGCATGTTCCAAGAGTTGATGATGGACAGGAAGGCCTAGCGTGCTGCAGTTCATGGGATTGCAAAGAGTTGGACACAACTAAGCAACTGAACTGAACTGATACCGTGAAAAGATTACCACAGTAAGTTAGACACATCCTTCACATCACATAGTTACCATTTTGTGTGTGTATGTGGTGAGAAGATATAAGATATTCTTGTAGCAAACGTCAAGTATATAATACTTACCAAGATTAGTTTTACTTAGTTTCCTGGATCAAATAAGACCAAGTGTACTCTATGTAATATGTTCTAAAATACTTGCTTATGATTAGCAATAGATTATTCAGCAAATAACCAAAATATTCTGGGAAATAATACAGATTTAAGGTTTTCCTAGCATGATCTGCAGAACTCTGGACTTCTACAGATGTGAGTTCCTGGCCATTATGCTATGAAGAAAAAGCTAAACTCACTTCTCTCTGTGCATCTCATACCCCTCAACCTGAGTTATTCTTTCTTTATCTGTTTTATATATTGGAATTCCACATAAGGTTGTTTGTAAAATGGGTTTTATAGCATAAAAATAGTTTGACAGTAAGTAATATTTCCCCAACTACTGATTGACTGAATATTTTATTTTGGTTGATCTAGTTGCTTATTGACAAAGCTACTATTGGAAAGTAGCAGTGATACTGAGAAGTCCTTTTGGTGTAGAAATATTTTTAAATCCTTATCAAAGGTTCATGACGACAAGGCTGCATATTGTCACCCTGCTTATTTACCTTATACGCACAGTACATCATATGAATTGCCAGGTTGGATGAAGCATAAGCTGGAATCAAGGCTGCCAAGAAAAATATCAACAACCTTAGAAATGCAGATGATATTACTCTAATGGCAGAAAGTGAGGACAAACTGAAGAGCCTCTTGATGAAGGTGAAAAAGGAATGTGAAAAAACTGGCTTTAAACTCAACATTGAAAAACCTGAGATTATGGAATCCAGTCCCATCACTTCATGGCAAACAGAAGCAGGAAAAGTAGAAACAGTGACAGATTTTATTTTCCTGGAGTCCCAAATCACTGTGGACGGTGACTGTAGCCATGAAATTAAAAGACACATGCTTCTTGGAAGGAAAGCCATGACAAACCTCAGTTCAATTCAGCTCAGTCAATCAGTCGTGCCCAATTCTTTGTGACTCCAATGGACTGCAGCACGCCAGGCCTCCCTGTCCCACAAACTCCCGGAGCCTACTCAAACTCATGTCCATTGAGTTGGTAATTCCATCCAATCATCTCATCCTCTGTCATCCCCTTCTCCTCCTGCCTTCAATCTTTCCCAGCATCAGGGTTTTTCCAATGAGTGAGCTCTTCCTATCAGGTGGCCAAAGTATTGGAGTTTCAGCTTCAGCATCAGTTCTTCCAACAATTATTCAGGGCTGATTTCCTTGAGGATGGACTGGTTGGATCTCCTTGCAGTCCAAGGGACTCTCAAGAGTCTTCTCCAATATCACAGTTCAAAAGCATCAATTCTCTAGCGCTCAGCTTTCTTCACAGTCCAACTCTCACATCCATACATGACTACTGGAAAAACCATAGCTTTGACCAGACGGACCTTTGTTGGTAAAGTAATGTATCTGCCTTTTAATATGCTATCTAGGTTTGTCATAGCTTTTCTTCCAAGGAATAAGTGTCTTTTAATTTCATGGCTGCAGTCATCATCTGCAGTGATTTTGGAGCCCCCCAAAATAAAGTCTGTCATTGTTTCCATTGTTTCCCCATTTATTTACCATGAAGTGATAGGACCTGATGCTATGATCTTAGTTTTTTGAATGTAGTGTTTTAAACCAATTTTTTCACTCTCCTCTTTCTTTCACTTTCCTCAAGAGGCTCTTGAGTTCTTCTTGGCTTTCTGTCATAAGGGTGGTGTCATCTGCATATATGAGGTTATTGACATTTCTCCCAGTGATCTTGATTCCAGCTGTGCTTCATCCAGCCTGGCATGTCACATGATGTCCTCTGCATAGAAGCTGAATAAGCAGGATGACAAACTACAGCCTTGACGTACTCCTTTCCCGATCTGGAACCAGCCTGTTGTGCCATGTCTCTGGTTCTACCTCTTGCTTCTTGACCTGCATATAGATTTATCAGGAGGCAGATAAGGTGGTTTGGTATTGCCATCTCTTTAAAGAATTTTCCACCGTTTGTTGTGATCCACATGGCCAAAGTCTTTGGCGTAGTCAATAGAGAAAAAGTAGATGTTTTTCTGGAACTCTCCTACTTTTTCAGTGGATGATCCGTGGATGTTGGCAATTTGATCTCTGGTTCCTCTGCCTTTTCTAAATCCAGCTTGAACATCTGGAAGTTCACGCTTCACATACTGTTGAAGCCTGGCTGGGAGAATTTTGACCATTACTTTGCTAGTGTGTGAGATGAGTGCCATTGTGCAGTAGTTTGAACATTCTTTGGCATTGCCTTTCTTTGGGATTGGAATGAAAACTGACCTTTTCCAGTCCAGGCCACTGCTGAGTTTTCCAAATTTGCTGGCATATTGAGTGCAGCACTTTCACAGTATCATCTTTTAGGATTTGAAATAGCTCAGCTGGAATTCCATCACTTCCTCTGGGTTTGTTCATACTGATGCTTCCTAAAGGCTCACTTGACTTTACATTCCAGGATGTCTGGCTCTAGGTGAGTGATCACACCATCATGGTTATCTGGGTCATGAAGATCTTTTTTGTATAGTTCTGTGTATTCTTGCCCCCTCTTCTTAATATCTTCTGCTTCTGTTAGATCCATACTGTTTCTGTCCTTTATTGTGCTCATCTTTGCATGAAGTGTTCCCTTGTTATCTCTAATTTTCTTGAAGAGATCTCTAGTCTTTCCCATTCTATTGTTTTCCTCGCTTCCTTTGCACTGATCACTGGGGAAGGCTTTCTTATCTCTCCTTGCTATTCCTTAGAACTCTGAATTCAAATGGGTACAGCTTTCCTTTTCTCCTAAACCTAACAAACATATTAAAAATCAGAGACATCACTTTGCTGAAAAGGTTCCACATAGTCAAAGCTAAGGCTTTTTCAGTAGGCATGTACAGATGTGAGATTCAGACCATAAGCAAGGTTGAGCACCAAAGAATTGATGCTTTCGAATTGTGGTGCTGGAGAAGACTCTTGAGAATCTCTTGGACTGCAAGGAAATCAAACCAGTCAATCCCATAGGAAATCAATCCTGAATATTCATTGGAAGAACTGATGCTGAAGTTGAAGCTCCAATACTTTAACCACCTGATGCTAAGAGTCGACTCAATGGAAAAGACCCTGATGCTGGGAAACATTGAGAGTAGCAGACGGGGGCAACAGAGGACAAAATGGTGAATGGCATCATCAACACAATGGACATTAGTTTGAACAAACTCCAGGAGACAGTGGAGGACAGAGAAGCCTAGTGTGCTGCAGTCCATGGGGTAACAAAGAGTCTGACACAATTTATCAATGGTTCACTGCTGAATAAAAGCCGTGCAGTCCCCAGACTTACTGTCCAAAGTATCATTATGCCCAACACTCAATTGAGCTTCTACCTTACCATTCTAAAATCTAAATAAACATGAGTTTGTTGCTTTGAATATATGAATTAGAAATTATTGGAGAAGTACATTCTCATGTATTTTAGCTCTTTGCATTGGAGTAATTACACATTGCAGCTGGACTCAAGGAATTTTGAATGTAGTAATGAATTGCTGCAAACCTTCCAAGAAATACAAAACCATATGTCTCAGGGACTTGGTTGTAGGCTGAAGCTATAGATAAGGATGTGGAAAGGGAATGGCAGTACTTCTAAAGCCAACTGGTTATGAATTGAAATTCACTGCTAATGTAAATGAAGCTGGAATGCATTTTTCCTATGCTATTCAGGGTGGAATTTGTCACAGTAGCAGGAATTTGGATGCTAAACTTTATAATTCGCTTTCTAAAGAGGAGAATGTCCATATTCTTAGAATTTCATACTGGAAGTTCAAATTTATATATAGCTTATAATATATGGATGGCTACAATCAGAAACCCTTAGAAGTTTAGGCACAAGATCAGAAAAAGGCCAAAATATGAGACTGAAAATAATGAGAATTAAAACACAGTAGATGAAGGTAGTAATCTGGAGAAGTTCCATATTTAAGACATCTTTTCTTTTTCCAGAGGAAATCCAAATCCAGGCAAGAAATAAAATGTAAATAAGAAAAGCAGTAACAATTAATTGTATCTATTTACCATCTCTAGAAAGGGTGGGACATGTTTATGGAAGCATAGTATTTTTAAACTGAGGCTGGGAAGAGAGGAACCAAAAATAAAGATTCATAAGACTCTCTAAGAAGAGGTACAATATCTAAGTCACCTGGGGTAAACTCTCATTGAATGAGGATGGTTCAGCAAGTTTTCCTTATAGCCTTTAAGTAACTTTTAGGATTTCAAAAAAGAATAGGGAAAATACACATATATAATCAGTTGACTTTAAGTAAAAGAGATTATTTTCGATATATTCAATGGGCCCAATTCAATTTATTCAAGGGCTTTAAGAGCAAATCTGAGGTCTTCTAGAAGGAGAAAATAATTCTTCCTGCAGACTGCAGCTCCAGTCTGTGTCTGAGACTTCAGGCCTGCCTTTCCTGACAGCCTGCCCTATGGATTCTGGACTTGTCTAACCAGCTTCCACAGTCACTTAAACTAGTTTCTCGAAATAAATCCCTTAGTGTATCTTTCCTATTGGCTCTGTCTTTCCTGGCTGAACCCTGACTGACATCCTCTCACACACCCTTTCCCAGGCAACTAACAGAAAACATACATTGTCGCAAAGAAAGACTCAATAAAGAAAGAGGAAGACAACGATCAAGCAAACAGAGAATTCAATTTAAAACAGAGATAAAGGGAATCCCAGAATGATGGTGACTGAACATTTCCAGGATAACAGCTGTGGACCAGGTTGGATAGGATGTCTAACATCCCTCAGAAAAGCAGGAAAGGATACAGTAGTTGCCACTTATCCACATTTTCACTTTCCATGGTTTCAGTACCGGGATCAACTGAAAATATTAAATGAAAGATTTCAGAAATAAACAAGGTTTTAATCGAGCATCTTTCTGAGTACTGTAATAAAATCTCAGCCATCCCTTCCAGGACTCAAACCAACCCAATGTCCAGTGCAGCCTGCCCATTAATCACTTAGCACCCATCTCAGTTATCAGAATGACTGTCACGGCATCACAGTGCTTGTGTTCAAATCACCCTTATTTTACATAATGAAGGCCCCAAAGCACAAGAGTGGTGATCCGGATCTACCATAAGAGTGCTTCCTTTAAGAGAAAAGGTAAAAGTTCTCAACAAAGAAAGGAAAGGAAAAATGTATGCTGAGGTTGCTAAGATTTATGGTAAGAATGAATCTTCTATCCATGTAATTGTGAAGAAGGAAAAAGAAATTTGAGTTAGTTTTGCAAACCCAAAAGTGACAGCCAATGCGTGATGTGTGCTGAGAGAGAGGCTACAGTCACAAACTTTTTACTACTATATAACGTAACAATTGTTTTATGTAGTATTGTTGTCAATCTTATTGTGCCTAATTTATAAATTAAACCTTATCATAGGTACATAAGTATAGGAAAAACATAGAGTACAGTTCACTCCTTCACAACACAGATTTGAACTGCATGGTCCATTTACACATGAATATTTTTCAGTAGTAAATCCTACAGAACTACACAATCCGAGGTTGATTCGATCTACAGGTTCAGAACCTCTGATACGGAAGAAGCAGAGATACCGGAAACTTCAGATACAGAGGAACCAGTGGATATGGGTGGCAGAGTACAATACTCAGATTATTTACAGCAGCTCTAACCCCTGTGGTTCAAGGGTCAACTGGAAACAGGATTCAAAACTATCCAAAGTTTCAGGCATCCACTGAGGGTCTTGGAATGACTCCCCTCAGATAATAGGGGACTACTTGCTATACACATAAGGTGAAAATCAGTAATACATATCAGATTAACAGATTAGTACTTGAGGGGAGGACAAAAGCCGACCTATTTTAAAACAATACCCACAGGAGTCCTGAGTGACCAAGGCAAAAATGTACATGTTGCCTTGTCTGGCGATTTATCGGTGGAACCACAGAAGTCTGCTGTTCACTGTGAGCATAGGACACAGGGACATCATGAAACTCTTCCAGTGACCTAGATGTGCCTTAATTGTGCTTTTGACTGAAATTATTATCAATTTGGTGTTCTGAAGAAAAATCTAACCTACATTACAAAGGACAAGGTTGGGGGAAAAAAAGGTCTGAGCAATGAATGCTTAAAATGAAGGTTTCTGAACAGAAATGATCTGGGAAAGATGTCAGGAAGGAAAAGATTTCTAGGAGGAAAAGGAGAACTAAAAGTTGTGTTGATAAAAAAAAAAAAATGTTTTTAGCAGACAGAAGAAACTAAGAACTACTAAAGTTGTGCTGTGGGAAATAAAACTCCAGCGCCAGAGTCACAACTTTGATACCGCTTAGCTGTCACAGACTACAAAATAAAATCATATTATTTAGATATCAGCCTCACGTTTTCTGCTAAACGGGGTCAAAAGCTGAATTTAAAGCAACTTTAGGTATAAACTGGATTGTTAGGAGAAGGAATGTCTTCTGAAGTTCAGGGGAGTTCAGTAATCTTAAGTAATGGAATTATAAGCAGTGATTTCTATTAGGCTCATGTACATAAATGAAGGGTCATTCATGTAGGTCCTAAGATCCAAAAGTGGATGCACAGGTTATAAATAGTAAGTACAATGATCTGGGTCAATTAAGTAGTGCCTTCAAGGGCTGCAAAGAGCTTTAAGAGTTCTTTCTTTCACATCAGGATCTGAGGATTCTAGAGGAAGTTGGAGATATAATGCCTTAATCTTCAGAGCATTTATCTTAAAATAATGAAAATAAATGCACTCACAGTGCATATAGGGATAAACACCACAGTGTCATAAATCAGGCAGACTGACTCTTCAGCAAGTCAGGTTGTGAAAACTGGACAGCTACATGTAAATCAGTGAAGTCAGATCACACCCTTACAACCATACAAAAAAATAAACTCAAAATGGCTTAAAGACTTGAACCTAAGACATGACACTATAAAACTCCTAAAGAGAACATAAGCAAAATGTTCTCAGACATAAATTATACCAATGGTTTCTTAGGTCAGTCTACCTGGGAAATAGAAACAAAAGCAAAAATAAACAAATGTGGTCTAATCAAACTTACAAGTTTTTGCACAGCAAAGGAAGCCATAAACAAAACGAAACAACAACATACAGACTGGGAGAAAGTATTTGCAAATGGTGCTACCAACATCATTAATTTTGATGATATTTGATGATGTTTGTTAATTTCCAAAATATTAAGTAGCTAATACAGGTCAATAACAACAACAACAACAAAAAACCCAATCAAAAAATGAACAGAAGACCTAAATAGACATTTCTCCAAATAAGACATACAGATGGTCAACAGGCACATGAAAAGATGCTCAACATCACTAATTATTAGAGAAATGCAAATTTAAACTATAATGAGGTACTACCTCACACGGGTCAATGTCCATCATTAAAAATTCTACAAATGCTGGAAAGGGTGCAGAAAAAAGGAACCCTGCTATACTGTTGGTGGGAATGTGAACTGGTAGAGCCACTATGGCAAACAGTATGGAGGTTCCTCAAAAAACTGAAAATAGAGTCGCCATGTGATTCAGCCATCGCACACATGTGCATCAGTTCAGTTCAGTCACTCAGTCATGTCTGACTCTTTGTGACCCCATGGACTGCAGCACGCCAGGTTTCCCTGTCCATCACCACCTCCAGAGTTTATTCAAACTTATGCCCATCGAGTCGCTGATGCCATCCAACCATCTCATCCTCTGCTACCCTCTTCTCCTTTTGCCTTCAATCCTTCCCAGCATTAGAGTCTTTCCAAATAAGTCAGTTCTTCACATCAGGTGGCCAAAGTATTGGAGCTTCAGCCTCAACATCAGTCCTTCCAAAGAATATTCAGGACTGATTTCCTTTAGGATGGACTGGTTGGATCTCCCTACAGTCCAAGGGACCCTCAAGAGTCTTCTCCAACACCACAGTTCAAAAGCATCAACTCTTCAGTACTCAGTTTTTTTTATAGTCCAACTTTCACATCCATACATGACTACTGGAAAAACCATAGCTATGACTAGATGGACTTTTGTTGGCAAGGTAATGTCTCTGTTTTTTAATAAGCTGTCTAGGTTGGTCATAGCTTTTCTTCCAAGGAGCAAGCATCTTTTAATTTCATGGCTGCATTCACCATCTGCAGTGATTTTGGAACCCCAAAATATAAAGTGTCTCACTGTTTCCACTGTTTTCCCATCTATTTTCCTGGGCATATATCCAGACAAAACTATAATCTGAAAAGATACATGCACCCCTGTGTTTACAGCAGCACTGTTTACAAGAGCCAAGACATGGAAACAACCTTAATGAATGGGTAAAGATCATGTGGCAAATATATACAATGGAATATTACTCAGCCATAAAAAAGAATGAAATAACGCCATCTGCAGCAACATGGATGCAATTAGAGATTATCATACTAAGTAAAGTAACTTAGAAGAGAGAGACAAATGTGGTATGATATCACTTACATGTGGAATCTAAAATGTGACAAGAATGAACTTATCTGTGAAACAGAAACAGACTCATAGAGAGAACAGACTTGTGCTTATCAAGGGTTTAGTGGGTAGGGGAGAGTTGGATTGGGAGTTTGGGATAAGCAGATGCATACTTTATATAGAGAGTGGATAAACAAGGTCCTATTGTGTAGCACAGGGAATTATATTCAATATCCTGTAATAAACCATAATGAAAAATTACACGCACACACATATGCACAGTCACTTCAGTTGTGTCTAACTCTTTGTGACCCTATAGACTATAGTCTACCAGGCACCTCTGTCCATGGGATTCTCCAGTCAGGAATACTGGAATGAATTGCCATGCCCTCCTCCAGGCGATTTTCCTGACCCAGGGATCGAACCCAAGTCTCCTGCATCTCCTACATTGCAGGTGGATTCTTTGCCACTGAACCACCACGTGAGCAGATATACAACTGAATCATTTTGCTGTACACCAGAGACACAACATTGTAAATCAACTATAATTCAGTAAAAAAAAAAAAAAAAAGGCAGACTGAGACTTAAGGTATGTTGGTACCTTAGCAACATGTATAACCAGGAAAGGCAGAGAAGCTGAGACTGAAAAACAGGGCATAAGGACACCAACCAGTCTTGAGTAGCTAGCTTTTAGAATAGCCAGGAAGTCAAACGCCAAAGGACACGGCAGCCTCAAAGCTGATTATTAAGGGTCCCCATCAGTCAGGCAAAGAATAGCATCCAGAATCCATCTGATGTCGATTATAACTCTCTTCACAGCAAGGCTCTTGCCAGGAGCCAGAGTCCGCAGGAAAGAGACTTGGTGCAAGCCAAATAGGGAGTTGGAGTCACAGCCAAGTGAGCTCCAGCTCAGGGAGTATATTCAGTCCAGCAAGGAAAGGAGAGCATATTCGTGATCTGAGTTAATATAGGAGGTAACAGTGGCAAACAAATCCTGCAACAAAATGCACTCCAATCCAAGAGCTTCCTACAGCCATGCCAGTCACAAATGAGCAAGAGTAAGTCTAGGTTCTGTCTACAGGTGGTGCTAACGAAACTGCTTTAACCTCCTGACCTGGTTAGGATCTTCTAGGGAACTGGGGTCAGACTAGTTCAGCAAGTGAAGGACATTACTGTCTCCAGCTGGGAAGAACTAGAGGCAATAAAAGCAGAAAAAATGAGATATTTAAGGATAACAGGAACATATCTGTAGCTACATAAAATGAAATGACACTTGAGTCTCATTTCAAAGCTGTTATCTCTGCTGAGAGTCCAAGGAACCCTTGTCAGTAACAAATCAAGAGTTTTTAATGAATAGGGCTATAGGAGTTCTATGCTGTATATTTCTAAGAATTCTGCTCTGAGCAGGCCAATGAAAAGAAACTTCTGCGCATTTACTCAGACAGATATCTGTTCAGAGTGATAACAGGAATTGTTATTTTGATCTCAGTAATAGTTTATGAAGGCCGACTGGAGAGTCATGGAAAGAATGATCAAAGCAAGGACAAAAATAATCTATACTTTCTTTTTCCCATAGAGCCTGAAAAATCTTTTTTAACCACCTTTCATTATCTTTTGAAACAACCTGTAGGGAAATAAAAGCAGATGTCTGGAGAAGTCATGAAGAAAAAACCACAAATCAAAGAGATTTCAAGCAGGTATGTTTTAAATGAACTCGCTGAAGTTTGGGGTTTTTTTTTTGTCCATTCCATTCCAGCTGAACCCAGAGTGTTTGTGGCTGACTGTTCTAGCAATTAGCACTTTTCCAAACCTAAATATTCTGTTGTTTTACTTCTCTTTGGTAAGAAAGACTTAAGAAAGTGGATGAAAATATGACTTAAGAAACTCAAAAGAGCTTTCTTCTGTAATCCAACTCTTTAGTCTACAGGTAAAGCCACCTGGACCTGCGAAACTTGTAGTAATTCCTTGTCTCTCTTTCTGTTATACTTACAAGGGAAAAGCAAGATATCACTTCTTATGAGAGCTGACTTGATTTACGGTACATTCATTCATTCACTGGCTTTTTTTCTTCCTTTCTTTTCCAGAGTCATACTATTTAACAACAAAATTAAAAAGATTTTTTGGTAGTTTGGGTACTTTTTTATGTTTTCTGTTTAAAAGAATAGATAATTGTTTTTTACATAGCTAGAGGTTTTGGATAGACATTATTTCTGGATAAATAGAACTCCACCCAAAAGACGTAATTTCTTCAACTTTTGATCCTTAATATGGCATTAATTCTAAGTCAGCCAATGGTTTTAGGATCAGAAGAGGCCTGAAAAGATCATCTTGCCTTATCCCCTGTGTTCTAATCATCAAGATATAATTATGTCCCTGTCTTTATTTTATGGAGTAAAGTTCAATATCATGCTAGAATTTCTCTGCAACTCAGAAAGCACCAGAATCCAGGACAACTGCCTCTTGTGGAGGGCCTTGATCTACCACTACCCCATGCTGTTTCTCTCCTGGAACAATGGCTGATTTAAATTATATTATTATAAACCAGGCCATAGACATTAACTTAGTAATTGAGTTCTGTGAAATTTCCAAGCTAGATGACGATGATTCAAGAGTATCTTCACAATAACAACTTCATAATTAAAACAAAAGAAGGTACTGTAGAATACTGTAGGCAATAAAATACATTTTTTAATACAGTCGTAAATAATAATAGGAGGCATTATTGGTAATTATTCTGATTCTCATATGAACACATATAATTATAGAATTTTTACATATCATAGAGAATATATTCTGGTTTGGAATAAGATTCTAAAGTCAAGAATTATAACCAGTGAAAGAAACAAAAAGACTCCTATACAGAAAGATGTGGTAGAACATGCTGGTACAATATGGTAAGAAATTTGCTGTGATCCCATGTGTCCTTTGGTAGATGGCTCTAGAAGGGGATGATTTGAGAGAATAGCATTGAAACATGTATATTACCATATGTGAAACAAATGACCAACCCAAGTTCAATGTATGAAACAGGGCACTCAAAGCCGGTGCACTGGGACAACCCAGAGGGGTGGGATGCGGAGGGAGGTGGGAGGGGGGTTCAGGATGGGGGACACATGTGTACCCGTGGCTGATTCATGTCAGGGTATGGCAAAAACCACCAAAATATTGTAAAGTAATTAGCCTCCAATTATAATAAATAAATTAATATTTTAAAAAAGGATATGGGAAACCTAGGATTAAACATTTCCAAATGGAAATGATGTTTACATTCTTCTACCCTTGCCCCAAAGAATGCCATTACACACCACCAAGCATAGCTCACTCAAAATCCTGGTTTTCCAAGGAAGAAGAGTACCACACAACAGACACCAAAATGAGGGAAGTGGAGTTTCCAGATAGTCTCAAGCTTGGGGACTTCCATGGTGGCTCAGAGGGTAAACAACCCGCCTGTCAATGCAGGAGACCCGGGTTCTATTCCTGGGTCAGGAAGATCTCCGGGTGATGGCTAACCACTCCAGTATTTTTGGCTGGAGAATTCCAGGGACAGAGGAGCCTGACAGGCTACAGTCCATGGCATCATAAAGAGTCAGACATGACTGAATGACTAACACTTTCACTTTCAAGAAGCTTGTGTGGTGTCTCAAGTCAGTCTTTGGGAAATTCTCATGTCCAGTGAAAAACGAGGATATGAAAAATACAGTTTACTGTTAAAAATGCATCGTGTTTTAAAATGTTATTAAAGTAAACAGGTATTTCTATGATATAGTTTTAACACGTTTTATAAAACTGAAGATTTGATTCTTGACATTAACAGTGTGAACTAAGACTTCTATCTGGTAAATTAACACTCTCAACTCCAAGTGCATGTGGCCATCTATGTTCTTTTCTTCTTTTAGAATAAAATCTTTTGGTATTTATCTTATAAAAATTATGACAAGACCCACAAATTTATTTTTCAAACACTGTGGTTATGATGCTTTTTTAAAAGTTAGGCTAAACTGGTATAAATTCTATATGATTGATGAAACTTTCTTATTTTTTAAAAGTAGTATTTTTACAATTTCATACTTATAGGTGAGTATTTCTAGACAAGATGTCCAGATTTACTTGTTTACGTAAGTATCATTTTATACATTGCTCTGTTCCTAAAAGAATACAGGAGAGACTAAAAACATATAAACTATTTGAATCTACCTTTAGATGATTAGATAAATTCAGGATTATATTGCAGAGAGATTCACTGGTGGCTCAGACGGTAAAGCGTCTGCCCGCAATGCGGGAGACCCGGGTTCGATCCCTGGATCGGGAATATCCCCTGGAGAAGAAATGGCAACCCACTCCATACTCTTGCCTAGAATATTCCATGGATGGAGGAGCCTGGTGGGCTACAGTCCATGGGGTGGCAAAGAGTTGGACACAACTGAGCGACTTCACTCACTCACTCTTAGATGATTAGATTAATTCAGGGTTATATTGTACAGTAAATAGCTGTATTTGTCAGCATTGGCTAGATTGTGCTTTGGTTAAAAAAAAAAAAAAAAAAACAGACACACACACACAACCCCAAGTCCTAGCAGCTTAATAAAACCAAAAATTTGTTTTCTTGTTTACTTTAAGTCTGTTCTGAGTCAGTGTAGCTCTTCAAGCAAATATCCTTCACAAGGAGACTCAAGAGATTGAGGCTGCTTTACCATCTTCTAATAGTAATATCATTTTTACTTTATCAAAATTACTTATCAAAATTATTTAAGTGAGGGAATTCTTTAAGTATAATATGATGCTATCAACTGTAACTTTTATTCTAAGCTGTATCTATCTATAAATTCTTTGTTAGGATAGGGGTTTCTGTTTTTTGTTTTTCTTCCATCTATCTTCACAATACGTACACTTGCTACATTGCTTTTTAAGTGATACTTAAAAGCATGCTTACATGATTATCTTTGTAAAGGCATACATACCCTCATCATTCATCACCCCTGCCAAAAAAACTAAAGCTGTTTACATTATTGTGCCTCTTTTTTTTCTTTCCCTTTGGAACAATTCAATCAAGTGACTTATACAAGCATTTTAAATTAGCATTGATTTTGGCCATCTCAGTTTGTTTTCCCCAAACAATAGTATTTGTTTAAAATTACTTCAAAAATGCCCTAAAATATGAAAGACTTAAAAGAATCGGAATATAAGATGGTATCCTTCTATTCTGAGGCATACTTTTGCATAAAATATTAAGAGTTTATCAAATTTGAGGCATTATGCTAAATCCTAAAACAAAGATAATGCACAGAGGCAGGGACAGACCTGAGAATTAGGGGTATGGATATGTGGGCGTCTGCCATTTTGTCTCTGGTAGGGAGGGCAGGATACTCACAGAAGTGATACGCTTACTGAAGGCCAAGTGAGGTAGAGAGTGAACCATGAGAGGTTTAAGGGAAGGACATTCCTGCCAGAAGGAGTATAAAGCACAAAGCACAAAACTCATAAGGTATGAACAAGTTCAGTTTGTTCAAGCGTCTGAAAGAAGGTCATTCTCTGGATGGTGAGCTGTAGATTACTTGAGAGGAGTAGGTAAGATGTGACTCATGCAGTCATACTAGCCATGGAGTGGAGCTTAGATTTAAATGTGCTGAGAAGTAGCAAATAGCCCCGGGGGGTGTTTTTAGGGGTGAGTATGGACATGGAACAACAGACTGGTTCCAAATAGGAAAAGGAGTATGTCAAGGCTGTATATTGTCACCTTGCTTATTTAACTTATATGCAGAGTACATCATGAGAAACACTGGGCTAGATAAACCACAAGCTGGAATCAAGATTGCTGGGAGAAATATCAATAACCTCAGATATGCAGATGACACCACACTTATGACAGAAAGTGAAGAGGAACCAAAAAGCCTCTTGATGAAAGTGAAAGAGGAGAGTGAAAAAATTGGCTTAAAGTTCAACATTCAGAAAACTAAAATCATGGCATCTGGTCCCATCACTTCACAGCAAATAGATAGGGAAACAGTGGAAACAGTGTCAGACTTTATTTTCTTGGGCTCCAAAATCACTGCAGATGGTGATTGCAGTCATGAAATTAAAAGACGCTTACTCCTTGGAAGGAAAGTTATGACCAACCTAGATAGCATATTAAAAAGCAGAGACATTACTTTGCCAACAAAGATCTGTCTAGTCAGGGCTATGGTTTTTCCATTGGTCATGTATGAATGTGAGAGTTGGACTGTGAAGAAAGCTGAGCTCCAACATCACTCATTATCAGAGAAATGCAAATCAAAACCACAATGAGGTACCATTACACACCAGTCAGGATGGCTGCTATCCAAAAGTCTACAAGCAATAAATGCTGGAGAGGGTGTGGAGAAAAGGGAACCCTCTTACACTCTAGGTGGGAATGCAAACTAGTACAGTCACTATGGAAAACAGTGTGGAGATTTCTTAAAAAACTGGAAAGAGAACTGCCATATGACCCAGCAATCCCACTTCTGGGCATACACATTGAGAAAACCAGATCTGAAAGAGACACGTGCACCCCAATGTTCATCGCAGCACTGTTTATAATAGCCAGGACATGGAAACAACCTAGATGCCCATCAGCAGATGAATGGATAAGAAAGTTGTGGTATATATACACCATGGAATATTTTTCAGCCATTAAAAAGAATACATTTGAATCAGTTCTAATGAGATGGATGAAACTGGAGTCTATTATACAGAGTGAAGTAAGCCAGAAAGATAAAGAACATTACAGCATACTAACACATAATATATGGAATTTAGAAAGATAGTAATGATAACCCTATATGCAAAACAGAAAACGAAACACTGATGTACAGAACAGACTTTTGGACTCTGTGGGAGAAGGCGAGGGTGGGATGTTTCGCGAGAACAGCATGTATATTATCTATGGTGAAACAGATCACCAGCCCAGGTGGGATGCAAGAGACAAGTGCTCGGGCCTGGTGCACTGGGAAGACCCAGAGGGATCGGGTAGAGAGGGAGGTGGGAGGGGGGATCGGGATGGGGAATACATGTAAATCCATGGCTGATTCATGTCAATGTATGACAAAACCCACTGCAATGTTGTGAAGTAATTAGCCTCCAACTAATAAAAATAAAAATAAAAAAAAAAAAGAAAAGAAAAGAAAGCTGAGCGCCAAATAATTGATGCTTTTGAACTGTGGTGTTGGAGAAGACTCTTGAGAGTCTCTTGGACGACAAGGAGATCCAACCAGTCCATTCTAAAGGAGATCAGTCCTGAGTGTTCATTGGAAGTACTGATGCTAAAGCTGAAACTCCAATACTGTGGCCACCTCATGCAAAGAGTTGACTCACTGGAAAAGACCCTGATGCTGGGAGGGATTGGGGGCAGGAGGAGAAGGGGACGACAGAGGATGAGATGGCTAAATGGCATCACCGACTCGATGGACACGTGTTTGAGTAAACTCCGGGAGTTTGTGATGGTCAGGGAGGCCTGGCGTGCTGCACTTCATGGAGTTGCGAAGAGTCAGATACAACTGAGCGACTGAACTGAACTGAACTGAACTGATGATCTCATTCCTATGTGACAAAGCCCACTCTGTCTTGTACAGAGACCAGGGTCCAGGAGAGAGCAGAGACTTGGTAGGAGCTTAGGTCTCCAGTCCAGGTGGGAGCCGATGGAGGCCTGGACTAGCAATGGAGAAGGAGAGGCAGAGACAGAATTCCATGAGGAAATTTCTAAGACACACAATGAATTGGAGAAATATTTGTGCTCACATCAAAAAGGGTTGTTTTTCTACAGATCTGTAAGAAGACGGATAACCTGAAAGAATATTAACATGCCGTTTGCATGTTAAAAAAAAATAAAAAGGAATTCTAAATATATGTTAAATTGCTCAACCTCACTCCTAATGAGATAAATGAAAATTAAAATTACACTGAAACACTTGTTTAACTAGAAGATTGGCAAAAAGCAGAGTTTAACAGAACATAAATTTGGGGAAAATATGAAGAAATAGACACATACATTTCTGGTACGAATGTAAGTTAGTGTACTTTGTGTAATGGACAATTTGGAGATGTCTATCAAAATTACAAAGGAACTTGTTTGTAATGCCCAACAATTCTGCATGTTCTAACTTATCCTGCAGATAAACCTCTATTCTACACCCTGGTGACAGATGTGGTCAGTGTTTTGTCCGTATTTCTCAGAGCTGCAGCCCTTAGTTAATGCCTCTTAGATGTTGGTGTGTATTTACCTTTCTCTCCCCCTTCAGGATGGAGTTAATTGGAAGGAATATGTTTTGCTCTTCTCTCAGATTTCCCCATTTTTAACTTCCTATTAGGTTAATCTCCACTTACCCGCTGAGGTACCAGCTCGACAGTATACCACTGGTTGTCTTATTCTCACTGCATCACTTTCCTCTTCCTTCACTGGCCTTCCGAGCACCTCTAAACAAACAACTTACAATCAATGCTGCTTTCTGGATGAACCCAACTAAGAGTATCCTCAACCTCTTCTCTTGTTAGATTCCTAATGGGGGTGTTCCTAGCATTTGGGCAGGGCAAGTCTATGTTATATAGGCCAACCCCTACATTTAAGGACTTCTAGTATCCCTCTTCCCTAGAAACTAAACATCAGTAATGCTCTAGTTACTTAATCAAAAACTTAATCCATGAATGTTTACACTTCCACATGTCTCTGTCTCCTCCTGGGAACAGAGCTTTCCCGGAGCCATCACATGCAGTACCAACATCCTCTCTCATGCACCTCTCACCATCGGACCTAGTGGTGGGCTAGGCATCCTCCTTACTATTTTATTTACTGCTTCCAGATCATTTACCTTACTCTTCCCCCAAATTCCAGCTTTGAATCTCATTTCTTCCTACAACAACATGTATCCCTTATCATAAGGGTACCCACTGAAGATTTCTCCTCACTCCTTGAAGATTTTATCCCTGGTTCATTGTCATTCTATCCAATACTACTCCTACAATGATTGTTGGTGACCATAATATTTACCATGGCCTCTCAGTTCCCTGACCTTCTCTCTTCTCTTTTTCTTCTCTTTCTCTTTCTCTTTTCTCTTCTCTTTCTCTTTCAAAAAAGAACTTCTCACTACAACATCTACCTACCTCTTTGTATCTGTGCCCCATACAGCCTTCCCTCCTGTTACTACAAATGAACTGCCCCTGCCTCTATGTAGAGCAACATATTCTCTAGTATCCTAACCCCATACTTTTTTGCCTACTCAAGGACATCACTCCAGGAAATCTCATCTCTCTGCCTGCATCACCAATTTTTCCCTTTCCACTGTGTTACTACTTTTGGCATTCATAAACACTGCAATTCTGCCCATCAGGAAACATTAACACACTCACCTGACGTTTGTCCTACTGTACTGGCTGCTGTGTCATAGCTATCCTCGTGGGTTCTGCCTTATTCGCCTGATTTCTAACCAAGAGAGGGCCCCAGGGTTCAGTTTATGGTTTTTTCTCTATGCTGTCTATACTAGTGATCTCATCATTTCATGGCTTTTAATACCACATACACATGAATAACTCCAGAATTTATTTCTCTAGCCCTCTCCTCTGAATTCCAGACTCATATATCCAAAATTCTACTTGATCTCTATCGGGATACCTGGATAAATGGTTTTAAATGGAAATGTTCAAGTCAATCTTCCTATCTCTTCTTATTGAAACATGCTCCTTCAGTGGTCTTCACTCACTTGGGAAACAGCACATACATCCTTCCAGTTGTTCAGATCATACTCCTGGTATCATTATTTGATCTTTATTTTTCTCTCATGAGCTACATCTACTTTATTAGAATAGGATTCAACCACCACTTACTCCTCCATTACCAGTGTAGATGTCTATCAAAATTATAAATACACTTGTCCTTTGACCTAACAATTCTGCTTATTGTAATTTATCCTACAGATAAACCTTTATTTCATATCCTGCTATCCGATGTTGTCAACATTTTGCCCCATTCCTCATATCTGCAGGACTCAGACAATGCCTCCCAGATGTTGGTGTATATTTACCTTCTCTCTCTTTCCCTGGAGAGGGACTAATTGGAAGGGATGTGTTTTTCTCCTTTCTCAGATTTCCCCATTTTTAACTGAGGAGGTTAAGCTCCAGTCACCCACTGAAGTACCAGCTTAACAGTGTACCACTGATAGTCCAAACTATCAATTTTTAAAAACTGCAATAGCCTTGTGAGTTTCCTATGTTTATTTCTGCCCCCTTCCCCAGTTGAATTTCAACAAAGAAATCAGAGCGATCTTTAAAGACTTAAATTAGATGATGTTAGTACTTCAATCAAAACTCTGCAACTCACTGGAGTAAAGGCAAAATCCTTACAAAGGTCCATAAAACAACATAGAATCTCAGTTCTCAGTTCAGTCACGTCCAAGTCTTTGCAACCCCATGAATTGCAGCACACCAGGCCTCCCTGTTCATCACCAACTCCCGGAGTCTACCCAAACAAATGTCCATCGAGTCGGTGATGCCATCCAGCCACCTCATCCTCTGTCGTCCCCTTCTCCTCCTACCTCCAATCCTTCCCAGCATTAGGGTCTTTTTCAATGAGTCAACTCTTTACATGAGGTGGCCAAAGTATTGGAGTTTCAGCTTCAATATCAGTCCTTCCAATGAACACCCAGGACCGATCTCTTTTAGGATGGACTGGTTGGATCTTCTTGGAGTCCAAGGGACTCTAATCTCCAGCATTACTCCACATGTTCCCTCTTTGATTAACTTGAATAAAAAACTGGAGAGTGAGGCAAATGCAGATACATTTGGGGGTTGGAACTATTAAGACCTGCTAGTGGGTTTGATGTGGTAAGATTATGGAAAGAGAGTAATCAAAAATGGTAAATGAATCTTTAGTTTTTGGCCTGAACATCTGAACAAATAATTGTGTTACCAACTTTCATAAGTAAGATATGGGAAGAGTTGAATGGGTCTGATATGTGTTTAGGGGATGGAGTTACAATGAATAGATAAGAATTTTGTCATGTATATGTTAGGTTTTAGGGACCTATTAGACATCAAAATGAAAATTATGCATATGCAGCTGTTTATACAAATTTGCTAAAAGAAAACTAGGTTTGATTTCATGGAACAAGAGAAAATAAAGTGCTGTGTTGAAAAGGATGCAGTGGTAAACTATTTTTAATATTGCTAAGAGTGAATACAATTGGGACAAAAGCTAACAATGAGTTAGACACTCAGGTCACTGGTGAGCTTGAAAGACTGTGTCAGTGGAGTTGTAGGATGAATGAAGGAGAGATGAGAGAAGTTAAATGGAGGACAGTTTATACAACTGATTTGAGAGTGGGAAGATAAGTTGGTTCTCTTCTGATTATAATCATTCTTGAAACATTCTTATTATGATATGTGCTGTGCATAGTCGCTCAGGAGTGTCCAACTCTTTGTGACCCCATGGACTGTTGCCCACCAGGCTCCTCTGTCCATGGGGATTCTCCAGGCAAGAATACTGGAGTGGGTTGCATGCCCTCCTCTAGGGGATTTTCCCAAGCCAGAGCTCGAACCCAGGTCTCCCACACTGTGGGCAGACTCTTTATAGTCTGAGTCACCAGGATATAATTAACCATAATTTTCTTTCTTGGCCATGCCACTTGTGGGATCGTAGTTCCCCAACCAGGGAGTAAACAAGCACCAAGTCCTAACTACTGGACTGCCAGGGAATTCCCTAAACTGAATTATTCATATTATTTTTAGAAATAAATCAGTGATTTTATTTATTTATTCTTGGCTGTGCTGGGTCTTCGTTGAGGTGAGCAGGCTTCATTAGTCCTGGCTCACAAGCTTAGTTGTTCTGTGGCATGTGGGATCTCAGTTCCCTGACCAGGGAGCAAATCCATGTCCCCTACATTGGAAGTTGGATTCTTAACCACTGGACCACCAGGGAAGTCCCAATTCCTCTTATTTTTGAGTTGTAAAACTTCTTATACAATCTGTATTCAAGTCCCTTACCAGATATATAATTTGAAAATATTTTCTGCCTTTATTTTGGTTGTCTTTTCACTTTCTTGATAGTGTCCTCTAATACATGAGTTTTTAATTTTAACGAAGTCATTCTGCCTTATTGACTATGCCAAAGCCTTTGACTGTGTGAATTACAATAAACTGGAAAATTCTGAAAGAGACGGGCATACGAGACCACCTGACCTGCCTCTTGAGAAACCTGTATGCAGGTCAGGAAGCAACAGTTAGAACTGGACATGGAACAACAGACTGGTTCCAAATAGGAAAAGGAGTACATCAAGGCTGTATATTGTCACCCTGCTTATTTAACTTATATGCAGAGTACATCATGAGAAACGCTGGGCTGGAAGAAGCACAAGCTGTTATCAAGATTGCTGGGAGAAATATCAATAACCTCAGATATGCAGATGACACCACCCTTATGACAGAAAGTGAAGAACTAAAGAGCCCCTTGATGAAAGTGAAAGAGGAAAGTGAAAAAGTTGGCTTAAAGTTCAACATTCAGAAAACTAAGATCACGGCATCTGGTCCCATCACTTCATGGCAAATAGATGGGGAAACAGTGGTTGACTTTCTTTTTCTGGGCTCCAAAATCACTGTGGATGGTGATTGCAGTCATGAAATTAAAAGACGCTTACTCCTTAGAAGGAAAGTTATGACCAACCTAGATAGCATATTAAAAAGCAGAGACATTACTTTGCCAACAAAGGTCCATCTAGTCAAGACTATGCTTTTTCCATTGGTCATGTATGGATGTGAAACTTGGACTATAAAGAAAGCTGAGCGCCGAAGAATGGATGCTTTTAAACTGTGGTGTTGGAGAAGACTCTTTGAGACTCCCTTGGACTGCAAGAAGATCCAACCAGTCCATCCTAAAGGAGATCAGTCCTGGGTGTTCATTGGAAGGACTGATGCTGAAGCTAAAACTCCAGTACTTTGGCCACCTGATCTGAAGAGGTGACTCATTTGAAAAGACTCTGATGCTGGGAAAGATTGAGGGCAGGAGGAGAAGGGGATGACAGAGGATGAGATGGTTGGATGGCATCACCGACTCAATGGACATGGGTTTGGGTGGACTCCGGGAGCTTGTGATGGACAGGGAGGTCTGGCATGCTGCGGTTCACGGGGTCGCAAAGAGTCGGACACGACTGAGCGACTCAACTGAACTGAAATGTATTCAGATTTTTTTTGGTTGTTTTGTGTCATCATATCTAAAAATTGCTGCCTAATTAAGCATTAATTAATTAGGTCATTAAGATTCATAATCTTGTTTTCTTTCAACAGTTTTATAATTATAGCTCTTATATTTTTGTTTTTGATCTATTTTGAGTTAATTTTTGTATATGTCACATGTATCAATTTTATACTGCTGTGCATACAATTCTTTCCTTAATTTCAATCTTAATTTCTTTCTGCCTGAGGAATGTCTTATAACTTTTCTTATAGTGTCTGCTACTAATGAATTCTTTCAGCTTTTGTATGTCTGAAGATATCTTTACTTTACCACTTTTGTTGAAATATATTTTAGCAGGACATATAAGTCCAAACAGACAAGTTTTTTCCTTTCATTACTTTAAAGATGTTCCTCCACTGCGTTTTCAATTGTAGGACACGACTGAGTGACTGAACTGAGCTAAAAAAAAAAACAAAAACTCTTCTCACTCTCACCTTTATTGCTCTGTATATAACATATCTTTTATCTCTGGATACTGTGAGGTTCTTCCTCTTTATCACTATTTTTTTTGACAATTTTGTGATGACAGACCTACGTGTAATTTATTTACTTCATGTTTCTTGTGATGGAGTTTCATTAAGGCTCTTGAATTCATGGGATTACAGGTTTTACTCTTTGGAAAGTTTGGGGACATATTTTCCCAAATGGTTTTTGTCCCTACCTTCTTTTCTCCTATGCGGACTCTAACTACTCATTTATTAGCCTGCTTGAAGTTGCCCCACAACTCACTGATGCTCTTTAATTATTCTGGATTCTTTGTGTGTGTGTGTGTGTGTGTGTGTGTGTTTCTTTTTGGATTGTTTCCACTGCTATACCATCAAACTCATTAATCTTGTTGTTATTCAGCCACTCAGTCATGTCTGACTCTGCAACCCTACGGACTGCAGCATACCAGGCTTCCCTGTCCTTCACTATCTCCTGGAGTTTGCTCAGATTCATGTTCATTGAGTAGGTGATGCTATCTAACCTTCTCATCCTCAGCCACTCCCTTCTCCTTTTGCCTTCAATCTTTCCCAGCATCAGGGTCTTTTCCAATGAGTCAGCTCTTCTCATCATGTGGCCAAAGTACTGGAGCCTCAGCTTCAGCATCAGTCCTTCCAATGAATATTCAGGGTTGATTTCCTTTAGGATTGACTGGTGGTTTGATCTTCTTGCTGTCCAAGGGGCTCTCAAGAATCTTCTTCAGCACCACAATTCGAAAGCATTAATTCCTTGGTACTTGGCCTTCTTTATAGTTCAACTCTTATGTCCATACATGACTACTGGGAAAATGGAGTTCTCATGGATAGAATACTGGACTGGATTGCCATTCCCTCCTCCAGTGGACCAAGGTGTGTCAAAACTCTTCACTATGACCTGTCCATCTTGGGTTACCCTGCATGGTATGGCTCATAGCTTCATTGAGTTATGCAAGCCCCTTCGCCATCACAAGGCTGTGATCCATGAAAGGGTCACTAATCTTATCTCCTGATATATGTAATTTGCTGTTAATCCCATCTAATGTATTTTTCATCTTGCATATTGTACTTTTCATCTCTAGAAATACGATTGAGATCTTCTTTTAAATCTCTGCCTAACTTTTTGAATATGTATGGTTACATTAACTGTATTAATGTTCTCTGCTAATGATATCATTTGTATCAATTTGTGTCACTTTTGAGTTACTGATTATTCTCCTCATTATGGTTGTATTTTTCTATCTCTCTGCACGCCTGGTAGTCTTTGGCTGCATGCATACTTTGTGGGGGCTTTCCAGGTGGCACTAGTGTAAAGAACCCACCTGCCAATGCAGGAGAGGTAAGAGACATAGGTTCGATCCCTGGGTCAGGAAGATTCCCTGAAGGAGGGCATGGAAACCCATTCCAGTATTCTTGCCTGGAGAACCCCACAGAGAGAGGAGCCTGGCAGGGTACGGTCCATAGGGTCACAGAGAGTCGGACACAACTGAAGCAACTTAGCACACATGCACATACTTTCTGGACTTCATTTTGTTGGGTACTGGATGCTTTTGAATTCTCATAGATTTTCTAGAGCTTTGCTCAGGAATGATGATAAGTTACTTGGATAACAGTTTGATCTTCAGTTTTTGCCTTTACCGCTTTACAGGTTGGGAGCAGTTCTCAGTATAAGGCTAATTATTTCCCACTAATGAGGTAGTACCTTCTTAAATAATCTACCCAGTGCCTTACGAATTATGAGTTTTTCCATCCAGCTCATAAGAACTGACAATGGCATAGCCTCTCATGCTTCCAGATGATTCTTTCCTGGGCCTCATGTAGTTTCCTCATTTGCATATGCAGATCAGGACTGCTGAATATTTGATAAGGGTCCCTTTGCAGACTGCCAGTGTTCTCCTGGTAGCTCTACCCTCTTTGTCACTCATTTCATCAACTCTGTCTTGATCTCTCTAGACTCCAACCTCCATCTCTTAAATTCAGGGTCCTAATTGGGCTTTACCTTAGTTATTCTTCCATATACCATGGCCTGAAAACTTTCTCAAGTGAATACACTGGGGCAACAGTTGGTCTCATCTCTCATGTTTCTTTCTTTCAAGAATAACTGTCATTCATTGCCTGACAGCCAGTGTCTTGAAAACCACTGTTTCATGTATTTCATCTGCTTTGGTTTTGTTTTCATTTGTGTGTGTGTGTTTTGTTTTGGCTGTTACAGGTGGGAGGGTAAATCTAGTCCCTTTAATTCCATCTTGGCCATACAGGTTTTCTTAAGCAGAGATAGCAAGGAAGAATCTGAAATAATCCATCATCAACATTTTTCCTCCAATATTTATCATGAGAATGGGAAATCTGGCTAGGCCATTTCTATATATATTTATAGTTTTGCTTCTCAGATCTCAAAAAATGGATGAGGCAAACAATGATACTTCAAATGATTCCTTCTCCAGAAAGAAGAGACTTCCACTGGGGAATATATTGATTTATAGTATGGTATGCTAGCCAAAGTTTTGTTCTGACAGAGTCTGCAGATCCAAATGTGTACACAGGTTAGATAGAATATGTGAAGCTGTAAGCCAGAAGTAATATGTGATAAACTGGGGCAATGACAGTGAATGTAGAGGCAGACGTGGTCCAAAGTCATTCAAATTCAATAGTATGATAGAAAATAAGAGGACCCAAACTTTCTGGCCCAGCTTAATGGCACTTTCTAGATCATAAACTCCTACTACCTACCTCAATTATAAGATAGTTCTTATTAGAATACTTTATGAAAAAAATCTGTAAGAGCAATATATAATATTTTTAGCAAATGCAAGTCTGTGTGCCCAATGTACAGTGAGGCCAAACAATACCAAAACGTCTGACTTTGGATCAGAGTAAGGTTTATTGCAGGGCCATAGCAAGGAGACTGGTGGCTCATGCCTTGCTGTTGCTTAGCCGACTCTCTGCAATCCCATTGATTATAACCCACCAGGTTCCTCTGTCCATGGGATTTTCCAGGCAAGAATAGTGGAGTGGGTTGCCATTTCTTTCTCCAAGGAATCTTCCAGACCCAGGGATCCCTTGTGTCTCCTGCATTAGCAGGCGGATTCTTTACCACTATGCCACCTGGGAAGCCAGCTGGAAAGCTCATGCCTTAAAAACCCCAGACTCCCCGAAAGCACTTAGCAAAGCCCTTTTTATAGGAAAGGTGAGGGAGGGGCGTGGTTAGTTGTTGCACACTTCACCCTTTGCCCTTGAGGTCAGGTCATGGCCAGGTAATGAATGATGTTCCTATAAACCTCCGCCAAGCAAAATATTATTACTTGGTCTGACAAGAGAATGCAAGGTCCCAAGGCTCAACTTCACCCATTGATGTCCAAATCCTGGCTACGAGGAGGCAGATCTCAGCTGGAGGCGCTTTCAGTACCAGATCCTGCCCAGGTGTCATCACTGAGCGAACCAGGCATCCAGGACTCAGGTTTTTCATTTAAACTGGAGAGGACTATGTGTACAGGATCAATAGGAAAGCATGTTGCAGCAAATGTCATTCATGTTAATTTCCAGCTCACAACTGTCCCTGTTTGAGAATAGCCCCAACCACAGAGGGGGACCTGAAGTAATGATGTGTGGCATCCTTGCAGCTTAACCCTGACCTCTGGCCACCTCCCAGAGGTAGACAATGGATCTACAGTGTACGAATTTTTGAAACTTGAACAGAGAGATTGAAGCTACCTGAAGCTGTTACCTTAATGGAGCGCGTGTGTGCAAAGTCACTTCAGTTATATTTGACTCTGTAGCCCGCCAGGCTTCTCTGTCCATGGGTTTCTCCAGGCAAGAATACTGGAGTGGGTTGCCATGCCCTCCTCCAGGGGATCTTCCCTACCCAGGGATCGAACCAGTGTCTCTTCACGTCTCCTGCACTGGCAGGTGCTTTGCCACTAGCGCCACCTTAATAGCACTGTCGATATATTCCAGTTGCTGAGGCCTCTGTGGACTGGGACCCATGGAGACTGCTGCCATCATTAGACTGCAGAGGTGAGGATGAAGGAGAGGTTCGCTGTTGCCTCGAAGCCTGGGCCTGGCCAGTGGGAGGCCATGGGGGGGAATCAGGAGCTCTGTGGGACACAGCCCTCAGCCTGACCCCGGGCCCTTAGCTTACTTGCCAGGTCCAGGCCTTAGGGCCTAGAGGACCCAGAGAACCCTAGCGAGAAGGTCCTTTCACTGCAATGTATGCTGGGAGCAGCACTGGGAGGCTGACTATTGGCAGAGTAGGACCCCTAACCTCCCACTAAGGGTCTCGCAATAACAGGCACTGTTATCATATATAACAGCTGTGTGCCCACTCCACCCCATTACAATATTAATTATAGTGATATTATTATTCGTGTTGATAAGTCTTTTGAAGAGGGTCCATAGGTTCCCAAAGAAGATTAACCAGAATGCGAAAAAAAAAAAAAAACCATAGATGAGAAATGAACTTAATTCTCTTGGTGCGGCAACCTTTTTACCAATCTTGGAAACGTAAAACTTAGCAATATATGTTAAGGATCATATACCTCTTCTATCTTCCCAGCAAAAATAGCCCTATTGCTACAACCTGTTTCTCCTGTTTTACAACCTGCTTTGATCAACATTTTCTTAAGCTAGTAAGAAAGCTAACTGTCAGAGTTGAGACGGGAAACTGGCTTTAGGAACTTGACAACATAAGCTAGGAGAGATAGTTTCAGACACCTGGCATCAGTATTTTTAAAATAATAATTTCTGGATTTTTCTTTTTTGGCTGTGCCTGGTAGCTTGGGAAGCTTATAGAATCTTCATTCCCCAACCAGGGGTTGAACCCTGGGCCATGGCTGTGACAATACCAAGTCCTAAGGACTATCAGGGAACTCCCAATAATTTCTGGATTTTAAACAGCTACAGTTTGTTTCCAATGTCCTAGAAATCCAATGGTGAAGAAGAATATCATATTAGGAACCAATAATATGAAAAATTCTATTGATTATGACCTAGCAGTCATGGTCATAAAATTCTAACTTTGCTGCTACTCAAGGTAGTCTATATAAATATAGACCCAGAATATTTGAGTTATAACAGAAATATAGGTTCCTACTAATAATAGAGGTCCTTTGCCTTAAAGGATATCAAAAGATATCAGCATATGATAGCCAATACAGTATTCGTGTGGTTTTTTAATACCTAATAAAAATAACAAAAGGTACTAATTGTATGAAGTAAGTCCACTTAGTTAGGCAGTCCAACCACAGCATTCAGCAGGAAGATGAGTTTCTCCAACATAAATACTTAGTAAGAGACACCTGACTGCTATGACAGTGATCAGTGACAGGGCTTATGGATCTCTAAAATGTTAGAGAGGGTATGTTCCATGACTGAACTGCATTTTTAAAGTCCTTTTCCAAAATCTCTTTGAAAGTCAAAATCTTTTTTTTAACAGCCTAAATTAAGAGGTTACCTTATAAAAAGAATAGCAAAATTAAAATTTTCCTAAAATAAAAATTTAAAAGAGTAGAAAAACCTACTTTTCCAAGTAGATTGGGTTAGATCAGTGGTTCTCAACCTAAGGTTTTATGCTTTCAGCTCCACCTTTTCTCCCAGTGCAGTTTGGCAATGCTTAGAAATGTTATGGTTGGCAAAACTGAGGAGGAAGGTGTTACTGGCATCCAGCAGCTAGAGGCAGGAATTCCACCAAATGTCATACGATGTACAGAGCAGCCTCCCACAACAAAGAATTATCCAGTCCCAAACGTCAACAGAACCAAGATTGAGAAATCCAGTGTTATAAGAAGGCCGTGTAATGCTAATAAACCTCAGTATAAATTCCAACTGAGAAATACCTTTGTGCTAACTTTCAAAATTACATTTGTTTTGAGGGAAAAATAGTCTTACTCACCACTTTTAAGTAACTTCTGACATTTTATCATTCATAAAATCCTTCCATAATCTCATTTGCTCTTCACAACTCTGATGAAGAAGTCATCTTTTTCCCCTGTTTTACTACCCAGAATGCTGTTGCGCAGAAAGAGGCTAAAGTCACACAAGTTCAGCTTCTGGGTGGATAATCCAGTGACCTTTCTGCTATCCTACAGTTGTACACTCTTGTTCAGAACACTATATAAAAAGGGATTTAAAATATTTTAAAGCAGCCTGTTGTGCATCTATATGGATATGACTCCAGAAGACAGATGTCATGTGCTTTAAGGATGGAGAATGGGAGAAGGACTGGGCTTGGGCTGGGTATTACCAGCCCAATACCATACGTACTGGAAAGCAAGTGTGGGAGGTAAGGAGCTAAAAGAACAATGACATTAGCCAAGCCAAGTGGAGGAACACAAACAGATCCCTAAGTTAGAGCCTGATGCTGGGGAAGAGTGAAGGCAGAAGGAGAAGAGGCAACAAGAGGATGAGATGGTTGGATGGCATCACCAATTCAATGGACATGAACTTGGGCCAACTCCAAGAGAGGGTGAGCGACAGGGAAGCCTGGAGTCGAACATGACTTGGCCACTTAACAACAACCTCTCAAGTCTTCCCTGGTGGTCTAGTGGTTAAGACTGCACACTTCCACTGCAGGGGGCACGGGTTCAATCTCTAGTGGGAGAACAAAAATCCTGAAAGGCGCAAGGTACAGCAAAAAATAAGGTAAAATAAAATAACTCCTTCTCTGTGAACATCATTCTTTTCCCTATAAACAAGATAAGACCCTTATAAAAACATAAAATGGAGAAATGTGCTGAGTCTAACCAGAAAAAAATAAACCACACTCATTACTTTCAACAAAGGATTTGGTATATCCACGGCACAAATGATGGAAAAACTGAGAAGAATTCAGGGATTAGCAAGCACAAGACGCCATTACGCTTTTAAACAGGCCAGAGGGAGGAGGCAGTGTTGCCAGGGCTGATTCGGTGGTAGGCTTGTCCAGCAGAGGTGGAGCCTAGGAGGTATCACAGTTGCGGCAGCGGAGGGTGCCTAGGGCAGAAAAAGAGGGGAATAATACACCAGCTTCTCCACCCCTCCTTCCTTCCAGCATCCTGACAGTGTCTCCTATTGAATTTCCAGCAGGAAGCCAGTTGACACAGGAGCCTGGGAAATGGTCTGCAAGAGCTGTTTAAGATGTGGAGCAGAGAGGGGAAAGGGCACCGGGTGGATGGGAAGGCCAACAGGTTCAGAATCATAGCATATGCCAAGAGGGGACGCCACGAATGAGTGCACGGCATCAGCTGAATACTCCAGGACCTAAATCATGTTTTCCTTCAAGTCAAGGAAAATATATCTTAAGCCTATCCTGGATCAAACAAATAAATCAGTAAAATAAAAATCAAACTCAGAAAGTCAACTCGACAAATGAAGCGCAATAACATTTTGTATAAATATCCAGACTTTTTATGGTTAAGTGATTACAACTGAGAAAAATAAAAAAGAAAAGAAAGAAAACAGCTTTAATAGGTGTTCAGAAAGGAAGCTGGGCTTTTTCACACCTGTTTTGCACACAGTAGGCTCCACATTCAAAATAGAAGCAAATTCTTGCTGAGCTCTTGACAACATGAAAATAAAAACATGAATCACCTTTCCTCTCAAAATTGTAGGTGGCAGCAGAACACGATTTTTAAAAGGCTAGCCTAATTTTCTTTCTGGGGAAAAAATATTAAGAAAAGCAGACTGAAGAAGCAATACTGGTCCACTCTATGCACTGAATATTCATAATTCAATTTTAATAAATATATTGAAATGATAGAGTTACTACAATAAAATCCAGAAATCCTGGAAAGCAAAAGCCAAACTTCTAAAGGCTATTTCAGCTAAGTAACAGTTAATACTTAGAAGAGATATAATCTGGGGTAATTGCTGGGGACATTTTGGTTTCTTGTATATAAGCTCAATCGGCAATAATGAATAATCAGGAAAACCTGCAGAGAAGTGTAGCAGTAAGGCCATGTGTCACAGAGGCATAATTAGCGACTCCTGCAGGGAAGGATTTCCCTGGTGGCTCAGACGGTAAAGCGTCTGCCTACAATGCAGGAGACCCAGGGTTGATCCCTGGGTCGGGAAGATCCTCTGGAGAAGGAAATGGCAGTCCAGTTCAGTACGCTTGCCTGGAAAATCCCATGGACAGAGAAGTATGGTAGGCTGCAGTCCATGGGGTCGCAAAGAGTCGGACACGACTGAGCGACTTCACTTCACCCTGGGAAAGAGGTGCTCAAAACACAACACACAGAAATGTGAGCAGGTACTTAAGTAGAAAAATACAAAGTGATTTCTGGTAGTTATTCTGCTTTGGACACAAGTGGGCTTTGCTAGTCAGCCCTAGCAGACAGGGTAAGACTGAAGCATCCAAACTGTAGACCTGTCTCATAGAGCGGGGAGGGGGTGGCGGGGGGACGGCAGAGAGGTGGATAGAGCAGACTTACCAAAGTCCAATCCACCGACATCCTCACTGTCACACCCACAGGGTCAAGCAAACATATGCCGTAGTTGAAAGCTGCAGTCTCAGGGGGTGAGGGGGCTTCAAGGCCCCAAGGCCTTCAGTGGCGGAAGGAGCGCTGTGAAAGGGGATCTACAGAATGCTGATGCTGCGCCCAGACCAGCCAGCTAACATTGCGAACAGGGCTTCCCTGGTGGCTCAGCAGGAAAGAATCCGCCTGCCAATGCAGGAGAGGCAGGTTGAGTCCCTGGGTTGGGAAGATCCCCTGGAGAAGCAAACAGCAGCCCACTCCAGTATTCTTGCTGGGAAATCCCATGGACAGAGGAGCCTGGTGGGCTACAGTCCATAGGGTCGCAAAGAGTCAGACATGACTAAACAACAACACCACGCGTGAGCAGCATGGGTGAAAAATGAGTGACCAAGGCAGGGATCAAACAGAAAAACCCAGTTAATAAAAACTGGGGAAGAGAAAGATTTCAGTGATGATGAGATTGGGGGAAGAAGCCCTGAGATGCAGTCAAGTGTGGAAGGGCTTGCCTCCCCCCACCCAGTGCCATTTTTTAATCCTTTTAAGGGTTCAGGTTCTCACTGAACAGTGCTCACTGAACAGGCACAGTGCCCAGGACCCATAACTTTTTCCAGGTTTTACCAAATTGTTTTGAGAGCTGGAAAAGAAAGTGTCTTGGCTCTAAAATAGAGAATTGCAAAATGAAATTATTAAATATTTCAAAAGGAAAATTAGATGAATCTCTTTCATTTTGCATAACAAAACATTGTATTTTTCATGTAAGATGTGGCTACATCTTTTCATGTTTGGGAAGAGGCCTCTATATCCAGGATTTATATAGCCCTAAAGTTGGCCCTTCTCCAGTCTGGCATAGTTCAGACAAAGAAGGTCAAGGGTGCTAAAACTTCAGCAGGGATGGACAGGCAGGGAGGGGAAGGCAAAAACACCAAATCACCCAGGCTAGAAATTCAGGGAAGGCAAGGGAGGCTTGCAGGGAGGGTGTCTGGTAGGTGCCTTCACAAAGGCTGGGCTTGACTGGGTGCTGGGATGTGGAGGCGCAGTGTCCCCAGATATGGATGGCACTCTGGTTTCTGATTTTGGAAATGGCCATACCCAGGATTTCCAATCTGGCAAGCGCGCTGGCGGCAAAAGGCTCTGAACAGCAGAGAGAACCATCTGGAGGCAGGCGGCCACTCAGTGTGGTGAAAGGGTATGAATGCAGATTTGGCAACAACTAGACAGCAGGGCGTAGTTTCTAAAGCAAGGAGGCAGCAGAAGGTAATTCAGATGGGGAGAACTCAATCCATCTGAGGATGTAGGGCAGGAGGAAGCAAGTCAAGGAACACTGAGGCCCAGAGATTCCAAGATTCCTGGGTTCACTAGCGTCTGATTGGCCGCTGGGCAGCCCCAGGAACACCGCTGCAGCTCACCCAATGGGCCCTGTGGTAGGACTTCTAGATTGCTGGTCTGGGAGAAGGGCCCAGCTCTACATGCGTCCCCTTGTAGAAGGAGTGCTTGGTCTGAGTGAAACAGAAGCCCATTTGAGATCCCGCTGGAGGCAGGGCGCCTTACTATGTCCAGAGAAAACAGCCATGGGGCTGCCATTTCTTGAATTAGGGTCAGAAGAAAGTGGAGTGATATGCCCCAATTTTGAGGGAGAAGGTTCGAGTCTGAGACCCACCCAGTGGGCGTGGCAGAGGCAGATGTTTAAATAAACTCCTCTAACCAGAAATTGCCCTGATGGGCCTTAGGGTGTGTCTCTCTGGGAGGGGACCAAAGACCCTGACCTGGAGACATTGTGATGACTGAGCAGAGATAAAAGAGGAGGAGATGGAGCGGCTGCACCTCTAGGGCCATTGGGGGCTGCTGCAGAGGCTGGTGACCCTGGCTGGAGAGCACAGTGGAGCGTTCCAGGCTTCCCCTGGGACTATCTCCAAGGACCAGAATCAACCGCAACTTCTCAGGTTACCTGGGAAGCTGAGAAGGGGCAAGGTCGGGGCACCAGCAGAGGAGAGAGAGTTTAGCTGGCCACGCGGAAGAAGGGAGAGATCATCAGAGACTACTAGATCATGGCAGCAGCGACCGCCTAGATCCTGGCACAGTAAAAATATTTCCAGCAACCGTAAGTGACCTTGGATGAGAGTTCTCAGGGTGTGCCTAGAGCGATGCTCTAGGGGTCTTGGGTAATCTTGTAGAAGAGAACATTTTTGTTGTTTTCTCATATTACATTGTGAATGGAGGACTTCCAAGTAGGGTAACCAAGATTTTTCCAAGACAATGTATTGTGTAGGTAGAGGTATTGCTGTCTCACTCACTGAGCATTATGGATCCAGAATCTAGGTATTATTGGTGGTTTAAGAGTCTCAAAATGTTTCAAACTTGGTTAAATTTAATATTCAGTTAAATTTCTAGAATATGTAACAGTATGCCAACTAGTAAACTGCTGCAACTCAACTTTTACTCTCCACATGGTGATAAAACAACAAAAATCCTTTCTTCTACAGTAGATAGCGTATGCAAAGAACCAAAGCATTAAATACATGAATGTATGCAAAGAACCAAAGCATTAAATACATGAATGTGTCTGAAACAAGGGGATATCTCAAAATATTTGACATATCATAGCTGAGGACATGAAAATAAAAAATGCCAAGGAAGGACTTAAAAGACATAAAAGATCCTGTTCTCAGAGTTCTGGGGCCTATTCTCAGTTTTCTTGGAGTGATTTTTAAGTGATAAGTACATCAAACTTGCCCTTTTGGGGTGGGGGGCATCACTACACAAGAGTTGTAGGTATAATGCTAGAGTTCTTAGGTTTTTGGATCCTTAAAAAGTGAATATTATATAATGTAAAAGTACTACAAACCTAGGAACTTATATGCAAGATGAAAAGCCAGAGATAAGAAAGAAATGGAGACAAAGGGGGGAAAAAACGAGATTACATGTAATTGACAGGCTATTCAACAAAGGCTTTAGTGTTTTCCTCCAGATAAAAGGCCTAGTTATCAACAACAGTGAAAGATAATTACTAAAAGAGTTTTTCTTTTCTTTCCACCTAAATTCCAAAAACTAAATGTTAAGAGTCTGATCATAAGTGTTAGCTTGTGAAAAGTAAGACCAGAGTGGTTCCCTCGAAAAAAATTTAAGATAGGAGGGTATATGGTTAGCAGAAGCCAGCTCATTAGAAGAGAAGCATCTGGTGAACCACATTAGTAGGGTAAGGGTATGAGGCAAAATGTCCAGGGGAGCTCAGAGAGCATGTCACTTAGGATTCATGAAGGATACTGTTTGCTAATAAGCACATGGTTACTTCTGTTTTATCTCTAAACAGAAGATAATACTGGATTTATGAATTCTATAGGTTTTGACAGTTAGAATTGGAAAATGACAGTACAAAACAGGGCGGTAGTATGGAAGACACTGCTAAGTCGGTTATGCCATGAAATGGAAATAACTGTGGTGTTTAATTTAGAAAGGAGGTATAAGATGCCACAGTCACTAAAACATCAAATTGGAGTGCACGGATAGCTTTTCAGACAGAGTCTCATAGGGCGGAATCAAGAAGATTCAAAATCTGGTCCTCCTCGGTGTGCATTAAGCTCAGAGAAGGAATGGCTCTTCTGATCTGTGCTGACTGCTAACCTATTATCTGCGATAAGAGTTTCCGAATCAGCCACATCCACTGAGAATCAGACTGGTTTCCTATAGAAAACTGACAATGAGCAGCAAAATCAGTTATCATAAAGTTTCTTGGCATCTAAGGAGTTGGATGGTCATAACAGCTAATGCCTTAAGCAGTGTAAACTTGACACATGACTGGAAGCTCACTATGCTCTACATCAGTGATATAGCTGTTACTTATTTCTATATTTTTAAAAGTTACTTATGGCAGCATTAAACTAAAACCTCTTTTAATAATCTAGTTTTCCAATAGGTATCCAACAAATCAAGAAAGGAAGTTCTTTAGGGGACTGGTAATAAATCTTTAATCTATGAAAATCATAGTCATCTTTTACTTTGCCAAACTTTTCTTTTTTGTGGGGTGGGCATGCCCCAAGACTTGTGGGATCATCGTTCCCTCCCTCAAGGACGGAACCTGGGCCCTCCACAGTGAGAGCAAGGTGTCCTAACCCCTGGATTATCAGGGAATTCCCAATCACATTTTTATTAGTGTTAATTGCAAGCCATAT
Organism: Muntiacus reevesi; assembly: GCF_963930625.1. Lineage (NCBI taxonomy): Eukaryota > Metazoa > Chordata > Mammalia > Artiodactyla > Cervidae > Muntiacus > Muntiacus reevesi. Next base: position 213,744,473 of record NC_089251.1, read on the forward strand.
TCAGTTCAGTTCAGCTCAGTCACTCAGTCATGTCCAACTCTTTGTGACCCCATTGACTGCAGCACATCAGGCCTCCTTGTCCATCACCAACTCCCGGAGTTTACTGAAACTCATGTCCATTGAGTCGGTGATGCCATCCAACCATCTCATCCTCTGTCATCCCCTTGTCCTCCTGCCTTTAATCTTTTCCAACAACAGGATCTTTTCAAATGAGTCAGTTCTTAGCATCAGGTGGCCAAAGTATTGAAGTTTCAGCTTCAACATCAGTCCTTCCAATGAACACTCAGGACTGACCTGCTTTAGGATGGACTGGTTGGATCTCTTTGCAGTCCAAGGGACTCTCAAGTGTCTTCTCCAACACCACAGTTCAAAAGTATCAATTCTTCAGCACTCAGCTTTCTTTATGGTCAACTCTGACATCCATAGGTGACTACTGGAAAAACCGTAGCCTTGACTAGACCAACCTTTGTTGGCAAAGTAATGTCTCTCCTTTGTAATATGCTGTCTAGGTTCGTCATAACTTTCCTTCCAAGGAGTGTCTTAATTTCATGGATGCAGTCACCATCTGCAGTGGTTTTGGAGCCCAAAAAAGAATAAAGTCTGTCACTGTTTCCACTGCTTCCCCATCTATTTGCCATGAAGTGATGGGACCGGATGCCATGATGTTAGTTTTCTGAATGTTGAGCTTTAAGCCAACTTTTTCACTCTCCTCTTTCACTTTCATCAACAGGCTCTTGAGTTCTTCTTCACTTTCTGCCATAAGGGTGGTGTCATCTTTTACTATTTACTGTTATTTTATCAGTGGATAAATTCACCAAATACTGCCAGAAAAACAATGATATATCCTAATACTGCAAAGAAAGCAAGCCTAGGGGAAAGACTATAATAATACCCGGAGGAGCAATTTGACATCCTGTATGGGCAAGTATGTTGAACCACTCCCCAACTGGAATTCAGTCAAGTATCGAGAGCCACCAAGTACCACTCATTTCTTAACTCACAATTGGAAATCTACTGAAGGATTTATTGCAGTTCAATTCCTTGAACATATTACATTTATTAGTGCATAATAATGGTCGATAAAAGAAAGTGCATGAGTGATAAGAGGTTGACACAGCTAAAAGGCCTGGGCAAAAATTACATGTAATTTGTACTGTTTCTGTCACATACCGTAAAGTTAACACACACCCACAATGAGTACAGCAAATAATAGTATCTGGTTTTGTTCATGTTTGAAGAACATGAAATTCTGCACTAATATTTCCTCTCCCTACAGTCCCCAATATATCAATGCTCATTTTCACTTGTTTTTTAACTCTTTGCCTGAGGCAACTTTGAGACCTGATTATGCTGATCTTATCTCCTTTCTGAAAATCTGGCTGGAGCTGTTTGTATTCCACGCACGTTTTTTGTGTTAAATACATAAATAAGGTTACATTCTCTTAACTCCATAAGGCAGTCACCTCATCTCTTAAGACATTTGCTTAGCTATAAGCTCTGTTTACCAACGTCCAGTCTCTGGATGCCTCCTGCTCTGCTACGCTTCTCAAGCATCCTTCAGCCGCCCCTGGGCGGACCCCTCCCTTCCTAAGCCTGATAGTTCCGGCTCATCTCCTCCAACGGAAAACGCTTCCACCGTGGCACTTTATTTGCCTACCAGACCGTTGTCTTTATCCATATTGAGAGACTGTATACTCCTCTGTTTTGTTGTTGCTGATTTTCCCTTTTGGCCGCGCTGAGTGGCTTGCGGGAACTTAGTTCTCCACCAGGGATGGAACCCGCGCCCCCTGCAGTGGAAGCGCAGAGTCCTAACTATTGGACCGCCAGGGAAGTCTCTATACTGCTGTTTTTGTTTTAGGGAGTCATATAGTTCTGAGCTCACAGGAAGCGATCGGTACAAATTGTATCTTGGCTTTCCAGCCTGGTACAGCCCTAAGAAAACCGTGCGCAGAAAACAGCAGCCGCCTTTGACACTGACCCTAGGTCAATTAGATAAGCTGTTAGGGGCGGGGATCAGGGAGTTTTTTAGGAAAGTTTTATGCTGCACTGAAGCGGGGGCGTCCCTACCAGGCGAGGCTCGGCCGGGGATGTGGAGCCCGCCAGGCTGGGAGCCAGTGCCCGGCGCAAACGGCGCCGGCTACATTCAAACCCCGGCGGCGGATCCGGCCCGGGCCGGAAGTGCCCGGCGCAGGAGGGAGGGAGGGAGGGAGGGAGGGAGGGAAGGCCTCGCGAGCCGCCGCCGCCGCGCGCACGCGCCCTGGCGGGCTGGGGCTGGGGCTGGAGTCGCAACTCGGAAGCCGGGGCCCGGACGGGCCCGGAGCGGGGGGGCTGCGTGGGGGCGGGAGCGGCGGAGGCGGCCGCCCCTGGCGGCGGGTTTGTTTATCCCGGGGAAGAAGTTTAGGAGCGGGAGACAGGAGAGAAGGGCGGACTGGGGAGGAGGGATGCGGCTCGGCGGAGGCGGTCGCCACAGGGACTCGCCGCCATCACCTCAGCCGGAGAGGAGCCGCCGCTGGGACTGCCCGCCACTACCCCTCACGTCTGGGTAGGTGCCCCTCCCCCGCCGCGGTCCCGGCCGCAGCCGCGGTCGCTTGCTCCCCCCTCGACCCCGGGACTCACCTGCAGTGGAACCCAGCGGCCTCCTCCCGCTTCTCGGCGCCCTCCTCCTCCTCGGCCCGGGACCCCCGCTCCTGAGGTGTGCCTCCCGCCCCGGCCCCACCCCCGCCCCCGGACCTCCCTAACCTCGCGAGTGTCTGCTTCCCCTGGAATCATCCCCTCCCCCGCTGACTCCCTGCTTCCTGCTGCGGGGATCCCCCCGACCTTCCCCCGCAAGCCTTGCCCCTTTGCCTGGCCCAGTCTCCCCCCTTTATGAACCGTAGACCTCCGCGCCCGCCCTTGAATACCTTGTCTGTTTTCCCACCCTGAGTCCTGCCTAGAGCGAGAAACTGCCCCCCACCCCCGCGTTCACGTCCAGACCTCCTTATCCCAAAAGTATACACTCGAAAGTACCTCCATTACCCCGTTTCACGATGAATTCTCAGCTCTGCAGCCGGACCACTGGGTGCCTCCACCCTGGTGGCCCTGCCCTCAACCTCCCTACCCCCAGGTACACATTGCCCTCCCATAATTCTCCCTCACCAGGTACATCAGACGGACTCTGGGGTTCAGGGTCCACGACGTCCTGACTTTATCATCTTTCTGCTCCCTCTGTCATCCTTTCCTCTCACTCTTGAATCTGTGCGTTTGTGTAACTGAATTACAGAAAGGCAAGGGGATGGGCAGAATTTTCTCCTTCAAAGCAGTAAATCGAGTAGAAATAGGATTCACCTTCTGTTTATCCCAACTTTTGGCATCTTTCTCTGAATAGTGTCATTTACAGCCAGACTTCTGAAGCTTCTGGTGCTTTGTCTGTATTTGAGAGACTCCTGGGCCTATATTATTTCATTATAATACTCATCTTCCTAGTGTTTCCATAAAACTGATGAACCTCCTGTTTCTTAGACTGGAAATTTAACTAATAAAAAAGTTCAAATTTTGAAACATTACATCTCTCCTGTCATAATGGGGAAGGTGGAATATTTCATCCTTCTACTATAATCATCCTACTATTCTTGAGATAAATGGTGCCCAGTGGTTAAGAGCTCAGACTCTGAACTGTCAGGATCTAAATCCCTGCCTTTCCATCTACCATATCTGGCCTTGAGCAAGTTATTTAATCTCTCTGTGCCTCATATTCTTACAGCTGTAGAATGTGGATAGGAGTGTACTTCATAAAATGGTGGTGATAATTGCATAACTTAATTCAGGTAAGATACAGCAGTGCCTGATAAGAGTTCAATAAGTGTGTCTTTATCATCATCTCTTAGCTTGATTTGGCTATTGGTAGGTTAATTTTGAGAGAAGTGGAGAGAAGGAAAGCTGTCTTTTGCTTTTTTTAACAGCTTTTGTGATGTAGCTATGATTCATATTTTGTTGCTGTATAAAGCTGTTCCTTCTAGTGTGAAAAGTACAGTTTTAGCTCCTTATTTTCAGGTAAGTTACCAAGTTATACGTTGTATCATTTTCAGGTATCTATTTGGAAATTTAAAATTATCTTTGTTTTGGGAGTAACTGAAATTGAATTGTATAGTGTATTTATCATAGGGAAAATGAGGATTTCACTGAGGAAAATTGTAGCCCTACAATTAAGTACTCAAAACTGTTAAGATACTTCATACCTGCTTGTCCTTTATGTTGAATTGCTACTAAGGATAGAGCTTTAGCTTCCATTCAGAAGACTCATTGCTTTTCTCTTAGTGACTGGTTTTATTCACATGACTGTGTCTTAATGTTCCCCAAGTTTTACTCTTTAAAATCCTAACTAATTTTGTCATATTTGCTCACTTCCTGTGCATTGTTTTCTTGATACTTTTTTTTAAACACCTCACTTTTTTAAGAAGTCCAAATAAGTTCTGTTAACTTAATGTTGTTATAAGTAGTAAAAGTTTGGAATCACAATTTGCTGTCCTAATTACGCATAAAAACATGTGCATATGGAACTTTCAAATATATTGCCTGTGTGTAGCTTAAAATCTTTTTTTTTTTTTGTATCACCAGTGGAATGTTCTTTAAACTTTGGGTGACACTGCCTCTGCTGCTTATGCTATTCCCTGACCTAGAATAACCTTTGCTCTTTCCCCTGCATATCCAAATAATTCTACCTATCTTCCACCTCGTACTGTTTTCACATAGTTCCTGCCAACATTGGTTTCTATTTCTTGGCTTTCCTTCTGTCTGTATTCTGCATTTTTGGCTTTAAATAATATAGACTCCCCCAGTTCAAGAAAAATGAGTCCCATAGAATCATACTTTTAAATTTTTAAAGTTTGTAGAAACTTTGAAGGGGATGAATGAAATTGACGATTAGTAGCTACTTTGTGCTAAGCACTATTACTTTGGTTTTGAAAAGAACCGTTCTTTCCAAAAATATTTAATGAGCACCTACATCATGCCAGACTTTGGAAAATACACAGGAGCAGCCCTTTTCAGCAGGGGTTCCAGTAAATATCAGGCCCTATTGCTCTAAAGCATCCAAAGTATGTAATGAATTAACTACTCTTCTATGCACCTAGATTGGTGCTGGCTCTGCTCTATGCTTGAGAAAGAACTGAGTCACTCAACTCAGTTTCTGTAGGGTTTAAGTCTTCTGAGAAAAGTTCCATCAGAGAATAAAAATATAGACTGTTTTTTGGTTTTTTTTTTTTTTTTTTGTAATTTCACTGACAGACAATGAGCAAGTAAGAAGATAAAATTATCTTCTAAAAGCACTGGTAAAATGTTAAAGATAATCGTAATCACTAATACTTCTAAAGCACTGGGCCAGCCATTCTTTCAAATGATTTATATATATTAACTTGTTTAAACCTCTCAACAATCCCCCTTTGAAGAGCCTTTATTATATCTCCATTTCACAAATAAGGAACCTGAGAATCAGATTACTTCCACAAAATCACACAGCTAAGTAAGCAGTGGAGCCAGGTCATATGGTTGTAGAGTCTGTTATCCTGTTGCCTCTCAGACCTTCCAGTCTTCCGATTCTTCTTTGGTTACTTTAAACAAGACTTTTCACCTTTCTGGAAAAAAAAATTTTTTTTTGGTAAAAATCTCAGCAGTGGTATTTACCTGTCTTTTGTAATTAATCCTAGGGGTAGTGGGAAGCCACTGGAGAATGTCAAACAGTTGAATAAGTTCCTTAAATTTTTGCTTTAAAACTGTCACTTGGCCGCTCTGTTGAGGACAGATTGGAGACAAGTAAGAGTAAAAGCAAAGAGACCAGTTAGGCCATTGCTTCTCAAACTTAATCTGTGGCGAAGGACCCGTTTTGTTTTGTTTTACTTTACAGTTTGTGTGGTACTTTGGTAATGTACAATAAAATGGATATTGTGGCAGTGTCTGTCAGATTGCTCTAAAAATTTCTGAGTGCCCTCTGTAGCTGAATTTACCTTGTCTCATACCAATAACAAGAGTTTGTGGATCAGTATGAGTCCACAGATCACACTTTGAGCAGAATTGAATTCAGCTATTTTTGTAATTTGGGCAAGCGATAATGAAATCTTGGTCCAGACTTGGCAATGATAAAGTAGCAGTATTTGACAAATATTTGAAAAGTAAAGTTAATAGGATTTGATGGTGGATTCGATTGGATTTAGAAGTCTAGGGGGAGGAGAAGGCTGACTTCCAGGGTTGGTGGTTCTCGTGCCTAATATAAGGGAGCACTGGGGGAGGGGAGAGCAGTTTGTGTTAGTTTCTGGTAACAGGGGACTTACTGATCGTAGTTCTGTGGAGAATAATCAGTGTATAGCTGTTAATGGATGTCTTAATGTGGAAGGTGGGGGATGAGATTGCCTAAGCAGAAAGTACATAGAGAAGATAAAGGGATGTGGTCCCTATGACTCTTCAGTATTTGACATTGAGAAAAAGAACTGGAGCAAAGGGGAAAGAGAAAATATAGCCAGAGGTTGAAGGAGATTGTCCTTAGCATCACTGAAGCCAAGGCAATAGGCCAAAAAAGGAGGATGTGGCTAATCTATGTTGATTGAAGCTGAGATATCAATTAAGTTGAAATTAGAGAGAATACAGGGCTTCCCCAGTGGCTCAGTGGTAGAGAATCCACCTACCAATAAAGGAGATGCAGGTTTGATCCGTGGGTCAGGGAGATCCCCTGGAGAAGGAAATGGTAACCCACTTCAGTATGCTTGCCTGGGAAATCCTATGGACAGAGGAGCCTGGCGGGCTACAGTTCATGGGGTCGCTGAGACATGACCTAACGACTTAAACAACAACAAAGGGTACACATTGTATTTTATGGGCAAAAAATTTTATGTCTCAGTTGTCTGTCCATCCATAAACTATTTGGTTATGAATTTTGTCTTAATCTGCCAAAGCAACAATTACAGATGGTAAAATGTGATCTGTAACATGAACCATGTCTTCCTTCCTGAGCTCAAAGCCATGTTTCTGTTTATCGTTATCTGGGTGTTCTGTAAGCATCTCAAACTCATTCATTCATTCATTTAGAAGATATTCAAATAGAATATATTTTTTAAGTACTATTTATCAAGTATTAACTATTACTAGACTTTTCAGAATTCACTTAGACCAGAGTCTAGGGACAATGGACAGTTAAATGTTGTGTAGTGTGACCAGTGCTATCATAGCAGTTTATTCAGGTTGCCTTGTAAGCAGAGAGACGGGGCCTTAGGGAAAGCTTTCAAAAGAAAGTAGACCATTGGGCAGAGCATTTCAGAAGGACAAATGGAGAGATGGAAAGGGCGATGCAGGGGTGGAGGAGTTTATTTGGAAAGCTTGCAAAGGCAAGGGATTGTGACTGTCACGTATGGGTGGTAGATGAGAGAGTTTGACCATACCATTCAAAAGTTTGTCTCTTGAACTTGTACATCTTTCTGTTTCCTTTTTTGATTAATATCATCAGTACCTATTTAGCCACCAAACACGGCTTCTGAATACCTTCAAAATTTAAAGCTTTTCTTTGTTATTGTCCTAGGTGGTGTTTTGTTTCTGCTGGTTAGCTTTATATTTTATAACCTATATTTATAGAATCATTAAGTAACTGATGTATAACTTGAATATTTTGGTTATATTTTAATGAGTTTTTTTTTTTGGATGGGAGAAATTTTATACATATAGCTTTTTCTCAAATTTAGAGAATTAAAGTTAAGGCCTTGGTAAGGATTGCTAGGAGTTTACTCCTGTCCATCAGGTGTATGGTCAGTGATCATACTTAGGATCTCAGTGAAATAATAGCAGTCCCCTGATACTGTAAATGCTATTTTAGATAGTCTAAATGGTCTGAGACTTAAAGTCTTACATCATAGTAAAACACAGTTTGTTTTCAGGGATTCCTTCATGAAGAATGCTGTAATTGGCAAAACCTTAGTTGACAAAAAAAAAAAACGTATTAGAGAAATTATGTTAAAATGGGCTTTGTTGTTGTTCAGTCACTAAGTTGAGTCCAACTATTTCATTTCAGTTCAGTCACTCAGTCATGTCCGTCTCTTTGTGACCCCATGGACTGCAGCACACCAGGCCTTCCTGTCCCTCACCAGCTCCTAGAGTTTACTCAAACTCATGTCCATTGAGTCAGTGATGCCATCCAACCATCTCATCCTCTGTCGTCTCCTTGTCCTCCTGCCTTCAGTCTTTCCCAGCATCAGGGTCTTTTCAAATGTGTCCGTTCTTCACATCAGGTGGCCAAAGTATTGGAATTCTGACCCTTTGCAACCCCATAAACTGCAGCACACAAGGCTCCTCTGTCCTCCACTATCTCCCAGAGTTTGCTCAAATTCATGCCCGTTATATCAACCATCTCGTCCTCTGCCATCCTCTTCCCCCTTTGCCAGCATCAGGGAGCTCTTTTCCAGTGAGTATTCAGGGTTGGCTTCCTTTAGAATTGACTGGTTTGATCTCCTTGCAGTCCCAAGGGACTCACAAGAGTCTTCTTCAGCAACACAGTTCGAAAGCATCAATTCTTCAATGCTCAGCCTTCTTTATGGTTTACCAACACAGTAAATAAAGGTTCTAGAAGACATCTGTTTTAAAAAAACAGGATAGACTATCAAAATTTTTGCTTTTGATATCCTTTCTTAAGTGTTTTATAGAAACATCATTAGATTATTCTAATCTGCTGAGGCAGTCTTCCTTCCATTTTATATTAAGAAAATTATAACTTAAAAAAAAAGTTCTTTTATTAGTTCCTCCTGTCTTTTGCTCATCTTCTCCCTGGTTTTTAGTTTTTTAAATCTTAATAAATTCTTGTACAACAACTATATATTTTTTGTATATTACGGTTCTTACAGGTACACTTTCCCAAGCCTTTTATTTATATATACATATGCAGAACTCTTCAGATATTCTTCAGACTTACCTACATGTTCTAAAGGAAGACAGGATAATTTTAAGATTAAATTCTGAATTATATAACTATGTGAAATAGAACTTTACATACATAAAAAAATAGTTTTTTAAAAATTTACACTGAAAAATAAAAAATTAAAAAAAAATAAAATAAAATAAAATAAACAGTCTAAAAAAAAAAATTTGATCTACAGATAATAAAATAGCATTACCTCAAACTATGGCTGGGATAGGTTGTTCATACACTTAAAGTGTAAGTATTACAGGAATAAAAATAGTTAAGAATAACGAATACAAAAGAAAAGAGGTTTCACTCTGCTATTAGGTGGTGCAGTATCTCAAAAGTTTTAGTATAACTGAAAAGTAGTATGAGGCTTTTAAAATATTATTTGAGATTTACTACACCATTAAAGAAGATACCATTGTTTCCTGTCTGGGTATATTTACGGAACAAATTTTCAGTTTTGTGAAAGTGCATTTTAGTCCCCCTCCCTCCTGCCCCATCAAAATTAAGTGATTTTTAAGGTAAAGTACACAGTTGGGTTTTTTTAAAGTGCAGGGTGGGTTTTTTTTTAGTTGTAATCTGGATGCAGTTTTGGTGTTTTAGTGGGAAGTTACCTTGAAAGGTAGCTTTAACCACTAAGACAAAAGCAGACAAAGAAGAAATTAAACATTATTCATTCTGTAATTATCAAGGCAAGTATTGACACAGGAATATTTAAATAAATTGAATTTTTAAAAAACATTTATTTATTGACTGCACTAGTTCTTTTTCCTGTGTGTGGGCTTTCTCTAGTTAAATTGTGGAGCACAGGCCCTAGGCACACGGCCTTCACTGGTTGCAGCACATGGACTCAATAGTTTCAGCTTTCAGGCTCGAGAGGGGGGGCTCCATAGTTATGGTGCGGGGGCTTAGTTGCCTTGCAGCTTGTGGAATCCTCCCAGATCAGGGATCAAACCCGTGTACCTTGCATTGACAGGCAGATTCCTATGCACTGTACCACCAGGGAAGTCCTGAATGAATTGAACTTTTTATTTATTTAAATTTTTTTGGTGGCCACTCTTAGGATCAGTTTAAACCTTTGTTAACCAGTTAGCTATGCAATATGGTCATTAAGTTTAACATGTCCAGTTTTGTTAGAGTAGTTCAAGTAGGACATGGGCACACACCAAGCGTATCTGGTCAATTCTGGTTGCATTCAAAGTATATTTTTTAAAAAACTGAAATACTTAAGTGAGCATTTTTTTTTTCCAGTGGGTTTTGTCATACGTTGATATGAATCAGCCATAGAATTACACGTATTCCCCATCCCGATCCCCCCTCCCACCTTCCTCTCTACCCAATTCCTCTGGGTCTTCCCAGTGCACCAGGCCCGAGCACTTGACTCATGCATCCCACCTGGGCTGGTGATCTGTTTAAGTGAGCATTTTTATCAGTGGCATTTGAGAACTGGCTTGAATCAAGTGGTACTGGCGAGGTATCTTGATTTATGCTTTCCTGTTGATTTTATTTTCTCAGATATCTCAATTTCGCTGTTACTTTGTCTGCCGGCCTTTTTCCCACCCCAGATTCTTTATTTCTTCATCAAATTGTATAATGAAACTAGTTATTTTTCCCTAGCAGTATATAATCAGGTGTAGTTCAACGTGGGCCTGCCTGAGAAAGTGACAACTTACTGCAGTGTAAAGATGCCTTTACCTGCAATTTCATCACAGATCATTTTGGGGAAGAAATACGCTTTTTAAAGCCCTTGTACCAGACCTGTGGAGTAATTTAGATATTTCTTCTTATTTACTTAGCACTAACCCATGAGGGTCATAGCGTAGGTTTTTGAAGCATGCTTGCCAGCAATTACCAGATGCACTGTTATTTTATGTACACCAGAGAGAACACTGTCAGTTGCAGTTGTAAAATGCCATCAGTTTCAGACATACTAAAATATATATTTTTAAAAAATAGGTATCTTAGAATTTATGAAATGTGCCATAAGTGCTGTTTAATTTTAAGGTTATCACCCAAGATCATCAACATAACCAACCTCCCAACATCAAGTGAAGTCAGGATAAACTTAGTTTTACTTTACCTCAGAGATCTCTAGGCAGTAAAGCATAGAGGTTAAGAGTACATCCAGTCTGCTTTTTAATAGCTTTCTGAATTTAGGTAGGTTACTTAGCATCTCTGCCTCAGCGGTCTTATCTGTAAAATGGAAAAGATAACAGTATCTACCTTGTAAGAGTTGTTATAAGAACCAAATGAGTTTTATTTCCATTTAAAGTAATGCTTGCCACATAAATTGCTTTGTGTAAATGTTGGTTAATTAAAAACAGTTAATTAAATAAATAAGATTCTTATCCTTAATCTAAGAATAGAGAGATGCTTAAAAGGAAGGGGAAAGGATCTAATATAGTTCATTGTTATTTTGTGCACACAATAGAGATTAAAAGTATTTTTATTAATTTGTCTTTGAAAATCTAATGTATTGGTAAGATTACAGTCGATGATTTTGATACCTAAATTCATAAAAATAATATCACTGTATGAGGGTTCAGTGAAATCAGCTTTCCTTTCTGTTATGACATTTTTAATCAGAACATTGATGTGCTGTGACGGATGTCTTAAAAATAACCCGTTATATACTTGTGATTCCTGTCAACCTCATAAGGAATTCATTCGGAAATATTTTTAAGAGTTTCAGTATTAAAGAACTGTATTTAAGACATCTGGCTTCTGCACTGTGAAATACATGGAGGAAAAGTTTTTATTTTTATATATGAGACAGTTTTTATTTATTTTAAAAGTTTTAACGTATGTGATTTTGTTGCTTCACTTTTTTTTTTGGCTATACCAGATGGCATGTGGGATCCTAGTTCCCTGACCAGGGATCAAACCTGTGCCCCCGTCCCCCCAGCATTGGAAGCACAGTCTTAACCTGTGCACTGCCAGAGAAGTTCCTGTTGCTTCATTTTTTCTTAGGTTTATTTCTTTCTTCTTGGCTGCACTGGGTCTTCCTTCCTGAGCCGAGGCTCTCTCTAGTTGAGGGGCTGCACTCTGTTGCAGCGTACGGGCTTCTCTCTGCACTGGCTTCTCTTGTTGGGGAGCACAGCTCCGGGTGCATGGGGCTCAGTCGTTGCAGCAGCACGCGGGCTTAGTTGCTCCGTGGCATAGGGGATCTTCCTGGGCCAGGGATCGAACTCGTGTCCTGTGCGTTGGCAGGTGGGCTCTCGGCCACTGGACCACTGGGGAAGTTCCTTGTTGCTTCATTTGAGATTTAAAATCTTGTCATTTACCCTGATAGAAAAATAAGCCCTTCCTTTGAGCTTCTTGGTATTTCCCCTTTTCCCACTTTTGCCTTGTTTTTATTTCTTTTAGTTTTACACTCACATCATTCATTTATTTCATAAATTGACCAACTGTTAAATGCTGGGTTCTGTATTTCATTAATAAATTGGAAATAGCCCTTGACCTGGAAGACTCACTATTTGGGATTTATTAATACTGTTTAGTCATTGAGTGCATAATAGGCACAGTACTGAAAACTTGATGTATCCACTCTTTTTGTTTCAATGCTCATAACTACCCTGCTAGGATAGGTCATTTCTTTTCAAATCTTTTCATTAAATAAATGACAGAGCAGAGTGCCCTTTTAGGTGGTGAGGATCAGAGTGTGGTCAAGGCAATGTGGAGAGGAAGAGCTTTGAAGTTAAAATTCTTTTCAGATTAGTGTCGTCTCTCCTTAAAAAGGATTTGTCTCTTGCATTCTATTACTCTAATATAGCCTTCTTTGTTTTAATGTAAAAATGGTTTAGATTAACATGAGGGAGGATTTTTTTTTTTAAGTGTTCTATCCCAGTCTTGGCATGGAGGTGATGTGGCACTGGGAATCAGATTGTGTTATAAATGTTTAGGCATCAAAGTTGCTTATTTATTATATATTGATTTGCTTTTCCAATTCTAGGTAGACTTTTATTGGAATGTAACATACATTCATGAACATTCACGTAACATCGTACAGCAACACACCCTTGTGTATGGCTTCTTAAATCAGTTTTTATGTGATCCGTCAGTATAGTGTATAGTGTGGTAGCTTCTTCATTCTCATTCTATTGTATTCCATCCCGTTGTATGACTGTGTATGTATAAATACTGTAATTTATCCCTTCTACTGTTGGTGAACATCTCAATGGTTTCCAGTTTTGTGTCACAATGCCTAATGCCCCTATAGAATATTTTTGTACGTATCTTTTGCTGCACATGTGCACATAATTGCTGTAGTAGAATTTTTGGACCATATGTGCTTTTGTTCCATTTTGGTTTATATTACCCAGTGTTTCCAAAGTGTCCTTTCAATAGTGAACGAGGGTTCTATTTTCCCACATACTCTGCAACATTTGCTGGATATTGTTTGATTTAGTTAGCTATTCTGGTGGGTGTAAAGTGGTATGGCTAGTTTTTCAAAATATACGTGATTCCTTTCTTCAGGCATACTAACATACCCCTCCCATGTGCATGCCAAAGGAAAATAGAGACTTGTATATTTTCATAAAACTCATCAAATGATTCTGGTTGCCTTGTCAGTTGGTAAGATGCAGAATGTAAAACAAATATAATTTAAGGAAAATAATGCTGTCATGAAAATTGCAGCTTCACTGTATAGTTTACTGACTTTCTGATAAATGGTGCATTTCTGTCTAGCTGTTGCTAAACATGGGAAAGGTTTTAAGATTTTGCAAGCTGGCAAAAAGTTCTGTAGGCCCTTTTATTGAGTTAGTCTGTAGGATTGCCCCAAAGCTCTAATCATGCAATGCTGAAATGCACTTGCTCTTGACTGTCTACCCAGATTGTAGGTTGTGTTCATTCATTATTTTGTGAGGTTTTGCTGCCCTTTAAATAAAGGAAGTACTGGGTACACAGCCAAGCTTACTCAATTTTCAGAACTTGAAAGTTGAGCACATTTTACCAAATGCCCACAGCTTGCTATGTTGTTTTAGACTTAATTTTCTGTTATATGTGAAAATTTTCTTGTGTCACAGAAGACAGTATTGCTACGTTTTTTGTTGTTGTTGTATCAGATTGTATAGCAAATACCAAGGATGTGACAAATATTTTTACCTGTGTATCTTTTTGAGGCTTAGGGTGTGGTAAGTCTCTTCTCATTCCCTAGTGAATATAGACCACGTTAGAATCATACGTAGGGAACCACCATTCCTGTATATTTTGGAAATCATAATTAGTTGTTGATTTCTTCTGTTAAAACACTCATAGAGATTCATAACTGCAGATGAACTCATAGTTTTCCCTTTTTAACATTGTCTTATGCGTTTGTAGAGCTAGTATTTTAATATCTGACCTTATTTCTTAACTGCTACAAAGTACTGTTCCTGGGTAGTGCAGCTCTTTGATTAATACTGATGCTCTACATATTCTTGAGTAGCTACTGATTTGCTAGTCATAAGAATCTTGAAATTATTAGCTTATGGTCAGAAGAGCTCAGATGGCATTCAAGCTGAGATGGTATTCATGTAGTTAAAGTGTTCTCTTGAAGTATAAGAACATCTATTTTGCAAAGCATTTCCTTGAGAGGTCAAGGCTGGTAGGTAGATGGCAATAGCCTCCTTTTATTTAGTCTAGGTTGACCATGTGTTACGTTATTTCAAAAACACTGAATTAAAACCCAGGGTCTCTTAACACTTTGTTCTTCATGGATCAGTTCATTTCTTTCTCTTTCAACTTCTTTCTCTTTCTCTGCCCTCCCCTCCCTTTTTTTTTTTTTTTTTTTTTTTCATCTTTTTTTCCTCTGTAAACTAAGCAGCTATATGAAATGTTTTCCTTTAAGGAGCATTAAGCCATTTTAATGATTATAGACATGCAGGGTATAAAGATATAGACAGTTTCTTTCCCCTAGATTTTATAATGTAAAAGAGTCCCCAAAAGTAGTTCCTCATATCTTTCTCAAGGATGATAGTTTTTCCTAATTTTGTCTAGGTTAGTACTAGTAACTAACAAGATGTCCCAACATCTTGTCTGACTTAACATATATAATGTCTAATTTTTAATGAAACATTATTGTTAACAACTGCTTTAAAATAAGCCTTAGTAGTTTGGTAGAATTTTTATTTCTAGCTGCTGTATTGGTGTGGTCTAGTGATAGGTAAGAGACATGTGTAATAGTGAGGTCTGTCTTAACAGGTCGTAAAATTTTAAGTACTCCTCTCTTTGCCAAACCCATCTCAGATACATTATAACCAGTGACAGTATCAGGGTGGGGCTCTCCATGATTAGAAGTGGGCTGGGACATTAATGATAAGGAGCAACTAACTCCTCTTGGTCTCAGGTGATGGTAAGAGATTTGATGCCTCTGCCTTCATCTCTTTGGGTACCAGCCTGTTGTTCCATGTTCATGTAGCTTGCAAGATTCATGAAATCAGAATGATGGCAGCTGGTATCAGTGGAAAATTGTAGGTCATATAAGCTGAACTCATGATTGAGCGGTCCTGGAACAGAATGGGTAGGCAGCATTTTTTAGTAGAGCTTTGTGTGGTGGTGGAAGGGTTCTATGACCCCCACATTCCATTATTGGTAACCTTTGGTCACTTGCATCTATTGGGCACTGAAAATGAGTCTAGTACCACTGAGGAGCTGAATTTCTAGTTTAAATACTTCGTTATTTGGTAAGATTTTTATTTTGCAATATTTTGTTATTTGGTAAGACTTTTATTAGCGGTTCTACTTGATCTGCTTTAGCCTCTCTGACCTCATCTAGGTTTCTTCAGTGCCTGGCTGATTTAGGTTCTTAATGAATGTTTGCTCAGTTAAATGCTAGATGAACGTGAAATAGTTCCAGTGTCCTGGAATTCTAGAACAAAGAACATTGCTTAGACGCTTTTTAAAAAGTGACTTGAAAGCTAATAAAAGTAAACTACCCTGTTTTGTTTTTGGCCATGCCACTTGGTTTACTTGGTTTACAAATCCCCACTAGGAATTGAGCCCTGGCCATCAGAAGTGAAAGCACAAGAGTCTTAACCACTGGTTCACCAGGCAATTGCCATGTTTTTTACTGTAATTAAATGAGAAGAAGGAGAACTTTGAAGAAAAATGACTTATGATTTTTAAAAAATAATACCTTGTGGAGGCTAAAGCTTTAATCAAATGTTTACTAATAAAAGAGATGAGAGGAAGAGTAGGAAAAGGGAGAGGGAAGGGAGGAAATATAGCATTTATTATGAGTGAATGTTTTAGGACTCAGATGAAACAATGCCTAGGGTTAATGTAAGTGGATCCAGAATTGGAAACTAACTGTGCAGAAACTACTGTAAGTACTTTATAGACCTTATCTCTTAACACTCATTATATTCTTTGTGAGTGAGAAATTATTCCCTTTCTGAGGATGAGAAAGATAAGGGCCAGAATACTTGTTCAAGAGTTATAAAATCTAAAAAAAAATTTTTTTTAATTTGCATTGTATCATGTTCAGATCTTTTCCTATGTGTCCATTTTGATGAGTTTTGACAGGTATATTCACCTATGTAGCAAAACCCAATCAAGATATAGGATCATTTCCATTACTCAGAAAGTTCTCTTGAAGATTATGCAATTTCTCAGAGACACTTTGGGCATCAGTTTATCTTCGTACAGTTACACCTCCACGTTACTTGCGTTAAAAGGGAGGCGGAAGCTGTTGGAGATAAGCAGTGTGAGAGCAGCAGCATTCATAGCCCCTGTAATAGCTGATGAAAAGCCAAATGATAAAGGCTAAAGAAGCAAAAACAGAACCTCCAAAACATATTCAGGCAAATTTAACTGGTCTTCATAGCTCATGAGATTATTACTGCTTTGTAAACTAGTTCTCTTTTTGAATTTTGTATTAGTGCTCATACACATTGAACCCGTTTATTTAGTGCTTTCTGTGTACCAGGCACTATATTAGGTGTTGCCTCTATAGTCCCATTCAATATAGCAGTCATTTGAGATATTACCATTTATTATTCCCAATTTACAAACAAGAAAATTGAGACCCAGAGAACTTAAACATTTGCAGGATTTGTACCCAAGCCTAAAATCAGAAACCAAATTCTTAACCCTGATGGTGTTCTGTGGATCATTCTATAATACTAAATGCTACCTGGTACTTTGATTTTTAGGAGGCAACAAATTATGTGCTGTCTAGCAAATATGTAATACTCTTCCAGTAGTTGACTTCAAATCTAGTCATTATGTCTTTTTCTTAGTATATGCCATCTTATACAATAGGCAGTGGTTATGTAAAGTTGAAAATAGAATCATCTCAAGGAGTTCTGCATGTTTGATGAATTGGAAAACCATAGTATTTCCAATTTAGAATCCTGGATTCAATTTCTGAGTTACTTTTTTGTCTTTTGGGTTTTTGTGTTTTTTTTTTAAACTCTGTGACCTTAGATCATATTACTTCTGTTTTTCAGTTTCTCTGTAGAGAAGTAGCTACTTCATTTAGTTGTTTAAAGGATCAAATGAGATAATATGTGTAAGAGTAAAAGTGTAAGCTATGAAATAAAATCTTATGGATTACTATACTAATAACTACATTTGATTAATTCTGTATGCGAGGCATTGGTTATGAAAGTGCTTAGGTAGTAGCTAAGGAATTATTCATTTTGCTGAAGAAAATGGTATGGGAGTAAAGTGTTTGGTTAGTAAATGTTTTACAGAAGTGGCAATTAAGGTAGACAGATTAAAACACTGTTGGTGCTTAAAGAAGAGATATGGTTAACTTATCTGTCGTTTGTTCATTGAGATAGCTTCTCTCACATTTGAGAAAGAAGTGTTGTTATAATTTGTAAATTAGAGCCCTGATAAAGGCTTTACCTGAAGGGACTTGTGAGATCTAGTTCATATTCTGTCTTTCTTCCTTGTTTCCACAGACCTTAGCTCAGTGCAGAGCACAAGTCAGTGATTGGTGAGGGGCTGAGAGAAATAGACTACAAAGAAACAAATGAATGAGTAAAAACAAAAAAATACTAGGGTAGTGGTCTTGCAGCTTGCCAAACGAGTCATCTCCTGACTGCTAGTTTTGCCCTTTTTTGGTTCACCACAGTTTATATATCACTATAATTTAAAATCTTACTTCATGAAGTTTAATGAACATAGTTATAAAGTGCTATGCTAAGCATTTAAATAAGGCTGATTTTTTAAAATCCCAATACTGTCTTTATAAGATTTCTGGAAATAGCCTCCTTTTAAAAACTGAAATTATGTGCTTCATGTATTTTTAAGGGAATATGGCCATTAATACAGATCTATCTAGGCTTATAATTTTCTTACTGTGCCTTGTATATGTTATTTACTTAAGTAATAAGAAAACAAATGAACTTGTAGCAACTACCATTTCATACAAATCTAGTTGTTTTCAAATGATGATTTTTTTTTTTTTTTTTAATGGTTGCCAAAGATCCAGAGTGTCCTTAATATGTAATGCTACAGGAAAAGCAATCAAGTTTTGAAGTGGTGGGTAGTTTATTTTTTCCCCAAGAAGGTCCTTGCGCTATGAGGAGATCATGTAGTGATACCGAGCACCTCTTAGTCTACAGTGTATGAGTCTTCCTGTACAAGCTTATGGTAAAGCTGGATCAGATTCAGTGATTCTTGCCCTGAATGCTGTGTTTAGGCAGAAGCTCAGTGCTGTGCAGGAGCATGTGTGATCTGAAGCTAAAAGGGGCTCGGGGTAGAATCCAGATCTCTCAACACAGACTCCAGGGCTTTTTTCCATTTTTACCTTTATTAAGATAAGCTATAGTATGTCTGGGGCTTCCCTGGTAGCTCAGGCCGGAAAGCGTCTGCCTGCATTGCAGGAGACCTGGGTTCGATCCCTGGGTTGGGAAGATCCTCTGGAGAAGGAAAGGGCAACCCACTCCAGTATTCTTGCCTGGAGAATTCCATGGACAGAGGAGCCTGGTAAGCTACAGTCCATGGGGTCGCAAAGAGTTGGCCACGACTGAGTGACTTCACTTCACTTCATAGTGTGTTTTTGTCAAGAAATGTTAAATGATTTTTACTTTTAATCCTTTTAAAAAATGTTCAATCAACAGAAATGAATTTTTGTGGGATTACAGTGTGTGCACACAGGGGTTCCTCTTTTTTCTTTTTAAGGAGAACCTTGGTGTTGAATGATAAGACAACAGTAAGCAGAGGTTTTAAATTCCTTCTTGTGTACAAACCTTCCCCAGCAAGTATTAATGACTTTTAGGATTTATCAAATAGAGAAAGAGTTGGTCTTAAAATGTCTATTTTGTCTGTTCTAATTAAGGTTCCATATATGTATAATTAAAATTTCTTCCTTACTGTTGGTGTTAGAAGATGTTATAGATTTCAAAAGAGGTGCCATAACACTGGAGTAAAACCCTGGGACAAAGAAGGTGAAAACCAGCCTAGTCTCTCAGGCTAATACCTAGGTAGAATATTGAGTCTGCCTGTAGCCTGAAGTCTGTGACGACTGAGTCATAAGTGGAGGACAAATGGATAGCTGCAGCAGTGATGATGAGATGAATGCATTATTGGTATTAATAGCTTTCTGGTCTAAGCCTCACACTAGAAATGTGGTCCTCAGTGTGAAATTCCTAGATCAGCAGCATCAGCACCACCCGAGACTTGTTAGAAACATAAATTCTGGGGCCTGACCCAGACCCACTAAATCATTAACCCTGGGACTGGGACTCAATATTCTGCTTTAACAAGTCTTCCAGGTGATTCTCATGCACAATTAAATTTGAGAATCACTGCCCTAGAGAAATATAAAGCTGTGAGTCTACCATTTGTAATTTCGTAAGAGGCTGGAACTACTTATTTGGGCCATATTGAGTTACAGAGAGTCTGCTTTTGATTTACAGAAACTTCAAATTACCAAATTCTAAAGAAAAGTCACCTTTTATTTTGGGCAGAGAGTTCAGACTGTAAACAACTGCTTCACTTAGGCCTCTATTGATAGCCAAAATAGGAAAAAGTTAAAGCCCAGGTAAAGTTGACGATGGGGCTTTCCTGGTAGTTCAGATGGTAAAGAATCTGCCTGCAATGCAGGAAACCTGGGGTTTGATCCTTGGATCGAGAGGATCCCTGGAGAAGGAAACGGCTGCCCACTCCAGTGTTCTTGCCAGGAAAACTCCATAGACAGAGCCTGGCAGGCTACAGTCCATGGGGTCACAAAGAATCAGACATGACTGAGCAACTAACACAACAACAACAAAGTAGACTATAAAGTAAAAGGAAGTATTTGCTCAACCCCTGTGGTGGGGAAAGGCAGGGAGTAAGGCCCTGTGTGATTTCATCATCATGAGCTGTAACTCCTGGACGCCAGCACCCTCCTCCCGCTCTCCCAGCTCTTTCCTCTATATGGTATATATAATCAGGACAAAAGAATGGTCTTTCCACCCTTAGCCAGCTTTTTTTTCTCTTGAGGGTTCAGAATATTTCCATTGCAGTACCCTTCATCACCCCCTGCACCTGTTCCCCAAAGACTGTTACCAGTACCTGTGTCTAGGTGTGAGGCCACTGAGTCTAATCACGCTCCTGAGAGTCACAGCTGTTTCTGTTTCAAAGAGAAGCCTTTCTCTCCGTGTTATATACACTTTAGTGAACTTGAGTAAATGTGAAATAAACTGGTTTAAGTGATTAGAGCTACAAGATGGCTATTCTCTTTTTGTATCTAGGTTTGAGTTAGCTATTCCATTAATTCCTCAGACCACTTAATTAGTCCCTTCCTTCTTTTTAAAAAATAAACTCTAGGCCTTGCACTGCAGAAATGAAGAGAAAAATCTTCATGGAGATCATAGTTTAGGTAAAACCAAAACTGTGCACATAAAACTCAGGCATAAAAAACAATAAATGAAGAGGGGTGCATGATGGAGGTGGTAGGTATATTTAATGTGAGCTGACTATAACAAAATGTGGTCCACTGGAGAAGGGAATGGCAAACCACTTCAGTATTCTTCCCTTGAAAACACCATGAACAGTATGAAAAAGCAAAAAGATAGGACACTGAAAGATGAACTCCCCAGGTCAGTAGGTGCCCAATATGCTACTGGAGATCAGTGGAGAAATAACTCCAGAAAGAATGAAGAGATGGAGCCAAAGCAAAAACAACACCCAGTTGTGGATATGACCCGTAATGGAAGCCAGGTTCGGTGCTGTAAAGAGCAATATTGCATAGGAACCTGGAGTGTTAGGTCCATGAAACAAGGCAAATGGGAAGTGGTCAAACAGGAGATGATGGCAAGAGTGAACATCGACATTCTAGGAATAAAAGCAAACTAAAATGGACTGGAATGAGTGAATTTAACTCAGATGACGATTATATCTATTACTGTGGGCAGGAATCCCTTAGAAGAAATGGAGTAGCCATCATAGTCAACAAAAGGATTCGAAATGCAGTGCTTGGATGCAGTCTCAAAAACGACAGAATGATCTTTGTTCGTTTTCAAGGCAAACCATTCAGTTTCACGGTAATCCAAGTCTGTGCCCTGACCAGTAATACTGAAGAAGCTGAACGGTTCTGTGAAGATCTGTAAGACCTTTTAGAAGTAACATCTAAAATAGATGTCCTTTTCAGCAAAAGTAGGAAGTCAAGAAACACCTGGAGTACCAGGCAAACTTGGCCGTGGAGTACAGAATGAAGCAGGGCAAAGGCTAATAAGAGTTCTTCCAAGAGAACACAATGGTCATAGCAAACACCCTCTTCCAACAACGACATTGCCAGATGGTCAACACCGAAATCATATGGATTATATTCTTTGAAGCCAAAGATGGAGAAGCTCTATACAGTCAGCAAAAACAAGACCAGGAGCTGACTCTGGCTCAGATCATGAACTCCTTCTTGCCAAATTCAGACGTAAATTGAAGAAAGTAGGGAAAACCACTAGACCATTCAGGTATGACCTAAATCAAATCCCTTACAATTATACAGTGGAAGTGAGAAATAGATTTAAGGGACTAGATCTGATAGAGCGCCTGATGAACTATGGACGGAGGTTCATGACATTGTACAGGAGACAGTGATCAAGGCCGTCCCCTAAGAAAAAGAAATGCAAAAAAGCAAAATGGCTGTCTGAAGAGGCCTTACAAATAGCTGTGAAAGAAGAAAAGCCAGAAGCAAAGGAGAAAAGGAAAGATATACCCATTTGAATGCAGAGTTCCAAAGAATAATAGCAAGGAGAGGTAAGAAAGTCTTCCTCAGTAATCAGTGCAAAGAAATAGAGGAAAACAATAGAATGGGAAAGACTAGAGATCTCTTCAAGAAAATTAGAGATACCAAGGGAACATTTCATGCAAAGATGGACTCAATAAAGGACAGAAATGGTATGGACCTAACAGAAGCAGAAGATGTTAAGAGGTGGCAAGAATACACAGAAGACCTGTACAAAAAAGATCTTCACAACTCAGATAATCATGATGGTATGATCACTCACCCAGAGCCAGACATCCTGGAATGTGAAGTCAAGTGGGACTTAGGAAGCATCACTATAAACAAAGCTAGTGGAGGTGATGGAATTCCAGTTGAGCTGTTTCAAATCCTGAAAGATGATGCTGTGAAAGTGCTGTACTCAATATGCCAGCAAATTTGGAAGACTCAGCAGTGGCCACAGGACTGGAAAGGTCAGTTTTCATTCCAATCCCAAAGCAATGCAGTCCCAGAGAATGCTCAAACTACCGCACAGTTGCACTCATCCCACATGCTAGTAAAGTAATGCTCAAAATTCTCCAAGCTAGGCTTCCGCAAATACGTGAACCATGAACTTCCAGATGTTCAAGCTGGTTTTAGAAAAGGCAGAGGAACCAGAGATCAAATTGCCAACATCCGTTGGATCATCGAAAAAGCATGAGCGTTCCAGAAAAACATCTGTTTCTACTTTATTGGCTATGCCAAAGCCTTTGACTGTGTGGATCATCACAAACTGGAAAATTCTGGAAGAGATGGGAATACCAGACCACCTGACCTGCCTTCTGAGCAACCTGTATGCAGGTCAGGAAGCAACAGTTAGAACTGGACATGGAACAACAGACTGGTTCCAAATAGGAAAAGGAGTACGTCAAGGCTGTATATTGTCACCCTGCTTATTTAACTTATATGCAGAGTACATCATGTGACATGCCAGGCTGGATGAAGCACAAGCTGGAATGAAGATTGCCAGGAGAAATATCAATAATTTCAGATATGCAGATGACACCACCCTTATGGTAGAAAGTGAAGAAGAACCAAAGAGCCTCTTGATGAAAGTGGAAGAGGAGAGTGAAAAAGTTGGCTTAAAGCTCAACATTCAGGAAAGTAAGATCATGGCATCCAGTCCCAGCACTTCATGGCGAATAGATGGGAAACAGTGGCAGACTTAATTTTTTGGGCTCCAAAATCACTACAGATGGTGACTGCATCCATGAAATTAAAAGATGCTTACTCCTTGGATGAACAGTTACGACCAACCTAGGTAGCATGTTAAAAAGCAGAGACATTGCTTTGCCAACCAAGGTCTCTCTAGTCCAGGCTATGGTTTTTCCAGTAGTCATATATGGATGTGAGAGTTGGACCATAAAGAAAGCTGAGTGTGGAGCCCTTGCGCTCTTTCCTTAATTAAAAAAAAAAAAAAGAAAGCTGAGTGCTTAAGAATCGGTGCTTTTGGACTGTGGTGTTGGAGAAGACTCTTGAGAGTCCCTTGGACTGCACGGAGATCCAGCCTGTCTATCCTAAAGGAAATGAGTCCTGAATATTCATTTGAAGGACTGATGTTGAAGCTGAAACTCCAATACTTTGGCCACGTGATGTGAAGGACTGACTCATTTGAAAAGACCCTGATGCTGGGAAAGATTGAAGGCAGGAGGAGAAAGGGATGGCAGATGCTGAGATGGTTGGATGGCATCACCTCTTCAATGGACATGAGTCTGAGTGAACTGTGGGAGTTGTTGATGGATAGGGAGGCCTGGCATGCTGCAGTCCATGGGGTCTCAAAGAGTAGTATACCACTGGGAGAGTGAACTGAACTGACTATGGCAAACCAATTTCAGTTTTCTAAATGCGCATATCATGTTAAATACTCCCCCCCCCCCAGCTATAATACTTCTTAAAAGTAAAGGTCATGATTATATTGAGGTTCATTTTACATTAAGAGTAAAAAGAATAGGAAGCTACCTTCCCACTCCCAGTTTCACTTCCTACTGTGCCTGCTTTTGGTCTAGGCAGTGTTGCCTACCTCCCTCTCTTCAGTCTTTCAATCATTATTCATTGTTAGTTTTACATCATCAAGGTGTTTGCATTTTTTTCTATAACTGTAATTTCTCTTACTTTATTTACAGGCCAGTTCTAAAAATTTTAAACCCAAGTATTTATAATGTGATAATATAAATATTTACTGTGGAACACAGTTGAATGGCCTTTCAGAATGAAATGAAATCCTGTATACAATGGAAAATTTTCTGAATATCAAATTCTAGTGGATTCTCCTAGTTTTGTTGTTTTTTTTTCTTTTTCATTTTCTTTCTCTTCCAAGACCTATTCAATTCTATTGTCTTTTCAGTCTCTTGATTTTTTTCTTTAGATTCCTTTTTCGTTTGGTTAGCGCTGTGATCTTCAAAAGAAGCATCCACATAAAGGGATTTCACAAGATCATTTTAGGAGGTATCAAGTATATTAAGAATTAAATTATTTGATTTTTTTCTAATTATTTTTAATTCTATATGCTTTGTACATAAATATATTAGTATAATAATATGTTAATTTAGAAATAGACATGTGTGCTGAGAGCATATGTTTTTTTTTTTACTCACCAAATCATGTCATACAAAAATGTTTGGAGTTCATTGGGTAATTTTAAAAATAGAATGGCAAACTTCAAGTATTTGCTGTCTGAAAATGTGCTTTATTCAGCTTGTGAGTGATGGCTACACTTCACTGCAGTGGCTTCTCCTGTCCCAGAGCACAGGCTCTAGGCACATGGGCTCAGTGGTTGTAGTTTGCAGGCCCTGGGGCATAGGCTCAGTAGGTACGGCACACAGGCTTTTGCCAAGTATCATGTGGAATCCTCTCAGACCAGGGATCTAACCTAATTCCCCTGCTTTGACAGATGGATTCTAAACCACTGGACCACCAGGGAAGCCCTATTTCTGTGTTTATCCCCTTGAGGAGCACGTGTTGGGTCTCCTGTTGCAATATTGGATCTCTTCTCTCTGATCTCCAGCTTCCTAACTTCTCTTATTTCCTGTATTCTTTGCGGTTTTAGTTTGTCTGTTCAAGAGTAGTCTTTATCAAGAGTAGTTTCCGTCAATTGTAACATTTTATTGTTTATCTTGCCCATTGAATTTATTTTATCATTTACATTTTTAATTAACAAGAATTATTGTTTTCTGCTCAGTTTTTCAAAGACGCTTATTCTTGTTTTATTTAAGCGTACCATTCTGTCTCCTAAATTATCTCCATTTCTACCATGGTTATTTTGTTTTATTATCTACCTTGAACGTCTCAAAATTTCTGATCTACCAATATCATCCTTATTTTCCAGTCCTGTTATGACTTCATTGTTTTGTAAAAATTTGATTTCATCTCATTGGAATGGTGGGAAATAAAAGAGACAGGTAAGTGTGCTCACTTCACTGCCTTGAACTGTGCACTGTTTTCAGAGTTCCATTTTGGCTGTAGTAGATGATCCAGATGTCTAGAAATTAGAAAGTTGATAAGAAGGCCATTTATGTATCATATGAGTTTGGAAGAGAGTATGAATCACCTTTGCTTTGTCTTTTCATTTGTTTAGTTTTGTATGTGTGTGTGTTTTCTGTTAGTAACATGCTGGAAAGGTTGTCTATAGGAATTTAGTATAAACTTAGGCTTGAATCCAGGCAGCCAGGCAGGCATTGCCAAATTTTAGCATTATAATCCTGGGCAAATTATGTAAACCTTTTTGTACTCTGTTTTACTCGCCCATAACATTGACAGAAGCAGTGATTACCCTCCTCATAGAGTTATTTTGGGAGTCATATTAGGCAAATACTTAAGCCTGGCATATATCAAGAGAAAGCCTTTACAAAATATTTATTCTTGATATTATTAGATATTATTATTATTCAGGAAAAAGTTACACATTTTAGATAGCCCTTTCTACAAAGTTGGCTAATGAAGTGGATTATTATAAAGTAAATTTTCACAATGATTCTCTGTATAATACTGAAAATGCATTTGCAGAGAAAACTTCCTCTGATCCATGAGCTATTCCCTCTTAGTAAGCACCTACTGGAGTAGTAGTAGGATCTTAACATGATTAGGCACATAGGGAGCTAATAATTAAACATTCAACTAATTGTATCATTTTTCTGTGTGTATACTTCTCTAAAGCCATAATAAAAATGTATATTCTTCTGGTCTTCTTGACTATGTTGATAATTCCACTTCCTTCCCTACTCCCAAACTGTTTAAGTTGTCCAAAAACCCAGCTTCTTATTGTGACTTACATGAATCCCCTTTATCATTGACTTGTCTGTTTTCTAAACTACAAACCTTGATATCATCCATAATTCCTCAAAACCTTATCACTTATACCTCTGCTCTTCTGACTTCTTAAATCTTAAGTTAGGTTTGCCTGTTTAAAGCTTAGAATGGATTTATACAACATGTTTGACTTTTTTGGCTTAACTTTAGGAGATTCATGAGATTGATTCAGGCTGCATGTTGTAATAGTTCATTCTCATTGCTGTATAATATTTCACTATATGAATGTACCACAGTTTATCCATTCTATTACTTATGAACATTTGGGTAGTTTCAGCTTTTGACAGTCACAAGTGTTTTATTGCTTTGTCTGTATTTATATCTAGGGCCAATCTATAAACTGTCCTGTACATATATTTTGAAGAACATGTGAGTGTATGCTTTTGGCTGTGTACCTAGGAGTGGACTTGATGAGTTTCAAGGTATTTAGTTATTTAGCTTTAATATTTCAGTTTTCCAAAGTAGCCACTAAGTAAAAACAGGACTATATATGGT
This sequence comes from Muntiacus reevesi, assembly GCF_963930625.1. Taxonomy (NCBI): domain Eukaryota; kingdom Metazoa; phylum Chordata; class Mammalia; order Artiodactyla; family Cervidae; genus Muntiacus; species Muntiacus reevesi. Next base: position 213,771,364 of record NC_089251.1, read on the forward strand.
TTTTTCTTTCACATTGTATGTCAGTTTTTAGGAAGTGATGTTCTTCAGGTGATTCTCTCATTTTATTTAAATTATCAACTAAGTTGGTAGTTAAGTTGGTGTAACATTTTCATGATATCTTCATTATCTTTTAGAGCATTATTTTTAGTGTTGTAAATTTGGTTCTGCCTCTTTTGTTGGTTAGTCTAACTAAAGTTGTCAATGTTATTATTTTCTTCTAAGACCCAGCTTTTGGCTTTGTATTTTTTTCTCTTGTACTTTTTTCCCTAAGTCACTGGTTCCTGTTTATACCTCTGTCATTCCTTCTACATTCTTTGGGTTTTTACTTACTTTTTTGTAGCGTTTTTAGATAGAAGCTTAAGTCATTGATTTGCAGCCTGCCTTTTCTGATATGTGCACAAAAGGTATAAATTTCCTGAGTATTATAGCTACATCTTTAGAAAGTTTGGACATTTCTTATCGTTAATATTCAGTTCAAAATGTTTTCTAATTCTCATTGTGATTTCTTTCTTAACCCATAAATTTAGAAAAGTTTTTTAAATTTTTAGAGATGTAGGTATTTTCTAGTTATCTTTGCCTTACTGATTTTTAACTTAATCCCACTGCAGTTAAGGTTTATACTCTCAATGATTTCATTGACCAGTATTTGCAAGACTTTCTTTATCCTGCAGTAATATGGTCAGTTTTGGTAAATGTTTCCTATGCTATTGAAAGTAAATTTCATTCTTTTGCTGTTGAGTGTTATGTCTTGCTCCTTGCCTTTTGCCTTTTTCCATCCCTTCCACCCTTCATATATATATATATATATATTTATGTTTACATATGTATTTATGTCATTAAGATTGTTCTTTCAGAAGTGAATTAAAGTCTCCCACTGTGATTATTTTTGAATCAATCATACTGCATACAGACAATTTAGAATTGTTTTCATGATTGATCTTTTTTCACATTTTATTTTCCTTTTTATGTCTCCTAATGCTTCTTGCTTTAAAATCTCTTTTATCTGATCTTAATATAGCTATACCTGATGTAAGTTATATATTTTCTCATTCTTTTTAGCCTAGATCTTTTTATACACTGACACAGATACAACTTTTATTGCATTTTGCTTTATTGTATTTCACAGATAATGTGGGGTGTTTTTTTGAGGTTTTTTTTTTTGTTTGTTTGTTTTTACAAATTGGCAACCCGGTTTTGATAGACGATGGTTAGCATTTTTAGCAAGAAAATATATTTTAATTAATGTATGGACTTTTTTTTTAAACCAAATACTACTGCACATTTAGTAAGCTACAATATAGTATAAACGTAACTTAGATGCACTGGGAAAGAAAAAAGTTCCTGTCAGTCACTTGTGTTATTCACTTTATTGCAGTGGTCTAGAATCCTCAATATCTATGAGGGATGCCTATATTGAAATCCTCTCCAAACAGCAAATACAGTTGACTCCTGAACAAAATGGAGATTAGGGGCACCAAACTCCTAAGCAATTGAAAATTCTCATGTAACTTTATAGTCAGCCCTACATATGTAGTTCCTCCATATCTATGGTTCTGAATCTGAGGCAAAACCTGGATTCTTACCATACATTGTGGCTAGACTCAGTAAATATTCTTAGAAAAAAAGTATCTGTAGACATGTCAGCTTGGGTTCAGATTATTCCCTCTTCTCTGGAATCTTGGGACCCTCTGTACTGATTGCTTGAGTAGCTCTTAAATGCCTCTAAATAGATAGATACTTTATTTTTATCCAGGTTTTTCTGCTACACAGCGTAACTTAGTTCTCTGGCCAGCTATTTTGTCATACTCAGAGGTAGAAGATCCCATGATAGCCTCTAAGTACTTTTTGTATACATTAATTATCTTGGTTATTACCAGTCTTAACCACCACTCCCTAAATTATCTTCAGCTGTCACCTGTGAAGTTTTTTTGCTATATGTCTGTTCTAGTAATCACATTATGCCGAGTGTGAGTACTTTATATATTTATATATGTATATATAAAATTTCATGTTATCCACTCACCAACCATTGGGAAATGAGGTACTATAATCTTTTAATAGGTAAAAGGAAGAACCAGTATCTGTAAGATTACAGAATTCATGACAAAGCAATGATTCACACTGTTCTCAGTGTAGAACTCCTGCTATTAAAATCTCTGCTGTAGTTTGTGGTCTTCTATAATTTGTCTGCTTCCTTTAGAACGCAGCTCAGGGACCACATCCTCCTGTCCTGAAGGTGCTCCGTTATTACTCTGTACCTTCCTCTGTCATATTACCATACTGAAAGTAGTTGCACATGTACCTGTCTCTCCTGCTGTGTTATAGTCTTCTCCAAAACAAGGACTACATGTTGTTCATCTTTGTAGTACTTCCAAGTTCTACAACTAATTCCATTAGTCTGGAAGCTTGGTAGCTAACACACTTAGGAATACTATACAGTTGTTGAAAATGACTCTTAGTTTTTAAAAATGATCTGAATAAAGTACTTTATTCTCTGATAGTGGCTAATTTAGTCTCCATAGTTACAGAAGAGACTAATTTCATGTGACTTGCTTTGTGATAAGTGCTTTATTGTGGTGGTGTGGAACTGAATCCTTAATATCTTGAGCTATGCCTATATATGCTAGTTAAAGTGAGTTCCTTTAAGGCATATGCTTGCCTTTTCCCATAGTTGTTAATACTTGTCCCAAGATAAATTTCTAGGGTGAATCTGACCAAAAAAAGTTTCCCTTGATACTAGCTATAAAATTGTCCTAGAAAAGATTTGCCAGTAGCATTTATATGCTTCCCTGTAGTTTTCCTGGCTGTATGAATTGATAGTTTAAAAGAAGCTTATACTGTAGTGGAAAGTGGTATAGGTTTTTTTTAAAATACATTACTGATTACAAATGTATTACAAATTATAAATTCAACTCTCCCCCACCTCCCACTTTTAGCTATTCTCCTGCAAATTGCTTCTTCATCTTTTCCTGAATTTTTTGAAATAATTCTTAGTTGACAACCGTCTAATTGGTTCTCATGGACATCAAATAACACATAGGCGTTTTTATACTTTTAAAATTAGTAGCTTATTATTAGCATCATTTCCTTTCCTTTTTGCCAGAAATTTTACCATAAAAAAATGAGAAGGGAGGTTATTAACATGTTACATATATTCCCACAAGAAATGTATGAGAGTGCCAATCCTTAAACTCTTACCAATTTTTTTTGGATTATTACAATAATGCTGGGTTAAAACATGGCTTCTTAATTTAGTTTTAATTTATACTACTATAATTATGAGTGAAGTTCTTTTTCTGTGAATTAATTTGTATTCTTTACTTTTTTCTTTCTAATTTTTAGGAAATCACTAAATATTAGGGAAATTACCCCCTTTGTGTGCTCTATGCATTGCAGATACTTTTTTTGGTTTGTTGATTTCAAGATTGGTCATGGTGGCTTATTAGCTTGCTTCAGAATCACTGGCAAAAATATTGATTAGGATCGGGCTCTTTTCACATGGGTAAGTCAATAATCATTGCCATTTTGGTACATTTATTAACTGTGAGTTTTCTTAGAAATATCCAACTCATATTTCTCCTCCTGTTTCTACCTTCAGCCCAATAGTGACAGTGGTAATTTTACTAGAATGGGGCTAGCCAGGAAGATCAGAGCTTTGCAGCCAGATGAGGTGGACTTGATCTGGGGCCAGGAGGGGGTGGGAAGACCATGGCTTTGTCAACTAAAAGTAGCAAACTTGGTTTGAAAGAAAGGGGACAGCCTGCAGCTTTGCAAACCAGGCCAAAAAAAAAAATGAATGAAAAGCCAAACAGGTATCAGCAGCAACTACACAATATGGTAGATATAGATACTGCAGTGAAATCCTAGCAAGTTACTAAGAAGGAAACAGCCATGCATAGAATAATAAATCATAATGCAGAGTTGCTGCAGTCCAGCTTTCAGCCAAGTGTTATGAGATGTGCAGAGAAACAGGAAACCATGATACATATTCAGGGAAAAAGGCAGAAGCCAGACATAAAACTACATGTTGTATAATTCTATTTACATAGAATTTCTAGATAACATATAACTATGGGGAGCAGATCAGTGGTTCCCTAAATTTGGGGGTGGGAAGGACTTTTGGGGATACTGGAAGTACTCTAAAACTATGAATGCATAGCTATATAACTAAACTCACTAAAAATCATTGATCTGTACATTTAAAATGAATGAATTTTGTGATATATAAATTATACCACAGTACAACTGTTTAAATGTGAAAGGGGAACCAACATCTTTAAAACAACAGTACTGTTATTAGTGATCTCAGCTCCCTATTGTGACTGTCAGTCTGCTGTTCTATTTTCAAACGTAAAGAACCAATTGTAGTTTATAAAAGTAATTGAAGACAACAACTGGGGATACTTCATTAAGAGAAGTACCTAATTTTTATGTAGAAGTGAATAATTGTTAAAGTGACAGTGCACAATACTCTTAAATTGTGTATTCACTTTTCTTTGAGGCACTCTTACTACCTCCAACCATTTATCTCCTCTCTTCTTAAGCTTCATTAAGGAGCATCTTCTTCACCTTCACTCTTCTTCACCTCTCCTTTAATGGTCGTTGTGACTTACAAGTGCTCCTAATAGAACATTCCCAGTGTTACCATCCTGAGCTGGTTCCCTAGTTTATTGCATTGTGCTGCAAGTACTTGATTTGATAGGAACTCTTCCGTATGTGAGGAACTTACATAAATAACATTTGGGTCAGTATGTTAGTATAGATACCATTATTGAAAGGGGAAATAATTTAATCATAAAGGAATAAAAACCTGACATAGTATACAGTCTTTCTGCTATAACCCCTTTCTCCTTAGAACTCTGTAATAATTAATCCTGTTTTCTATGTGTATTTAACAATGAGAAGAAGAATGGGGCCATCTTGATTCTTGTTCCTTTAATGGAACATGATACTCAGAGCAAATATTTTCTTCTGCATTTTGAATGAAATCCTCCCCTTTTTCCCTTTAGTAGTTTCTTCTTATAGGACTCATATAGTTTTCTTTGCTCATTAATTATTCTTAAATGAAAAAGAATTCTCTAGACTTCAATCTTTGTACTAGAATGTAATCTTGAAACCATCTATACCCCTGAAAGTACAATAATTATGTATATCTTTTGGATTTTGCTTCTTTATTTTATATACTTTTCCAAATTGGAGAGCATCTTCTAGTTACTAATGTCCTGGCCGGGTTGTGATGATTAATTGTGTGTCCAAATGGATATAGTTCAAGAACAGCTAGTTGGGAAGAAAGTTTATGATACAGTTGATATTATCTGGTAGGAAACACTGATATGGACAAAGTCTTATCAGAGAACCTGTGTGTCTGAGATAGAGGTAGAGTTCTGTGAAATATGATTCTTCAGCATTGCCTGTTAGGTCTGATCTTTGTTTATAGTTGATCAAAGCTTTGGGCTCTGACAGATGAGTAAGTGATATTTGTAGTTTCCAGGACTGTTCTAACTTTCTAACCCTTTTGGTTTTCACATATATATCAATAGAAAGGGGAAGGAAAGTGAATCAGATATTCATTGCTGTCAGTAAGTTTCTATGTTATTTTGTGATTTTTATGGTTATGATCTTGCTATTACAGTATTTTATTTTTGATTTGTGATCATTTAAGTATGCCTTTGTAAAATAGCTTCTGTAAGTATTAACTTCATTTAGATTCAAGTATTACATGGCATAAAGGCTTATGATTTATTTCTTAAAAAATTATTTTTCATTAATTTAAATGAAATCGTCACATTTCCTCATAATGTAATTTGAGAAAGTAGTTGTTTTATGACCGTTTAAATAACTTCTTCCCTCTTGATCCAGTTAAACTTAGTGATTATTAAATATACTTCTTTTCTTTGTAGTAAAGTACTCACCTCTGTGGGATATTGCATACATCTTAGAAGACTGCAATAAAGCGGCAATGTCTCGGGAACCCACCCCACCTCTCTCTGGAGATATGTCTATCGGTCCTATAGCAGAAAGCTGGTGTTATACACAGGTACATTCTATTTAAAAATGCCTCACTTTATGCTAGATATCATATACTATTTTGAGAATATTATGAAGCACTTTAGCATTGTTATTAGAAGTGTTAGGAGATGAGTCATAGGATGTTCAACATGTGACAAGTCAAGAATATAAAAGTCATCATTGTAAAAGTCCTTTTCTGAATGTTCCAGGTTAAAGTAGTAAAATTTTCCTACATGTGGACCATTAATAACTTCAGTTTTTGTCGAGAAGAAATGGGTGAAGTGTTAAAAAGTTCAACATTCTCATCTAGCCCCAGTGACAAAATGAAATGGTAAGATTTTTGGTTTTTTCAGATATTTGTTTTTGATGTAATCATTAGCACTTTATAGTTTCATTGTTACTGTTTCTAAATGGACATTTGTCAGATTTTATATTTGATTTATAACAAGTTCCTAGTAGTATAGAGAATTGTAAAGAACTGTGAGAATATTGACAGGAGATCTGTTGTATTATTTAGATTATTTAACAGATGATTTCAGTATTGCATCTCTCTTGAATGTTTAAACTATTATCTTCCTCCATGTGAGCCTATTGTTTTATTTTAGGTGCCTGAGAGTAAATCCAAAGGGATTAGATGATGAAAGTAAAGACTACTTGTCCTTATATTTGCTTTTAGTCAGCTGTCCAAAAAGTGAAGTTCGAGCAAAATTCAAATTTTCCCTTCTGAATGCTAAAAGGGAAGAAACAAAAGCAATGGGTAAGTGATTTCCAAACTGACTGGAAGACGTCTTTATGTGACTGTGTACATGTACTGTGACTTTTGCACTTTTACCTAGAAAAACAGGATTTTTTCCCCTAAAGTTATTTTCTCCTTAACCAGAAACATTTCATTTTGGCTGGTAATCTTAAATGCCAGGGTAAAGTTACAGTTGTTTCACTAACTCTTCATAAGACATGTAAAATTAGTTTTAAATCACATTAAAATTTAAATTTTTCATGTACTAAAATGACATGCATTTTTCACTTGTAATAGTAGCTGCTATTAGGGCAAGGTACCTGGTTCAGTGCCTGGCATATATAATAGGTGTTCAGAAAGCATTTCTTTTTCTTCCTTGCCATTTTTGCCAGATAATAAAATCTAAAGAACAATGTGAAAGATGTTTCAATGCCCTGATATTTTGTCACTGTAATTTTTTTGAGCAGTGGACTAAACAGTGACTGTAAGGAAACGGTTTTTCTTAGTCTTAGAACCTGTTAAATTCAGTTCAAGCCTCTGAATTATAGCCGGCTGAAAATGTAGCCTGGCACCTCATAGTGAAAGATCATTGTAGAAAACGTACAATGTATATAACAGGAAAATATATTGTACATTAAATTTTAAGTGATTTCCAGAAGTGATTAACAAAATCAAATAACATCATTACAAAAAAGCTCTCCAAAACACATTTTAAATAATATATCTCCTTGCTGAAGTAATACATAGTTTAACATGTATTTTCCTAATTCTGACATGTAAGATAAAATAATGTCTTAGTTCAGGCTGCTGTAACAAAGTAGCATAGACTGGGTGGCCTATAAGCAGCAGACATTTATTTCTTACAAATCTAGAGGCCGAGAATCTAAGATCAGATTTCTAGCATGGTCAGATTCTAGTGAAGACTCTACTTACAGACCTGACAACTCTGCATTGTGTCTTCACATGGTGGAAGGGAGTAGGGAGCTTGTGGAGTCTCTTATGAGAGCACTAGTCCCATTCATGAGGATCTCTACCCTCACAGTCTCATCTGATCCCAGTCATTGGCCACTTAATTCCATCACACTATGGGTAGGGTTTCAACATAAAACTTTCAGTGGTATACACTTAGCCCGTAAAATGGAGTATCTCAATTAGATATATAACTGGTTTTCTACCTTCAACTTGTATAGCAATAGTGAATGCTTTCTATAAAGGACCTTGTTAACCAGTATATATAAGGCATAAGAAACATTTACTTTAGACATTTATTAAATATTTTACTGATCACACTAAAACCATCTTGTGGACCTTGTTGAAAATTGTTCTTAGGGGTAATGGGTTTATGTTTAAAGACCTAAGAAATGATAGGGGACTTTTTTTTTTAGCTTTTTTCTCCAGTTAATGGATTTTTCTCTAGTTCCATAAAACTTACATCAGTGGGATGGTTATCCCAGGAAAGCTTATAGAATGCCCTGGTGATTTAGAGCATCCTTTTTTTAAAGAAAGAAGCAAGAAATTAAAATTTCTAATCTGGTTCTGATATTAGATAGTGAATACTATGCCTTTGCCAATGTGTTTTGATCCTACTTTATTATTAAAGGACTTAGATTGTTTGAAAGATCTCTTCTCCTTGAGATTTGATCTGGCTTTTCTTCTACTTAGATATCTAGGAATCTGAAAGTGAGCGCATTGATAATAGCCAGAATGTGTGATAGTGCTGTGAAATGATCTGGTTCTATCTAGTGTAATTCTTACTGACATTTTACTTATGAAAACACATATCTATAATTTTTATGATGGATGTATTGGTCAAGTTCTATTTTTGCACATTCATTTGATTGTTATTATTAGCAGAATATTTCTTGAATGCTTATTTTTTTTTTTTAACTTATATTGTGTTTTCCACCAGAAAGCCAAAGAGCATATCGATTTGTACAAGGGAAGGACTGGGGTTTTAAAAAATTCATTCGAAGAGATTTTTTGCTTGATGAAGCTAATGGTCTTTTACCAGATGACAAGCTTACATTATTTTGTGAGGTGGGTACATTTTTTTATTCAAGGAACTCAGTGTTTGGTTATAGTTAGTAGTAAAGCAAAAATATACACTCTAACAATATTGATTGCACTTTTTAAATTAACTAACTGGTATAACTGGTAAGGTTTTATATAACTATTCTAACAGTAAAAGCTAATAAGTTCTTAGAAATCAAGTTTAGTAGTCAGCCTGCAAAAATTCCTATCGTTAGCTACAAATTGTTTATACAGTTATATTGTCACATACTTTCCTCATACAAGGACTCTGGATGTGTATGACTTTATATGAAAATTTCTAAATATCTTCTTCATTCTGAATAATTCTAAATGGTCAGCATTTTTTGTCATATTCAGATTGGTGATATTAAATGGCTTATTAAATGGCATTAAGTGGCTTATCAGTTTGAATTCATACCTGCATGGTAGTGAAAGTGCCTGAGAAAAGATTGGGAAGCTTTTTGTTCATTTATTCAAACAGATGTTAGCATTATAAATAATGGCATCTCAAAATTTTTATTCTACACCTTTGTTGACAAATGTATGATATAATCATATGCATGAAATGCCATCTTTTGAAAGTTGCTAGCATTGCCCCTTCCAATAATTTACACTTATGATTTGTCTTAATTTGAGGCTTGAACTAGCTTCTGTCATTGTTATTACATACTTTATCTATATGAATTGTTGAAATGATAGGGTAACATTAAATATATTTCAGTAGGTTATTGTAGACAGATGAGTGTCTTAAAAGCACAATAACTTACTTAACTGCTACTGAATTAGCTTGACGCTTCTTATAGAAAATGTGTAAAATTTCTTGGCAGGATTACAAACTAATTATATGTCATTATGCTGTGTCAGAAGAATAATTGAAATATGGCCCCAGAGACTACATAGTGCAAATAGAATGCATCTTATTTTCACTTAAACAAGTTAAATGAACTATAAGATGAATTTGTTATGAATACTATTATTTGGTTGATAATGGATAATGCACATAGCACAAGTATCTTGAGCAGAGCCTATCATTAAATAATTTGATAGAAATATACACTAAAGCATTTGTTGCCAATAGAGAGATATTCTAAGTAGTATTCTAAATAATTATAGGGTGTGTTATTTAAGCATGCTTAATATAGAATCTTTTCAGAATTTTAGTAGTTATCTTAAATTTCAACATATTAATTTCTTTTAATCACATAATTGTAAAATTTAAAGGACATTAAAGGATATGTAATCCAATTAAGGAAAAAAAGATCTACCTACTGCAGCTAAAAGTCTTTTTGTGAATTTTAAGAAAATGTTTGTTTTTAGAATTGAAATATTGTTTACTAAAGTATGCTTCCCTAAGTATATTTTATTGGAACCTAGACAACTAAAAAATTCAGAATGAAGGCTGAAACTAAGATTTATTTTGATACATGTTTTTGAAGTATATTTTTTATCCACATGCTAAATTTTACATGCTAGTCACCTCCTAAAAATAGAACCCACCAGTGACAAACATTTTAAGTTGATCACGTTTAGTGTTAGATACTATAATACATACCTTTACTGATACAGACATTCACACCTTGGGCACTGTATTTAACATAGGTGGGCTTTAAACAAGCTTTCCCCATGCCCTCCACCGTTTCTTCCATACCTCTCATTGATGCCCTTCCTTCTACAGCATCTCCAGCACTGCTTGCAGAAGAGGAGGAAGCATTGCACTGCACTCCCTAAAGAACTGCCTCCTCCCCCTCCCCTGCAAGTGGTGCTGTAGACAGGTAAGGCAGTTTGGTGCTACCCGTTTGTGCAAGACATAAGTAATCTTGCAAGTCCTATGAATCAAGTAGCCAGAGCTAGAAATTTCTGTCAGTGTAAACAGTTCTTTCTGCCTCTTCTTTTCCAAAGTGATCCAGAAAACAGGAATTGAAGAATAAGTAGGAAAAATATAAAATTGGTTAGATTAACTTATCTTTTGGAATCCAACAGATTTTAAATAGTCTCAATCTATAGACTCATGCTAGTCTGTGGTAAACAGAAGATTCTATATACAAATAGATAATATAGGTAATGAATTTTTCATAAAATTAGATTAATTCATTTAGAACTTTTTTTCCTGCTATTTTTCTGTTACTAAGTTATCCTTTCTGTTTTAATATACTTTTGGTAATGGATGGGAGTTGGGTTTTATTCTCTAAAAATGACAAGATGGAAAATTGACAACCATATTTCTATCACCCAGTTTCTAAAAAAGGATACCTATATTTAAAAACCAGGAAGTCTGAGACCCACTATTCAGGAAAATGATATGAAATTGGACTACTTAGAAGTTTCTCATTTTGGAGCCAGTGTGAGGGATGGTTCAATAGTTGATTAGAGGACCAAGATTTGTAGTACTGTGCACCTTTGTAAATTCCTAGCTAGTCTTTACAGTTTCTTTAGAGAATTGAGAGAGTTTTAAAAATAGGAACCAGTAGTCACCTTAATTCCACACTAGGGGAGACCCAGATTTCTAGGACAGTCATAGCTGATTAGAGCCTGCACGTGTTCATCTTTAGTCTGAATTATATCCTCAGAGTTGAGCCAAAAGCAAATTTGAAAAAGAGCCGTCAGATGGGTTTGAGGTATTACTTTGCAGCATTTGTCAGTTTTGAGTATTGTGCGTTTGTCATTTTATTTTGAAAGAACCAACCACTTCAGAAAAGAATCTCAGCCTTTCTTCTGAATTTTTTTTTTACTCTAAGTTCCATTCATAAGAATGTTCATTATCTATATTTGAATATGTACTAGAAAAAGCTAAAATTTTACCAATTTCTTGATTATAGGTATCAGAAAAAATAATCATCATAACTCATTGCATAACAGTTTAAACTAGATCATTAATTTCTGCTCTCTAGTCCCTTGAATACTCTTCAGAGTGTATGAAATGTTAATTCTGTCTTACTTAAAATTTGTGGCTCCTGTGGTAATTATATGTAGACGTGTATGCCAGTAATAAAAATTCTTCTGAATTATGATTGTATATAGTCAAATATAACATCAGTATCTATGAAATATCTTTTTTTTAATCTTTTTTCTTCTATCACCTGATTTTTGTGAAACTTTCACATTAAATATATTGAGTTAGGATAAAGAACATTACAGTATACTAACACATATATACGGAATTTAGATAGATGGTGGCGATAACCCTATATGCAAAACAGAAAAAGAGACACAGAAGTACAGAACAGACTTTTGAACTCTGGGGGAGAACGTGAGGGTGGGATGTTTTGAAAGAACAGCATGTATACTATCTATGGTGAAACGGACCACCAGCCCAGGTGGGATGCATGAGTCAGGTGCTCTTGCCTGGTGGGCTGGGAGGACCCTGAGGAGTCGGGTGGGGAGGGAGGTGGGAGGGGGGATCGGGATGGGGAATACGTGTAACTCTATGGCTGATTCATGTCAATGTATGACAAAACCCACTGAAATGTTGTAAAGTGATTGGCCTCCAACTAATAAAATAATATTTAAAAAAAAAAAAAAAAAAAACAATAAATAGAACTTAAGAAATCCTTTCCTAAATTTAAATATGATCATATTCTTATGACTGCACTACTCCAACTATGTACTTTATGCAAGTAATTGAACTGTTAATTCACTCCAGCTTTTGCTCACTACAAGTTACAAGAGCAGTGCTGATATGAACAAGTAAATAGTGTCTTTGTGACCCTTGACTCAACCCTGCATAGTGATACCAGTATTTTTTATTTAAGTATCATTAAGTTATAATGTATGATTTAACAGCAATCAGATAAAAATTACTGAAGCTTTTCCCCCTGCCTGTTTTGTAATTTGTAAAATTTTAGAAACAATTTGAATAATTAAAAGTTAATGGAATTTTATTGGAGGACTTATTTATGTGTATAATGTCTTAGCTCCTATATTTGAAAAAGCTTCTTACAAGATTGTTGCAATAAATCCCTTCAGAGCCATAATTGCATTAAAGTGTTAATACTACTACCTTAAAAAAAAAATCCAGAGATATACTGTATAGTGCAAAGAATGCTAAAAAAGCGAATCTGGGAATGTAGGTCTAGTCTTCCTCTGATACTGACTAGCAATGGATTTAGGACACTTTAGTTATCTTCTCTGGATCTCACTTTTTCAAATTTTTTAATAAAATAAGGTGATTGGATTAGATGATTTTTATGGCATGTGATTTCAAAAAGATTAATAAGATCAGGGAAACAAAAAGGTTAGTGAGAATATCCTCAGAAAATAAAGATTTTCTTTAGAAGTGTCTGTTCATTTGTATGAAATAGACGTTATTACATCTAGGTGAGTAAGGACTAATGAGACTTAATATTCTCAAGCATTTTATATTAGGCTATTATTATACTTTCTTAGCATGTTAGTAATTTGGTCCATTTTATCCATTTCCAGTGTACAATTTCTGCGTAGTTTATTTGTCCATGTACATACCTACTTTCAATTAAAGAAAACCTTATGAAATACAGCTTTAAATTAGCAGTCATCTATTGCTGCAAAACAAACGACCACAAAACTTAGCAGCTAAAAATGTAGGTAACCACAACAACATTTTTTGTGAAAGATGGTTCATTTGCTCTGAAACATTTGCTTTACTAGTTGAGGTAGTATTTTCTTCCACTTCTTAAATATTAAATTTCTAGTAATATTAATAGTGTATTCCTTTTCTTAAAGTTTGTGCCAAACTTAGTGGTGTTTTAAGATTTCATTCAAAATATAGTCATCTTTAATGAGAAATAATTTAATCCATATTATGTTGGGCTCCATGTAAAAGCAATGTTTTAATCATACCTACTTTTATTTATTATTTCATAGGTAAATTAAAGGTCTTCGAATCGAACTAAGTTATATTATTCTTACTGTTTTTTTAGTGAAAGATTTCCATGAACACTAAAATTACATTGTTTTGTGAGAATTCTTATACTTTAAAATTTAAATCAATATTGCTAAATATTTAAATCAGTGTTACTAGCATTGAAACATGTAGGGACAACACTTAAAATGCTGCCCAAATTGCATATTATAGTCTGTAGTTTTAAACAACATTTTAAAATATTCTAAAATGTCGTAAGTGTTATGCTGTGTTTGTTGTATGTTTGATAAACTTTAAATGTTGATAGTTCTGTAATGTGAGGAAAAGTATTTCCTCCTATTTGAATTTGGAATCATATTATGACCATTTTTTGTTGTTGAGAAATAGTTTTTGTGATTACTTTAATAATTGAGCATTCTCAGGAATCAGTAAGCCATTTATTTACGTAAAATGTCACTTAAAATTATCTAATTCATTTCAATTTTTTTTCTGTATCATTTCTCTCCTTATTTAATATGTGGCTTTAAATTCAGTTCCCAGATGTTAGCATTTTTTATAAGGAGTACATTGAATTTTCTACATGATTTTAATGATAAATTTAGGTTGAAACTTAGTAGCTTACTACTGATATTAATTTATGAAAGTATTTTTTCTTGTTGTCCCTTTTTTTATTAGGTGAGTGTGGTCCAAGATTCAGTAAATATATCAGGACATACTAATACAAATACGCTAAAGGTGCCTGAATGCCGACTAGCAGAAGATTTAGGTAATCTCTGGGAAAACACAAGATTTACAGATTGCAGTTTTTTTGTGAGAGGACAAGAATTTAAAGCTCATAAATCTGTTCTTGCAGGTACTTTCTACTTTTGAGTAATATATTGCATTTCTTTCATAAAGTTTTGCATTAAATAATGATGCTTAATCTTGTTACAGCTCGATCCCCAGTTTTTAATGCCATGTTTGAACATGAAATGGAAGAAAGCAAAAAGGTAAACCTTGTTTAAAGGGCTCACATCTAATTTATATACATGTAGAATATTGGAATGTATATTTTAAAAGTAACAGTGCATGTTCTTATTGTTATGATTTTAGAAAGAAATAAGAGGATGGGGTGAAATGGGTTCTATAGTAGAAAAATAGATGTAGCTTAATGTGGACTAACATTCCAAATAACAGCTATTGCTATCGTGAGGTGTCACAATAGCAAAATAAGTGGATAGTTGATATCAAAATGATAGCTATCTGAAAGGACTGTTCTGATCCGTACCTATTTGAGAGTTCCCCAGTTAAGGTATATATATTCTTTCTTTCTAGACTTCTGAGTTGCACTTTTGAGTTGATTTTGGAATTTGTTTTCTAGAACAGAAACAATTCCTACATTCTTTTTACCACTATAATAAGAATATTGTGTATTATATTTAATAAAGGACATAGGTGATGGGGAAGTTGCTCAGTCGTGTCCGACTCTGTGTGACCCCATGGACTAATGTAGCCCACCAGGCTCCTCTGTCTATGGGATTCTCCAGGCAAGAATACTGGAGTGGGTTGCCATTTCCTTCTCCAGGGGATCTTCCCGGGTCTCCACATTGCAGGCAGACACTTTATCCTCTGAGCCACCAGGGAAGCCCAATAAAGGACATAAATTATGTTTATTATTAGTCTACTTGAACTGTAATACTACCCATTTGGTTTTCCCAGATATTTCTCTTTCATCTGCCATTTTGAAATGTAGTCAGACTAAAGACCAGAGATTGATTTTTGCTGATTGTATTACATGTGAGCCTTATTGCTCCAACTTATTGCAACTCATAAGTTTATTTACGTGGCTCAGCTTTCTCCTTCCTGCAGAACTAGAGGCTGCAATAAAATAGCTACTTTCTTTCCTTTGATTGTTGGTCTGGCCCGGTAGTGTGATCAGTCTTCTGGTCAATGATGTCAAATGTTATTGTCATCAAAAGGTCAGAAATGTTTGGTATTGTTTTATATATGTATAGGTGTATATATATATACTGTTAGATATTTAACTTCATTGATCTCAGGAGAGAAACCAAATGCAAAGATTCAGGAGTTAAAAAGCAACCAGTCGTCTTTGGACTTGAATATTTCCCAACCAGAGAGATGATGTACCAGGAGATAATATCATGTGCCGTTTTTGTAGGAGATTTCTGAGGTTGTGAACTCTGATACGTTCTCAAATACGTGACCTTACCTTTACTTAAAGTTGGGACTAAGAACCATTATAGGGTCTTAGGCGTGGTATTACAACCTAATTCTTTTAAACAAAAAAAGTTAATAGCCATCTTCCTCTAAGATAGTGGCCAGAAACTGAATAAAGATATATTTAGTTTGGCCTTACAGATTTGTTTTTATTTGTATCTTACTTTTTAACTGAAAAACTGGGGTTTCTATTTCTACATGGTAGTGCTTGACTTGGTATACTTCTTCTTAGACCTGCCTGCTTAACTTTTAAAGTACGCTTTAATGAATATTTGAGTTGTACATTGCTTAAGTGCAGATTCGAGGCTTTTAAAACTATTGTCAGTTTTGCTCTGGTTCATTGTCTATGTGTTTTTTTTTTTGAAATACAACATTTTTTATGTTTTCAATACCAGAATCGAGTGGAAATAAATGATGTAGACCCTGAGGTTTTTAAAGAAATGATGAGATTCATTTACACAGGGAAAGCGCCAAACCTTGACAAAATGGCTGACAACTTGTTGGCAGCTGCAGACAAAGTAAGTAATTAGGTCTTAAAGAGCTGAAAAATGTCCTCAAGCTTGACATATCTAGAAAGCTATCATCAAATGAGAACCCTCTATAACTCGAAGTATTGAATTAATTTATACTATTCATGGATGCCTCTTGAGAGTATTATGAAATAACACAGTGGGATAACATGGAAATGAAAAAATTTTAAATCAATAAGACATAAAAATACCTTGAGCTAATTTAGAGTATATGGAACAAATGGAATGTTAACGTCAGACTCAGTAGTTTTGAGTGTATTTTTACTCTGTTTTATGAGAACACACACACAGTAGTGTGTATAACTTATTGCAATTTTGAGATAGTCTTAAGATACAGTGTATGACATTCATCTATAAAAAAGGAAGAAAATATTGTGTATTTTTTCTAATTTAATCCTGTATTCATAAGATTTATTTTTTGATACAAGGATATAGAGAAAAAAATCTTATTTTGTAATGTTCTTTTACAGTGCTTATTTCTTGAAGATAGGGAAACAGTGTAAAAGTGGCAGGAAATTTCAAAGTCAGTAGTTCTCAATCCTGAAAATGCTAAAAACCCATTGGGAGCTTTCTCCAAAAGTACTAATATCCATGCTACTTCTGTCCATGTATATGTCTGTATGTGTATACATGAATACATATTTATAGTGATAATTATACTCATTTTGAAAAATGTTACCATTGGGAGAAACTGGGACAAGTGTATATGGAGTCTTATTTCTTACAACTTATTCAAATCTGTGACTGTCTCAGAATTTAGATGTAGAAATGCCATTATAATGGAACGAAAAATACAAAACACATAGACATGAGTCTGACAAAAGATGTTCAAGACCTGTATGCTGAATATTATAATATACTGATAACAGAAATTCAGGTACACCTCAGTAAATGGAGAAAAAGTTTTGTTAATGGACTAGAAATTTTAACATTGTTAAAATTTCACTTCTCTTTTGATTAGTAGAACCAGCATGACAGTATCAAAATCCTAGCTTGCCTTTGCAGGGATGAGGGGTACAAATTGACAAGCTGTTTTAAAAATGTACATGCAAGTGCAGGGACCTAGAATAATCAGATAACTTTGAAAAAGGTTATTAATAAAATGGAGAACTCATAAAGCTTTAGTATTTGACACTGTTGTATTGGTGACAAGATAGACAAATAACTCATTGAAGCAGAATAGACAGTACAGAAATAGACTGTCACATTATGACTACATAATTTTTGATGAACGTGCAAGGATAGTTGATAGGAGAAACAGTAGTCTTTTCAGTAAATGGTGCTGTAGGAATTGGTAGTCTGTACCAAAAAGATGAACTGTGGTTGAACTCTTGAAAAAACCAAACTCTGTATGTGTACTTCACATTATATACAAAAAGTAACACAGAATAGATTATAAACCTAAAAAATCTTAAACTTCTAAAAGAAAATATAGGAGAACGTTTTCATAGCCTTACACTAGTCAAAGACTTCTTGGCTATGACACCAAAAATATATAAAAGGAAAAATGATAAATTGGGCTTCAATGAAATTTAAAACTTCTTCAGAAGACACAGGTGAATAAAAAGACTAGCCACAGTCTGGAAGAACATATTTGCAAAGCATAACTGATGAACAGCTTTTATCCAGAATATATATGATAAAGGACTTCCATATTCAGACTATATAAAGAACTCTCAAAACAATTATAAGTAAACAAAGTTATTTCTAAAAATAAAAATATTTGAATAGACACTTCTTAAAATAATGTCCATTCAGTATATCAAAAGATGCTCTACCTCGTTAGGGTAGTGTAAGTTAAAACCACCGTGAGATACTTCTATGACTGTTACCACAGCTAAAATTATTAAAACCATACCAAGTCTGGTCAAGGATGTGGACTCTCATATGCTGCTTATGAGAGTGTAAAATGATACAACCACTTTGAAAGACCGTTTGGCAATTTTTTTAAAGTTTTACACTTAACCATATTATCCAGTGCATTTATTTATAGGTTTATACTCGAGAAAAGACAGCATATGCCCATTTAATGACTTATATGAATGTTTATAGCAGCTTTATTTGTAATGGCTAAAAACTGGAAACACCCAGATGTTCATCAACAGACAATGGGATACCATTGAGCAATGAAAACCATAGAACTACTGATATACAGACAATAGCATGCGTGAATCTCAAAATAATTATAATGACTGGAAGCCAGATAAAAACAAGTGCAAATTGTATGATTTCTTTTATAGAAGACTTCAGAAAATGTGAATTCTAGCAGTAGAAAACATATCAGAGGTCTTGCCTGGGGTGGGGTGAGAAAGGAGGATTACAAAGAGGTAGAAGGAAACTTAGGGGGTAATGACTGTGTTCACTCTTGATTTAATGATTATGTGGCTGTATGAACAATATGTGCATTTTCTTGTATGTCAGTTATACCTCACTAAAGCTGCCAAGTATGTTCTCTTTACATGTATGTCAAATACAAGTTATGGTTATGAGTATTAATCTTTATAATTTTTCTTCAGGATTAAGTAGTGACAATATGCATTGTCCTGACTGGTGTTGTAGAAAAGAGAAATATACTCATTTAAGAGTATTGAGTAATAAGGGTATTTTTTTGTTTGTTTTTTGAGTTCTAAGAGGTTTTTAAAGTATAAACCTCTGTTTTAAAAATACACTATATACGAAATGAAAAGCTTCCCTCCTGCGAAGCCCTTTCTCGGGGCGCTGTGCAGTGAGGCAAGAAAAAAAATAAAAATAAAAATACACTATACCTTACATGTGTGCTCAGTCACTCGGTCGTATCCCTTTGGACTTCAGCCCTCCAGGCTGCTCTGTCCACAGGTTTCTCCAGTCAAGAATATTGGAGTGGGTTGACATTTCATCCTGTATCTTGAACTTAGATAGAAATTTAAGAAAAATTAGTCTTTGTCTTGAATGCAGTAACTCATACTTTCTTTATATTTAAAATAACTTAAAAGACTTTTAAAGTTCCCTCAGTTCGATGTGTAATGTGCTTTAACTTCATTTTCTAAGTTATAAATATCATGTATTTAGAACTCGGTAGTTTGAATAAATGTTTACTGTTGTGTTTTCCTTTCTGGATAGTATGCACTGGAACGGCTGAAGGTCATGTGTGAAGAAGCTTTGTGTAGTAACCTCTCGGTAGAAAACGTTGCCGATACCCTTGTCCTTGCAGATTTGCACAGTGCAGAGCAATTGAAAGCACAGGCCATAGACTTTATCAATAGGTAAGCTGTGCTTGTATCTCAGTGGACACGACACCTTCAGCAGCTTTCCACCTGACTTTTTCTTAAGTGTGTTTAAATCTTCAATGCAGGTGCAGTGTACTTCGACAGCTTGGGTGTAAAGATGGGAAAAACTGGAACAGCAAGTAAGATGACATCAGTTTCTGACTTAAAGTTGATCTGCATACATGAAATTAAGTGTTTGTTGCATAGCCTTTTGTTCATCTACAATAAGTATGAATCCAGATATTAGTGACGTGAAGCAAACTGCCAGTTTAAAAAAATAATAATTTAACCACGTAGTGGATTCTTGAGGCTATGCTCCCTTGTAGATCAGCTTATAATGTGAACTGGGATGGGCATATATGTTCTTATTGGCATGTAGCTCAGTCCAGGTATTTCAGTGACTACTAGAGACCCTATGCCTGCCCCTTCAGGAAGCATTTCTGAAAATGTGGGAAATATTTATTTTATCCTATGAGGAAATGTACCCTCCAGCTTAGCCTGGAAAGTCTTGACATTTGAATGCCACTGCTTCTTAGGGCAGCCAGGTAATTTGCATCACATTCTGCATTAGGTTAATTACCTAGCCTTCCAGAAATGTTAGCAATTTGATTTTTCCCCTGGTAAAACTCTAGGGGGCAGGGCAGTTGTGATGTCTTTCTAAGCCTGAGTCTTCAGAATGACATAACCATGAGAATTTATTATTCCCTTTTTCCCCCCTTTCTTCACTCATTTTTAGAGTGACTTTTTTACTCTTTGCAGTTACTGAAAATCAAAAGGAGAGTCAGTAGGTTGAAGAATTTGCATCTGCTTTTGATTAGTTTTTGCCTATAAACCGTTAAACTCTGTTCTTAGAAATTATCAAAAATTGATGTAAGAAAAAGAGATTGTGTCAAAGACAAGAAAATTAATGTTTGACTTACGATTCCCTTGCTTTCATCTGTTTTGATAGATTTGAAGTTGGTTAACTGAATTCTTAATAGTTCGTGAATTCTGTTTTCTAAAGGTAAAAATGAGTGAATAATATTAAAATACTAGCTAGTCTATATATTGGTCAGTGTGTGATAGATAATACATTATCATGGTATGTGTTCCTAGAAAAAAAATAGAATGATAATTTTGTGATGCTTTGTACTTTGCCACATTCAATCTCTGATTTTAGCCTGTTAAAATATTTTACAGTGTCAAAAAATATAAGCTTATTCTCTATCCCATGTAGAAACTATAGTGTATGTTGAGACCGTCAGTAGATACTTACTGAATTAAATCAATGAAAATATCAGGTATGTTAATAATCTGTGTGATTCGTGGAAGTACACTAGTAACCTGATGTCAGGCACGTGTTTTAATTGTTACTGGCTAATGTTTGCTCAGCGCACATGTGCCTAGCACCAGTTGTGTGTCAAGCACTGTGCTAGGGTGCTGCATGTAAAAACAAGTATGAGGAAAATCCTTGTTCTTAAGAAATTTATCTAATGACAGAAACACATCCATGCATGTTTCATTGTAATATGGTAAGTAATGTCAGAAAGAAGGGTATGTGCAGAACACAAGGCTGGAGGTTTAGATGTAGAGATGACTGAGCTTTGTCTTAAAATCTAAAGAAGAAATAAGCAGAACTGAGGAGGAACTAAAAGGCATTGCAGACAGAAAGCATCGCTTGAATCCAAGTATAGATGCATGAAGCAATAGTTGATCATTCATTTGACAGATATTTATGAACACAACATATGTTTTTCGTGCCTTCATGGAATTTATGGTTTAACAGGAAATATATAGAAACTAAACAAAGTAGTTGAAATAAAGTGTAATAATAGGTAAGGCAGAGAGCATACCCATCTGAGCGTATAGCAAAGAGACCTGACCTAAGTGTCAGAGAAGGTCCTTTTGAAGAATTGTTGTATAAAGACCTGAAGTATTAGTAGGAGTTACCCTGGTGAAGAAGAGGGAAGAGGTGGAAAGGTATGCCCCCCCCCCCAAAAATAAAAGGATACAGGTGTGCAACGGTTTGAAGATAGGAAAGAACAGTATGGGGACGAGGAACATGAGAAGCTAGAGAAGAAAGGCAAAGATCAGATCATGGAAGGCCATCTAAATAACACTAGGGCTTTTAGACATTATTCAAAGAGGATGGGCATACAGTAAAAGATTTTAACCTGGAGTAGGAGTGATCAGGTGTGTGTTTTAGCAGTCTCTCCGCGTGCTTGCGCGTGGGGCGGTTGAGGCTGTGGTAGTTAAGCAGCATGGTTATGTGTAGGCAGGCCAGTTAGAGAGGTATTGAAGTAGTTCAGGCAAGAGATGAAGGTAAAAACTGAACTTGATTAGTGATGGTGGGGCTAGAGGGAATAAAGGGATGTAATATTTTGAATGGACAGCCTGTAATATTTGGGTATTATTTGGATGGTAGGTAGGTACAAAGCAGAGAAGACAGGAGACAAGCAAGGATAACTGGATTTGTTGCTGGAGTAATTGTGTTAACTCAGAGCACGGTGTACATCCTTTAACAATAAACAGTTCAGTGTTGTTGTTGTTGTTGTTAATATTATACAAAGGGCCAAAGCATGGAATTGGAGGTAGAAAGCTGGGGGAAGAACTCGGAAACTGTTTCTCATCTCTCTTTCTGAAGAGCCTGTACTGGCATTGGAGAACCACAGAAGACCTTTCTAAGGTGTTTATTGCTGAGGTAGCATGGAAGCTGGTTTGAGAAGAGCATGATAGGAGAATAGAAGAGAAATTAGGAGACATAATAATTCAAGCATGAGATGTTGTTGGCATTACTTAACTAGGGATTCAGGATACCTTTGGGCATTCAAATAGGGCTTTAATGATTGATTGGAAAGGATGGTATCTAGGGTGACTCCCAGGTTTCTGACTTGAGTCACTGGGTGATGGTGGAAGCATGAGCTGATTGGAAATGAAAGAGGAAGAATTTAGGGATCAAGAGAGACATGCTGAGTTCTTATCCTCAGTCTGAAATTTATGGCTTTCAAGGCGCGTCCAAGTAAAGAGAACAGGCAGTTGGGGACAGACCTTGTGGGGAGGTCTAGAACTTAGCAAATCACTGTTTATCATTGTTGAGTATGATAGTTAAAATTGTGAAAGTGGCTGAGATAAGATGAAAGAAGAGTAGAGGGCAAAACTTGGAACTCGAGAGGAAACCTGTGTGTAAGAGCCAGAGAAAGGAGACTGTAGAAATGGCAACAGTGGGAGCAGAGCTCTGCAGACCAGTGTCATACACTTCAGGAGAGTAGAATTTGCAGAAAAATTGGACAGTTTCAGTTACAACAGAAAATACCAATAAGGTAAAGATGATATTTTAATGAATTCAAGTGGTGTGAATACATAGGGGAGACAGAATTTTGAAATCTGTAAATTAAAAAAAAAAAAAAATGACAGTGCAACAATGCATTTTGAAAAGTACTCCTTAGTAAACATCTCTTACTTTTACTTTTCAGCCAAGCAGCGGACATAATGGAAACATCCGGGTGGAAGTCCATGATTCAGTCTCACCCACATTTGGTAGCAGAAGCCTTCCGAGCACTAGCATCTGCACAGTGTCCACAGTTTGGTATTCCACGAAAACGGCTAAAACAGTCTTGAAACCTTCCATGAACTGTAGAAAAATGGAATTGACTTTTACTCCTCCAGGTCCAGAAGGATTCTAATACACAAACCATAAGCAAGAGTTGTTTCTGTTGTCTTGTCCACAGAACAGAAGCTGAAAAAGCATATTGCTTGCATTTCAGGTGGATAATTTATGGTTTATTCTTCAGCTTTAAATTAGACTGATTATACTCTAATTCACTTCAAGGCCTTAAATTATCTTCAGTGACTTCTCTTGTTCATGTAATACTTTAATTTTTTTATTGTGCCTTGTCATTGAGACCAAGGCTATGCAGGATTGCACTAGCTCCATAATGCAGTAATACTGATAACTGAAGATAGTAAGTTTCAGAAGGATCTTCCATTAGTTTGAGAAAGGCAGATGAATTTTGTAGGGTTTGTCCTGTACTAAAAGTATCAAACAGGTTTTCCTTTAAAAAAGCACTTGTGTTGGGGATGACTGGTAATGTTTCTAGTCTAAGTTCTATAAATACAGGAGAACCTGCTTACCTTCAAGGTAAGTTATGGCAATACACTGCTTCAGTTCTAATTTATTTTTCATTTCAGGGGGCAAATATGCAATGAGTTGGCCCAAATTTTTAGTGAAATTTGTGATGTTTGTATGTTAACTGTCCAACAGACTAAGAGAAGCATAACAAACCTTTATTTGTGTTTTTTTGTGAGTTTATCCAAGTTTACAATGATTGAGAACTGATTGAGGTTAAGATTTCAATAAGAAGAAAGCATGTTTAGTGCTGAATTAATTTTAATTTATAGTGACCTACATTTACATGAAGAATTCTATATGTTAAAAGTAAGGATGACCAAATGTAAATTTAATGACTGGGCCAATTAAGGAAGATATATATGCACTTTTAATGTGTAACTTTTATATGCTAAATGGTACTCTTTTTTTTTTTTCTTTTGAGGGAATTGATGTGGTATAATTAATTGTCTTTTGAAAGAATTTTTTAAGAAAGATGGAGGCAACTGGGATGTTTGTGATAATAGATTAAGAAAGGTATTCCCAATTATAGTTACATTAGTTTGACTTTCAGATAGTCATTATTGAATTTACTACTGTTTTATCACACTTTGGAGAAGGCACCTGAGCAGTAAATGAATCCTAGTCTACTCTCCTTCTAAAAGCAATGAAGTGTTATTATCCGAAGACCAAAGGAGAGGACCCCCAGAAATATGTCAGGCTACACTCTGAAACCTTCTTTCCTCCCTAGGTTTCTCCTGTCTGTCTCAGTTACTGTACCAACGTTGTGGATGATAATTGAAATAATGCGTAATGTGAACAGGATAAACTGTTTATAAACTGCTTTTCACAGGCCAGTTCTTTATTATAAATGAATTTTAGCTTTAAAACACATACATATCTTCAGTGTGTTCACAGCAGAGGTCTGTTCTAGTGCACTGTCATGGCGAAGCAGGAGCGATCAGTGTCAAAGTGCTGCATCGGATTTCCTCCAACAGTGGCAGTATGCTTCTTAGGCAGGATTTGTGTTTGACCACAAGGGGAAAAAGTGTGCCACTGGAAAAAAGAATGCTTACATCTATGTATTTACCTATGTAACTATTCTCCAGATTAAAATTTGCATAATTTGTTTATTTAGTTTTTGAAGTTAGGGCAAAAGGAAAAAAAAATGAAGCTAAAGTTTTAAAATAGATATTATTTTTGTTATCTATTAGGTATTTACTGAATGAATCCTAATATACCAAGAATGATTCATATTTACATTGAACAAACACTGTCCAATAATCATTTGTTATCCACATCAGACTGAAGTTTGAAAAGATGGTATTTTCAGATATCTTCACTTCTTCTTTTGTAGTTTGAGTCTTTGTTGTATTAACTTAAATTTAGTATTGAAAGACTGCCTTGGGATGGAAGAAGGATTCTTAGGTTTGAATGGACTCTGTCCTAGGGAAGAGTATTACAGGGAGCAGAAAGCTAGTGAGAGTATCATGAGGAGCAGAAATTCACTTCTTAACTAAACCATAAGATTGAGCCTTTTAAATTTACAGTGTGCAGCTTAAAAATCACACACATACATATACACTTTAAGGATTTGAGATTCTGCCAGGGTCTTAGAAGAAAAAAATCCCCCTCTCAGGCCCTAGAACTTTGTTGTCATATTTAAAAAAAAAAAATACTGGTGTATCCATTTATATCAAATGCACACAGATGCATTATGAATTAATTCACTGCTTGAATCTACATTTCTAACCATAGTGACTTCAGTGGTAACATCTATAATGTACATTTCAGCTTACCCTTACTTTAGTGTTTATTGCAAATCTGAAGGGTTTTATTATAAAGATTTTTTTTTTTTAGTTTGGTAACACATTTTGTACCAAAAATGTCAAACACTGTGCTGTAAGGATATCCACGTTTGTAGAAATGTCCACTTTTCATATAATATAATGCCTACCATTATGTTAACAGAATCACATGGTAGTTGATTTATTTTTTTTTTATTTATTATGTATATTTTTGGTATTGTGGGTTCTTGAGGCAATGTAAAACTGTTAATGTATTCTGAAGTGAGTGTTCTAATAGCTTTTTTTGTTTGAACTATACACATGATTTTCAGTAGACACAGATTTCGTCCAAAGCAGTGTTGCCTTTTAAACTAAAGCCTGCTCCTATTTCCCTTTTGTCACCTAAACAGCTCTTTCTTAGAAAAGTAGTTACTGGTCTTAAACATTACATATTATAAAAGTAACCGTTGGAGAACTGTTCTTTAGATTGAGATACAGAAACACTATATTTGTGCCTTTTTCATTTTTTAATTTTAGTGTGTATCGATATTTGGAGCACAAATATGAAGGTGCCATCACATATGGCCTGCCATTGTTACCTCCTTGAATACTCATGTGTCATTGTCTTGAAATAGTAATTGGAGATCCTTGCATGTATTATGTGGTCATTAGGCAAGTGTGTGTGCGTGTGTATGTGTGTATATGTATATTTGCTTGGATATGTGTGTGGTATGTTCAAAAGTGAATTTCTGAAAATAGGACTCAGTTAAATGTTGAAAGTTTAGGTTAGTTGAAATGTATTCCATTTAAATGTGCTTTATTTGGGGGGACAATTGAGGAAATTATAATTCTCAAAAATGTGACCAATTTACTGCATGATGAAATGTGAAAACAGTGCCTTTTTAGGACATCAGTTTTGAAATTGAGTTTAAAAATGTTAACGAAGATCTCTTAAAAATTTGTCATGAACATTATTGTTTTATTTTTAAACTAGATTTAAGTTAGAGCTTAAATTGCCAGATGTGTAATTAGCTAATTTATTTACCCATTTAAGTTTTGTGCGTAAATCAAAATCTAAACAGAATCTTTGTATGCTTCCTGGTGTTAACTAAAATAGAACACTAGGGACTTCAGTAAGTTGTTTTAAGTCCAACTCAGCAAGCTTTTCTCAAAGCCAAGTCTACTTGAAGAGGTGAATAATTTTGAGTTGGATGTTCATGCTCTTTAATGGGTAAAATGAAAATATTCAGTGTATTCTTTCAAAACAAAGGTGGGTGGGTGGGTTTTAGTGTTTTCAGATTATAAAGACAGCACTTTCAGCACACATAAGAGTATTTTGCAAACCTCTTTTATACAGATTATGAGCTCTACTTTGTTTAAGTGTTAAAATGGAATGATGTAAATTTTAGGTCCAGTTGAACAAATATTGAGTGCCTACCATGCGAGATTTCCTCTTCACTCAGAATGAAATCACCACACCGTGTCTTCTGTTTGCAGTATGTGGACTTTACGTTTGAAAAAGAACTCTTATATTTAAATCTTTTTCTGTTGTTAGAGTTTATCATTGTATACTGTAACCCAGTTAATTTTTGCCTTCAGTTTTTTAGAATGAAGATATAACTTGAGTCCCATTTTTGAAAATAAAAGTCTGCTGAAATTATTTAAAAATTAGTTCTGGGGGGAATTGATTTTCAAGACTCAAATGTATAAAGACACATTGAACTTTTCAGCCTCATTTTTAATCAGCTGATGTCAATGATGAGATACATACTTTTTGTATCTTGTTGCTGAAAATATTTTTTGCATTTCAGCAAGTTGAGTTAAAATAAAGTTGTTACTACTTATTCAGAATTATGTGGTTTATTTTGTGTTTATTTGAAAAGTATGAATAATTCTTTTTCAGATTACTGTGATGCTTTACAAGAAGAGCTATGTATTTGATGTGGTAACCTTTAGAATTACGCATAGTAATTGTCTTTTCTACATAGGGAGGCTAGTGTTTCTTTGAAACCTACTAAAGACCTGTTCCTTGATCTGGAGATGTTGCATATATATGTACTTGCTTCCCTAGTGGCTCAGATGGTAAAGAATCTGCCTTCAATGCAGGAGACCAGGTTCAATCCCTGGGTAGGAAAGATGCCCTGGAGAAGGGAATGGCAACCCACTCCAGTATTCTTGCCTGGAGAATTCCATGGGCAGAAGAGCCTGGTGGACTACAGTCCATAGGGTCACAGAGTCAGACACGACTGAACGACTTTCACTTTTCACCACCTTTCTGGAATGACTTAATGCTCCTATTATGTAATTTAATGTAGCACTCAAATATCCCTTTTCCCTGGCCCTCCTACCCCTTTTTAATTGCAGCTAATTATTTGCTGCTGTCAAAAAGAGCAACTTTCGGACACCATATTACTGGAACAACTTGCTAACAGCAACATAATTAGTGCTTAAAAGTTATGGCCAAGGACTTCCTTAGCTATCCAGTGGTTAAGACTCTTGCCTTCCAATCCAGGGGGCATGGCTTCTATCCCCGGTGAGGAAACTAGGATCCCATATGCCACAAAATGTGGCCAAAAGTTTACATACATACACAAATACGTGGCCAAAGTGACAGAAATGTACAGTGTAAAGTCTATATACTCAACACACACACACGCTGAATTATCCTTAAAAGAATAAAAAGGTTGAAATACAGCTACAGTAAGCTAGGACAAGTGGTCATACGGTAAACTTTGAACTATATATGACCTTCTCCCTTATTCTACAGCAGCTGGCCCCCTTCATACTTTATTTTAGAACACTTGAATGTTGTGTTTTCCTCATTCTATCACCTCATTCATTTCTAAGAGAAGTCAAGACTGGCATTTGCTTTGATCACTATTTTTAGATAGAAGACATAAGTAGAGACATTTACATTATTGCTGCCTTCTTATATTCTGTGCCGAGGTTTCCATGCATTTGCAGTGGATGGTGGCAAAGGAGCTTGTCATCCCTGTTATGAGTATTTCATTTCCCCTTCTCCCTCCATCTCTTGCCCTCTGCCCTGAATTCCCATTTGTAAAGGATTCAGGTATAGTTCTGTCCAGTCTGTAACATCAGAGCCAAACAATTCCTCTGGTATCTGATCTTACCTCTTGTCCAAATTCAGACCAGGCCTCAATGGGTAAGTGCTAAGAAAAAAATTGTGGGATTTAGGAATAGCAACGGCAGCATGCACACACGCACAGAAGCAACCACTGTCAGGAAGACTGATTTTACCACCACAGCAGGTTTTTAGAATTTGTACTTGATAAATTCCCAAAGGATGTGCAGGTCATTTGAAAATTTTTCACACATAAGGAAAAATTGGAAGTGGCATGTAATTGAAAAAGCCTAGGATCCTGGGTTTCCCAGGTGGTAAAGAATCTGCCTACCAATGCAGGAGATGTGGGTTCCATCCCTGGGTTGGGAAAATCCCCTGGTGTAGGAAATGGTAACCGGGTCTGGTATTCTTGCCTGGAGAATTTCACGGACAGGGGAGCCTGGTGGGCTCCAGTCCATGGGGTCGCAAAGAGTCGGACACTGAGCATGCACACAAGCAACAAAGTGACTCTAAAGGACCAGGTAGTAATGTTTTATGCACTGGCCATGCCACTGTAATGCGAAAGCAGCCGTGGACTGTAAACACAAGGTGATTGTTCCATTAGAACTATACAGAAGCTGGCAGTGGGCTGGATTTGACTTCCGTGCCCTAGTATGCTGGTTTCAGAGATTTGAGAAGAGCAGAGGAGTTCTGGAATAGCAGATGTGAAGAAAAACCCTGATGGCCCACTTGAAATTAGTGCGGCCATGACTTTACAGAGGAGGAGTTAGCATAATTGGTTCAAAAATAATAATTGGAATAGAAGGAGTGATTAATGTTTCTAACAAAAGTAGTGTGAGTGAGCAATAAATTTAAATAAAATTTAAAATGTGTTTCTTAGGCAATATTTTTTAAGTGAAAAAAAATTTTGAACAAGACTTCTTAGCTGTTTAGTAATTCACTTCTAAAGTTAACACAAATTATACAGGGGCAGTGTACTAACATAGTACCCAAAGCATAGGAAATGCTGAAAAGTGATCAAAAGTAATTCAAGCATAGGAAGTTGAAGCTTAAAAGGATTGGCCCTGAGTATTAAACTGTTAGAAGGAAGTCTGACCAACTGTAACATTGTTTACAAATATGGCATACTGCAGTTCATGGGGTCGACTGAGGAACTGAACTGAACTTAATAAACATTAAAGTTGACCCACAACCCTACAGAGGGTCCTCCTTCCCTTCCCTCACTGAACCCTGGCTGGTTCACAAATACAAAATGTAAAACATGAAGGTGATCACCTATTGTATATAAACAGGAAACTAGATGAGAGGAACAAGGAGCCAGAATTGGGAAATAAAAGTGCAAAATTCTTCCATATATTGAGAATTTAAAATGTTTTCTCACACAGTTTTAAACTTTTGAGTTATAAACATTTAAGCATTTTTTTCATTTATTTATATTAGTTATATTGCTTCAGCAATACGCGAACCATGAACTTCCAGATGTTCAAACTGGTTTTAGAAAAGGCACAGGAACCAGAGATCAAATTGCCAACATCCGCTGATCATCGAAAAAAGAGTTCCAGAAAAAACATTTATTTCTGCTTTATTGACTACTCCAAAGCCTTCGACTGTGTGGATCACAATAAACTGTGGAAAATTCCGAAAGAGATGGGAATACCAGACCCCCGACCTACCTCTTGAGAAACCTGTATGCAGGTCAGCAAGCAACAGTTAGAACTGGACATGGAACAGACTGGTTCCAAATAGGAAAAGGAGTACATCAAGGCTGTATATTGTCACCCTGCTTATTTAACTTACATGCAGAGTACATCATGAGAAACGCTGGGCTGGAAGAAGCACAAGCTGGAATCAAGATTGCCGGGAGAAATATCAATAACCTCAGATACGCAGATGACACCACCCTTATGGCAGAAAGTGAAGAAGAACTAAAGAGCCTCTTGATGAAAGTGAAAGAGGAGAGTGAAAAATTTGGCTTAAACCTCGACATTCAGAAAACTAAGATCATGGCATCCGGTCCCATCACTTCATGGGAAATAGATGGGGAGACAGTGGAAACAGTGTCAGACTTTATTTTGGGAGGGCTCCAAAATCACTGCAGATCGTGATTGCAGCCAGGAAATTAAAAGATGCTTACTCCTTAGAAGGAAAGTTATGACCAACCTAGACAGCATATTAAAAAGCAGAGACATTACCTTGCCAACAAAGATCTGTCTAGTCAAGGCTATGGTTTTTCCATTTGTCATGTATGGATGTGAGAGTTGGACTGTGAGGAAAGCTGAGCGCCGAAAAATTGATGCTTTTGAGCTGTGGTGTTGGAGAAGACTCTTGAGAGTCCCTTGGATGGCAAGGAGATCCAACCAGTCCATCCTAAAGGAGATCAGTTCTGGGTGTTCATTGGAAGGACTGATGCTGAAGATGAAACCAATACTTTGGCCACCTCATGCGAAGAGTTGACTCATTGGAAAAGACCCTGATGCTGGGAGGGATTGGGGGCAGGAGGAGAAGGGGATGACAGAGGATTAGATGGCTGGATGGCATCACCGACTCAATGGACATGAGTTTGAGAAACTCCGGGAGTTGGTGATGGACAGGGAGGCCTGCCTGGCATGCTGTGATTCATGGGGTCACAAAGAGTCGTACACGACTGAGCGACTGAACTGAACTGAACTGAAGCTTTTTTTTTTCATTTATTTATATTAGTTATCCATGGCTGATTCATATCAATGTATTTTTTAAAAATAATTAAACTATCCACTCGTAGCATTTAATATGTATTCTCAGAAGCACAAAATACTGTGTGTGTGGCAAAGTCGGGAAAGAGCCAAGTAGGAAACAAAAGAGGAAGAAAGCAAAGATAACATCACAAAGATCTAGAAGTAGTATGACAAAACGTATCTACTATCAGAAAAACCTATTCAGTGATTATCTCATTTATGGTGTGTAATAAACATCTCTGTTCTTATGGAGTTTAATAAAATCAACAGTAAAATACGAGCCTGTGAATAGAAGAGCAGTGGGTATTGTGTAGTACATCTCAACAATAGTTACGCTAGCCAGGCAGAGAGGAGAGAATTTTTATAAGGGAGTAAGTATGGAGGCTCAGGGGTGAGAGGAGATGGTGATTTTACTAAATTCAGTAGAGATGAAAAGCAGTGCTTTCTGTTCATGAGTAGTCCCTCTGTGTGCAGATCTTTTTTTGAAGGGAGTAAGAATGAATACAAGTGAGAATTCTGAATGAGTACATAGGATGCAGTCAGCAAAGGCCTTTTAACCTCTTACTGGCCAAATTGACAATCAAGGGGGGAAATGGAAACAATTATAAAACAATTACCTCCACAAAAGTCTTGGAACTATTAATAGGTTGACTTTATATGGAAATTCTTTGAGCTTTCTAGTAAGTTCGTGATAATTCCCATGATATGTGCATTGAAGTAAATACTGAAAGATAAATTCAGCAATACTTTTATTAATCAAACTAGTGTAATATGAAACCAGAAATCCTTACAAAACTGCAAAAAAATGAGTATATGTAAGACACTAATGCATTATCCTAGTAGTAGCAGTAGCCTAGTAAATGCCAGTTCCTAGTGTCTCACCCTTTTACCAAGGGAAAACCCAAAAGTGAGGCTTACACACCCATCTCTATTATAAACGTAAGAGAATCTTAAATAAAACCCTAAGAGCTAGAAAGCAGTAATGAAAAACCAAGTCACCTAAGGTTAACCTAAAACTCAGGATGGTTCAGTTTTATGATATAATACTCTAATTGATTTCTGCACAAGATATTCTCAGAAACCTAGTATGGGAGATATTTTTCAAAACCATTGAGACCTCATCTTCACACCATTAGCCAAAAACATCATAATGACAACACATTAGGGCAGTTCCCCAGAATCAGGGCCAAAATACAAGTAGTTTGACAATATGTTTATTTTTTTAGTTATCCTAGAAAGTTTAAGCAATGAGATAGCTATGAAGAAATATTAAGTATGGGAAAGGAAACATATTTGAAAGGTACATAGTTTTTCTAAAAGACCCAAATTCAATTTTTAAAAAAATTTTTCTACCTTGTTTATTTGAGTAAGTACCACCAATAATAATGAAATATTCTTTGTACAAAATGTTGAAGACTATTTCAATTTTTTTTCATTTATTTTTATTAGTTGGAGGCTAATTACTTTACAGTATTGTAGTGGTTTTTTCCATACACTGACATGAATCAGTCATGGATTTACATGTGTTCCCCATCCCGATCCCCCCTCCCGCCTCCGTCCCCATCCCATCCCTCTGGATCTTCTCAGTGCACCAGCCCTGAGCACTTGTCTCATGCATCCAACCTGGGCTGGTGATCTGTTTCACCCTTGATAGTATACTTGTTTCAATGCTATTCTCTCAGAACATCCCACCTCGCCTTCTCCCACAGAGTCCAAAAGTCTGTTCTGTACATCAGTCTTTCTTTTTCTGTTTTGCATATAGGGTTATCATTACCATCTTTTTAAATTCCATATATATGTGTTAGTATACTCTATTGGTCTTTATCTTTCTGGCTTACTTTGGTCTGTATAATGGGCTCCAGTTTCATCCATCTCTTTAGAACTGATTCAAATGAATTCTTTTTAATGGCTGAGTAATATTCCATTGTGTATATGTACCATAGCTTCCTTATCCATTCGTCTGCTGATGGGAATCTAGGTTAACTGGTAATAAAACTGCCATATGACCCAGCAATCCCACTCCTGGGCATACACGCCGAGGAAACCAGATCTGAAAGAGACACGTGCACCCCAGTGTTCATCGCAGCACTGTTTATAATTGCCAGGACATGGAAGCAACCAAATTCAATTTAAAATTTAAAGCTAGTTTAGTAAAATAGCTAAGAAAATCTGGAGACAATCTGCAGTATAATAGGTCGTGGCAGGAATCATTTATGAGAAATAAGATCCCAATTGTTGTTCAGTTGCTAAGTCACATCTAACTTTTGTGACCCCATGGACTGTATGCTGCCAGGCTCCTCTGTCCATGGGATTTCCCAGGCAAGAATACTGGAATGTGTTGCCATTTGCTTCTCCAGGGAATTAAGCCCATGTCTCCTGCATTGGCAGGTGGGTTCTTTACTGCTGAGCCACCAGGGAAGCCCATATTCTTGCTAAGCTGATCCTTTTATCTTCATAAAAGATCTTTACCTACAGTGATACTATTCCTTTTGAGGTAGATTTAATGATTAACATCATCCCATCAGCTTTCTTACACTGTTTTCAAGGTATATCTTTTTCCATTTTTTTGTACTTTCAGACTGCCTGTCTTTATGCTTAAGCATATTTCTTATAAAGAGGACATAGTTGGATCTTGCCTTTTTAGTGTGAAAACCTCTGCAATTTACTTGGAGTGTTTAGTCTATTTCCAGCTAATATGATTGTTGATGTGTTTGGGTTTAACTCTCCCATCTTGATATATATCTCATCCACTTGTTTCCTCCTCCATTTCCAATTTCTGTTGAAGGAATCACTTGTTTTTGTTTTTTGGTATATTCCTTATGATTTTCAACATAAATTTTTATCTTTTAGAACAAAATAGAGTTTTGCTTCTTCCTTTCTATTCTTTATATTTTTTGTTTTGTTTTGAGGAGGGGGCTTATTTCATTATCTACAACCCCCAGTGCAATGTTAAATAGTTGTGAAGAGAGTGAGCATCATTCCCAGCTCGCTGAATTAAAGAGGAAAAGTTTACTAATTTTCCATTAGGTATGGTGTTATCTGCAATTTATCATAGAAGGCTTTAACAGACACAAGCTTCCTTCCATTCCAGATTTGCAGGTTTTCTCATGAGCTGGTGTTGAATTTAGGCAAATATTCTTTTTTGTATCTGTTGAGATGATTACATATTTTTCTGTTTTATTCTTTTAATGTGGTGAATTACATTGAGAAATTCAAATTGTTTAAACCAATCTTGAATTTCTGAAATAAACCCAAATTGGCTCTAAGGTACTCTTTCTATTTTGCCAATATGTGTTTAAGGAATTTTGTGTGTGTGTTTGTGAGAGATTTTTGGTATGTATATGTGTGTTTTGTTTCATTTTATCTTGTACTAGTTGTATTAGGTTTTAGTATTACAATTATTCTAGCTAAATTATTCTAAAATGGGTTAGGTGATATTCCTTTGTTCTCTGTTTTTTGAAAGAGACTGTGTAACACGGCGATATTGCCTTCTTAAATTTTCAAAATAATTCACCAGTGAAGTTATCTAGACCAGAAGTTTTCTCTCTAGGAATTTTATTTTTATGCATTTATTTAATAATATAAAGCAATTCAGATTTTTACTTCTTTTCATGAACATTTTGGTAAGTTGTGCTTTTTTATTTATGATGGTTTTATATATGTTGTCAAACTTAATTGGCATGAATTGTTTCTCATCTTTTTTCTCATCATGTTTCACTTTTGTTTCCTTTTAATGTTTATAGAATCTGTAGTGATACCCATTTTTCATTCTTAATATTGGTATTTATTTTCCTTTATTTTCTTGACTATCTTGGGAGGAGTTTATCTGCTTTAATTAATCTTTTTGAAGGTCAAATTTTGTTTTTTTTTAATAATCTTTTGAATATTCATTTTTATTGTTGTTTATTTTCTGTTTTATTGATTTCCTACTTTAATTATTTCCTTCTTTGTAGTTGCTATAAGTTAAATTTCCTCACCCTTTTTAAAAGATGTTTTTAATATTCTATTTCACTTCCTGTGTTTACTTTTTTGGCTTTATTGTTTTGCATTTTTAGTAGTTGTTTTGGACTTAAAATGTATATCCTTAACTTATCACAGTCTACTTATAATTAATGTTGCATCATTTCATGTGAGTTATAAAAAAGAAGTGCAGTTATTTAATTTCATTTATTGCCTCCTCCATTTCTTGTACCACCCTTGTCTCCTGCTTTATTTCTATATATGTTATGGTGGTTTTGTGTTTGCTCAGTCATTTCAGACTCTTTGTGACCCCAATAGACTGTAGCTCCCCAGGCTCTTCTGTCCATGGAATTCCCTAGGCAAGAATACTGCAGTGGGTTGCCATTTCCTCCTCCAAGGGTATATACCTTATAAGCCCCCAAATTATCATGTTATTGTTATTGTTCTAAACAGCCAATATCTTTTAAAGGAATTTAAAAAAGGAAAATAAAATATTTTCTATTTAACTGCATATTTACAATTTCAGTTCTCTTTACCTATTCCCCTAGATCTGAATTTTCTTCTATTGTTTTTGCACTTGCTTAGAGAATTCTGCACAGAATTAGTGAATAAGTTAATGGTTGATAACTAGAAAACTAAGCAAATATACAAAAACATTTGTTAACTCCAAGAACAGAAATAATCCTACAGGAAAGAAATGTAGTCAGATCATACTATGTAGTTTAACTGGGAACTTGCATGATATGTAAACATTGAATATTGCCGTAGCTACAAACTGTGATGTTCTTAATCTTTCTCAGTGAGAAATTGATAGATAATGTCTGAAACTAAAAAGTAAAAGAAATGATAGGGGAATTCCTTGGCAATCCAGTGGTTTGGACTCTGTCATTCCGCTGCGGGGGCACAGGTTCGATCCCTGATCAGGGAACTAAGATCCCACATGCCGAGACTCAGCCAAAAAAAAGAAAGAATAAATAGCTGCAACAGCACGTTTGGAGTTGGAAGGAAGGAGGAGTTGAGAGTTGGCTGAGTTGGCTGAGTTTGCCTCTGGGAAGCAGGAGTGGCAGTTAAGTAGGAGCTGCTCTTTCTCACAACAGGTTTAGTTTTACTATTTACCTTTTTTGTATAATATACATGTACTACTTTGATAACAAACAATTGTTAAGCTAATGGGAATATTGCAGTGAGTGGGAAAACATGAGTATATAAGAATCAAGTTAATGGTCTACGTAAGATGTCTGACTATACACATTGGGATGATTTTCAATAACATAAAATTGACCTTAAATAGAAAAAAAAAAAAAAGACACTTGTTCTGGCCTGTTTAACAGGAGGGAAGGAAGTGGAATCAGAGCAGATGATGGTAAGTTTACACATTTGGTGGTAGGAAACTGAAGGGCATCCTGGTTCTATTTGCTATAAAAAGTTAGCAGGAGAGTGAAATGCAAGTGCCAACAGCTTTTCCCTGAGGCCTAGCAGGGATGAAGACAAGGCGATTTTGTTAATCATTTAAAAAATTTCCACTGAGACTTCCCTGGCAGTCCAGTCGTTAGAACTCCCCTGCTTCCTGTGCAGGGGGCATGGATTTGATCCTTGGTTGAGGAACTAAGATGTCAGATGCCATGCAATGAGGTAAAAAAATAAAATAAAAATTTTTTTAATTTCCATTAATTTTTTTGGTCATCATGTTCATTTTATATGTAAAATATACATATGTATGTAATACACATGTAAATTTTATTTTTATTTCCTTTCTTAATTTTTTATCTGCTTGGTCTCAGGTTTATTCCCTTGAAAAGATATTTGTAGTCCTTTGAAGACATGTTCTTTTCCTGCTCTCTGAATATTCAAAATGTGCTTTATTTATAAATATCAGATGACTGTTAGCATCTGAAGAAAAATCTTAAGTGACCATATCCTCCCTGTAATTCCCTAACTCCTGTGCTTTGGAAAGTGTATTGTCAAGATGGGAAGGAAGCTGGAAATTGAATGGGTGTATAGCACAAAGTCTCCTATGTGTAAGTTTCTGCCTTAAGGAGCCAGATAGACACACTTTGGACCTAGAGGAAGGATTTAGTGAACTTGATAACAGTGACTGAAGAGAGCTGCATAGACATTAGAGATACTCATTCTAGGCCATATGATTAGAACTTGGGTCTGCCAAACAGCTTTAGTTTCCTAAGCACACACAGATTTAATTAAGCAACAGAGTCAAATGGGATTCTCCGCTGCTTACCAACTGTGTGTTCTTGGGCAAACTACTTAAACTCTGAGTTTAATTACCCATTTTTTAAAACGTTAATAACTTTATTACCTTATAGGAATGTTCTAAGGCTTGAATGACAGAGTGGATGTGAATGCAACTCTTACACTGACATACCTACAGGCACATACTAGGCTATAAGACAGAGTAGCTCTCATCACCGCCACGGGATCCATCATTAGCTAAACTGAACACCAACTCTTAGAAATTTACTTTTGGAGAATGAAGAGTTTTCACCTTTCAATGAGACAGTTGGCCATTAGCTTAAGATCCTGACATGGGAAACAGAAAAACAAAATGGAGAAAGATGAGGCTAATGTGGAAAGCTAAGAAAAGGGAGAGAACAGTGTGAGAACAGTTGCAGAACGAAGATGCTGAGCTCCTAACTGGGTCTGATGGCCATGAGAATGGATACAGTGGTAGACTCAGTATTTCCAAACTGTGCTAATGTGGCCAGTGTGTGAATGTGAGTTTCCCATGAAACTAATAAAGTTTCTGCTTCAAAGCCCCTCACTTGTACACATGAGCTCCTTCCAACACTCTGGGATAGAGTTTGTAATAGGATTGCATAGTCATATGTTTTCATAAAATTTGCAAAATAAGATGTTCAGACTGCAATTGGTTAAGACTGTTGCCTCTTTTTACCTCAACTCTCTAACACTCTTTCCCTTGTATTGGGTGGGGTGGTATTGTTTTGGAGGGGCCCTAGGCACTTTGAGCCTCCAAACCAGGGGAAGATTGAGTTAGGAACACTTAGTTTGGGTTTTGTGGGATCTATGGAGGAGGATGGCAAACATCCATGTACAGTTAATCATTGCTCGCTGGTTCTGGTGTAGGGATGATTTCCAGAAATAATCATATGGCCCACCATGCCAACTTCCCAGAAACAGTGTAAAAAAGGTGTAGGGTTAAATGTATCCTGATATAAACATGTCCTACTGCACCTGGCATTGAAGTAGATGGGTAATCTGCTGTGCTGTGCTTAGCATCTGACATGCTCAGTCATGTCTGCCTCTTTGCAACCCCATGGACTGTAACTCACCAGGCTCCTTTGCCCATGAGGATTCTCCAGGCAAAAATACTGGAGTGGGTAGCCCATCTCTTCTCCAGGGGATCTTCCCGATCCAGGAATCAAACTGAGGTCTCCTGCTTTGCAGTTGGATTCTTCACCAGCTGAGCTACCAGGGAAACCCAAATATAGGTCATAAAGGAGAAATAATATGTGACGTGTATGGAGTCACGTGACCTGTGGGAAAGTCTCCCAATCCTCAGATGCATAAATTTTCAAGAGGTGAATTTGGTTCTCATTAACACCTAGGAAAAATGGAAGCTGTATTCCGGGAGAACATAGTACCTTATAATGAATGCCCCATATGTGATTGTCAATAAACAATCATTTTTTTCTTTCTTGATGGATTTGTATAAAATTGATCAGAATTTCTGTGGTGTGTAGGGCACAAAACCAGTAGCAGTACTACAGATGCAGTAAAACTGGGTGTTAAGTCATGTTTTATGTATCCAAACAGCATCTCAGTACTAACGAGTTGTGAGGCTGACTTTTTTGAAAAAGCTATCAGTATTATAACATAAATTTCATCAGCTATTTTTCAGGCTGAATTATGTTTCTGTTACTTCCTTGAGATAATATGTTACAGAATTATCAATATGAAGAAGTATTCAAAGATTATGCAAATGTAGGGGAGAAGAGAAATATAATATGTCAGGCCATTAATTAACAAAGAACATTGTGTTTGTATTGATTTTGTGATGTCTGTATTTATCACCTTTTAAAAGTTTGTAATTTAGTGTGATTTCTCATTCAAAACAAAAATTCACTTTTCTGGAAAATTTTGCAATGGTAATTTAGTTCTTTTTTTTGCCTAAAGACCATCTCCCCCCCAACCACCCGCCGCTGGCCCCTGCCAAAGTGGTATAAACTTAAAAACTCTCAAACCTGACACCACCCCCAGACAAGTTAGATACTACAGGGTAGAACAGTTTTTCTAGAAAGGGATGTTACCTCACTGCCGGCACCACTAAGAATTTCCAGTTAAACATGAAACAAATGAATGGTTCCACAGGCGGGACTACTCTCAAAAACTTTTCTTTTAGTTCCTTAGCTACAGACTCTTAATTCCCCGTAATGGATCAGCTGCCTCCTAGAACAGATGTTGGCCAAAACCATTGGGTACCTTTGTGCTTAACGACTTTCTCTTTCAAATTAGCAAGAGCTCTCTCAAGTCTTCTTGTTTCCTCCCAGCAAAATGGGGCAGCCAGGACACAGGACCTTGAGATGCCAAAAGAAACGT
This sequence comes from Muntiacus reevesi, assembly GCF_963930625.1. Taxonomy (NCBI): domain Eukaryota; kingdom Metazoa; phylum Chordata; class Mammalia; order Artiodactyla; family Cervidae; genus Muntiacus; species Muntiacus reevesi. The sequence goes on from NC_089251.1 coordinate 213,811,168, forward strand.
GACATTTTCTGTTAGTGCTATAGGTAAAGAGTGCATCCTAGTTTCTCTCTTCCTTTTTTTTATTACAGTGGAGGGAAACTCTCTTTATGTCTTGCAAATCCAAAATTGGGCTTGAATTGTTTCTGAGATAAAACCAAGTGCCCTTGGTTGCAGTGATTACAAATGAAATATTGATATTGTGGATATTCACATTGTAATTTAAATGCAAGCTGCTTTTAATGATTTGTTTAACTCATTCTGCATTACTAACCTTCTAAGGTCTCTGTAAACTTCTATAGACCTTGTCATTAGGTACAGAAGCAAACTGTTTCTACTGTTTTTTTTTTTTTCCTCAGCAAGCCAGTCTGATAGATCGACTTACAGTAGGATCCGTTCTCACTTAGGGACAGTTGTCATCTTACCTTGTGTAGTTTGCTATGATCTCCTTTATTCAGAGTTTTGCAATTATAACCTCTCGTGTCCTAGGAACAAAGACTGTGGTGCTTCCCTAGGAGAAAGGATGACTTCCAATACCATAGTATATAGTAAAAGGAGATGGACCAGGTCAGATCAATTTAAGGGAGCGATACTTATTTTCAATTTGACTTTCATCTTTACTGAGGCCAAACCAATGGATTTTTTTTTTTTTTTTTTACTTTTTATTTTGTATTGGGGTATAGCTGTATACCAATGTTGTAATAGTTCTGGTGAGCAGCGAAAGGACTCAGCTATGCCATATGCACTTATCCATTCTTCCCCAAACCCCCTACCATCCAGGCTGCCACGTAACACTGAACAGACTTCCATGTGCTGTAGAGTAGGTGCTTGTTCTGTGTGCTTAGTCACTCAGTAGTGTCCAACTCTTTGTGACTCCATGGACTGCAGCCCGCCAGGCTCCTCTGTCCTTGAGGATTCTCCAGGCAAGAATAGTGGAGTGGGTTACTGTGCCCTCCTCCAAGGGAACTTCCAACTCAGGGACTGAATCTAGATCTCCCACATTGCAGGTGGATTCTTTACCATTGAGCCGCCAGGGAAGCCCAGGTCCTTGATGGTTATCCATTTTAAACATAGCAGTCTGTACATGTTCATCCCAAATTCCCTAACTATCCCTTCCCTGTGGCAACCATAAGTTCTGAAGCAATAGATTTTTAAAATAAGAAGACCCATGCTTTGATTTCTTCACTCTTAAAAAAAGCATGTTGAACCAACTTCCTGAACTAGAAGCCATGGAAATGAAAAGCCAGCAGAGCAAACAGATGAAGCTGAGTGTTTTGTTAATCTGTAAAGTCAGCATTCTTCACATGGTCCATATTCTTTCCTCCTGGATCAGACATCTGCTTGTTTTTATTTCCCATTCAGGCAGCATTTTATCCCTTCCCTTCCTCTCCAAAACGTTTGTTGATTTTCCGATTTGAAGAAAGATGTTTATGCAATGGCTATATTTATTCCTTTGCAGCTCTTGGTATAGTAAAGTGTATCTCTGATTCTTGTCGACATTCAAGTTTAGCGATTTCCTAGCTTCTTGGTCAATGTTTGTACCTCTTCAGGCTTTGAGTTCGTTTTGTGAGAAGGAGGCTGAGAATTTCTTCCTCAAATTGCCTCGGGTTAAGTGACCTTCTGTCTAAGACTCTTTAGGCCTGTATTATTTACCTGATCTTCTCCGACTCCTTTTCTCTCTAGTCCTCTATCCTTTCTTCTCCCTGATCAGTTCCCCTTGATTTCATTGTCATTCAGGGAAGGCTGGAAGAATGAGAAATTACTCACGGCTCTCATCCTCTCTGCTGGGACCTGCAGGGGACTCAGTCCACCTGGACAAGATGACTACAGGTGACATCAGACAGAAACAGCTTCTACTTAGAGACCGCTGGATCTTATTCTGAATTGTAACCAATGTTGAAATCAGAGCAATACACCAATGAATGATGATCACACAGTGATCATACACAGTGAATGATGATCAGCTTGGAAAGGGAAATCTTCTCAGAACTGTGAAATGGAGTTTATCTCTTTGCTTCTGGGAGAGCTAGCACCCTCATCCTGCATAAGATATCATTTTAAGAAAATGCTCATGGTACAGAAAACGGAAAACCCGTGGATTAGATCATACACCTCTCCAGTCCCCTGAACCTGAGGTCCAACATGCATTGTTATTTATGTTTAATCCACAATTCGTACACAGAAATGAAGTTGCTGAGTCAAATATTAAAATACATCTGCACGTTTGATAGTTCATTGCCAGGTTACTGCCACAGGAGAAATTCGTGATCCTGCCAATGAATGAAAGTGCTGTTTCCCTACAGCTTCCCCAACAAGATACATTGTTAAGTGGCTGGAATTTTCCCAACATAATATGCTGAAAGTCTTATATTAGTATGGTTTTAATTTATATTTCTATTGTTGCTTAGTCACTAAGTCTTGTCCACCTCTTTCACAACCCCATGGAGCCTGCCAGGCTCCTCTGTCCGTGGAATTGTCCAGGCAAGAATACTAGAGTGGGTTGCCATTTCCTACTCCAGAGAGTCTTCCTGACCCAGGGATCAAACTTGGGTCTACTGCATTGGTAGGCAGATTCTTTACCGCTGAGCCACCAGGGAAGACATGTATATGAATAAAGCTTAAATTTTTTTTTTCATTTAAGGAACATTTTTTTCCCATGAAAAATGTATATATCTCTTTTTTCCCTTTAATGTTGTAGATTGTGTAGATCATAATCTCATCATTTGTGTAGAAGTTCTCTATGTATTAGAAGAATTAGCACTATACTGCTAAAGTAAATTGACAATAAATACTTTTTCCAGTTAATCACTTATACTTTGCCTTTGCTTGTATTTTTTTTTTACTGAGTAGAAGTTTTTATTTTTATGGAGATGAGTGTATGCATCTTTTCTTTAATAGTGCCTAGATTTTGATTCAGGTCGAAAGAACTTTCGGCAAGTTTGCAAATGACTTTCCTGATGTTCTCCTCTAGTAACTTTATATATTTTTTAACATTGAATTATTTGATTCCTATGGAATTTATCACAGACTTTTATTTTTAGCTGTTCCAACATCACCTACTGAAAAGCTGGTTTTGTTGCCTCTCATAACAGATGCCACCTTCATATAGATCTATCTCTGAATATTTATTTTGTTCCTTTGTCTTTTTTTTCTCTTCTTTCCTTTCTTGGCTGGACTGCACTGTGCGCTAATCAGGGTCTTCCTGGACCAGGGATCAAACCAACCCCCACCCCACCCCCACCCCCCGCCCCCTCTACCCCTCCACCTTCGCAGAGGAAGCACAGAATCTTAACCGCTGGACAACCAGGGAAGTGTTCTCTTGTCTTTATTTCATTATGCACACTTTATTATCTGTTTTAGCATCTTACAGTTCTAGACCCTTTTCAATGCTTTCTTTTTCAGAACTTCCCATGCTGTTTTTCTCATTTATTTTCCCCTGTAAACTTTAGCATCACTTGTTGAAGTTTTTTTAAAAAGTATCTTGTTGGCATTTTTGAGATTATATTACATTTCTAAATCAATTTAGGGAGGACTGACATCTTGTTATTTTTTCCCCCCTATAAATTATATCCTTCTTTGACTCAATTAGAAATGGGTTTTTTTTTTCTTCTATTACATTTTGTAACTTGTTTCTGGTATATATGAATTCCATTGATTTGTGTATATTAATTTTCTACTCTGCTACGTTATTGAATTTTCTTACTGCATGCGTGAGGAAGTTTGCAAGTTAATTTTACTTTCCAAATAAATAATTGTATCATTTGCAAATAGCGATAGTTTTATCTCCTCCTTCTCATTTTACACAGGCAATATATTATCATTGAATAAAAATTTAAACAGTACCGAAATATTTTAGATCACAAACAAGAATGCCTCCTAACTTCCCCCACCAACTATTTTCCCCAAATATATAATAACCACTGTTCATCTAAAGCTCTTTCTACAAATTTCCATAAATCTGTATGTAAAGTTATGCATAGTTTTGTTTTTCTATATTTATATTTGGAATAGGTTTTATGCACTATTATTTTGTATAATTATCTTTAAGAAAATATTTTTGAAACAATTGCAAACTAGAAGTTCTAAGTACAGAACAAAGAATTTACTTTCCTGCACTGTTTTGAGGAAGTTACTGACCTGATAATCCATAACTCTGAATACTTTTATGTGAATTTCCTACATCAGGGATGTTAGCCAATAGCACCATTGAAATCTGGTAATCAGCATCGGTATGTTAAATCCATCTAAACTGATACCTCATTCTCATTTTGCCAGTTGTCGCAATCATGTTCTTTATGACAAAATTTGCGCTTCAGCTTTTCATGTTGCATTTGATTATAATAACGTGTCTTGTGTCTGCTTCAGTCTTTTCTTGAGTTTCATGACCTTTACAGTTTTGAAGATTCATGGCCAATTATTTTGTAGAATGTCCTTCAATTTGAGTTTTTGAGTTGGCTTAGATTTTTTTCTGCTTCTCATGATTAAATTGAAGTTATATGCAGGAATACACTGGCGGGAATATCCCAGAAGTAAATCTGGGTTTTTCTCGTTGTATATTTGGTGACACATGATTCCCATTTATCCCATTATGTTCACCTTGCTTATTTAATTAATGTGCTGTCAGCAGGGCTTTCTCCAGTACTCTTGCCTGGAAAACCCTGTGGACAGAGGAGCCTGGTGGGCTGCAGTCCATGGGGTGGTTAAGAGTCAGACACGACTGAGCGATTTCACTTTCACTTTTCACTTTCATGCATTGGAGAAGGAAATGGCAACCCACTCCGGGTGTTCTTGCCTGGAGAATCCCAGGGACGGGGGAGCCTGGTGGGCTGCCATCTATGAGGTCGCACACAACTGAAGCGACTTAGCAGCAGCAGCAGCAGGGCTTTTCCACTGAAAGGTAGCTTTGTAATCTTTTGAAACTAAACATTTTGTGAGGAGTTACTTTGAAACTACGTAAGTATCCCATGCTTCATGAAACTTTTTCGGTTGGTTATGTATTTATATGAACATGATTTTCTATTTTATGCAATGGGTTATAATCCATTACTATTATTATTTCTTTTGATGGTCAAAGTGTCCCTGATTTTGCCCAGTGAGGGCTTCCTTCCCCAAGCTGACCTCTGTATTCTTTTTCATGTCTCAGGATTCTTTAAGCATTTCCTTGCTTCCTTATACAGGGAGATGTTTCTGATTTTTACTTCCTGCTTCAGCCCTAGAATCAAGCATTTTTTCAAGGAACCCCAGTTCCTTTTAGTGGAAAATAGTATCTAGAAGGCAGGATCTGAGTACTTTGCATGCTTATTGCTACTGGAAGATCTCAGATGCTTTTAAGGATTAGAGTGAGGGAATATGTATATATACGTACATGTACATACTCATGTACATATATATTTGCATATTTTTTCAGTGTTTATTCTATGTTTATCTGTGTATTTTGAACACTACAAGTTCACATTGATACCTCCAAATCCAATACTAAACCACAGGATTCATTTCCGTGTTCTCCCTTTCATAGATACAGACCATCTTTTTGCTAGTATAAACCTATTTCCCACTGTCTTTAATATACTTATTTGATCACTCTCCTTTTTTTTTCTTTAAATATGTGTTTGTTTATTTGACTGCATGTGGTCTTAGCTGCAGTGCATAGGCTCAGAAGTCATCACACACATTCTCCACCCAGGCGTCAAACCCACGTCCTCTGCACCACAAGGCAGATTCTTAACCGCTGAACCAACAGAGTCCCAGATCAATTCTCTAGAGTGTACTCTACTTCCTATCTCTGCCACCCCTCAAGTTCACGTGGGCATCTTCCTCGCCTTGTTCAGACCCTGACATTCCACTCTGGACCACTATCGTTGCTGTTTTCTCTGGTGTGGCTGCCTCCCTTGTTCTGTCCCACTTAGCAACTTCAGAACTGAACCATTCAGAAAGATGCAGAGGAATAGGAAGTATAGCTTGATATCCTAGACAAAAAATGTAATTGTAACATAACCCAAACATTAACTTTGAAATCAAAATCAATTTTATTTCAATTTGCTCTTTATTTTATGTAAGGTATGTATTGAAAATCTTTCATTGTGAATATTGACATGCCTATTTCATCCTTTTAAAATTGCCTTGATGAATTCTGTAATATGGCTCTACCTCAACTTGTCAATAAAGTAAGGGTAAAAACAGGTTTGATTTCTTGGACTTTTCTATGTTAAAAAGTATGGATATCATATATATATTGCCTCCTCATGTATATTTCTGTGTAGAAAATGGAAAGTGGAATTTCTGGATTAAGAGATATCATTGGTACTTTATTTTAGTCAGTGTTTTTTGCTGAAGGACTTCTAGTCCCCAGAATTCCTAGTCTACCAAAGGGAACTTGAACTAGGCTGTTTTATTTTACCTATTTGCCTCTAAAACCAAAGGCAGACCATGATGAGTAAAGTTCTTAACATCCCTGCTCCTGAGGTTATAGTTCAGTCAAGAGGATGCTCTAGTTACATACACGGCCAAATCCAATAAAACTTTATAAGATTATTTTAATTTTTAAAATTCTATGACTTCATAGAGGAAATGAAATATATGAAAGTAGCTCAAGGATTTAAAAATACACAGACAACTGAGATCATGCAGTATCTGTCTGTGTCTGGCTTATTTCACTTAGCATTATGGCCTCCAGTTTTATCCATGTTGTCACAAATGGCAGGATTTCCTTCCTTTTGATGGGTAAATAATATCCCATTGTGCATGTACATATATCCATTTTCTTTATGCACCCACCCACTGACGACACAGGTTGTTTCCATATTTTTGTGAATAATGCTGCAATGAACTTGGGAGTACAGATATCTCTTCAAGATCTGATTCCATCTCCTTTGGGTAAATACCCCAAAGTGGGATTTCTGTGCTACATGACATGTCTATGAAAAATCGTTTTTTCAATTAATTAGCTTCTTTATTCTATTTTTGACTGCACTGGGTCCGCATTGTTGCACATGGGCTCTCTCCAGGGGCAGAGAGCAGCGGCTACTCTCCAATTACAGGGCATGGGCTGCTTGTTGCGATGACCCCTCTTGTTGCGCAGCACAGGGTCTAGGCGCATGGGCTTCACTAGTTGCAGCAAGTGGGTTCAAAAGTTGTGGCACATAGGCGTAGTTTCTCCACGGCATGTGGGATCTTCCCAGACCAGGGGTCAAATGCATGTGCCTTGCATTGGCAGGCGGATTCTTATCCACTGCACCACCAGGGGAGTCCTGTTATTTCTATCTTTAATGTTTTGAGGAACCTCCATACTGTTTCCCTTAGTGGCTGCACCTGTTTACATTCCTACCAACAGTAACAAGGGTTCCCTTTTTTCCACATCCTCGAGAGTCTAAAAAAGTCAAACTCACGCAAGCAGAGAAGAGAATGGTTGTTGCCAGGGCTTCTGGGTCAGAGGAATTGGGAGATGTTGGTTAAAGGGTACAAAGTTTTAACTAAAAAAAGGAATAAGTTCTGGAGCCTAATGTGTAAAATGTTGATTATCATTAGTAGTACTGTCTTAAACACGTGAAATTTGCCAAGAAGGTAAATCTCTAGTGTTCCTGCCACATAGAAAATATTTCATAACTGAATATAGGCATTTGTTTTAGAATTTTGTTGAAGATTCCAGTTGCTCATACCTCAGCGAAGTTTCTTAAGATTAATATTAAACTACCTAGGAACAATAATCATCCAAGGAATTTGGTCTAATTTGGCAATAATGTCAATAAAACACAAATTATGTGAAAAGCTTGATAACAGCAACATGATTAGTATATTTTCTGAAATTAAGGCAAGAAAAAGAAATTCTGTGGAATAAATATATGATAATTTATGAATTATGAATGTTTTATTTTATGGCTCATCCTAACATCACCAGCCCTTCTACAGAACATGCAGGCAGATCATCTTTGATCTTTTGCCAGTTTTCAATTAAATCAAAACCATAGCTTTCAAATTTATTTTTAAAGTTTGTAATAATGAAGATATATTTGTCAAAATAAGAGACTATAACATGAATATTTGAAACTTGTAGCTTAAAATATAACTTTAAATAATTAGACACATGCTATGTGGGTATCTATTTGACATCTTATCCCGAGACCAGCAAAATATTAAGGGTAGGCTGGTGTATTGTGATTATATTAGTGACTCCTATGTACATACTGGATAAATAATCACGAGTGTTGTAAGTCTCAGGACAGGGAAGAAAGGAGCTGATGAGACCGAAGAATGAGGGAGGGGAAGCCAAACTATTGCATTGCTTTTCTTCTTTTTCAAAGATTTTTATTGAAA